>NC_079492.1:67601670-68851670 GCF_020520425.1 Spinacia oleracea
AGAATGATGTTTTAAGGCAAGTTCTAAAGTTAACATTCATGATTAAAAGGATATTATAAAAAAAATTCCATGTTCTAAACATTTTAAGAATGTTCTAATGTCATTGCAACACATGTTCTAATATTATCAGCACACATTTCAATTTTTTTATGCTATTCTAATCATACATTAATGTTCAAACCATGTTTTAAGCATGTTCTAATGTAAGAATGATGTTCTAAGGCAAGTTCTAAAATTAAAACTCATGATTTAATGTTTTAATGATAGATATATTCTACAAAAATTACCATGTTCTAAAAACTCTAAGAATGTTCTAATGTTATTACAAAATGTTCCTTTGTTTTAAGCCATGATCTAATTTATAAAACAAAAATTCTAAAATTGGAGCATGTTCTAAAGTTTTTTAGTTATGTATAATGTTTTAGAAAATATTCTAATGGTACATTGATGATCAAGGCATATTCAAAACATGTTCAAAGCATGTTCTAATTTTAGAATGATGATATAAGGCAAGTTCTAAATTTGGCAGTCATGATTAAAAGGATGTTCTAAAAAAATTCCATGTTCTAAACATTTTAAAAATATTTTAATGTCATTCCAACATGTTTCATTGACTTAGTACATGATCTAATTTTATAAAACGGATATTCTAAAATGTTTGAGCATGTTCTAAAGTTTTTTTGACATTATTTAACATTTATGTAAATGTTCTAATATTTTCAGCAAGGAGGATCACATCCAATATGAAAAGGTTGATAATGCGGTTGTTTCAGATCTTCATACAAATGCTACAGAAGAAAATATTTCATAAACGTAAGAATTTAAAATTATATTGAGTGCCAAATAATTACATGAGTTAAATTGATGTTTTAAGCATGTTCTAATTGTTAAATTAATGTTCCAAGCATTTGTAAAGATTATAGGACATACGTTCTAATGTCTTTAAACATGTACTTAAATTTTTGCCCATGAACTAATGTTATTTGCCATGTTGTAATTGTTTTGACATAAACAATTATGTTCTAAATAACATACTATATGTTCTAAATGTTATTTAAAGCATGTTTTAATGTTATAATGCATGTTCTAAAGCCATGCATAAAATGTTCAAATATTATGATGCATGATCTAAAATATATTTAAATGAAAACTGAGAGAAAGAGAAAAGAATGTTGCCAAAACAACAAAAACAGTCACATTTGGAAGTCCAACTGTGAACGAAGAAATTTTGAAAAATATTATTTTGGAATGTGACATTATAAGGTAATTCTCCAGAATTTAAATTATAATATATTTGCAAATATTTTAGAACATAACAAAAATCTTTAGAACATGTCTTTTACACTTTGATTTAGTATACTTATTGTCTGGTGATTTCTTATAATTAAATACAATTTATTCATAGGAATGAGGATATAGAAGAAGTTAACCAAAATATGGAAAGAACAGACGGTGAACAAGAGCCCGTGTTTCAAACAACTTCAACTGAATCAACAATTTCGATTCAAAAGTAAGTTTCAGAATTTTACTTCAATATTAAATGCATAATATGTTCTTTAATATAATATTGAAAGTTCTGCATTTTCTTATGTTTCAAAATGCTTTACCAATGTGATAGGAGTGTTCCTGAAACTGAATACAATAGAGTCCCTCAACCGAAAGAAAGGATTAAACATACCTTGGAATTTACTACGGAAGGGGTACAAACCACTTCTGAAGTAATTCCAATCAACAGATAATAATCCTAATTAAATTTAACAATAAGAAAAAATAAATTTCAATTTCAAAACATTTACTAATTAATGTTTAAAACTACAACTAAGCAGGAAAAAAAAAATTGATCATGGTGAGGCTTAAAAATCCACAACAAGAAAAAAGGTATGCTGCTTATGTTCTACATGTGTGTCCCTTATGTTCTAATTTTTAATTACTTGGAATTTGTTTAAATGATCCTATATTATAATGAAATATTTATGTACTAATATTTGGAATAAACTATAAACATTTAGGGGTCAACCACCAAAAAAAGTTAGATTCAAAATTAAAGGTGATCTTTATGGAGTGAAGGCGGTACCTATATTGGCCCAGGATCAAAGGTAAATATTTTTTATCGAGATATTAACACATTCAGAATACTTGAAAAATAGAACTAATATAGTTGGATTTTAAATTTAAGTCACATGAATCAATGTTATTTTTATCTGTAATGTATGTTCTAATATACTTCACTTATGCTCTAATATCATAACTTTATGTTTTAATTATTCTATCCATATATATATATATATATATATATATATATATATATATATATATATATATATATATATATAGGACCAGGTTCTGGTGAGAACCTCTCTTAAGATGAGAACCTCCTTATAATGAGAACCTCTAGCAACCGTTAGATTGAGGTTAAACGAGCGGCCGAGATTTAGCGGATGGGATCGAATCTAACAATTCCAGCGCCTGGTAAACACGCGCACAATTCTCTATTTTCCAAAAACATTTGACTTTCTCTCTCTACACCAAGAAACATATTGTCAAACTCCGTATCTCTCTTCATTTTGCTTCAAATTTTCAAGAAATTGGTCCGAATTTTTGATACTATTGTCATTAATAAGATTCAAGTTCACTCGATTTTGCCCAAAATCCAAATCGGCGAAGCTAAATTTTTTACTCTGATCTGCATAATTGATCTCGAACTCAGGTATTACTCGCAATTTCTTTGGTTTTTAGCTAATTCTTTTAAATTATTCAACAATTCGCTGCAAGGATTTTTTTCTCTGATTTATTGATTTATTTTAGCTGATGTTTAGTGAATTTTGTAGCACGATTTTGTGGTAATTTTGGAGCTCGATTTTGTGCAAATATTGAGAGATGATGCTGAACGATTTTTGAGTCGTTTGAGAGTTTTTCACGCTTGATTTTAGCTTGATTCTCTAAAATTCAGTCGAAATCAAATTTCTAGGTATAAGGCTTGATCGAGTTTTATGTGTTTTATGCTTCATCGAGTTTTAGGTAATTTTATTCATCTTTAAGTTATCACTAAGATTCTAATTTAGCAGAGCAATTCAAATATGAATAACGTAAACTAATATCTCTTAAAAGTAAACTACTATCTCTGAAACATGAAAAGATTGCAATCTAGAGCCCTTGACAGATCCAACCTATTGATGTAACCTTCTCCGAAATGGTTAGGACAGTTAACCAGTGGTAATAATACACTGTTTTTTTAAAGAAATTTGTCCTGGCAACTAGCTAGCAAAACCTGTACAGAGGAAAGAGATAAAGAATAGCATATACACCTCACACACAGTCTGCTAATCATTGCTCAAACATCCTGCAATCTGAGATTTTCCTTTCTGTAAGGCTGTGTGCTTATCAAACAGTGTGCTGAACTTAGCTTGCTAATTTTTTTTACAGGGTTTGTGTCATGTTTGGATAGAAGTTTGTTGTTGGTATGTGTGGTCTTCTTCATTGTCGTAATTTTTCCTGATCATTTTTGGCATATCAGTTAATCTGGTAATGTAGGAATGAACCCATAGAAATTGAATTTTCAAGTTCCGAGATTAATATACAATGTTAGTGATTGGTTGAGCTTGTTGATGTGCTCTGTAAAGAGGGAGGGATGCCTCTATGTTTGTAAATTCGTTTCGGTACTAAATGTGCAAAAGTAAACTAAATCTCTTTAGAAGTTGATTAAATCACTCCAAAAGTAAACTTAATAAATGAAGCGCTAACTGTCTTTCTTTTCCTAAACCAAGGTTGACTGTATGATGTTGGTTTCATTACTTGCTGGATGTTGACCTTAATTAGTTGACTAGGTGGTGGTGCAGTCTAATATTGGTCTGCGACGGCTGCAGAGCTTCCATTGCTTGCTGTTTGTTTTGCATGGTTGGTGTCAGGTTTCACAAGTACTCTGTTGCTGGTCAGGCCTGGGTAGTCTGTTGCCATTGTTGACTTGTGTTACCTGTTGAGAAGTTGATCTGTTTTTTGTGTTAAAAGATTGAGTCATAAAGTTCTCGCTTAATTTGACAAGATGTGTTTTAATACTAGCAAATTAATGTAGGTGGATTATCATTAGAGTTTTTGCATACATGATAAATCCGTGAATTGAGGTTTCATCGGCTATTTTTGTTTTTTGTGCCTAGTAATATCATCAGAAACTCGTGGACACGATTGAATGAAGCATAACTTTTATTCATGTGGCTCTTTTAAATTAGTTTCCTTTACTTTTCTTAGTTATTTATCTACTTTTAAATTAGTTCCATTTACTTTTAAAACTGAAAAAGTAAATAGAAAGAAACCATAGTTGATGTTAGTGAAGACAACTGTCAATAGGGGAAGAAACCAGCTTCACTAAACAAACCTGGAGGGGCTGATCAGAAGTGGATTCTTCATTGAAAATCCAATAAGCTGAGCGTAGAAGTAGGCCTTGTAGTAGCTTACTCTGTCCCTGTGATTCATGCTAATAAGATTGATTATAGCACCATCCCTTCTACAACCACATCTGTTTCCATCTTTGGTGGTGGTGCATATGGTTTTGGGTACGACTTCTTTTGCATTTCATATGCATTCGCGCTTGTATGAGGGAACGCCAAACCTAGGAGAAGAACTGATAACAGGAACAAATTCATCTGTTTTGTTTTTTTTCAGGGTTTTGAGAAAATTGGGTTATGTTTTTGTTTTAGGAGTAAAGGGAATAATGGAGGGTATTTATAGGTAATGGCATATGTTGATGATCTGAATAATGGTTCAACGTACGTGGGTGTTACTAATTAAATTTCAGTGTTTAATGTGATTTTAAATTCAGAATATTGACTTCAGACATGCAGGCAACTACTGCAGCCTACAGGAGGAAGGAAAAGGTCAACAAAAGTACATATGAATAATGATATTATATTACAATAAACACTGAACCTTGACCGTCCTTTACTTGTAGTTGATGCAACTTGTTTTGTTCTTAGCTAACTGGCTAAATGTGTTGTATACATAAGTTTCATGCTTCTATATTTATATGCAGGCGTTTCATGCCCCGATTGACTGGGTTTCTTGTCGCTTAACTTCTATGGTTTCGTTTATTAGTCTTTGAGTTTGCGTCCCTGTATTTTTGGTTGATATTCGTGTGGCTCTTTTAAATTAGTTTCATTTACTTTTCTAGTTATTTATCTACTTTTAAATTAGTTTCATTTACTTTTAAAACTGAAAAAAGTAAATAGAAATGATCCAAAGTAAACAAAATATGGACAGGTTCTGAAAAACGTATTTCCATTTACTTTTAAATTAGTCCCATTTACTTTTCAGAGTTCATTATCTACTTTTTTCAAAGGTATGCTTGGCACAAAATGTCAGACCTATACAACCATAGTAGATTGAAAAGAGAATTGTCAAAAGTAGATAATGGAACTAATTTGAAATCTTCACACTACTCGCAAGAAGAGCAGGGGTTTGTGGTACAAGCAGCAGAGAACAAAGGGCCTGACCTAGCTCCGTGGTATCCTTCAGTCCTTGGTCTGTTGGAGTCACTGCTTACAGCACAGACAAAAGTTACCCTGCTACTCTCTTTCTCGGAAATGGTAAAAAGATTGCAGGAGTTGGGGCAAGTCTGAATCCTTTATAAACATGTATTTACTGTCATTGAAGACATACATGTAAATTTTCTGTTTTATATGAGAAATTTCTCAAATGCAGGGCCAACCTTTGGAAATGGGATACTGAAATATAAGTTGTTGCAGTCTGTGCAGGTGATCTTCAGGTTTGGCTAGCAGTTACTCCGAAAGTAAACTAAAACTCTGGAAAAGTAAATAGAATCTCTCTAAGAGTAAACTAAATAACAATGAAACATCAATAATAAATTTCTCTTAAATGTTATGTGAAAACCTATTAGCTCAAATGGTAGAACACTATGCATATGCATATGCGATGTAGGTTCGATTCCTACATAGGTTGTCAAAGTGAATAAAAAAAATTCCTCAAAAGTAATACTCCTAAGTAAATAAAATCAACTCAAAAGTAAATAAAAATAAATAAAAAGTAAATAAAAATAAATAAAAATAAATAAAAGGTAACTCAAACTAAATAAAAAGTAGATAAATAACTTTAAAAAGTGAATCATAATAAATCAAAAGTAAATCAAAATATTTTTGAAGTACATGTACAATTAGTATACATTAAACTTAAAAAAGAAAAGAGTTACAAAACTTATTCAAAAGGAAAACATGGAATACAAAAGTAAAGAAAATGATATATAAGTAAATGGAATTTCTCCAAAAGTAGATTGAATTGTTCCAAAAGTAAATTGAAATTGTTTTCCACTTTCATTTTCACCGATTTGATTCAATTCAATGGTAAAGAATGTTTATCTCTTTTCTAGGTTCGACATAATTTTCCTTTTGTTCAATTCGGAAGTAAATAAAAAATCCAACACTTACATAGATAACCTACGTGGGATTCGAACCCACATTTTTGCGCATTTGCACAATGCTCTATCTATTGAGCTAGTAGGCTAGTGTTTTTAAATAGAATAAATGAAAGTAAATAAAATACCAAAAGAAGTAAATCAAAATAGTTCAAAAGTAGAGGCTTCGATTGTAAAAGTGTGAACAAGCACCAGATTTCTTCGACAAGAAGTTGATGCAAATCTGCAAAACCGAGTTAGAAGTTGGTGTGAATTAATTTTCTGTTGGAGCTCATCAAGCTCAGCGTAGGGGAGAATGTAGTACCAGCTGACTTTCATAGGAGTTTCAAATATTCCTTTGTTTTACATGTCTACTTCCAAGGCAGATGAATGAGTTGGGTGAGAATTCGTTCTGATTCACGAGTGACAACTGCATTTGCTAATGTGCACATCCCACTCTGGTCCTGGATGGCAGAGTTCTTTACAAGCACCAGCAAATTTGATGGCGTATAGTGCATGGGGAAGAAGTTCATCGACAACACCAAAGAAAACGGATACCGAATCAGAAGTCAAGGCACAGAAGAAATTGTTTCAATGGAAGCTGTGGCTAATACCCGAGGCATAAAAGAAGCATTTTCTACGGGATCCCGAAACCACCAGCCACCCCGACCTAATTCATGATGAGCCCACCAACTTCCTGGCTCTTAGGGAATAATCTCTTTCTTATTTCCTCCCTTTTTCCAATGACCGGGGAGGGAGCGGGCGAAGCGTTTCTTTCGTAATGGAAAGTGTAATGAATGATCGAGGTTGTCTTTTCGGAAGAGGTGGTGGGAGTGGGGCAGGGCAAGAAAGATCCAAGGGTTTCATTTTACTAGACACCCACATAACTAATACCCACAAGTTATCCAGAATCAACTGTAGCACATCTATTTAACCTGATAATAAGTCTTAACTAAATTACGATAGCTCAGAACAAACATTCAGCTAGCAAATGCATCAGCATTCCATACATATCACAGTAGTTTGAAGTTGAAGAATTGAGTGTAGGAAACTTTACTCATATCAAGTTTCAGGGGGTTCCAGTCTTCCAATTTCAGGACAAAGAAAATTATGAATTGAACCATGCTGAAGGTGGCCACAATATGTCCGAATATCCAGGAAAAGCTGATATAGGTCCAGCATTCCCATCCTCAAAGTGGAATACGGTAACTCCCCAATTCCTTGCTAGCTCCACTGAATGATGATCTAATTTTAAGAGTAGCACCATGATCAAATGCAGGCAATACGTCAAGCTAAGGAGAAGAAAACTCTCCCTGGCGTTTAACCATAATAGGCTTGAGAAAACACCGCTCAAGAAAATCTATGAAGCTCTCATTTTCGGAGCAGGGAAAAGGAGACCATTCTCAAGATGTTTCTCCTATTCCATAGGTTCCACAAGGCAACAAAACTCTATTTTCAGGGGTAAATCATGGCTTGAAGTAAAAGAAAATCAATCATCCCAATACAAACACAGAAAGGAGGAAGAATTAAAAATTTGGGGCTACTCATGGAAGGTGAAAATATAGATATAGTAGTACATAATTTGTCGTTCATTTATTTTCGAAGTAGATAAAAAATAAAAGTAAACAATACAATCTATGAAAGTAAACAATCATAAAATAGGAGAACGTGCAAATAACAAGCCAAACTCTATTCTTCTCATCTCAACCTTGTAAAACTGAAGTAACAACATAAACTACTTCATATTACTTGATCATTCAAAATTTTTACCAAAAAACTTCTGTAAATAAAAAACAAAATTTTCACCATATTTTTTGTTTCTGCTGATACTTTTTGTGTCTGTTCTAAGCCTGAGCTGCAGAGGTGGATGGTGAGGTTGTTTGCACTGCTCCGAGTGTTCAACTAAGTTTTGCTGTTCAGTTGGTGTTGTTGTCTGTTCTGTTCAACATTGATCAGCACAATATATGTTGATTTTCTATTGGTGTTGTTGATCTTCAAACTGCTGTATGTGATTAGGTTTTCACTTCAGAGTAATTTTTTGACAAAAAGTGTTAAAAGTAAACTCAAATTGTGCAATAGTAAACTAAATATCTCTAAAAGTAAAAGTAAAGAAAATTAACATGTAAGTAAATTGAATTGTTCGAAAAGTAAATGTAATTGTTCGAAAAGTATACACTGAGTATTGGAGTACGTGGAGGTAAAAACATACAAAAAGTAAAGATAAACCTACGTAGGATTCGAACCCACATCTTTTGTGCATTTGCACAATGCTCTATCAATTGAGCTAGTAGGCTAGTGTTTCTAAATGAATAAATAAAAGTAAAGCGAAAACAAGAAGAAGTAAATCAAAATAATTCAAAAGTAAAGGCCTTAATTACTTATTTTACCTAGCTGAACAAAGTCAACAAATGTCAACTCCGGTATAATATATAGCAGTAGCGCATTAGCAACATCAATAAACACAACCACGTAAACAGACTTCTACTAATTTGCTACCGACAAATAAACGGAAAAATCCAACCAACAACATTCAAGCAACTTGTTGAAGAGCAATCAATATCTACCAACACGAATAACAATCCAACCAACCAACAATAGACCAAGCAGCTCCCTTTTTCGATATATGCATCAAGTGATGAATTGTGTTTCTTGCAAAGTAATTCCTTTCCCCCTTGTGGGTTGCCCGGGACTTAATAATTTTTATCATAAGTGATTTTTCATTTACTTCCCACAAGAGCGTCACCGATAATTAGTACAAGACTAATAGAGTAAACCATGACATGTTTATCTTTGATTGGAATAAAAACACAACAGACGGATAGAGTAATGTTTAGATCAATAAATCAGAAGTGCAAGGCTGCACTTGTGAGGAACTTTGGGAACATGGCAAATTTTGTCGACTTGTACTTGTCGTGATTCCAAACAGTATTGAATTATCCTGCTAATGTTTTCTAAGAAAGCTATAAACGCCCACATGCCAGAGTCAGCAAAGCAAGATGACAAATAAGACATGGTTAAAAATGAACATATGTTTACTAAAATATTTTCTGGATTTCCATTCCCATTTCTTATAATAGTAGCACCTAATACTAGATATTTTAGGCAACTGGTTGCATTTTGTTGGCTTGAAAGTCACTGCCAATGGATCCTAAGAAGGCATGTCTTCAAATCGGCACAAATTCAACCATCAAAACCTTAATTGACATTTTTTAAGGGATTCTAACCAACATTTCAACCAGGGCAATTGAATCAACTTGTTCAATCAAAATAAAAATTCTTAAAGATGATGATTTCAATAACAAATATGCAAGTACCTGGTACTGTAAGGTGTTCTATGGAAAATAAAAGCAGGTACAGCTTGCAATACTGTGTTAATTGGAGATGCAAAATTAACACCAGAGATAATTCCGATTTCTGCATTTCCCGAGCTCGATTTCTGCATTACCTGGTATTTGTATCGCAAAAACACAAAAACAAAAACACAAATCGCAATATAAATCTTGCTATAAATCGCAAAAACACAAAAAATTCAAAGAAACGCTATCAATGAACAATCAAATCGTAAAAACAAAAACAAAATCATTAATTGAAAAGCCAAATTTTAACAATCAAAATCGCAAAAAGAATTTTTGAAACCCTATTGAATAAAAACAATACCGCAAATACTTCAAAAAAATCGAATAGAAAATAAAAATTATAAACCAAATCAAATTACTTACTTAGCGGAAAATTGAAGAAGGTTAGAAGATTCGAGGTTGAACTTGGCGAGGTTGAGAAAAATCGCAGATAGGTGATTTCAAGGAGGAGAGTAAAAAACGAAAGAAGAGAGAGAAAGTATTATGAGAATGGAAGCTGAAAGAAGGAAGTCATTCGTTCACTGAATTACCAAAGTACCCTTAATGAAGCGGGTATGATCTCATCCGTCCGATCAAACATGATTAAAGGCTGAGATTAGTTCTCAGTTCTCATCTTAAAGGGTGGTTCTCACCAGATCCCGATTCTATATATATGTATATATATATATATATATATATATATATATATATATATATATATATATATATATATGCAAGCAGGGAAGAAGAAGGCATGGATAGTATTATAGTACTATTATATACAACCCGACAGACTAAGAAACACTGCGCATTGCCCATTTCGCCTATCGAGTTCCCTGTCGATGATATATTTCCGTCCCCTGGGCATATAATATATGGGTTTGGTATGATCATGTTCATGACGATTATAAACTGGTAAGGATTATCCAGTTTTATGTGTGTGACCCGGATTTTTTCGATAATGATGTGAATGTTTATAGCTTGAAGACAAGTTGTTGGGGGAAGGATTGGGTACTTGATAGAAATTTGAGGACGCACGCGGAAGTTCTGATGGATCTGAATAATATAACAAAATTGCATTTTTATCATTGATTACATTAATAAGAATTGTACAACAATATTTGCTAGAGTACATATCTCTCACTTGTCTCTTTGGAAAAACCCTTGTTTTTTTTTGTTTTTTATGTTGTTGTTGTTGTTGTTGTTGTTTAGAATAGAGTACCCTGCATTATCTTAGTTTAGGAAATTACAGAAAGTTTTGGTATTGTCTTCCTCCACTTCATCACTGTCAGATGGAGGCCGGACATATACATATTACATCATTGTCTTTGCAAATAGATCCATAAACATCTAGAGGGGGGTTAATGTTTACAAAAACAAAAGGGGCGCAATTCTGGGCCCTTGCTTTCCTAGCCACATGATCCGCATCCTTCACTCCTTGTCTCGGCACGCTCCTTAGGGACCTTGTTTCTATTTTCCCGAGGTACTCCCTACACATTGAGTATATGTTAGACATCATGTCTGTTGGGTTGTTCACTTTGTTAATTCCTAGCACTGCTCTTTCACAGTCCGATGAGATTGAAAGGTCATTCCATTTGTTATTCAAGCACCACTTTAGCGTATGAAAAATAGCCATAGTTTCTGCACAAAGGGCGTCAGTTGCTGTTGTTTTCCCCGCCATTGCAGATTTCCAACGACCGTCTTTGTACCTGCATATTGTTGCATACCCTACTGCAAGAGTTTGTTGGGAAAAAGAAACATCAACCTGGACAGCAAGGTTAGAAGTAACTACTTCCAAGACGACAGAGTTTGGGTTTTTTTTCGTGATATAGGGACTGTGGTAGAAAACTCCTTAGCTAGCCAAAGGGTTTTCTTCCACACCGAAACAATAGTCTTAGACTCCTTTTTAAACACCCATGCGTTTCTCCTAAGCCAAATACCCCACAAAGAGTAAACAAAAACACTGGACAGAGGGGCTGATGTGTGAGTTGGTGGGTCTTTTTGATTCATATTATACTCAAACCACTCTCTAAAGGGGAGGAATGGGCCTATCTGGGGGTGGTTACCCTTGTGGGCTTCATCCCAAAATTCCTACCCCTCATATTTTGTGGGAGCGATATTTATAAAGACATCATCACTTGATTTTTTTTTTAATTACACATCTAGATTTTTCTAGAGTAACCTCTAATAGGACTTTTCTAGGGAATATTACCTTCTTACAAAAAGGCATGGGGGTTTATGTTAATGGGTGTTGCATACTTGCTGTTAGAATATATGTAATATATTTGGTAAATATTATAATTGATTTTGTGTATCAATTAGAATACTGTAATTGATATTGTGCATCAACTAGGGCTATAATTACGTAATAATTGTAGGAAATATATCTTGTAATTCTAGCTAATATCTTGGTGATATCTTGTATATAAGGACGTTGAATGGAATGGAATGGAATAAGCAAGCAATCAACTTCTTTCACTTGCATTGGGTGGTGACTGTAGGAACATAGAGATGCATAAAGCGGAATTTCAGGAAACAATTTCCTAACATCTATCACATGATCTCATGCATAACAATAATACAGATCAGATTATGATGAAAGAATAATCACCTTTGTAGCGTGTTCTCCCGTTCCTATGCAAGCTTCGAAGATCTGAGAGCCCCACTTGTTTCTCCTCTACTTAGTCCACAAGCACCAATTGAATCCCACGTATGCTAGTACGGAAGAGAACGATCACGATCAATCTCTTGCTTTGTTTGGGAAGAACGACGTACGTTTTAGAGAAAGAGTTAGGGTTTGTGTTTTTCCTTTTTGTGTCAGATATTGAATGAACGTTATTCCTAAATCCCTCACATTATAACTATTATAATGTGAGAGTTTTAGGTTAACACAAAGCCCAACTTTATTTCTCTTAACAGGCCGATTGTCATAGGACTTTTTGGGCCCATTCCAATTAGTGCTTATATGTGTGACCTTATAGGATTAATATATTTTAGTTGTAGGTCCAATTAATATTGTCCTACTAATCACATTTATTCTCTAGCAAGCAAATATGATTACTAAAATAATTAACTTATTATCTTCATAATTAATTCCTATTTATATTTAGTCATTGCCGGAAATGTCTAAGGACATAATTCCTTCAATCTCCCACTTGTCCGAAGACAAGAACGCAATGTTAAATTCCTTAAGTCTCTTAATGCCAAAATTTGATAACACACTGTTATTCTCAAATTCTAGTTTCTTGATCGCTGAGTTTGAACTGTTGAAATAAAGATTAACATTTTAATCCCATTCCGCATGGCCATGCAATTTTTCAGTTCTCGCTCGTCAAGAGGCCTAGACACCATTCCTATCTAATAGGAGGACTTATTCACTCTTGTATGACCATAACTCCCACTCAATTCTTAGCCCACCTGATCACTGCCTTTATAACCTCCTTTTACGGCGCGGCGTTTAACAGCGTCAAGGTTAAACTAATTGTCTCATTGTTATTAAGACATACTCATGTCTAAGGAATCCACTAAATATAGAAGTTTGATTCTACTTTTAGAATCTAGTTAGGTCAAGTCTCAATGCATCAAATATGCATCCATATAATTAATTAGACATCTCTATGTCTCCATAGCCCATGGAACTGCGCTATCAATTAATTCATGCTAGTCTTCACATAAATCACTTATGTCCAATTTGTGATTTAGACCAGGGACTTTAATAAGTTGTGATTTCAGTTCACTTTTTAGGGTTCCATTATCAAAAAAAATTCGATAATCCTATTTGAAAACACAAGTTATTTGGACATTTTATTTAATACTAAAATAAGCAATTAAATAAGAATGAACTTTTATTGATAAATATTCAAAGCATAATAAATGTCTTTACAATTGTAAACATGAAGTAAACAACCTAAAGCCATTCTCCCATATGCATAAGCCCCATAGAACTAATATGACTCTCATGCTTAGGTTGAGCAAGCGGTTTAGTAAGAGGATCAGCCACGTTATCCTCAATATGAACCTTGCTTACTTTCACATCTCCTCTTTAAACGATCTCTCGAATAAGATGGAATCTCCTGAGCACATGTTTGGATTTTTGGTGTGATCTAGGTTCCTTGGACTGAGAAATGACACCATTATTGTCACAATACAACTCAATGCCATTTTCAATGCTAGGAGCTACACCAAGTTTACTAATGAACTTTTTGATCCAAACAGCTTCTTTTGCTGCATCACTTGCTGCAATATACTCAACCTCTGTTGTAGAATCTGCGATGGTACTCTGCTTAGAACTCTTCCAGCTCACAACTCCTCATTGAGACAAAATATGAAACCAGATTGTGATCGAAAATCATCTTTGTCACTCTGGAAGCTTGCAACGGTGTATCCAGTGACAACCAACTCATTATCTCCACCGTAGACCAAGAAATTATCCTTAGTCCTTCTCAAGTACTTAAGGATATTCTTTGCTGTCATCTAGTGCGCCTCTCCTGGGTTTGCTGGTATCTGCTGCACATACTCAAAGCATATGCAACATCCGGTCGAGTGCATACCATGGCATACATAATGTATCCTATTGTAGAGGCATAAGGAACATTACTCATACGCTTGACCTCATCAGGTGTCGAAGGACACTGAGTCTTGCCAAGTGATATGCCATGTTGCATGGGAATGAAACCTCTTTTGGAGTTTTCTAGCTTGAACCTTGCAAAAACCTTATCAATATAAGTCTCTTGGCAAAGTCCAATCAGCCTTTTGGATCTATCTCTATGGATCCTTATTCCCAAGATGTACTCAGCTTCTCCTAGGTCTTTCATGGAGAAACAACTTTTAAGCCATTCCTTGACTGATTCAGGCATGGTCTTGTCGTTTTCTATAAGAAGTATGTCATCCACATACAAGACTAGGAAAGCAATACTACTCCCACTCAGCTTCTTGTATGTACAAGATTCCTCTTCATTTCTGAGGAAGCCAAAAGATTTGAATGTCTCATCAAATATGAGGTTCCAACTCCGGGATGCTTGCTTTAGCCCATAAATGGACTTCTTAAGCTTGCAAACTTTCCTTGGACTGTTTGGATCTTCAAAACCTTGTGGTTGTGTCATGTACACATCCTCTTTCAAGAACCCATTCAAGAAAGCGGTTTTAACGTCCATCTGCCAAATCTCATAGTAATGAAAGGCAACAATCACAAGGATTATCCTAATGGATTTCAGCATGGCTACTGGTGAGAAGGTTTCATCATAGTCAATACAATGAATTTGTCTGAAACCTTTTTCCACTAGTCTTGCCTTAAAGACATCAATGTTTCCATCTTTGTCCTTTTCAGTTTGAAAATCCATTTGCAACCAATGGGTTTAACCCCATCGGGCAAAGCAACGAAGTCCCATACTTGATTTTCAAACATTGAATCCATTTCGGATCTCATGGCTTCAAGCCATTTCTCAGAGTCTTGACTCGTCAAAGCATTTGTGTAGCTAGTAGGTTCCTCATGTTCTAAAATCTCTATTTCAGAACTTTCAGTCAAAAGGAAATCAATATATCTCTTTGACGGAATGACGGTCCTACTAGACCTACGTTGGGGAACAACAAGAGAAGTTTCCACCTCATTAGGTTGAGGAACTTCGCATGGATTATCTCAAAGTGGGACGGTAGAAGGCGCGTGAATGGAATGCACCGCCTCCTGAGAATTTTCATGCTGGGTCGTCTCTGACGAGGTGTGAACCTCATCCATTTGTTGCTCATCTCAAATTTCTTCGAGATATACATTACTCCCACTTGTTTTCCTAGAAATAAACTCCTTTTCTAGAAAGACAACATCGCAAGTAATAAACACTTTATTTTCGCTTTGGTTGTAGAAGTAGTATCCCTTAGTCTGTTTTGGGTAACCCACAAAAAGACATTTATCAGACTTAGGTGAAAGCTTATCATATAGTAAACGTTTTACATAAACTTCACAACCCCATGTCCTTAGAAAAGACAATTTTGAAACTTTTCCAGTCCACATCTCATATGGCGTCTTTTCTACTGCTTTGGACGGTGCTCTATTGAGTGTGAATGCCATTGTTTCAAGCGCAAATCCCCAAAATGAGGTAGGAAGGTCAACAAGACTCATCATGGAACGAACCATATCTAATAGAGTTCGATTCCTTCTTTCGGAAACCCCATTCAACTGTGGTGTCCCTGGTGGAGTCAATTGCGAAAGTATTCCACAATCTTTCAAATGATCACCAAACTCTTGAGATAAATATTCACCACCACGATCGGATCGCAATGCTTTAATTTTCTTTCCAAGTTGGTTTTGTACTTCATTTTGAAATTCCTTGAACTTTTCAAATGATTCCGATTTATGTCGCATGAGGTAAACATATCCAAATCTGCTTACATCATCAGTAAAAGTTATGAAATACCCGTACCCTCCCCTATCCAAAGTACTCATAGGTCCGCACACATCAGTATGTATAGGGGCTAAAAGATCATTGGCCCTTTCACTTGAGCCTGTGAAAGGAGACTTTGTCATTTTTCCCATTAAGCAAAACTCACATACTTCAAATGATTCGAAATCAAATGATTTGAGAATTCCATCCTTATGAAGTTTCTCTATGGGCTTTGAGCTTATGTGGCCTAATCGACAATGCCATAGGTAAGTAGGGTTCAAATCATTTGGTTTGTGTTTCTTATTTTCTATGTGATAGATATGGTTTTGTAAGTCTAGTACATATAAACCATTTGATAATAAGACATAGAACATACCATTCAAATATGCTGAACAACAATTATTCATAATTTGAAATGAAAATCCTTCCGAATCCAAAATTGGAATCGAAATTATGTTCTTGGTAATAACTGGAACGTAATAACAATTATTTAGTTCTAGTATTAAACCAGAAGGCAAGCGTAAACTATAATCTCCTACAGCTAAAGCAGCAACTCTTGCTCCATTGCCTACTCGGAGATCTACTTCGCCTTTTCTCAAGCTTCTACTTCTTTTTAGTCCTTGCACATTACCAATAATGTGAGACCCACAAGCGGTATCAAATACCCAAGAAGTAGTTGTAGCTAAATTAACTTCTATGACATTTATACTTTAGAACTGCTTACCTCTTTTGACCATTAGAACATCCTTATGTTCAGGTTCACTAGGTAAGTTCCCCTCGTCCTGAACCATCATACTATGCAACCTCCCTAATCTAGCATTCTTCTAAAACAAAGTTTTCAGTTGCTGAATTATAGTGTAGGCATCCAGACAATCAAAACGCTTTTGATACTCTGGTTCCATGCAAGCAAGCATCAAACATGTTACTTGCAGAGAGTTATCCCGGAGAGTTTGTCTAGCTCGACATTGAGCTGCAGTAGCATTTTCTGGCAGGGGTTCAAGAGGGAGTGGATTGTCAAGAACACTTTCTTTTCCTTCCGCTCTGAGAACAATTCTCATAGCCATTTCCCATTTTAGGAAGTTGTGTGCATTCAGTTTGTTTTCAATTAGAGGGCACAAGTTAAAAGTGGAGTTGTTGTTTGTACTAGACATGATAACTACAACAAAATAGTAAAGCAAGATTCAATATATTGTTTATCAAAAGTAGCAATTAAAAAAATTTAATTAACTATTACCCTTTATTCAAAATTAGAAGTCCCCATTGAATAATGAACTAACCAAGATCCCCTCCCACTACAATCAAACGGACTTTGGCCCTGCTACTTTAATTTATAGTACTTGAGGTAAGTAAACATTTTACTAATTATAACTGATTATAACTCTTAGTAGACAGGTTAACAACTCTTTGTATTTTCCAATCTCTTAGCTTCAAAACCCAAAACTTTATCTTTTGATAGTTTTGTTGAGTTAAACCAAACATTAACATATAAGTTTCAAAAACCTACCCTACTATCCGCGAAATTATAAGCAACACCCTCCTTTGGCAGAACCTATTACTTATGATCTAAGCCTTTATAGGTGTTGTATGGAAAAGCACTTAAACTCAATATTATTTTGGGACCTAAGTTTACTATGTTGGTTAATTAAAAGTGAACACATAGCTTAAATAACCACATACATAAACTTAAAAACATAAAATGCATAAAATTAAATGTGATTGTATGACCCCTAAAATATAAGCTCAAATCTTCATGGGTTCCTGTTCATCTTTCTTGGATCTCCATCCTTGAATGTCTGATTGAATCTTCTTACTCCATCGAGCTCATAATACGAACTTCATAATCTAATTAACTTTTAAATTAAATTACAACAATACAGAACGATGCGCAGATCGTATTTCAAAATTTACAAGAATACAAAAAAACGATACGCAGATCGTATTTTCTATCCTATTTTGGGCCATACTAGTCACTTGCATGTAACAAAATATCATACAGATTTCATACACGCATATAATATCAAAATATAATAAGCACAAATTATTTATTAACGGTTAATAAACAAATAACGATTTCAAAATAATTATAAAAACTTAAACAATTTAAGTTCAATATTATTTAAGAAACTTCATTATTTTAATTCAATTACCATTTAAATATGGCTAGAATAATCTTATTAATCTCTAATTTGCATTAAAAGGAAATTTATTGATTTATGCTCAACTTAGAAAATATGATTTTCCAAAAAAAAAAAAATTCAAATTACTCAAAATAAAAATATTTTAAATTTAGAAAACTAAATTAAAATAATTTTGACCTTTTCTAAACTAACACATTCGAATCTTGTTTAGGAAAATCAGACTTTCCTTTCAAGGAAAAAGTCAAACTGATTGTCAATTTCCTTTTTTTTTTTTTTATTAATTGTGAATGTACCATAGCAGTAGCAATCACCAGCCAACGCATACCATAGCAGTAGCAATGTATTTCATCAAAAAAAAAAGCAGTAGCAATGTACCATAGCAGTAGCATTTTATTTGTCAACGCATACCGCAATGACCAGCCACTTTGCACCCCTTGCCTCAAGGAAGTCAATGTCGACCAGCAGCCACGAAGGACGCCGGCCATTTTCCGGTGGGATAGCCCTTCCCCGGTCGAACCCAGCCACCAGCAGAAGCCGGCAGCCAAGCCAACCAGCGAGGTAGGCGCAAAAGCAGCGTCACACGCCGCCCTTACGGAGTTACGGCCGCCCTTAATCAATGCCGCCTGCCGCCACCCCTTCTTCTGCCGGAACGCAGCCCTAATTCACCCTCCACCGTGGCTCCACCGTCGCGGGTGGTGGCCACCCAGCCATGGTGGATAATTCATTTAATTTTGTGCAACAATTACTCAATTTTAAACTATTCTTTAAACAACTTTTGTTTAAAGATTATGGAATTTAATTAGGTTTTATTAATCCGAAAATAATGGCATAAATATTGAATAAATCAACAAAACTAAAACTGGATTTTAGGTTTGTTAAAAAAATTAGATTTCAATTAGAATCTTGATTAAAATTAAATCTAACAAGAATTCAAATATTTGGGCATAATTATCTTTTATTCAAAAAATTCAGAAAAATAACAATTATTATCCGAAAAATTCAAACTTAATTACCAGTTTGATCTATTGAATTTTCTTAACAAATAAAATCAAGAATTGTAATTGTTATCCTTTAATTTTTTTATTAATCGAATTAAACATAAAAATTAACCAAATTCAATAATTAATATACAAAAATTCCGAAAAATAGTTAAAATATTATCAAAAAATTTCGGCTATTGTATAAAAAATAGGAGATGATCAGTAGATTTATTTAACAAATTAAAAATCAAATCTTTAATTGTTAACAAATTATTTTCAAGATTAATCTTATTAACCAATAAATAATTTAAAATCTAACGAATTTAATTTTGAAAAACCCGAAAATTTTTGTGTGAAATTAACTGCTAATTTCGGCCCTAAGATAAACTTCAGAATTTTATAAATTTATTTTGAGCATAAATCAAATAAGTCACGATTTATTAATTTCACTCAATTAATATCATATATTAATTTTGCAAATTCAAGCCATAATAAATCTTCCCTTAATTGAATCAAAATAATAATGTTGCATACAATCATGATCATAAAATATTATGCAAGAGGCTAAAACTGATACGACTGTAGGAACATATAGATGCATAAAGCGGAATTTCAGAAAACAATTTCCTAACATCTATCACGGGATCTCATGCATAACAATAATATTAGATAAGATCAGCTTTGTAGCGTGTTCTGCCGTTCGTATGCAAGCTTCGAAGATCTAAGAGACCCACTTGTTGCTCCTCTACTTAGTCCACAAGCACCAATTGAATCCCACGTATGCTAGTACGGAAGAGAACGATCACGATCAATCTCTTGCTTTGTTTGGGAAGAACGGCGTTTTAGAGAAAGAGTTAGGGTTTGTGTTTTTCCTTTTTGTGTCAGATATTGAATGAACGTTATTCCTAAATCCCTCACATTATAACTATTATAATGTGAGTGTTTTAGGTTAACACAAAGCCCAACTTTATTTCTCTTAACAGGCCGATTGTCATAGGACCTTTTGGGCCCAATCCAATTAGTGCTTATATGTGTGACCTTATAGGATTAATATATTTTAGTTGTAGGTCCAATCAATATTGTCCTACTAATCACATTTATTCTCTAGCAAGAAAATATGATTACTAAAATAATTAACTTATTATCTTCATAATTAATTCCTATTTATATTTAGTCATTGCAGGAAATGTCTAAGGACATAATTCCTTCAAGAAACCGGAAACAGATGGCTCTAAGTTCATCTTTGCGTTCGATTTAGGGTCGGAGAAGTACATGGTTGTGCCTAAGCCTAAGTCTTTGTGTGGTGGGTGTCATATCAATGTGGAAATTTTGCGTGGGTGCTTATGTGTGTTGTCCAACTATCCTTTACTTTGGAGTGATTTATGGATCATGGAGAAGTATGGTGTGGACTGTACGTGGAGGGTTCTCGGAAAAAGTTGTTTCAATTACAAAGGGGAGCATTGTAGGTCATTTTGAGTATGTGAGGCCAATAGCTTGCTCGAAAGATGGTTCAAGTGTGTTGCTTGATAACGGCATGAATAACATGTTTTGGTTTGATTTGCGGTCCAAAAGAGCCAAGAGAGTGAATGTTCCTGATGTGTTAAAGTCGTTCGAGGCACAAATGATAGTGGAAAGTCTTGTTCCTTGTGATGGTCACAAGAAAAAGAAGAAGAAGCCTAAAAAGAACAGGTATATATATAGTTGTATTGCCGGCCAGTATATCGAATACATGTTATTTATTGCTCTTTAATTTATGTGGGATTGGTTGAATTGTTTGTTATGTACTCATGTATATTTCCTTAATTAATTGTCCCCTGGCTGGCTGATACTGCCTGCCTGTAGTTAATTGTTACATGTTTTTCTATGCTAGCTGACTCAATCATGGTGCATTGTGGGATAACTACTGTCGAGGTGTTACATGATTTAGCTAAGTAGACTAGATGGATCTTGGCAGGTTAATATGATTCCCTTGTCTGGTCTATTTGTGTAGATATTAGATGGTCAAGTTCAAGTGTTGTAAGTGCATAGGACTCTAGGAGTGGGTAAGTTATAAAGGCACATTATATTAGGGTCCCTTCGGCATCATTTTAGATATTTAGTTTTTAGTTTTTACAAAACTTAAAACAATTTTTGGTTTTAGTTTTCGATTTTTACAAAACACAATCAAAACGAGTCGTGTTACTATTACTGACTCAATCAAAAACATAATTCCCTTTTTTTTTTACATTGTATTTTTCGTACTAAGGAGTCTGATACTGTATTATTGACCCCTGCTTCCATCTCCATCTCTTTTGCTTTCTTCTTTCCCAAAATTTTTATATGGTGCTTGATTGTATATTTGAACAACATCATAACTTTTTCTTTAAACTCTCTTTTGCCCCATCGGAATGTCACAAACTGCAAGTTTTTCAATAGTCATTTTTAAAAACATTATTTTGATTAATTTTGTTTACCCGAACAACACCATAACCAATTTACCGCCATTGTTTTGAGATGAAACCGCAAACCTCAATAACTCCATTAGAACAACCATATCGAACCTCATTACTCGAATCAATTGTTTGTCTATGATGCTGCTATTACTTAATTCACGCTTCAGTTCTCAAAATTGAAAGCCCAACAATTTTCTTCAAATATTTTTCGATAAAAAATTATCTAGTTAAGTGTCTAGAAAAATATAGTTAATGAAGAGGTAGAAAATTATAGAGAATGAAGATGAGAACAACTATAAATGAGTTGTATTTGCATAAGTTTAGGGAAGAGCCAATCAAGAGAGCACCCACAAAAAAACATTAGTGAGGGGTAGAAACAAGAGTTTTACCAAAGATATAAGTGAGAGATCTCTCGCAAATATTGTTGTAAATTTTTTTATTAATGTAATCAATGATGAAAATACAATTTTGTTATATTATTCGGGCCCATCAAAACTTCTGCGTGCGTCCTCAAATTTATATCATGGTACCAGATCCGGAAAGTGATTACGAAAAAAAATTGAAGACCGGAGACCAAAGACATGAAGAATTACAAGATTTGAAGAAAGTAGGGAACATAGCAAGAGAAGAAGAGAGGTAAGTGCTAAATTTAAATTTTGTTGAAGTGCATAACAAAGATGGAAAACTTAAACTACAAGAAAGAAAATTATGGAAGAAAATGGAGAAAATAAAAGTTGATGATAAAAATAAGGAAGGATGAAAAAAATTGATGAAGAAAATATGTTTTGAATAAGAAATTATTGAGGGATGCTAATGACAAGGGCATTAGCAGAGTATGTTGGTGACAAGAAAAAAATGGGAAAAAAATATTCACAAAGAGAATTTTGGAGTTTGTTAATGACATGAGCATTAGCATGGATAGGTGGTGACATAAGGAGACATGCTACATCGCTGGTGGACAGCGACAAAAAGAGTCCATACCCAGGGTAAAATGGTATTTTCGCTACATGAGTTGAAAAGTCAAACAAATTACTAAATATCGGTAATATGACAGTAATTGATACAACAATGACAGTATTTGAATACAACAATGACAGTATTTATGTAAACGATGATAATACTTATATAACACTTGTATACATATTTTTATCTATTCATTTAATATGCAACACTTTTATCCATTCATTTAAGTGATCCCTTTACTTTTTCTATTTCATTACACTTGTATACATAATTTCCTTTTTTTGGATGATTGTGACAGTATTTTAATACAACAATGACAGTATATATATAACAATGACAATACTTATATTACCGATGACAGTATATAACAAGTTAGCAACACTATTTAAGTGTGGGCCATCTTTTCAACCTTTTTTTTTTTTAAGGGTGGGTATGGATTTTTTTTGTCGCTGGTGGACAGCGATGTAGCCAACCTCGTGACATAAGCACCACAACAAAAGAAAAATTGGGAGAAACAAATGACATTGGAGCAAATTGGTAACAAGGGTACCAACACAGAGAGTTGAAAATCTGCATGTGAAGAAGAATAAAATTGTTGGGGATAGTTGGTGACATGAGCACCAATAACAAAATAAAATTTGAGGAAAAATTTCAGGAGATAGCTGGTGACATGTGCATCAGTGGGAGGTTGGTAACACGGGTGCCAACATTAATGGAACTCAAGCGTTCATGTCGATGGGTGGTTGGTGACAAGTGCATCACCGAGATTTTCGAAACATAATACATTTTGAAGTACAAGATTTTTCAAGATTGATGGGAGTGTTAAAATGTTAATCTAGAAAAATCTAAATCTAGAATGTACTATATAAAAATCTAGTAGTAAAGTGTGTAGAAAAATGTACCCAAAACAATGTCTAGAATTTACTTGAATAATATCTAGTTAAGTGTCTAGAAAAATATAGTTAGTGAAAAGGTATAAAATTCTAGAGAATGAAAATGACCTGTATTGAACAACTATAAATGGGTTGTATTTGCATAAGTTTAGGGGAAGAGCCAATCAGGAGAGCTCCCACAAAAAAACATGTGTGAGAGTTAGAAACAAGAGTTCTACCAAATATATAAGTGATAGAGATGGGCTCTCGCAAATATTGTTGTAAATTTTTTATTAATGTAATCAATGATGAAAATACAATTTTGTTATATAATTGAGGTCCATCAAAACTTCCGCGTGCGTCCTCAAATTTCTATCAAAGTCTGACAAAGCTTTTCCGTTGTAGTTTTGTGGAAGTCAAATCATATTTGATTTTTTCAGCGCTTTACCCGAATGCGGTTTTGTTTTATTTTTGATGAAAAAAACAGAAGAACCAAAAACGGCATTCGCACCTTGATATGTAGATAGCTAGTATATATCCTCCTTCCCCCTTCTGAATTTGGGGTGGGAAAAGGTCAGTTGAAGACTTGGACTATTCTAGCTTTGGATCCTGCCTGTAATCATTGTTTAGAAGCAATTGTAACTTATAGTATTGTTCCTCATTCCGATTTTCATTGTTGTCTACTTCAACTATGTTGGAGACTTTATTAATCAAAATAATTGGGTTGCTTTAAGGGATTGTCATTGTTTAAATGGATTGCAAACTATCACTTGAAAACTGTGGGTATTTTTAATGTTATTTGATTGATTTATCTCCAGCCCCTTCAAATTAAGTGCCATGCATTGATTCTGCTTCTAAGGTTGGTATATATCATATGCATCTTAAGGCTATCTTCTTGAATTTTATCCCTCCAAAGCTCCACGGTAGGCTATGTTTCCACAAGTGATACCATGTTCTGTTTTCCATTTTATTTTGGGCATAGTTTAGTTTGTTCCAAAGATACCAATATTGTGTTACATAATGAATGTGCTAATAATTAAAAGGGTTTCTTATCCATGAATAACATTTTACAAATAGATTCCTAGCTTGCTTTGTGGTATATTTTTTTTAATGAGAAAATAGATTATATCATATTATGCCGGTTTTTAAATGGACATGGTCTTCACTAAATTTATTGTGGACCATTCCTACAAAAAGGTCAACAACTTGTTCCTAATTTATTTTGGCATGCTTATTATGTAAAAATTATCAAATTGGTGCTGTTGATGCATGTTGTCCTTGAATAATGTGATTCTAAGTTACAATAGCTACAATTCGCTTTTAAAAACAAATGATTACTATGATTGAAAAACTGGTTACAATATCTAATAATTTTGATGTTTAATTTATTATAATCACTATATGAATAATAAAGTTTTTATATATGTAAAAAGGGTGCTACAGAAAATTATTTATTTTAGGTCCACACTAATATTATTATGGACCAGGTCCACACAAGAATAATTTTTTCCCTAGTTTCTTTGTGGTATTTTATGTTGTTGATGTAATGTTTTTACTCCATGGGAGGTGATAAATCCAAGGAATAATTTCACTTCTTCTAAGAAAATCAACATTTCTCAAAGTTGACTTCTTAGGAAGAAGTGATTCCTTGGATTATACCATTCTTGACTGATATACAACTATATATGGAATACAATATTTGTGCTCAAGACATTTTTACCGTCTTTCCTTGAGGATTGTATGATTTTTCTATCTCTGGACAGGGAATGACAGATAATATGAGGCCTTTTACGTAGAATGTTTTGTTCTTTATACTCTGTAGTACCTTAAGATATAATCTTTATGATGGCTGTAAATGTGGATAATTAAGGTAATATGGTACCTGCCTAACTCTACTGGAAACGTCAGCATGTACAGAGTTTCAGTCTAATTGCCGTTGACATTTACATTGCTTATGTTTTAAAGGCCATGTTATATAAGTTTTTTACCCATAATGGCAATGGATCTGATTCGGATCGGATGTAGTAAACTCCAAATTCGATCCATATACTATTCGGACCCCATATTTGAATCCAAATCCGAATCCGACTCCGAACTCCGAATTCCGACTCCGATCCATTTATCCTTATAAGAGGTCCGAATCCGATCCATCCAACGGACCTCCGAAAGGGCCCGAATCATCCGATACGAATGCACTTGAAAGGGTCGAACTCGAGTTTGGCTCATATTCAAACCCGACTGGGCTCATAACTCGAACTTGAGCTTGAACTCAACTCGAATTCCAATCTCATTACAAGTTTATAGCCAAAATCAATATATGCATAAGCCCAAATGTGCAATTGAACCAAAAGTAAATAATATAGATTTGGATCGGGTTTGAACTCATGCCTTGGTGGGCTTGTGGGATCCAAATCTATAATGTGAATGAAAAAAAAAATTCCCATAAAAGTAAAGCAAAAACACATTAAAGTAAATTTCATTGAACCAAAAGTAAATAACAAAATGTGTCATTTCTTATACTTAAAACTTTTCAACTTTTAAGGAAGAAAACATATTAATAACCATAAAGTATCAGCATGAACAACTAATATTTGATTTTTTTTTTATAAAGGATGTGTTCTCTTCAACTTATAAGGCCAAAACTTATCTGAACTTATCTTATCTGAACTTATCTGACCTTATAGTAACTTATATGAACTTATCTTATCTTAACTTATCTGACCTTATAGTAACTTACTTGAACTTATTTAAACTTATATATAACTTATAGGACCTTATTAAAACTTATATGACTTTATTGGAACTTATTGAAACTTATATGACCTTATTGGAACTTATATGACTTATACGACCTTATTGGACCTTATAGGACATTATAGGAACTTATAGGACCTTATTGGACCTTATATGACCTTATAAGACCTTATTGGACCTTATAAGATCTTATTAAACCTTATTAAGCTTTTTTTAAAGTTTATTTGATTATTACTAAACTTTTAACCATTACAATATTGAAAGTAATTATCCAATACTCTGATGATTGAAGCAATCAATTGATAAGATATATAAGTATCTATATTATTAAGAAACGAAATATGTTACCTCTAATTACTTACAGGGGGTGTTGCAAAACGCTGTGATTACTACTACGTACATGTTATTTGTTGCACGTCTCACCAAAAAAATCGTCAATTGATTTGTGATGTACAAATAATATTCAAAAGAAAGTTTTTCCCTTAAAATTATATTGATAATAATTAATAATAACATATTAATTAATTCTTACAAATAATTGATAATTATTAACTTTAATTAGTGATCACAAAGAATTTTAATATAATAACATAAATATGATGTATTTAATATAACAACGCAAATAATCATACTATTACATATTTGTTATAAATGTATTGTATTGTGGATGCCCATTATACACCTAGCATCCTTATCCTATATAATACATGTATATGTACATATTATATTGATGGGAATAAGAATCATAACCGCCTGTTTCTCTCTTCCTCACTCCCTCTCTCCCTAATTTCATCACACGTTATCAGCACCATCGCTCATCGACAGAAGATAACAATGGGAACGAAAACGAAAAGAAAATGAGATCATCACTAATGTAAGTTCAGTTTGATTGTTTGATTAATTTAAATTTGATCACTATGTACGGACAAAAATATGTTATAGTTCGACTTATGTTTTATATTTTTGGGGCTTATGATTTATCTACTTCGTTCAGTTTTGGGGTTGCGATTAATTCCACTTCTGAAGGAAGTAATTGGTTATTAAAGTCTAACAATGCCTCTCATACATCAATGAGAATAGATTATGAAGAGATATGCTTAGTAGATAGGCAAAATTGCTCCCACAATAGTTAAGAATAGAATATATGCATAAATCAGGGGGAGATAGCTTTTAATTTTACAAAATAGTGATATATGGATTAAAATAATACATGGATGGTAAATGTGGTACAGGTTTTTGTTCATAAATTATGAACACGAGTATGAGTTTATGATATTGATATCATCCTGAAGATGAAAAAAAAGATGAATATGTATATTGAAATTGATATGTACCACAATTACAATGCATACTCCAGAAGAGTATAAGCTATCTTTCCATAAGTTTTGTTAAATTGTCTTGCTATCACAAATGAGACACCATTTTGTGTCGTTATATCACATCACAATATGTTCAAATTATAGTATTTTATAATTCCAGTGATCACTTTGGGAAGATAACCAGCAGTTATCGAATGAAATATTTTATATTATATTATATACGTACGATGTGATAATTCAGGCCACCTGGGTTTAAAAACACCCGTCATGAGAATTTGAAAATTCTTGTCTAATAAAAGTTTATGTGTTGACATTCCCTCATATGTTGTATATATTCAAAGGCAAGACATAATGATGAGGTTGAGTTGTATTTCAATCGAATGTCGATTGAGAAAATAAATACAAGAGATATTAAATACTTTGAAAAGTTGTATAATGATATGATAGGTGATTTGAAGTTCACCATGATAGTAAGTGACCCGAAGTTCACCAAAAATGATAGTAAGTGATTGGAAGATCACCAAGAAGTTTACAAGTGTTTTGTGATTGATTTAAGTATCATAAATCTCTTGATTGGGGCAATCATACGTCAGCACGAAATGAGAAAATATGAAAAGAATACAACTGCATATTGCATCTACTCCCCATGATCAATGTTAATCTCCAGAAGAGAACGAAAGTATGAAACATTTATCAAAATACACGTTGAAAAGTGTATTATTAGTTGGTGAAAGATTTTATGCCCCATAATATATTGAAAATATTTTCCCAACTTAGGGGGAGACGAGCTAGAAAAGTTGACAAATTTGAAAGATAATATATTGATCCCCATATGAGTAAGTGTAAATGCCAACTGTATGTCCTCGAAGTATGTTTGGACATAAATATCTATGACTTGATTACATTAAATTGTTACATGTTCAGATGCAGAAATGTGTATAATGGTCATAGTGCTCGATGTTACCATAATGATGTCGCCAATATTTATTTAAATCTTTGCACCTGAAGTGTAAATTATATATACGGTTCCAACATAATTAATGATGAATTATAGATTTATTTATATGAAAGGGCACGATAATGCAGTTGATGATATTATTGAAAAGAAAGAAAACACTATTATATAGTGTGTGAAATACCCTTGAAGTGGTATAGATATCTGAACTATAATAGATGGCCCGTGAGAAAAGATGAATGGTACCTATTGAATAAGTATTCAGATATCATTGATGAATAGCATGCAAAGTATATGTTGAAATTTTTTGATGATACCGGTATATGATGGAACCGAAATATAATGCATATGCGAGAAATAATGAATTGAATAGGGGATTGTAAATTTATGTCTATTTTGATGTAGACATCATTATAATGATCAAATGAGCTCATGGACCTGAAGTCCAACAAGTTTTTTTATGGATTTGAAATATCCACACTGTACAGTATTTTGCATTTGAGTCTTACATTCATATACATGTGTAGTTAATAGGTAAATGCATCATGCATCATTCATCATACATTTAGTTTGTTTTATGTTTTATCATGATATGATTTTTATTTATCCAGTTATATATGTTTCAAAACTATTATGATATCGTTTATGAATATGCATCCAAAGAATGGTAAGACGGATTTGCAACTTTATGAATATTATAAGAGGAGTTTCTTACTCCAATGGGCGAATAGTTGCGAATGAAGTATATAATTAATGTTGATTTAAATAACATGTTATGAATCATGCAAATAAGAAGAGTTCTTGAAGAACTTATACACGATGTTCTTAACATCTAGCCCTTTAAGTTTTGCATATGAATATCACAACATTGATGAGATATTATCAAAAATCTTAAAGAGTGATTTTGAAATGCCGTCTCAACCAGTAGTTTGAGTACTTGAGAATTATGAAATATACATATTAATTTATTCACGGCAGAATTCTTGTACACATACGAGTTGATTCATAATATAAGATAAGAATATGTAATGTCCTTGCATTTGAGTTTTATTTTATGGTCCAGAAGAACCATAAATTACATTTTTAGTTATATACCCTAAGTTGGACATTGACATATTATTTATCATGTATTGTCATGAAAGTATGACTAGAGAAATTTTGATCAACATTAATGATTACTAATACTTATGACCTCCAGAAGAAGGTTTACATATGTCCAATATGAAAGGATACATTTTGTAATATTATATGCAAGAATATATATTTATTTCAGGTATTATTTTCAAAAGTTTGGTGATATAAATACTCACCTAGTGCATACAAGTGAAGATTTGAAAATTCAAGTCCAATGGTGGAGAATCAAATTTCAAGGAGCTACATGTTGATACATTTGAAAAGTTATCAACAATATTATATTCATTGAACTTGAAGATCTCAAGTGATGTATTCATCAGGGGGAGAAAATACGCGTTGCACTCTTTTTCCCTTAACCATGGTTTCGTCCCATTGGGTTTTCCTGGTAAGGTTTTTAACGAGGCAACATCCCAAGCGTATTATGATGAGTGTTTTACTCTTTTCCTTCACTAAGTTTTTATCCCACAAGGTTTTCTTAGTAAGATTTTTAATGAGGCATCATTCCATGTATATTACAGGGTCATTGTATTATTTTAGATAATGGACATCCAAGGGGGAGTGTTATAAATGTATTGTATTGTGGATGCCCATTATACACCTAGCATCCTTATCCTATATAATACATGTATATGTACATATTATATTGATGGGAATAAGAATCATAACCGCATGTTTCTCTCTTCATCTCTCTCCCTCTCTCCCTAATTTCATAACAATATTTTATTTAAGAACTTATTGGAACTTGTATGACCTTATTGGAACTTATAGGACCTTATTGGAACTTATATGACCTTTTTGGAACTTATCGAAACTTATTAGAACTTGTCTGAACTTATCTGAATTTATATGACCCGAAAATAAAGTCCTATAAGTTGAAGAGAACAAAGCCAAAATGTCATTTTGGATAATTTTTCGTTAATTTTATAGTAAAAGTATATAAAATTAGTCAAAATTAAATGCAATTTCATTAAAAGTAAAGAAACTGAGAACCAGTTTGAAAAGTTGTATAAATACGAAAATGTAAATATTAATGACACAGAAATATTTTGGACCATCCGATTTTGATTATCTAAGAGCCCATATTGGTTCTTAGTTATCATTTTAGGGTGTGGTTCTCACTAGAACCTTATCCTATATATATAAGGATCAGGGTCGGGGACGCGTTGCATATATGAATTTTATGTTGAAAATATTACATATTTATATACTCCATAATTCTTTTGTTCCTTCTGATTAAAAAGACATTATGTCGTAGTTTCAGAACCTGCATGTGTACCGATATACTCCCTCTGTTTTCTTACTACGTCGCTTGATTCTTATAGAGATTTTTTTAAATACATCAATTCAATATTTGATTTCTTTTTACCATATTTTATTACGGAGTACTTATTTCTCTTTCATTAATTATCACTGAACATATTTTATTGTTTTATACAGTTTCAGATATTTAACTGTTTAACAAGGGAGGCCAGTAGAAGAATTAAACAATATATTAGGTAATTTATACAATTATATTCAAATTTCCGGGGGCGGGCCCACCCCGACCATCAAGAACATCCGTCCCAGTTTTAATTTTCTCTCTCTACCCAATTAAATAATTTAAAAAATTCCATCTCTCACACATGTTATCTGTATCAGAATCGCTACTTTTGTTTTACTAGAATAAATAAATCATATAAGCCATATTTTGAATTTTGATAGTGCATATATTCTGTGTTTTTTTCATTAATCTTTTCTCAATAAAAAAGATAACAAAAAATATTGTACGCACAAGAAGTACAATAAATTTATTGTACATCAGCCTGTCATCAAGATAACTTTTACCTAGTTAATTTTTTGTAACTTTAAATATGTTTTGAGTACCTTTTATGTACAAAAAGTTGATATATAAAAATTTTCAAAAGTTAAATGATTAACTTTACAGTTAATTTTACACATTATTATTGATACTGAATAACCTATTTTAATTAAAATGAAAATCCTTATCACTACAAATTAAAATAGATAACTTTTCCAAATATGAGGGTAACTTTTAAACATTTTGAATTAACATTTACCTCAGTGAAAAATATTTATTACAGACCGCTTGTAAATAAGAATTTGTGAAAAGCTAAGGAAAGACCTCAACAGATCTCTCATTTGAGTAACTTCAATTTTGGATGAAAATATGCTTTAAAAGTATGACTAATCATATACCCCTTATAATGAGTAAAGAAAAAGTACCATCAAACTTACACTAAGAATCGAAGCTTATTTTTATACCAAAGAATAGAAATGGAAGGATAATAATAGTGGATGCTTCTTTTTCCAACCAAAGGAATATTTATAGAAATGGTGTATGTAGAGAATATATATTGCCATCAGATGTTGAAATTATTAACTAAATAAATAATGGAAAATAGGAAAAAACAATGCAAACAAACTGCAAAAGTATTAGACACGGTAGAGTTGTTACAATTGAGGATTGTACACATGTATGTAGGTTAGGTTCGAATCTCCTCTTCCATTTGTACTCCCTCCGTCCCTTAATACTCGCACCGGTTTGACATGTGCGGAGTTTAAGACACTTGAATTCACTTATTAATTTAATAGGTGTTAGTTGATAGTGGGGTGTTTTTTTTTTTATATAGTTAGTGAGAAATGTGTCAGGAGTGGGGAGTGGTGAGTTGGGGGTGTGAATTTTTAAATGATGTTTGTAGGGATTAGGGGTGTAGGCGGGTTAGTAGGTAAGTGTGAAAAATAATATAATATTGCTAAAAATTCCATTTAACGTAGCGGTGCAAGTGTTAAGGGACAACCCGAAAATGAAAGCGGTGCGAGTATTAAGGGACAGAGGAAGTATTTTTTTTGTATTGCATTTGTACCTCACTCGTACCAGAAAAACATATTTATAGAGATATAAGAAACATACTTGTTCCTACATATATACCTATCCATTTTCTCCATTTAACAATAATTTTGCTGGAGCCTCCTATAACCATGTAACATGAAAAATGCATTTAAAAAACCAGAGGGAGTATAAGTCTAGTTAAGAGAGGAAATAGCCAAAACAAAAATTAGAGAAAATTTTAAGATGAAGAATTGTCACAATATTTTCTCAAGAAGTCAAGAACAAATTATATACAATATTTGTCAAAAATAGATGAAAATGCAGACTAGTTGATATAAAATATATTGATGAACATCTTGGTATTATGCATGCAAATGCATAACAGAATAAATGGAATTGGACCTTGTTCTTTTCTGAATGCATATATAAATTATGCATACACTTGACGAATAAATAAGTGGTGGGCATGACGGACCACCAGAATATGTTCGTGTGTGGTGAGTTGGTGATTCAAATGTGTGTATATATATGAAGATATCTGGCCTCCTCAATTACAACACACAACAACTTATTTCCTACTTACTTGTACCACATACTAATACAGAAGCATCAATCTCACCTTTTCAAACTCAAGAAAATGGCTCAACTTGCCGCTCAGGTAACGTATTCAATCACTTACTAAAGTTTAGAAACTAAAAAAAAATAATATTCTTTGTACGACACAACTAGGATTAGGATGAAGATATATGTACACGATGATCCAAAACAGTTAGGTTGATTTTTAAATTTGTTTTATCTATCCCAATATAAAAATGATGCACCTTATTCTACAACATAAAATTCAAATAAAATTAGTGGATAGGATTAATAGTCTTTCCCTTTGTAAATACATAGATTTTAATCAATTTCACCCCTCGTAGTTAAGTATTCTGTATCTAATTGTATGCCATTAAGTTTTACTCAATTTATTTTGATTTACACAGAGTCAGGGTGTTGAGAAATACGGGCCTTATGGGTGTCAAACTGGACAACCATGGTCTATGATGCTTGAACCATGTGAAAGTTTATGTGAATTAATCATAAAAACTGGTGCTGTTGTTGATTCAATTACGTTTGTCACCACAAAGTGTCGTCGAAAGTTTGGCGGTAATGGCGGAAATGCTGAACACAAGGTCACATTTTCTCTTCACTTTCATAATTATATTCACTACCTAATTCATATACTCGTTTTATCTTATTTAACATGTATTCAATAATTTATTGGGACATTTAATTAATCTAGTTATAATTGAGACATTTAATTTATACAGGTTACACTCCAATGTGGCGAACATGTAACCAATATAAGTGGGGCTATTGGAGAATGGCACAAAAATGTTGACGTAACCAAGTTAAAGATTCATACTAACTTGTGTAAGGATGGTTATGGACCTTATGGAGGTGGACCGTACACCAAGTATTTGTATGATTTTAGCTCAGAAGTACCATCAAATGGCCGTGTTGTCGGATTCTTCGGAACATTGGAAAACAGCTACGTTCAGTCCATTGGACTCTACGTCAAAAAGGTACATTATTAATACACAAACTATTTTATTTTTTTATTTCCATTCCGAACTTCTAAGTTAGTTTTCAAATGAAAGTAACAGCCTTGTCCATAACCATAAACAACATCGAGCACGAAATGGAGGATAAAGTATTTCATATTTACTTAAGGGTTTTTTTTTCCAACAACAATCGCCTCTATTTTGTAGCTAATATATATTTTTTGGTTTTCATGTTCAATATTTGACCAGGAGTGCTAATGCTCTAAACTTCTTGCGGATGTTGCTCAAGTCTTTGGCTACCTTAAAAGCCATATGCTTTCTGCAAAAATACAATAGTCCGCATGTACTACGTACTACCTAATGTACTACTAATGATTTATGTACTGCTTTATTAATAAGCTTCCACGATGATCAATATGTATGTTCCGTGGAATTTCTTTGCTTTCAATAAGCCACATATCATGTACACTACAAAGTGGCCTCTCTCCTCAAGTGTGGTTGTTTCTAATCGCGAACATGAGTGAGTGTGTTGCATCTTGTATCGTTTTCAGTTACAATATAATATTAGCTTTTCTTTACGTGATGTGGCGATGTCACTATGGAATTTAGAATTAAAATAAGCCAACTTTTACTTATTGTATTATTTTAATAAAAAATTTATTAGATAAATTAACCTTATTATTTTCTAGAAATTTTTCAAATGCATACAAATTACGTAGTATATCCTTAAAATTGATATTGCAAATAGCAGCTTAAAAGTATACTCCCTCCGTTCTTAAATATTAGTCCTATTTTGACTTTTCAACTCGGTTCAACTCAATATTTAAACGTAAATATCTCAAAATATGTATGTAAGAAAAATATAAAATTTTGATATTGTTAAACTACACATTAAGACGAACAAAATAAGATATTACATGAATATGTTTCAAATCACGTATTTGAAAGAAATTAGAAGATTCTCTTAAATTGTGAATAGTGTAAGGATTCCAAAAGGGACTAATATTCGAGAACAGAAGGAGTACTTATTTGTTAAATTTGACATTAACCATTTTAGGTAGGGGAGTGCATGTGTGAAAATAGATATGATCGGCGTTGTCTCGATTTTTTCTAACCTCAATTACCCATATCTGTTATAAGTATACGACATCAATTAACCAGATCTATTATAAGTACACGACGTTTCCTTATCAAACAAGGGGGAATTTGCTATTCACATTCCTAATTTTCCTTTACATAAGGCAAATGGAATCATTAAAAGGTCCATAAACGAAAGATCGCAACCTTAACTACAGGTACAAGAATGGCTCAAACCAACAACAATCCGGAGGTGAAGATATAATACGTACATGTTTAGAGACTTACTAGGCTTGCAGAAATGGAGCGTCAAAAAGTGAAATCGGTAGAAGCATTTAGTGCGACTTTAAACTCCCCCTCTCCGGCAAGCAGTACCCCACGACGGAAGTCAGTGGAAATAACATCCACATCTTCGTAACTAACTTCGCTTTCACCCATAAAGGGAAATACTATAAATAGCGATTAGTGAATTCAAGAAACAAACATCATAATATTTTCTAATTTAGCATAGGCGCATAGAATATGTTGGAAATTCTTGTTAAGAAAAAAGAGTGAAAAGTTTAAAGTGAAAAACGTCCCACATTGGTAGAATATCAAATCATTTCTTTATTTATAAAAGTGGGTATGGGTATACTTCTTGTAAAATAAATAAGTAGGAAGGGTTGGTGGACATTCTCAATCGCGCGCGCAGGTGGATTTTGTTTGGGCGTAGGCCTTGGATGCCTGGGTGGGATTGTGGGATCCAAATATGTAATTAGAATGAAAAACAATTTTTCCCCCCTAAAAGTGAAGTAAAAACACATTAAAGTAAATTACATTAAACCAAAAGTAAATAACAAAATGTACAATATCTTATACTTAAAATTATCAACTTTTAAGGAAGAAAACATAAAGTATCAGCATGACCAATTTATTTTGCAATCTTTTTCTCATAAAATGTCATTTTGGATAATTTTTCGTTAATTTTATAGTAAAAGTAAATTCAAAACTAGTAAAAGTTAATAAAATTAGTCAAAAGTTCAATGAAATTTCATTAAAAGTAAAGGAACTGAGAACTAGTTTGAAAAGTTGCATAAATACAAAAATTTCAATATTAACGACACGGAAATCTTTTGGACCATCCGATTTTGATGATCTAAGAGTCCATATTGGTTCTTAGTTATCATTTTAGGGCGTGCTTCTAACCAGAACCTATATTTATAAGTATTAAGGCCGGAAACGCGTTGCATATAAGCATTTTATGTTTAAAATATTACATATATATATACTCCCTAATTCTTGTGTTCCTTCTGGTTAAAAACATTATTTCGTAGTTTCAGAACCTGCATGTGTACCGATATACTCCCTCCAATTTTGTAATTCATCGCTTGATCCTTATAGATGTTTATTTCAAATGCATCAATTCAATATTTGATATACTTTTACCATATTTTATTATGGAGTACTTATTTCTCTTTCTTTAATAATCACTCACCATATTTTGTTGTTTTATTCAGTTGAAGATCTTTAACTGTTTTACAAAGGGGGCCAGTAGAAGAATTAAACAATATAGTAGGTGATATATACAATTACATTAAAATTATAGGGGGAACTAAAAACACACTACGGGAATTTTTTTGGGGGGCGAGCCCACCACGACAATCAAGAAGGTTCGTCCCTGTTTTTATTATCTCTCTCTACCTAATTAAATTATTTGAAAATAACATCTCTCACACATGTTATCTATATTAGAGTCCCCGGCCCGTTTTTGTTTTACTAGAATAAATAAATCACGTAAGCCATTTTTTGAATTTTGGTAGTGCATACTCCCTCCGTCCCACAATAGTTGTTACACTTTCATGGGCACATAGTTTAATGCGATAAGTAGTAGTGTGGTTATCAATTGTTATTTTATTGAAAAAGTAGATGTGATAGGAGTTAGTGAGGTATTTTTTTAATTGAATGAGAGAGGGTGTGGGGACAAAAAAAAATTTAGTGGGAAGAGAGACAATATAATAATTGTGGGGTCATTCCTAATTTAGAAGTGTAACAACTAATCTGGGACGGACGAAAAAGGAAAGTGTAACAACTAATCTGGGACGGAGGGAGTATATTTTGTTTTCTATTCATTAATCTTTTGCCAATGAAAAAGATAACAAAACATCTTGTACGCACAAGGTGTATAATAAATTTATTGTACATCACCCTGTCATCAAGATAACTTTTACCTAGTTGTTTTGTAACTTTTAATATGTTTTGGTTACCTTTTATATAAAAAATATTGATAAATAAACATTTTCGAATGTTAAATGATTAATTTTACAGTTATTTTAATACATTGTTATTGATATTGAAAAAATAATTCTTTTTAAATTGAAATTTTTTATCACTACAAATTAAAATAGATAACTTTTACATATATCAGGGTAAATTTTACACATTTTGAATTAACATTTACCTTAGAGAACAATATTCATTGCATACCGCTTGTAAATAAGAATTTGTGAAAAGATAAGGACAAACCTCAACAAATATCTCCTTTGAGTAACTTCAATTTTGGTATAAGATATTCTTAGTATGACTAATCATATACTCCTTATAATAAGTAAAGAAAAAGTAGCATCAAACTTACACTAAGAATCGAAGCTTATTTTTATACCAAAGAATATTTATAAAAATGGAAGGATAATAATAGTGGATGCTTCTTTTTCCAACCAAAGGAATATTTATAGAAATTGTGTATGTAGAGAATATATCTTGCCATAAGATATTGAAATTATTAACTAAAAAAATAATGGAAAATAGAAAAAAGGATGCAAACAAATTGCGAAAGTACTAGACACGTTAGAGTTGTTACAACTGAAGATTGTACACATGTATGTAGGTTATCATAGGTTCGAATCTCCTCTTCCATTTGTACTCCCTCCATCCCTTAATACTCGCACCGGTTTGACCGGTGCGGAGTTTAAGACACTTGAATTGACTTATTAATTTAATAAGTGTTAATTGATAGTGGGGTATTTTTTATTAATATAGTTAGTGGGAAATGTGTCAGGAGTGGGGAGTGGTGAATTGGGGGTGTGAATTTTTAAATGATTTTTGTAGGGAGTAGGGGTGTAGGTGGGTTAGTAGGTAAGTGTGAAAAATAGCATAATATTGCTAAAAATTTTCATTTATAGTAGCGGTGCAAGTGTTAAGGGACAACCCGAAAATGAAAGCGGTGCGAGTATTAAGGGACAGAGAGAGTATTTTTTTTGTATTGCATTTGTACCTCACTCGACCAGAAAAACAAATTTATAGAGATAAAACAAACATACGTGTGCCTACATATACACCTATCCATTTTTCCATTTAACAATAATTTTGCAGGAGCCTCCTATAACCATGTAACATGAAAAATGCATTTAAATAATCAGAGGGAGTATAAGTCTAGTAAAGAGAGGAAATAGCCAAAACAAAAATTTGAGAAAATTTTAAAATGAAGAATTGTCACAATATTTTATCAAGAAGTCAAGAACAAATTATACACAATATTTGTCAAGAATAGATGAAAATGCAGACTAGTTGATATAAAATATATTGATGAGCATCTTGGTATTATGCATGCAAATGCATAACAGGATAAATGGAATGGGACCTTGTTCTTATCTGAATGCATATATAAAGTATGCAAACACATGAGGAATAAATAAGTGGTGGGCATGACGGACCACCAGAATATATTCGTGTGTGGAGAGTTGGTGATTCAAATTAAATGTGTGTATATATATGAAGATATCTGGCCTCCTCATTACAACACACAACAACTTAGTTCCTACTTACTTGTACCACGTACTAATACAGAAGCATCAATCTCACCTTTTCAAGCTCAAGAAAATGGCTCAACTTGCCGCTCAGTTATCGTATTCAATCTTTTACTAAAGTTTAAAAAACTAAAAAAAAAAAAAACTTTGTACGACACAACTAGGATTAGGATGAAGGTATATGTACACGACGATCTGAAACAGTTAGGTTGATTTTTAAATTTGTTTTATCTATCCCAATATAAAAATGATGCACCTTATTCTACAACATAAAATTCAAATAAAATTAGTGGATAGGATTAATAGTCTTTCCCTTTGTAAATACTTAGATTTTAATCAATTTCACCCCTCATAATTAAGTATTCTGTATCTAATTGTATGCCATTAAGTTTTACTCAATTTATTTTGATTTACACAGAGTCGGGGTGTTGAGAAATACAGGCCTGATGGGTGTCAGACTGGGCAACCATGGTCTATGATGCTTGAACCATGTGAAAGTTTATGTGAATTAATCATAAAAACTGGTGCTATTGTTGATTCAATTACGTTTGTCACCACAAAGTGTCATCGAAAGTTTGGTGGTAATGGCGGAAATTGAGACATTTAATTTATACAGGTTACACTCCAATGTGGCGAACATGTAACCAATATAAGTGGGGCTATTGGAGAATGGCACAAAAATGTTGACGTAACCAAGTTAAAGATTCATACTAACTTGTGTAAGGATGGTTATGGACCTTATGGAGGTGGACCGTTCACCAAGTATTTGTATGATTTTAGCTCAGAAGTACCATCAAATGGCCGTGTTGTCGGATTCTTCGGAACATTGGAAAACAACTACGTTCAGTCCATTGGACTGTACGTCAAAAAGGTACATTATTAATACACAAACTATTTTTTTTTTTTTATTTCCATTCCGAACTTCTAAGTTAGTTTTCAAATGAAAGTAACAGCCTTGTCCATAACCATAAACAACATCGAGCACGAAATGGAGGATAAAGTATTTCATATTTATTTAATGGTTTTTTTTCCAACAACTATCGCCCCTATTTTGTAGCTAATATATATTTTTTGGTTTTCATGTTCAATATTTGACCAGGAGTGCTAATGCTCTAAACTTCTTGCGGATGTTGCTCAAGTCTTTGGCTACCTTAAAAGCCATATGCTTTCTGCAAAAATACAATAGTCCGCATGTACTACGTACTACCTAATGTACTACTAATAATTTATGTACTGCTTTACTAATAAGCTTCCACGATGATAAATATGTATGTTCCGTGGAATTTCTTTGCTTTCAATAAGCCACATATCATGTACACTACAAAGTGGCCTCTCTCCTCAAGTGTGGTTGTTTCTAATCGCGAACATGAGTGAGTGTGTTGCATCTTGTATCGTTTTCAGTTACAGTATAATATTAGCTTTTCTTTACGTGATGTGGCGATGTAGCTATGGAATTTAGAATTAAAATAAGCCAACTTTTACTTATTGTATTATTTTAATTAAAAATTTATTAGATAAATTAACCTTATTATTTTCTAGAAATTTTTCAAATGCATACAAATTACGTAGTATATCCTTAAAATTGATATTGCAAATAGCAGCTTAAAAGTATACTCCCTCCGTTCTTAAATATTAGTCTTATTTTGACTTTTCAACTCGGTTCAACTCAATATTTAAACGTAAATATCTCAAAATATGTATGTTAGAAAAATATAAAATTTTGATATTGTTAAACCACACATTAAGACGAACAAAATAAGATATCACATGAATATGTTTCAAAGTACGTATTTAAAAGAAATTAGAAGATTCTCTTAAATGGTGAATAGTGTAAGGATTCCAAAAGGGACTAATATTCGAGAACAGAAGGAGTACTTATTTGTTAAATTTGACATTAACCATTTTAGGTAGGGGAGTGCATGTGTGAAAATAGATATAATCGGTGTCGTCTCGATTTTTTCTAACCTCAATTACCCATATCTGTTATAAGTATACGACATCAATTAACCAGATCTATTATAAGTACACGACGTTTCCTTATCAAACAAGGGGGAATTTGCTATTCACATTCCTAATTTTCCTTTACATAAGGCAAATGGAATCATTAAAAGGTCCATAAACGAAAGACCGCAGCCCAACTGCAGGTACAAGAATGGGTCAAACCAACAACAATCCGATGGTGAAGATATAATACATACATGTTCAGAGACTTACTAGGATTGCAAAAATGGAGCGTCGAAAAGTGAAATCGGTTGAAGCATTTAGTGCGACTTTAAACTCCCCCTCTCCGGCAAGCAGTTCCCCCACGACGGAAGTCACTGGAAATAACATCCACATCTTCGTAACTAACTTCGCTTTCACCCGTAAAGGGAAATACTATAAATAGCGATTAGTGAATTCAAGAAACAAACATCATAATATTTTCTACTTTTTACTAATTAACATAGGCGCATAGAATATGTTGGAAATTCTTGTTGAGAAAAAAGAGTGAAAAGTTTAAAGTGAAAAACGTCCCACATTGGTAGAATATCAAATCATTTCTTTATTTATAAAAGTGGGTATGGGTATACTTCTTGTAAAATAAATAAGTAGGAAGGGTTGGTGGACATTCTTAATCGCGCGCGCAGGTGGATCCGGTTTGGGCGCAGGCCTTGGATGCCTGGGTGGGATTGTGGGATCCAAATATGTAATTAGAATGAAAAACAAATTTCCCCCCTAAAAGTGAAGTAAAAACAAATTAAAGTAAATTCCATTAAACCAAAAGTAAATAACAAAATGTGCAATTTCTTATACTTAAAATTATCAACTTTTAAGGAAGAAAACATAAAGTATCAGCATGACCAACTAATTTTTCAATCTTTTTCTAATAAAATGTCATTTTGGATAAGTTTTCGTTAACTTTATAGTAAAAGTAAATTCAAAACTAGTAAAAGTAAATAAAATTAGTCAAAAGTTCAATGAAATTTCATTAAAAGTAAAGGAACTGAGAACTAGTTTGAAAAGTTGCATAAATACAAAAATTTCAATATTAACGACACGGAAATCTTTTGGACCATCCGATTTTGATGATCTAAGAGTCCATATTGGTTCTTAGTTATCATTTTAGGGCGTGCTTCTAACCAAAACCTAATCCTATATTTATAAGTATTAAGGCCGGAAACACGTTGCATATAAGAATTTTATGTTTAAAATATTACATATTTATATACTCCCTAATTCTTGTGTTCCTTCTGGTTAAAAACATTATTTCGTAGTTTCAGAACCTGCATGGGTACCGATAAACTCCCTCCATTTTTTTAATTCATCGCTTGATCCTTATAGATGTTTATTTCAAATGCATCAATTCAATATTTGATATATTTTTACCATATTTTATTGGAAAAATTACTTTTAATAATCCAACCTTTAAGCGATTTTCCAATATTAATCCAACTTTTTGATTATTATATTTATCTATTAATCCAACCTTTATACCCCTTTAACCTTTATTGCTCTTTACAGGTTACCAAGTAGGTTAACCCGGTCATAACTGATGACGTGGCATGTAACACTTACAATTTTGTGCGTGGGCCCATATCTCAACTGATTCCTTAAAAATTCCTCCCTTGTTCCTATTTTTTTCTTTCTCTGCACTTCTCTGATTCTTTGTTCTTTTACCCCTCATCCCCCTTCATCATCTTCCTTCACATCCATTGAAGACATAGCTTCATTCTCCAAGAAAATGGGTTGTTGATTTAATTTGTTCGGTTTAGATGAGTTTCAGGAGGGGAATATTTGAAAAACATTTGATAAAAAAAATTGGAATTTTTTTGGAAAATTTGATAAAAAGTATTTCATCAATACCGTTTCTCTTTTAACAATTTCAAGTTCTTCATATAAATGGGTTGCTGGGAGTATTTGAAGATATTGAAATGCCAACAAATCTGGGTTCCTTCGTCATAGGCTCAATTCCATTTGAAGTTCTATTAATTATTTGAAGGACACCAAGATCTGTACTCTGAAAACAACCTCTACCCAACGAAAACCACCACCCACTTTCTCTCCTAACCCCTTCCGCCTGGCCAGAACCACCCCAAACCAGCCCAATGCGAAAGGAGATTTTTTTTTCGGTTTTGAATGGAGGTTGAATTGGTTGTAATTTGTAAATAGGGTCTGAATGGGGCGAGGGTGTTGATGGTGGTTGGAGATAAAAATGAAGATGCAGGAGAGAAAATGTGGGTAATGGTGTTATCTTGTTGAGTTGTTGATGGTGGTTGACTGTTGAAGATGATGATAAATGATTGAATAAAAATTAAAAGAATAATATAAAAAGTTATCTTGAGGAGTAATGAAAAAAACGTAATGAAAAACCGGTTTAGCCGGTTGCAAGTTTTTTGGAGCAATAAAAGTTAAAGGGGTATAAAGGTTAGATTAATAGATAATAATCAAAAGGTTGGATTAATTTTGGAAAATCGCTTAAAGGTTGGATTATTAAAAGTAATTATTCCTATTTTATTATGGAGTACTTATTTCTCTTTCTTTAATAATCACTCACCATATTTTGTTGTTTTATTCAGTTGAAGATCTTTAACTGTTTTACAAAGGGGGCCAGTAGAAGAATTAAACAATATAGTAGGTGATATATACAATTACATTAAAATTATAGGGGGGAACTAAAAACACACTACGGGAATTATTGTTGGGGGGCGAGCCCACCACGACAATCAAGAAGGTTCGTCCCTGTTTTTATTATCTCTCTCTACCTAATTAAATAATTTGAAAATAGAATCTCTCACACATGTTATCTATATTAGAGTCCCCGGCCCGTTTTTTTTTTACTAGAATAAATAAATCACATAAGCCATTTTTTGAATTTTGGTAGTGCATATATTTTGTTTTCTATTCATTAATCTTTTGCCAATGAAAAATATAACAAAACATCTTGTACGCACAAGGTGTATAATAAATTTATTGTACATCACCCTGTCATCAAGATAACTTTTACCTAGTTGTTTTGTAACTTTTAATATGTTTTGATCACCTTTTATATAAAAAATATTGATAAATAAACATTTTCGAATGTTAAATGATTAATTTTACAGTTATTTTAATACATTGTTATTGATATTGAATAAATAATTTTTATTAAACTGAAAATTTTTATCACTACAAATTAAAATAGATAACTTTTACATATATCAGGGTAAATTTTACACATTTTGAATTAACATTTACCTCAGAGAATAATATTCATTGCATACCGCTTGTAAATAAGAATTTGTGAAAAGATAAGGACAAACCTCAACAAATCTCTCCTTTGAGTAACTTCAATTTTTGTATAAGATATTCTTAGTATGACTAATCATATACTCCATATAATAAGTAAAGAAAAAGTAGCATCAAACTTACACTAAGAATCGAAGCTTATTTTTATACCAAAGAATATTTATAGAAATGGAAGGATAATAATAGTGGATGCTTCTTTTTCCAACCAAAGGAATATTTATAGAAATGGTGTATGTAGAGAATATATCTTGCCATCAGATATTGAAATTATTAACTAAAAAAATAATGAAAATAGAAAAAAGGATGCAAACAAATTGCGAAAGTACTAGACACGTTAGAGTTGTTACAACTGAAGATTGTACACATGTATGTAGGTTATCATAGGTTCGAATCTCCTCTTCCATTTGTACTCCCTCCGTCCCTTAATACTTGCACCGATTTGACCGGCGTGGAGTTTAAGACACTTGAATTGACTTATTAATTAAATAGGTGTTAGTTGATAGTGGGGTATTTTTTTATTAATATAGTTAGTGGGAAATGTGTCAGGAGTGGGGAGTGGTGAATTGGGGGTGTGAATTTTTAAATGATTTTTTGTAGGGAGTAGGGGTGTAGGTGGGTTTGTAGGTAAGTGTGAAAAATAATATTATATTGCAAAAAATTTCCATTTATAGTAGCGGTGCAAGTGTTAAGGGACAACCCGAAAATGAAAGCGGTGCGAGTATTAAGGGACATATGGAGTATTTTTTTTGTATTGCATTTGTACCTCACTCGACCAGAAAAACATATTTATAGAGATATAAGACACATACTTGTGCCTACATATATACCTATCCATTTTTCCATTTAACAATAATTTTGCAGGAGCCTCCTATAACCATGTAACATGAAAATTGAATTTAAAAAAGCAGAGGAAGTATAAGTCTAGTTAAGAGAGGAAATAGCCAAAACAAAAATTAGAGAAAATTTTAAGATGAAGAATTGTCACAATATTTTCTGAAGAAGTCGAGAACAAATTATACACAATATTTGTCAAGAATAGATGAAAATGCAGACTAATTGATTTAAAATATATTGATGAGCATCTTGGTATTATGCATGCAAATACATAACAGAATAAATGGAATGGGACCTTTTTCTTATCTGAATGCATATATAAAGTATGCATACACATGACGAATAAATAAGTGGTGGGCATGACGGACCACCAGAATATGTTCGTGTGTGGTGAGTTGGTGATTCAAATGTGTGTATATATATGAAGATATCTGACCTCCTCAATTACAACACACAACAACTTAGTTCCTACTTACTTGTACCACGTACTAATACAGAAGCATCAATCTCACCTTTTCAAGCTCAAGAAAATGGCTCAACTTGCCGCTCAGGTATCGTATTCAATCACTTACTAAAGTTTAGAAACTAAAAAAAAAATATTCTTTGTATTACACAACTAGGATTAGGATGAAGATATATGTACACGACGATCCGAAACAGTTAGGTTGATTTTTAAATTTGTTTTATCTATCCCAATATAAAAATGATGCACCTTATTGTACAACATAAAATTCAAATAAAATTAGTGGATAGGATTAATAGTCTTTCCCTTTGTAAATACATAGATTTTAATCAATTTCACCCCTCATAGTTAAGTATTCTGTATCTAATTGTATGCCATTAAGTTTTACTCAATTTATTTTGATTTACACAGAGTCAGGGTGTTGAGAAATACGGGCCTTATGGGTGTCAGAATGGGCAACCATGGTCTATGATGCTTGAACCATGTGAAAGTTTATGTGAATTAATCATAAAAACTGGTGCTGTTGTTGATTCAATTACGTTTGTCACCACAAAGTGTCGTCGAAAGTTTGGCGGTAATGGCGGAAATGCTGAACACAAGGTCACATTTTCTCTTCACTTTCATAATTATATTCACTACCTAATTCATATACTCTTTTTATCTTATTTAACATGTATGCAATAATTTATTGGGACATTTAATTAATCTAGTTATAATTGAGACATTTAATTTATACAGGTTACACTCCAATGTGGCGAACATGTAACCAATATAAGTGGGGCTATTGGAGAATGGCACAAAAATGTTGACGTAACCAAGTTAAAGATTCATACTAACTTGTGTAAGGATGGTTATGGACCTTATGGAGGTGGACCGTACACCAAGTATTTGTATGATTTTAGCTCAGAAGTACCATCAAATGGCCGTGTTGTCGGATTCTTCGGAACATTGGAAAACAACTACGTTCAGTCCATTGGACTCTACGTCAAAAAGGTACATTATTAATACACAAACTATTTTATTTTTTTATTTCCATTCCGAACTTCTAAGTTAGTTTTCAAATGAAAGTAATAGCCTTGTCCATAACCATAAACAACATCGAGCACGAAATGGAGGATAAAGTATTTCATATTTACTTAAGGGTTTTTTTTCCAACAACTATCGCCCCTATTTTGTAGCTAATACATATTTTTTGGTTTTCATGTTCAATATTTGACCAGGAGTGCTAATGCTCTAAACTTCTTGCGGATGTTGCTCAAGTCTTTGGCTACCTTAAAAGCCATATGCTTTCTGAAAAACTACAATAGTCCGCATGTACTACGTACTACCTAATGTACTACTAATAATTTATGTACTGCTTTATTAATAAGTTTCCACGATGATCAATATGTATGTTCCGTGGAATTTCTTTGCTTTCAATAAGCCACATATCATGTACACTACAAAGTGGCCTCTCTCCTCAAGTGTGGTTGTTTCTAATCGCGAACATGAGTGAGTGTGTTGCATCTTGTATCGTTTTCGGTTATAATATAATATTAGCTTTTCTTTACGTGATGTGGCGATGTCACTATGGAATTTAGAATTAAAATAAGCCAACTTTTACTTATTGTATTATTTTAATTAAAAATTTATTAGATAAATTAACCTTATTATTTTCTAGAAAATTTTCAAATGCATACAAATTACGTAGTATATCCTTAAAATTGATATTGCAAATAGCAGCTTAAAAGTATACTCCCTCCGTTCTTAAATATTAGTCCTATTTTGACTTTTCAACTCGGTTCAACTCAATATTTAAACGTAAATATCTCAAAATATGTATGTTAGGAAAATATAAAATTTTGATATTGTTAAACTACACATTAAGACGAACAAAATAAGATATTACATGAATATGTTTCAAAGTACGTATTGGAAAGATATTAGAAGATTCTCTTAAATTGTGAATAGTGTAAGGATTCCAAAAGGGATTAATATTCGAGAACAAAAGGAGTACTTATTTGTTAAATTTGACATTAACAATTTTAGGTAGGGGAGTGCATGTGTGAAAATAGATATAATCGGTGTCGTCTCGATTTTTTCTAACCTCAATTACCCATATCTGTTATAAGTATACGGCATCAATTAACCAGATCAATTATAAGTACACGACGTTTCCTTATCAAACTAGGGGGCATTTGCTATTCACACTCCTAATTTTCCTTTACATAAGGCAAATGGAATCATTAAAAGGTCCATAAACGAAAGACCGCAGCCCAACTGCAGGTACAATAATGGCTCAAACCAACAACAATCCGGAGGTGAAGATATAATACATACATGTTTTGAGACTTACTAGGCTTGCAGAAATGGAGCGTCGAAAAGTGAAATCGGTAGAAGCATTTAGTGCGACTTTAAACTCCCCCTCTCCGGCAAGCAGTTCCCCCACGACGGAAGTCACTTGAAATAACATCCACTTCTTCGTAACTAACTTCGCTTTCACCCGTAAAGGGAAATACTATAAATAGCGATTAGTGAATTCAAGAAACAAACATCATAATATTTTCTACTTTTTACTAATTTAGCATAGGCGCATAGAATATGTTGGAAATTCTTGTTGAGAAAAAAGAGTGAAAAGTTTAAAGTGAAAAACGTCCCACATTGGTAGAATATCAAATCATTTCTTTATTTATAAATTGGGGTATGGGTATACTTCTTGTAAAATAAATAAGTAGGAAGGGTTGGTGGACATTCTCAATCGCGCGCGCAGGTGGATCCGGTTTGGGCGCAGGCCTTGGATGCCTAGGTGGGATTGTGGGATCCAAATATGTAATTAGAATGAAAAACAATTTTTCCCCCTAAAAGTGAATTAAAAACAAAGAAAGTAAATTCCATTAAACCAAAAGTAAATAACAAAATGTGCAATTTCTTATACTTAAAATTATCAACTTTTAAGGAAGAAAACATAAAGTATCAGCATGACCAACTAATTTTTCAATCTTTTTCTCATAAAATGTCATTTTGTATAAGTTTTCGTTAATTTTATAATAAAAGTAAATTCAAAACTAGTAAAAGTAAATAAAATTAGTCAAAAGTTCAATGAAATTTCATCAAAAGTAAAGGAACTGAGAACTAGTTCGAAAAGTTGCATAAATACAAAAATTTCAATATTAACGACACGGAAATCTTATGGACCATCCGATTTTGATGATCTAAGAGTCCATATTGGTTCTTAGTTATCATTTTAGGGCGTGCTTCTAACCAGAACCTATCCTATATTTATAAGCATTAAGGCCGGAAACGCGTTGCATATAAGCATTTTATGTTTAAAATATTACATATTTATATACTCCCTAATTCTTGTGTTCCTTCTAGTTAAAAACATTATTTTGTAGTTTCAGAACCTGCATGTGTGCCGATATACTCCCTCAATTTTTTTAATTCATCGCTTGATCCTTATAGATGTTTATTTCAAATGCATCAATTCAATATTTGATACATTTTTACCATATTTTATTATGGAGTACTTATTTCTCTTTCTTTAATATTCACTCACCATATTTTGTTGTTTTATTCAGTTGAAGATCTTTAACTGTTTTACAAAGGGGGCCAGTAGAAGAATTAAACAATATAGTAGGTGATATATACAATTACATTAAAATTATAGGGGGGAACTAAAAACACACTACGAGAATTTTTGTTGGGGAGCGAGCCCACCACGACAATCAAGAAGGTTCGTCCCTGTTTTTATTATCTCTCTCTACCGAATTAAATAATTTGAAAATAGCGTCTCTCACACATGTTATCTATATTAGTGTCCCCGGCCCGTTTTTGTTTTACTAGAATAAATAAATCACGTAAGCCATTTTTTGAATTTTGGTAGTGCATATATTTTGTTTTCTATTCTTTAATCTTTTGCCAATGAAAAAGATAACAAAACATCTTGTACGCACAAGGTGTATAATAAATTTATTGTACATCACCCTGTCATTAAGATAGCTTTTACCTAGTTGTTTTGTAACTTTTAATATGTTTTGATTACCTTTTATATAAAAAATATTGATAAATAAACTTCGAATGTTAAATGATTAATTTTACAGTTATTTTAATACATTGTTATTGATATTGAATAAATAATTTTTATTAAACTGAATTTTTTTATTATTACAAATTAAAATAGACAACTTTTACATATATCAGGGTAAATTTTACACACTTTGAATTAACATTTACCTCAGAGAACAATATTCATTGCATACCGCTTGTAAATAAGAATTTGTGAAAAGATAAGGACAAACCTCAACAAATCTCTCCTTTGAGTAACTTCAATTTTGGTATAAGATATTCTTAGTATGACTAATAACATACTCCATATAATAAGTAAAGAAAAAGTAGCATCAAACTTACACTAAGAATCGAAGCTTATTTTTGTACCAAAGAATATTTATAGAAATGGAAGGATAATAATAGTGGATGCTTCTTTTTCCAACCAAAGGAATATTCATAGAAATGGTGTATGTAGAGAATATATCTTGCCATCAGATATTGAAATTATTAACTAAAAAAATAATGGAAAATAGAAAAAAGGATGCAAACAAATTGCGAAAGTACTAGACACGTTAGAGTTGTTACAACTGAAGATTGTACACATGTATGTAGGTTATCATAGGTTCGAATATCCTCTTCCATTTGTACTCCCTCCGTCCCTTAATACTCGCACCGGTTTGACCGGTGCGGAGTTTAAGACACTTGAATTGACTTATTAATTTAATAGGTGTTAGTTGATAGTGAGGTATTTTTTATTAATATAGTTAGTGGGAAATGTGTCAGGAGTGGGTAGTGGTGAATTGGGGGTGTGAATTTTTAAATGATTTTTTGTAGGGAGTAGGGGTGTAGGTGGGTTAGTAGGTAAGTGTGAAAAATAATATAATATTGCTAAAAATTTCCATTTATAGTAGCGGTGCAAGTGTTAAGGAACAACCCGAAAATGAAAGCGGTGCGAGTATTAAGGGACAGAGGGAGTATTTTTTTTGTATTGCATTTGTACCTCACTCGACCAGAAAAACATATTTATAGAGATATAAGAAACATACTTGTACCTACATATATACCTATCCATTTTTCCATTTAACAAGAATTTTGCAGGAGCCTCCTATAACCATGTAACATGAAAAATGCATTTAAAAAACCCGAGGGAGTATAAGTCTAGTTAAGAGAGGAAATAGCCAAAACAAAAATTAGAGAAAATTTTAAGATGAAGAATTGTCACAATATTTTCTCAAGAAGTCAAGAACAAATTATACACAATATTTGTCAAGAATAGATGAAAATGCAAACTAGTTGATATAAAATATATTGATGAGCATCTTGGTATTATGCATGCAAATGCATAACAGAATAAATGGAATGGGACCTTGTTCTTATCTGAATGCATATATAAAGTATGCATACACATGACGAATAAATAAGTGGTGGGCATGACGGACCACCAGAATATGTTCGTGTGTGGTGAGTTGGTGATTCAAATGTGTGTATATATATGAAGATATCTGACCTCCTCAATTACAACACACAACAACTTAGTTCCTACTTACTTGTACCACGTACTAATACAGAAGCATCAATCTCACCTTTTCAAGCTCAAAAAAATGGCTCAACTTGCCGCTCAGGTATCGTATTCAATCACTTACTAAAGTTTAGAAACTAAAAAAATAAAAAATTCTTTGTACGACACAACTAGGATTAGGATGAAGATATATGTACACGACGATCCGAAACAGTTAGGTTGATTTTTAAATTTGTTTTATCTATCCCAATATAAAAATGATGCACCTTATTCTACAACATAAAATTCAAATAAAATTAGTGGATAGGATTAATAGTCTTTCCCTTTGTAAATACATAGATTTTAATCAATTTCACCCCTCATAGTTAAGTATTCTGTATCTTATTGTATGCCATTAAGTTTTACTCAATTTATTTTGATTTACACAGAGTCAGGGTGTTGAGAAATACGGGCCTTATGGGTGTCAGACTGGAAAACCATGGTCTATGATGCTTGAACCATGTGAAAGTTTATGTGAATTAATCATATAAACTGGTGCTGTTGTTGATTCAATTACGTTTGTCACCACAAAGTGTAGTCGAAAGTTTGGTGGTAATGGCGGAAATGCTGAACACAAGGTCACATTTTCTCTTCACTTTCATAATTATATTCACTACCTAATTCATATACTCTTTTTATCTTATTTAACATGTATGCAATAATTTATTGGGACATTTAATTAATCTAGTTATAATTGAGACATTTAATTTATACAGGTTACACTCCAATGTGACGAACATGTAACCAATATAAGTGGGGCTATTGGAGAATGGCACAAAAATGTTGACGTAACCAAGTTAAAGATTCATACTAACTTGTGTAAGGATGGTTATGGACCTTATGGAGGTGGACCGTACACCAAGTATTTGTATGATTTTAGCTCAGAAGTACCATCAAATGGCCGTGTTGTCGGATTCTTCGGAACATTGGAAAACAACTACGTTCCGTCCATTGGACTCTACGTCAAAAAGGTACATTATTAATACACAAACTATTTTATTTTTTTATTTGCATTCCGAACTTCTAAGTTAGTTTTCAAATGAAAGTAACAGCCTTGTCCATAACCATAAACAACATCGAGCACGAAATGGAGGATAAAGTATTTCATATTTACTTAAGGGTTTTTTTTCCAACAACTATCGCCCCTATTTTGTAGCGAATATATATTTTTTGTTTTCATGTTCAATATTTGACCAGGAGTGCTAATGCTCTAAAGTTCTTGCGGATGTTGCTCAAGTCTTTGGCTACCTTAAAAGCCATATGCTTTCTGCAAAATACAATAGTCCGCATGTACTACGTACTACCTAATGTACTACTAATAATTTATGTACTGCTTTATTAATAAGCTTCCACGATGATCAATATGTATGTTCCGTGGAATATCTTTGCTTTCAATAAGCCACATATCATGTACACTACAAAGTGGCCTCTCTCCTCAAGTGTGGTTGTTTCTAATCGCGAACATGAGTGAGTGTGTTGCATCTTGTATCGTTTTCAGTTATAATATAATATTAGCTTTTCTTTACGTGATGTGGCGATGTCGCTATGGAATTTAGAATTAAAATAAGCCAACTTTTAATTATTGTTTTATTTTAATTAAAAATTTATTAGATAAATTAACCTTATTATTTTCTAGAAATTTTTCAAATGCATACAAATTACGTAGTATATCCTTAAAATTGATATTGCAAATAGCAGCTTAAAAGTATACTCCCTCCGTTCTTAAATATTAGTCCTATTTTGACTTTTTAACTCGGTTCAACTCAATATTTAAACGTAAATATCTCAAAATATGTATGTTAGAAAAATATAAAATTTTGATATTGTTAAACTACACATTAAGATGAACAAAATAACATATTACATGAATATGTTTCAAAGTACGTATTTGAAAGAAATTAGAAGATTCTCTTAAATTGTGAATAGTGTAAGGATTCCAAAAGGGACTAATATTCGAGAACAGAAGGAGTACTTATTTGTTAAATCTGACATTAACCATTTTAGGTAGGGGAGTGCATGTGTGAAAATAGATATAATCGGTGTCGTCTCGATTTTTTCTAACCTCAATTCCCATATCTGTTATAAGTATACGACATCAATTAACCAGATCTATTATAAGTACACGACGTTTCCTTATCAAACTAAAGGGCATTTGCTATTCACATTCCTAATTTTCCTTTACATTAGGCAAATGGAATCATTAAAAGGTCCATAAACGAAAGACCGCAGCCCAACTGCAGGTACAAGAATGGCTCAAACCAACAACAATCCGGAGGTGAAGATATAATACGTACATGTTTAGAGACTTACTAGGCTTGCAGAAATGGAGCGTCGAAAAGTGAAATCCGTAAAAGCATTTAGTGCGACTTTAAACTCCCCCTCTCCGGCAAGCAGTACCCCCACGGCGGAAGTCACTGGAAATAACATCCACATCTTCGTAACTAACGTCGCTTTCACCCGTAAAGGGAAATACTATAAATAGCGTTTAGTGAATTCAAGAAACAAACATCATAATATTTCCTACTTTTTACTAATTTAGCATAGGCGCATAGAATATGTTGGAAATTCTTGTTCAGATAAAAGAGTGAAAAGTTTAAAGTGAAAAACGTCCCACATTGATAGAATATCAAATCATTTCTTTATTTATAAATTGGGGTATGGGTATACTTCTTGTAAAATAAATAAGTAGGAAGGGTTGGTGGACATTCTCAATCGCGCGTGCAGGTGGATCCGGTTTGGGCGCAGGCCTTGGATGCCTGGGTGGGATTGTGGGATCCAAATTTCTTTGGATGCCTGGGTGGGATTGGATGCCTTGGATGCCTGGGTGGGATTGTGGGATCCAAATTAGAATGAAAAACAATTTTTCCCCCTAAAAGTGAAGTAAAAACAAATTAAAGTAAATTCCATTAAACCAAAAGTAAATAACAAAATGTGCAATTTCTTATACTTAAAATTATCAACTTTTAAGGAAGAAAACATAAAGTATCAGCATGACCAACTAATTTTTCAATCTTTTTCTCATAAAATGTCATTTTGGATAAGTTTTCGTTAATTTTATAGTAAAAGTAAATTCAAAACTAGTAAAAGTAAATAAAATTAGTCAAAAGTTCAATGAAATTTCATTAAAAGTAAAGGAACTGAGAACTAGTTTGAAAAGTTGCATAAATACAAAAATTTCAATATTAACGACACGGAAATCTTTTGGACCATCCGATTTTGATGAACTAAGAGTCCATATTGGTTCTTAGTTATCATTTTAGGGCGTGCTTATAACCAGAACCTAATCCTATATTTATAAGTATTAAGGCCGGAAACGCGTTGCATATAAGCATTTTATGTTTAAAATATTACGTATATATATACTCCCTAATTCTTGTGTTCCTTCTAGTTAAAAACATTATTTCGTAGTTTCAGAACCTGCATGTGTACCGATATACTCCCTCCATTTTTGTAATTCATCGCTTGATCCTTATAGATGTTTATTTCAAATGCATCAATTCAATATTTGATATATTTTTACCATATTTTATTATGGAGTACTTATTCTCTTTCTTTAATAATCATTGACCATATTTTGTTGTTTTATTCTTTTGAAGATCTTTAACTGTTTTACAAAGGGGGCCAGTAGAAGAATTAAACAATATAGTAGGTGATATATACAATTACATTAAAATTATAGGGGGGAACTAAAAACACACTACGGGAATTTTTGTTGGGGGGCGAGCCCACCACGACAATCAAGAAGGTTCGTCCCTGTTTTTATTATCTCTCTCTACCTAATTAAATAATTTGAAAATAACATCTCTCACATATGTTATCTATATTAGAGTCCCCGGCCCGTTTTTGTTTTACTAGAATAAATAAATCACGTAAGCCATTTTTTGAATTTTGGTAGTGCATACTCCCTCCGTCCCAGAATAGTTGTTACATTTTCATGGGCACATAGTTTAATGCGATAAGTAGTAGTGTGGTTATCAATTGTTATTTTATTGAAAAAGTAGATGTGATAGGAGTTAGTGAGGTATTTTTTTAATTGAATCATTAAAAGGAAAGTGTAACAACTAATCTGGGACGGAGGGAGTATATTTTGTTTTCTATTCATTAATCTTTTGCCAATGAAAAAGATAACAAAACATCTTGTACGCATAAGGTGTATAATAAATTTATTGTACATCACCCTGTCATCAAGATAACTTTTACCTAGTTGTTTTGTAACTTTTAATATGTTTTGATCACCTTTTATATAAAAAATATTGATAAATAAACATTTTTGAATGTTAAATGATTAATTTTAAAGTTATTTTAATACATTGTTATTGATATTGAATAAATAATTTTTATTAAACTGAAAATTTTTATCACTACAAATTAAAATAGATAACTTTTACATATATCAGGGTAAATTTTACACATTTTGAATTAACATTTACCTCAGAGAATAATATTCATTGCATACCGCTTGTAAATAAGAATTTGTGAAAAGATAAGGACAAACCTCAACAAATCTCTCCTTTGAGTAACTTCAATTTTGGTATAAGATATTCTTAGTATGACTAATCATATACTCCATATAATAAGTAAAGAAAAAGTAGCATCAAACTTACACTAAGAATCGAAGCTTACTTTTATACCAAAGAATATTTATAGAAATGGAAGGATAATAATAGTGGATGCTTCTTTTTCCAACCAAAGGAATATTTATAGAAATGGTGTATGTAGAGAATATATCTTGCCATCAGATATTGAAATTATTAACTAAAAAAATAATGGAAAATAGAAAAAAGGATGCAAACAAATTGCGAAAGTACTAGACACATTAGAGTTGTTACAACTGAAGATTGTACACATGTATGTAGGTTATCATAGGTTCGAATCTCCTCTTCCATTTGTACTCCCTCCGTCCCTTAATACTTGCACCGATTTGACCGGCGTGGAGTTTAAGACACTTGAATTGACTTATTAATTTAATAGGTGTTAGTTGATAGTGGGGTATTTTTTATTAATATAGTTAGTGGGAAATGTGTCAGGAGTGGGGAGTGGTGAATTGGGGGTGTGAATTTTTAAATGATTTTTTGTAGGGAGTAGGGGTGTAGGTGGGTTAGTAGGTAAGTGTGAAAAATAATATAATATTGCTAAAAATTTCCCTTTATAGTAGCGGCGCAAGTGTTAAGGGACAACCCGAAAATGAAAGCGGTGCGAGTATTAAGGGAAAGATGGAGTATTTTTTTGTATTGCATTTGTACCTCACTCGACCAGAAAAACATATTTACAGAGATATAAGAAACATACTTGTGCCTACATATATACCTATCCATTTTTCCATTTAACAATAATTTTGCAGGAGCCTCCTATAACCATGTAACATGAAAAGTGAATTTAAAAAAGCAGAGGAAGTATAAGTCTAGTTAAGAGAGGAAATAGCCAAAACAAAAATTAGAGAAAATTTTAAGATGAAGAATTGTCACAATATTTTCTCAAGAAGTCGAGAACAAATTATACACAATATTTGTCAAGAATAGATGAAAATGCAGACTAATTGATTTAAAATATATTGATGAGCATCTTGGTATTATGCATGCAAATACATAACAGAATAAATGGAATGGGACCTTTTTCTTATCTGAATGCATATATAAAGTATGCATACACATGACGAATAAATAAGTGGTGGGCATGACGGACCACCAGAATATGTTCGTGTGTGGTGAGTTAGTGATTCAAATGTGTATATATATGAAGATATCTGACCTCCTCAATTACAACACACAACAACTTAGTTCCTACTTACTTGTACCACGTACTAATACAGAAGCATCAATCTCACCTTTTCAAGCTCAAAAAAATGGCTCAACTTGCCGCTCAGGTATCGTATTCAATCACTTACTAAAGTTTAGAAACTAAAAAAATAAAAAATTCTTTGTACGACACAACTAGGATTAGGATGAAGATATATGTACACGACGATCCGAAACAGTTAGGTTGATTTTTAAATTTGTTTTATCTATCCCAATATAAAAATGATGCACCTTATTCTACAACATAAAATTCAAATAAAATTAGTGGATAGGATTAATAGTCTTTCCCTTTGTAAATACATAGATTTTAATCAATTTCACCCCTCATAGTTAAGTATTCTGTATCTAATTGTATGCCATTAAGTTTTACTCAATTTATTTTGATTTACACAGAGTCAGGGTGTTGAGAAATACGGGCCTTATGGGTGTCAGACTGGGCAACCATGGTCTATGATGCTTGAACCATGTGAAAGTTTATATGAATTAATCATATAAACTGGTGCTGTTGTTGATTTAATTACGTTTGTCACCACAAAGTGTCGTTCAAAGATTGGCGGTAATGGCGGAAATGCTGAACACAAGGTCACATTTTCTCTTCACTTTCATAATTATATTCACTACCTAATTCATATACTCTTTTTATCTTATTTAACATGTATGCAATAATTTATTGGGACATTTAATTAATCTAGTTATAATTGAGACATTTAATTTATACAGGTTACACTCCAATGTGGCGAACATGTAACCAATATAAGTGGGGCTATTGGAGAATGGCACAAAAATGTTGACGTAACCAAGTTAAAGATTCATACTAACTTGTGTAAGGATGGTTATGGACCTTATGGAGGTGGACCGTACACCAAGTATTTGTATGATTTTAGCTCAGAAGTACCATCAAATGGCCGTGTTGTCGGATTCTTCGGAACATTGGAAAACAACTACGTTCAGTCCATTGGACTCTACGTCAAAAAGGTACATTATTAATACACAAACTATTTTATTTTTTTATTTCCATTCCGAACTTCTAAGTTAGTTTTCAAATGAAAGTAACAGCCTTGTCCATAACCATAAACAACATCGAGCACGAAATGGAGGATAAAGTATTTCATATTTACTTAAGGGTTTTTTTTCCAACAACTATCGCCCCTATTTTGTACCTAATATATATTTTTTGGTTTTCATGTTCAATATTTGACCAGGAGTGCTAATGCTCTAAACTTCTTGCGGATGTTGCTCAAGTCTTTGGCTACCTTAAAAGCCATATGCTTTCTGAAAAAATACAATAGTCCGCATGTACTACGTACTACCTAATATACTACTAATAATTTATGTACTGCTTTATTAATAAGTTTCCACGATGATCAATATGTATGTTCCGTGGAATTTCTTTGCTTTCAAAAAGCCACATATCATGTACACTACAAAGTGGCCTCTCTCCTCAAGTGTGGTTGTTTCTAATCGCGAACATGAGTGAGTGTGTTGCATCTTGTATCGTTTTCGGTTACAATATAATATTAGCTTTTCTTTACGTGATGTGGCGATGTCACTATGGAATTTAGAATTAAAATAAGCCAACTTTTACTTATTGTATTATTTTAATTAAAAATTTATTAGATAAATTAACCTTATTATTTTCTAGAAATTTTTCAAATGCATACAAATTACGTAGTATATCCTTAAAATTGATATTGCAAATAGCAGCTTAAAAGTATACTCCCTCCGTTCTTATATATTAGTCATATTTTGACTTTTCAACTCAGTTAAACTCAATATTTAAACGTAAATATCTCAAAATATGTATGTTAGAAAAATATAAAATTTTGATATTGTTAAACCACACATTAAGACGAACAAAATAAGATATTACATGAATATGTTTCAAAGTACGTATTTAAAAGAAATTAGAAGATTCTCTTAAATTGTGAATAGTGTAAGGATTCCAAAAGGGACTAATATTCGAGAACAGAAGGAGTACTTATTTGTTAAATTTGACATTAACCATTTTAGGTAGGGGAGTGCATGTGTGAAAATAGATATAATCGGTGTCGTCTCGATTTTTTCTAACCTCAATTACCCATATCTGTTATAAGTATACGACATCAATTAACCAGATCTATTATAAGTACACGACGTTTCCTTATCAAACAAGGGGGAATTTGCTATTCACATTCCTAATTTTCCTTTACATAAGGCAAATGGAATCGTTAAAAGGTCCATAAACGAAAGACCGTAGCCCAACTGCAGGTACAAGAATGGCTCAAACCAACAACAATTCGGAGGTGAAGATATAATACATACATGTTTAGAGACTTACTAGGCTTGCAGAAATGGAGCGTCGAAAAGTGAAATCGGTAGAAGCATTTAGTGCGACTTTAAACTCCCCCTCTCCGGCAAGCAGTTCCCCCACGACGGAAGTCACTGGAAATAACATCCACATCTTCGTAACTAACTTCGCTTTCACCCGTAAAGGGAAATACTATAAATAGCGATTAGTGAATTCAAGAAACAAACATCATAATATTTTCTACTTTTTACTAATTTAGCATAGGCGCATAGAATATGTTGGAAATTCTTGTTGAGAAAAAAGAGTGAAAAGTTTAAAGTGAAAAACGTCCCACATTGGTAGAATATAAAATCATTTCTTTATTTATAAATTGGGGTATGGGTATACTTCTTGTAAAATAAATAAGTAGGAAGGGTTGGTGGACATTCTCAATCGCGCGCGTAGGTGGATCCGGTTTGGGAGCAGGCCTTGGATGCCTGGGTGGGATTGTGGGATCCAAATATGTAATTAGAATGAAAAACAATTTTCCCCCTAAAAGTGAATTAAAAACAAATAAAGTAAATTCCATTAAACCAAAAGTAAATAACAAAATGTGCAATTTCTTATACTTAAAATTATCAACTTTTAAGGAAGAAAACATAAAGTATCAGCATGACCAACTAATTTTTCAATCTTTTTCTCATAAAATGTCATTTTGGATAAGTTTTCGTTAATTTTATAGTAAAAGTAAATTCAAAACTAGTAAAAGTAAATAAAATTAGTCAAAAGTTCAATGAAATTTCATCCAAAGTAAAGGAACTGAGAATTAGTTCGAAAAGTTGCATAAATACAAAAATTTCAATATTAACGACACGGAAATCTTATGGACCATCCGATTTTGATGATCTAAGAGTCCATATTGGTTCTTAGTTATCATTTTAGGGCGTGCTTCTAACCAGAACCTAATCCTATATTTAAAAGTATTAAGGCCGGAAACGCGTTGCATATAAGCATTTTATGTTTAAAATATTACGTATATATATACTCCCTAATTCTTGTGTTCCTTCTGGTTAAAAACATTATTTCGTAGTTTCAGAACCTGCATGTGTACCGATAAACTCCCTCCATTTTTTTATTTCATCGCTTGATCCTTATAGATGTTTATTTCAAATGCAACAATTCAATATTTGATATATTTTTACCATATTTTATTGGAAAAATTACTTTTAATAATCCAACCTTTAAGCGATTTTCCAATATTAATCCAACTTTTTGATTATTATATTTATCTATTAATCCAACCTTTATACCCCTTTAACCTTTATTGCTCCTTACAGGTTACCAAGTAGGTTAACCCGGTCATAACTGATGACGTGGCATGTAACACTTACAATTTTGTGCGTGGGCCCATTTCTCAACTGATTCCTTAAAAATTCCTCCCTTGTTCCTATTTTTTTCTTTCTCTGCACTTCTCTGATTCTTTGTTCTTTTACCCTTCATCCCCCTTCATCATCTTCCTTCACCTCCATTGAAGACATAGCTTCATTCTCCAAGAAAATGGGTTGTTGATTTAATTTGTTCGGTTTAGATGAGTTTCAGGAGGGGAATATTTGAAAAACATTTGATAAAAAAATTGGAATTTTTTCGGAAAATTTGATAAAAAGTATTTCATCAATACCGTTTCTCTTTTAACAATTTCAAGTTCTTCATATAAATGGGTTGCTGGGAGTATTTGAAGATATTGAAATGCCAAAAAATCTGGGTTCCTTCGTCATAGGCTCAATTCCATTTGAAGTTCTATGAATTATTTGAAGTACACCAAGATCTGTACTCTGAAAACAACCTCTACCCAACGAAAATCACCACCCACTCTCTCTCCTAACCCCTTCCGCCTGGCCAGAACCACCCCAAACCAGCCCAATGCGAAAGGAGATTTTTTTTTCGGTTTTGATGGGAGGTTGAATTGGTTGTAATTTGTAAATAGGGTGTGAATGGGGCGAGGGTGTTGATGGTGGTTGGAGATAAAAATGAAGATGCAGGAGAGAAAATGTGGGTAATGGTGTTATCTTGTTGAGTTGTTGATGGTGGTTGACTGTTGAAGATGATGATAAATGATTGAATAAAAATTAAAAGAATAATATAAAAAGTTATCTTGAGGAGTAATGAAAAAAACGTAATGAAAAACCGGTTTAGCCGGTTGCAAGTTTTTTGGAGCAATAAAAGTTAAAGGGGTATAAAGGTAAGATTAATAGATAATAATCAAAAGGTTGGATTAATTTTGGAAAATCGCTTAAAGGTTGGATTATTAAAAGTAATTATTCCTATTTTATTATGGAGTACTTATTTCTCTTTCTTTAATAATCACTCACCATATTTTGTTGTTTTATTCAGTTGAAGATCTTTAACTGTTTTACAAAGGGGCCAGTAGAAGAATTAAACAATACAGTAGGTGATATATACAATTACATTAAAATTATAGGGGGAACTAAAAACACACTACGAGAATTTTTGTTGGGGAGCGAGCCCACCACGACAATCAAGAAGGTTCGTCCCTGTTTTTATTATCTCTCTCTACCGAATTAAATAATTTGAAAATAGCGTCTCTCACACATGTTATCTATATTAGTGTCCCCGGCCTGTTTTTGTTTTACTAGAATAAATAAATCACGTAAGCCATTTTTTGAATTTTGGTAATGCATATATTTTGTTTTCTATTCTTTAATCTTTTGCCAATGAAAAAGATAACAAAACATCTTGTACGCACAAGGTGTATAATAAATTTATTGTACATCACCCTGTCATTAAGATAGCTTTTACCTAGTTGTTTTGTAACTTTTAATATGTTTTGATTACCTTTTATATAAAAAATATAGATAAATGAACTTCGAATGTTAAATGATTAAATTTACAGTTATTTTAATACATTGTTATTGATATTGAATAAATAATTTTTATTAAACTGAAATTTTTTATTATTACAAATTAAATTAGATAACTTTTACATATATCAGGGTAAATTTTACACACTTTGAATTAACATTTACCTCAGAGAACAATATTCATTGCATACCGCTTGTAAATAAGAATTTGTGAAAAGATAAGGACAAACCTCAACAAATCTCTCCTTTTAGTAACTTCAATTTTGGTATACGATATTCTTAGTATGACTAATAATATACTCCATATAATAAGTAAAGAAAAAGTAGCATCAAACTTACACTAAGAATCGAAGCTTATTTTTATACCAAAGAATATTTATAGAAATGGAAGGATAATAATAGTGGATGCTTCTTTTTCCAACCAAAGGAATATTTATAGAAATGGTGTATGTAGAGAATATATCTTGCCATCAGATATTGAAATTATTAACTAAAAAAATAATGGAAAATAGAAAAAAGGATGCAAACAAATTGCGAAAGTACTAGACACGTTAGAGTTGTTACAACTGAAGATTGTACACATGTATGTAGGTTATCATAGGTTCGAATCTCCTCTTCCATTTGTACTCCCTCCGTCCCTTAATACTCGCACCGGTTTGACCGGTGCGGAGTTTAAGACACTTGAATTGACTTATTAATTTAATAGGTGTTAGTTGATAGTGAGGTATTTTTTATTAATATAGTTAGTGGGAAATGTGTCAGGAGTGGGGAGTGGTGAATTGGTGGTGTGAATTTTTAAATGATTTTTTGTAGGGAGTAGGGGTGTAGGTGGGTTAGTAGGTAAGTGTGAAAAATAATATAATATTGCTAAAAATTTCCATTTATAGTAGCGGTGCAAGTGTTAAGGAACAACCCGAAAATGAAAGTGGTGCGAGTATTAAGGGAAAGATGGATTATTTTTTTTGTATTGCATTTGTACCTCACTCGACCAGAAAAACATATTTATAGAGATATAAGAAACATACTTGTGCCTACATATATACCTATCCATTTTTCCATTTAACAATAATTTTGCAGGAGCCTCCTATAACCATGTAACATGAAAAATGCATTTAAAAAACCAGAGGGAGTATAAGTCTAGTTAAGAGAGGAAATAGCCAAAACAAAAATTAGAAAAAATTTTAAGATGAAGAATTGTCACAATATTTTCTCAAGAAGTCAAGAACAAATTATACACAATATTTGTCAAGAATAGATGAAAATGCAAACTAGTTGATATAAAATATATTGATGAGCATCTTGGTATTATGCATGCAAATGCATAACAGAATAAATGGAATGGGACCTTGTTCTTATCTGAATGCATATATAAAGTATGCATACACATGACGAATAAATAAGTGGTGGGCATGACGGACCACCAGAATATGTTCGTGTGTGGTGAGTTGGTGATTCAAATGTGTGTATATATATGAAGATATCTGACCTCCTCAATTACTACACACAACAACTTAGTTCCTACTTACTTGTACCACGTACTAATACAGAAGCATCAATCTCACCTTTTCAAGCTCAAGAAAATGGCTCAACTTGCCGCTCAGGTATCGTATTCAATCACTTACTAAAGTTTAGAAACTAAAAAAATAAAAAATTCTTTGTACGACACAACTAGGATTAGGATGAAGATATATGTACACGACGATCCGAAACAGTTAGGTTGATTTTTAAATTTGTTTTATCTATCCCAATATAAAAATGATGCACCTTATTCTACAACATAAAATTCAAATAAAATTAGTGGACAGGATTAATAGTCTTTCCCTTTGTAAATACATAGATTTTAATCAATTTCACCCCTCATAGTTAAGTATTCTGTATCTAATTGTATGCCATTAAGTTTTACTCAATTTATTTTGATTTACACAGAGTCAGGGTGTTGAGAAATACGGGCCTTATGGGTGTCAGACTGGGCAACCATGGTCTATGATGCTTGAACCATGTGAAAGTTTATGTGAATTAATCATATAAACTGGTGCTGTTGTTGATTCAATTACGTTTGTCACCACAAAGTGTCGTCGAAAGTTTGGCGGTAATGGCGGAAATGCTGAACACAAGGTCACATTTTCTCTTCACTTTCATAATTATATTCACTACCTAATTCATAAACTCGTTTTATCTTATTTAACATGTATACAATAATTTATTCGTACCCATTTTTCTTCGAATGTTAAAAATGGCGGGGAAGGGGGTAGTGGGCCTAATTTGAATTCTACTACTCTCAATGAACCTGTAAGAATGCATATGGATGAAAATGTGTTGTTGAATTCTCCTATTTCTCCTGCTAATACTTCGATTCATTCGTCCCCTGTTTTGTCCCCTGTTATAATTAAAATCGAAGATATTGAAGATGAAATCAGTTTCTGGCAATCTGCGATTGTATGTTATGTGTTGGGAGCTAACCCTCCTCAACATGTAATGGAAGGGTTTGTACACAGGATTTGGGGGAAATTGGGGGTGGACAAGGTTGCTTTGATTGGGAAAGGTATTTTCATTGTTCGATTCCTCAACATGGAAAACTGCCAAAAGGTCTTAAATGGGAATGCTCAATTTTTTGATAAGAAACCCCTCATTATCAAACCTTGGTCAGCTGAGGTGAATTATGCTAAGGATCCAGTGAAACAGGTTCCAATCTGGATTAAGTTCCCTGATTTAGATGTGAAATACTGGGGGGTAAAGAGTATGTTTAAGATAGTTGGTCAAGTGGGGAAAGCAATTAGAGTTGATCAGGCTACAAAAAATAGGGACAAATTGATGTTTGCAAAGGTGTTGGTTGAGGTGAACCTTGGTCAAACCTGCCCCAAATTAATTCAGTTTGTCAATGAGAAAGGAGATCTTGTGGACCAACCTGTGGAGTATGATTGGTTACCTACCATTTGCTCCCACTGCAAGGGGTTGGGTCATGAGAGTAGGGTATGCTCTAAACTACAGAAACCACCACAGAGGAAGGAATGGAGACCTAAAACTGTCCAACAAGTGAAGGAACCTTCTCTAATTCCAACTGGTGGCGTGCAGCCAACTGTTGGAGAGGTTCTGGTTCCTGCAGTGGGACACATGGTGGGGAGTGGGAGGAATAAAGATGGTTTTGTCCAAGCTACCTCCTTCAGTAGACAACATGGACAACAACTCAGACCTGTAATTACAAAGAACAATTTCCATGCTCTCAACTTGGAAGATACTGATGGATTTGATCCTGTAGGGGATGTAGCTGGTCTGTTGGATCGGGGGTTGATGACCCCTAGATCCAATGGATAGTGTTCTTAGCTGGAATGTAAGAGGGCTAAACAGGAGAGCAAAACAGATGGAGGTGAAGAGATTCATTCACACCCACAATATTAAACTGGTTAGCCTTCTTGAAACCAAGGTTAAGGCATCCAAATTGGGTGACTTATATCTTGGGGTGTGCCCTGGGTGGAACTTCACAACTAATATCAGTTGTTCCACTTCAAGTAGGATTGTGTTAGCTTGGGATCCTAACTCCTTTACACTGAATATTTTGTCAATGAGCAGTCAACTTATTCACTGCTTCATCACTCCAAGAAGCACAGGTGTGGGATTTCTTGGTACCTTCATTTATGGCATGAATACTAAGGAGGATAGAGTGACTTTATGGAACTCTCTCACTCAAATTTCAGACAACTGTACTCAACCATGGATCATCATGGGGGATTTTAATGCTCTAATGGATGTTGAAGATAGAGTGGGTGCCACTGTCAGAATTAGGGAAATTCAAGCTATGAGAGCTTGTATGAATCACTGCAACCTATCCACCATCAAAACAGTGGGGAGACAATTCACTTGGAATAACAAGCAAGTGGGGGAGGACAGAGTGCTGTCTAGAATTGATAGAGTGTTGGCTAACGCTAGTTGGACTGACATGTATCCTGATGTAGAGGCTAACTTCTTACCAGAAGGCCTTTTTGATCATAGCCCTATGATTCTCAAGGGATATAGAAGAACCAACTCCAAGAAACCTTTCAGGTTTTACAATATGTGGACCTGTGCAGACAGTTTCATGGGTTTGGTCCAAAGAGTTTGGAATAAACAGGTTCATGGTTGCCACATGTACAGATTACAACAAAGGCTGAAATGGCTCAAAGTTGAACTGAAAACTTTGAATAAAGCTGGTTTTAGCAATGTGGAAGCTGAAGATGTGAAAAATTATGCAGTTCTATTAGAAAAACAAGCTATTCTCCACCAACTCCCTGGTGACTTCATAGCTGCAACTGAAGAGAAACAAGCTGCAGAAGAGTATAGGATTGCACACCAAGTGTACCTATCTTTTTTGCAGCAGACTGCTAAACTTCAATGGCTGGAAAAGGGAGATGAGAACACCAAACTCTTTCATCAAAGTATTAAGCACAGGAGACAACAGAACTCAATTCATTCAATCCATGATATGAATGGGAACTGGACAGATACTCCTGATGGAGTTAAAAGGGCTTTTACTCAATTCTATGCATCTTTGTTTTGCAACAAGATGCACCAGAGAACTCCTGTGAACTCTTTGATTATGGATAGGGGTCCAAGGCTAACTGATGCTCATAGAAGTCTGTTGGTATGAAACTTCACCCTAGAGGAGATCAAAAATGCCTTATGGTCAATTCCTGATCACAAAGCACCTGGTATGGATGGCTACAACAGCCATTTCTTCAAATCTGCTTGGCACATCATTAAGAATGACCTACATAGTGCTATCAATGATTTCTTCACCACTGGAAAAATTCTCAAAGAAATCAATGTAACTTCTATCACTTTGATCCCAAAGATTTCTATTCCTGCTTCAGTGAGTGACTTTAGACCCATTGCTTGTTGCAATGTTATTTATAAATGCATCACTAAACTCATCTGCAGCAGGCTTAGCAAGGTACTCCCTGCAATTGTCTCTCCCAATCAAGGAGCCTTTGTTACTGGAAGATCCATCCTCCATAATGTCCTCATTTGCCAGGATTTGATCAAAATGTACAATTATTCTCAAACATGTCCCTGCTGCTTGTTGAAAGTAGATATCAGGAAAGCTTATGACACAGTTGAATGGGGCTTTATTGAAGAAGTTATGGTGGAGTTAGGGTTTCCCCCCTTTTTTGTTCAGCTCATCATGACTTGTTTGCCAACCACAAGGTACTCAATTCTCATCAATGGTGAGCCTACTGAGCTAATCCAGCCCCATAGAGGTTTGAGACAGGGTGACCCTTTGTCCCCTTTACTTTTCACTTTGTGTATGGACTATTTCTCTAGGTCCATGAAAGCAGTGGGTGAATGTCCCCAGTTCAGATTTCACACCAGATGCAGAACACTTCAGTTGAATCATCTGTGCTTTGCTGATGATTTACTAATGTTCTGCAAGGGTGAGCTTCACTCAGTTGCATTGCTGCTTGAGGGGTTCAAAGTTTTCTCAGATACCACTGGCCTTCAGGCAAACCACAGTAAATCCTCAGTTTATTGTTGTGGAATTGTGGAGCACACTAAACTGAACATTGGCACAATCAGTGGTTTCACCTTTGGTACTCTTCCTTTTAGGTACCTTGGTGTTCCAATTAGCACCAGGAAGCTCCAAGCTGGTGAATGTGATCTCCTAGTGGACAAAATGGTGGCTAGAATTAAAATATGGAGCTCTAGACATTTATCCTTTGCAGGAAGAACCCAGTTACTCAATTCAGTTCTCATGAGCATCTGTGTGTACTGGGGGAAAATTTTCCTCCTTCCTAAGTCTGTAATTAAAAAAATCAATGCAGTCTGCAGAGCTTTTTTGTGGTTTGGCACTTATGATGATAGCAGGCCTGGTCCTGTCTCTTGGAACAATCTTTTTGGTTATAAAACTCAAGGTGGGCTAGGTTTCAGGAATCTAGCTTGGTGGAACCAAGCTGCAGTTGGAAAACTGGCTTGGGCTATTGCTCAAAAACAGGATAACCTATAGGTTAAGTGGGTGCATGCTGTTTATGTAAAGCAAAAAGATTGGCTGGTGTATAGACCCTCTGTAGCTGCAAGTTGGGCTATAAAGTACATTTGCAAGGTAAAGCAAGACTGCTCAAATAGACTTTATTCCACTAGCTGGTTAACTGATCAGAAGTATTCTATTGGGGTCATGTATCAATAGCTGTGTGATATGACTCCAAAGGTCCATTGGCATTCTTATGTGTGGAATAGATTTACCCTCCCTAAACACAGAATAACTTTATGGCTTGCACTTCAAGACAGACTCAAGACCAGGGATAGACTTCATACCTATGGTGTCATCAATGATGATCAATGTGCTCTTTGTGGCTTAAGTACATAAACTTGTACACATTTGTTTTTCACTTGTCACTACAGTAAAGAGTGTTGCTCTTTGGTTTTACAGTGGTTGGGGTTTCATAACTCTAGGACTCAACTGTCTGTTTTGCTGAAATGGCTCCACAAGTACTGTAAGAACCCTTTCAAAAGGAGAGTTGCTTATGCTGCAGTGGCCAACATTGTGTATCAGATATGGAGAGCAAGAAACCTGGCTATTTGGGAACAGACAGTTCCTTCTATTGCCAACAATGTGAAATGCATTCAGTATACTATTAAGCACAGGATCTTAAGTATTCTTAGTCAGAAAGTTAGAACTAGAGATAGGGAGTGGCTTCATTCTCTGTAATAGTTGGTCAGTTGCTCTTGTGAGCTCCTGTTTCCTCTCTAGGGCTCCCCTTTTGAGTGGTTGTAATTGTTGTTGAGATTAATATATATCAAACTCCTCTTGCTTGCCAAAAAAAAAAAAACAAACATACTTGTGCCTACATATATACCTATCCATTTTTCCATTTAACAATAATTTTGCAGGAGCCTCCTATAACCATGTAACATGAAAAATGCATTTAAAAAATCAGAGGGAGTATAAGTCTAGTTAAGAGAGGAAATAGCCAAAACAAAAATTAGAGAAAATTTTAAAATGAAGAATTGTCACAATATTTTATCAAGAAGTCAAGAACAAATTATACACAATATTTGTCAAGAATAGATGAAAATGCAGACTAGTTGATATAAAATAGATTGATGAGCATCTTGGTATTATGCATGCAAATGCATAACAGAATGAATGGAATGTGACCTTGTTCTTATCTGAATGCATATATAAAGTATGCATACACATGACGAATAAATAAGTGGTGGGCATGACGGACCACCAGAATATGTTCGTGTGTGGAGAGTTGGTGATTCAAATGTGTGTATATATATGAAGATATCTGGCCTCCTCAATTACAACACACAAGAACTTAGTTCCTACTTACTTGTACCACGTACTAATACAAAAGCATCAATCTCACCTTTTTAAGCTCAAGAAAATGGCTCAACTTGCCGCTCAATTATCGTATTCAATCAATTACTAAAGTTTAGAAACTAAAAAAAAATAAAAATTCTTTGTACGACACAACTAGGATTAGGATGAAGATATATGTACACGACGGTCCGAAACAGTTAGGTTGATTTTTAAATTTGTTTTATCTATCCCAATATAAAAATGATGCACCTTATTCAACAACATAAAATTCAAATAAAATTAGTGGATAGGATTAATAGTCTTTCCCTTTGTAAATACATAGATTTTAATCAATTTCACCCCTCATAGTTAAGTATTCTGTATCTAATTGTATGCCATTAAGTTTTACTCAATTTATTATGATTTACACAGAGTCAGGGTGTTGAGAAATATAGACCTTATGGGTGTCAGACTGGGCAACCCATGGTCTATGATGCTTGAACCATGCGAAAGTTTATGTGAATTAATCATAAAAACTGGTGATGTTGTTGATTCAATTACGTTTGTCACCACAAAGTGTCGTCAAAAGTTTGGCGGTAATGGCGGAAATGCTGAACACAAGGTCACATTTTCTCTTCACTTTCATAATTATATTCACTACCTAATTCATATACTCGTTTTATCTTATTTAACATGTATGCAATAATTTATTGGGACATTTAATTAATCTAGTTATAATTGAGACATTTAATTTATACAGGTTACACTCCAATGTGGCGAACATGTAACCAATATAAGTGGGGCTATCACTAGTAGAAAAAACCCTTATTGCAGCGGGCTTTTAGACCCCTGTTGCAGCGTACATCGTATGCTGCAACTGGGGGGCCTGCAACAAGTCTGAACTTGTTGCAGCGTACAATGTTCGCTGCGAAAAGTGCTTTTTTGCAGCGTACATGCATATGTACGCTGCAAAAAGTGCCAAAAATTTGGCGAAATTCTGGACTTGTTGCAGCGTACAAATTGTTGTACGCTGCAAAAGACCCAACCTGTTGCAGGGTACATCTATTTGTACGCTGCAACAAGTCAAGAATTTTGCCAAATTTTTGGCACTTGTTGCAGCGTACACATATATATGTACGCTGCAACAAAGCACTTTTGGCGGGAAAATTTTTGTTTTGTTTAGGGATACCTAGAGTGCCTTGCACCAAATATAGATCGAAACCTGTCACAACATTAATTGAATATCGCAACCTGTATAACAAATATAAAAACAATAACAGGTGTTTTGTATATATCTCAAAACCAAAGTGCACATACCATATACATTTAAATAAATATATGTACGTTCCAATTTCAACGTACGCATACATTTTAACATAAAATATTGTTCTATAACATCTAAACCAACTCGATCAAGCGCGCTCAGGTCAATAATAAATACTTGCTGGTAAAAAACTTCGCCCATTGCTCACGAACCACGTCAATTTCCTCACTAGCATAAGGCGCAGTCCTCGGAGTATAAACCTTTACAAAAACAAAAATTTGATGGGAGCATTAGATCGATTAAATGCAAATAAAATGTCACATTTTAACATTCAAGAAACTAATTAAAATGTACTAATAGTCTAGAATACGAATCAATTAAGAGTAAGAAAAATTAATAAATTACCTATAACGACCCAAATTTGGGAGCGGAAATGTCATTTTAGTTCTAAATATGACCTATAACGACCCAACGAGCCTTAAATGTGCATAAATAGGTTCGAATGACTTTTCGAAAGTTAAAACTATGCATATTAGTCATGTAATAAGAATCAAATGTATCCTTAGGTTCTTTAGTTCAAAGTTGGGAGCGGAAATGTAATTTTAGCTCTAAATATAACCTATAACGACCCAAAGAGCCTTAAATGTGCATAAATAGGTTCGAATGAGTTATAGAATGTTAAAACTATGCATATTCGTCATGTATAAGAATCAAATGAGTCCTTAGGTCCTTTAGTTCATAGTTGGGAGCGGAAATGTCATTTTAGCCTAAATATGACCTATAACGACCCAATAAGCCTTGAATGTGCATAAATAGATTCGAATGAGTTTTAGAAAGTTAAAACTATGAATATTAGTCATGTAATAAGAATCAAACGTATCCTTAGGTTCTTTAGTTCAAAGTTGGGAGCGAAAATGTCATTTTAGCTCTAAATATGACCTATAACGATCCAGTGAGCCTTAAATGTGCATAAATAGATTGGAATGAGTTGTAGAGAGTTAAAACTATACATATTAGTCATGTAATAAGAATCATTCGAGTCCTTGGGTTCTTTAGTTCAAAATTGGGAGTGGAAATGTCATTTTAGCTCTAACTATGACCTATAACGACCCAGTGAGCCTTAAATTTGCATAAATAGATTCGAATGAGTTTAAGAAAGTTAAAACTATGCATATGAATAATGTAATAAGAATCAAATGAGTCCTAAGGTTCTTTAGTTCAAAGTTGGGAGCGAAAATGTCATTTTAGTCTAAATATGACCTATAACGACCAAACAAGTCTCAAATGTGCATAAATAGATTGTATTGAGTCTTGGAAACTTAAAATTAATAATATTAATCATTTAATTAGTTTGAAATGAATTCTTAGGTATATTAGTTCAAAGTTGGAGAGGGAGGGGGACCACGGCCTTTAATGGTCTTTGTAATCGTACTAATACCTTGTGATTCGTCACCCGTTGTGGGAGTAATGCCACCTTCTGATTCATGCCCAACAACAATTTGGTAATTAATCATCGTACATAGGGTGTTCCTGCATCAAGTAAAATATACAGAAGGGTGGTGAGTGAAGTATAGAATCAAATTTGCAGTCATATAAACTCGACCCCCAGTTAAGAAATTAACATCAGCAGATTGTCTTCGTGTTTGCAACTCTAGTTCAGTTAAGACTTAACTCTGGGGCATAGCAAATTCTAATCTAACAGTTAAATCTCAGTGTCTAATCCATAACTTCCTTCTAGTTACCGCGGAAAACATATATGTATGGATGTGGTATCAGCTCCATTTCAATAATGCTTTACACGAAGTAGTTTCTATGCTTACTTCCACCAAAAAGATTTCCAATGGTTCCTAATGAAACCAAGGGGCAAAGAGGAACAAGGATTTATGTTTGCAAAAGTTATGATGTTCCAGTACAGGACTAACTATCTAGTTCCAAATGCAAGATTAACAAGTAATATGAACTCGAGTCAAAACCATCTCTTAAACATTTAGATTTCCCTTACTATTACACTTCAGTTTTCAGTAGAACCGAAGATAATATAAAAGTGGTACCCTTAGTAACAGTTACTTTCCCAGAGACATGGAGAAATAGGTTTATAAAACATGATATTCATAATGAATCTTTTCATTCTTCATGCTACAAAGTATGAACACTATATCAAAACACATTTATAAAAGTGAAGGCTCATTCTGATGGAAAACTTTCCTGCAGTTTTTACATCAAGATGAAACCACTTTAGTAGAATTATTTTAGGGGTTTGGAACTATAGAATATAATCCCTTGGTGCTGTTTGGTATAAAATTGACTTCGGAAAAAAGATCTGATGAACATGAAAGTGAGATGAAAACAGAATATAATCCCTATGTTAAGGACTGTATAACAGATGACCACAGACCATTGCACCCCTTCAGATCATATTCTACGAGCCTGATGGAGATTCAATGAAGTCTGATGTGGGGGCAGGAATTGGATTCTGGCCAGCAAGAGAACCAGTGGGGGTGCTCATCTTAAATATCTCAACTCCATTCAGAAATGAGTTATAGTAATTAGGTTTGGGAGTACCACTGGTATCTGGATGCAGTGCAAGCCATAGATTCTGCTGAGGTTCTTTACTATCGGGAAGAAGCACCACAAAGTCCTGAACATTAGGTATCCCATTGCTTGTTGCCAAGGCAATGATATGATATCCAGAGGATGCAGTTTGATTGTTGAGGTAGATATTAAACAAAAACTGGTTTACCTTTGTTATATTAGCAAAGATCTCACAGAAATGCAGTCTAACCAAGTAACTTAACCCAGTATCGGAAAACCATTACCATTCTCCATACACAAGTAGAAGTATGAAGCAATGTTATTAAGTCTTAGGCATATAGAAACATTTAGAATCAACCGAATTCGATTACTTCGTATATAAATTGAATAAATCCCAAATAAACTCGCCAGCCAGTAGAGTATTCAACAATTTTCAAAATCAAAGAATGACTGACCTTTACCTCCTGAAATAAGCTACCTTCTGATCTGTGAATTTCAAGCCTGCTCGAAGTCATCAGGGAAGAGAGCCCTGGTAAATGTCATCATTATGCTTGCCAGCTATGTTCTGGATAAATAATTCCTCATCTATTGGAACACCACCGTTGAATCCTATCTGTTTAAACAAGAATACTAATCAATTCATGACATACATCTTGCGATTCTCTCTCATTATTTATACTATCTAGAGTTGATACAAGTTGTGCATTTAGACATCAGAAATATGTACATGATTTCCACGGGAGATCTCATATTTAGAATTGCTAGTCAAGTTGATTGCCCTGAATGGAGAAGAAATACAACATGCAATATGCAAGATCAATGAGCTAAAAACCAAGAGCCATGTAACATATACAGATCTTTTCATGAATATATCTCATCATGTTCATGTGTATGTCCCATGGACTCACTAAAAGAGTGGTATGACTCTTGTTCTTATTTACAAGGACAATCATTAAATTAAGCAGAATGTTTTATTGATTTTCTTTGACAGAAGCTTATATAGCATAACAGTAAGACTGGATTCTGCAGTAAACACTAGCAGAGAACAAGAAGAACCAATAGATCATTACGTATTACTTATAAACTTCAAATATTGCTGCTACAAGTTATTTCTATTGAAGCCTTATAAGTTAATTGAGGATACGATTGCGAAATCACTACAAGTTATTGAGGAAACCTGCTTATTAAAAAAATTAATTGTCTTGAACTTTTAATTTCATACATCAGGCTTTCAGGGCAGTTTCCCAAAACTCCAAATTTATGATTTTAGTAGCAAAATCTGCATATACTCCTGCAGTTTCTAGATTACTAGCAAAAGAAGGAAAACAACATACACACAAACTGATTGGAACATACCATATTTTACTGGAAAATCAAAACTAATCGAACTGAAAAATCAAAACTGATCAGAAAGCCTCAGTGTTACGATTACAAATTGATCAGAACAACCTCAATGTTGTACTGAAATATCAAAACTTATTTTTTTTTGGGAAATAACTTATAAAAACCAGAATCGGAACCAAAATTTGTACAAGATCAACCAACTTAACACCTAGGCTTTGCAACAAAAGCAAGCCAAAAACAAAAAAATCTAAGACTACTGAGAAGGTTTGAGAAAAGGTAAATGCTAGAAAAGAAACCACGCGGATGCAAGTTGCGTATTTACCAGTTCATATGTTTCTAAAAATGCAAAAGATGTTCACATAGATCCCAATCCAACTAATAAAAATAATCGTCCAACGGTTTCACAAAAATTCACAAGAATAGCAGGAAATAAAAGACAGAACAACAGGCAGCACATAACTTAAGCACCAACTTACTAAGCATACTCAGTGAGCTTCCTAAGGTTTTGATTGTCCAATATAGCTAGGATCAACTTTTTGTTCTCATAAAGATACTGCAATAGAATGTAAACATAAGATCAAGCTCGGGGAAGAAAAATGCACGTGTCTTGTAGAGAATATATCACATTACACAGAAGATTGCAAATGATACTTATACCCAAATAAAATAAAAAATTCTTAAACAGTCACCAGTAAGAGCAAAACAGAATATGAAAAATAAAAAATGACTCCCAATAAGAGCAAAACAGAATTGAACAAACCAGGAGCAGCAGCAAAACCAAAAACACTCCAATGCAAACCAGTATAACCCAACATGAGCTCCTATAACGGAATCTAAATCAGAAAAATAAATTCTCTTCTGCAAGACGGGAAGTACCCATCACACCAAACTTTAATAAGTAACTTAGTACTACAACTACAATCATAAAGTAAATTGTTAATTTCTATTTTCAAAATATTTACCCTTAACTTGAAACCTATGACCAAATTATCATTATTTACTTCCCCTATTTGGCTCTGGCTCTACCTAATTTTCATAAGCCCTTCCTAGATGCATTAGAGAATACAACGAGACATTTGCATTTGGCTCAAGCTGAGTACAAATCCAACATTTGTAGAACTAGTAGCAATATGGAATTAATAGACTTCACATCAAACAAAGAAACTAACAAAATCAAGTATGACTAATCACATTACAACAATAGTTCTTGCATTCATACCGTACTAATTTCACAGAAGAAACACACAAACTAACCAAATTCAATGTATTCCAATTAGTTCCTCGATTACTTGTATACCCTGACACATTTAAACCAATCTGAACTCCTAACTCTGCTCAAATCCTCCCAAAGATTTGATCCCTCAAAACCCTAATCTCACAACATATAACCTTACAAATAAAAAAAATAAAAATAAAAACTAAATTCCGTGAAATCCATAACAAACAAGAAAAAAAATCAACACAATCGCAGCAAAATCAACATGAAGTTCAAACGAAATCGACAAAACAATCAACAAATCAGAAATTGATGCTAAAAAGTTACAAATCTGGAAAAGGGCAAGAGCGATGAACTTTTCGAGGTTGAGTATAAGCAGATGCGCGCACTAAAAACCAATTGAACAAACAAATTGAACAAACCCTAAAAACGAATTGAACAAACGAATGAAACCCTAAAAACGAATTGAAAAAACGAATTGAAAAAACGAATTGAAAAAATGAATTGAACAAACCCTAAAAAAGAATTGAACAAACGTACAGAACCCTAAAAACGAATTGAACAAACCCTAATTCTTAAAACGAAAATCAGGTAAACGAATTGAGCAAACCTGAGGGGACAGGGAAGATTACTAGCCGCGACGAAGAGGTTGACGGAAAATAGGACGCGAGCAACTTTCTTTCTTGAAACCACCGGCGCGAGCAAGCTAAGTGTTTCCTTGGAACCAACGGCCGAGCAAGCTAATAGGTGGCCTCTGGCGAGGAGGCCAGAACCACCGACGAAGAAGCTAGATTGACGATGAAGGGAAAGGTTTTTTTTTATGAGGGGACGACGCAGGGAAAGTTAAGGGAGAAGAAGGGAGTTGAGCGCGAGAGATGCTTAATTTGTTTTGAATTAGTTTCAACGAATATTGCAGCGATTTTTTTTTTACCCGGGTTATTGCAGGGGGCTTTAACAAGTACGCTGCAATAAAAACGAGCTATTGCAGGGGGCTTTTAAAATGTACGCTGCAACAAACTTTTTTGCAGGGAACAATTAAATTGTACGCTGCAATAACCCTTTAAAGGGTTTGACCCGCGTTGACCGACTGGTTGTTGAAGCGTATTAACACATGTACGCTGCAACAAGGGGGCTGCAACAGGGGTTTTTTCTACTGTGTATTGGAGAATGGCACAAAAATGTTGACGTAACCAAGTTAAAGATTCATACTAACTTGTGTAAGGATGGTTATGGACCTTATGGAGGTGGACCGTACACCAAGTATTTGTATGATTTTAGCTCAGAAGTACCATCAAATGGTCGTGTTGTCGGATTCTTCGGAACATTGGAAAACAACTACGTTCAGTCAAGATAGCTTTTACCTAGTTGTTTTGTAACTTTTAATATGTTTTGATTACCTTTTATATAAAAAATATATAAATAAATATTTTCGAATGTTAAATGATTAATTTTACAGTTATTTTAATACATTGTTATTGATATTGAATAAATAATTTTTATTAAACTGAAATTTTTTATCACTACAAATTAAAATAGATAACTTTTACATATATCAGGGTAAATTTTACACATTTCGAATTAACATTTACCTCAGAGAACAATATTCATTGCATACCGCTTGTAAATAAGAATTTGTGAAAAGATAAGGACAAACCTCAACAAATCTCTCCTTTGAGTAAATTCAATTTTGGTATAAGATATTCTTATAATGACTAATAATATACTCCATATAATAAGTAAAGAAAAAGTAGCATCAAACTTACACTAAGAATCGAAGCTTATTTTTATACCAAAGAATATTTATAGAAATGGAAGGATAATAATAGTGGATGCTTCTTTTTCCAACCAAAGGAATATTTATAGAAATGGTGTATGTAGAGAATATATCTTGCCATCAGATATTGAAATTATTAACTAAAAAAATAATGGAAAATAGAAAAAAGGATGCAAACAAATTGCGAAAGTACTAGACACGTTAGAGTTGTTACAACTGAAGATTGTACACATGTATGTAGGTTATCATAGGTTCGAATCTCCTCTTCCATTTGTACTCCCTCCGTCCCTTAATACTCGCACCGATTTGACCGGTGCGGAGTTTAAGACACTTGAATTGACTTATTAATTTAATAGGTGTTAGTTGATAGTGGTGTATTTTTTATTAATATAGTTAGTGGGAAATGTGTCAGGAGTGGGGAGTGGTGAATTGGGGGTGTGAATTTTTAAATGATTTTTTGTAGGGAATAAGGGTGTAGGTGGGTTAGTAGGTAAGTGTGAAAAATAATATAATATTGCTAAAAATATCCATTTATAGTAGCGGTGCAAGTGTTAAGGGACAACCCGAAAATGAAAGCGGTGCGAGTATTAAGGGACAGAGGGAGTATTTTTTTTGTATTGCATTTGTACCTCACTCGACCAGAAAAACATATTTATAGATATATAAGAAACATACTTGTGCCTACATATATACCTATCCATTTTTCCATTTAACAATAATTTTGCAGGAGCCTCCTATAACCATGTAACATGAAAAATGAATTTAAAAAAGCAGAGGGAGTATAAGTCTAGTTAAGAGAGGAAATAGCCAAAACAAAAATTAGGGAAAATTTTAAGATGAAGAATTGTCACAATATTTTCTCAAGAAGTCAAGAACAAATTATACACAATATTTGTCAAGAATAGATGAAAATGCAAACTAGTTGATATAAAATATATTGATGAGCATCTTGGTATTATGCATGCAAATGCATAACAGAATAAATGGAATGGGACCTTGTTCTTATCTGAATGCATATATAAAGTATGCATACACATGACTAATAAATAAGTGGTGGGCATGACGGACCACCAGAATATGTTCGTGTGTGGTGAGTTGGTGACACTACTACAAAAATGGGCAAAGAGACCCTTTAGAAAAGACCCGTTGGTCGACGTAACGGGTCTCTTTAATTTAAGAGATCTAATATTATAGATAACGGCTCTCTTATGAGTTAAATGGCCCATTAAAATTAGAGGGGTGAAAAATAAAAGACCTGTTATCTGATTTAACGGGTCTCTAGCGTATAAAAGGGGCCATTTAAATGCCGTGCAAAATAAAATAAAAGAAGCAATAAACCCTTTATTTACTTAACGGGTCTCTTATGTATCAAGGGACCCACCACTTCTCGTAAAAAATAATTGGAAAATAGCAAAAGAGCCGTCATTTAACATAACGGGTCTCTATTTTCATTCATTTCCTGGCGCCAAGACTTTCGCAAAACCCAATTTCACCCTAGGTTTTTCTTTTCCCTCTTTCTTCTTCCCTGGACATACAACCCCTAGGTTTTTTCTTTGCCTCTTTCTTCTTCCCTGGACATACAACCTAAGGCAACCATCGACGAATTCATTGACGAACTCACCACTACCAACGGCTAATCGGAGAACTAAGTTACGATTGGCGACTTCACTCCCACTGGCGACCTCGACACAATCGCTAGCAAACTACAAATTTAGGTTTTTGTTCTCATCACTCTCTTCTTCTCTTTAATTATTTGTTTCAAATTTCTGAATTTCGTGTGGTTTTCGGTTTTGGAATTCGATTTGTAATTTCTGCTACAATTTAGGGTTTTTTTTTCCTGAAATTGTTTTCCCCTCTGAATTTCTGAAATTTCAATTGATGCGATTTTGTGTTTAGATGTTCATGTAATAGCTTGTTTCAAATTTCTGAATTTCGTGTGGTTTTCGGTTTCAATTTGTAATTTCTGCTACAAGTTAGGTTTTTTTCCTGAAATTGTTTTTCCCCAAAAATTTGATATTTCAATTGTTGCGATTTGTAATTTTAATTTTGGGGTTAGGTTTTCCAGTTTCATGGGAAAGTGTTTCGCCATGGTTTGTTGGAATACTGTCTTTCTAGAGTTTCTTGGCATGAGTGAGACACTGAATATGTTTGATCTTTCAAAACCTCCACAACATATTTATGGTATCCAGATTTGGGTGTTTATGGGATGCGCCCAAGTATCAGACTCATCTTTTATTAAAATTTTCTTATTTTGTAGTTTGAAGTGTCAAGTATCAAGGCACACCTATGTTTGAGTATCATGTATCGAACAAGGGAACCCACTATTTTGCATCTAGATGGATACAAATCTGAATAAATATATGATGTAGACACTGGAAATGTCGAGTCCAATAGTCTAGTAACATAACAGAAGATGGGCTTTGACTCCCCCTTTCCAAAATAGAACCCTCGTAGATTCGCACATCTTCTTGTCATCAAATTGTTTCAAAGTGATGCATACATAGCCACCCTCGACTCAACTGGATTTAATTGAATAATATTTAAGTGTAAAGGGTAAAGCTAATTTATTCTTGTCCATCCCCTTTCGTCATATTTTACTTAATGTTCGCTCTAGTAACTCGTTGTTTCTGACTGAAAGTAGTTTTAGAGATGATAATGTTGTTGAAGTCCAGACCCCAGAGTGGTACTTTTGTTCCTGCTCACTATTAAGTAGATATTTTATTTTATTTTGCCTAGATATAAGTTATATCTTATTTTTGCTCACTTTGGTAAGTTCATAATTTGAAACATGTCCTATTTGCCTCTTCACAGGTGTTTAATAGATACAATGGTGTGATTGATGGAGTCCAGTTCTCATCACATGACCCTGTAGGTGGCCTACTAGCTAGATCTACCCATTGATCCATCTGCTGGTATTCGTTGTGCAGAGGTATTGCTTGAAATTTTCCTATGCTTCTATGAGATGATTGGATCTTTATCACATCAATATCTTTCATTTGTATGAAGTGTTAAAACAATTCAAAAATTGTTTTATTTGTTCTTTTCTTGCTGATATATAATGGTATGTGCACAAGCTCCGCTACATCTGCTTGATATGTAGCTATACTTTCATATGTGGTTGTGTGTGTATAGTAAGCTGCTAAATTGCTTCTGTCAAGTTCTGAATCCGTGCTTCATTACTTTGAATGAATATTTTCAATCTTTCTCCATTTGACCAGTTAGTGAAAGGTTCTGAGATGTCCATTTATTTCTCCATTTAACCAGTTTAGTGAAAGGTTAATTGTGAGATTTATAGAATCATATCATTGAGAATACTAATCCAAAGATACTGCAGCTGTACCACTAGTAATGGGCATATAAATAACCAGTTATTTAAAAAAGTAGTAGTAACTGACACAAATAATGCCTGTTACAATTCCAAATAGATTAATTTTCTCAGTTTCAGTTTTAAGCTTTTAGCAATTACAGTTCTGAATGAGTTTCAAGATATGTTAGGCATTCAGATACTCTCCCGATTTTCCTGATTGTTCTAATTGTTGGTTCAAATCCTTCATTTCTACAATTTTTTGTTGGTATTCGCTTTTAATATTTCGATGTTCATAGATAATTTTGATCATTTAGAAATTTAATTTGAACAATCGTGTCTGATCCTAAATTTCTTTCATGGTTAATTCTGTTATTGTTTGCCATAATTCTTGGAAATATGATATATGGAAGTAATCAAATTGGAGTATACTTTCTTTGTATTACAGTGGCAGTCTCGTAGTGGTACTATATTGTGTAGGTGTGCTATTAATATGAGGGAATGTGGGTGAGTGTGGGTGTATCAAGGTGTTTGAATGTGTTTGGGGATGATGAGGATCTTTTTGGCTGGATTACTATTGGCAGGGGGCTGAATTATGTTGTGCAGGTGAGTGTTCATTTAAGGGAGGGAGTGTGCAGGTAGTTCTTAGGTTGTCGGGCTTGTTGGTTTGGTTGTGTGTGTGTGGTAGGGTCGGATTATAGTTTAGTTTTTGAGCTACTAGTCTTATATAGGGTATATCTGGTTCAAGTCACAACTTTAGTTAAGTGTCAAGATTTTCAGCTGACATATAAACCATTTTCTTAGTTGAGCTTTGCCTAAACCAGTTGGTACGAGTAGGATTTCTTCTAGATCCAAGAATCGTGTTTTAAGCACCAAGCCAAATCCTTTGCTTGCTGAAAATTTATATCATTCATCCCCTCAAGTGCCGAACACGTATGAAAAGCTTGTACGAACTGAAATTTTGTCTGGGCCTATCATCCTAAGCTCAAAGTCAATATTGAAAGAAAGCACTAATAACATACTGCCCCCACCTTTAACTGAGAGTATTTTAGCGCAGCAGCTTAAGCCTGAGATCGCATCAAGTAGCAAAAAACTCAATTTACTATTCTTTTCTGGTCCTTTGACTAGCAAGCCCTTGTCAAAAGCCTTCAATATCAACTTGAGTTCCAGTATGTGAGGAGTTTTGTTCAATAGAAAATACCAGAGCCAATGTTAAGTGAACAATATTATTGTGCTACGAAGACCCAAGCAACTTAATTATAGAGGTTATACGGTCAGTGAACAATGTTAAGTGAACAATATTATTGATTTCAAGATATGAAGCTTATAAACTCAGTTTGCTACCATCTCCTAATTTACAATGCCACACTAGAAATAGCAGTTAACTGCTACATAAAATCATTACTTGCAACTGGCATGACCTCAGTACATTAATTATAGAACAGTTATTAACATTATTAATTTATTATATTTACTTGTACAGAAGGAATAACGGGGCTTTTGTGATAGAGGGGATTGGATGGACTTTGTTGCCAATAGGTTGAGCAAAGGAGCCGAAGCTTTTGAAATGTGTATTGGTGGCAACATGAGCTCTCTATCAAACTTCCTTTTTTTTTTGTGTTCTTTTATCAGAAGGCATGTTTAAACGTGTCATAGATTAACTACAACATTTTTTCCGTATAAGCTCAGATTTTCTCCGTCAAAGTTCCTGATGGTAACACCTTTAGTTTGCTGCACCTTCTAGAAAGGTAGACATATATTGTGAATAGATGTATGCTTTGAGTGTATTGCACTAACTTGCCAGAAAACTGCTTTGATGGTTTCTTACTTTCTTTTAACTAATAATGTGTAATTCTGCTTCGAGACATCCAACTGATATTACTTGTTTTCTAAATTTAATTTCGTTGTTAATGCAGGTTTGTTTCTTGTTGAAGGTAAGGTGTAAGGGAAGTTCACATTTGGAAACCAGCCAAACAGTGTTGGAGGAGAACATATGCTTGTGCCCGCATTGGCTAATAATTAGTATTGTCAATTTGTTGATGCTTGTCACAATTATGTAAACTTTTGAGCCTTATTTTATTTTGTTATTTTTATATTTTTGAAGATTACAATTGATGTAAAGTGGGAAATAATTTATTGGGTGATTGTAAGAATTAGTTTGAAATTAAAAATTTGGTTAAATGCTGATTTTTTATGCCGAAAAATGGTCGTTTATGCTATTTTTTTTTTAATAAAAGTTAATGAAAAGAGACCCGTTAGGTATAAAAAGGGCTCTCTCGAGTATAATAATAAAAAATAGTAAAATATTCTAAGAGACCCTCTATCTAACATATGGGGTCTGAATTTGTTAATTATAATAATATTAAAAAATTCAAAGAGACCCTTTATCTTACATATGGGGTCTGAGTTTGATGGAAAAAATATTATTTAAAAATTCAAAGAGACCCCCTAGGTTAAATATTAGGTCTGAATATTTTTGCAAACATACCCCATATCTCTAATAAGGGGTCTCTTCTTCTTCTACATTATTTTTTACATGGTTAACGTAACATACCCCTTTTCTTAAATAACGGGTCTCTTGTTTTTAACAAACAGACCCCCTCTAGATGAGAGGTCTCTTTTATAAAGAGACCCCCCTATCTAGAGACCCCCTTAAATGGGGTCTCTTATGCCATTTTGAACGGGTCTCTTTGCCTATTTTTGTAGTAGTGTGATTCAAATGTGTGTATATATATGAAGATATCTGGCCTCCTCAATTACAACACACAACAACTTAGTTCCTACTTACTTGTACCACGTACTAATACAGAAGCATCAATCTCACCTTTTCAAGCTCAAGAAAATGGCTCAACTTGCCGCTCAGGTATCGTATTCAATCACTTACTAAAGTTTAGAAACAAAAAAAAAAAAATTATTCTTTGTACGACACAACTAGTATTAGGATGAAGATATATGTACACGACGATCCGAAACAGTTAGGTTGATTTTTAAATTTGTTTTATCTATCCCAATATAAAAATGATGCACCTTATTCTACAACATAAAATTCAAATAAAATTAGTGGATAGGATTAATAGTCTTTCCCTTTGTAAATACATAGATTTTAATCAATTTCACCCCTCATAGTTAAGTATTCTGTATCTAATTGTATGCCATTAAGTTTTACTCAATTTATTTTGATTTACACAGAGTCAGGGTGTTGAGAAATACGGGCCTTATGGGTGTCAGACTGGGCAACCATGGTCTATGATGCTTGAACCATGTGAAAGTTTATGTGAATTAATCATAAAAACTGGTGCTGTTGTTGATTCAATTACGTTTGTCACCACAAAGTGTCGTCGAAAGTTTGGCGGTAATGGCGGAAATGCTGAACACAAGGTCACATTTTCTCTTCACTTTCATAATCATATTCACTACCTAATTCATATACTCGTTTTATCTTATTTAACATGTATGCAATAATTTATTGGGACATTTAATTAATCTAGTATAATTGAGACATTTAATTTATACAGGTTACACTCCAATGTGGCGAATATGTAACCAATATAAGTGGGGCTATTGGAGAATGGCACAAAAATGTTGACATAACAAAGTTAAAGATTCATACTAACTTGTGTAAGGATGGTTATGGACCTTATGGAGGTGGACCGTACACCAAGTATTTGTATGATTTTAGCTCAGAAGTACCATCAAATGGCCGTGTTGTCGGATTCTTCGGAACATTGGAAAACAACTACGTTCAGTCCATTGGACTCTACGTCAAAAAGGTACATTATTAATACACAAACTATTTTATTTTTTTATTTCCATTCCGAACTTCTAAGTTAGTTTTCAAATGAAAGTAAGAGCCTTGTCCATAACCATAAACAACATCGAGCACGAAATGGAAGATAAAGTATTTCATATTTACTAAGGGTTTTTTTTTTCCAACAACTATCGCCCCTATTTTGTAGCTAATATATATTTTTTGGTTTTCATGTTCAATATTTGACCAGGAGTGCTAATGCTCTAAACTTCTTGCGGATGTTGCTCAAGTCTTTGGCTACCTTAAAAACCATATGCTTTCTGCAAAAATACAATAGTCCGCATGTACTACGTACTACCTAATGTACTACTAATAATTTATTTACTGCTTTATTAATAAGCTTCCACGATGATCAATATGTATGTATGTTCCGTGGAATTTCTTTGCTTTCAATAAGCCACATATCATGTACACTACAAAGTGGCCTCTCTCCTCAAGTTTGGTTGTTTCTAATCGCGAACATGAGTGAGTGTGTTGCATCTTGTATCGTTTTCGGTTACAGTATAATATTAGCTTTTCTTTACGTGATGTGGCGATGTCGCTATGGAATTTAGAATTAAAATAAGCCAACTTTTACTTATTGTATTATTTTAATTAAAAATTTATTAGATAAATTAAACTTATTATTTTCTAGAAATTTTTCAAATGCATACAAATTACGTAGTATATCCTTAAAATTGATATTGCAAATAGCAGCTTAAAAGTATACTCCCTCCGTTCTTAAATATTAGTCCTATTTTGACTTTTTAACTCGGTTCAACTCAATATTTAAACGTAAATATCTCAAAATATGGATGTTAGAAAAATATAAAATTTTGATATTGTTAAACTACACATTAAGACGAACAAAATAACATACATGAATATGTTTCATAGTACGTATTTGAAAGAAATTAGAAGATTCTCTTAATTTGTGAATAGTGTAAGGATTCCAAAAGGGACTAATATTCGAGAACAGAAGGAGTACTTATTTGTTAAATTTGACATAAACCATTTTAGGTAGGGGAGTGCATGTGTGAAAATAGATATAATCGGTGTCGTCTCGATTTTTTCTAACCTCAATTACCCATATCTGTTATAAGTATACAACATCAATTAACCAGATCTATTATAAGTACACGACGTTTCCTTATCAAACAAGGGGGCATTTTCTATTCACATTCCTAATTTTCCTTTACATAAGGCAAATGGAATCATTAAAAGGTCCATAAACGAAAGACCGCAGCCCAACTGCAGGTACAAGAATGGCTCAAACCAACAACAATCCGGAGGTGAAGATTAATACATACATGTTTAGAGACTTACTAGGATTGCAAAAATGGAGCGTCGAAAAGTGAAATCGGTTGAAGCATTTAGTGCGACTTTAAACTCCCCCTCTCCGGCAAGCAGTTCCCCCACGACGGAAGTCACTGGAAATAACATCCACATCTTCGTAACTAACTTCGCTTTCACCCGTAAAGGGAAATACTATAAATAGGGATTAGTGAATTCAAGAAACAAACATCATAATATTTTCTACTTTTTATTAATTTAGCATAGGCGCATAGAATATTTTGGAAATTCTTGTTGAGAAAAAAGAGTGAAAAGTTTAAAGTGAAAAACGTCCCCCATTGGTAGAATATCAAATCATTTATTTATTTATAAATTGGGGTATGGGTATACTTCTTGTAAAATAAATAAGTAGGAAGGGTTGGTGGACATTCTCAATCGCGCGCGCAGGTGAATCCGATTTGGGCGCAGGCCTTGGATGCCTGGGTGGGATTGTGGGATCCAAATATGTAATTAGAATGAAAAACAATTTTTCCCCCTAAAAGTGAAGTAAAAACAAATTAAAGTAAATTCCATTAAACCAAAAGTAAATAACAAAATGTGCAATTTCTTATACTTAAAATTATCAACTTTTAAGGAAGAAAACATAAAGTATCAGCATGACCAACTAATTTTTCAATCTTTTTCTCATAAAATGTCATTTTGGATAAGTTTTTGTTAACTTTATAGTAAAAGTAAATTCAAAACTAATAAAAGTAAATAAAATTAGTCAAAAGTTCAATGAAATTTCATTAAAAGTAAAGGAACTGAGAACTAGTTTGAAAAGTTGCATAAATACAAAAATTTCAATATTAACGACACGGAAATCTTTTGGACCATCCGATTTTGATGATCTAAGAGTCCATATTGGTTCTTAGTTATCATTTTAGGGCGTGCTTCTAACCAGAACCTAATCCTATATTTATAAGTATTAAGGCCGGAAACACGTTGCATATAAGCATTTTATGTTTAAAATATTACATATTTATATACTCCCTAATTCTTGTGTTCCTTCTGGTTAAAAAAATTATTTCGTAGTTTCAGAACCTGCATGTGTACCGATATACTCCCTAAATTTTTTTAATTCATCGCTTGATCCTTATAGATGTTTATTTCAAATGCATCAATTCAATATTTGATATATTTTTACCATATTTTATTATGGAGTACTTATTTCTCTTTCTTTAATAATCACTCACCATATTTTGTTGTTTTATTCAGTTGAAGATCTTTAACTGTTTTACAAAGAGGGCAAGTAGAAGAATTAAACAATATAGTAGGTGATATATACAATTACATTAAAATTATAGGGGGGAACTAAAAACACACTACGGGAATTTTTGTTGGGGGGCGAGCCCACCACGACAATCAAGAAGGTTCGTCCTTGTTTTTATTATCTCTCTCTACCGAATTAAATAATTTGAAAATAGCTTCTCTCACACATGTTATCTATATTATTGTCCCCGGCCCGTTTTTGTTTTACTAGAATAAATAAATCACGTAAGCCATTTTTTGAATTTTGGTAGTGCATATATTTTGTTTTCTACTCATTAATCTTTTGCCAATGAAAAAGATAACAAAACATCTTGTACGCACAAGGTGTATAATAAATTTATTGTACATCACCCTGTCATCAAGATAGCTTTTACCTAGTTGTTTTGTAACTTTTAATATGTTTTGATTACCTTTTATATAAAAAATATTGATAAATCAATATTTTCGAATGTTATATGATTAATTTTACAGTTATTTTAATACATTGTTATTGATATTGAATAAATAATTTTTATTAAACTGAAAATTTTTATCACTACAAATTAAAATAGATAACTTTTACATATATCAGGGTAAAATTTACACATTTTGAATTAACATTTACCTCAGAGAAAAATATTCATTGCATACCGCTTGTAAATAAGAATTTGTGAAAAGATAAGGACAAACCTCAACAAATCTCTCCTTTGAGTAACTTCAATTTTGGTATAAGATATTCTTAGTATTACTAATAATATACTCCATATAATAAGTAAAGAAAAAGTAGCATCAAACTTACACTAAGAATCGAAGCTTATTTTTATACCAAAGAATATTTATAGAAATGGAAGGATAATAATAGTGGATACTTCTTTTTCCAACCAAAGGAATATTTATAGAAATGGTGTATGTATAGAATATATCTTGCCATCAGATATTGAAATTATTAACTAAAAAAATAATGGAAAATAGAAAAAAGGATGCAAACAAATTGCGAAAGTACTAGACACGTTAGAGTTGTTACAACTGAAGATTGTACACATGTATGTAGGTTATCATAGGTTCGAATCTCCTCTTCCATTTGTACTCCCTCCGTCCCTTAATACTCGCACCGGTTTAACCGGTGCGGAGTTTAAGACACTTGAATTGACTTATTAATTTAATAGGTGTTAGTTGATAGTGAGGTATTTTTTATTAATATAGTTAGTGGGAAATGTGTCAGGAGTGGGGAATGGTGAATTGGGGGTGTGAATTTTTAAATGATTTTTTGCAGGGAGTAGGGGTGTAGGTGGGTTAGTAGGTAAGTGTGAAAAATAATATAATATTGCTAAAAATTTCCATTTATAGTAGCGGTTCAAGTGTTAAGGGACAACCCGAAAATGAAAGCGGTGCGAGTATTGGATTTGTACCTCACTCGACCAGAAAAACATATTTATAGAGATATAAGAAACATACTTGTGCCTACATATATACCTATCCATTTTTCCATTTAACAATAATTTTGCAGGAGCCTCCTATAACCATGTAACATGAGAAATGCATTTAAAAAACCAGAGGGAGTATAAGTCTAGTTAATAGAGGAAATAGCCAAAACAAAAATTAGAGAAAATTTAAAGATGAAGAATTGTCACAATATTTTCTCAAGAAGTCAAGAACAAATTATACACAATATTTGTCAAGGATTGATGAAAATGCAAACTAGTTGATATAAAATATATTGATGAGCATCTTGGTATTATGCATGCAAATGCATAACAGAATAAATGGAATGGGACCTTGTTCTTATCTGAATGCATATATAAAGTATGCATACACATGACGAATAAATAAGTGGTGGGCATGACGGACCACCAGAATATGTTCGTGTGTGGTGAGTTGGTGATTCAAATGTGTGTATATATATGAAGATATCTGGCCTCCTCAATTACAACACACAACAACTTAGTTCCTACTTACTTGTACCACGTACTAATACAGAAGCATCAATCTCACCTTTTCAAACTCAAGAAAATGGCTCAACTTGCCGCTCAGGTATCGTATTCAATCACTTACTAGAGTTTAGAAACTAAAAAAATATTCTTTGTACGACAAAACTAGGATTAGGATAAAGAAATATGTACACGACGATCCGAAACAGTTAGGTTGATTTTTAAATTTTTTTTATCTATCCCAATATAAAAATGATGCACCTTATTCTACAACATAAAATTCAAATAAAATTAGTGGATAGTATTAATAAACTTTCCCTTGTAAATACATAGATTTTAATCAATTTCACCCCTCATAGTTAAGTATTCTGTATCTAATTGTATGCCATTAAGTTTTACTCAATTTGTTTTGATTTACACGGAGTTAGGGTGTTGAGAAATACGGGCCTTATGGGTGTCAGACTGGGCAACCATGGTCTATGATGCTTGAACCATGTGAAAGTTTATGTGAATTAATCATAAAACTGGTGCTGTTGTTGATTCAATTACGTTTTTCACCACAAAGTGTCGTCAAAAGTTTGGCGGTAATGGCGGAAATGCTGAACACAAGGTCACATTTTCTCTTCACTTTCATTATTATATTCACTACCTAATTCATATACTCGTTTTATCTTATTTAACATGTATGCAATAATTTATTGGGACATTTAATTAATCTAGTTATAATTGAGACATTTAATTTATACAGGTTACACTCCAATGTGGCGAACATGTAACCAATATAAGTGGGGCTATTGGGGAATGGCACAAAATGTTGACGTAACCAAGTTAAAGATTCATACTAACTTGTGTAAGGATGGTTATGGACCTTATGGAGGTGGACCATACACCAAGTATTTGTATGATTTTAGCTCAGAAGTACCATCAAATGGACGTGTTGTCGGATTCTTCGGAACATTGGAAAACAACTACGTTCAGTCCATTGGACTCTACGTCAAAAATGTACATTATTGATACACAAACTATTTTATTTTTTATTTCCATTCCGAATAAGTTAGTTTTCAAATGAAAGTAACTGCCTTGTCCATAACCATAAACAGTATCGACCACGAAATGGAGGATAAAGTATTTCATATTTACTTAAGGGTTTTTTTTCCAACAACTATCGCCCCTATTTTGTAGCTAATATATATTTTTTGGTTTTCATGTTCAATATTTGACCAGGAGTGCTAATGCTCTAAACTTCTTGCGGATGTTGCTCAAGTCTTTGGCTACCTTAAAAGCCATATGCTTTCTGCAAAAATACAATAGTCCGCATGTACTACGTACTACCTAATGTACTACTAATAATTTATGTACTGCTTTATTAATTAGCTTCTACGATGATCAATATGTATGTTCCGTGGAATTTCTTTGCTTTCAATAAGCCACATATCATGTACACTACAAAGTGGCATCTCTCCTCAAGTGTGGTTGTTTCTAATCGCGAACATGAGTGAGTGTGTTGCATCTGTATCGTTTCAGTTATAATATAATATTAGCTTTTCTTTACGTGATGTGGCGATGTCGCTATGGAATTTAGAATTAAAATAAGCCAACTTTAAACTCCCCCTCTCCGGCAAGCAGTTTCCCCACGACGGAAGTTACAGGAAATAACATTCACATCTTCGTAACTAACTTCGCTTTCACCCGTAAAGGGAAATACTATAAATAGCTATTAGTGAATTCAAGAAACAAACCTCATAATATTTTCTACTTTTTACTAATTTAGCATAGGCGCATAGAATATGTTGGAAATTTCGTGTTGAGAAAAATGAGTGAAAAGTTTTAAGTGAAAAACGTCCCACATTGGTAGAATATAAAATCATTTCTTTATTTAAATTGGGGTATGGGTATACATCTTGTAAAATAAATAAGTAGGAAGGGTTGGTGGACATTCTCAAACGCGCGCGCAGGTTGATCCGGTTTGGGCGCAGGGCTTGGATGCCTGGGTGGGATTGTGGGATCCAAATATGTAATTAGAATGAAAAATAATTTTGCCCCCTAAAGTAAAGTAAAAACACATTAAAGTAAATTCCATTGAACTAAAAGTAAATAACAAAATGTGCAATTTCTTATACTTAAAATTATCAACTTTTAAGGAAGAAAACATAAAGTATCAGCATGACCAACTAATTTTTCAATCTTTTTCTCATAAAATGTCATTTTGGATAAGTTTTCGTTAATTTTATAGTAAAAGTAAATTCAAAACTACTAAAAGTAAATAAAATTAGTCAAAAGTCAATGAAATTTCATTAAAAGTTCCTCATTGTTATTAATTTCCATTTATAACCGAACTTCCTTGTGTTTGGCCGAACTACCCCAAAAAGTTGCTCATTGTATGCTTGGGATTCTCCCTAATCTTGGATTTCTGATTTTATTGTCATTAATTTCTGATTTTTCTTACTTTTGTCTCTTATTTTCTCATTAATAAAAAACCCCCAAAAATAGGCACTTTTATATTTTTCCTTCCTACTTGTTTGATTATTTAGCTTTTCCTAATCCTTTATGATTAGAATTATTAGCTTCTTTGCTATTCTTTTAAGATTTGGTGATTTTGATTGTATTGTTGATGATGGTTTTGCTTATAGATTTTATTGCCATGATGAAATTAGGTTAAACTATTTGGTTAGAGACTTTTGCCTTGATTATTCAGAAATGCAAACTCCTATTGAATATATCATGTTGAAATTTATGGTCAATTCCATGAGTGAGTAATCTTCATCTAGGTGTTTGGGTGTAGCCTAGGGTTTCCATGTATGGGGATTTAAGGTAGGATTTATTAGTTTTTGCAATTAAATGCATAACTTGGGGTGTTCCTTGTTGCTTGCTTGGTTAGACGTAACTTCGCTTGATCAATGGAATACGATGCATTGATTTGGCAAGGGATTGTGAGTCATTGCGTTGTATGATTTCGATCGGATTTATTTTGATTGATTCTTAGCCCTTGGGTTGATGCGGAAGCACGATTCATTGTTTTAGAGTATTAAAGATCGATTCCCCTTTTCAATTTGTCTTTGCAAGTCTAGTTAATCCCCAAATCCTTAATCCCCTATTGCATGTACCACTTGGTGAACCCCAATTCCCTAGTGTTTTTAATCCTTGTTTATCATTCTAATCGTTTAGTTTGAATTTTCTTTATCAACAACCAAACCCATTTCGAACTAGCTTATATTAGCATTTCTATCGACGAAACTTGAAATTCTCTGTGGATATCGACCCTTTGCTTGCCACTCTACTTGGTTCTAGTGGTTAGTTTAGGTATTCGGATTGATTTAGGTGTAAGACTAGCAACGACCTAGTTTTTCCCTTTATCAAATTGGCGCTGTTGCCGGGGAGGTGCGGCTAAGTTTAGTAGCTTTTAGTGTATGAGTCTAGTTCTTTTAATTTCTTTTCTTTTCTTTATTTTTTTTTATTGTCAATGCTAATGTTTGCTTGAGTGTGCATGCCAAGAATTCCTAGAGCCTCTCCCCTCATTCCTCAAGATCCAGAAATTGAGCGGACATTTCGTGTTAGGCGACGAAGCATGCAACGAGCATCTAACAACATTGATCATCAAGAGGAACACGATTTTCCTTTTGTGCACGAAGAACTAGAAGATTTGGACGGAGAAACGGAAAGTCTCCGATCTTTCAAAAGTAGTTCAAGTGATATATTTCTAATGGCGCATGATTTGAGGAGTTATGGTGCCCCCGGGGCCTATGAGGCAAAAAGTTCCATCTCACTTCCGGCCTTAGAGGCTACCGACTTTGAGTTACGGTCGGCACTTATTGGGATGGTTCAAATGAGCCAATTTACCGGGTCGAGACTTGAGATTCCTAGGGAGCATCTAAAGACTTTTGTCGATTATTGCTCCACGGTGAAACACAATGGGGTAACCCAAGAATACATACGCATGGCACTCTTCAAGTTCTCCTTGATCGGTAATGCAAGAAAATGGCTCGATGTCCTCAAGGAAAACTCCTTAACCTCTTGGAATGAGGTGACGGAGGCATTCATCAACAAATACAGTATCCCCGCGCAAACCGCAAACTACCTCTCCAAGATGATGACATTCAAGGAAAGGACTGATGAAACCCTTCAAGAGTCGTGGGAAAGATTCAATGAGCTTCTTCGCCAATGCCCACATCAGTGCATAGAGATGGGGGTGCTTCTCCATTGCTCCTACCATGGGATTTCTAAGGCCTCTAGGATGGCCCTAGATGCGGGAGCCGGGGGGCCAATCATGAAGAAGAGCTTGGAAGAGGTTTTTGACATCATTGATGATGTGGTCTGAAATTGTGAAGATTGGAACGATGATAGAAGAGAATGTGACAAGAAAGGAGGAAGGTACGACCTTGAGCCTTGAGCTCCAAGTTTGATGCTCTCATCACACAACTTCAAAGGTCCAATTGTATCCCTCCTTGTCCTTCTACTCCCCAATCCCCTTCTAGTGTCATGTCTTGTGCTTTGTCTTGTGATTATTGTGGTTTATTTGAGCATCCCTCTTCATATTGCTATCCTTTCGACCAACCCATGGAAAAAGTTAATGCTTTCAATAATGCAAGCAACCAACGGTTTGATCCCTATTCTAACACCTATAACCCCGGTTGGAGGCACAACCCAAGGTTTAGTTGGAAGGATGATCAAACCCAAGGTCAAAACCAATATCAAAACCATGGGAATGGTCGAAATCAAGGCAACTATGAGGGAGGAAGTTCAAACTATTATGGGGGTCCAAGGAATCAAAACTATGCCCAAAATTTTCAAAATCTAGGCCAATCCTCAAACTTCCAAAGACCACCACCACCACAAAGCTATCAAAGTCAAGGGAGTTACCAAGGTCAATCTTCCTCTTCTTCTCAATTTCAAAAACCGCCTCCACCACAAAGCTTTCAAAATCCCCATCCCGGTTTTCAAAGACCACTCCTCAATGCTCCACCTCCTCAAGAGTCCAATATTGAAACAATGTTGAAAAAATTCATGACTCAAGTCAACCAAAAGTTTGATTCCATGGCCACCCATAATAAAATACTTGAAACACAAATTGTGCAATTGTCATCCTCTAATGCTTCAAGAGTCCCCGGTTCTTACATCCTCAAGGGGTAAGTCCCAGTGAGACCCATCAAGCTAATGCTATTGTGACAAGAAGTGGGAAAAACCTTGTGAATCCAACTACTAAGAGTCCAACTCAAGGAGAGAGTGAGCCCGTTGATGAGAGTGAGCCCGTTGATGAGAGTGAGCCTATTGTTGATACCACCATAGATGAGGAAGAGGTTGTGGTGAGTGAGCCAATGGTTGTTGAAGTTCAAAAGAGAGTGGTCCCTCCTTACAAGCCCAAATTTCCTTTCCTATCTCGTTTTTCCGGAGCTAACCTTGATGACCAATTTGCAAAATTTCAAGAAGTACTCAAGAACCTCTATGTGAACATTCCTTTTGCCGAAGCCCTTAGGATAATGCCTACATATGCTAAGTTTTTGAAGGAGATCCTAACCAAGAAGAGGGTTGTGGATGTGGTTGAGACCATTAGCCTACCCGAAAGTTGTAGTGCCATTATCCAAAACAAGTTGTCCACCAAATTGAAAGATCTCGGGAGTTTTTCCATCCCTTGTGAAACTGGGAAACTTGTCATAGATAAATCCCTATGTGACTTGGGAGCAAGTGTGAGTGTAATTCCATTCTCTATTTTTCAAAGGTTGAATGTGGGAGAGTTGAAGCCTACCCAAGTGTCCCTCCAATTAGCCGACCGTTCGGTGAAGCTTCCATTGGGAAAGGTAGAGGGTGTGCCTATGAGGATCAGGAAGTTCTTTATTCCCGTAGATTTTGTGGTCTTAGAAATGGAGGAGGACCCTAATGTCCCAATCATCTTAGGAAGACCTTTTCTTGCCACCGCGGGAGCAATCATAGATGTGAGAGGTGATAGACTATCCCTTAGTGTGGGGGATGAGAAAATTGAGTTTTAACTTAACCAAATCATGAGATGCCCCTCCCATATGGAGGATTGTAAAAGGATTGATATCCTTGATGAGATTGTCAATGTGTCTATAAGCATGCATATGCATTCTACTAACGATGTTCTTGAGTATGTTCTTGTGCATGATCCCAATGAATGCAATGCCACCATGGAGACTCAAGAGATGCTTTTAGCTATGGATTGTGAAGAATCCTTGGTGTCCGTTGAGACCACCAAGGAAGTAAGCAAGCTTGAACTCAAACCCCTCCCCTCTACTCTCAAATATGCTTACCTTGATGATGCGAGTCCGGTAATTGTCAATGCTAAACTCAACGATGAAGAGCTTTCCAAACTCTTGAATGTTTTAAAAAAACATAAAAAGTCCATTGGGTATAGCATTGGTGATTTGGAAGGGATTAGCCCGGAATTTTGCATGCATCGAGTTGTTCTTGAAGAAGGTCATAAACCTTCTATTGAGCCTCAAAGGAGATTGAATCCCAATATGAGGGAAGTGGTATGGAAGGAAGTGGTAAAATTATTGGATTAAGGAATTATTTATCCGATTTCGGATAGGAAGTGGGTTTCCCCCGTCCAAGTAGTACCCAAAAGGGGGGAATAACCATCATTAAGACCAATAATGATGAGTTGATCCCCACTAGGGTTGTGACCGGTTGGCGCATGTGCATAGATTATCGCAAACTAAACACCGCCACCCGAAAAGAACACTTCCCTCTACCCTTCATAGATCAAAGGTTGGAAAGGCTTGCCAAGCACAAATACTTTTGTTTCTTGGATGGATATTCGGGATTCTTCCAAATTCCCATCCATCCAAGTGATCAAGAAAAGACAACATTCACATGCCCAATTGACACCTTTGCATATCGAAGGATGACGTTTGGGTTGTGCAGTGCTCCGACAACCTTCCAACGATGCATGATGGCAATATTTTCGGAATTTCATGAGAAAATCATGGAAGTATTCATGGAAGACTATAGTGTCTATGGAGAAGACTATGATTCATGCCTAGTCAATCTAGGAAATGTATTGAAAAGATGTGAAGATGTGAACCTTGTTTTGAATTGGGAAAAATGTCATTTTATGGTAGAGGAAGTCGTTGTCCTTGGTCATGTGATTTCAAGCAAGGGAATCCAAGTTGACAAGGCCAAAATAGAATTGATTGAGCAATTTCCTCCCCCAATCAATGTCAAGGGGATTCGTAGTTTCCTTGGTCACGCCGGTTTCTACCGGCGGTTTATCAAGGATTTCTCAAAAATTGCTAAACCACTATCTAGTTTGCTTGTTTTTACTAATGAATGCCTTGAGTCTTTGAATAGGATCAAACAAGCTCTCGTCACGGCACCTATTATTCAACCCCCCAATTGGGAGCTACCCTTCGAGATCATGTGTGACGCTAGCGATTATTTTTCCATTGGGGTGGTGCTTGGGCAAAGAGATGGTAGGGACCTTCATGCAATTTCTTATGCAAGCAAGACTCTTGATGACACGCAAGCGAACTATGCCACTACGAAAAAGAGCTTCTTGCGGTTGTCTATGCCTTGAAAAAGTTCCGTCCTTACCTTCTCGGTTCCAAAATTGTCATTTACACAGATCATTCGGCCTTGAAGTACCTTCTTACCAAGAAGGACGCCAAGCCAAGACTTATTCGTTGGATCCTTCTCCTTCAAGAATTTGATATCGAGATCAGTGATAAGAAGGGAACCGGGAATCTAGTGGCGGATCACTTGTGTAGGTTGGAAGTGAAGGGAAGTGGTGAAAATCTCCCCATTGATGAGACTTTTGCGGATGATCACCTCTGTGCTATTCAAACCAAGGCCACTCCTTGGTATGCCGATATTGTGAATTTTCTAGCTTGTGGGGCGATTCCTCCGGACTTCACCCCCCAACAACGGAGGAAGTTGAGGCATGATTGCATGCACTATATTTGGGATGATCCGTGTCTATTGAAACGAGGTGTTGATGATCTCTTGAGGAAGTGTGTTCCGGATGATGAAATTCAAGGTGTTCTTCATATGTGTCGTTCGTCACCTAGTGGTGGTCACATGGGTGCCTCCAAAACCGCGGCAAAGGTTTTGCAATCTCTTCTATGGTGGCCATCTCTTTTCAAGGATGCTTGTTTTTGTGAAGACTTGTGATAGGTGTCAACGAGATGGGAATATCTCCAAGAGGGATGAAATGTCTCAAAATCCCACCCTTGAGCTTGAAATTTTCGATGTATGGGCTATTGACTTCATGGGGCCTTTAATATCTTCGCAATGGAACACTTAAATACTTCTAGCGGTTGATTACGTGTACAAGTGGATTGAGGCCATTGCCACCCCTACAAATGATGCTAAAGTGGTCATCCAATTCTTCCAGAAGGTGATATTTCCTAGGTTTGGGATGCCCAAGGCAATTATTAGTGATGGTGGGTCTCATTTCAATGGTCTCAAACCTTCTCTCCAAATATGGTGTCATCCAAAGGCGAGGCTTATCTTACCATCCTATGACAAGTGGTCTTGCGGAGGTCTCCAACCGCGAGATAAAACTCATTCTTAAGAAAACGGTAGCCTCGAACAGCAAGGATTGGGCTTGGAAGCTTGATGATGCCCTATGGGCCTATAGAACGGCCTACAAGACTCCCATTGGAACAACGCCCTATAAGCTTGTATCTGGGAAGAGTTGCTACCTTCCGGTAGAGATGGAATTCAAGGCCTCAACTGCCATCAAGCATATAAACTTTGATCTAAAGAGTGCGGTGGAGAAGAGGCTCCTAGACTTGCATGAGCTAGAGGAATTGTGCATGAACGCATATGATTCGGCAAGTATCTACAAGGCCAAGTCTAAGGAATATAATGACCGGAAAATCACAAAGAAGGACTTTCAAGAAGGTGAGAAAGTCCTATTCTTCAACTCGAAGTTCAAGCTTTTTCCTGGAAAACTCAAATCCCGGTGGAGCGGCCCCTTTGAGGTAAAGAAAGTGTTGCCTTATGGTTCATTGGAGCTTTGGAACAAAGATAAGTGCGACTTCTTCAAGGTTAACGGTCATAGAGTGAAAAAGTATTTCGAAGGAGCCCACATTAGGACGGTTTGCACAACACATCTCCAAGCAATCACTTGATCTTCTCCGTGAAGATACGCCAAGCTAGTGACGTTAAAACAGCGCTTTCAAGGAGGCAACCCGTGATCTCTAACCCTTGTCCTTTAATTTTTTCTTTCATTTCTTTACTTTTCGGTATTTTTGGTGTTTGGTGAGCTGTTGTTAGTCATCAGTTTTTGAGTATATGATGCATGGCATAAATTGAGAAGGGAAGGGGAAATTTTTTTGTGATCCAGGTCAAGTTCGGCCAAACCATGGAGTAGTTCGGCCGAACCAGTCAAAAAGTTCGGTCGGACCACCTCATGGTTCGACCGAACTAGGTGGGAATCAGGAACCCCAAAAATATGGGTTCGGCCGAACTTTTCCTTAGGTTCGACCGAACTTGAAGAAAAGTTCGACCGAACTCCATCTTGTTCGGCTGAACATTCAAGAGGATCAGGAACTCCAAAAAAGTGGGTTCGGCCAAACTTTTCCTTAGGTTCGACCGAACTTGAAGAAACGTTCGGCCGAACTTCATCTTGTTCAACCGAACTTTAAGGAGAATCAGTAGCTCAACAATTATGAGTTCAGCCGAACTTTGCCCAAGGTTCAACCGAACTTTGAGCAAGTTCGACCGAACTACGTCAATTGTTCGGCCGAACTTATCGGGAATCAGAAGCCCTCATTTTGCCAGTTCGACCGAACTTCACAGAAGGTTCGACCGAACCTTAAGGAGTTCGGCCGAACTCTCTTAATGTTCGGCCGAACCGGCTGCGAATTTCGGCCTCTTTATTTATTTTGTGCCCGATTCTCTCTCCTCACCTTCAAAAATTTCGACCCCTCTTTTCTCTCCACTACACCACAATAAGCTTTTAATAGCGTTTTTTTCAATGAAAGACAGCGCTTTAAAAGCGCTGTTAATTAGCAGCGCTGTTAAAAGAATAACAACGCTTTTAAAAAGCGTTGTAATATTGCCTAATTTAGCAGCGTTCAATATATAAGCGCTATTGAAGCTCTAGTTGTTAGGTTATGATACATATGACAAAACATAAATCATGTGGAAAACCTTAATGCCAGAAAAATATTATTTACACATAATCATTTAGCATAATTCAGATGCATACACTTTGTAGCGTGCCCTCCCTAGCTGCGCCCGAACCGAACAAGAACAAGTCTTTAGGACTCCAAGTGTCATCCCTCCGTAGATAGTCCACAGCACGTCCGGATTCGCCTTAAGATTGACCAACTAGAATCGCCCTTAAGGTACTATAAATTTCGGCTATTATGGGGCAAGAAAGTGACTGATTTTTCTGCTCAAAAATCACTGTTTTATTGTATGAATACTTATTGAAAACTCGTGCCTAAAATTATGACCCTAGGCATATATTTATAGGACTATGGAAAAGGAATTCGAATCCTGTTAGAATACTAATTTATTAATTAGAATCCTATTAGATCTCTAAATAACAAAATTAATCTTTTAGGATTAGGATTTAATCAATGCACGAATTCCGATAGCATTAGGATTCGTCACGCACACGAGCAGCGCACAAGCACCGCACGCCCGCACGCAAGCCTTGCGGCCCACGCCGAGCGCACAGCGCTGAGGCCCATTCTCGCAGCCCATCGCTGAGCTTGTCGCGCGCCAAGGCTTGGCTGGGCCTGGCCTTGCGCTGGGTCTGGTCGAGCACTTGGCGTGTTGGATGCGTGTAGCTTGCTGGGCGTCGGCCTGGCTTCGTGTTGGGCATTCGTCTAGCAAGCCTCGTCCGATGCTAATTCGTACGATACGCTTTCCGATTAAATTCCCGATTCCGGAATTCATTTCCGATACGAACAATATTTAACATTTCCGATTGCGGAATTAATTTCCGTTTCGCACAAATATTTAATATTTCCGTTTCCGGAATTATTTTCTGATTCCGATAATATTTCCGATTCTGACAATATTTCCGTTTCCGGCAATATTTCCGATTCCGGTAATATTTCTATTTCCGATAATATTTTCCGATACGTACCATGTTTCCGTTTCCGGCAACATCTACGACTTGGATAATATTTATATTTCCGATACGATTTATATTTCCGTTTCCGGCAATATCATCGTTTCCGGAGTATTCATTTCTTGCCTTTGACGATCTCAGTTCCCACTGAAACCAAGATCCGTCGATTTCGAATATTCATAGATGGAGTATTTAATGCCATTAAATACTTGATCCGTTTACGTACTATTTGTGTGACCCTACGGGTTCAGTCAAGAGTAAGTTGTGGATTAATATCATTAATTCCACTTGAACTGAAGCGGCCTCTAGCTAGGCATTCAGCTCACTTGATCTCACTGAATTATTAACTTGTCAATTAATACTGAACCGCATTTATTAGACTTATCATTAAATGCATACTTGGACCAAGGGCATTATTTCCTTCGGTCTCCCACTTGTCCTAAGGGACAAGTGTGCATTTCCTAATTCCTTTGTCGCTCGATGCTTGCTTTTGAACATAAGGTAAGAGTTGTCATCCTTATTACGTCCAGAGGTGTTTCTCGGTTTCAGAGTTCAACTGATCAAATAAACAGATAATCATAGCCTATGATTCATCTGAGCACGGCCATGCATTTTACAGTTTCTAGCTCTCCGAGTGGCCTTGTACAACTTTTAACCATCTCATCCCGATTTATGGGAGGACAATCCCAATCTTGCGATCTTGAGATTAGACTTCGTTTGATAGGTGATTACCTGAGCGTTGCCTTTATAGCCTCCTTTTACGGTGCGATGGTTAGTCAACGTCAAAGTAAGCAGTTCTCAAACAAGTAATCTCAAATCACTCAGGTATTGAGGATTAGTGTCTAATAATTTTAATGAAATTTACTTATGACAGATTTTCATCTCTTATAGTAAAGTTTCATAGGTCTGTCCGATACTAGTCTTCCCAAAGTAAGTATCTATGCAAATGATTACGACATTTCCATGTCCACATAATTCAAGAAACAGAACTACTAGTCATCTTGCAATTTAGTCGTCTAACGTTTTCTATGCGTCCATCTTTATAGAAAACTCCGACCAGGGATCATTTTCAACTTTTGACATTCAAGTTCACTTGATAGACATTTCTTAGTCACAGGACTGGTCCTGACAGTCTATCTTGAATGTTTTGTCAAATTGAAGGGACTCATCATTTAATACTAAACCAAGATTAAACGGAATATGAAAATACGTTTCATATATGATAAATGTTCAACCCCAATGTTTTACAACCATGGGCCTCAAACCCATTTTTATAACAGTTCATGGAATTTAAAGCTATGCTTGATTTCCAGTGCTACAATGTGAGTGTTGCCTCTCACTTGTTGCATAGGTTTAGTTATCATGATTTGCTAATCTTAATATAATTTTCATCGAATGTTCTTTGAGATAGGATGATAAGAGAGTTTGTTTATTGTGTGATCTAGTCTTTCTTACTTCAATAGTGGTTCTACGCATTTTGCAATAAAGAACCATTAAGTCAACAGACATGTGATCTACCCAAGTTCAGTGAAGAACTCTTTATGTAAACAATTTTGTTTCATTGCTTCTTAGGCAATAAGTACTTTTACTTCAATTGTATAGGTTGCCAGTGATGCTTTGTTTGGATTTACCTATCCAAGCAGTTCACGGAGATGTGGAAGACTTTCCAGCTGTATCTTAGAACATAGAAATTATTATTTTAATTTCCCACGCAACAACTCATGGTCTCCAATCCATGTTGCCATTTCAAAACACGATGCTCTATAGCTCGTCCTTGCCAATGGTTAACTCCAAAGGGATCTTGCTTGATCCTTTGCCAGTGTTTATGCGTGTAGCATCAATATTTAGCATATCTTTATTTCCTTAAATCAAGAGCTACTCTTATGTACCTTTTCAAGTACCATGAGTTTTTCTTGATCTCAATCTAGTTGATCTTTACTTAGATCAATAGAGACTGGTATATGTTCGTCATGCCTAAAGCCATACGACACATTTTTGGCGATCCTCATATTATATCACACATGATAAATTCGTTTGCAGAATAATTCCCAATTGAATTCTATTCATGTACCTTTAGCTCATTCTAGTTTCAGTAGATACTAAATCCAGCTAAATTCTTTGACATATAATATAGGTGAAGAATCTCATTTATACTCTTTGATGTTTAACTTAGTAAATGCTTATACATAGTTCAAACATACATTACTTAGATTTATTCATATGGGGTCGAATGTCTCCAATGGAGTCTTTCGTGTTTAATTTAGTAAATGCCATTACTTAATCCAGAACAATATTATAAGATATTTGTGAATGGATATTAATACCCATTATGCACTAAGTTTCGCCTTGGTCCGTCATTGATGGATAATTTTCAAATCTAAGTCATTAGCATTTGAATGTTATTTCATAATAGAGAGATATGTGTATGCCACACATAGGACCAATTAAGTTTTATGTACTCCCACCAAAATTCTTATATATCTATAAGAATCATGTCCATTTTCTGAAACTAAAATACTTATTAGCTTCACTAAAATACAATTCCAATTCCCAATTGCTTGCTTAAATCTGTACTTAGATTTCATAAGCCAGCATTCATTTCAAGCATTATTTGAATCCACAAATCCTATGACATGCCATGTACATAGTTTTCTTCCAACATTTGATTGAGGAATACGTTTTGTCATCCAATTGCCATATATACCAATATGCAATCATTGCTTGAATTATAGACTTAGTCATTACGATTTTGCATGAGGTTTCAACACAATCCACACCGTGAATTTTCTTGTAACCTTTAGCAACTAATCTAGCTTTGTGTGTGAACACAATTTCATGTTTGATGGTTTTTATCCTTAAAACAAACTTGCAACCAATAGGTGTGAAACTATTCTTGCAAATCAACAAAATTTCAATTTTGTCATCAAAACATTGAGTATATTTTATGGCCTCTAACCATTTAAAACATTTGAGTCTATATATGGCCTCTAACCATTTTAGGGAATCTGGGTTTCGTCATAGCTTTCTTACAGGTCACAAACTCATTAATCTACATGATAATAGTTTGACTGCAAGTTGTAGGTTTCTTTACTATCTAATAGAAGAATCGCATTGTTTCAGTGACCTGAACTCCATGTTTCTTCACTATCTAATAGAAGAATCTCATAGTTTCAGTGACTTGAATTCTATGCCTACTTGGGTATAGAACATCAAACAATAGAATATCAATAGCCACTTGAAAGTCCTTTGAATATTATGTTCTCCTTGAAGCCCTTGTAAAGTCTTCTAAGAGATGTCTATTCTTTAAAGCCACTTCTAAAGTCCTTAAGAATAAGTGTTCGGATTTTCTGAAGAACTTCAAAAAGCCTCCGGAATGTCCGTTTATGTTTGTTGTTCGCCTCGAAGACTTTCGAGGTCTATTTTCTCCCACTTGTCATTTTGGAAACGAATCTCCAAAAGGACATCATTTCGAGCAAACAAACATTATGTTCTCAAAAATTCGTGGTAGAAAAAAATACCCTTGTGTCTCATTTGAATAAATCACAATGAAACATATATCTATACTTGGGCCTTAGTTTGTTGAATAACAAACACGAAGCTCCCACTGAGTTTAGCAACTCTTTAGATATATAATTATGAAAAGATATTCTGAAATTACTTTTCAATAGCTTTGACAAATTTGGTTTAGTTTGGTGGTAGTTGAGCATTTTGTTTTAGAAATTATAGGAAAAGTTTTTATGATTCATCATTGATCGAATCAAGTACTAATTGACTTCGATCATTCCACTTAGATATGCCATATCTCATGGAGCTAGATTGTGAAATTACAACACACAATCATTGATGATCATTTTTGGTCTGAAGCAATCATTAACATGATCTATCCTAGATTTTTGTGATTTCTTACCAAGTGGGATTTATACTTCTGAATCTTTGGGCTAGCCAAACAGATTCAAACTTATATCACATTGAGTAAATAAACCTATATTCACTCAAATCTATGTGAAATAATAAAGTCATAAAACCTTTCTTTAGCTTTGAACTCTATCGTCTAGGCGTTTTAACAATAGTTCATATCTTTTGTTACTTTCAACAAGTAAGACTAGCTTGTCTTGAATTGATCTAGAAATCAATCAACTTTCAAAAGTCCATCAAAATAGAGCTTATGAATGTTAACTTGTTGATATGGTCTAAGCAACAATGCCAAAGATTAGTGGAACTCAAATCAAGGGTTTGATTTGAACCTAGTAAAGTTTTTATTGTTAAAGAGTTGTTTGTTTTAATCAAGCATATTGACTCATCCCGTTAATGACCATTTCATTCAAATAAACAAAAAAACATTGTTTTTGTTCTTCTGAATGCGAGTCTTTCTGTGTTTGAAAACAGAAATTTAGGTATGCTGATTGTGGAACAAAATAGCCATTAACTTCCAGCCTTTGAAAGGACCTAAAACAAACTAGATGACCCTACAACTAATGTAGCATTGCCATGCTTTATTTCCCACTTGTAGGTCAATAGTGTAGCCTAGATTCCATTGTTTGAGTTATTATCGAAGTAAAAACCTCAAGCGGTATATGATACCAAGGAAGTTTGAATGCTAGGTCACTTCTCTTTAAACATAAACTTATAGGTAGAAACAGAATCGTAAATTCCTTTCATTTGTTCCTTGTTTTCCTATTTCTTGTACCCTTTCTTATAGTCTTAAGAATTGAATTCTGTAGTGTTGACTTTTATACTTTGTTAGACATGTCCAATGTCACTCCAACAAGGTTCTTACCATTTTATGTTGAATATTAAGTTTCAACTAGATGATCTTACCAGAAACTTCTAAAGTTCTCTAAGCATCGATCTATTCGAATGTCTAGGGACTATACTCATTTGAGAATTAAATGGACAAAGATATTAGGTTGTTAACCATTGGTTAAGCTGAGCGTTTAAACTCAATGCTTTATGATCTCAAAACTACATTGTATTTTTGAATTCACAAGAACCAATCGGTTTGCCATTCGACTTTGATACTCGAAAACAACCATAAAAGTCTCTAAAAGAAACGTACATTTTATATTTCTCATTTTCTCTCATTTCCGTGAATCGTTCCTGGATTCACTACCAATCGAGGAAATTTACTATTACTTTTCTAAAAGGATTTATTGCAGTGCAAGATATTTAATTATAACCAATAATTAAAACATACATTGAAGCATGCAAAGTCTAAACATTTATCATGAGTAATAACTTGAAAATTAAAGCATTCATGCAATTTAAACAAGTCATTAGCATTTTATTCGAATTTATTGTTCCGACGGGTGTGAATAAAATGATTCCAAGACCCTAAAATCATTGAAGAATTAAGCATATTATGTATTTTGACTCAATTCTAAAATATTTTAGGTAAGCAAAAGCCTTTTGCTAATAGTCTAGAAACTACTCTTGGTTGATAGGTACGTCTAAGAACTTATTAGGTAAACCTATCGAATTTGCCACGACATAAAAGGACTCCTTACTTATATCGTTGAGTTTCACCAAAACTAACATGTACTCACAATTATTTGTGTACCTTACCCCTTTAGGATCAATAAGTAACACCTCGCTGAGCGTAAAACTATTACTAGATTGATGTAAAGGTTATCCAAGTAAGTGTTATTTTGGCATGACACCTTTTAACTCAATTTTTAAAGTTTGGAACTTAAGGCTCTTACTATGTTGGTTAGATTTTAAGTAAACTAAAATCCTTAATCATGCAACATAATCAAGCCACAATCTCATGCATAATTAAGACATATTTAAGAGCAATAAATAACTTAAAGCATGCATAAGAAAAATGTGATCTAGTATGGCCCGACTTCATCTTGAAGCTTCAACTTCAAAGTCCATCTTGAAAATGGATTGGAAACTCCGTCTCGAATTTCACCATGGGAGGCGCCATTTTCTTCAAATAGGATAAGCTATAATTAACCTAATTACAACTATTTGATGGTACGCAAACCATATTTGAATTTAAAAACAAACTTTGGTGCATCAGACCAATTACATTCAAATTAATGGCGCAGACCATATTTTCTATCCTATTTGGGCCATACTAGTCACTTCATAACCTGCAAAACAGTACATATCAATATATACCATTCACCCATTCATTATCATGAATGGCCCACATAGCTAGCTGGTAGTAAAACACATGTTATGCATCACATAAATATTTGCAGCAATTAATCAAGGGCACCAATAATCTATCAATTATTCAGTCCTTATTAATTCTAATCAAGTTGTTTTGACCTTAAAGGATTTGTAGACCTAATCAAGAGTTTTATGACTAAAATTGCTCCGACTTAAACCAATAACTTTATATGCTTTACTAATTTTAAACATAAAAATGTATTTCTAGTCTAACCGGAAACATATAAGTTTAATTAAAATTTAAAGCTCATATAAAATTATAATCGAATCCATTTATTTAATTTATTTTTCAGTTGAATTAAATGAATTTAAATTAATTCAAGGTTTAATTTTAGTAAAATAATTAGTATAAATTAAAATTTATAATAATTATAATATTCAAAATTAAAATCCGAGAAAACAATTTAAATTATTAATTTTAAAATTAATTAAAATTATTTCCAAACTGAAAATTCAAATTAAAATTCAGAACGACTCAATCGTAACACGACGAGCACTAAGGCTTGCGCCCAAGCCCCATCGAGTGCACGACCGACCGCACGTCCATGGCACATCGCAGCAGCAGCCACACGCAAACGCAGCAAGCCAAGCCACGCTTGCGCGAAGCCTGCTCGCCCGCATGCATCCCAGCAGCTACCGAAGGAGTGCTCGCTCGCTAGGCGCAAGCAAGCCCTCGTGGCGAGGCAGCGCTCGTTGGTGCGCAGAGCAGCTATCGCTGGGCGACCCAGCTCTCGCCCTCGCGCGCGCGCCTCTTCATGTGCCACGCCCATCGCCCTTCGCCCATAGCACATAGCACACACGCCCAAGCTCCCTTGCCTCGTGCGCGCGCCATATGCTTGGTTGCTCTCTCCATTCGTACCGCACGGGCGACGAGCTCCCTTGCTCGTCGTCGCGTGCCCGCACTATACAACACCCCTTAAGGGTAACACGTAGCTTCCATTGCTTTGTGCGTGCAACATTTATGGGCGTTTTTCAAAAAAATTTAAATTTTTAATTCAAAATTAATGACAAATTAATAAAACATATTAATTTCATAATTTTAGGGCGAAAAATCGAAAATTTATTAATCAATTAATTTCCGATTAACATGGATTCAAATCTAGGTCATAAAAATTTAAAATTTAACATAAATTAACAATTTTTATGGTGGTTTTTAATCATGGATACCTAATTAAATTATTAATTAATTATGAAAAACAAATCAATTCTAAATTATTCGAATTTTAACAAATTAATCATAATTACAAATTAGGTTGTATAATTAACAAGTCTAGGCATTCAAATTTGTTAAACATATACAGTAGGTCAATAAAAAATTTAATATTTATCAACAAGAATCGCAAATATTCAATTTAACATCTTAAATTTACAAACTTTTGCGTTCGAACAACTAAAACCTCCGAAAAGTCATAGTTAGGCTACGAAATTTTAGAATGCCTTTTACATGCGGAATTGACACAAAAATCACTCGATTTGGATGAGTAACGAAGAAACTGCCGAAAAACTGCGTGCATATAATTAAATAAATGCAATTTGCAATTAATTAACAATTACGAAAATTAATCACCCCTTTTAATTCTTTGCAAATTTGTAAAATTTAACCATGTCATGCAATTTAGATTATGAAAATAATAAGAGGCTCTGATACCACTGTTAGGTTATGATACATATGACAAAACATAAATCATGCGGAAAACCTTAATGCCAGGAAACATATTATTTACACATAATCATTTAGCATAATTCAGAAGCATACACTTTGTAGCGTGCCCTCCCTAGCTACGCCCGAACCGAACAAGAACAAATCTTTAGGACTCCAAGTGTCGTCCCTCCGTAGATAGTCCACAGCACGTCCGAATCCGCCTTAAGATTGACCAACTAGAATCGCCCTTAAGGTACTATAAATTTCGGCTATTATGGGGAAAGAAAGTGACTGATTTTTCTGCTCAAAAATCACTGTTTTATTGTATGAATACTTATTGAAAACTCGTGCCTAAAATTATGACCCTAGGCATATATTTATAGGACTATGGAAAAGGAATTCGAATCCTGTTAGAATACTAATTTATTAATTAGAATCCTATTAGAACTCTAAATAATAAATTTAATCTTTTAGGATTAGGATTTAATCAATGCATGAATTCCGATAGCATTAGGATTCGTCACGCACACGAGCAACGCACAAGCACCGCACGCCCGCACGCAAGCCTTGCGGCCCACGCCGAGCGCACAGCGCTGAGGCCCATGCTCGCAGCCCATCGCTGAGCTTGTCGCGCGCCAAGGCTTGGCTGGGCCTGGCCTTGCGCTGGGCCTGGTCGAGCACTTGGCTGGGCGTCGGCCTGGCTTCGTGCTGGGCCTTCGTCTTGCAAGCCTCGTCCGATGCTAATTCGTACGATACGCTTTCCGATTAAATTCCCGATTCCGGAATTCATTTCCGATACGAACAATATTTAACATTTCCGATTGCGGAATTAATTTACGTTTCGCACAAATATTTAATATTTCCGTTTCCGGAATTATTTTCCGATTCCGATAATATTTCCGATTCTGACAATATTTCCGTTTCCGGCAATATTTCCGATTCCGGTAATATTTCCATTTCCGATAATATTTTCCGATACGTACCATGTTTCCGTTTCCGGCATTATCTACGACTTGGATAATATTTATATTTCCGATACGATCCATATTTCCGTTTCCGGCAATATCATCGTTTCCGGAGTATTCATTTCTTGCCTTTGACGATCTCAGCTCCCACTGAAACCAAGATCCGTCGATTCCAAATATTCATAGATGGAGTATTTAATGCCATTAAATACTTGATCCGTTTACGTATTTTTTGTGTGACCCTACGGGTTCAGTCAAGAGTAAGCTGTGGATTAGTATCATTAATTCCACTTGAACTGAAGCGGCCTCTAGCTAGGCATTCAGCTCACTTGATCTTACTGAATTATTAACTTGTCAATTAATACTGAACCGCATTTATTAGACTTATCATTAAATGCATACTTGGACCAAGGGAATTATTTCCTTCACTAGTATTGCAGAAAATTTTGTGCACCCAAAAACTAATATAATTTTAATTAATTACTAGCATTTAACTGAAAAGCGCAGCTATTAGAGAAGGTTTTTAATTTTTTCTAAGTTTTTTTTTAAAATTTTTTAATTATTAAATACCTGTAATAAATAAATAAAAACATTTTAAAGCCTATAGTATAATGTAAGAGTTGAATATTATGTCGCTCCCCAACAAAAAAATAAGAAAAAAATTGAATAATATGATCCAATTTAATTTCTATCATATCAAATAAACTTGTCGATGTCTCATAACTTAAAAGCATATACAATGTTGCCTAAATTAAACACACAAGAAAAAAATTACTATAAAAAGAAATAATTATCCTTCTTTTAATTTCAAATCAATACACTAAATTAGAACGTTGTAAACAATTTTCAGTCCAAAAATATAATTAATCCATCACAATAGTCACACGAGAAGAACATGAGGCGTCCTTTGAACTTTGACTTCATCAATTTGTTCTTGATTATAAGCCGGTATGAGCAGGGTTGTTGTAGGTGCACCAAAGGGGAAACGTCGCAACACCAACAGTGCTGATACACTAATGTAATGCACTAAACAATACTTGTATGTTCTACGGAAGAGCATGCATGCAAGAGCTTGTCCTTCTTAGCAAGGAATATCTGTGATTGGAAAAAATAAGCAGGTAATGATACTAAAAGCCAAGGCTCCAAGAAAATCGTGAGGGGCCATGTGAATAAAACCTGGTCAGAAACTTTATAATGACAACCAAATGTGGCTATTAGATATCAACTTTGCAGTGCCAAACCACACCAATGAACACTAACCAGGGTTGTTGTAAGTTCTTAACGAGATAAAACATTATACTAGAAATATCTTATCTATAAATTAAGAAGCATATAATCAAAAACCGTAACATAACCTGCACAGAATTCTGGAGGATAGCAGAAACATTATACACACAATTACAGAGAAAACACAAATATTGTCCTTTCTTCATCAAGTCCTTTGCCCAAAAATAATATTACGACAACCCTCTGAACCACAAAAAATGATAACAATATGAAAACATATGTTCTACAAGGCTGCATAGAAGTGACGGGACGCAAGAGATATGGAGCTGACCATATCTCTTTCCTATTTCTGAAAATGCAACCATCTCAAAACATCTATGATGCTGTATCGTTATTAATTAGCTAGAAGGGAACATGTTCTATACGTAAAACATGATCATAAAAACCAACATAGAAACCTCCAAAACAAGAGGTCACCATTTAGAATTTCCCAAAAAGGAAATGTATACCATAATTTTACTTCTAAACTTAAACACCCGTGAACATAAACACCCGTGTTGTTTGTTTTGTGGCTTTCGCTTTTTCCCTCGTTTGTTTTTCTTATGGTGATTCTCTTTCATTGCCAAATAAATATTAGACACATATCCTCTACTTGTATTTTTTTTCCTGCACAATACTCATTCTTGGAATAAACTACGCCCATTTCCCTTTCATTTATGGCTATAGGATAGATATTTAGATAACCATTTCTTCCTGGATTTTTCCTCTGTTAGGTCGTGAGGTCAAACAAAACCGCGAATAACACATTGGCCACAACAAACTTATATTTTTTGTAAGTCTATTTATAAAGTCTAATAAAGGAAGAAGAATGGGAAGAGACTGCATTTGCATAAGAAAAGTCATCCATAAAACAAGAACCCAACAATAATATACAAAACACACCTTGCTTTAGAAACATGAACGCGAAAATGATTCCGGCCAAGAGAAAGGAAAGACCTATAGGAACTTACTACAATAAGAAAAGCCATCAGATCATTACAGTTTAATGGACTGTGTCTGACAAAAGGTTAAAAAAGTGGGAAGAGGCACATAGGGAGAAAATGTAGCAATTGAATTCTAGCGATAAAGTCGTAGCAATCACTCACAGTTATAGCCTCAAGGCATCCTTTTAGAGGTAGTGTGGTCATATCTCGACTTACGGAAGCAATAAAATGTCCGTGCACCATATCAATAGCATCCTGCAAACATGACAACAACAATTAAGGGATCCAGTTTAAGGAATGTTTTACATGAGCATAAGAAATCAGAAAATGAAAAGAATTGATATGCAACTTCAAAACATGAGATATGATGATGTTGGATAGTTAAATGAAAAAGAGACAGCAGGAACTAACGGATACAACCAAACTTATTTAAACTGAAATGAATGACATATTATTGAGTACAAAGAAAAAGATTTCAAGAGAATATATCATGTATAAAGAATTTATTTATTTATTTTTTGAAAAGAAGGCAGAAATAGTACCACTCGATAATGCGCATAGTGATATATACTTAAATGTACTACCCAAAAATTATCAAATACAACTGTAGAAGGCAACTGAACTACTGATGAACAGTATGCATTAGCTTATACTCCTTAATACATCAATTATTTAATAGATCTTAACCTGCTTTAATTTCAAATTTGTCTAATCCTCAGTAGTTGTCCACTTTTCTTTTAGAGCAACATGCTACTCATTTCTTATCAAATCAAACTCAAAATCACACCAAAAAACTCACTTCTATAAAAGGAAAATTATTTATGCAGGAAGAATGCAGGACACACATCTAACATATATTACGTATCAATTGATTAGATACTCAACGAGCTACAAGGAAATGTATTACACCTGTTTTGTTCCATCCAAAAAGCCATTGAGTTTCCAAGAAGAAGAGAGAAAAAAGCCAGGTGACTTGGTTCTATGGGATCCCTAGAAAGTTTTGGTGCATCCCCTCAAAGAATTTACCAATTAAGTTAGCTTAGATGAACAATCACATATAGCAGCATAAAGCCTAGTTTGAGAGATTATCACTACATATAGAGACAATTACAGATACCAACATTGAAATAAATATCAAAGTGAACCCCATGTTGAAAGTATTACATGAGAAGGGAATAGACAATCACCTGACAGTCTGGTCAGTATGGATTCCAACAAGAAAATCTCGTAGTTTCCGAGCAAGCCGTAATACCTATGAGTCAAAGAATGAGCACTATTCAAGTAAGCATATAAAATCCAAATGTATACAACAACAAACTAAAGAATGCAAACTGGAATAACAATGTACTCTATTCAACTTAATGTGATGGACTCGACTAACCCATGAACTATTCCCATTGTCTACCGTAGGAGGCCCAAAAAGACTGGCCCATATGTTACACCAACTCAAGGACATGAAGGAAAGCAGACAGCAGAGAAGACTACAGCACTAAAGCAGACAACAACACCAACATCACCAAGTGAATCCGTTGCCACTACCTGACAAAGAAAAGCAGTTGCAGCAATTAATGGTTGTACTTGCAAGGAGAGAGAACAGTAGTATAAGTAAAGAAGGAGAGGAAAGAGAAAAGTGTGCATTTTTAGTATGTATTAAGAGTTGTGACCTAAAGTCACTAGCCTAAGAGATTGGTATAACCTCAAGTTACTGCCTTTGTATTCAGCCACTTTGAGTATCAATTCCAGAAAAGTTTTCTTCTTCCATATTTGTTGTGTTTGGCCTTGCTGTTATTGTTGTGTGTAGCGGGTGCATTACAATTAATTTGTCCTATTTAGATCATTTCAGTTTGGTTTCGCAGTATCTAGTTTAATTTAGCATATTCAGTAGCGTGTATGAGTCATACAAGTCACAGGGTACAATATCTAAATCCAGTTGCACATATTAGTCTTTTAAATCATATAAGTCATTCGATACAATAATCAAATTCAGTTGCACATAAATAAGCTTAGAAAGTCTGGACCTCAAAATAAGTCATAATTCAGTTGCAAGTATAAGCTTAGAAATTACATATGCAAGTGAGACAAGTTAAATACAAATACCACCAAACAACTTAAAATCAAGTTAAGTAATCATTCGATGAATCGACAATCATAATCTACTGATACACAACAATACTCAATCTTATTTTTTGCCCCAATTTCTTCCTTAAATCGTAGATCAAGACTTTTTTCTAATGAAGAAATACCAAAGAAAAGTACAGAATTAATTAACATGCCTTCCTAAATTTAGCATCACAGGAAAAAGAAAAAAGGAAAAACAATCTAATCATTATATACAAGAATGTTGTAGTCGCATAAAAATGGAAGCTCTGAAACGTAGTTCTTACCTTGTGCAGGACACTCGATTAAGAAGGTCTGAGATGCTGAACAAACTCCTAAAACGGTAATAGTGGGAAACCCTAATGAACAAAATGAACATAATTTGAGAATAGTCCGGTACAGATTAGTTCAAACCCTAAATAACGCAAATAAAAGTTGGGGGAAAACCGCAAAGAACAGTAAGAAACCTTAAACAATTGATAATTCAAACTCACAATTGATAATTCAACTACGCGCAGCTGGGAAATATCTTCGTCAGATAATAATCGTTGTCGATAAACCTTCACCGGAGAAGAAGCTAAATACCAAAATATTTGGATTCGGATTGAAGGGAAATCTGTAAATTTGGATTTGAGAAATTTCGGCTTGAGTTAACTTGGATTGGGATTTAACTTTTGAATTCAAACTGGGATTGAACTCTTGAATTTGATTGGGAACTCGATCCTTAACCGTGTAAATCGTGGTGGGAGAAGGAAGGGAGATGGAGAAGGTGGGAAAAATTTTAGGTGGTGCTGATCCTAAAATGTGGAACGGTTTTGGTTTTAGCGACAGGTGAAAAATATTAAAATATCTATTGCGGAGCATTTTTGATAAATACTATAGTTATTAATCACAGCATAAAGAAAAGTGCTTTATTATATTAAGTTAAAAGTCAGATTGCTTTCTTTAACAGCAATGTAAAAGAAAGTGTTGTTAATTCATACAATTAATAGCGCTTTTTGATAAACGCTAATAAATAGGCGCTGTTAATTAATGCTTTTGTTGTAGTGCTCCTCTCTCATTTCCTCTCATCCTCCTACTCCATTACAACTCCAATCCAACTCTTCTCCATACTCCATCACAAATCCTTCTCCTTCCACTCACAAATGAACTCCACAACAACAAAATCTACATTCAAATACCCAAAATCTTCAAAAAATTTGATCTTTTTCTCAACATTGCTAGTTTGGGGGAATTCATCAATGTGCTCAAATTCTTCAAATTGGTTGCAAGTAAGGTTGTTTTATTGTCTTATTCATCTCTCTAATGATTTTGAGTAGTCTAATTTGCATCATATTACTTGTTCTCATGCTTTAATTTCCGAAATTCATATGTTAGGGTTTGAGAAATTGTTGATTGTGAATTGAGAAGTTATTGATTTTTACTTGCTTTATTGATGGATTATGTGTTATTGGTGGTTTGTATGTGTTGTTGATGGATTATTGTGTTTTTATGGATTGTGTTTCTACAGATGTGGTTGTAGTATTTGGAGGTTGAGTTGAATTTTGTTGTGGGTGTGTTCTTAGAGTTGATAGTTGGTTCTATTATTGGGGATTTGTTGTTGTTGTTATTGGTAAACCATTAGGACTTTGTGGAGTAACCTTTGAAACCTCTACCGAACCTTTGAACACATTATGCCTCCTAAGCCATCAAAGAAGAGAAGGGGAGGAGATGTTGGTTCTTCCTCACAAATCACCCCACCCACCAATGTTACAACCTATCGCATCATATTTGAGTCCCAAAAGCATTGGGACAACTTTGAGCAGCTCTCCTCTCGAAAATTCCGACCCACAAAATTCTATCATAAGCCTACTCTCGTTTCACTTGGGCTTAAAGAAGAAGTGTTGTTATTGGTTGAGAACTTTGGATTGAAGGAGTTCATAAAGCTCAATTGTGGGACCTATCCTAGGCTCACTTTAGAGTTCCTCTCCTCGATAGAGACAACTTCATCGGATGATGGGTTGCAAGTGCAATTCCGGCTATTCAACGAACCCCATGAGATAAGCTCCATCGAGTTGGGTGCACTATTTTGTTTCCCCCAAGATGGTGATGCCCACACCAACTTAGCCACCACTTTAGTAGCCAATGGTCTTGCATACAATGAGAGCGATTAGTGGAGCCAAATCACCGAACATGCCCACTTCCAAACCAATCAATCAAAGGCTTCGGAAATCATCCACCTAGCCCTCCGGTATTTCTCCCGCATGCTTTCCTATTCCATCTTCTTCAAGGCAAGTTTAGGAGTCATGATTAAGGATGAGGTTGCTAGTCTATGGTTGGCCGACAAACCACGGCCACATTTCCGCTATGATTGTGTAGCATCATTCATCAACCGATGCTTGGGGACTAGGGATGAGACCTTGAAAGGAGAAATCCACATGGGAGGCATGGTGACCCTCATTGCCAAGATAATGAACAAAGGGAAACTTGCGGGGAGGTTGAATGGTCTTGTTAGCATTGGCACCTCGGATGACAAGTTTCTCAACATCACGGCCCTCCAAAGCCAAAGGTTCATCAACTACACCAAAAGGAAGGATGCTAGGTGGATTGCCGTGGTATACAAGGAGCAAGAATGGTATGTCCTCCCCATCTACAACCTCACAAAGATGGACCGCAACAAGCCTCGCCCATGGGCCATCGAGCCACAAGACATCCCGGATGGTCTAAGCTTGGTGGTAACCGACCCACCACAACAAAGGGTGATAGTGTCCCGCCAACAAGCTCCCCAAGTGGAGCAAGGTATGTCATCTTCCTCTACCCCCTCCCCATTTAGTTTTGAGGGTATTAAAAGTACCCTTAGTGATATCTTTCAAGGGCAAGATCATTGGGGGTACTATGCACGGGCGAACTATGATGTGAATGTGAGGAACAACCTTATTGACCCGTACTTGAACTACCCTAACCACCCGCCCCAAGAAGGGACAATTCCTCGTTAGGGGGGAGATGGCACACCACTCTCCTATCCATACTATAGTGGCCATGTTCCCCCCGAGAAGAGAATTGCCCCTCCCCCTCCATATGATTGGACTAGGTCGGGCGGGGCGGACTTTGCGTATGATCCAGCATGTCCCGATGTTTACCCTCCCCGTTCTGAAAATTGGGGGGCATGTTGGGGGAAATACCAAGCACCATCCATGTTGGTTTTCCCCACCGCCCCTAGGTATGATTGGCCACCCTACACCGCCACCTCCGGGCCCGATGTGGATGGCTAATACAACTTCTCCCCGACCCCGTCCGAATATGTTAGTCCATACGATCCATCGGGCATCTATTATCCCTACCAACCTCCTCAAGAGGAAGGTGATGATCGTATGGACGATGCTTGAGTCATTTGCCCCCTATTTGTGCCTTGATTAGATTATGTTGCTGGAGGACGAGCAAAGGGTTAGCTTGGGGGAAGCTTTTAGCTAGCTTGGGGAGATGTTAATTTGGGAGCATGTGGTGGGTTGGAAGGGGCAGGGGTAGCTTTTGGTAGTTGTTGCTTGTTGGTTGTTGGTTGTTGGTTGTTGGTTGTTGGTTGTTGGTGTTGCTCGTTTGGAGTTGTTTGGTGGTCGGTCTTGCTTGATTGATTGATTTTGCTTGTCGTTTGCTTGTCATGAGTATGGTTGGTATATGTTCGTGGTGATTGGTTTGTGCTTGATTGGTATCCTTGGTGGATGATCGCTCCCAATTCTCAAAATCCAAAATGGCTAACAATTTTTCTCATTTGAGTTTTCTTTTCTGAATTTTTGTTATTTTCTTTTCACTTTCTTTTCTTAATTTTTGTTAATTTATTTTCTTAATTTCTAAAAATTAAAATTATAAAAAGATTTTCATTTACTATTTTTGTTTTCCCTTTTTATTCAACTTTCGAAATTTCTTTTTTGTAAATAAAAAAAATAAAAAATAAAAAATTAAACGTCTTTTTTTGTTACTTAATAAACGGTAAAAAATGCCCAAGGACGATGCCCAAATGATGAAATCTAATGTGGTTCCCTTTTTAGGCCTTTGTGGTAATTTGTAGGAGTTGTCCTCGGAAAAATGTATGTTAGAGTTAGGGTGTTCTAGGAGTCGCTTAATCTCTATTGCTCCTTGTACCACTAAAGTTAGTCTTCAACCATGCAATTGCCATCTAGCTTGAAAATTTGTCTAATTTGCTCATCATTGAATAAAAGTAGCCCAATTTGTGGTCCCTTGAGCCCCTAAGTGTACCCTTATTCCCTCCAAAGCGAAACTCTACAAAAGACTTAGTTCTACCTTCGTATCATTCAATAAGTGGCATCATAAGCCACAAGTGTATTTTTCATTTTCTTTGTTCAAATAAAGTTATTCTTGTAAAGAGAAATTCCTATAATAAGGGGAAAAAAGCCAAAAACAGTTAAAAAAGGCGTGAAAAAAAGAAAAAGAGAAAAAAAAAAAGTCTAATAAGAGGTCAATTTGTGGATGTCTCCCACGCTTAGTGTAGGGGGTGTTTTTGAGTTCGCATCGCAAGTATGCTCTTTCCCTACAAGGGGGCGGTTTTTTAGAAAACCATTGTATTTTTGTACCTTGAAGGAATCGCCACCAAACGTATTTTAAAGTCTCGTTTGGAAACAGCGCAAGTGACTCTATTTTGGATAAGGCTTTGAATCCTCGAAACGGATGGGTGAGTTCCGGGCACGGGAACGAGATGCTTATTCCGCGAGCTTTAGAAATTATTCGAGTACGTGACATAGCATTTTTGAAAATATACCCTAGATTAGACTATGTGGGTTTGAAATTTAGGGCAAATAGAATCTCTAATTGTATGGTGGTCACTTTGCTTTAAAGATAATTTAAGGGAACCTAAGATCGGTTTGTCCAAGAAATTATCTTTGTTAAGCGTGATGTAACCTTGCATTTTGTTGTATTTAGCATGTATGGTGATGAAAGCAATAAAGCAACATCACAATTTTAAATGAGTGCGGAATTAGTAAATACAAGACCCCCTAGAAACGGACTAGGGAATAGGTCCACATTGCCTAGAGGGACTAGGCAAGTAAAGGTGCGGAATTGAAATGCGGAATTGAAAGTGCGATATTGAAATTGCGGAATTGAAAATGCGATATTGAAATTGCGGTATTGAATGGTGCATAATTGAAATTGCAATATTGAAAGGTGCATAATTGAAATTGCGGTATTGAAATTTGTACTTGGGCACATGAGATTCGAACGCCAAACGACTCCTTAAAAATAAGTGCACCCGACACGAATTCAAAGACAAAAATATCAACTTGGGAGAAGTTGCTCATCTTAAAGTATCCTAGATTTTGCATATAGAACTTGAACTTGAAAGTTTGAATCTTGAAATATTGAACTTGAAATAATTGAACTTGAACTTGAAATATTGAACTTGTACTTGAAATATTGAAATTTAAGAGACTTGAATCTCAAAGATCGGGCCTTTTAATGTTGAAAAGGTTAGATCTTTGATGTGCTCTTACTTTGAAAGGATCCTAGTTTAGGGAAGTAGTCATGAGCAACCCTAAACATTGTGGGATCTTGAACTTGTATATATTGAAAAATGGAGTCTTGAATCTCAAAAGATTAAACCTTTAGAAGCTAAAAAGGTGTCATTTTGATTACTCCATAATTGAAAGAGATTATAGTTCAAAGAAGTGATTGCAAACAACTTTGAACATACTTGAATCTTGAAAGTTTGCATTTTTGTATTTTGAAAAGTTTGGATTTTGAAAAGATGTATGATTGTTGCAAGTGACATTTTTAGTAGTAAAAATGCCAACTTGCTAATAATTTTTGAAATAGGAAAATCAAAGAAACATGATTGAATATTGTGGGATTCGGAATTACCTATTTAGGTTTAGGCAAGAATTCTTTTTAAGAGCTCCCAATTGCTTAGAACTTGAAGTTTGTATGTGTTTTTGAAGGATTTTTGGACTTGAATATGAGGCGTAATTTTTGTATTACGACGTTGTATATTGAAGTTGCCTACCTAAATGCTGAAAATTAGGGGGTATTTATAGGAAAAATGGCTGGAAACCGCCAGCCAGTGCCAGCGCAGCACGCCAAACCAGCGCTGGGAACTGGTGATGTGGCATGCGTGCTGCCAAAATCAAGGACACGGGCTCCGACCTTGATTTGTCTTGTATTGATGGACCTTCGTACGAATAGTACGATTCTTGGCACGTAGTGCTTTCTTGGAGGTTAAGACTTGATTTTGCGTAAAAAAACAAGCCGTTGCGGGTTTTGAATTTCGGTTGTACGGACGGGGCCCGGCTTGCTCGGTTTTGTGGGTCGGCACCTGAATTTGACTTGTCTTATATGATTTGAGTGGAAAAGTCCTAGTAAAACCAATGGAATAGTCTACTAGATGAGATTGTACTTGGATTTTGAAATTGTTTATTGAGAGTTGTATTTTGTACCGAGTTCCGGGAGGGGAACGGTCTCGGGGATTGGATTTTGGATCTTGTATTTTGGAGATGTTCTTAGCAATTTGGATTTCTGCACAGAGTTATTCCAACCGCCTAGTAAGGATAATGGTATCGTCATCATCCCAGAGGGGAGACACAAATTTGGTGTCTACAGAAGCCCCCACTTTGACTGAGCGTTCGGTTAGGAAAGCGCAAGTCAAAGTATTTCAAAATGGACGGAGAATGATCAATATGTTCTGCAATCAAGACCATTCTTTGTACGCCGGTACCTGCACAAAACAGGCGTTAGAAAAATAAGATAGAGTCTACCTCTGTTCGGCTGTGACGACTCCGGTTTGTACTTGTACTGTTCTTCCACCATCGGTTCGGACGGAGCTTGGCATCAAAAAATTTAAATCTTGAATTTTTGAATTTTGAATACCCGGAGTTGATCCGTTGGGGATGTGCTTTGCTGGGGATAAGAGCTTTTTACTGGCTCTTAAGATTTTAAAATTTCGGCTGACTTTCCTGGAGCTTGGGTCCGTTAGGAGTCGAACGCCTGAGTCGTTGTATTTTTTGGACTTTGTATACTTGAAATATTTATTTGTTTGTACTTAGAGATACGGGTGTATACCCGCATTTTCAATGGATGGCCTGATGCGACGTTTGATGCTTGGTACGGAAGACCGTAGCAGTAAAGGACGTGCAATCAGCACAGGAGACCGCGCGCGGCAGAATCTGCGCATGCAGCAGGCTGCGTCCAGGGCGGGGCTGTGCTATAAAAGCACCCCTTGCCGTGCCATTTTTGAGGCACATTCCCTTGAAATTTCTTGCTCTTTCTCTCAAAGGTTGATCAAGCTCTTCCCTTGGTCTTGGTCTTGCCTTGTCCATGTAAGTATTTCATGTTTTTGCTTATGAAATAACTCTAGGATTGCATGTAGTTTTGATTTTCTTGCACTTTGAAATGATGTTTACATGATAGTAGGCTTCTTGAATCTTGTAGAAAATTGTTTGATAGCCACTCGAACTTCAACTGTTGGAACTTGTAAACACGAATTTTTTTGAAAAAATTCTTGAATGTTATACCTGGTATTTGTAGATCTTGGTCTCACTGGTGACCTTGCGGGGTCTCAGGTAGAGAATAGGCTAGGATACCTAAATGTTGTTTGTAGAGTTTTAGAATGCGGGCTTCGGCATGGGTAGCCTAGGCGTTGATGTTGAACTTGTATACCTGCTTCGGCGTGGATAGCCTAGGCGTTGGTGTAGAACTTGTATACTTGCTTCGGCGTGGATAGCATAGGCGTTGGTGTAGAACTTGTATACCTGCTTCAGCGTGAATAGCCTAGGCGTTGGTGTAGAACTCGAATTTTGAACTAGAGGCCCCTGGCTGGATTAGCACTGGGGATTTTTGAATTTTTGACTTTGTATAGGCTAGGATAGGATAGCCTTTTGAATTTCGATTTTGCATGGGCTAGTATAGGATAGCCCCCAGTTTAGAATTTTGACATTTTGTACTCCACTTGATTTAGTATGCCTCGTTACACTCGGAGGAAGCTCGCCGAATGTTCGATGGTTCGAGCTGCTGAGGAGGATGCTTCGGATGATGAAGTTGCTGCGATAAATGCGCCGGATGGGGGTATGATTCCCCGGGGTACACCTGTTTTTGTTGTTACTGGGTGGAGTCCTTCCGACCGGGTATTTCGACCGGAGTTCCACTTGTCTCAGCGGCCTCGCGCTGGCTTGGTGAGTCTTGTACTTATGTTTTGAATTTGTATTTTGTACTTGTATAGGTTTTGAGCTGACTCGTTCACCTGTAGGCCGATGGAAAGTCGTTTCGCACTTTCTGGTCCTTGGCGGAGGTTCCGAAGGCCTTTAAAGCCCTTCGTGCTGATGAGGAGTGTGAGGGGGTCGAAAAAGCACGAGGCTAATGCGTGACCTCGTCCCTCGTGGGTGTGACGATTCTTTTTATTCAATCAAGTGTAATTGGATTTCCTGTGAGTTTACACCCAATTGACTAGTAATATAGGAGTCGCCATTCAGTTTTTAACGATAATGAGAAAAACTGACAAAACCCGGTTATCGTGACATAAAGGGAGTGCAATTATGTTTGACCACGACGGCCGTAGGTTCCCTTGTGATCCCTGGTGTGGGGATCTCTCAACATACACCCGCAAGGTAAAGATTGAGGGTTCGGGGGACTGTAACTACCGAGAGGAGTACTTCGCTCGTCGATAACTCCAGAGGCAGGATATCCTTACTAGCTCAGCATAAATAATTGAAGGGACATGCGTTAACTATTAAACTAATCTGAGTTGATTTTAGCAATATGCAACATATAATACTAATTCGATCGTGATTATCTGATTTAAGTAGCATTAAGGGACCTAACATGATAATCCGATTTCCCAAAAATATTATATTTATTAGGCGTGATAGAACAATCAGATTTAGTTAGTTTAACAGTTCATAAAAAGGGCCAGGAAAGCAGTTAAATCATCGAAAAGGGACACATTACGACGCACCCTTGAGAGGTGCGTCACGGTTCTCAGAAAACTAACCACTTTGACTTTTCTATTTCTCCTTTTTATTTAACGAATCTCAATTATGGGACAGGATACGTTCTGTTTGATTTATGGATCGATTGCGACAGAACGCGTGAACAGTTTTGCAGCGTGAGGCTTAGGCTAAGGGCTGGAGTCAATACTCAGAATATAATCGTGTGTTGTGTGTGTTCTTTTCACGTCGAATTTAGGGGTCTATTTATAGGGAAGAGTTCGTGGAAAGATAGAATTGCAGAGTTCTAATCCACAAAGAATTAGGAAAAAACACGTACCCAGGTATTTTCAGCGCCCAGGCCTGGGCGCCGAAGATTTCGGCGCCCAGAGCCAGGCGTTGAAAATAGGGTCTGGGCTGTTTTCTTTAGTCAGATTCGGATTCCTGAAATCCGTAGAGTTTGAGATTAATTCGAGTCTTTTAGCGCATATCAATTTTATGACGGAATGCGTCTGGGCCCGTTACGAACTCTAGGCTCGTTAGGATTTTAATTAATACGTAACTCTTATTTCCGAATCATATTAGGAATAGGATTCTTGCAGTTTTCTATTTCATTTAGGATTTATGTTGGAATGCAACACCTAATTCTGACAGGTTTCTATCCTTTATGATTTGCCACTTTCAGAAGCTACCTTTTACGGCAGTTACTATTTTTAGCAGGTTCCCATAAATAGCAGGTTTCGGGTGAAATGAAATGGGGAATCGAGATTCGTTTATTTTATAGGAGATGCGTTGTCAAGTGGAGATTTATGCTTTCATCATCGAACCTTTCCCTTTCGGGAATGGGAACAAAAGTGGAGATTCGTTTATTTTAGTGCAATATGCCTTACTCCATTTTTAGACTTGTACCGTGGGACGGTTGAACTTATGGTGCGACGTAGGCTTGTGTGGCCTAACGGCGTGTCTTAGAACATTCCTCCAAGTGTTGGGATATAACATTATTATTTTTTGCATTGGAGTACTTCATCACGCCTCGTTCAGGTGTTCGAACAAGCGTAGCACCTTCTGCGTGGGTTTGCACGGCTTATTACTTCGTTCGATGCGAGATTTCATAGGTGTTTCTTTCTTATTTTTATATCTGGGCAAAACTTGGCTAGCAGAAAGATTCAGCGCCCAGGCTGGGGCGTTAAAGATATCGGCGCCCAGCTCTGGGCGTTGATAATTATTTCTGGGTATATTTTGACAGTTCTTATCCTTGATTTTTTTCTTTCGCTTTTGCTTTGGAACGAGGTAGACTGTGTAACGGGCGCTTGTAGGGCGAGCATTATGTGCAGTAGTTTGATCGGAGTTTTGGTGACTCGCGATTTTCAGTTACCCTTGTTAGTGGGGTGACTTTATATATTCTAAGTAGTGCTTAGAATTTGGGAGGGGTTGTAGCCATTCTAAGGTTCTTTTTACACGATCAAACCTTATGATTGTGCCCCTATGATGTATGTATAGCATTAGGGTCGAGAATTTGCGATAAAATCGTCATTTCGAGCATTTTTAGAGTGTTTTTCTCAAGCCCCCAATTGTAGCTACGGGATTGGCTTGGTGCTATAATGCTTGGCATACGTTTTTATGCATTGATGGTGACATGGATCATGAATAGTTTGAACCAGACTCGTTTAGTGCGAGGTACGTTCGAGTAGTGATTTGCTACTTCTTTTGTAAATGTCGTATTGTGCGACATTGCCATGGTCAAGGTAGTCACATGTTGAAGTGTGCCTTGACCAAAAGCTAGGTGCCTTTCTTTACCCATAATCGTATATAGAAAATTTTTGACTCACTTGTAACATCGAGATAAACACATACTTAGATTAAACCAACGACTCTTTATTATGTTCGAAGAAGTCTTTTGAAAATTATTTGAAATCCGGGTCCTACTGTATACAATCCGAGGTGTCCTAAGTAAGTTTGACTTATAGAAGGGTTCGTACATGCGTGAATCAAGATACTGTTATGATTTTTGGAATGCTGTCTAAGGATTTGCTGGAAGCCAGGGTGCAGGCGTCAAGATATTACTTGTGCCCGTTCGGCATATGCTTTAGGCTTTTAGGGCCATCTTTTCCAGAGTTGCGGGAATATAAACCGTTTTCAAATTGACTTAGATTTACTTGGTGTATGTCTGTACAAAAGGTCAAGGTATATTTAGTTCTTCCCTTAGCTCTTCCATTTCAATTTTTAGCCCCCAGTTGCTATTATGTCTTCCCATTAATGATGCTTTTAGATTTCGATTTTTAGATGTCCGTGTCATATGTCTGAGTATGGTGAGCCTTGGTTAAGTGCCAAGTCCTATTGACAATGTCTGTTTTTTTTTTCAAAGGGGATTCGCAAACATTTGAATTACCATGAACGGGTGCCCTGATTTCGAAGGAACGATGGGGCAATGCCGTAGAACAATTCTCTTTTTTGCAAGCATACTGCCTTTACTACTTGTCGGCGACTATGACTGTGTCTAGGGGTGAAAGAAGGTCTTTAAGCGTACGACTATGTCTAGTGGTGAAAGAAGGTCTTTAAGTGAGTTAGTTCTCTTTAGGGAGGGTCAAGTCGAGTACTTTAGGGGTCATGGACGCTTGCGCTAGCCCCCATTCAATTGAGGCAAAGCGATCTTTTGAGTCTTGGCTAAGTGCCTAGGAGTGTGAGTGCTCCTTCTGGCAAGGGTACATGCACTTATTATTTTTCGATGTGTGCTCATTTTGGCATCTTGATGACTTGGATTCTTCCTTTGATTTAAATTTTTCTTTCGACTTGGATTGCAAGTAATTAAATTTCAATAAGGGACTTCTATTTTTTATTCTTGTTTTTCTATAGGCTTTGATATTTTTGTAAATTGGTTGGACCGAATCATGGATTGCCTACGTATCCGCCTTAAATAGATTTAATTTGGAATCAGGTCTTGCGTAGTTCTTAGCCTAGAAAATGGTTTCTTAGAATGCCGATTTTAAACAAGTATGTTATAAGGTGGAAACATATTATTTGAAACGGTAGAATAAGTGAAGTTTATTATTATTTTAATCTACTGCTTTGCCGTAAGCCAAAAATTAATTTTATATATTTTTTGAGTACATGTATTTTTTGGTGGTACGTATGTCTGAATACGTGTCGTACCCCTCCAAGTGTTCGTTATTTTTCCGTGCATGTGCGGATAAAATGACGAGCACTTCTGGACAAAATTTTAGCAAGCAGAGAGATTCAGCGCCCAGGCAAGGGCGCTAAAGATTTCGGCGCCCAGCTGTGGGCGCTGAAAATTATTTCTGGGCGGATCTTTTTTTGGTGCGCTAAATGCTTCTTTATTTTTCTTTTTAGACTAACTTTAGAGGCGCTTTTGCAAAGTTTCTTTTTTATTATTCACATTTTATTTTTTATTTTGCACTTTTCATTTGTTTCCATTTTTTTTGTTTGTGACCCAAGACGGCTTGAAAAATGGGTTGAATAAGATAGGAGAATTTGTATAGGTGTTGGTCAAGCATGAGGATTATATCTGCTAGGGCTCACAATTTGCAGCTTCGTGCTAGTGTCACAACTTTACATCAACCAAGGCCAATGAGTAGCATGGGGACGGCTCAAGGGTATATCAACAGGATGTATCCACACAAGTTATATGGTCATTATGCTAATGGTCGTATAAGAGCAGGTTTTGGAAATAATGGGTATGACGCACGTGTCAATGGCCGTGCGTGGTTTGCGGTTGATAACAAGTTCAAAAAACAAGAGTTGAGGTAATGGTTTCTTGGGTTATGGCAATGAGAACATGGATGGGTTAAATGAGCTAAACAGGGACCCCGGAGCGAAGGCGTCTAAGAGCATAAGGATTGGAAAGGGTAGACATCGTAGAATTTTATGATTTGGATTCGTTGACTCAATTCTTTTCCTTCGTTTTACTTGTGTAAATTTCGCACTTTGGGAGGTACGGGCTAAGTATTTCATGGCTCGCTCTTTTCTCTCTCCCTTTTCTCTTTCTCTTTTTTTTTTGCTTGGGATTTCTCCTCAACATAAATCCTTCAATCAATTTGGGCTAAAAGGTAGATGGTTGTGGTCTTTGAGTCACGAGGCGAGACTGAGTGAGCCTCGTTTGGTAGGCCTATAGTGGACCTTTAATTTTAGTAGGCCTAGGGCGGACCTTTAATTTTTGTTGGCCTAGGGTGGACCTTTAAATTGTCTTACTTTGCAAGCGTATTTAGTCGTTTCTTAAAATGTGCAAATAACATAGATTCAAAATGTTATTTTTACCTTATTGAAATTTAACGAAAGAATTACATCGAAGATAATTTTTTGCTTCTTTTCAGATTCCGGTTTCCGGGATTTAAGTGGAAGTTGTGATTTAGACTCAAACTTTCATTAATCTTTCTGGTTATAACCCGTGTATGAATACAAGGAGGTGGCCTAGACTCAAAATAATGACGTGGCGTAAGCCTATAATACTTGACCAAGCGACTCTCAGACTTAGGCTAATTGGACTCAGACTTTCGTTGGTTGACACTTTAGATTTTAACCCTTGGGTGTTCATTTGTCATGCGCCATTTTGCTTAATGTTGGCAAGGTGGTTAATTGGGGAGATCGAATTTTCATTTTTGCAAGACTAGAATCATTAGTGCGGCTTCTCTCTTAGTGTGTGTTGCTTTTACCCCAATGGTAGCCTTATGGTATGCCGATTTGGGTATTTTCATGGTTGGTCATGTAGCATTCATGGAAAATCTTTTAGTCCGTACTTAGTAGTATTTCAAGGAGGGAGTGACTCGAGAGGACTATGATAGTCGTGACCCAATGTGATCCTAAGCCTTGAGGCTATTAATTTTTTGCTAACGGTATTGACACCTTAGGTTCACTTTAGGGTTTGTGCGACTATGGGGGAATGATTTTCAGAATGTGACCGTTTCCATTTTGCAAATACTTGAATTAAATAATATGTTCTTTTTATTGGTGAGAGAGAGTATTGAGGCCGTAGACTCTTAGCAAGGGATGACAATTACATATGGGTGCTTATTGATTTAAATGTTAGGAAGGGAGACTCAACATGGTTTAACCTTTTAACGTGCAGAACGACACCAAGCATTAGGACCGATTCTATGGATAAGACAACTAAGACTTAGGATTTGGATTGTATTTTGGCATAGCCTAGTCTAGACTCGGATTTATTTGAACATTTATTTTTTTTCTTGAAGACTTTATTCGAACATTATTTTTTTGAATATTTTGCCTATGTGACATTCAAGGTCGTTTAATTAGCATGCTCGGTTTTGGTGCCGAGCATTGTCGTCGTACGAGGCCTAACAACGACACAAAGAGTTATTTGTTTTTTTATTTTTTAGTCGCTTTTAGAGTCAAGTGCCTTTTCATACGTCCCTGCAGCAATTTTTACGAAAAGTTTTTTTTTGCTACGTATATTTTTTTATGCGCGGGCACCGAGGCTGCTGTGCCTGACCAAAAGGCCAGGCAGCAACTTCAGCGCCCAGCAGTGGGCGTGAGAAATTTTGGCGCCCAGCCAGGGGCGTTGAAAATGCGTCCCTGGCTGGTTCTCGTTTTCTGTTTGCGCAAATTTTTTGTTTATGCGACTTGATTTTGCGCGCTTGCCTTATAACGTCCTTTACGCGTTGTACAACGTTTGTGGGATTCGTTATGGGCCACTCCAAGCGTCGCTTATTTTTGTGGCGATCGTTCGGGTTTGCGGAACGCGTATTTCGGTATAACTCTTTGGAGAATTGGTTTATGAATGTTTGGGCAATTTTTAAGGTCGTTGGTTTTTCTAGGACAGTTTGTCACACACAATCATATATTTCGCTACACATAACTACATTACAAACATGGATTTAAAAATTAAATATGTCACGTAGTTTATGATAGGCTTCTATGGGTAGTATTTGCGCCTGGCTTGGTACCGCTTCTATCGTAGATCCAACACATGCCCCGGTCGAGGTAGTGTCTTCAACAGACGAATTTCGCTCAAGAGGCCAACCCGCAAGTGCAAGCCAAGGGGGCATGCAGGCGAGAGGGACCTAATGAGCGAGTGATTGGGTTCGGGATAGGTGTACTACCTGTACAAGTACCGAGTGGGCAACATGCGCGACGTATGCACCCCCCTATTGGCGAAAAAAGGTATCCTTAGTCCCAACTCCCGAGGGAGCCGAGATTCGCTATGTTGTTCTGCCCGTTCACATTAATACGCTGATTTTCAGGTCGTCCCAACTTGATGGGGAAATAAACGCGGGGTAGGATCGTTTCACCCTTCGGCTATTTTGATTACCTACAAGCACGAGTATTTCCTTCACTATCCCCAGTGGATTCGCCACTGTGAGGGGGTCGAAAAAGCACGAGGCTAATGCGTGACCTCGTCCCTCGTGGGTGTGACGATTCTTTTTATTCAATCAAGTGTAATTGAATTTCCTGTTAGTTTACACCCAATTGACTAGTAATATAGGAGTCGCCATTCAGTTTTTAACGACAATGAGAAAAACTGACAAAACCCGGTTATCGTGACATAAAGGGAGTGCAATTATGTTTGACCACGACGGCCGTAGGTTCCCTTGTGATCCCTGGTGTGGGGATCTCTCAACATACACCCGCAAGGTAGAGATTGAGGGTTCGGGGGACTGTAACTACCGAGAGGAGTACTTCGCTCGTCGATAACTCCAGAGGCAGGATATCCTTACTAGCTCAGCATAAATAATTGAAGGGACATGCGTTAACTATTAAACTAATCTGAGTTGATTTTAGCAATATGCAACATATAATACTAATTCGATCGTGATTATCTGATTTAAGTAGCATTAAGGGACCTAGCATGATAATCCGATTTCCCAAAAATATTATATTTGTTAGGCGTGATAGAACAATCAGATTTAGTTAGTTTAACAGTTCATAAAAAGGGCGAGGAAAGCAGTTAAATCATCGAAAAGGGACACATTACGACGCACCCTTGAGAGGTGCGTCACGGTTCTCAGAAAACTAACCACTTTGACTTTGCTATTTCTCCTTTTTATTTAACGAATCTCAATTATGGGACAGGATACGTTCTTTTCGATTTATGGATCGATTGCGACAGAACGCGTGAACAATTTCGCAGCGTGAGGCTTAGGCTAAGGGTTGGAGTCAATACTCATAATATAATCGTGTGTTGTGTGTTGTGTGTGTTCTTTTCACGTCGAATTTAAGGGTCTATTTATAGGGAAGAGTTCGTGGAAAGATAGAATTGCAGAGTTCTAATCCACAAAGAATTAGGAAAAAACACGTACCCAGGTATTTTCAGCGCCTAGGCCTGGGCGCCGAAGATTTCGGCGCCCAGAGCCAGGCGTTGAAAATAGGGTCTGGGCTGTTTTCTTTAGTCAGATTCGGATTCCTGAAATCCGTAGAGTTTGAGATTAATTCGAGTCTTTTAGCGCGTATCAATTTTATGACGGAATGCGTCTGGGCCCGTTACGAACTCTAGGATCGTTAGGATTTTATTTAATACGTAACCCTTATTTCCGAATCATATTAGGAATAGGATTCTCGCAGTTTTCTATCTCATTTAGGATTTATGTTGGAATGCAACACCTAATTCTGACAGGTTTCTATCCTTTATGATTTTCCACTTTCAGAAGCTACCTTTTACGGCAGTTACTATTTTTAGCAGGTTTCCATAAATAGCAGGTTTCGGGTGAACTGAAATGGGGAATCGAGATTCGTTTATTTTATAGGAGATGCGTTGTCAAGTGGAGATTTATGCTTTCATCATCGAACCTTTCCCTTTCGGGAATGGGGACAAAAGTAGGTGTCTACAAGGAGGCCATGGAGATCTGGTCACAGACGGGCCTGGCCGATTTCTGGCGTGCCATGGGAGGCACTTCGAGGAGAACGGGGATCAAACCCCGGCTATGGCCTTTGTTAGAGCGGTGGTGGGATACCAACAACACCTTCCACATGACCTGGGGGGAGATCACCATTACCCCCTTTGAGTTTGCTATGATTACGGGTCTTCCTTTTTTTGAGAGGAATGTGACCTTTAATTCGGAGCTGACGTGGCGCTCGGCCGCTGCCAGGGCCTTGCTCGGCCCTGTTGTCGACTTGTCAGAGGACGACACCCATGCTTCCGTGACAGTGATTGTGGATGCTATCTGTGGTGTGGGTGTGTCCAAGAGCAGAGGGTTAGGCTCTTTCTCTTGGCTCTGGTGAGTAGGGTTGTGGCCCCGAGCAGGAACAGTCGGGTGCACATTAGATTCCAGTCAGGTTTGCAGGACTTGAGGGTTGTTTCGAGCTACAACTGGGGTGGTTTGGCATATAGCCACCTCTTGTATGAAATGAAGTGGGCTTCTCGGACTGCGCCGGAGAGTGAGCCGAGCATGTCTGCCCTGTGGAGTGTGCTGGAGGTATTGAAGACTCCTTGTACTTTGTGCCTTGTACTTGTATGTTTGTATTTGAACTTGACTGATGTTTTGCTTGCTTTTTGAAAGATTTGGATATATTAGCACTTTCCGACTTTGGCGCCGGATCGTACTGGAGTTGGGGCTTACCCGTATGCTGCCTCTTGGATAGGAGCGGTGCGCAGGAGGGTGCCTCTGGCGGCCTCCCGCAGATCTTGGAGAGTTCTACCTGCTGATGAGGTAATCTTTTTGTACTGTTTGCTCTTCTTGTATCTGTATAGCTGCCTGAGTTGTCTGCTTTACTGGTGGTGTGGCGTCCTTTTCCCAACGCGCATGTACCTGCCTCTGCTGTTCGCGCCTATTTCTTGTCTGGACAGCGGGTTTTGCTCCCAGGGGTGTACCGCCATATGTGGTATTTGGGGGAGCGAGTGTCCCTTCAGCACCATTCGGGAACAGGTTTGTCCCCAAGGACCCGCCGGAGTCCATGCTGGCGCCGGATGAAGATCTTGCCCGGCACTATGTGAACGCTAGGGGCGATGCTGTTTGCCGCTCTTGGAGGGATTTTGTACAAAGGAAAGGTAGCTATGACGACTTCCTGAGGAGGCTGGCTCCACCAGTACGCTTCGTACTGCCGGTGAGCTTTTGAACTTTGCATCTTGTATTCTTGTATTCTTGTATTCTTGCATTCTTGTATGATTGTATGTAGGAGGAGGAGGTTGATCCTGAAGACATTCCTCATGCTGATAGGATCCTCCGCTATGAGAACTCGGACGGGGAAGAGGTGGAGGTAACCATTCCTGTAGCTTTTCCTCCGTACCGGAAATCGTATGATGCTGTACCTGAGCATTATGCCGTTGTAAGTACTGTTGCATTTTCTTGAAACTGATTGTAATCTTGTATCTGGAAATTGATCTTGAATTTTGTATGCAGGCGCCTCGGGCGAGAGTGCGTCGTTGGATGCTCTTGATTGATTCCTGGAAGAGGCATTGTGCCACGCTGACCCGGAAGCTTTCTGGCCGGGACAGAGAGGTGCTTTACTTGATTTGAAATTTGTATTCTGGAAATTCGAACTTGGATGTTGATTCTTGAAATTTTTATCTCGTATAGGAGCGTCGTCGAGATCGCAGAGGATCCATTGACAGGGAGCCCCACAGAGAGACTTTCTCGAGGAAGGATGGACTGAGCTTGGACCTAGGACAGGGGTCCGATGCTGGAGCTCACCAGAGGCATTCGGATGCTGATCAGCGGGCTGCCTCTTTTGTACATGTTGATCCTACTAGGCATTCGTTTGGAGGAGCAAGCAGCTCGAGGCCCTTTGTTTCTCTTCCCGGTTACTACTTCGGAGGGAGTGGTCCTCAGCCTTGGGGTGCAGATTCATGGGCTTACTATGCGGAGATGGAGAGGATGTGTCAGGCTCAGATGTTTTTGCCGTACCAGTACATGGCGATGCCGCCGCCTTATGAGTATCCTTCTCCTCAGCAGGGAGTTCATCCCTCTCCTGGCACTCTTCGTATCTCGGAGCAGGATCCTAGTACCCCTGGGACGGAGCTGTACCAGGATCTGGAGCGTCTTAGGAGGCGAAACAGGGACAAGGCGCCTGTGGTTGACGTCACCGCTGATAATGACTCAGACTAACCCTGCATGGTAGCGAGTTCCAGCTTGCCTGGGTTGATTTTGTATAGGCTTGAGTGTATCTGTATGGATTTGTATGGTTTGGAACTTGAATTTTTGTATGGTTGTATGGCTTTGAACTTGAATTGGTTTGGAAAAAAAAATTGAAGAATGGCTTTTGTATGTTTGAATGTTTGATCTTGTATGCGTTGTGTGTGCCTTGGAATTTGTAGCTATATGCATGTATGATAATTTTGCAAAAAAATTTGAAAAAATTGCCCATTTTTTCGGGTGTATATACCCACTATAAGCCCCCACTTTGACTGAGGTTTTTTGGTTAGGAAAAGCGCAAGTCAAAGTATATTCAACTTTTGTTATGCATATGCAGACTCGACTTAGGACGCCGATCTAGGACTAGAATGCTTGAATTTTGAATAGTTGAAACCGAAATCTGCCCGAAGAGTTGATCCGGACTGCTTGAATTTGCGGAGCTTGCGGCTTTGGAATCTTGAATAATGGAGGTTTGTACTATGATGCCCGAAACACTAAAGAGTGTGTACTCGGAGTCATAAAAGAGGATGGTGGCCTCGTCCTTTGTGCAGGCCCCTGCGCCTAGCGTAGGACATGGCCCCTGGCGCCAGTATGCTGTCGTGCAAGCCGACTCTTGTATAAATATGGAGTGTTTCGGATCATTTCTTGCATCAATCCTTCCTTGCTATTCCTTGTATACTGTGTCCTCGCGAAAAAAAAAAAGAGAGAACATGGCTATGTCCTTTGAAAATGCCTTGAACTCGTGGCTTGGTTCGCTAGGCAGATTGGAGAAAAGGGAGCTTGATGGCATACATCTTGGGGTGCTCGCCTCCTTCCGGTTTGTAAAGATGGATGTGCACTTCATTCTTGCTGCTTGAAGGCTTGGGATTCGGATCATCATGTCTTCCGCTTTAGGAATAATGAGGTATGTCCCCTCCCTGAAGAGTTTAGCGCCATATTGGGGTGGCCCATTATGCCGGAGCCATGCATGCCCAGTGTTGAAGAACACTTTTTCTTGAGTTTTGAAAGATATTTGGGCTTGAAGCCCCCACTTTTGAGTGTCATTGTATATGGCAGAGGGGTGGATTTGTCCCTCCTTGTCACCTACTTTGCTGGGCTTGATGTTCCCAAAATTTTCCGCTTGAGGGCCTTGAGTTTTTGTATCTTTGCTCGCTTCCTCTTTTCGAAACAGGGATTTGGCAATGGTGATGCCTCCCTAATAGAAATGGTAAAGCAGTTTGCTAATGGGCGGGACCCAATGCCGCTTGTGATTGGCGAAACATTGCTGGGCCTTGACTTGCTGAAGTCGGACCCCTCTTCTTTGCCATCGGGAAGTCCGGTATTACTCCAAGTAAGGGTCTGGAGCTTTCCTGTATTTTGAATTTGTACTTGTATTTGAATTTTGATTGTTGAAATGCATTTCTTGTATACTCCCCAAGGTTTGGCTTATGGAGAGGCTCATGCTGGTGGCACCACCGGAGAACATGGAGAGTTATAATAGAAAAGGGTTCACTGTGCGGCCCATGACATATGGCCGGCTTTCCTTGGACGAGTGGCGATGCGTACTCTCTGGAATTGGATTTTGTATAATGTGGGTAGTTCCTTGGTGGGGAATTGCTGCCAAGAGACATGTCCCTGATTCTACTGCTTTGAGGGTACCAAGCCTCACAATGCTGGTCTTCTACTCGCCTACTCGAGTGATGAGACAGTATGGCTTGAAACAGGAGATCCCAGACTGTGCTGAAGAGAACCAGAAATCCGTGGCGCTGAATGCCAGTGGACTTGAAGTTTGGAGGCGGTATTGGATCGCCAAACCATTCCTGAGTATCTAGTTTCCACCTGAGTCAGTTACTCTGTCTGCGGGGTACATTGTATGGATGAGAGGCCTAAGCCAAAGGGACGTTTCTCTTTCCGGGCCAGCTAGACTCCGGGGTTCTAGAGCTAGATGTCCTGCATCAACTGACTTTGAGGAAGGTGACGGAAGCGTGGCCCATCCGGTGCTTGACCGTTCGGAGTCCAAAGGAGGTTCGTCGTCCTCCCGTCTTGGAAGGCTAGAAAGTTCCTTCTCCCACCGCTTGGGCAAGGGGAAGATTGATGATTGATTGCGGGAGGAGTCAGGGGATAGTACTCAAGGTCTTTGTATAGTCGCCCGACCCTAGATCTTTGTAGGCAAAATGTGTTTGAAATTGTATTGGAAGAAATTGTGTTTAGAATGTGTTTGGAAAATGTGTTTAGAAAATGTGTTTAGGAAGTGAAAAGGCTTTGACCTTTGCTTCACTTGATCCTGACTTTGTATTTGAATTAGCTTTGAAGGCCTTAGAGCCAAATAAAGATTTATTGTGTCAAATTCCGTTTGAATACGCTTTGCTTTGAATTGGCATATTTGGAATAAAGACAACAACAATTGAGTTTTGAAATTTGATTTGATTTTTAGGATGCCCTTAATTGAGGAAATTTTGAATTTTTTTGTATTAAAGTGGTCGGGCCTCGAAATGAGGTTGCCTACGTGTCCCGTTAAGGAATCAGGTCGGACGTAGTTCTGACTACCTTACAGGACTTTGAATTGGATTCTTGAATTTGAACATGGAACTTAGACATAGAACTTCTTGAGTTGATCGAGGTTGGTCAGAAATCTGAATTCTGTTCCATCGACGTCTGTTAGTTCGACTGCTCCCCCGGAGAGGATCTTCTTGACAATGTATGGGCCTGCCCAGTTGGGTTTGAATTTTCCCCTTGGGTCCATGGTGCTTTTGCGAAGGGCTTTCAGGACAAGCTCGCCTTCTTTGATGTTTCGGGTTCTGACCCTTTTGGTGAAATGTCTGGCCACTCGGCGCTGATAGACTTGTACATGGTGAGCGGCTTGAAGCCGACGCTCATCGAGCATGACTAGCTCGTCATATCTTGCTTGTACCCATGCAGCTTCTGGGATTTTGCTTTCGAGGACTATCCTTAGAGAAGGTATCTCCAGCTCGATAGGTTGTGCTGCTTCCATTCCATAGACCAATGAAAATGGAGTTGCACCAGTTGAAGTGCGAATTGAAGTTCGATACCCCCACAATGCGAAATGCAGCTTCTGGGGCCAGTCCTTGTAATTGGTAGCCATTTTCGTGATGATGGTCTTGACATTCTTGTTGGCTGCTTTGATTGCCCCATTGGTTTATGGGCGATAAGGCGAAGAGCGATGATGTTGAGTCTTGTACTCGGTGAATAGATCTTCACACTCTCCTTGAAAATGGGTTCCCTGGGCACTGATGAACTCGTGAGGAACGCCGTATCTGCATATGATGTTTTCTTGTATGAACTGGGCCACTTGCTTGGAACCCAACAGTTTGAATGATCTGGCCTCGACCCATTTGGTGAAGTAGTCGATAGCAACTAGTATGAACTCATGACCCCCGGTGCCCGTTGGAGTGACTTTGTCGATGATGTCGATACCCCAGGCTGAGAATGGCCATGGTGATGACTGAGAGTATAGCAATGATGAAGGAATGTGCTTCAGATTCGCACACTTTTGGCAGGCAGGACATTTCTTGACAAAGAAGTAGCAATCCCATTCGAGGGTAGTCCAGTAGTATCGAGCCCTGATGATCTTGAGGGCTAGCATCTTCCCGTTCATGTGGGTGCCACAGACTCCAGCATGTATGTTGTCCATGACTCTTTGAGCTTCGTGCTTGTCAACACATCGGAGGTTAGGACCGCCAAGGGACCTTTTGTATAGAATGTCGCCTTCTATGAGGAAGTTGGCTGACTGTAGTCGTAGAGCCCTTTGATTCTTACTTGAAAAGTGCGGGGGATACTCTGAATTTTGTAGATATCTTTGAATGTCTGTAAACCAAGGTTCGTCTCCGTCTTGCTCGACGTCGTCAATAGCATGGACATATGCTGCTTCTTGACGTGTTTCAATTGTAAGTGGCATTTCGGCCATGCCATTTGGGATGTTGATCATTGAGGCCATCTTTGCCAGTGCATCGACGAATTGGTTTTCCTCTCTCGGGAGGCATGTATAGAGAAGCTCTTCTATTTCCTCAGACAGCTGCTCAAGGTAGGACTGGTATGGAGCCAAGCTCTCGCTCCTTACTTTCCATTTGCCGGAAATTTGATTGATGATTAGGGAAGAATCCCCGTACATTCGAAGTTTCTGGACACCCTATGCTAAGGCGGCTTCCAGGCCCATTATGCATGCTTCATATTCTGCTGCATTGTTTGTGACGTTGAATTGCAGTTTTGCTGATATATAAATGTGAGTGCCATATGGGGCTACTAGAATTACTCCAACACCACACCCGTTCTGATTCGAAGCACCGTCGAAATGCATTGACCAACTGTCATCACTGGTCATTAAGATTCGCTCGTCGGATAAGTAGTTATCCTCCTCTTCTGCCTCGACAGGATAGTCGGCTAGGAAGTCTGAGACTGTTGAACCCTTGATAGAATTCTGCGGGATGTATTTGAGATCGAATTCTGCTAACATGACCAACCACCTGGACAACCGTCCGTTGAGAGCTGGTTTTTCGAATAGATATTTGAGAGTATCGGCTTTGCTAATCACATGTACTGTATGGGAGAGCATGTAGTGCCGTAGTTTCTTTGTGGCCCAAACCAAGGTGATGCTGAGTTTTTCGAGCTGAGTGTACTGGGTCTCGTACTCGATCAGTTTTTTGCTTATGTAGTATACGGCGTTCTCCTTGCCTTCAACTTCCTGGGCGAGCATAGCCCCTACTGCTGAATTTGTGGTTGTGAGGTAGAGCCTGAGGGGAATCCCTGGCATGGCTGGCTCTAGTACTGGTAGGTTGGAAAGGTAATCCTTGATAGTGTCAAATGCATGCTGACAGTCGTCATCACACATTTTGGGCTCGCTTTTTCGGAGCTTTCGAAATACCGGTTCACAAATCATCGTGAGTCTTGAAATGAACCTACTGATATATTGTAGTCTGCCGAGAAAACCCCGAATTTCCTTTTCATTTGTTGGTGGTTGCATCTCGAGATTTCCCTTGATTTTCGAACGATCGGGCTCTATGCCCCGAGAGCTGATAACATATCCGAGTAACTTGCCTGACGTTACCCCGAATGCACACTTTTGCGGATTGAGCCTCATGTTGTATTGCCTGAGCCTGTTGAAAAACTTTCGAAGTACTGAGGTATGCTCGTGTCGCTCTTTGGATTTAAAAATCATGTCGTCGACATATACCTCAATTTCCCTGTGAATCATATCGCTCATGATAGTTGTGGCTGTTCTTTGATAGGTTGCTCTTGCGTTCTTCAGTCCGAACGGCATAACTGTATAGCAATATGTCCCCCACTGAGTGATGAAGGTTGTCTTCTCCATGTCCTCCTCTGCCATGGGAATTTGATTGTAGCCTACATACCCGTCCATAAAAGAGAGTAAGGCATGATTTGCGGTGTTGTCGACCAGGATGTCGATGTGGGGTAATGGAAAACCGTCTTTAGGGCTAGCCCTGTTAAGATCTCTGTAGTCCACACACATTCGTACTTTACCATCCTTCTTTGGAACTGGGACGACATTTGCAATCCATTATGGATACTTTGCTTCTCGAGTAAACCCGGCCTCTAGCTGCTTGGAGACCTCTTCTTGAATTTTGAAGGAAACGTCTGGCTTCATGCGACGGAGCTTCTGCTTGATGGGCTTTGAACCTGGAATAACGGGAATTGTATGCTGGCTGATGCTTGGATCAACCCCTAGCATATCATGATAGGACCATGCGAAGACGTCTATGTACTCTGAAAGTAGCTTGATAAGATCATCCCGCTCTGCTTGAGATAGAGTTAAACCAATCTGAACTAGTTTTGAATCACTGTTGTTAGAAAGGTTGATTTTTTCTGTTTCCTCAATTATGGGCGTCCTATTTTCATGATTTTTGATAGCTTTTAGAATTTCAAAGTCATTTTCTTGTGAAGCAAAGTTGTTTGGATTATGATTGTGTTTTGAATTAGAACTCGAAGAGTAAGTAGAAATTGAAGTGTTATTGAAATCAGCAATCATTACATCGACTGTTTTGACTTGAAGCTCGGCCTTTAGAGGCTTTTGGTTGATGCAAGACTCTAGTTCTAGACTCTTAGACTCATTGCTAGACTCGAAAATTGAAAGACAGACTCTGGATTTGGACAAAGGCACTAATCGTAAAGATAGTTCTCAGGGTATTCCCAGATATCCACATCATTGTCATAATCATCGTAGACGGGGCTACATGCATAGATCTTCAAGGCTTGATCCCAGACCTGGTCCAACGTGCTGTAAGAAAATGCGGCGAAGCTGCCCTTGCATGAAGTGTTGAGCCCCAGAAGGAACATTCTCACCATTTTTCCCTCTGGCAGCTCGGGCTTGATTGTACGAGCGAAGGTTGCCCATCTGTAGTAGTATTCTTGAATGCACTCATCTTTTTCCTGGTGTACAGCCGGATTTTATTTGATGGAAGTGTCTCGGAAGCTGGAACCTTTGAGGGTGAGGCAGGCAGGGCCATCCAATATTTCCTCGAACCACGGTTCTCCGAATAGTAGGTCGAAGTTGGCAGATACATCGACAACTAGGAATTTAGCATTGCTATGATAAGTATCGAAGGAGAAGACTTGTTCGAGGACTCCCAGGACCTTTTATGTGCCCTCCTGGAGTTTGACAGTTTGTTGAGCATTCAGCATGAGATCGTACTCAGAGAACCCCAAATCCTTCAAGGTGGCGAGAGGGCAGATGTTCTCTTGAATGTCGGTGGTTACCCTCGGTTCGGGGATCACCCAGTTTTGAGTACTTGGAAGGAGATGGCAAAAGCTTGGGACCATCAATTCGTAACCTGGCTTATTTATTGTAGAGATCAAATTGCATGGAAATTCCTCCTATTCATCTTCACAGTCACAGGAGATGGCTTGGACCGAAGGAGTTTGTTTGGCTCCGGGAGGTAGGGGTAAGGTCTTGTTGTCGACCATGCACTAGTGGAAAAAATACCTGTTGAGGGGGGCATTTTGGGTTTATTGAGGCGAACAAGGCCCGCTGCGACAGACGTAGCTTCAACAGCTCAGTGATCTGTTGAGGCGGGCTTTGTTCGCCTCAACAGGTGATCTGTTGTGGGGGGCTTTCAAAAGCCCGCCTCAACAACCTCTACAAAAACGCGAAAAATAAGGACCTGTTGAGGGGGGCATTTAAGAAGCCCGCCTCAACAGCCTCCTCTGTTGAGGATCACTTCTTAAATGCCCCCCTCAACAGGTCCTTATTTTTGCGCCATAAAATTGTTGAGGCGTACATTAAAAGCCCCCTTCAACAACATTAATTTTTTTTTTCCCAAATTCTTTTAAAATATAAAATAGGTGGAAATAACCAAATCTATATATATACACCATTGAGTATTGAAACATGTACACCAATCAACACCAGAATAGCAAAGGTATGAATCTGCTTATTTTTTATTAATAAATCATTAAATTAACTTCATTTATATTAACCCAATAGAGAAAAGCGTATAGTACGTACGTTTACAATTTTTAAACACCTAGCTAGCTAGTCTAACAAATTAAAACTAATATTAACAAATAAAGACAAAAGGCTAGAGAGCTAGTCTAACAAATTTCTCTAATCTGGCCACTTAGCTCCCTTTAGATCATGCATTACAAACCTTAATTAAGGCCGTGTTGACTTTCTTCCAATCGACTCGATCCCTGCAAGATGGAAGGAAAATATATGAGTACCAAAGTTTACACTAACGATATTATCTTTACATTCCATTGGATCATAAAAAGATATAGTTGCAGACTATAGAGATAATTAAATTGTTCAAAACCATGCAGCTAAACTGTACTTGTAATTGCTCTGTGAGCATTAAAGTGTCCACGAAAGCTGATGCCTGTCAAACCATGATTAGTTGGTTAATTTGAATATGTCGTGGTTTGTAAATCTAGGGCCCCCAAGTGAAGCCCTTCCTTAACGTAGACGGCAAACAAATAATACTGCTAGCTTCCTGATACTATTACGTTTAAAGGTCTCATTCATTCGAGGTTCGTACATTCAGAAAACTTAAAGTGACTAACAGATAATCTATCAACCAAAATTTGATGATGATATATATGAAACCCGAAGTTTCTCATACTTCCTTGGACTGACTGTGCTGTGAAATCGCTGTCAGTATTAGATAAAAAATCTGAACACAATTAGTTATTCAGAAACATACATGATCAGTAGATCAATGATTTTGGCGGAAACTGTCTTCATACCTAATCCAAATTATTGGAAGAGTATGAGAATACTAATCTTTATATAAATGTATATTTGATTACAAAGTGAGAGTGTACTGACAGCTAATCAGAATACTAATTTGTATTAAACAACTAATCAGAGTGTACTGTTAGGAGAATGTTGTTTTCAGAGATAAGTTCCAACATTAGTTTCTAGTCTAATAAACTACTCTAGATGGATTCTGCACTTAGCTAGCTGAATACAGTAATCCTGCAGACCAATGTCCAATAGTTCGACATCGGATACGTGTACGTGTTCTACTGTTAAGCATGGAAAATGACAGCAATTTCAATGAGATTTATGACCTAAGAGTGCATGTTATAGCATCAGCTGAAAGATTATGTGAATTCATGGAAAATAGGAAAGCGAGGAAGAGAATAGAGTTAATTACATGAAATAGTGGAAGAAAAGAACATATATAAAATATTACCGTTATTGTGCCCCCCACATAACATTTTCATCTATTTTCCTATTTTCCAGGTGGTAAAAAACAATTTTTTTAAAAAAATTAGGTGGTAAAATACAAGTTTTAGTTTTTTAGGTGGTAAAAAACAATTTATCCAAGACAATAACGAGCTAAGTAAATAGATTCCCCACTGTAACAACAATATGTTCTAGCTAGTTCTAATCAGGAAGCTAAAGTGTCCTTACCTTGATGTCTGGATGAGTTAAAATATACACTCCAAGAGATGGATCTAGAGTGAAACCATTAACACCGCTTCCAGTACTCAAAACAAGCTGTAAAAACAACAAAAACTGCCATGTTTTAACCACCTCAATTTAAACAAAGAAATAAATGAGAAAAAGAAAGAAAACAGGAGGAGGCTGCCATATAATTTGATTTCTACAATTTTGCAAATTCAAACAGATAAAACAATTCAACACAATGACGGACCAAGCAAGTACGAAGGAAACAGTTAGCACACAAAATGATAATATTTTTTTTCCTTGCTTTGCTGCTATAGTTTACCAATCTGCTATACTTAGCACCAGAATACGTGGGCATCACCGGCAGTATATCTTGAGATCAGCTGAGGCAACATAACCTCACTCACAATAGACAACATTAATGTCCTAAATCACAGGTTTCGATTAGAAAGAACTAGCTGTTTACTGCAAAGGAAACTTCAACAAACACACAGAATAATTTCCTTCAATAAATGTAAGAGCAAACCCATTTTCTGCACTATAGTTCTCAAGCAGCAGAAAACACTAGCGCTCTGAAATACACAAGTCCAACATGAATACACTTAATCACATCATACAAATAACGATCTGCTTTCTGCAATACGTCCAAAGTTTTAACAAAACCTAGAAAACGGATCGAAGAAGAAACTACTTCGATTTTATCAGATCGAAACAACAGCAACACATCATCATATACCATCCCAAAGAAACCCCTTGACGTCTTTCCACATCATACACCATTCAGACTTCAATACCAGCATTATTAAGGCAGAACCTTGATAAATAATGCTATTCAGGAATATAAATAAGGCAAAATGAAAGAGCACGTTTATACATCACTGCTCAATCTGAACTTATCGAAAAATGGGTTATAGTAGTGTTAAGTTAAACTGAACTTATTGGAATTCAACTGAGAAAAAGTGAAATTCTAAAGAAAAATAAATAAAAATAAAACATGGGATAACATTATTATTGGTGACATTAAGATTTCATTAAATTGTTACATTTAGTTCCTGTGAATATATATTAGTAGGAGTAGTACTGTAGTAATATATAGGTCTCTAGTCTCTAGTAGTATATTAGTAGGAATAGTACTGTAGTAATATTTAGATTTAATTAAATTGTTCATTTGGCCAGAGACACGACTCTGATTTGTAAACAATAGCAAAAGGCTAGACCTTGCAGTATCTCGTCCTCACTCCTCAGCCTATCAAGTCTAAATCAGAAACCTTAAATCAACAAAATAAGGCCAGTGTAAACATATAATTCCATCTGGAAGAAGCATGTTAATTAGAAGATTAAAGAATATCCTTAACCAAACACAAGAATGCAAACATAGAGGCAATTTTGAAGATCTTCACAACCATCGGTGATACCCTCCCCGCCTGAACCAAATAGAAAAAGGACTCAACGACCAGACAACCCATAATAGTATAATACTCAATGTGAGCACGACAAATAGAACAACCTAGTAATGGCTATGAAAGCTGCAACATACATGAATCTCTAAAAAGCAGTAATGGCTATGAAAAGGACTAACTTGAAATTCGGGATTGAAGCCTATACCAATCAACAACAACTTCTGGTCAAATCTGTTCAAAAGAGTAACTTATCATATGTGCCAACTAGAACTTGATGCATTGGAGCAACTATAAGTTCAAACGTGAAAGCAACAAAATATGTATTGCTAGAAACAATAGGCTAGTAAAACACTCAACAGACCACCAAATATATAAGGAACAAACTCGCAATTTGTAACAAAAAGTTAAAACGGACAAAAATAAAAAAAACAAGATAAAACCATGGATTCAAATTTCAAAATGGGCAAGTCGACAAGAAATTCCAAGTTAATATCCAATATTGATCAATGTCACACACACGAACAACAAAAGTCTAATCTCACACAAGTTGACAACTCCACAACCAGGATTACAAAAAACAATCAGATAATCTACATAACGTACCTCAGAGCCATGCTCCATATGGAACGTCTCTTGTACTCCACCAGGCACTATGATACAACTGTAACCTGAAGCCAGACGAGATTTAAAATTCTTTCTAGTTGCTGGAGATAGACCCAACCATGTCCATATATGCCTCAAAAAAGGAGTGTAGAATATCTAGCCATCAGAAAGAGGTAAGACTAATGATAAGAGAGAAAAATAGGAGGTCAGAAAATTTAGGACTTAGGCATGTAGGACTTACAACAGTACTAGCAAAGACGTTAATTTTCGAGAAAGGAAGAAAAACTGTAAGATCAGCAAGAGAAACAACACCAATTGGCAACACCGAATGAGGCTCATAGCCAAAAACTGCATATAGCAAGGCACATAACTTTAGTTTAGTGCCTTAAAAAGGATAACTGTGTTGCACATGCAATCAACCTCAATCCAGCAATACAGCATACCTAATATCCCGAATGGACCATAACAACCATCTTAAAGTGTACATAAGTGGTTAAGGAACAAAATCAATGAAAAGTCAAAACCTTCTCTTTTCTGTATGAAATCTAATATACTCTAGACTGGTAGGATTACAAAACTTTCCTGGCAGCATCAGTTCTAGTCAATGATCACCTTATTCTGAACATATACAAGCACATAAGTTCATAACCACTAAGAATGACTTTGTTTGTCAACGCGGGTCACGCAAGTGAAATTCATATCCGATAATGATCAATCTCACGCAAACGAACAACAAAACCGCTAACTCGCTGACACAAACTATCAAATACTCATCAGACAGATTAACATCAAAACAACAATCCTAAACCCAAAATAATGGACAAACAAAGTTTGAAATAGAAGATTGAAACAAGTAGAGTAGTTTGAGGAGTGTTACCCAAAGGGAGACGATAGTATCAAGAACCCAACCGAGTTGGCCAATGAAAGTAAGATAAGTCAATCCCACAACTACCATCATCTCATCATACAAAAAAAGCAGTAATAAAAGAAGACCCCATCCACCCAATCCCCATCCCCGGCCAGAACAAAAACAAAAAAGAATCAATTATAAACTAACAATTGAACTAGAAAACCACAAATATCAAACCCTAATTTGTAAATTCATCCAATATTGGAACATTAGCCTAAACTTTCTGCATAATCAACTCATTATGCTCAACTAATTGAAGGGAAACTGAATTTTAAGACCAAGCAAAACAAGAATCAATTAAAAGCTCACCTTGACAGATTGCGTCACTGTGTGAAACAGAGTCAACCGAGATAGGGAAGACGACGGTCGGGGGCGACTACTATGGAAGAGGAGGCGAGGAAGGTGGTGGTGGTGGTGGAGGCGCGCGGTGAGGAGCGGTGCGAACTCGCCTGCAGATTGCACTAGAAGCGTACTTGCTTTGTTTGAATATAGAGATTTGAAGGGATTGTTTTATCGGTTTGGCGATGAGAAGCTATGTTTTTATTGTTTTAAATTTCGTGAATATCGGTTGAAGAGAACAAAACAAAGCCCGCCCCTTTAGACTAGTATCTATTGAGGCGGGCAATATAAAGCCCCCTCCAACAAGTTCTATTGAAGCGAACTCTAAAAAAGCCCGCCCCAACCTGTTAGTAAATTTTTTGACCCGTGTTGACTAAGTGGTTGTTGAGGCCCACTTATATATGCCCCCCTCAACAAGGGGGCTACAACAGGGGTTTTTTCCACTAGTGATGTTCTGGATCAAGTGCTTAAGCTTGTAGCAGTCTTCAATGTCATGACCTTTCCCTTGATGGTACTTGCAATGGGCGTCCGGATCCCGCTCTGATAGGACCATGCGAAGACGTCTATGTACTCTGAAAGTAGCTTGATAAGATCATCCCGCTCTGCTTGAGATAGAGTTAAACCAATCTGAACTAGTTTTGAATCACTGTTGTTAGAAAGGTTGATTTTTTCTGTTTCCTCAATTATGGGCGTCCTATTTTCATGATTTTTGATAGCTTTTAGAATTTCAAAGTCATTTTCTTGTGAAGCAAAGTTGTTTGGATTATGATTGTGTTTTGAATTAGAACTCGAAGAGTAAGTAGAAATTGAAGTGTTATTGAAATCAGCAATCATTACATCGACTGTTTTGACTTGAAGCTCGGCCTTTAGAGGCTTTTGGTTGATGCAAGACTCTAGTTCTAGACTCTTAGACTCATTGCTAGACTCGAAAATTGAAAGACAGACTCTGGATTTGGACAAAGGCACTAATCGTAAAGATAGTTCTCAGGGTATTCCCAGATATCCACATCATTGTCATAATCATCGTAGACGGGGCTACATGCATAGATCTTCAAGGCTTGATCCCAGACCTGGTCCAACGTGCTGTAAGAAAATGCGGCGAAGCTGCCCTTGCATGAAGTGTTGAGCCCCAGAAGGAACATTCTCACCATTTTTCCCTCTGGCAGCTCGGGCTTGATTGTACGAGCGAAGGTTGCCCATCTGTAGTAGTATTCTTGAATGCACTCATCTTTTTCCTGGTGTACAGCCGGATTTTATTTGATGGAAGTGTCTCGGAAGCTGGAACCTTTGAGGGTGAGGCAGGCAGGGCCATCCAATATTTCCTCGAACCACGGTTCTCCGAATAGTAGGTCGAAGTTGGCAGATACATCGACAACTAGGAATTTAGCATTGCTATGATAAGTATCGAAGGAGAAGACTTGTTCGAGGACTCCCAGGACCTTTTATGTGCCCTCCTGGAGTTTGACAGCTTGTTGAGCACTCAGCATGAGATCGTACTCAGAGAACCCCAAATCCTTCAAGGTGGCGAGAGGGCAGATGTTCTCTTGAATGTCGGTGGTTACCCTCGGTTCGGGGATCACCCAGTTTTGAGTACTTGGAAGGAGATGGCAAAAGCTTGGGACCATCAATTCGTAACCTGGCTTGTTTATTGTAGAGATCAAATTGCATGGAAATTCCTCCTATTCATCTTCACAGTCACAGGAGATGGCTTGGACCGAAGGAGTTTGTTTGGCTCCGGGAGGTAGGGGTAAGGTCTTGTTGTCGACCATGTTCTGGATCAAGTGCTTAAGCTTGTAGCAGTCTTCAATGTCATGACCTTTCCCTTGATGGTACTTGCAATGGGCGTCCGGATCCCAGCTTTTGGACCTCTTGTCGACTGGAGGATCGGGTGTTGGGCCGATTGGTGTTATGACTTGTTTCTCAACCAACCAATCGAATGCCTCGCTGTAGGACATCCCGAGGCTTGTAAAGACCCTTTGTGGTCTGCCTTGATAGTTGCGTTGGTTAGCATTGTTCTTGAAATTGTTTGACTTTGGACCTTGAGGAGCCTCTAGGGCATTGACCTAATGAACTTTGTGTGTTGCTTCAGGTCTCTTGCCCTTCCACTTTTCAGCTTGTAGAGCCGGGGCTGCTGGTGCCTTCATCAGGTCATCTTCTATGTCGACCCCGATGTCGTAAGTTCTCTTAAAGCTTTCCAAGCCTAGGTACTTCATGTGAGTATTGTATTTCGGAAGAAGACCAGCGATAAAGATCTTGACTAGTTCTCTCTCGGAGGGTCGAGTCATCATCTGGGATGCCATTTCTCTCCACCGGTTGAGGTAGGTAGTGAAGCCTTCCTGAGGCCCTTGCCTGAGAACCTCTAGCTCCCTTAGAGTGGTTTGAAGTTGAATGTTGGGTTGATATTGCTCCATGAATGCTCGAGCGACTGCTTCCCATGTACATGTTTGATGTTCCTTGAGTGAATAGTACCATTTCTGGCAGACTGGTTCCAGAGACATGGGGAATACCACAGGATATAGCTCAAGTTCGACCCCCTTGATGGCCATTATAGCTCTAAAGTTCTTGAGGTGGTATTTAGGATTGTCGGTGGATTTGAACTTTGGAATATCATTGGCGAAGAATTTTTCCGGCAGATTCGCCCTCCCCTTGAGTTTGTCTTCCATTGAGGTGTCAAACTAGTTCTCTTGATTAGTGACCTTACTGACCAGACTCTTGATCTTCTTGGTTAAGTCATCAGTAGGCGCGCCCTGCTCCACAACACCCAGTCGGTTGCTTATGTTTTCCACATTGGCGCTGAGGCTGGTGAAAGCTGCTAGGAGTTGAGTGAGTTGATCAGAGGTAGAAATTTGGACTGATTCTTGAAAGGGACTGGAAGTTTGATTTGTAGGAGATGAACTGGCTGTTCGTTCGTTGCCGGCTATGAGGGAGGCTAGGGCTGATGGATTTCTTTTCAACCTCTCTCCTCTTCGGTGAACCCACAGGATCCTCGGACTCCTATTTGGGACACACCACATGATTTAGAACTTGGACTTCCCGACACATGATATGATATGCATGCAATGAATGAGACCTAGACTTGACTCTAAGTTCCACTCCGAAGATTCGAGATTTTGGATTTTTGTACTTGTATTCGGGATTTGCAACCCGTTGGAAGTGTTTGAGAGGAGCCTTCATTCTTTTGTGGAAGTTGACTCTTTGTACTAGAATTTGGAATGTCGAAAAAGAATATTTCGACCTTTTTGGAAATTGAACTATTTTAGGGGAATTTCAACCCATTGAGAATTTCGAAATTGGACTCGTACTAGGAGATTGAATTTTGTATTATTTCAAGGGAATTTTAACCCGTCAATATTTTAGGGGAATTTCAACCCGTCGGATTTGGAATATTTGAAGGGAATTTCAACCCGATACAAAGGGAATTGATTTTTTATTATTTCGAGGGAATTTCAACCCGCCAATATTTTAGGGGAATTTCAACCCGTGGATAGGACTTGGAATATTTTAGGGGAGTTTCAACCCGGGAATAGGATGCGAAATTTGAACTTGTACTATTTCAGGGGATTTTCAACCCATTGGAAAAAGAAGGTTTTGAACTTGTATTATTTCAGGGGATTTTCAACCCATTTGAGAATTGGACTTGTATTATTTCAGGGGATTTTCAACCCATTTGACAATTGGACTTGTATTATTTCTGGGGATTTTCAACCCATTGATAGAATGTGGAATTTGAATTTGTACTATTTCAGGGGATTTTCAACCCATTGGAAGTGTTTTGAGGGATCGAATTTGTATTATTTCAGGGGAGTTTCAACCCATGAATAGAACTTGGAATATTTTAGGGGAGTTTCAACCCAGTGGAAATGTTTGGAATTTTGAATTTGAGAGCAATGGAAGGCAAGGATTTGCAGCTCGAAAATGAGTTTGAAGTTTTAATTTGATTCGAAGTTTGAACTTTGAACTGGAAAGGACGCACTTTTGCATATGGAATGTGAGGCTTTTAATATGGAAAATCCGGCATTACGCCGCCATGAATTTGAGACCTTGAATTTGGGAATTTGAAAGTCCGGCATTATGCCGCCGTAGACTTGGAATTTTGAAGTGTTTGAAAATGAGATTGAATGAGGGCGATTATGCCATCATGGATTTGGAATCGGAAGCTTCGAATATAGGACTTGAGATTTGAAGGTTTGGAATTTTTGAACTTCGAACTTGAGGTTTGAAATGTGGAATGGAAAAGTAGGCATTACGACGGTATGAATTTGGAACTTGAAACTTTGAGCATAGGACTTGAAACTCGAAAGATTGACATGGGTTTAGAGGTTTGAAAGTTGGAGTTGAAAAGGTTGGCATTACGCCGGTCATGAGCTTAGACATTTGAACTTGAGGTTTGGAGACTTGAATGTTTGAACTAGAGAATCCGGCATGACGCCGTTGGATTTGAGCTTTGAACTTGAAATAGGAGTTTTGACTAGAAAATCCGGCATTATGGCGCCGTTAGATTGCGTCTTGACTTGAAACTCGAAATTCGAAATTTGAATTGGAAAAAATCCGGCAGTATGACGCCGTTGGATTTGGATTTGGAAATTGAGGTTTGGACTAGAAACTCGAAATTTGAACTAGAAAATCCTGCATTATGACGCCGTTGGACTTGAACTTGAATTTGAAATTTGAGGTTTTGAAATGGAAAAAATCCGGCATTATGACGCCGTTGGATTTGAACTTGAATTTGAAACTTGAGATTTGAAATGGAAAATCCGGCATTATGACGCCGTTGGATTTGAACTTGAATTTGAAACTTGAGATTTGAAATGGAAAATCCAGCATTATGACGCCGTTGGATTGCATTTTGAATTTGGAACTTGGAATTTGGACTCGAAAATCCGGCATTATGACGCCGTTGGATTGAATTTTGAATTTGACATTTGTGCGTGAGGCGTGTTTAAGGGTTTTGAATCAAATGGAGTGGCACTCCTAAAAGACCTTTAATCGGCGATTTAAGATGCATATGAGGTTTGAATGATGCTCCTAGGGGTTTGGTTTCCTAGTTGGAGGCTAATTGGTTTTGGCAAGCTAGAACTCGAGGTTAGTCATTCACGCGTGCAAAGACGCCCACACACTGCACAAATAGCACGTTGTCACACTAACATGAATATGAATGCGACATGAAAAGTTCTCAACCTAAGGTCGGTCTAAGTTTTGTATGATGCAAGTGGTCGGCTTAGGGTGTCAAAAAGGTACTTGACTAAGAGACGGATCCGGCGACAACTTGCACATCCGCCTAAGGGACGTTTGTGTCGGCAGACGGCATCCATACTTGACATCGGGAATGTCAAGCAAATGCCAAGTTTCGGTAGGCGCGGAAATGGTCACACACATTGGTCGGGAACCGTATGGAGAGTCACCATTTCGTTGCCCCCGGGGCTAGCCCGAATGTAGAACACATCCGTTTGGGCAAGGTAGAAATTCATTTTGCACAAATATGGTTTTCGACAAATGCATGAAATGCCTAGAAATTGAAAATTGAAATCGTACTCAAATTTATATTTGTAAATCTCGTTTTTCGACATTCGTTCACGAGGTTTGGGAGCGTCCTTCCAGATTCAAAAATAGACTAACTCCCAACACAAAAAGTTGAGCAAAAGTGGGCCACGAGCCACTGTGAGCCACTGTCCTGGATGCAGGCAGCGGCGTTGGGCGCAGGTGGCTGCGCCTGGCGCCAGTGCTGGCATCCAGTACTTAAGCAGATCAGTGGCTTTTGCTTGAAATCTGCTCGCATTTCCGAAATTGAAATTAGAAATTCCCCAGTGGAGTCGCCAGAATTGTAGGGGGTGTTTTTGAGTTTGCATCGCAGGTATGCTCTTTCCCCTACAAGGGGGCGGTTTTTTAGAAAACCATTGTATTTTTGTACCTCGAAGGAGTCGCCACCAAACGTTATTTAGAGTCTCGTTTGGAAAGACCGCAAGTGACTCTATTTTGGATAAGGCTTTGAATCCTCGAAACGGATGGGTGAGATCCGGGCACGGGATAGAGATGCTTATTCCGCGAGCTTTAGAAATTATTCGAGTAAGTGACATAGCATTTTCGAAAATATACCCTAGATTAGACTATGTGGGTTTGAAATTTAGAGCAAATAGAATATCTAATTGTATGGTGGTCAATTTACTTTAAAGGTAATTTAAGGGAACCTAAGATCGGTTTGTCCAAGAAATTATCTTTGTTAAGCGTGATGTAACCTTGCATTTTGTTGTATTTAGCATGTATGGTGATGAAAGCAATAAAGCAAATAAAGCAACATCACACTTGTAAATGAGTGCGGAATTAGTAAATACAAGACCCCCTATAAACGGACTAGGGAGTAGGTCCACATTGCCTAGAGGGACTAGGCAAGTAAAGGTGCGGAATTGAAAGTGCGATATTGAAATTGCGGAATTGAAAATACGATATTGAAATTGCGGTATTGAAAGGTGCATAATTGAAATTGCAATATTGAAAGGTGCATAATCGAAATTGCGGTATTGAAATTTGTACTTGGGCACATGAGATTCGAACGCCAAGCGGCTCCTTTAAAATAAGTGCGCCCGACACGAATTCAAAGCCAAAAATCTCAACTTGGGAGAAGTTGCTCATCCCAAAGTATCCTAGCTTTTGCATATAGAACTTGAACTTGAAAGTTTGAATCTTGAAATATTGAACTTGAAATAATTGAACTTGAAATATTGAACTTGTGCTTGAAATTTTGAAATTTAAGAGACTTGAATCTCAAAGATCGGGCCTTTTAATGTTGAAAAGGTTAGATCTTTGATGTGCTCTTACTTTGAAAGGATCCTAGTTTAGGGAAGTAGTCATGAGCAACCCTAAACATTGTGGGATCTTTAACCTGTATATATTGAAAAATGGAGTCTTGAATCTCAAAAGATTAAACCTTTAGAAGCTAAAATGGTGTCATCTTTGATTACTCCATACTTGAAAGTGATTCTAGTTCAAAGAAGTGATTGCAAACAACTTTGAACATCCTTGAATCTTGAAAGTTTGCATTTTTGTATTTTGAAAAGTTTGGATTTTAAAAAGATGTATGATTGTTGCAAGTGACATTTTTAGTAGTAAAAATTCCAACTTTCTAATCATTTTTGAAATAGGAAAATCAAAGAAACATGATTGAATATTCTGGGATTCGGATTACCTATTTAGGTTTAGGCAAGAATTCCTTTTAGAGCTCCCGATTGCTTAGAACTTGAAGTTTGTATGTGTTTTTGAAGGATTTTTGGACTTGAATTTGAGGCGTAATTTTTGTATTACGACGTTGTATATTGAAGTTGCCTCCCTAAATGCTGAAAATTGGGGGGTATTTATAGGAAAAATGGCTGGAAACCGCCAGCCTGTGCCAGCGCAGCACGCCAAACCAGCGCTGGGCGCTGGTGACGTGGCATGCGTGCTGCCAAAATCAAGGACGCGGGCTCCGTCCTTGATTTGTCTTGTATTGATGTACCTTCGTACGAATAGTACAATGCTTGGCACGTAGTGCTTTCTTGGAGGTTAAGACTTGATTTTGCGTAAAAAAACAAGCCGTTGCGGGTTTTGAATTCCGGTTCTACGGGACGGGGCCCGGCTTGCTCGGTTTTGTGGGTCGGCGCCCGAATGTGACTTGCCTTATATGATTTTGAGTGGAAAAGGCCTAGTAAAACCAAATGAATGGTCTACTATATGAGATTGTACTTGGATTTTGAAATTTGTTTTTGAGAGTTGTATTTTGTACCGAGTTCCGTGAGGGGAACGGTCTCGGGGATTGGATTTCGGATCTTGTATTTTGGAGATGTTCTTAGAAATTGGGATTTCCGCACGGAGTTATTCCAACCGCCTAGTGAGGATAATGGTATCGTCATCATCCCAGAGGGGAGACACAAATTAGGTGTCTACACTTAGTTTTCACTCGTTCATGTCTTGAGTAGAGGGAAGCAAAAGGGGGTCTAATAGTGCATTTGGGGGAGGTGGATCATTATTCTTGGATTCTTTTAGCCCAGTAGAGCTTATGAAACCTTTTGAATAGCTAGATGTGCTCTAGCAATTTAGATTAGTCCTCACATTTACCCCTAACCTTGGCATACATTTGGAAGAAGCTTTTCCGAGAAGTCACTCAATTGTCTTAATTTATGGACCACTTCTGTGATGGGTTGACTTGGGCATGACCGTGTAGTTAATTTTCTTTATTTCTCTTTTCATTTGAGTTATGGGTAAAACTCGAGGAAAACCCTTGCGAGATCTCACTCGCCCTCTAGAATGACTTAGGGATTTAAAGAGCTTATTGCATGTGCTTAAATGCAATCGTGATTCCTACGACAGTGAGTTAGTGTATATTCTCACCCCCATTTTTCCTTTTTGTTTTGTTTGAATAAAATCTTGTCTTTCCTTCGTTCTTCTCTTGTTTTGCTTGAGGGCAAGCAAAAGTCTAGCTTGGGGGAGTTTGATGAGTGACATTTATGTTACTCTTAGGATAGTACTTTGCCTCTTTTTTTTCTTGTTTTTGTTCGTTTTCTTCCCCTTGTATGCTTATTTTAGTCCCTTTTACTTTTACTTGCTTAGTTGACTCGGTTTTTCCTAATTACCGTCCCTTCGCCTTGTTTTTATTTTCTTTTGTCAAGCTTTTTCTTTTCACGGGTTTGTTAATGTGTAGGAAAACAAGTAAAACGGGAAAAGTCAAAGGAAGTCAATGGTATCCCAAGGAAAGGTCGAAGTGGAAAAAGGCAGTCAAGGAATCAAGGACTCAAGATGTTTGGCCGAACTTCAGAAGTGTTCGGCCGAACCGAAGCAGAAATGCCTGAAGCATACAAGCCCAGAGTTCGGCCGAACAATTCTGAAGGTTCGGGCGAACTTCCTTGTGTTCGGCCGAACTTCCCCAAAAAGTTCGGCCGAACCTCTCTCTGAGCAGTTCCTGTTTCCCCTCAAGTTCGGCCAAACAACAAAGAAGTTCGGTCGAACCTGCCTCTTAGTTCGGCCGAACTTCTTTGTTGTTCGGCTGAACCTGTTGCCAGCGCTGAACCGTTTTTTCGGGACTATTTAAAGCATTTTGGGAACTTTTAGAATACCTAGGTTTTTACAAAAGTAGTCAGAAATTTATTTTAGAGATAGAAAGGAAGAGAACTTCATTCATTGCTCATTGTATGCTTGGGATTCTCCCTAATCTTGGATTTAAAACTTCATTGTAAAATTCTCAACTCTTATTTCCATTTATTGTCATTAATTTCTTATTTTTCTTACTTTTGTCTCTTATTTTCTCATTAATCAAAAACCCCCAAAAATAGGCACTTTTATATTTTTCCTTCCTACTTGTTTGATTATTTAGCTTTTCCTAATCCTTTATGATTAGACTTATTAGCTTCTTTGCTAATCTTTTAAGATTTGGTATTTTTATTGTATTGTTGATGATGGTTTTTCTTATAGATTTTATTGCCATGATGAAATTAGCTTAAACTATTTGGTTAGAGACTTTTGCCTTGATTATTCGGAAATGCATACTCCTATTGAATATATCATGTTGAAATTTGTAATCAATTCCATGAGTGAGTAATCTTCATCTAGGGGTTTGGGTGTAGCCTAGGGTTTCCATGTATGGGGTTTTATGGTAGGATTTATTAGTTTTTGCAATTAAATGCATAAGTTGGGGGGTTCCTTGTTCCTTGCTTGGTTAGACGTAACTTTGCTTGGTCAATGGAATACGATGCATTGATTTGGCAAGGGATTGTGAGTCATTGCGTTGTATGATTTCAATCGGATTTATTTTGATTGATTCTTAGCCCTTGGGTTGATGCGGAAGCATGATTCATTGTTTGAGAATATTAAAGATCGATTCCCCTTTTCAATTTGTCTTTGCAAGCCTAGTTAATCCCCAAATCCTTAATCCCCTATTGCATGTATCCCTTGGTGAACCCCAATTCCCTAGTGTCTTTAATCCTTGTTTATAATTCCAATCGTTTAGTTTGAATTTTCTTTTTCAACAACCAACCCCATTTCGAACTAGCTTATATTAGCATTTCTAGCTACGAAACTTGCAATTCTCTGTGGATATCGACCCTTTGCTTGCCACTCTACTTGATTCTAGTGGTTAGTTTAGGTATTTGGATTGATTTAGGTGTAACACTAGCAACGACCTAGTTTTTCCCTATATCAGGAGTACTTATTTCTTTTTCTTTAATAATCACTCACCATATTTTGTTGTTTTATTCAGTTGAAGATCTTTAAGCGTTTTACAAGGGGGACCGGTAGAAGAATTAAACAATATAGTAGGTGATATATACAATTATATTAAAATTATAGGGGGGGAACTCAAACACACTTTGGGAATTTTTGTTGGGCGGGCGAGCCCACCACGACGATCAAGAAGGTTCGTCCCTGTTTTTATTATCTCTCTCTACCTAATTAAATAATTTTAAAATACCATCTCTCACACATGTTATCTATATTACAGTCCCCGTTTTTGTTTTACTAGAATAAATAAATCACGTAAGCCATTTTTTGAATTTTGGTGGTGCATATATTTTGTTTTCTATTCATTAATCTTTTGTAGATGAAAAAGATAACAAAAGATCTTATACGCACAAGGTGTATAATAAATTTATTGTACATCACCCTGTCATCAAGATAACTTTTACCTAGTTGTTTTGTAACTTTTAATATGTTTTGATTACCTTTTATATAAAAAATGTTGATAAATAAACATTTTCGAATGTTAAATGATTAATTTTACAATTATTTTAATACATTGTTATTGATATTGAATAAATAATTTTTATTAAAATAAAAAAATTTATCACTACAAATTAAAATACATAACTTTTACATATATCAGGGTAAATTTTAAACATTTTGAATTAACATTTACCTCAGAGAACAATATTCATTGCAGACCGATTGTAAATAAGAATTTGTGAAAAGATAAGGACAAACCTCAACAAATCTCTCCTTTAAAAAACTTCAATTTTGGTATAAGATATTCTTAGTATGACTAATCATATACTCCATATAATGAGTAAAGAAAAAGTAGCATCAAACTTACACTAAGAATCGAAACTTATTTTTATACCAAAGAATATTTATAGAAATGGAAGGATAATAATAGTGGATGCTTCTTTTTCCAACCAAAGGAATATTTATAGAAATGGTGTATGTAGAGAATATATCATGCCATAAAATGTTGAAATTATTAACTAAATAAATAATGGAAAATAGAAAAAAGGATGCAAACAAATTGCGAAAGTACTAGACACGTTAGAGTTGTTACAACTGAGGATTGTACACATGTATGTAGGTTATCATAGGTTCGAATCTCCTCTTCAATTTGTACTACCTCCGTCCCTTAACACTCGCACCGGTTTGACCGGTGCGGAGTTTAAGACACTTGAATTGACTTATTAATTTAATAGGTGTTAGTTGATAGAGGGGTATTTTTTTTAATATAGTTAGTGAGAAATGTGTCAGGAGTGGGGAGTGGTGAGTTGGGGGTGTGAATTTTTAAATTATTTTTTGTAGGGAGTAGGGGTGTAGGTGGGTTAGTAGGTAAGTGTGAAAAATAATATAATATTGCTAAAAATTTCCATTTATAGTAGCGGTGCAAGTATTAAGGGACAACCCGAAAAGGAAAGCGGTGCGAGTATTAAGGGACAGAGGGAGTATTTTTTTGTATTGCATTTGAACCTCACTCGTACCAGAAAAACATATTTATAGAGGTATAAGAAACATACTTGTGCCTACATATATATTATCCATTTTCTCCATTTAATAATAATTTTGCAGGTGCCTCCTATAACCATGTAACATAAAAAATGCATTTAAAAAACCAGAGGGAGTATAAGTCTAGTTAAGAGAGAAAATAGCCAAAACAAAAACTAAAGAAAATTTTAAGATGAAGAATTGTCACAATATTTTCTCAAGAAGTCAAGAAGAAATTATACACAATATTTGTCAAGAATAGATGAAAATGCATACTAGTTGATATAAAATATATTGATGAGCATCTTGGTATTATGCATGCAAATGCACAACAGAATAAATGGAATGGGACCTTGTTCTTATCTGAATGCATAAATAAATTATGCATACACATGACAAATAAATAAGTGGTGGGCATGACGGACCACCAGAATATGTTCGTGTGTGGTGAGTTGGTGATTCAAATGTGTGTATATATATGAAGATATATGGCCTCCTCAATTACAACACACAACAACTTAGTTCCTACTTACTTGTACCACGTACTAATACTGAAGCATCAATCTCACCTTTTCAAGCTCAAGAAAATGGCTCAACTGCCGCTCGGGTATCGTATTCAATCACTTACTAAAGTTTAGAAACTCAAAAGTTTTTTTGTCTTTGTATGACAAAACTAGGATTAGGATGAAGATATATGTACACGACGATCCCAAATAGTTAGGTTGATTTTTAAATTTGTTTTATCTATCCCAATATAAAAATGATGCACCTTATTCTACAACCTAAAATTAAAATAAAATTAGTGGATAGGATTAATAGTCTTTCCCTTTGTAAATACATAGATTTTAATCAATTTCACCCCTCATAGTTAAGTATTCCGTATCTAATTGTATGCCATTAAGTTTTACTCAATTTATTTTGATTTACACAGAGTCAGGGTGTTGAGAAATACGGGCCTTATGGGTGTCAGACTGGGCAACCATGGTCTATGATGCTTGAACCATGTGAAAGTTTATGTGAATTAATCATAAAAACTGGTGCTGTTATTGATTCAATTACGTTTTTCACCACAAAGTGTCGTCAGAAGTTTGGCGGTAATGGCGGAAATGCTGAACACAAGGTCACATTTTCTCTTCACTTTCATAATTATATTCACTACCTAATTCATATACTCGTTTTATCTTATTTAACATGTATGCAAAAATTTATTGGGACATTTAATTAATCTAGTTATAATTGAGACATTTAATTTATACAGGTTACACTCCAATGTGGCGAATATGTAACCAATATAAGTGGGGCTATTGGAGAATGGCACGAAAATGTTGACGTTACCAAGTTAAAGATTCATACTAACTTGTGTAAGGATGGTTATGGACCTTATGGAGGTGGACCGTACACCAAGTATTTGTATGATTTTAGCTCAGAAGTACCATCAAATGGTCGTGTTTTCGATTCTTCGGAACATTGGAAAACAACTACGTTCAGTCCATTGGACTCTACGTCAAAAAGGTACATTATTAATACACAAACTATTTTCTTTTTTATTTCCATTCCGAACTTCTAACTGCCTTGTCCATAACCATAAACAATATCGAGCACGAAATGGAGGATAAAGTTTTTCATATTTACTTAAGGGTTTTTTTTCCAACAACTATCGCCCCCATTTTGTAGCTAATATATATTTTTTGGTTTTCATGTTCAATATTTGACCAGGAGTACAATTTTATTGAAGAAATGCATAAAATTCCTTTCGCGATAATTGCTCAAAGATAGTATAGACTTAGAATTAAGGATATAAGAAGGAATTCTAGATTTTATTACTTCAATGGAAAAAGATGATACATCCTTTGGATCGTACTTTATTCGGAAACCACAAAACTGAACTACTAAAACCATGAATAGTAGTGTACTACTTTATTGCTTCACTAAACCTAGGCACTAGCTATTACAAAAGCTTAAAATGCTACTCTACTATCCAACCACCTCTACAAACTGGTGAAGAGTGCTCATGGTCTTTAAAGTCATCAAAGTCTTCCTCCGGATCAGACTCATACTCCATATCCTCATTGTTTTGCTGTAGCACACTGTTCACTTCATCATTGTTGATTTCAGGCTCAATTTCTGTGTCACTGGAGATCTCAATAGTGGGTTCAGGAATGATAGGATTAGGGTTCTCAATCTCAACAACATCATCATCACTATCCTCATCCATCTGAGTCTCTATATCATGGTCTAACCCCGTAAGGTTCATGTTCTCTATAGTCTTACCATCATCAAAGCATTCCTCCGCAAGTTCTATAATTGTAGTCATAATCTCCAAATCGTACCTCCATCTACCATCTGGAGTACCATACTTGTAGTAATTAGGAATACCATTTTCCATATGCATGTCCCGAAATTGGTTCTTAAGCTCTATGTATGGGTTCTTGGAAGGTAAGCAATGAATAACCATCTCTGCCATAACATCTTTCTTCCTTAATTCAGGTAGGTTCTGCACTGTAGCAAAGTAATTGCAGGCAAACTCAATCTTCTTGACATAAATGTGTGAGGTCTCACAGTCTAGCTTCTCTAGGTTCCCTAGATTTGCGTACTTTGAAATCAACATCTTAATCCTGAAAGTCAACAACTACAAAGTCTTACTAAAGTGTTCCAAAAACAAAGTAAGTTCGTTGAGTCATACAATTTCAATGCACAAGTACATGCTTAATCATGAATCGTGATGCAATTAATCACATAAAGCAAAACAAAACATGATCAAACTTTAATTAAAAGATCACAAAAATCAAGGCATGATCACATAAACACTTGATTAGAAAGGCATACTTACACAACACATACTTAGACTAATTATACCCTTCTTATTCTACTCGTTCCTCACTTAGAGAAGAAATAAAAAATTTCGAATTTAAATAAATAACTTCAAATATACGCGAAATTGTTAAATTAAAATCGAAAATAATTAATCGAATAATTTAATTAATTCGATTATTTTCAAAAATAATTAAAGGAATTAAATAAATATATAAATAAATAATTCGGAATTTTCGAAAAAATAATTTTTTTTTTTTTTTTTGAAAAATTCGGAAAATCCGAAAATAATTAAAAGATTTTTTTTTTTTTTTTTTGAAAAATCCGAAAATATTTCGGAATTTCGAAAAAAAATTCGAACTTTAAAAATAATTTTCAAATGCTTGAAATAATTGGTATTTGGCTTTTCAAAATTTTGAGTACTCAAAAACAACATTTTGACTTTAGGAAAATAGTTTTCGAAAATCCTAAAGTTCCGCAATCGTAGTTTAAGGATTTACCACTTTGCACTATTAATTAATGCAAAGCAGCTCTCAAACTAGAGCTCTGCAAATACCACTTTGTAACACCCTAATAATTCCTTGCTTTTTATAAAACATTTTCCAACTTAAAACACAGGAATTATCAAGATATTACCGCTACCGTGATAACGGCTAAGGCTATTTACCAGAATTACGCAGCGGAATTAACTAACTTTCAAACACATTAAATAAATAGTTAATGGTCATTAAAACAAGTTGGAACCGTTGAGGCCCAAACTAAAACAAACCGTTGGAAATCCATTAACTGAAATAGTAGTAGAAACGATAGTCATGACTAAATAAAAATAATAGAGTTTATAAAGTACGGAAGAATAAACTCTCAACACCAATCCCATGATAACTTCTCCCGCAAGTTATCTCTACAAACCTGCTTTATTAAAAATCTACTCCCCAACAACGCAAATGCAATTGATGGATCATCATAGGGTCATTAAGGCAAAGGCCATGACCAGAAGACATGAAGCACGAAGTCAGCAAAAGTTGAGTACGAACAAGCTAGAATAACATTCTATCCTAACATGCTTCACTCGACAGTTTAAATAATCCACATGCAAAAGCCATATAATAAACAAGTAAACATGGAGACAAGACTCGACACTTGACGCGACTCTTGACTCACAGTTTAATAGAAAGTAGCTTCGAACGGGTAAAGTAAAGTATCCTCAAAAGGAAAGAAAAGGGTGATGGGAGCCAACCATACACCAAAAATAAGTCGGGCTACTACCGACAGTCGGGCCATACCGACAGGAATTCCAATGCACAACGGCATAAAAGAGAATGAAACAACGTCTTGTATCATTCCAGGAGTACAAGTTTTCCGGCAAGACTCCCCCCATTGTTCATACTCAAGGTATATACGTTCCAAGAGTTTTGAAGCTCTTTGGGTTACACTTTACGTTAATTAGTATATTCTGTTCAAGGCGACTCAAGACTCTACTCAAGACACAACATACAAACAATTAAACAATTAAACAATTCAATCAATGACACTTCATTATTTTACTTCTTTAGGACTTGTGATCAAACATAGACTCAAGTGAAATTACTCCCATTGTTCCTTCTCAAAACACTGTTTGAGATAACCCGACATTGCCTATTAACAAGCGGGGTGTGCCCTTAGCACGAGTTGTCCTTAATTCAATTCACATAGACTCTCTAACATATTCTACCCCTTTTGTAGAATATATATTGCTCACTGGAAATATTTGACAGGCTCAATAATTATGCTAGACATCCTGTACGATAGCATAATAATAATAACAACTTGCATGCGCACTACTCATACATGCAAACCAACTTGAACAATATGCTTGACATAATAACATGATAGTTCAATAGAATCTATAAAACATAATTCAATTCATAACATGCTCGTTCACATAGATTCAACAATAATAACAACATGCTCGTTCTCAACATTAAACATGAATTCATAATAACATATTCATTCCCAATCATCAAACATGAATTCATAACATCATATAAGTTAACATGATTCGCATTCAATACACTTCAAAAAGTCCTCGAGGGATGGGTGGTCACCCTAGTCTTGTACGTACCTGGAATACCTAAGTACGGGGGCCACTGTGCGAATCACGACTCACTAGAAATCAACTCCTATAAAACAAAATAAGAGAACAAAATTAGTATCCATGCTTACTAAATTTCCAGCAACTATTTAAGAAACTAAAGCTCTTAGTTTAATTAAAAATCATTCGTTAAATGGTAATTTAATAGTCTCAAATAGTCAACTCAAGTCCTAGCATAAAAACATTGACTTTTTCGCTTTAAAACCCTTAAAAACCAACCTTTTAAAGCTTATAAACATTCTGAAAATTTAGATTGATTCCCATAATTTAAATTGTCATTAAATTATGTAAATCAATTGCTCAATCAATTTGAAACCCAAACCCTAACAATGATTTAATCCGAAAACGTGTTTTGACTTCAAAATCCATACTTTATAAACATATAAAATCTTAAAATCATAATTTAAATCATCAAAACCAATTTCTTTAATTAAAACATGATACTAACCCAATACGGTGTTCATAACCGTTTTAATAAATCTAGACAATCCAATAATTAAATTAATCACAATAATTAAATCAATTTAAAACTGAAAATTAATATTTTTGAAAACAAAATTTGATCTTTCCAATTGGCAACACACACACACACAACAATTACTTGTGTTGTGTGCGTGTGTGTCGCACGAACAATGCAACAACAACACACGCAACACGCATCGCAAGCAACAGTGGCGCACGCGCAAGGGGCGAGAGGGGCGACGAGGGCGCTGGGCACAGCAAGGCACACACACGCGGCACAGCGTGCGCGCAAGGGATAGGCGAGAGGTGCTGGGCACAGGCGGGACACAGCGCGCGCACAAACAGCACTGCTGTTGTGCTGCAACGCGACGCGGGACGAGGGCGAGCAAGGGACGAGTGGGCGCGCAAGGGACGAGGGGCGCGCAGCAAGGCACCACCGCACGGCACGCAGGCACAATGTGCTACGCTGCGGCTACGGGAGGCGAGAGGGATGGCTGCCTTGCGCCGCAAGCAAGGGAGACGAAGAGAGGGAGTGTGGTTGAGTGTGCCGCAATGAGAGGGGAAGAGGAGAGAGAGAGATTTCTGAATTTTTGGTTGTGAGGGTTTGACATGAGGTCTTATTTATAGGTTACTCTCCATTGTGGGCTAGGTTAGGGTAATTTTGAGTTGGGCTTGCTTTCGGGCTTAGTTCATTAAATTCCTTGCAAGCTTTGTTGGGTTTAATTAAAACAAAACGACCGGGCTTTAAGTTTATTAAATTCGTTTTTGAAATACGACCCAACAATTCCCGACAAAATAAATTCCTTGAATTTATTTAATAAAAATACGGTTTTCGAAATAATTAATATTTAAATTAATTAAAAATAAAAGCGCATTTAATTCTCATTAAATGAAATTAATTTATAAAAATACAACGAAATGCTTTATAAATATAATAAAATATATTTATAATTATAGAAAAATACGAGGTATTACAATAAGCTTCCACGATGATCTATATGTATGTTCCGTGGAATTTCTTTGCTTTCAATAAGCCACATATCATGTATACTACAAAGTGGCCTCTCTCCTCAAGTGTGGTTGTTTCTAATCGCGAACATGAGTGAGTGTGTTGCGTCTTGTATCGTTTTCAGTTACAATATAATATTAGCTTTTGTGTACATGATTTGGCGATGTCGCTATGGAATTTAGAATTAAAATAAGCCAACTTTTACTTATTGTATTATTTAAATTAAAAATTTATTAGATAAATTAACCTTATTATTTTCTAGAAATTTTTCAAATGCAGTAATTATAGTACCTACTTTACAAATTACGTAGTATATCCTTAAAATTGAAATTGCAAATAGCAGCTTAAAAGTACACTCCCTCCGTTCTTAAATATTAGTCCTGTTTTGACTTTTCAACTCGGTTTAACTCAATATTTAAACGTAAATATCTCCAAATATGTATGTTAGAAAAATATAAAATTTTGATATCGTTAAACTACACATTAAGAGGAACAAAATAAGATCTTACATGAATATGTTTCGAAGTACGTATTGGAAAGAAATTAGAAGATTCTCTTAAATTGTGAATAGTGTCAGGATTTCAAAAGGGACTAATATTCAAGAGCAAAGGGAGTACTTATTTGTTAAATTTGACACTAACCATTTTAGGTAGGGGAGTACATGTGTGAAAATAGATATAATCGGTGTCGTCTCGATTTGTTATAACCTCAATTACCCATATCTGTTATAAGTATACGACATCAATTAACGAGATCTATTATAAGTGCACGACGTTTCCTTCAAATTAGGGGGCATTTGCTATTCACATTCTTAATTTTCCTTTACATAAGGCAAATGGAATCATTAAAAGGTCCATAAACGAAAGACCGCAGCCCAACTGCAGGTACAAGAATGTCTCAAACCAACAACAATCCAGAGGTGAAGATATAATCACTACAAGAAAAATGACTTTTACCAATAGGACAATATCTGTTGGTGTAAGCTGTAAATCTGTTGGTAAATGTTTTCACCAACAGATAAAGTTTTGTTGGTAGAGTGTTGGTAAAACTATTCCCAACAAACATTGGTGATCTGTTGCTATTACGCATTAATACCAACAAATTTACATCTATTGGTGATACGTATACCAACAGATAGTGTTTTGTTGGTAGTACATATACCAACAGTTAATAATTTTGTTGTAAAACGTATACCAACAGTTAATAACTTTTGTTGGTAGTACATATACCAACGGATTATGCTCTATTGGTGATACATTTCCAACAAAATATTTCTATTGGTAACATGTTTTTCACCAACAAATAATGTAATTAACTATTTTAACCAACAATTTAATGTACCATGGAAATTACATATATATTAACAAATTTTCCATGGTCATTGCATAATGTTAATTGTTATAAATGTATTATACAACTCAAAAGTCATTATAAACTATTAGTCTTTAACATCCACAAAATAATAATACAACCAACTAATGGATCTTTGTTTCACATCAAAAGAGCTTAGGACATTCTTGTTTCACAACACAAGGAACCAAAAGTGTCATAACATCAAAATAACACAAGTAAGAAGGTTACATCAATTCTTCATCTTCAAATAGTGCATTTTCACAGTCAAATTGACGTGATTCATTATACTCATTTTCAATATCCACATATTCTAAATTTTCCTCGTTGTGGTCCTCACTATGCACACTTTTCTCATGATCATCATCGTCATTTGACAAACAAATGTCATCTGAAATACCCTACAAATAAAATAATACACATTTGATAAATTGTGATAAGAATTCATCTAGATGGCCTACCCCAAATCATTCAAATTCAATAGAAAATATGATTTGTTTACAACTTGTTCGCCTTTTGGATTCGGTACTTATTGTCCAACAAAATATAATTCAAGAATGTAGAGCTAGTTACCTGAAGTTGTAGAAACTTTTTCATCAAATTTGTTGCTTTGTCAAGCTTCTTTACCAATTTTTCAACTTCTTTCTCACTTTTGATTCTTTTAGCTCTCTCCTCTTCTAAAGCACATCTTTTTGTACGAGAACGAGGAACCTTCACACCCAAACCAAAAGTCTTTGCATAACCATTTTTATCTTCTCCTACATGCTTCTTGAAAATTTTCATACGTTCCTCGTCATTACAAGTATTTTGTGGGAGGGAAGCCAAATCTTCTTCAATCAATTTCTAGTCATTGAGTCAAAGTAAGTAAAAAATTCTGCTACAGATCTACTGTAAATTCATATTGTTGACATAAATTCATAAACAACATACCTTTGTCATAGCTGAAGCATCATCAAGTCGAGAACCTTTTTTTGGTTGATGGGTATCAAGCCATACATCAAGAGCATCTGGCTCTTTTCCATCCTTTTCCTGGTTTAAAAAGAAAATTATAAATTAATAATTTGCATGAGTAATAAAGACATTAATGTAAAATGTAGCTTTTATATTCCGTACCCTCTTCTCTGCACGTCTACGTGCAAAACTCTTTGTCCCGGCATAATGACACATTGTTGACTTACTCTTGTTGTCTTTATTACGTTTACTCCTCTCCTGAAATTTTTGTTCTAATTTCATTGAAACTTCACTAAAATCATATAACACATGCATAATATTTATTCTATTGAAGTATAAGAACTACAAGTATAAAGTATAAAGTATAAACAATACTTACTTGGCCTTTTGGAGATTCCCAAAATTCCACCAGGTTTCTCCACATATCATCAGGAATGTGTGCAATGTGTGACCTTTGAGCTAGTGCATTATTGTGAGTTCTTCCATCAAAATACTTTATCTTCAGTTCACATTTTTCTAATCTCCATGCGGCATTCATCGTCTTCATAGCCCAATCGTAAGGCTCTCGTTCTTCAGGGAACTTGTATGATTGCTATTAGAGAGATAAGTAGCTTCAAACACAATATTATGTCTATATATATAAAAAAAAAGTAACCAACAAGTTATTTTTGTACCTTTACTTCTTCCCACAAACGATCTTTTTTGTCTTGACTAATATATCTCCAGTCCCAACAATCTAATGGCAATCTTCTCGGGTCACGTGCAAGACAACCAATTAGTGAAGACAGTGGCCTCTCAGAATCACCAATAGGTTGTCCATGTTCATTCACATCAACAACTATAGGTTGTTTTAGAACTTTTGTTTTGTTGGCACCATGACCCTTCATATTCTTTGGTTTACTTGCATTAACTCTCCTCCTATTTGTGCAATTATAGCCTCTTGTGAAGTCAAGGGAGTTAAAATCTGATTTTGTTCATCTTCTCGCGACCTTTCATTTGAAATTTCATGCCCATCATTCTCTTCTAACATACTTGAAGTGTTCATAATCCTAGAACTTCTTTGCAAGCCTTAAAACAGTTTATATGCAAATAGTTAACATTCTCAACAAAAAAGGTCAAAATTTAAAATAGTTATAAGTTACAATTGCACTTACATTGAGAGTCAGACTGCGATTTTCTTAGTTGACTATCCACTTGTGAGTTAATTAAGCCGGTGACTGCATAAAAACACCATGCATCTTATATTATATATATAATAAAAAGAGATAAAATAATGGTGAGATATATCTGGAGTAGATATATTACCGGTCTCCTCATTATTCAACAAGTCGTTTCTCCTTTGTGGTTGGCTAAAAGTACCAGAGCATGAGACATTAAGTTGTAAATTCTGATTTCTTCGTTGTACTGTAAAATATGAATGTTGAAATAAGTTAAAATAATATGCATAAATTATATCTACTTTATCTAATAATGTGTGTTAATTTAAAACTTAAAAGACTTACCCATGCTGTTAAGAAGCATGGACCACCGCATAATGGCCATTTTTTCTGAATTTTTTTTACATATATATAGCCTTATGAGATATGTAGCTTTAATTAATATCGTTTAATAGAATGGTGATTACTTCATATTACCTGATTGTGATGTTGGCACATTTCCTTCCTTATCAGATACATAAGTTGTCTTTTGTGTAGGCACATTCTGTTCCTTATTAGATACAAAAGTTTCCTTTTGTACAGGGAATAATGATCGTCGTATTCTTGAAGGAGCCAAAGTTGTAGGCGTAATGCTTGTGTTGCTTTTTTCATTCCTAGGGCTACGCCTTAACTTTTGATTCAAATTCATATTTTTTCCACTCATCTTCTACATAAAAAAAAATTAACAAGTCTGAAAATATATACATAAATCAAGAAACACAGAAAATGGGAGGAAAAAAACGTACTAGTAAGCTGTCTGTGGTAATCATCTTCCTTTTCAATGATTCTTTTTCCATGGATGTCAATTAATCTGCACACAAACAATAAAAAAAAATAAGTTTTATATGTTAAAAAAATTATTAAAAAAAATACATATAATTTAAGCATATAAAAATTAATAGACAAATAAACCAAATGATAAAAATAAATAAGTCGTTTTTAACTTCTCAAAATCACTATTGCAAAAGTCTACATTAGAGTTCATTTTCCAACAACACATAAAGCTACTCATAATCATATAACGTGTCGTCATCCTCATCGCTTGCGTTGCTATCATAGTCTGAGTTCATTTCATCTCCATTGTTGTCTCCGGGCACACTATCCAAGTGCTCATCAACAAATTCACCTGGAACATCTTTCCTAACTTTGCTGAATTTATCTATATTCAAATTAGATAAATCAGCTTGCAAGCTCTCCACTTCAGGTATTATGTCTTCCTCCATTTCAAACAAATCTCTTGGTTTAGTTACAATCGCAACATGCCAATTTCTTTCTTTAGACTCTGCAACGTAAAACACTTGTAATGCTTGAGAAGCAAGGACAAATGGCTCATCAGTTTTTAAAATTGCCTTATGGTTCACAAGCGTAAATAATCCCAACTCATCTTTTTTCACCCCTTTTATTGGGTCTACCCAATCACATCGAAACAACACCACACTCCTGCCATGTGGATACATCATTTCCACAATTTCAGTTAAAATTCCATAATATGCCAATTCTCCTATATTTGTCTTGGCATTCACAAGAACTCCCGAATTTTGTGTCACGCACCCTTTGTCAATTTTCTTAATACGCCATCTATAACCATTACATGTGACCTTAGTCATTATATTCATCCACATGCTCGGGAACATACTAAGATACTTCAAATCATTAGCTGTACAACTGTCACTTGGTAGATGTTTCGCAACCTGAGAAATCATAATTTAACATAAGTAAGATGTAAAATCATAACATAACATAAACGCACGTAAATGTATTACGTACATTATCGGCGAACCATTTCGGAAATTCTTTTCTATGAGCATCATCAATAATCTCTGGTGTATTGCGATATATGTCACTAACAATCTGGTAATGTTCCCTGATTAAAAATTTAAATTAGTAGTATACTAAATAGATTTCTAAGAAAAAAAATGTAAAACTTAAGAACGTGTAAAGTAACTTACTGAGCATAAACTTGTACTTCCTCGCAATTTGATAATATGTAACTATGTGCTTGCTCGATTACATAGTAATCAGGCCTAAACTCTCTTTTCTTTGACATCGCACGACATTTCAAAGAGAAAATGGACAAACCTCCAACCACTACATCATCAGTATCATCATTATTTCTCGATGATCTATTTTCTCTTAATTGCACATCTTGAAGATATCTCGAGCAAAAACCAAGACATTCTTCGGCAAGAGCTCCCTCAGCAATAGATGCTTCAGGTTGGCTTTTATTTCCAACATAAGATTCCAACTTTCTCGTGTACCTAAAAATCAGAAAATTGATTGCGTAAAATTAAAAAATATATTTAAGATAACTTAAAATTAAATCAACCAAACATATTAACATACCTTTCCACCGGGTACATCCAACGTTGAAAAACTGGACCAAGTATCTTTGCTTCATAAGGTAAATGCACAGGCAAGTGGACCATAATGTCAAAGAAAGATGGCAAAAATATTCGCTCTAGGTGACAAAGTATAACAACAATGCGCTTCTCTAGCTTCTCAAAATCCTCGGGTGTTGCCACTTTTGAACATAATTCCTTAAAAAAGTTGCACAACTCAATCAGAACGTAACTCACATCCTTATTTTTCATTTTTCTCAAAGCCAACGGTAACAATTGTTGCATCAAGATATGGTGGTCATGGCTTTTTAAGTTTCGAATTTCACCGTCAATAATCCGCCTTCTAATATTTGCTGCATATCCATCAGGCACTCTAACAGAAGCCAATATACCCAACATTTCTTCTTTTTCTTTCTTGCTTAATGTGAAACATGCAGGAGGTATATATGTCTTATTATTAAGTGTAACGGGATGGAGATCAGGCCTTATGTTCATTCTTTCTAAATCAATACGTGATTTCTTAGTATCTTTTGTTTTACCGTCAATCCCAAAAAGTGTCCCTATTATCTTCTCAGATACATTTTTTTCCACGTGCATGACATCCAAATTGTGGCGCACTAGAAGATGCTCCCAATATTCAAGTCTAAAAAATAAACTCTTTTTTTTCCAAGGTACTTCCTCAACAAAGTCATCTTCCCTCTTTCTCTTTCGTGTTTCTTTATTCAACTTATGAATACTAGGGTGTTTTCCATATACAACATCGACATTTTCCATTTGCTGTAACAACTCCGATCCTGTCCATAATTTAGGAGGAGGACGCAATTCTACTTGACCATTAAATGACCTACTGTCATGGCGAAAACTGTGATCATCATCCAACAGACGTCGATGATACAAATAACACAATTTTTTACTCCCTTCAAGATAAAACGAGCACGAATCAATATTACAATAAGGGCATGCACATTTTCCTTTAGTTTTCCAACCAGATAGATTGCCGTATGCAGGAAAGTCATTTATTGTCCAAAGCAGTGCTCCGTATAATCTAAAGGTTTCACCTTTTGAAGCATCAAAAGTATCTACGCCAACCTCCCATAACAATTGTAACTCATCAATTAAAGGTTCTAAAAATACATCAATATCATTACCAGGGCCCTTTGGTCCAGGTATAATTAATGAAAGCATGAAATAAGATTGCTTCATACATAACCAAGGGGGTAAATTATAAGCCATCAAAACAACTGGTCATATGCTATATTGACTACTCATCATTCCAAATGGATTAAATCCATCACTACTCAAACCAAGCCTAACATTACGTGCATCACTGGCAAAAGTAGGATACCTTTCATCAAAACATTTCCAAGCAGTAGAGTCTGCTGGATGCCTCAACTTACCATCATCTTCTCGCTCGTCAGCATGCCATCTCATTAAATGGGCAGTTTTTTATGACATAAACAGTCTTTTCAACCTGGGTATCAAAGGAAAATGACGCAACACCTTTTTTGGCACCTTTTGACCACTAGCTAATTTAATTACTGAACCGTCATCTGTTGTCTTCCATCGCAATTCATCACAAACAGGACACTTATCTAAACCAATTTTTTCTTTCCAAAAAAGAACACAATCGTTTGGACACACATCAATCTTTCTATAATCCAAACCAAGTTTCTTAATGATAGTTTGCATCTGATTGAAAGAATTTGGCAATGTGGAATCTTTAGGAAGAGCTCTTTTAAATAATTTTACGAATGCATCAAAACCCACATTAGATACTCCATACAAACATTTCAAATGATACATTTCAACAGTGAAGGAAAGCTTGGAAAATTCTTCACAACCAGGGTATAAAGGTTGCTTAGCATCATCAATTAACTTAAAAAATGTTTTTGCTTCATCATTCATACTTGGTGTACTGCTACTTGATGGTTCATGAAATTCGAAAGCATCTTCCACCATTCTAAGAATATCATTGTTACATGAATTATTTGGCACATCAGTAGAGTTGTTGTATAAAAAATTATCATCATCACAAACCCTAGGTTCTCCATCAAATACCCAAATACATTTCTGATAATCAATATCCATCCCTTTCATGATCATGTGTTTCATAACTAATTCTCTTTCATGATAAAAGCGATTGGCACAATTTCCACATGGACAAGCAATCTTGTTCTCTACAGCAGAAGTAGCAAATGCATGATCCAAAAAAGTAACTAAAGCATTCCTATACTCTTCTCGAGCTCTATTTAATTTCACCCAACTCTTGTCCAGAAACAAATCCATGAGAATCCTACATTATTAATCAATCTTAAAAATATCAACACACCAACCCAAGAAACTAACAAATATTAAAAAAAAAAGAAAAATAAATTAATATATGGTCAATCTAAGTTTATGATAACAAACATTTTATTATTTTAATTAGTATGAAACATCAAGTGTATATAAATGCCACATAAATAAATAAATAAATAAACAAATAAATAAATAAATAAATAAATAAAGGGAGAAGAACATTACCCGAATACAAACTTCAATGTATAGTTGTAAATCTTTCAATCGCCAACTGTCTGTCTATTATACCACCTTAAAAACACCTATGACAAATACATGAATTAAAATCAAGAAACAAAATATAAGTTAACGAAAAAAATACCTCGCTATTAAACCTTTAAAAAAAGTGAAAGAAGTGGAGAAAACAATAAGCGACAGAGGGAGTCTATCAATTTTTAAACAAATAGCCCCCTTGATTAACATAAAAATCAATGTATATTATACTATCATCTAAAAGGCTCCTGTTATTTCCCACGATTAATGATGATCTTGTAGTGAGTGGAAATATGTATAAAAATCGCATTCTCACACCCGCAAGTTATGGTTTCATTTATAGCCTCTACTTTCCTTTTCATTTCCTTTATTTCTACAATATTAAAAGTTCAAATTCTCACTTTTTTATATAGTGACACAAGTTTCTTTTGAGCATGGGGGATGTATTTGTGTATTTTATATTTGTTTATTTTATTGTTTTGATAAGCATTATTTTTTTAAAAAAAAATTATAAAGAAAGAACTAGAGCAACTTCAAATAAGCATCATATATGTACGTCAAGTGACCATTGAAGGTACTTTAAAAATGGGTTGAATACAAAGTATGAAAAATGCATTTTCAATTCAAACGGTCAATCTCATGAATAGTTGGTGTAAAGTTGTTCTTTTTTAAATTACTCTAAATGTCAAAATCAAACAATATATTATGTAAAGATGGTGAACTTAAAGAGTTGAAGTTGTGAACCAGACAGAACAATGAAAAAAAACAAAGACCTAGAGAAAAGGTGGAACCTTGTTAACTTGAGAAAGATTTATCAAGCCTCTTTTACTTAATCTAAAGAAATAAATAAGATTTATGGTTTCTATAATCTTGAACGTCTGTATCTTAATATCCTAATTTGATGGTTAGCATCACTTTTATATATATATATATATATATATATATATATATATATATATATATATATCACTACAACATATAAGACCAAAGAGGGCGAAATAAGTCGCCCTCTTTGATCAAAATATCGCCTTGTTAAGCTACAAAGGCGACCCTATGATCGCCCTCAACATCGCCCTGTTACAACCGTCGTATTAGCTTTCCAGGGCAAATAACAATAAGCGCCCTCTTTGGTTAAGATCTAATAGGGCAGTTTATGTCGCCCTGGTTGTTACATTCAAGAAAGGCATCTGGCTTCGCCCTCTTTGCTTGGAATCAAGGACGGCATAACACATTTGCTCGCCCTTTTAAATCATGTCAACAAGGGCAAGTGTTTCGCCCTCTTTGTTCAAAATCAAATACAACAACCTGATATCGCCCTCTTTGATAATAATTTTATTTTTAAAAAAACAATTTGATGGCTAGGCGGGAACCTGACATAGAAATAATTCATTCCATAAACTATTTCAAATATTGCACATTGCTTTCGAAAGTTTCTTTTACAGCCTCCAAAAAGATGAATTTCCTGACTGCAGCAAGCAATGACTTTACATCCTAATTACAAAATAGTTCTTACAACTTCATAAAGCTCCTAAGCATAACTGAGTATGTGAAGTTAGCAGGAAAACCAACTTCTCATGCAACAAAAGATGGACTCCGAAAGAAGATGTACCGATCAGCAAACTCGTCAAGGCCAAAAAAACCATATTTCCTGTAAGCAAAATATAGAGAAATTAGAACTTCTCAAATTAGCTAATAACTAAGACTAATTTAACTAGGGAAATACCTATCTGTCATAAAAGACAACAACCAAGAGTTGGCATTAGAGAATAGAGTGTGCTGGACTATCAGGCTTCTTTACAGAAACAAAATTAGCTAACTTGATAATATATGTACATCACCACACATATAACTTTATGCCTACCATACCAGAAATCCCTAAGCCTACATTGCCTGAAATGCCAAAGCTCGAGGTACCATAAGATTGGCTATTGACCAGCATGAAATCCACCAACTTCCCCAAAACCAGCAATTCAATAAACTATAATCCTCCATTTTCAACCAAAAATCTCAACTTTCTTATTGCATATCCCAATATTGTCAAAACCCAGAAATACCCTTCACTAATTTTAGCTCTTTGTTCAAGAACACCACACACCCACAATTAGAGTGACAACACAATTGGTGAAAATTCTAATTCAAAATCCAATGCTGAATTTGGTTCTAATTCAAGTGAGATGGACAAACAAAAAACCCAAGTCACTGTAACTGCAACACACTGCAACACAATTAGTATGTACGGATTATAAATATATGATACCGATGTACGTAACTTTTCCTTTTGTTTCAAAATACCAAGTCACTGTAACTGCAACACACTGCCACAAAGAACCAACAAACACCACACATCTAACTGTAACTGCAAAACTACCTACCCTCCCTGACTTCCTGCAATCAGCCGCCCCAACACAACACCCACATCCTAATTTCGGCAGCATCTCCCCATAAAATGATTGCATTTACCCCCCCCCCCCCCCCCCCCTTTCCCATGAGTTTATATTCAAAATAATTTCACTTTAATATTAAAACTTACCTTATTTATGTCAAGCCAATCTTGTCCATGATTAACTGAAGCTTTTGTTCTAATTCTTGCTGTTTCTTCTTAGCCTCCAGTTTATGAGACTCAAATTCTGCTCTGATCATGCTATTTTCATTCTGCAGATGCTCCACATTAGCTTCTAGCTCTGCTCTTCCTTTCTTCCCATCCTTGGATAACACAGGGTGACCTTTACCTAACCCACGTGCATAACCCGAACGATATCCAAGCACTTCTTTGTAGGCAATATCCAAAATAAGATTGTCAGCTCCTTTCTCTCTGACTTCTTTTTCATGTAACTCTTTAAATGCCTTGTACTTGATTTCGGCCTCATCGTCAAACTTCCCATTTTTATGCCTATGGTGATAAAACTAAGAAGATAAAAATTTGCAATAAGAGAAAAAATGATGCACTGGATATAAATAATCCAATTACCTCTTTGACTTTTCCCATAGCTTCAAATATATAGGATCACCATTAGTTTCATTGACCTCCTGCTCATCTTCATTGACCTCCTGCTCATTTTCTGCCTCAAGTTCCTAGGAAAAGTAAATTGATAGTATTCAAACTAGAAACTTAAAGTACACAAATGAGTAAACAAACCAGAGAGGATTTCGAATTTGAAATTAAGACTTCCAGAAGCTCACCAATTCATAAATTATCCTAGCGGTTGATTTGGCACCACATGCGGACTTGATCTTCTTTGAAAGAGCATTCGCCCGATTCTTTTCACTCTTTTCCTTAAATTTACAACATTAACATATTAGATTAATAAAGTTATTATAAGGCTAATAGTATAAGAATATTCACTATACTTACCCTCTGTTTAGGATTGCCCCAATAATTATATATAAGCCACCTCCATTGGGTAAGGTCTATAGTTGCTGGACAAGCACGTTCTGCTTCTTTCAAAGTTTTGCACTTTGTAAAATGGTCAGCCTTCAACCTTTCTCTCCAATGCCTATAAAGGTTAGAGCACTGAATGTGTATCGCTTTTGGAATGTGTGCACCTTCACCGAAGTCAAACTTTGCCTACAAAAAAGTCAGTAGAAAAATATCAGCTGCTAACAAGACAATAACTTGAACTTAATGAGAATCAACAAAAATTTTGGGGGTTTTCATACATGAATCCTACTATACAACCGATCTATTGCGTCTTCAGGCATATCATTCCAGCTTTGAACATTAAGAGGGCATATTTCCTTCACCCAATCAGCACATTCACCCACAAATTGGTTTGCATTCTTACCCACAGCAGCTCCCAATGAGGATGGAATATGAACCTTAACCTTTCCTGGTTCGGTACTTCTCAGTTTTTTATATTTAAGTGCTCTACTTGGACCTCGAAAAGGACCTAAGCAAAAAAGAACACAAATAAAATAAGTCAGGGGCAGCCATATCAGAACCTGTCTACTCCTATGCGATAACATAAAGCAACTTTCTTGCAGACTCAAGCTTAGTTACTGCGGCATCAACTAGCACAATACATATAGTCTATTAGTCTATCTACTACAACTACGAATGAAAGTCCTAGTCTAGTCTAGCAACTTCACCCTGCATGTAACCTACTGATCTAATTAACTAAACTTATGTTGGGAACAAAAAGATATGCTAGCTCTTACCCCTGCATCCTCAGGACATGGAACTTCCAACATGTGTTCCGGGATCCAATGATTTAGGAAAGAAAACAAATAAGTGAAGAAATGAATAACTTATAGCAGATGTCTCTGGGTAACAACTCTTTTGTAAACAAGCACGACAGATTGAAGGTTGAAGAATATTTTCTGTTACCGAGGCAAGTTCCAATCCTCGGACAATATATTATGTACTACTTGACATGGATTTATGCAATTAGCATTGGTTGAAACCTAGTTCCTTTGTTAGGTAATTTAATTATACTTCTAACCCTGGTTCATTGGAATGAGTTATATTCTTTGTTTGTTTTTCAAATAGGAAAAAGTAAGGTTTGTCATATCTGAAGTCCACTTGAGAGAACACCATTCAAATTTCCTAAACACTTACAAATCCCAGAACTTTGATAGACCTTGACTCCATGACCATGGAAGAGGCAGTACAATTTTTAAGACTTTATTAAGTAATCCAATATTAAGGATATTAAGTTTAGGATCGTCCAAATATAGAAAACGGAAGTGCATGCATCCAGATAGATTTTATAAACTTTATCATCCATGGCTCTTAATTTCCAGATATAGAGAGCAACTGTAAATACAGAGATATGGCATAACTGACCTTAAAGTGACTCAAAATCTGTCTAGATATGTCTGCAGGCTTACGATATCAAACATGAGAGTAATAACAATACTTATATACCTTGTCTTTTTTTCTTAGGTTGTTGAGTGGTAGAGTCTAGTTGCGATAATAATGATTGAGTGTCTAGATTGATTGTTCTTTCTCCTGCAAAATCAGAAATCGATATCAAAAGCTCCACAGAATGTGGTTAGTTTACAGATTCTAATAACAATGCTAGAAACCAATCATATATACTCACCTTCGGGCAAATTTCTTGAGCTAGAAGCCATCAAATCAACTCCTGAAAACAACGGAACAAGACCTATAAATTAGAAATTTATGTAATATTAAGGTCAAAACCAGATGCAAACAACTAAACCAGAAAGTAAAGGAGGGGCAGATATTAAGGTCAAAACAAGATGCAAACAGATTGAAATTAGGAACAAGACTTATAAATTAGGAATTTATGTAATGGACAAACAATAAGAAATATTAAGTTCCATTAAAGATTAACCAATTCAAATTAGGTCCTGAATACATATAACTAGTAGCATAAATGAGAAACAAAAAAGCTCCTTAGCAGCAAGCCGATGAGTTATTCACTGTCCAAGTCATACAAGCCCCCAGGGATTTCTTCTTCTTCTTCTTCTTCTTCTTCATCGTCTAGCTCACGTTGCTCATCTTGCTCACTATCTTCTTCTTCTTCTTCCTCTTCATTCACAACCTCATTTTCCAACTCAAAATCACTTGCATTCACCAACTCTGGAGGAACATCATTTCTTGGTAAGAGAACATCATCATCATCATCATCATCTCCATCATCTCCATCACCTTCCACTGAATTTGGTACTTCAAAGTCCAATCCAACGTCGTCATGATCATCATCGGAGCCATCTACCTCAACAATAGGGAAATTGTAGAAATTACGAGGGACAGTCTTAATAACAATTCTCCAATCTGGCTCATTATGTGCCCTAACATAATAAACTTTCCCTACTTGAGATGCCATAGCAAATGGCTCATTGGTCCCTAAGAACTTTTTGAAATTGAGACTTACGCCGCCAAACTTATCTCTTTTTATCCCTCGCCGATAAACATCAAACCAAACACATCGAAATAACACCACAATAGGTTCTGTATCCCCACTATTTGGTGCATCATATTCAAGTTCTATGACTTCTTTCAAAACCCCGAAGAAGTCCTTTTCTCCACTCTCTGCATCTCCTTTAACAATTACTCCACTATTTTGCGTCTTTCGCCTTCTTTGACGCTTCTTAGTGTGAAAGCGATACCCATTTACATAGTATCCTTGATAGCTTTTCACACTCTTACTCGGGCCTCGTGACAATGATAGTAACTCAGTTGTTACTCTTGGATCCCCCTCCGTGTAAAGCTTCCAAATCTATGAAAATGAATTTCTTAAGTAGCTTAAATCATAATATATAAATTGGAAATTAATGAACTACACTCGGTTCACTTACCTGAGATCGAAACCAATCAACTAGACTTGGTTTTGGCCCATGTATAGTGGTGTACTCTCTGTACAACATACAAGTGTTAGTGCACTTCTTGACACTTGTAATAAAATAGTTATAGAAAAGATGATAGCTTACCCTATAAATGGTTGTACTTCTTGACAATTCATCAGAACATACAATTGAGCTTGCTTCCAATCCAAAAAGCTCAATTGCTTAAATGTTCTTTTGCCTAGTGGATTCCCCTTCTTTTGGAAAACTGATAACTTAAACAACAGAGATTCTTGCCTATCCATGTCATTTCTACTCATGCGATTGAACTTGGTCTCAATCCCATTTAGATATCTAGATATAAAGGAAAGACATTCTTCCATTATGCGTGCATTAGCTATCGAGCCTTCTGGTTGTGCTTTGTTACTCACAGTAGGTTTCATTGTGTGCATTTCCCTACAAGCGGTAACCATTACACAACATGTTGCAATGAAAAAATAACTTCACATATTAATATAAAAGGAATAACTTGTTACCTTTCAAACCGATATTGCCAACGATACTGCACTGGGCCAGCTATCTTGGCCTCATTGGCCAAGTGGATTGGAAGGTGGACCATAATATCAAAGAAAGCCGGAACAAATACCTTTTCAAGCTTGCAAAGAGTAATTGCAATACTCTTTTCCATCTTCTCCAACACATCAATTTTTAGATTTTTAGAACACAATTGCTTAAAAAATAAGCTAAGCTCAACCAAAGGTTCTAGCACCTCCTTAGGTAAGATACCTTGAAATGCCGGTTTAAGCAAATCTTGCAAGAACACATGACAATCATGACTTTTCATGTTTGAGATTTTTCCATCTTCCATACTTGCACATCGAGCTATGTTAGAAGAGTAACCATCTGGCACTTTAACCTTGGACAAGAACTCCAATACTTTACGCCTCTCTATAGATGTCAACTGATATGGTGCTCTAGGGATGGCATATTTATCACCTATCTTAATAGGAATTAAATTATGATGCACATTCATCTCCTTCAAATCCTTTCGAGCTTTCAAGGTGTCTTTTGTCTTGTTAGGAATATCAAGTATTGTTCCTAATATACTGTCACAAATGTTCTTTTCAATATGCATGACATCTAAGTTGTGTCTTATCAAAAGCTTACTCCAATAAGGAAGTCTAAAGAAGATGCTCAACTTCTTCCATTGGTCAAACAAGTATCGATCGGTTCTCTTTCGCTTCTTCCCAAAAATCACATTGGGGACACCATCAAATGCCTCTAATATCTCATCCCCTGACAAAGGAATAGGAGGTGGTCGTCTCTCCTTTTCCCCATCAAAAGATTTCTTGTCATTTCTCCACCTATGATCGGGTTCCAAGAACATACGAGTACCTTTAAAGCATTCTTTCGATCCATGCTTTAACCGCTTGTGCCAAGTATGCTTATGACATGTTGGGCAAGCAAGTTTACCACAAGTACTCCAACCAGACAGATTCCCGTAAGCAGGAAAATCACTCATTGTCCACAATAGCGCTGCCTTCATATTAAAATTTTGGCGACTATGTGAATCATAAGTTTTCACCCCAACTTCCCATAACTCTTGAAGTTCATCGATCAACGGCTCCAAGAACACATCTATATCATTTCCGGGGGACTTTGGACCAGGAATTAAGAGTGATAGCATGATGTAAGGACTTGTCATACACATCCATGGTGGGAGATTATATGGCACTAAAAAGACTGGCCATATACTGTACTTAGTGCCTAAATGTGCACCAGGATTGAAACCATCAGTTGAAAGACCTAATCTCACATTACGTGGATCTGCTGCAAAATCAGGAAATGAATCATCGAGCTTCTCCCATGCCTTTGAATCAGATGGATGCCTTAATACGTCCTTATCAACTCGCTTCCTATCCTTATGCCATCTCATGTGCTTAGCAATTTTTGAAGACATAAAAAGCCTTTGAAGCCTAGGGACTAAAGGAAAATGACGAAGAACTAGACGAGGTATTCTAGGAATCCGTTGTGAGGTCCCTTGAGATTCCGAAAATGTGACACTATCATCAAATTCACCACTACCTTCTTTCCATCTGGACTCCTCACAAGTAGGGCATGAATCGGCATTTTCATACTCCTTTCTATAAAGAATGCAATGATTCACACAAGCATGGATCTTCACATAATTCAACCCAAGATCTTTTGTGTACTTCTGGGCTTCACGGGAGCTCTTTGGAAATTTTGGATCATAATTGAAGGCCTTTTGTAATTCATTAAGGAGCAGACTAAATGACTTCTCAGGCCAATGTCCACTAACCTTAATATGTAAGAGAGTTACGATGAACTCCAACCTTGAAAAGGTTGTACAACCCGAGAATAATTCTTCTTCTGCATCTTTCATCAACCTATGAAATTTATCAGGAATCTCAGCACGATCCTCTTCTTCTTCCTCATTCAAATTCTCGGGCACTACATTTGTGGCATCATGCACCAAAGCTGCCATCTCCTCTGATACGAGAGGATCTTCATCATCAAACCAATCGCCTTCCTCCTCGGACATTTCCATGTTTCCCATGTCTAGGGATTGTTCTTCTCCATGGAATATCCAAGGATTGTAGTCAGGCTCTATTCCTACTCGGAAAAGATGGGCACACATTGTCTCTCTATCATGGTCGATATAATTTCGACACTTCAAACAAGGACACCTTTTCTTAGCCCCAGTATTAAGGATTGTGTCCTTGAAAGCAAATTCGAGAAAACTTTTAACACCATTTCGGTAAGTTGGTTGTAGCCGATTGCTCAACCCTTGAATATGCATCCAACTCCTATCATTATCCATGCTATCTAGCAAAAGATTGGAAATAATTATAGGGGTGGGGAGGCACAATCATTCATATTTTAACACGAAAATGGTAGCAGTTCCCAACATGCAGTTAATGCAGCAGCAGAATAGCAGTAACAACAGTTAACAGTTAGCAGTTAGCAGCCACAGCAGTTAGAAGCAACAACAGTTAGCTAGCAGTTAATGCAGCAACAGTTAGCAGCAAAAGAAGTTAGCAACTGACCCTGAACTTAATGTAGCAGGCATCAACATCAATCATCATTTTTAATATTGATTGACCCTATAATTTCAGACATGGCCCTGAACTTTACTGCCCCAACCCAAGACATATTTCCACCATTTGCAATTTTCCTTGATTTGTGTTCTAAACACTTGCAACAAGCATTAAAAATGGCGGTATCAAGTTTCTCCCATGTACCAACCCTAAACCACACGGCATCATTGGACAAGAAATAACCAGAAAGTCAGATTAAAGGGATGTTATTGGTGGTAGTAATTTCCTTAATTCTACGACGCTTAAGAATGAACAAGCAAACAAACAACAATGACATCTCTAAAAGTCATGTCTCATTGCTCATCCAACTGATACGACGAGTGACTGTTAACTAAGGCCTACTGAATAACACACCAGGTAACAAATATGAATACCGTACTGAAGAACAAACCAGATAACAGATAATCATGTAGTGCCAAAAGATCAACTGCACTTGTAGCAAAACCCCATCATATTCCTCGAGTTCTACTGAACTTTACACACATGATGATAACAGAAGGAAATGGTGGAACACTATCATAAACAACTAATATACCATGTATTACTGAAGGGAATCCAATTGTAAATACAACTGATATTTGTTTTTTTTTTAGTGAAAACGACTGATATTATTGTGGGTGTATTCGTTGCTTGCTTTTGATGACTCATGCCGTAGGTTCTGAATTGCTGGTGTTTTATGATGTGTTGTTCTGTCTAGTATGAACTGTTTGTATTGATATTTTGATTGGTTTTGCCCATTGTCCATCTCTTTCCTCTGTCAGATATATATTTTGTGGGATTTCGACTGTTTCTCTGAAGCCAATGGATTTTACACAAACACATACACATTTTAATAGAAGTTGGTAGTTATTTCAAACTCTTTTCTGATTTTGTATCTTGTGTGCCATAAATTAATTTACATGCTTCTGTGAACCATAATCACAAATTCACAATCACAGCCATGAACCCGTTTTATGCAGATCACTCCTTCAAATGCCAGTATTAAATTGTCAAGTACTCCATATTAACTAGATAAGTACACACTGAAAAAAATTCAAAGCTTATTTTGTACGTCACCAAAACTCCAGCACAACTACTATCTCCTCCCAAGGATATGCCACACTGAAGTCCTCAAGGCTCAAATAAATTGCACAAAAAACAAGTATTACATGCGTGTGAACCAATAAATAGCAATGCTCTCATTATTGTTTGAATACTCCACAATCTAATGCATATTCGAAAAAATCAATAGCGACATGCCAAAACCAAACTAATTTAAGGACCAAAAAACCAGCAGCGCTGAAATTATGGCATCAACCACTGAAGTTGCAGCAATAACCCCCTAAAAAATTGGTTTACAAAAAATTGAAATTGAAATTGCAAAAAACCGCCATACATCTCAAAAATTGCAGAAAATTGAAATTGAAATCTGACAAAGTAGATGATACCAGTAAGCAGAAATCGGTCTCCTCTCGAACAAATCTCAGCAACAATCGTTCTCAGCAGAAGATCACAAGTTCGAACAAAACCCCCGAGGTTACGAACTAAGCTTAAACAAGTTGAGAAATTCAATTACTTTCGACTAAATTAGGATAATCTATGAAGAAATTAGGGAGAGAATCAGAAGCTACGAAATATCTTAGCATTTATTGATTTATTTTTTAGGGAAAACGAATTTGGGATTTTAGGGAAAATGAAGAACACTGGCTCCTGGAAGGCTGGAAGGAATTTGGGGAAAACTCTTGAAGTTTCTTTTTTATGTTTTCTTATTTTCGTATAGCTGAACGAGTTGAACTCTCATGTTTTACTATTTTCGTATAGTTATTTGATCAACCAGGGCGACTTTTAAAACTTGCCCTTGTATTATTACCAAGAAGGGCAACCTCAAACAAGTCGCCCTATTTGTTCATATATGAGACAGCGACAAGAACTCGCCCTAATTGCTTGTTCATTTAAAGGCGACTACAAATTCGCCCTCTTTGCTCAAATAATATCGCCCTGGTTGCTCTTTGTTTTTGTAGTGTATATATATATATATAATATATATATAGAGAGAGAGAGAGAGAGATGGAGGGCAAGGATCAGGTTAAATGCACCTATGGCGAGAAGCGTGAAAAATTTAGGTACATCAGAAATATAATATAGGTACATAGATTGAGGATCATGATATGACAAAGTTTCCAAACTAACTCCCTTCCAAAAAGATATTCGCAAACCAATCCACCATAAACCTAACAACTTAGTAAACATGAGAGTCCTTCTACTTGCATACATAAGGACCTTATTCCATCATAAACAAATTGGAGCCACAACACATTTGCAAAATCACGTCCACAATCTGTACAATGTCACACACTAAGTCACTTTGTCAATCTCGTAACTCTATCTGAACCAAGGCCGTGGTAAATATTTTGGAGGCCTTGTTCTAATCTTAAAATAAGGGGCCCTTAATATACGCAAATTTGCGATTTTGATACAGAGTAATACATGTAAGAAGTTGTTTCAAAATATTTATTATGCATACGAGTAGTACGAAGTATTAAGAGTATGATTTTATTCTTACAAATTAATTTTAAGCGCAAAAAACACAAACTATTTTATTTTAAAAAAAATCCAGAAAAACATCAAGATATTGTCAACTTATTGGTACTAAGTTTTTTTAGCTCAAACGGCTACAGTAGCTAACTCATAATCGCAGCCTTAGAAAAACGAAAATAAAATAAAAATCATACTCCCAACCATCACAAAATATTATTATATATCATAACACTTGTTATTGGAAATAACACTGACAAAAATAAATCACGTACGACCTCCACGTAAACCCACAAACGAGGATATGACTGTAAACCCACAAACGAGGATATGACTAGGGAGTTGAGACGGTGACACACATACACCTACACTTCAAGCCATACGACCCATATAAAAACTTATAAGAACGACCTCACATAAGTATACCTACATATACACAAACGAAGTACATGTTTTACCAAATTAATTCTTTACTTTACAAATTATAAAAGTTGTTACATTGTATTATCTACTGTAAGTCAGACCTATTTTAGATGCAAAAAGTTATAGAGCAACATCACTGAAATGCAAGAATGAGAAATAGATAGTGGTATATGCTCCAACCGCTCGATCAATAAAAGTTAGGGTGAGCCTTCCAATTTTAGGGGCAGGAGCACATCACTGATTAAAATAAAAAATGGTATCCAAAAGGGTTCTACAGATCCACAAGTATCTTTTATTAAAAAAAATCACAGAACAATAAACAGAAAATGTTGCGTTGCTAAAAAGAACAACATTGGTTGATATTACTCTAAATTCATCATCATTGCCTCTGATTATATAAGAGTCACTAAACTATAACATGGGGGAATAAAAGTAAATACTACCCACCTGGACTCATGCTACAAAGTACAAACCCCCCCCCCCCCCTTGTCTTGCGAATGTCTGTAGAGACCAACAGGGTATTTGGGTGCAAGAAATCTTAAATTTTATGCCCATTCAGCCAATACTATAAACCCCTCAATTTACAAAATGATACTTAACCAAACAATAAATATAAAGCTTGGTAGTTAGTGTAGTTGTAACTTGCAGCTTAAAAACAAATTTATAGTGCAGCTTGTACCACCTTGATGATGGTTTCCTCATTGCGTGCAAAAAGGAAGTGTGAGTGAGAGAAAAGTTCCATTATGGACCCTGGTGAAGCCAGATCTGTAATTTCACATCGTGGATTCTTGTTTCGTATTATTAGTGTTCTATTCTACTCGGCTGATTACTTAACAATTGTTGGACAATGCTTTACCGACTGGTGGACTACTAGACAAAATATATGAAATTCTGCCAGGTGACCTTTGTCATCAAAGGTCGCATAAAACATCAAATTTCATTCAATTATACGACATCAAAACCAAGCATCATAAATCGCAACTAAACATATCAAAATATTCAGGTTGCTGATCCAATGAATACTCAATCGCTTACTTATAATTCAATTAAACTAGAATCAATTTACCTAATTATAAATTGGTTTTACCTGAAAAAATTTATAGTCGATTGGAAACGCTTTGCTCTTAAATTACTGAGGCTGCCTCTCCAATTCAGTTTCCTTAATCACGAAAGAAGGATATCAATCCAAAACCCAATCCTAAAAGAAGCAAGGGACAAAACCTCCTTGTTAATTGAAGTATAAAAAACACTAAGAAATCATAAAATGAAAGACAACTTAAACTGCAACAAGAAAATACAGAAAATTGAAACTAAAGAAGGGAAAAATTGGAAAGGAAAATAGGTTGAATCACCGAAAATCGAAGGCGTCGGAAGATTGCGTTCAGAACTAGGGTTTGCCGATTTAACCAAAGCCTTGTTTATAATTTGTTTTAGCAAAATAATGAAAAATAGGAAAGGAAATAGATGAATTCAATGTGAATTTTCCATGCCGATGGCTAAAAAATCAGAGAACTGAGGCAAAGAGGAAGAAGAAGAAGAAGAAGAAGAAGAAGAAGAAGAAGAAGAAGAAGAAGAAGGGTTTTGGTGTAATTGAAATTGGAAATGCCAGTATAGTTCTAGAAAGTTGAAATTGGTGTAACCATCCTAATAAAAAATGGATTTTTTATTCTTTCAAATCCTAGGATATTGTGCTGGAGCGGGACATTTGGAAATTTTGAGCGGGTTGTGAAATTTGCAAAAGTGCAAAACAATATTACCAACAATCTAATGTGTTGGTGAAAATTTTGTTGGTACACATTTTTTTCTACCAACGGATAAGAGGTTTTTGTTGGTAAAAAAATCAGGTTTTGTAGGACCTCATTTGTTGAAGCCAACAGACATAATATCTATTGGTAATACTAACTATTACCAACAAATAAATTATTTATTGGTAGATTTCTGTTGGTAAAAGTCATTTTTTTTGTAGTGAATAAGTACATGTTTAAAGACTTACTAGGCTTGCAAAAATGGAGCGTCGAAAAGTGAAATCGGTAGAAGCATTTAGTGCGACTTTAAATTCCCCCTCTCCGATAAGCAGTTCCCCCACGACGGAAGTCACAGGAAATAACATCCACATCTTCGTAACTAACTTCGCTTTCACCCGTAAAGGGAAATACTATAAATAGCGATTAGTGAATTCAAGAAACAAACATCATAATATTTTCTACTTTTTATTAATTTAGCATAGGCGCATAGAATATGTTGGAAATTCTTGTTGAGAAAAAAGAGTAAAAAGTGTAAAGTGAAAAACGTCCCACATTGGTAGAATATCAAATCATTTCTTTATTTATTAATTGGGGTATGGGTATACATCTTTTAAAATAAATAAGTAGGGAGGGTTGGTGGACATTTTCAAACGCGCGTGCAGGTGGATCCGGTTTGGGCTCATGCCTTGGATGCCTGGGTGGGATTGTGGGATCCAAATATGTAATTAGAATGAAAAACAATTTTTCCCCCTAAAAGTAAAGTAAAAACACATTAAAGTAAATTCCATTGAACCAAAAGTAAATAATAAAATGTGCAATTTCTTATATTTAAAATTTTTCATCTTTTAAGGAAGAAAACATAAAGTATCAGCATGACCAACAAATTTTTCAATCTTTTTCTCATAAAATGTCATTTTGGATAAGTTTTCTTTAATTTTATAGTAAAAGTAAATTCAAAACTAGTAAAAGTAAATAAAATTATTCAAAAGTCTATGAAATTTCATTAAAAGTAAAGGACCTGTGAACTAGTTTGAAAAGTTGCATAAATACGAAAATGTCAATATTAATGACTCTGAAATATTTTAGACCATCCGATTTTGATGATCTAAGAGTCCATATTGGTTCTTATGGAGTACTTATTTCTCTTTCATTAATAATCACTCAACGTATTTTATTGTTTTATACAGTTGAAGATCTTTAACCGTTTTACAAGGGGGACCAGTAGAAGAATTAAACAATATAGTAGGTGATATATACAATTATATTAAAATTTTAGGGGGGAACTAAAAACACACTATGGGAATTTTTATTGAGGGGCTGGCCCACCACGACCATCAAGAAGGCCCGTCCCTGTTTTTATTATCTCTCTCCACCTAATTAAATAATTTGAAAATACCATCTCTCACACATGTTATCCATATTAGAGTCCCCGTTTTTATTTTACTAGAATAAATAAATCACGTAAGCCATTTTTTGAATTTTGGTATTGCATATATTCTGTTTTCCATTCATTAATCTTTTGTCAATAAAAAAAGATAACAAAAGATCTTGTACGCACAAGGTGTATAATAAACTTATTATACATCACCCTGTCATCATGATAACTTTTACCTAGTTGTTTTGTAACTTTTAATATGTTTTGATTACCTTTTATAAAAAAAATGTTAATAAATAAACATTTTCGAATGTTAAATGATTAATTTTTCAGTTATTTTAATACATTGTTATTGATATTGAATAAATAATTTTTATTAAAATGAAATTTTTTATCACTACAAATTAAAATAGATAACTTTTACAAATATCAGGGTAAATTTTAAACATTTTGAATTAATATTTACCTCAGTGAACAATATTCATTGCAGAGCGCTTGTAAATAAGAATTTGTGAAAAGATAAGGACAAACCTCAACAAATCTCTCCTTTGAGTAAATTTTGGCATAAGATATGCTTTAAAAGTATGACTAATCATATACTCCATATAATGAGTAAAGAAAAAGTAGCATCAAACTTACACTAAGAATCGAAGCTTATTTTTATACAAAAGAATATTTATAGAAATGGAAGGATAATAATAGTGGATGTTTCTTTTTCCAACCAAAAGAATATTTATAGAAATGGTGTATGTATAGAATATATATCTTGCCATCAAATGTTGAAATTATTAACTAAATAAATAATGAAAAATAGGAAAAAGGAAAGGATTAAGTTTTAGGTTGTACTACGTAATTAATAAAAATGAAAGTTCAAGGTTGTACCCCGTAAAGTGGGATGTTTTTAAGGCAAATTTCCAGTAATTTTCTCTAAAGTTTCGTAGAATGGACGCAATCTTAACAATCAACCACATCCAATGACCTAAGTTTTCTTTATATTTTTTTGAACAATCTTTTTTTTATATATAGAATAAGTTGAGTTTAACCAATAATCATCTTTTCAAGCAAATATCTATACACGGGCACTACCACTATTATGTACGTAGTATATTATGTTGCTAGTTTGCTGCAAATTTGCAAGCGGCTAATTAATGACTATTCTTTGAGGAAAGAATATGAAACAAATCATCAAACTAATTAAAAGAGATTAGAATTTGAGAAATTGTGGAAAGAATAAGAAACAAATCATCAAACTAATTAAAAGAGATTAAAATTTGACAATATTTGTTGTTAGTTTAAAAATAAAAGAATGGTTAATTTGTGATCATTAGAATATTTGATATAGTAAATGGTTAAGATTGCACACGATTATAAGGAACTTTAAGGAAAATTACTTTAGATGATTTAGACCAGATACTTTGTTAGTTGTGACTTGAAATCGAATATAACAAAGAGGGAGTTCGATCTAAACCCTTCTATAAATGGTTCCAATAATGTACTAAGCTAAGCTTGTCTCAAATAGCCAATTCTCTCTTTCTTGCTCATACTTTCACCCTTTCTCTTGATCACAGTTAATAAGGTAACACTACAAAAATTTGTATCACTGATGACAATCCAATAACGACAGGTCGAAAATTCCGTTCAAAATCCTAATGCGACGGGGCTAATAACCAAAGGCGGGAACAACCGTCGCAAATGCATTTTACAACGGACTAATGACATGACTTTACATCAACGACGACCCCCTTTTGCGACGGGTTGGCGACATAAAATCCCTAGTGGCCTTTAGCGACGGGATTTTCCGTCATTAATGATACTATTTCTTATGGTGTAAAGATCCTTAGCTCACAACAAAGTTATTTTACCAAACCAAAACTATATCCAATATACAAATGCCCAATAATATACTACCTCCATTTCATTAAGTTATTTACGCTTTGAAAAATGTGTCCAATAATCAAAACTTTGATCATAAATTCTCACTATTATATCTATCAAAAATTATCATGAGATATGTTGTTAGATTTGTCTTATAATGTATTTTATAAATATCAAATTTTTATAATTTTTTGTCGTACAGCTAGAATTGGATATATTAACGGTCAAACATTTTATCGGTATCCATGCAAATAGTAAGTGAAAAGATATTTTTGAAATCAGTATATGTTTAACGTGTTTAGTGAAACATGTGTTATAAACAGCGATAATAAAACAATGCGTTATCCATATTGCACCAAACGACTTTAATGCGGTTTAGTTTGATTTGGTTTGACAAAACAACGAACAATAATTCTCAAATCGGACCGTGTTCACCCCTAAAAGACCGCATGAGGCATTTGTACGATATGTCATATATTTGAACCAATCTCCCTCTTTGTAATATAGGGGACTCAAGGGAAATTAATATAGGAGAAAAATGTTTCGATCGTTATTTACTTGGACAAAGAAATTTGTTTTAATTTTTGTATCGTAGCTAATTTTGAACCATTTATGCAGATACGAAAAACTAACATGACATTAGTGAAACCATGCATGACATTAGTGATTCGTGGTTGCTCATGACTGGAAGGGTCGTACGTGTTTGCGAGTCTGCGTATCCGGTGATCGTATATAGCGAATGGGAAATGGGGTGCCTTCCTACATGTTCAATACTATAATAACGATCGAGAAGGAATCTAGAGTTGCTATTGCATGTTTATTCTGCTATCAACAATCTAGGCGGCATCGAACGACACTGGTTCATGGGTTTTCACTTTTCAGAACTCAACTCAGGGTGCCTATAATAAGCTTAGGTATCCTTCTCACTCTACGTGTCACCTCTTTAATGTCCTTAATATATGCCATGATTCATCATTTTGATTTTTTACATTATTCATAAATTAATTTTGATCATGTTTTAATACTTGTACATAAAAATAAATGGGGTTATTTTAGCTGTTGTGAAGTTAATTTCAATATATATGTTTTCATATCCGTACGTGTTATGTGTATTTATTTTGAGCCATTATCACCCTACCTGGCAAAATTTAATAAAGTTTACATGTTAGCCAAAAATAAAGTAACCATTATCAAAAGAACACCGAAAAATGTTCATCTTCTTTGCAACTACTGCCCCACCACCGTATATATATATAAGTAGAGTGGACTTATTCTCGACATTATCCCACTGCAAAAGTCTAAATAAACAGAAAAGATTATTGTTTTCAACAATTAAGCCTCGACTAAACAAATGCAGAGAATTTCACGTAAGGTCATTGTTTACACCTACTTTCTCTTTCAGGTCACTAAGTAATTCACTACTATTAACAGAGGTCTAGTCGACTATTAAGGAAGCTTTCACCTGAAATGAAGAAAATCTCCCTGACCCTGCAGAGAGAAAAATCAAAAATAGAACAGGCTAGGCACCAGCTATGCAAAGAAGAAGCCAAAACAGATAGAGTTAGACATTCTAAAACCACGTCATTAACAAAAATTCACAACAGCTGAAAGTTCTTGAATGCTATTAATGAACTCCGCACATTTAAATAAGCAAGAAAAGGGAGTTTAAGCAGGTTGGTTATATTTGCAGTATCATTTTGGATTATACCCCAAATAATGTCAAGGCTTTGTTTAGACGAGCCTCAGCTGCAATTGCAATTGAACTGGGTAGATGTGACTTTGCATATTGGGACCTATTAACAGCTCATAAAATTGATCCTACAAATCATGAGATAGCCAAGAAAGTTGAGCAGGTTCGGTCATATAAAGATGAAAGGGTGCAAAAAACTCATGCACACAATGCAATTCCAGTTGGACTAGGAGTTGGTTTGTCTTCCCCTAAGAAAAAGTATAAGGTAACTGAGATAAGAGACTCCAATAATAATCAAATGGATAAGGGTGATATGGGTACAATTTCGAATATGGAGATGATGAGTAGTGAGCAAGACATGTCAAGTGTGGAGGATAGGTTATCAAAAGTTTGTTCAGATGACAAAGTCCAATTAAGCGAAAAGTGTGGGAGGAAATGAGGATAAAGAGGGGGTTATGTGTTGTTCTAGTAAGGAGTGTCCTGCTACTTCTAACATCAAAATAGACTTGGAAGATTGTTCTTGCACAGGGAAAAATAGTTCTTTAAGTAATAATGTAGATGTGGTTGTTGATGAAGCAATGGAGATTGATGAAGTAATGGAGGACGATGCTTGTTCTTCTAATGTGCAAAATTCTGGTCTAGCGGAGTCTAGATATCGGTTTGTTAACCGACGGAGGGCAGACTCCTTTCTTTCAATTTCTAAGAAGGATTACCGAAAGCTTGTTGCAGGAAAGTCTATCTCATATGTTAACTCAAGATTTGGTTCCCCTATGGTCATTCGTATAATGCCTACACCAAGGAATTCTTCATCTAAAGATGTAAAAGTTGATGCAGAAGGTTTCAATGAGACCCCCATTCCTCTTATGAAAGAGTGTAATCAAGATGATGTTGATAGTTCTCTAATGGGAGGAGTTGAAGATAGTGTGGAAGAGATAGCTGACAATACTTCGTTAAGCTGCCTGGTAGATAATCATACATGTCATGCCTTGCCAAGCTCTCCAGAATATGATAGCAAATCTCCATCTCCCATATTTCAGCAAGGTCGAAGATATGCTCCAACAGTTATGGGAAAAGGAAAGAAGTCTGGACTTCAAGAGAAGAGTACTGCTTTGAGGAGGAGATTGAAGGCCTGGAAGCGTGGCTCAAGGGATCAATCTCATTCTGTTTTTGATTGCAGGTACCGTTCCAGAATGAAGAGGAAGGCTTCTGCACCTGCTTTGGAGTTTTCTGATCAACCAAGCAAGAGGGTTATGTCTTGTATTAGCGTGCAGTCATGTTCTAGATCGTGTTCAGCTAGTGTGGAGTCTAGTAGTAGTTCTAGTTTAGTTCATGGTGTGTCGTGTTCTACCCACGACTGGGCAAAGGCTATGTGCTCTGGGTAGCTGTCTTTTTCTTGTTTTTTTGCCTGTTTGTAATTCCTGCCAAAAAAAAATAATGTCCAAATTGTTTAGTCTTTCCAAAATAAAGTTGTTTATTCTATTCAACCTTAGAAATGGGTTCAAACAGAGACTTTCAGAAAACTACTCACAAATGTATTATTGAATTTGGAAAACAGACATGGTATCCATACTTTGATATCACGTTGTTCATCGAAGGAAGAGCTACACCTTCTGCAATGCCAAGCATAGCTAGCATGGCAAGCAGAGCCCAAAGAGACTTTTCAGCTGCCCAGGGAGTAAGAAACGTAGTAAAGGACCACAAAGCAACACCCCATAATGATCTACTATGGAGCAAGGTAAACCCAATACGCAAAAGAACACAAGAAAAAAATACAAAGTACTTCGTATATAAGATTGTTCCGAGTGTGGAACTGGAAGGACGTTCCGAAGTGCCTTGGCCCTGTCAAGCAGAGCAAACGTGAGCTAACCTCGGGGGTTTAACCGAGGAAACCCCCTCCGATGCCTAAGTCAGCAAATGGATAAGAAGTCTTTAGAGAGGGAATATAGAGAGAAGGTGGAGCAAGTACCGTGTGTAAGAATGTGTCCCATCATGAATGATGTGGGTGCTATTTATAGGCGTACTATTCTGTACTTTGGCCTACTTAGATGCCGCCACGTGTATGACGGCGATGTACTTTATTCCTTGTCGTTGTCGTTTAGCCTGCAGGTCCCTTCTTGGACTGATGCAGCTCTGCTCTGTGTCTTTACACGTGATCTGGGGAGGTTTGATCTGCCTGGGCTGCATATGCTTGGCTTGGGGTTTAGAGTCTTTCTTTGACTTGGGTGTGCCCTGGGTGTCAGGGTTTGCTCTGTCATTGATGTTCTGTCCTCTCTGGATATGATCCCGTACTAGTCCCTCAAGAGTAGAGCTGACCTTTTAAGTCAGGTCTGCTCTTCTGTCCTTGATCTGGATATGACCCCGTACAACTAGTCCCTCAAGAGTAGAGCTGACCTTTTAAGTCAGGTCTGCTCTTCTGTCCTTGATCTGGATATGACCCCGTACAACTAGTCCCTCAAGAGTAGAGCTGACCTTTTAAGTCAGGTCTGCTCTTCTGTCCTTGATCTGGACTCTTTAGGGCTGCAATGCTTGTTTTGTTGGCTTTTTGCTTTTGTCCTGGCTGTGTATTTTCTTGCTACCAGTCCCTCCAGAGTAGATCTAATTTTTTTTTTTTTTTTTGGGCGGCCTTTCTTTGAGGTGAATGGTAAGAAATCTTTGGGGATTTTAACCGGCTTTTCCTCGTGCCACGCGTTGCCCATCCGAAGAGTCAATTGGAATCGTCGCTCAATCTGGACCGTCCTTCATCATGATTAAGTTTGGTTGAATTGAGGTCTACACGTGTCCTTCATCCTGCTTGTGCAACTGTATCGTTGCTCGCATCCTAGCCGTTCTTCTTTGGCTTTTAAAAAGAAAAGGTAACTTCCTTCCTTCTTCATCTTCATTTCTTACCTTCTCTCTCCTTGGTGTTTCTGAGAAAAACACTCGAGTGCTCTCATTTTCGGTTGCTTGTTATTTGCAAAAGTCTTCTCAAAATTCGATCTTTTGCACATTTTTGTGTTTGTCGTCACTTTTCCGGTCGATTGCTAGTGTTCTTGTTGCTTGTGGTGGTCATTTGCCCCTCGTGTTTTCGTTTGCCATTTCGCGAAGGGAGGTTTCCGTTGCTGTGTTCCTTTTGATTCTAACCCTATCTTCTTTTTCCGGTAAGTTTCTATTTTTTGCTGTTTTTCCGATTCTTTTGCACGACTTTTGTTTGTTGTTCGCTTGATTTTAGTGTCTCTGGAGGTTTTTTGGGTTTCAATTTCTGGTATTTTTCGCCATTGTTAAGTCGTTTTTGAACTTCCGCCATTGTTGAGTAGCTTTTCCCTTTTTTTTCTTTTTTTTTTTTTTTTGTTATTTACCTTTGTGCCCTTTTCCCTTGTCTTGTGACTTTCAGTTCATAATGTCTGATGCATCTGATAGCCAAAACCTTAGTAGCTCAGACGCTAAAAGCGTTTCCTCTGCTTCCTATGTTACCTCTTCTCCCTCCTCTGTCTCTTTATCTTCTGATGAGGAGACTCGGGCTTCTGCTGAGCACAGAACCAAATCAATGCATGATGTTTTGTCTCGCTCTGTGCCTGCTGTGATTCCTTTGTCCTCTGACGATGAATCCTCTGGGGAGGAGCCGCCCCCCAGATGCGGGTGGTTCTGGGTGTCCTGACTCTACAGCCGACCTGTCCCCATCTTTACGTCAAACTCTTAGGGAGATGCGCCATGACTATCTGTCGCGGATAGTTAGGATAAATCCGCCGTCCAATGTCCCCCCAGGGCTTGATGTTCAGCCTCTGTCTGAACAGGCCTGGTTAGATGATTTTGAGCAGCTTGCTGGAGCTAATGAGTCTGAACTGTCTTTGCGTGTTTACAGACGCCGGGAATCTATTTTTCGTTCTATGATGGCCAACCATGTCACTATTTCTGTGGGTGGGCAAGCTGGTGGGGAAGATATTTTGGCCCAGGTGAATGAGATGAGGCCTTTTCCGAACTACGTGGAAGAGAATGTCGTTCCTGGGGATTCGACGCCCTTCCTTTCTGAGGCCTCTGCTTTTGGTCCCTTACACGCGAAGCTGAACGCTAAGTGGACTGATGATGCGCGAAAAGAGAATCACGCTGTTGTTGGTAAAGAGTTTTATGGTCTGCCTGATGGTTATCGACTCATCGTGCAAGACGACGATGCTCGGATTACTCATCCACCAGAGGGGTGCATAGGCGTTTATGCCTATAGTCTGGATTTTGGTTTGCGCTTTCCTCTGGATCCTACCTTGGTGAAGATTCTTCGTGCGTTTAACGTTTGCTTAGCTCAGCTCCATCCCTTCGCTGTTCGTACTTTGATCAGCTATATTTGGGTCTGTCGGTTTTTGGAGTTTCCTGAGACCCTTTCTCTTTGTAAGCGAGTCCATCATCTGCGCAACAGCGGTACTGGGAACAAGATTGGTTGGTTTTCCATCTATTGCAATCGTGGAAGATTGACCTGCCATGGGATGCCTACCGGTCAAAAGGAGTGGAAGGATAGGTTTTACTGGCTCGCTGTCCCTGCTGACTTTCCTGTTGCTCGGGGTTTTGTTCGACCTCGGACTCGGCTAGAGGGAGTCGAGATTTTAGATGGTGCTGTCTTGGAGGAGAGGGCTTTTGAGCATTTTTCATCTGAGCCCAAGTTTAATGCTGCTGGTAAAGAGGTTGGGCGGTTGCCTCGTGTTTGGCTTCCGCATTCAAGTTATGTTCTGCGGAATGACGTGCTGTCCGCTATGTTTCTTTGTTCTACTCACCCTCAAGGTTAGTTCTGTGTTACTTTCTCACTTCGTGTTTTCTTTTCTCTTTGTGCGAGTTGTTTTTCTCTTCCTTACGTTTTTTTTTTTTATTTTCAGGTCGTCGATTCTGGAATCTTGAGAAATTGGGTGTTCGGGCTGATGGTTCTTTCATCTGCGCTGCTCCCCCCGATCCCGCTGCGAATGGGTATCAAATTTTGGCTGACCAAATAGAGGGCAGCAGGAGAAGTTCTACACGCCGATCTGGTCGGGGTGGCGGTTCTGGGATCGTTCCCAGAGTGTCTCGGGTGGTCTCCTCTACAAACACTGGCTCTGCGAGCACTCCTATTCGCCGAGGGCAGACCTCTCGCGGAGCTTCCCATCGCGGTGCCCTGTCAGGCTCTCGTTGTGACCGAGCTGATTTCGAGGCTGGGCTCGAAGCTCCGACAGAGGATGCAGGTCATGATTTTGGGGAAGTGGCTGATGAGGTATGTGACCAGCCAGGTCGTTCGGGCTCTGCGTCGGATCCTGTGGACATCGAAGCTGAAGAGCCGCCTTTTGTTCAGCGTCCTGGGAAACAACCCAGGCTTGATAGTGGGGCTGAGCTACTCCGAGCCTCCCCTTCTGCGGCTGATCCCCATCGTAGCAACAATTCTGGTAGCTCTCTTCGACAGTTTTTGGAGCAAGAGCTTCAAGGAAATGATCTGGCTGCTGATGATCTTGACCTGCATATCACAGGTCGGCATAAGGAGTTTGTTGAGAAAGAATTTCTCGACATTCGTCCCCAGGCCGACCCTGAGCTGGCTGCTATCTTCTCTGGTCCTTCTGCTTCGGATCGTACTTTTGTCCCGCGCTGGGACGTGTCCGAATCAGAAAGCTTATATGGGAACTACCTTGAGAAAGGCGGGACGCTTGCCCTGAGGATGTTGAGAGGTCTGCAGTTGCCCAGCGACCTGCCCAAAGAGCGTTTGTATACTCCTGGGGCGAATGCTTGCCAGAAGTTCATGGAGGTATACTTGGTTTATTTCTCTTCTCCTTTGGTACATTGGTTCGTTTCTTTTGTTATGCACTAACTTACAATGCTTGCCTCTTTTTCTATGTTCTTAGTGTGGCAACGCTGTTCGTGAGTTGACAGAAGTTTTCATAGTTTACCAGAAACGACTTGCTGCCAACGTTGCTCATATAGAGGCCCAAAAGAAGAGAATTGAGGAGCTAACTGCTGATCTGGAGCTATCTTCGACCTGTCTCACTTCGGCCAATGATCAATTGAAGCTTGTTACTGAAGAGCGTGATCAGCTGCAGGCTAGCTTTTCCCAGGCCCAAATTGATCTGGTTACCGGACAGCAGAAAATTGAGACTCTTCAGCAAGACTTTCTCTTTGTTGAGCAATCTCATGACAATGAGATGGCCCAACTGCAGAACTCCATCGAAGATCAACTTGCGGCTGCCATTCGCGACTTTCGTCGGTCAGATGAGCTACTTGCTCTGCGCACTCAGAGCTATGATGGCGGGTGGAAGGCTGCTTCGCTAATAGTGCAAGAAAAGCATCCTGATCTTGACTGGTCTCCTATCGAAGCTGCTTGGTTGGCTGGGCTCCATGTTGAGCTTCTGAGAAAGAAGAGGGAGGCCGAGCAAGCGTCTTTGGCTGCAGGCGGTGCGGTGCCAGAGGATGATGGGGTGCCTGATCATTGTGTTGAAAATGTTCACCCTGGGGAATTGCCTCTGTTTGATGCTGAAGTTGATGCTGGGCAATAATGGCACAGGCGGCTGTCCCCATGTTCATCTTGCACTACCTCGCCAATGCATAGTTTATTTCTTCTGGTTGTTTTTGTCCTCCCTGCGTGGAGAGTAAGAATTTGTTTCTGGAAATAATATTTATCGTTTTTAGTTTTGATCAACAGTGGCCATTTTGTAGGGCTGTACATTGCATAAGTTTTTGAGGTATAGCCGCCGGTCCCATTGTTTGTTAACTCGTCGTGCTTATGTTGCGTTTTACCTTGTTTTTTGCTTGCTATTTTTTATTGTTTTGTTTCCCCCATATTTCCTTTTGACCCGCTTTGCATGCTTGATTGTCCTGGCTTTGGCCAGGGCAAAACTCAAAAAGTATTTCTATATTCACTTCGACCTGTTTTGGACAGCGTATTGTTGAATTGTCCTGGCTTTGGCCAGGACAAAAACCGAGAAGTGTTTTCGCATTTGCTCCAGCCTACTTTGGGCTGCGTATCATTGAATTGTCCTGGCTTTGGCCAGGACAAAACTCGAGAAGTGTTTTCGTATTTACTTCAGCCTACTTTGGCTGCGCATTATTGAATTGTCCTGGCTTTGGCCAGGACAAAACTCGAGAAGTGTTTTCGTATTTACTTCAGCCTATTTTGGGCTGAGTATGATTGAATTGTCCTGGCTTTGGCCAGGACAAAGCTCAAGAAGTGTCTTCGTATTTATTCCAGCCTACTTTGGCTGCGTATTATTGAATTGTCCTGGCTTTGGCCAGGACAAAACTCGAGAAACGTTTTCGCTTAAATCTCGTTGAGAAAAAACTTACCCAATAACTTGGTTGATCAAACCAAGTTAATTGTGGGTAGCGTTTCTCTCCTTTTTTTTTACGAGCTTTAGCCGTTCACCTTTTACTTTTCCAAGAGACCTGACGCGCTTTCTTCTTATCGAAGGTAGCTGGGCCAATTTTTATTATGCTTGTAAGCGTGGAAAATTACAAAAGTAAAGAGATCTACTCTGGCTTCTATTGCCTTGTTATAGTATTAACTTCTTGTGTCTATACATAGTATTTCTTTAGCATGTTGGCGTTCCAGCTGTTCTTCAATTCTCTTCCTTCCATCGTCATTAGATGGTACGAGCCTGGGGCTACTTCTTTTGTGATCTGGTAAGGTCCTTCCCAATTGGCAGTGAATTTTCCTTCTGCCTTTCCCTTTCTAATGGCAGCTGTTCTTCTGAGGACCAGGTCCCCCACCTGCATAGGTCTGTGCTTTACCCTCTTGTTGTATGCCCTGCTCATTTTTTCTTTGTTTGCTGCCAACTTGAGCTCTGCTTGCAGCCTGACTTCCGGTAAGAGATCTAATGCTTCCCTCATACGCTGCTCATTAGTGCCTTCCTCATAGTACTGCACTCTAAAGCTAGGTAGACCCACTTCGACAGGCAGGACGGCCTCAGCCCCAAAAGCTAGTTTGTAAGGACTTTCTCCTGTTGCTTCTTTTTCAGTGGTCCTGTTGGACCACAAGATCTCTGGAATAAGGTCGGCCCATGCACCCTTAAAATCTTCTACCTTCTTTCGCAGTGCTCCCAGGATTTGTTTATTTGCTGCCTCTGCCTGACCATTGCTCTGGGGATGGCACACAGATGCGTATGCGAATTTTATTCTTAGTTCAGCGCAGTAATCCTTTATAGGAGTGCAGTCGAACTGTGTTCCATGATCGAAGACTAAACTTTCTGGGATGCCGAACCTTGTCACAATGTTCTTCCAGATGAAATCCTTCATCCGCTTGGCTGTTATGCTTTTAGTGGGCTCTGCCTCAATCCACTTAGTAAAATAGTCAACTGCTACGATCAGAAATTTTCTTCCCCCGCTTGCTGCTGTGAATGGTCCCAGAATATCCATTCCCCACTGGGCGAATGGTATGGGGTTGATGATTGGCTGTAAGTCATTAGAGGGTTGGTTGATCACTGGGGCGAATTTCTGGCACTTGTCGCACTTTTTAACATATGCTTGAGAATCACTTACCATGGTTGGCCAATAATATCCTGCTCTGAGAGCTTTCAAGGCTAATGTCCTGCCACCTATGTGGTTTTCACATATTCCCTCGTGTATTTCCTCAATGACTCGTTGTGACTCCTCTGTTGATATACACCTCAGCAGAGGCAACGAAAAGGATTTCTTGTACAGTTTACCCTGGTAAATGACGAACCAATGCTCGTTTCGTTTTACTTTTTTCTGCTCTTGCTCTGCTGTGGGAAGGCCCCTTCCCAGCTTGTATGAGACTATACTGTCATACCACTGTGGCTCAGTGTCAATGAAGTTGACTGCAGGCTTTTTATCAATGCTCTTTTCTTCCTGGACCTCTACCATCACTGTTCTTTCCAAGTCCTGTAGCGTCGAACTTGCTAATTTGGATAGGGCGTCTGCTTGACTGTTCTCTTCCCTGGGAACAAGTTGAATCTCAAAGCTTTCTAGCTGGGCTACTGCTTCTTTCATCAAGGCCAAGTACCTCTGCATAGATGGTTCTCTGGCTTCATATTCACCTCTATATTGGCTGGCCACCAGCTGTGAATCGGTTTTGAGCACTATTTTCTTAGCATCTGCTGCTTTGCACATCTGGATTCCTGCGATTGCCGTCTCATACTCTGCTTCGTTATTTGAAGCTTTGAATTTGAATTTTATAGCATATTCGAAAACGTTGCCTTCTGGTGACACCATTATGATACCTGCACCCGACCCTGTGACTGCAGCGGAGCCGTCTACTGAGATCTGCCAAGTCCCCAATGGCTCTTCCTCCTCCTCGTATGATGCCTCTGCTATGAAAACTGCCAGTGCCTGTGCTTTTATGGCGGTTCTGGGTTTGTACTCGATGTCATATTCTGAGAGTTCCACTGCCCATTTCAGGAGTCTACCAGAGGTATCTAACCTTTGCAATGATTTCTCTAAAGGTTGATTAGTTAACACTTGCACTTTATGTGCGTCAAAGTATGGTTTCAATTTCCTGGCAGCTATCATGATGGCAAAGGCCATTTTTTCAATCAGGGGGTACCTCTGTTCTGCTGGGTTGAGGATGTGGCTGACAAAGTAGACTGGCTGCTGGATTTTATCTTTCTCGACTACCAAAGCTGCTGCTACAGTTTTCTTGGAGGCAGAGATGTATAGCTGTAATATGTCCCCCACTTCTGGTCTGGCTATGGTTGGGAGGCTTTTCAAGTGGTTCTTCACCTCCTTGAATGCTTTCTCTTGCTCTTCTCCCCATTTAAATGTTTTGTTTCCCTTTAGCACCTGGAAAAAGGGGAGAGACTTATCCGCGAACTTGCTGATGAACCTGGTGAGTGCTGCCATTTTCCCAGTCAACCTCTGGATGTCTCGTATGTTTCTTGGTTCTGGTAGGTTGAGTATGGCCTCTACTTTTTCTGGATTGGCATCAATTCCTCTTTCACTGACCAGGAACCCCAAAAATTTTCCGGACTTAACACCGAACACGCATTTTTTTGGGTTTAACTTCATACCAAATTGCCTCAATGTTGCAAAAGTTTCCTTCAGATCCTTAATGTGATCACCCTCCTTTTTGCTCTTGACTATGGAGTCATCTACATACACCTCCACGTTTCGGCCTTTTTGTCCTGCGAATGTTTTTTCTACCAGTTTCTGGTATGTGGCCCCTGCATTCTTTAGACCAAACGGCATAGCCCTGTAGTTGTAAACTCCAGCGTCTGTAATGAAGGCGGCTTTTTTCCGGTCTGATTCTAACAAACTGATCTGGTGATAGCCCGAAAAGGCATCCATGAAACTCAGCAGGGCATGCCCGCTGGTGGAATCCACCAGTTGATCTATCCTGGGTAGCGGGTAACAATCTTTCGGACAAGCCCTGTTTAGGTCTGTAAAGTCTACGCACATCCTCCATTGACCATTTGCTTTCTTTACCATCACGACATTAGCCAACCATTCTGGGTAGTCACACTCTTCTATGAATTTGGCTGCTAACAGTTTGCTGATCTCTTCCTGGATGGCTACATTCTTCTCTGTCGAAAAAGTTCTCTTCTTCTGTTTTACCGGTCTGACTTCTCTGTTAACATTCAACCTGTGGACCATGACGTTGGGATCAATCCCTGGCATTTCGTCGGCAGAGAAAGCAAATATGTCCGCGTGCTCTCGCAACAGATCGATGATATTTACCCTCAGGGAAAAGTCTACATTTGTGCCAATTCGGACTGTTCTGTCCTCTACTCCTTCTTCCAGCTCTATCTCCTCTGTTTCTTCTGCTGGGGCTGGTTTTAACAGTCCTTCTTCACGATGCTCAAAATTCTCCATGTCCAATAGTGCGTCTTTTTACGCTCTGCTCTCTTTCTCTTTCTGGACAAGGGAATGTCTGCCTCTGCCAGGGGTGGGGGTCTGGGTGGCTGTTTCAGGGCTGTGTGGTAGCATCTCTTAGCCTGCTCTTGGTTTCCCTTGACCTTAGCTGATCTGTTATCATTCGTTGTGTACATCATGGTGAGGTGATAAGTAGAATGGCGTTGTATGCTGCGGGTACTTTCACTATCATGAAATCAACCATGACATCCTTGATATCTTTCCCCTGCCCAATTTGGACAGGTAAGCTGACTATTCGTTCTGGTATCACCGTTGCCCCTGTGAAATCAATTACTGGGTAGCTAACTGGTTTTACGTGCTTTTCTTCAATCTGCAGCTCTTGGAAAGCTGGCCAGAATAGAATGTTTGCAGAGCTACCTCCGTCTATCAGGATTCGATGGATTTTTCTGTTAGCCACATCCAGAGCTAACACCATTGGGTCATCATGGGGATAAATTATGCCCTTACAATCATCTTCTGTAAAGGTGCACTGTGGGATTTTTGGAGGGGCAGGCCATTTTCCTGAGTTATGGTAATTAACCTGGTGTTTAAATTCGCTCACACTGGCCTTAGCACCGCTGGCTGTAGTACCAGCGTAAACTGGTCCTCCTGTTATGACCAGTATATCATTCGACCTCTTCTGATCTGCTGGGTGGTTCTGCTTTTGCTCTGTCTTTCTGTTATCAAATCGACCCTCATCATCCCTGTTTTCGTAGGTCCTGCTATATGAGCTCTTTGCCTTAAATTGTGTTAGGTACCCCCTTCGGATCAGGTCCTCAATGTTATCTTTCAGGTGAGTGCATTCCTCTGTGAGATGACCATGATCCTTGTGAAAATCACAGTACTTCTTCGTGTCCCTGTATTTGTTGTACATTTTCGGTGGTCTCTGCCATTTCTCATCCTCCTTGCTGATAGCAAAAATCTGGGTTCTGGATGCAACCAGAGGAGTGTATTCGTTGAATTTGCCTCGCTTTTCAGTTTTGAACTCACTACCTCTTCCTCTGACCTGCCCGTGCCAATCTTTTCTGGGCTGCTGATTTTCTCTTTTGTCTGGGTATTCTTTTTTGTACGGCTCTTTTTTGCTCTGACTACCGTAATTGTTCTCACTTGCCACATATCGTCGTGAGGTTGCTCTGCCAATCTCTTCACTTTTTATAAATTCATTTGCCTTCCCCAGTACCTCTGCCAGGGTTGTGAATGACTTTCTGCCCAGATAGCTCTTGAATTCTCCATCCCGCAGACCAGTCATCATAGCCAGGACTGCTACCTCTTGCTGTAACTTGGGTATATTCGATGCCTCCATATTGAATCTGGATATGTACTCCCTCAGAGATTCCTGAGGTCCTTGGATGACTGACATCAGCTCCCCTGTCATCCTTTCTCTGGCAATGTTTGCCACATATTGGGTGCGAAACAAGATGGCTAACTGCCGGAAAGAGGTTATGGTGCCCTTGGGTATTTTACCGAACCAGCTCTGTGCTATCCCCTCCAGAGTGGAAGGGAAGACCTTACACCACATAGAGTCTGTATTGGTATATAGCATCATGTGTCCTCCAAAGGCAGAGAGGTGATTCGTTGGGTCTGACTTTCCGGAATATTTGCAGGTGGGCATTTTTATCTTTTCCATTTTTTCCGAGAGTATCTCATCACAGAAGGGGGAATTATCAGGTTTAACTATTGCTCGGGAGGGATTTGGCATACCTGACCCGGAGTGGTGCCTCTGGCTGGGTGCTTGTTCGGTCCTTGCTCTGGGTTGAGCTCTGCTAGGCGTGATACTTTCTGCCTCATATTCTTGGCTGTCAGCCCCTTCCATCTCCTGCTGCAGATTCCTCCTCCAGACGTTCGGACTGTTTTGGGGTCTGGGACGTTTTCTCCTCTGCTCAACCTCAACCTCTGGGGCTGTCCTCATGACCTGGGCTTGTGGTGTTGTCTGAGTAAGGAAGGTCAGGACTTCTATGGCTGTGCGAATCTGGTCGGGTGAGAACTGTGCCCCCAATCGTGCTAGTGAGGCACTGGTTGGAACTGGGATGCCCTGGCCCTGGCTAGGGGTTGCCATAGCTCTGGGTTGTGGTGTCTCTCTTGGCGGACCAAGACTCTGAGGCATGCCGAACAAAGGTACTTTTGTGGTTCTCTGGTTGTTTCTTGAGGTGGGTTCTATCTGCTGGATTATCGGTTCGCTTGACTCAGTCATTTTGTGAGAGGGTAGGTCTTTTAGAGGCAAGGTCTGGGAAGTCCCCTCCTTCTAGCGCCATTTGTTCCGAGTGTGGAACTGGGAGGACGTTCCGAAGTGCCTTGGCCCTGTCAAGCAGAGCAAACGTGAGCTAACCTCGGGGGTTTAACCGAGGAAACCCCCTCCGATGCCTAAGTCAGCAAATGGATAAGAAATCTTTAGAGAGGGAATATAGAGAGAAGGTGGAGCAAGTACCGTGTGTAAGAATGTGTCCCATCATGAATGATGTGGGTGCTATTTATAGGCGTACTATTCTGTACTTTGGCCTACTTAGATGCCGCCACGTGTATGACGGCGATGTACTTTATTCCTTGTCGTTGTCTAGCCTGCAGGTCCCTTCTTGGACTGATGCAGCTTTGCCTAGCTCTGCTCTGTGTCTTTACACGTGATCTGGGGAGGTTTGATCTGCCTGGGCTGCATATGCTTGGCTTGGGGTTTAGAGTCTTTCTTTGACTTGGGTGTGCCCTGGGTGTCAGGGTTTGCTCTGTCATTGATGTTCTGTCCTCTCTGGATATGATCCCGTACAAAGATCAACATCACTATGAATCGTGACAAGCTGCTTAATGGCAATTGTCAGCATTGTGGCTAATCATATTTTACAATAGTCAAAAGAAAAAGAAAATGGAAACAGCAACCTGCAGCAGCAATGCAGCATATCTGTCTGATTGTCCAAAACAGCTTCATTTATCACCCATCATCTTCCAATGCGGTTAATACCAGAGCTTCCAAAACCCTTCAGGAAGTAATATAATGAAATGAAAAAACCAAAAGTCGGAAAATAAAAGTCTGAAAGCATGTCTGCAAACTTCCAACTGCACTTGAACGTGCCAAAGTCTAACTGAGCATACATTTTTAATATCTCTGGGATCTGTCCCATATGAAAGTATTCATTGGCGAATTGCACGAAGATTAAGGAGAGGAAATAGTAGATATATAGGATGTATAGTTAAACATAGGACAGACATTTCTGGCAATATTATCATTGAAATAGTGACCATTATCAGGAAAATGGTAGGAAAATGAACATATAATCTTATAAATATAAGGAAATATAATCATGCAAATCGATTCCAATAACTTACCGTCTACATCCTAATTTGGTTTCTTTGAAATATAATCATACCGTCTACATCCTAATTCCTTTGAACAAATTACCAGAAATGGCCTTTGTTTCAGATGAATTTGGCAGTGCAGCAATACGTACATCCTAATTTGGTTCCTTTGAAATATAATCATGCAAATTGATTCCAATAACTTACCGTGCATTTGATTTCTTTGTTCACGGATTTGGCTATGATTACCAGAAATGGCCTTTGTTTCAGATGAATTTGGCAGTGCAGCAATGTTGACATTTCCTAGTGGCTCTGGCTCCTTACTGCATATATCAAAAACAAGGATAAGTTATACTTCATGGAAGGCCAAATGATATATTCTTGGTTCATGCAGCTGAATCTATAATTTAGGGAATATGTCTTTGTTGTTCTTGATGTGAGAAGGAATTAGACAAAAGAGCTTGGCCAACATCACACAGTCCACATGTCTAATTATAAGTATCAATTACAGAGGTTAGTGACTTACTTCCAGAAAACTAATAAAAAGATTCCTAGGTGCCCAAAGCTATGCAGTGCTCTCAATGAGTCAATGCTTCTAAAAGTTATCCAAGGAAAAACAAAGATATTTTAATTATTAAATTTCTTGTACAGTATAGTAACTCTAGTTCCATGTGAATAATTTGAGCCTTAACTAAGTGTCCCATTCTTGTTTTCCTTATTGGTAGGGAAGGAGGAAAGAGGCAGGATACCATCATCATGAGCAGTTGAGCACCATACCCACTAAGAAAATCAACGGACATGTACTCAAACACAATCAAACGGACGACTGGGAATTGATCTCTCTTTCATATAAGTGTTTTTTAATTTTTAACTTTAAATTATCACATCCACAAGGCTAATATAATTATGCAATCCTCGAAAAGCCAATTTTTCTACTCATGTCATAATCATTATCGTTATCATTACCCCATTGCCTCAAAGAGACTCCCGCAAGAAGCGGGGTAAGGGGGGTCGAGTCTACCCAACCTTACCCCTGCAATTGCAGAGAGGTTGTTTCCAATTGACCCAAAAGCGATAACGGGACGACCATCTTCTACTTTATGGAAAGGAAGCGAAGAGGTTTTAAAAGCTATTTTGATTTAGTCCATTACATCACACAGCCGAAAGAACAAATAAATCTTTTGCTCTATCGAAAATGTACATAATTAAAAAAAATCTACTCATGTATGAAAAAATGAATTTTTTTACTCATGTATGAACATTTAATGCCACCTAGATAATAAGTAAACTCCTTATTCAACTATCTGACATATACAACCTAAATAAATAAAAAATCACAAAAATGCAACATAAGAGCATGTGTGTCTATGTGTTTACAGCACAGAAACACTATGTAAAGAAGATAGATAAGCTAGATAGGAGAGGTGGAGATGGAGTATTAATTTACCGTTTATTTTTCTTGTGTGTCTTACGACTACCTAGAACAAGACTTTCCACTAGCACTGTTGCTGCAAAAGGATAGAAATTACCACTGATCTCTACACTCTCTGCTGTCTGACTTTGCAAATCAAACCAAATAAGCTTTCGACGATCTTGTTCAAGGAGTACCCTAGAACCATCCTTGGAGTAGACAATAGGCCTCACATATTCAAAAGATCCAATCATATCTGGTTGTGCAACTGTGAACAACTTGATCCAAGATTCCTCCACACCATACTCCTTCATGACCCACACCTCACTCCGAATGGTGGGGTACTTGATTAGTAAACATAAGCACTGTCCCAAGACTTCGACAGTCAAATGGACTTCACCAGCTGAATATTTTGGCAGCAGCACAGCCTTATAAACTTCAGAACATAAATCAAATGACACAATCAATTTGGACTCATCAGGTTTCAAGGTTGCCATCCAATTTAGACATCCATTGACATAAACCCCCCATCTCCTTCTGTAACAAAGAAGATATTCTCGAGGGAAGTCCTGAACTTTTCTCCAAGAGCTCGCCTTCAGACTAAAAACCTTGACTTCACTATCATAAGAGTCAGGACGATTAGTAGAATATTGAATAACCCTAACCACCTTACAATCATCGTTAACCAAGTCATAACCAAAGCCATATATCAAGTGTTCATAGCCATATGGGATTTTAATCTTCGAAGCAGGCACTTGCCTGGACTTTCTGGTTACTGGATTGTAGACAACCGTGCCATTAATTCCATGCTTTTCCCCATTTGACAAACAGAGCAGTCCATTGCAAGAACCCAAAACCTCGGTTCCCATATCATAAGACTTCAAGGGATGGTCTATTATGATGGCTTCATCGAGTGCAGGAAATTCCACCGAATAAAGATAGGAGCTTCTGATAACCACGGCAAGATTAGTGGTGTTCTCCAAGGAGTGTTGTAGATGGAGCTTGATGAAATGAGAGTCGTCAATTAAGTACTTCCATGTTTTTGATACACAACGAAACCGTAAAAGGTCCTTAACTGGAAGTCTAGACAGTATATCCATGATCAAAGGCATTGGAAGTTCCATCATTTTCACACACCAAAGCAAGAGTTCAACTGAAAGAATAAACAAACAAAACCAACTCAACTGTAAAAACCATATAGAAAAACACCAAACATCTTGAAACCCGAAAACTCGAATTTTAGTTCATTTCACCATTGCCTCTTGAAAAAAACACCTTCGACATCCAAACGAAACTTAATCACAACAAAGCAGTCCATAAGAATCCATTACAAAAGAGGAAATGCATAGCAAGTGATTCAACAAATACCACAATAAACATCACTCTCTAGTCTCAAATACCAAAGATGTGCGGGGAAATTATGCCTTATCATCTCCTCCTACTAGTATTTCAGAACAACCCCACTAATATTAGGGGAAAAACAAAGCCAACGCAACTGTTAAAACCCTATACAATCTTGAAACCCCGAAAACTCCAATTTTAGTTCATTTCATCACTCGCTCTTGAAAAAACCACATTCGACATCGAAACAAAGCTTAATCACAACAAAACAGTCTAATAAGAAACGCAATTACACAAGAAAAAGAGGAAATGCATAGGAAGTGATTCAACAAATATCACAAACATGTAGGGAAAAATTATGCCCTGATTATCCTACTAGCATTTCGGAACAACTCAACAAATTTTAGGGAAGAAACAATTGATTTTCAATAAATAGACCAACTAAAGACTCAATCTTTCAGGTAAAAAACATTGATAAAATGGGTCACCAACACATCGTAAATAGAAACTACAGTATAAAAAAAAACTCCGAAATTGGGGTTGGGGAAGAGTGGAAGGATGAGAACTGGGAAGTACCTAAATTGCAAGTGTAGCGTGCCGGAGACTCATGGTGGAGCTCTGCAATAGGGGTTGGGAAGAGTGGAAGACTTTCGAAATGTGGAGATTTTAGGATTTTTAGGGCATTTCTATTTATACGTTGACATAATATATATTTCATTTTCTCTTTACAAAAGGGCCAAAATCTATAACCAATTCTTAAAGGGACTTGGTCCACACTAAATTTATTGTGGGCCATGTCTTAAAATAAAGTTAACAACTTGTTTCTAATTTATTTTGGTATTTTATTTGGATTATTATGAAAAAAATAGCAAATTAGTGTCGTTGATACATATTGTGCTTGAGTAATGTGATTTTAAGTCACAATTTGCTTTTAAAAACATAGGGTTACTATGCTTCAAAAAATGGTTACTATATCTAAGAATTTTGTTGTTTAATTTTTTATAGTTACTATATGAATAATAAAGGTCACTATAAGTGTAAAAATGGTACTAGAGAAAATATAATGGTACTAGAGAAAAATATTGATTTTGGGTACACACTAATATTATTGTGGACCAGGTCCACGCAAGAATAATCCAAATCTAGAGGTAGCAAAGGAATTATTCGGAATTGGATTTTGGTTAAACGCAAAGGGGCTTAAATATATAAAATGGTCACTTGAATCGGATTCGAAATTGTTATGTCTGATAAATGGTCAAAAATCGATCTCGTTGCTTAAATGGGTACCCAATTTTCTGATAGTATAATTTAAAATCTACGATTTTCTTTCGGTAGTTCTTCTTATCTTTTAAAAAAAATCGAACTTGTTTGATTGACGGACTCGAATATGATTATAATCGGACCTGGGTAATCCCAACCTAATTCTTTCCAAACTTGAACAAAATTTGATGATGACATAATCCAAATATAAGTATATAACTTATTCAAGTTCAACCCGATCCATCAATTGAGGTTGACACGAGTGGTTAAAGGTCGCTTGTTCCTTAACTAAGGTATCGGGTTTGAACTTTGGGTATGAAAAAAACCTCAACTGGGAGGGATGCTGCCCATCGAGATACCCATACAAACTCCCGTAGAAGATTAGTCCACTCATCGAATACGGTGGAAACTCATCATAGTAAAACCCAAAAAAAAAAGTTCAACTCGATCCTTACCCAAGTTAATTAGCACAAACCTATCGTTAATCAAACTCAATACTGGTTTGTCCCCGGACATACAATAATAACGACCCAACTCATTGTTTTTTTGGTGTTAGCACCGGTTTATCTTTAAGGCTAATCCGGATTCGGAACGAGTTATGAGTAAATAAGTTCCAGTCCCCTCCCAATTGTTGTTGCGGGGAATCGAACACGAGTTCTCCCTACCAAGTTCAGCCCCAATCACCCCTAAATTAACAGACAATTGGTACGACCCAACTCATTGTGGCATATGAGTTTAACATTGTCAATTTGAGGGAAATATAGTGCGATCAAAAAAAATTTGCCACCTTTAACAAATTAATTTGTCATTATTTATTATTTGTTAAGGTAATTAGAATTAGGATATAACTCTAATATTAGAGTTAGTATTTCAGTCAGTTTATAATTCTAGTCTTGGGGTTATTATAACAGTCTACGTTATTTGGTTCTTATAGTAAAATTGGCATTATCTATGTACTATATATTTGATGATCGTATTCGTAACACAAGATACTCAAGTTTTTAGTCTCACATTAATATTTTTACATGGTACCAGTACCACAGCTATAATGTAAGCAAAACAATTTTTCATTTATCTTTCCGTATGTCAGGCGGTGAAGAAACCCCACCTGGCCACCTCCTTCGTCCACAATAATAGCCGCATATTCGCGACAAGTTGTTGACTCCTAGTCCTCTCCTCCATGTTCCAAAATTGCTTAGTGGGCCAAGCCCCAGCTCTTCAGCGCAGACTAATGGAAGGCTTAGGTATGCCTTCTTGGTACCACAAACGTCCCCGATCATCGTTTTTAGGAAAATTTGCAAATTACTACCTAGTTTATTTGAGAGTTTGTGAATTACTACCTATATCTTTAAAAGTTGTGAATTACTACCTACATCTTTAATTATTAATATCAATTACTACCCATTTTTCATTTAATTTACCTAGTTTATTTGAGAGTTTGTGAATTACTACCTATATCTTTAAAAGTTGTGAATTACTACCCATTTTTCATTTAATCTATTTTCTCACTAATTAATCAACTAATAAGAATATAATCACCCTAAATATGAATTATTTAAATTAAATTAAAATTAAATCACCCAAAACAAAAAAACCCCCACAAATTAAAAAATTGACCCACCAAAAACAAAACAAAAAAGACTTGATTATGTGTTCTTCCCATTCTTCCTCTCTGGGTTCATCTTCCGTAAGAACACTTCTCTGCTCTTGAATTATGCTTTTCAATTCTACACTTCAATTCTCTTCTCTCTGATATTAATTTCCTTGACACACTTTTCTGACTTGTCCTTCTCTTCTACAGTTGTTATTGCACCGATGTGTTTCATATCGTCCCATACTCCCCTCCATCTATACCTCTAAACAATTTTAAACATTAAAAATTTACCATTTACATTTAACAAATTTATTTAAACAAATAAAAAATAAATTACCTCGTAATTGTAAATGGAGGTCCTATGACCAAAAGTATCCGAAATCTTCTTAATACTACTATTATTATCATAATCTACCTCAACTATTGATTTTTCTTCACTTTGTGGAACCACAGTAAGCGATTAAGTCCCGCCATTGTTGCTGTTGTAATTGCTGTTGGTAGACATGGTAGTGGTGTAACTCGGGACCAACTCGGTCTGAGTCGACTCAATCGAATGGCCCAAAACTCAGCACCACATCCACCGCACCCAAGACGAGTCGCCGCTGAGTCATCCACCTCAAAGCCGGAGTTCGCAGAGAACGCAACGTGAAATCCGGCTGAAGACAATGGCGGGACTTAATCTGAAATCCGGTTTCAGATCTTCTTGTTGATGTATTTTTTTTCAATTTTTTTCAATTTAAGGTGATTTTAAATTTAATTTATTACTTAAATAAATTAATACTGCGTACGAACTATATAATTAAGGTCATTACGGTGTTATTATTTCACTAATTCGTGAGAAAATAGATTAAATGACAAATAGGTAGTAATTTGCATCAATAATTAAAGAGATAGGTAGTAATTCACAACTTTTAGAGATGTAGGTAGTAATTTATAAAGTCACAAACAACCTAGGTAGTAATTTACAAATTCTCCTCGTTTTTATGATAAGTTTAATACCAATTTTTGGATCATTGACACCGTAGCAACGAATTATGTCACAGGTGATAAAACTTTGTTATTTAATATTTCGGATATTTATGATTGCCCTGTCGCACTTCCCAACGGCAAATTGGAGTATGCTACTCAAGAAGCGATTATCAAAAAATATCTTTTACTTTATGCTAAAACAAACACCAGAAATGACACAGGTCACTTGTGTAAAATTTTCCCGCCTAAAACATTGTCCTAAAATAAATATTTTTTATTTTATTTGTATTCTCTACCTTTTTATAAACTATCTATGTATGGAAAAAATATTAGTTTATAAATCATGACAATAATAGATACTCCCTCCGTATTTATTTAAGGGATACACTTGTCTTTTCCTGCCGTATTTATTTAAGAGATACACTTGCCATTTTTAGTAACTTATCAACCCCGCCATCTAATTAAATAATACATCTAATATACCCTATCGCCCACCATCCTATTAAACAAATATTTTCATAAACCCACCCCACCTTCCACCCGGCCACCAAAATGACATGGTCCCCACATATTTAATTATTAAAATATTTATCCAACCCCACTTGCTTTATTATTTTATTTCATTCAATTATTCTTCTTAATACCCGTGCCCGACCAAGTGTATCTCTTAAAAAAATACGGAGGGAGTACCAGGTAATAATAACTTTGCTAAATACCTTTTTGACAAAATTTTAGTCAAATCGGTACATTAATAACTCAATATGTTGGTCAAATTAGCATATTGCACATATAATAATATGCATATTAGATAAATAAATTTAAATTAGTATATTCAGAATTTTTATAATTATGCAATATTTTTGGGATGTATAGTTAAATATTTTTTAAAAAAAATGATTATAATTCGTGCGTGTATGGGATTTAATCTAGTTGTTGTAAAAAAATATCCTTTATGTTCCCCCAATTTAGCTGCAATTTACTTTCAGTTTCTCAATTAAATGATGATTTACAGACCGTTGTCAAATTTAATTCCTCCATGTGTTTATACAGGACCAAACGGGGAGCTGATCGATTGTGCTTAAACAATAATCGTGCTTAAATATTCAAAACTTTTGGTTAGTGTAATATTGCCTGATTTGCCTCACCATACTCACCTGCCATCACTCTGTACCACTACCACCTCACACAGTTCCTTTCCTCTCACATACTAGCCAATTAAGCTAGATTCATAAACCAGATATACCAAACCCGAGACTATTTCAGGCCAAATTCATAAACCAGATAGGCCAAACCCGAGATTAAAATCCCCTATAATAAACTGATTAACCCAATTACACCAAATACAGACCAAAGCAGCATACAGAAACAGGCCAAAGTACGACCAACACATACTAAACGAGGCTTACATTGGGCACAATTCAGTAAAAACTAACTTAAAACCAAGCGGGTAACATAAGGTAAGATCCAAGCCATCCTTATTAGATCCACATTCCTTTGTCGCTTAGTGTTACTTACTGAACATAAGGTAAGATCCAAGCCATCCTTTTTAGATCCAGAAGTGTTTCTCGGATTACAGAGTTCAACTGTCAAACTTTTGCAGAAGGTTAAGCCTAACCATTCTGAGCACGGCCATGCATTTTACAGTATCTAACTCTCCGAGAGGCCTTGTTACACAACAACACCATATCCTATCAAAGATAGGAGGACAATCCATTCTTGCAATCTATGAACACTCACTTTGATTCATAGTACGCCCAATAACTGCTTTTATAGCCTCCTTTTACGGTGCGACGTTTAGCTAGTATCAAAGCAAACTAATTCTCAAACGAGTAGACATAATCGCTCATGTTCTGAGGAACGGTTTCTAATCACCATTAATGAGAACTACCTATGACATGAGTTTAATCTCTTAAAGCGTTCTCATGGTCAATCCGATACAAGATCCAATAAGTATCTATGCAAAAGATTCTGACATCCAGTCACTCTAGTTCAAGAAACAGAACTAAGTAATCTACTTGCAATCTAATCTTCATTAGTCATTGGTCGTCCACCTTTCAATGACCTGGATTAGGGATCCTTTGTGACTTCAATATTCAAGTTCACTTATGGGTGTTTCTTTGTCAAAGAATCCATCTTGACATCCCATTTGAATGATTTGAATCACATGGACTTATCATTTAATTCTAAACCACAATTAAATGAATATGAAATAAATAAATTTCATAAATATGAAATGGTTAAACCAATTGTTTTAAACATAGATCTAACAGATGTTCTAAAACAATACTTAGAAAATCAAAGCCATTCTCCAACATGCTTGATTCCCATGGTTGCTACATGTGCGTTGTGTTTCACTTGTGGCAACGGTTTAGTCAATGGACCGCGACGTTGTCGTCAGTTCCAACCTTGCAAATCTCGATTTCCTTTCTTTCAACGATCTCTCGAAGTATATGAAATCGCCGCAGTACGTGCTTGGACTTCTGGTGGATCCTAGGCTCCGTTGCCTGGGCAATGGCTCCGCTATTGTCGCAATACAAAGCCACTGGTCCTTTAATGGAGGGGACAACACCAAGTTCTTCGATGAACTTCTAAATCCAAACAGCTTCCTTTTTTGCTTCTGAGGGAGCAATGTACTCGGCTTCAGTTGTAGAATCCGCAATAGTGCTTTGCTTAGCACTTTTCCAGCTTACTGCTCCGCCATTGAGGCATAACACAAACCCAGACTATGATCTGAAATCATCTCTGTCGGTTTGAAATCTTGCGTCCGTATAGCCCTTAACAATCAACTCATCTGTACCACCATAAACCAGAAACTGATCCTTAGTCCTTTTCAGGTACTTTAGGATGTTCTTGGCAGTCCAATGCGCCTCACCTGGTTCTTACTGGTACCTGCTCGTTACACTGAGTGCGAACGAAACATCCGGCCTTGTACAAATCCTAGCATACATGATGGATCCAATAGCCGAAGCGTATGGAATCCCACTCATCTTTCTACGCTCATCAGATGTTTTGGGACACTGATTCTTGCTTAGATATATGCTATGTGACATGGGTAGATGGCCTCTCTTGGCTTCCATCATATTGAACCTAGCTAGCACTTTGTCAATGTAAGTGCTTTGGCTTAGTCCAATCATCCTCTTAGATCTATCCCTATAGATCTTGATGCCCAAAATGTACTGTGCCTCTTCTAAGTCCTTCATTAAGAAACACTTCCCGAGCCAAGTCTTTACAGACTCCAACATAGGAATGTCGTTTCCAATAAGTAGTATGTCGTCAACATACAAGACTAGGAATGCAATTTTACTCCCACTGACCTTCTTGTATACACAAGATTCATCCTGATTCTTGATGAAGCCAAACTTATTGACTGCTTCATCAAATCGTTTATTCCAACTCCTTCATGCCTGCTTTAGTCCGTAGATGGACTTCTTAAGCTTGCATACCTTTCCTTGGTTCTTTTGATCGACAAAACCCTCCGGCTGTGTCATGAACACAGTCTCTTCAAGAACACCGTTCAAGAAGGCAGTTTTGACATCCATTTGCCATATTTCATAGTCATGAAAAGCGGCAATCGCAAGGATTATCCGAATAGACTTAAGCATCGCGACTGGAGAAAAGGTTTCATCGTAGTCAACGCCGTGAACTTGCCTGTAACCTTTTTCTACCAATCTAGCCTTGTATATGTATACAATTCCATCTTTGTCTTTCTTCAACTTGAAGACCCATTTGCATCCGATAGGTGTGAACCCATCCGGCAAATCAACCAAATCCTAGACTTGATTTTCAGACATGGAGTCTATTTCAGATTGCATGGCCTCTAACCATTTAATGGAGCTTGGGCTCGTCATAGCTTGCTTGTAAGTCAAAGGTTCATCACTATCCAATATGAGAACGTCTAAGTTTTCAGTCAAGAGGACGCCTGTCCATCTGTCCGGCTGAAAAATAGTTCTATTTGACCTACGAGGGGCAACAACGTTTTGAGGAACTACTCCTACTGGCTCTTATAAAGACCTTGGAGGTGAAGGAAATAATGCCCTTGGTCCAAATATGCATTCAATGTTAAGTCTAATAAATGTGGTTCAGTATTAATTAAGAAGTTAATAATTCAGTGAGATCAAGTGAGCTGAATGCCTAGCTAGAGGCCGCTTCAGTTCAAGTGGAATTAATGATATTAATCCACAGCTTAATCTTGACTGAACCCGTAGGGTCACACAAATAGTACGTAAACGGATCAAGTATTGAATGGCATTAAATACTATATCTATGGATATTCGGAATCGACGGATCTTGGTTTCAGTGGGAGCTGAGATCGTCACAAGCAAGAAATGAATATTCCGGAAACGATGATATTGCCGGAAACGGAAATATGGATCGTATCGGAAATATAAATATTATCCAAGTCGTAGATGTTGTCGGAAACGGAAACATGGTACGTATCGGAAAATATTATCGAAAATGGAAATATTGCCGGAATCGGAAATATTGCCGGAAACGAAAATATTGTCAGAATCGGAAATATTATCGGAATCGGAAAATAATTCCGGAAACGGAAATATTAAATATTTGTTCGAAACGGAAATTAATTCCGGAATCGGAAATATTAAATATTGTTCATATCGGAAATGAATTCCGGAATCGTGAATTTAATCGGAAGCGTATCGTACGAATTAGCATCGGACGAGGCCCGCTAGACGAAGGCCCAGCACGAAGCCAGGCCATCGCCCAGCGAGCCGCACGCAGCAACGCACGCCTCGACCAGGCCCAGCGCAAGGCCAGGCCCAGCCAAGGGCGCGCGCGCGCGCAGCACAGCAACATGGGCTGTGCGCCTGTCGTGGGCCGCAAGGCCTGCGCGGGTGCACGGCTTGTACGATGCGTGTGCGGGAAATCCTAATCCTATTAGGATTTGTGCAAAGATTAAAATCCTAATCCTATTAGATTTGCTTTGTTATTTAGAGTCCTAATAAAGTTCTAATTAGCAAATCCACATCCTAGTAGGATTACAATTCCTTTTCCATACTCCTATAAATAAGTGCCTAGGGTCACAATTTATGGGTACGATTGAAGTATTCAAAGGGTAAGTTTTTGAAAGAAAAATCAGCCATACACTTGCAAACACATAGCCGAAATTCCTAGTAACCTTAAGGGCGATTCTAGTTGGTCTAACTTGAGGCGGATCCGGACGTACTGTGGACTATCTACGGAGGGACGACATTTGGAGTCCTAAAGACTTGTTCTTGTTCGGTTCGGGCGCAGCTAGGGAAGGCACGCTACAACATGTATGCATCTATTCTATGCTAAATGATTATGTGTAAATAATATGCTTTCCTGGCTTTATGGTTTTTCCGCATGATTTATGAATTGTCATATGTATCATAACCTAACAGTGGTATCACGAGCCTCTTATTATTTTCATAATCTAAATTGCATGAACATGGTTAAATATTACAAATTTGCAAGAATTAAAAGGGGTGATTAATTTTCGTAATTGTTAATTAATTGCAAATTGCGTTTATTTAATTATACGTACGCAGTTTTTCGGCAGTTTCTTCGTTACTCATCCAAATCGAGTGATTTTTGTGTCAATTCCGCATGTAAAAGGCATTCTAAAATTTTGACAAAAATAATAATTTTCGGCCGAACCCAGAATTCTCAAATTCGAAGCCTAACTATGAATTTTCGGAGGTTTTAGTTTTTCGAATGAAAAATTTCGTAAATTTAAGATGTTAAATTAAATAGTTGCGATTCTTGTTGATAAATCTTGAATTTTTTATTGACCTACTGTATATGTTTAACAAGTTTGAATGCCTAGCCTTGTTAATTATGCAATCTAATTTGTAATTATGATTAATTTGTTGAAAATTGGAATAATTTAGAATTAATTTGATTTTCATAATTAGTTATAATTTAATTAGATACCTATGATTAAAAACCACCATAAAAATTGTAAATTTATGTTAAATTTTAAATTTTTATGACCTAGACTTGAATCCATGTTAATCGGAAATCAATTAAATAATAAATTTTTGACTTTTCGCCCTAAAATTATGAAATTAATATTATTTATTAATTTGTCATTAATTTTGAATATAAATTTTTAATTTTTATGCGATTCGCTCATATAACTTGCACGCACAAAGCAATGGACGCTACGTGTTACCCTTAATGGATGTTGTATAGTGCGGGCATGCGACGACGAGCAAGGAGCTCGTCGCCCATGCGGTACGAATGCAGCGAGCAAGGGCATGGTGCACGAGCACAAGGCAGCAGCCCTGCCTTGTGTCGTGGGCTATGAGCAATGGGCGCATGGGCAAGGGCGAGAGCAAGGCACGAGCAGTCGCGTGTGGGCAGCAAGCGTGCGGAGCCTCGCGCGCAGTGAGCGCTAGTGTGCGTGCGACGAGCGCTGCGCCCAGCGATGGCGAGCAGCGTGCTTGTTGCGACGTGCGACGAGCGCTGCGCCCAGCGATGGGCTGCGGCAGCATGCTTGTTGCGACGAGCGCTGGCGCGCGCCTTGCAATGGGGAGCAGCAGCGATGCGACGCAGCGCATGGGCTGCGCGCACATGGCCAGCGATGGCTGTGTGCGTGTGGCCCATGGGCGTGCGTTGCGTGGGGTTGTTGCGTTGCGATTAGATCGTTTTAAAATTTTAATTTGAAATTTTCAGTTTACGTAATTTTAATTAATTTTAAAATTAATAATTTAAATTATTTTCTTGGATTTTAATTTTGAATATTGTAATTATAATAAATTTTATTTATTCTAATTATTTTACTAAAATGAAAATCATGAATTAATTTAAATACGACTGAAATTAAATTAAATTTATGGATTCAATTATAAATTTATATGAGCTTTAAATTTTAATTAAATTTGTATGTTTCCGGTTAGACTAGAAATACATTTTTATGTTTAAAATTAGTAAAGCATATGAATTTATTGGTTTAAGTGGGAGCCCTTTTAGTCATATACTCTTGATTAGGTCTACAAATCCTTAAGGTTAAAACAACTTGATTAGAATTAATAAGGACTGAATAATTTGTAGATTATTGGTGCCCTTGATTAATCGCTGCAAATGTTTATGTGATGCATAATGTGTTTTACTAACCAGCTATGTGGGCCATTCATGTTAATGAATGGGTGAATGGTATATATTGTACCATCAAATAGTTGTAATTAGTTTAATTATAGCTTATCCTATTTGAAGAAAATGGTGCCTCCCACGGAGATTTTCAAGACGGACTTTGAAGTTAAAAGCTTCAAGATGAAGTCGGGCCATACTAGATCACATTTATCTTATGCATGTTTTAAGTTATTTATTGCTTTTAAATATGTCTTAAAATGCATGAGATCATGGCTTGATTATGTTGCATGATTAAGGATTTTAGTTCACTTAAAATCTAACCAACATAGTAAGAGCCTTAAGTTCCAAACTTAAAAAATTGAGTTAAAAGGTGCCATGCCAAAATATACACTTGCTTGGATATCCTTTACATCAATCTAGTAATAGTTTTCGCTCAGCGAGGTGTTACTTATTGGTCCTAAAGGGGCAAGGTACACAAATAATTGTGAGTACATGTTAGTTTTGGTGAAACTCAACGATATAAGTAAGGAGTCCTTTTATGTCGTGGCGAAATCGATAGGTTTACCTAATAAAGTTCTTAGACGTACCTATCAACCAAGAGTAGTTTCTAGACTATTAGCAAAAGGCTTTTGCTTACCTAAAATGTTTTAGAATTGAGTCGACAAACTGTGCTTAATTCTTCAATGGTTTTAGGGTCTTGGAATCATTTTATTCACACCTGCCGGAACACATAATTCGAATAAAATGCTAATGACTTGTTTAAATTGCATGATTGCTTTAATTTTCAAGTTATTACTCATGATAAATGTTTAGACTTTGCATGCTTCAATGTATGTTTTAATTATTGTTTATATTAAATATCTTGCACTGCAATAAATCCTTTTAGAAAGGTAACAGTAAATTTCCTCGATTGGTAGTGAATCCAAGAACGATTCACGGAAATGAGAGAAAATGAGCAATTTAAAATGTACGCTTCTTATAGCGACTTTTATGGTTGTTTTCGAGTATCAAAATCGAATGGCAAACCGATTGGTGCTTGTCAATTCAAAATACAATGTAGTTTTGAGATCATAAAGCATTGAGTTTAAACACTCAGCTTTACCAATGGTTAACAACCTAATATCTTTGTCCATTTATTTCTCGAATGAGTCTAGTCCCTAGACATTCAAATAGATTGATGCTTAGAGAACTTTAGAAGCTTCTGGTAAGATCATCTAGTTGAAACAGAATATTCAACATAAATGGTAAGAACTTTGTTGGAGTGACATTGGACATGTCTAAACAAAGTACAAAAGTCAATACTAGAGAATTCAATTCTTAAGGCTATTAGAAAGGGTACAAGAAATAGGAAAACAAAGGAACAAATGAAAGGAATTTACAATTCTGTTTCTACCTATAAGTTTATGTTTAAAGAGCAGTGACCTAGCAATCAAACTTCCTTGGTATCATATACCGCTTGAGGTTCTTACTTCAGTAAAACTCAAACAATGGAAGCTAGGATACACTAATGACCTACAAGTGGGAAATGAAGCATGGCAATGCTACATTAGTTGTAGGGTCATCTAGTTTGTTTTAAGTCCTTTCAAAGGCTGGAACTTAATGGCTATTTTGTTCCATAATCAGCATACCTAAATTTCTGTTTTCAGACACAGAAAGACTCACATTCGGAAGAACAAAAACAATGTTTGTTTGTTTATTTGAATGAAATGGTCATTTACGGTTTGAGTCAATATGCTTGATTAAAACAAACAACTCTTTAAACAAAAAGAACTTTACTAGGTTCAAATCAACCCCTTGATTTGAGTTCCACTAATCTTTGGCATTGTTGCTTAGACCATATCAACAAGTTAACATTCAAAAGCTCTATTTTGATGGACTTTTGAAAGTTCATTGATTTCTAGATCAATTTAAGACAACTAGTCTTACTTGTTGAAAGTAACAAAAGATATGAACTATTGTTAGAATGCCTAGACGATAGAGTTCAAAGCTAAAGAAAGGTTTTATGACTTTATTATTTCACACAGATTTGAGTGAATATAGGTTTATTTACTCAATGTGATATAAGTTTGAATCTGTTTGGCTAGTTCAAAGATTCAGAAGTATAAATCCCACTTGGCAAGAAATCATAAAGATCTAGGTTAAATCATGTTGATGATTACTTAAGTCAAGAATGATTGTGTGTAGTAAAATTCACAATCTAGCTCCATAAGATATGACATATCTAAGTTGGAATGATCGAAGTCAATTAGTACTTGATTCGATCAATGATGAATCATAAAGACTTTTCCTATAATTTCTAAAACAAAATGCTCAACTACCACCAAACTAAACCAAATTCGTCAAAGCTATTGAAAAGTAATTTCAGAATATCTTTTCATAATATATCTAAAGAGTTCCTAAACTCAGTGGGAGCTTAGTGTTTGTTATTCGACAAACTAAGGCCCAAGTATAGATATATGTTTCATTGTGATTTATTCAAATGAGACACAAGGGTATTGTTTCTACCACGAATTTTTGAGAACATAATGTTTGTTTGCTCGAAATAATGTCCTTTTAGAGATTCGTTTCCAAAATGACAAGTGGGAGAAAATAGACCTCGAAAGTTTTCGAGGCGATCAACAAACATAAACGGACATTCCGGAGGCTTTTCGAAGTGCTTCAGAAAATCCGAACTTATTCTTTAAAGACTTTAGAAGTGGCTTTAAAGAAGAGACATCTCTTAGAAGACTTTACAAGTGCTTTAAGGAGAACAGAATATTCAAAGGACTTTCAAGTAGCTATTGATATTCTATTTGTTTGATGTTCTATACCCAAAGTAGGCATAGAGTTCAAGTCACTGGAACTATGATATTCTTCTATTGGATAGTGAAGAAACATGGAGTTCAGGTCACTAAAGCTATGCGATTCTTCTATTAGACAGTGAAGAAACCTACAACTTGCAGTCAAACTATTATCATATAGATTAATGAGTTTATAACCTGTGAGAAAGCTATGACGAAACCCAGATTCCCTAAAATGGTTAGAGGGCATATATAGACTCAAATGTTTTAAATAGTTAGAGGCCATAAAACATACTCAATGTTTAGATGACAAAATTGAAATTTTGTTGATTTGCAAGAATAGTTTCACACCTATTGGTTGCAAGTTTGTTTTAACGATAAAAACCATCAAACATGAAATTGTGTTCACACACAAAGCTAGATTAGTTGCTAAAGGTTACAAGCAAATTCACGGCGTGGATTGTGTTGAAACCTCATGCATAATCGTAATGCTCAAGTCTATAAATCAAGCAATGATCGCATATTGGTACATATGGCAATTGGATGACAAAAAAATTCCTCAATAAAATGTTGGAATAAACTATGTACATGGTATATCATAGGATTTGTGGATCCAAATAAATGCTTGAAAAAGAAAGCTAGCTTATGAAATCTAAGTACAGATTTAAGCAAGCAATTGGGAATTAGAAATGTATTTTAGTGAAGCTAATAAGTATTTTAGTTTCATAAAATGTACATGATTCTTATAGATATATAAGAAGTTTAGTGGGAGTACATAAAAACTTAACTGGTCCTGTGTGTATCACACACATATCTCTCTATTGTAAAATAACATTCAAATGCTAATGACTTAGATTTGAAATTATTCATCAATGATGGACCAAGGCGAAACTTAGTACATACTGGGTATTAAGATCTATTTACAAAGATCTTATATTAATGTTTTGGATTAAGTAATGGCATTTACTAAATCAAACACGGATGACCCCATTGGAGATATTCGACCCATGTGAATAAATCTAAGTAAAGAATGTTTGAACTATGTATAAGCATTTACTAAGTTAAACATCAAAGGATCTAAATAAGATTCTTCACCTATATTATATGTCAAAGAATTTAGCTGGATTCAGTATCTACTGAAATTGAATGAGCTAAAGTTACATGAATAGAATTCAATTGGGAGTTATTCTGCAAAAGAATTTATCATGTATGATATAATATAAGGATCGCCAAAAATGTATCGTATGACTTTAGGCATGACGAACATATACCAATCTCTATTGACCTAAGTGAAGATCAACTAGATTGAGATCAAGAAAAACTTATGGTACTTGAAAAGGTACATAGGAATAGTTCTTGACTCAAGGAAATAAAGATATGCTAAATATTGATGCTACACGCATAAACACTGGTAAAGGATCAAGCAAGATCCCTTTGGAGTTAACCATTGGCAAGGACGAGTTATAGAGCATCGTGTTTTGAAATGGCAACATGGATCGAAGACCATGAGTTGTTGCGTGGGAAATTAAAATATTAATTTCTATGTTCCAAAGATACAGCTGGAAAATATTCCACGTATCTATGAAACTGCTTGGATAAGTAATTCCAAACAAAGCATTACTAGCAACCTATAAAGTTGAAGTAAAAGTACTTATTGCCTAAGAAGCAATAAAACAGGGTTGTTTATGTTAAAGAGTTCTTCACTGAACTTGGGTAGATCACATGTCTGCTGGCTTGATGGTTCTTCATTGAAAAATGCGTAGAACCACTCTTGAAGCAAGAAGAGACTAGATCACAAAATAAACATACTCAAAAGATCTTATCATCTATCTCGAAGAACATTCGATGGAAAGGATATCAAGATTGGCAAAGCATTATAACTAAACCTATGTAACAAGTGAGAAGCAACACTCACATTTGTAGCACTGGAAATCAAGCATAGCTTTGAATTCCATGAAATGTTTTAAAGATGGGTTAGAGGCCCATGGTTGTAAAACGTTGGGGTTGAACATTTATCATATATGAAATGTATTTTTCATATTCCATTTAATCTTGGTTTAGTATTAAATGATGAGTCCCTTCAATTTGACGAAATATTCAAGATAGACTGTCAGGACCAGTTCTGTGACTAAGAAATGTCTATCAAGTGAACTTGAATGTCAAAGGTTGAGAATGGTCCCTGGTCGGAGTTTTCTATAAAATAGGACGCATAGAAAACGTTAGACGACTAGAGTGCAAGATGACTAGTAGTTCTGTTTCTTGAACTATGTGGACATGGCAATGTCATAATCATTTGCATAGATACTTACTTTGGGAAGACTAGTATCGGACAGACCTATGAAACTTTACTGTAAGAGATGAAAATCTGTCATAAGTAAATTTCATTAAAATTATTAGACACTAAATCCTCAATACCTGAGTGATTTGAGATTACTTGTTTGAGAACTGATTGCTTTGACGTTGACCAACCGTCTGAAGGAAATAATGCCCTTGGTCCAAGTATGCATTCTATGTTAAGTCTAATAAATGCGGTTCAGTATTAATTAACAAGTTAATAATTCAGTGAGATCAAGTGAGCTGAATGCCTAGCTAGAGGCCGCTTCAGTTCAAGTGGAATTAATGATATTAATCCACAGCTTACTCTTGACTGAACCCGTAGGGTCACACAAATAGTACGTAAACGGATCAAGTATTTAATGGCATTAAATACTCTATCTATGGATATTCGGAATCGACGGATCTTGGTTTCAATGGGAGCTGAGATCGTCACAGGCAAGAAATGAATACTCCGGAAACGATGATATTACCGGAAACGGAAATATGGATCGTATCGGAAATATAAATATTATCCAAGTCGTAGATGTTGCCGGAAACGGAAACATGGTACGTATCGGAAAATATTATCGGAAATGGAAATATTACCAGAATCGGAAATATTATCGGAAACGGAAATATTGTCAGAATCGGAAATATTACCGGAATCGGAAAATAATTCCGGAAACGGAAATATTAAATATTTGTTCGAAACGGAAATTAATTCCGGAATCGGAAATGTTAAATATTGTTCGTATCGGAAATGAATTTCGGAATCAGAAATTTAATCGGAAGCGTATCGTACGAATAAGCATCGGACGAGGCCTGCCGGACGAGGGCCCAGCACAAAGCCAGGCCATCGCCCAGCAAGCCAAGCGCGCCACACAAACAGCCACGCCAGGCCCAGCGCAAGGCCAGGCCCAGCAGGCCGTGGCAGCGCGCACAGCGCGCGCAGCGCGCGCGGGTGCTAGCGTGGGCTTGTGGCTCGCGCAGGCCTCGCTGCGTGGGCTGCTGCTCGCACGCACGCATGGGCGGCCCATCGTGGCTGCCGTGTGTGTGTGCGTAAGTGTTTGTGTTCGTGCACGTTTCCTAAAACGTGCAGAGTTCGGTTAATGATTAAATTCCTAATTCTATTTGATAAATTAATTAAATTAGAGTTCTTGTAGGATTCTAGGTTTAATTAATTTGTATCTGAATAGGATTCCAATTCCCTTTCCATAACCCTATAAATATGTGGCTTGGGTTCACAATTTACAACGAGTTTAAAAGTATTCAAAGTGAGTTTTTGAGAGAAAAATTCAGCCACACATCTTGCTCAAAAGTGCCGAAAATTCTAGTACCTTAAGGGCGATTCTAGTTGGTCAATCTTAAGGCGGATCCGGACGTGCTGTGGACTATCTACGGAGGGACGACACTTGGAGTCCTAAAGACTTGTTCTTGCTCGGTTCGGGCGCAGCTAGGGAGGGCACGCAACAAAGAGTATGCATCTAAATTATGCTATATGATTATGTGTAAATAATATGTAATCCTGGGTTAATGGTTGTTTCCGCATGATTTATGTAATATCATATGTATCATAACCTAACAGTGGTATCACGAGCCCCTTATTATTTTCATAATCTAAATTGCATAAACATGGTTAAATATTACAAATTTGCAAGAATTAAAAGGGGTGATTAATTTTCGTAATTGTTAATTAATTGCAAATTGCGTTTATTTAATTATACGTACGCAGTTTTTTCGGCAGTTTCTTCGTTACTCATCCAAATCGAGTGATTTTTGTGTCAATTCCGCATGTAAAAGGCATTCTAAAATTTTGACAAAAATAGTGTTTTTCTGCCGAACCCAGAATTCTCAAATACGAAGCCTAACTATGACTTTTCGAAGGTTTTAGTTTTTCGAATGCAAAATTTCGTAAATTTAAGATGTTAAATTAAATATTTGCGATTCTTGTTGATAAATCTTGAATTTTTGATTGACCTACTGCATATGTTTAACAAGTTTGAATGCCTAGTCTTGTTAATTATGCAATCTAATTTGTAATTATGATTAATTTGTTGAAAATTAGAATAATTTAGAATTAATTTGATTTTCATAATTAATTATAATTTAATTAGAAACCTATGATTAAAAACCACCATAAAAATTGTAAATTTATGATAAATTTTAAATTTTTATGACCTAGACTTGAATCCATAACAATCGGAAATCAATTGGATAATAAATTTTCGATTTTTCGCCCTAAAATTATGAAATTAATATTATTTATTAATTTGTCATTAATTTTAAATATAATTTCAAATTTTTATGTGATTCGTTCATAAACCTTGCACGCACGAAGCAATGGACGCTTCGTGTTACCCTTAAGGGGTGTTGTATAATGCGGGCATGCGACGACGAGCAAGGGAGCTCGTCGCCCGTGCGGCACGAATGCAATGAGCAAGGGCGTAGTGCACGAGCACAAGGCAGCAGCCCTGCCTTGTGTCGTGTGCCACGAGCAATGGACGAATGGGCATGGGCGAAGGGCGAGCCAAGGCAGTCACGTGTGGGCAGCAAGCGAGCTGCGCCACAGCGCGCGCTGCCTCGCGCGCAGCGAGCGCAAGCTCGCGTGCCACGAGCGCTGCGCCCAGCGTTGCTCGCGCGCACAGCGAGCGATGGCTCGCGCGCACAGCGAGCGATGTCGCGCGCCCAGCGAGCGATGGCTCACGCGCACAGCGAGCGATGTCGCGCGCCCAGCGAGCGATGGCTCGCGCGCCCAGCGAGCGATGTCGCGCGCCCAGCGAGCGATGGCTCACCCGCACTGCGAGCGATGGCTCGCGTGCGACGAGCGCTGGCGCGCGCGCAGCAAGCACCACAGCGTGCGATGACTTGCGATGGAGATGCAGCAGCTATGCGACGAGCGCATGGGCTGCGCGCATATGGCCAGCAATGGCTGTGTGCGTGCGGCCCATGGGCGTGCAATGCGTAGGGTGTTTGTGTTACGATTAGATCGTTTTGAATGTTTAATTTGAAAATTTCAGTTCATGTAATTTTAATTAGTTTTAAAATTAATAATTTAAATTATTTTCTTGGATTTTAATTTTGAATATTGTAATTATAATAAATGTTATTTATTCTAATTATTTTACTAAAATTAAAATCATGAATTAATTTAAATACGACTGAAATTAAATTAAACTTTTTGGATTCAATTATAAATTTATATGAGTTTTAAATTTTAATTAAATTTGTATGTTTCTGGTTAGACTAGAAATACATTTTTATGTTTAAAATTAGTAAAGCATATGAATTTATTGGTTTAAGTGGGAGCGCTTTTTAGTCATAAACTCTTGATTAGGTCTACAAATCCTTAAGGTTAAAACAACTTGATTAGAATTAATAAGGACTGAATAATTGGTAGATTATTGGTGCCCTTGATTAATTGCTGCAAATATTTACGTGATGCATAATGTGTTTTACTAACCAGCTATGTGGGCCATTCATGATAATGAATGGGTGAATGGTATATATATTGTATATGTACTGTTTTGCAGGTTATGAAGTGACTAGTATGGCCCAAATAGGATAGAAAATATGGTCTGCGTACCATTAATTTGAATGTAATTGGTCTAAAGTACCAAAGTTATTTTTCAATTCAAATATGGTCTGCGAACCATCAAATAGTTGTAATTAATTATAGCTTATCCTATTTGAAGAAAATGGTACCTCCCACGGAGATTTTCAAGACGGACTTTGAAGTTAAAGCTTCAAGATGAAGTCGGGCCATACTAGATCACAAATATCTTATGCATGTTTTAAGTTATTTATTGCTTTTAAATATGTCTTAAAATGCATGAGATCAAAAGCTTGATTATGTTGCATGATTAAGGATTTTAGTTCACTTAAAATCTAACCAACATAGTAAGAGCCTTAAGTTCCAAACTTAAAAATTGAGTTCAAAGGTGCCATGCCAAAATATACACTTGCTTGGATATCCTTTACATCAATCTAGTAATAGTTTTCGCTCAGTGAGGTGTTACTTATTGGTCCTAAAGGGGCAAGGTACACAAATAATTGTGAGTACATGTTAGTTTTGGTGAAACTCAACGATATAAGTAAGGAGTCCTTTTATGTCGTGGCAAAATCGATAGGTTTACCTAATAAGTTCTTAGACGTACCTATCAACCAAGAGTAGTTTCTAGACTATTAGCAAAAGGCTTTTGCTTACCTAAAATGTTTTAGGATTAAGTCGACAAACTGTGCTTAGTTCTTCAATGATTTTAGGGTCTTGGAATCATTTTATTCACACCTGCCGGAACACATAATTCGAATAAAATGCTAATAACTTGTTTGAATTGCATGGTTGCTTTAATTTCAAGTTATTATTCATGATAAATGTTTAGACTTTGCATGCTTCAATGTATGTTTTAATTATTGTTTATAATTAAATATCTTGCACTGCAATAAATCCTTTTAGAAAGGTAACAGTAAATTTCCTCGATTGGTAGTGAATCCAAGAACGATTCACGGAAATGAGAGAAAGTGAGCAATTTAAAATGTACGTTTCTTATATCGACTTTTATGGTTGTTTTCGAGTATCAAAGTCGAATGGCAAACCGATTGGTGCTTGTGAATTCAAAATATAATGTGGTTTTGAGATCATAAAGCATTGAGTTTAAACGCTCAGCTTTACCAATGGTTAACAACCTAAAATCCTTTTTCCATTTAATTCTCGAATGAGTCTAGTTCCTAGACATTCGAATAGATCGATGCTTAGAGAACTTTAGAAGCTTCTGGTAAGATCATCTAGTTGAAACAGAATATTCAACATAAATTAAAATGGTAAAGAACCTTGTTGGTGACATTGGACATGTCTAACAAAGTATAAAAGTCAACACTAAAGAATTCAATTCTTAAGACTATAAGAAAGGGTACAAGAAATAGGAAAACGAGGAACAAATGAAAGGAATTTACGATTCCGTTTCTACCTATAAGTTTATGTTTAAAGAGAAGTGACCTAGCAATCAAACTTCCTTGGTATCATATACCGCTTGAGGTTCTTACTTCGGTAATAACTCAAACAATGGAAGCTAGGATACACTAATGACCTACAAGTGGGAAATGAAGCATGGCAATGCTACATTAGTTGTAGGGTCATCTAGTTTGTTTTAAGTCCTTTCAAAGGCTGGAACTTAATGGCTATTTTGTTCCATAATCAAAATACCTAAATTTCTGTTTTCAAACACAGAAAGACTCACATTCAAGAAAAAACAAAGACAATGTTTGTTTGTTTATTTGAATGAAATGGTCAATTACAGGTTGAGTCAATATGCTTGATTAAAACAAACAACTCTTTAAAGAAGTTTACTAGGTTCAAATCAAACCCTTGATTTGAGTTCCATTAAATCTTTGGCATTGTTGCTTAGACCATATCAACAAGTTAACATTCATAAGCTCTATTTTGATGGACTTTTGAAAGTTGGTTGATTTCTAGATCAACTTAAGACAAGCTAGTCTTACTTGTTTAAAGTAACAAAGAATATGAACTATTGTTAGAACGCCTAGACGATAGAGTTCAAAGCTAAAGAAAGGTTTTATGACTTTATTATTTCACATGGATTTGAGTGAATATAGGTTTATTTACTCAAATGTGATATAAGTTGAATCTGTTTGGCTAGTTCAAAGATTCAGAAGTATAAAATCCACTCGGCAAGAAATCATAAAGATCTAGGTTAGATCATGTTGATGATTACTTGAGACCAAATATGATCATCAATGATTGTGTGTTGTAATTTCACAATCTAGCTCCATAAGATATGGCATATCTACGTTGGAATGATCGAAGTCAATTAGTACTTGATTCGATCAATGATGAATCATAAAGACTTTTCCTATAATTTCTAAAACAAAATGCTCAACTACCACCAAACTAAACCAAATTCGTCAAAGCTATTGAAAAGTAATTTCAGGATATCTTTTCAATTATATATATCTAAAGAGTTGCTAAACTCAGTGGGAGCTTAGTGTTTGTTATTCAACAAACTAAGGCCCAAGTCTAGATATATGTTTCATTGTGATTTATTCAAATGAGACACAAGGGTATTGTTTCTACCACGAATTTTTAAGAACATAATGTTTGTTTGCTCGAAATAATGTCCTTTTGGAGATTCGTTTCCAAAATGACAAGTGGGAGAAAATAGACCTCGAAAATCTTCGAGGCGAACAACAAACATAAACGGACATTCCGGAGGCTTTTCGAAGTGCTTCAGAAAATCCGAACTTATTCTGTAAGGACTTTACAAGTGGCTTTAAAGAATAAACATCTCTTAGAAGACTTTACAAGTGCTTCAAGGAGAACAGAATATTCAAAGGACTTTCAAGTGGCTATTGATATTCTATTGTTTGATGTTCTATACCCAAGTAGGCATAGAGTTCAACTCACTGAAACTATGCAATTCTTCTATTAGATAGTGAAGAAACCTACAACTTACAGTCAAACTATTATCATGTAGATTAATGAGTTTGTGACTTGTAAGAAAGCTATGACGAAACCCAGATTCCCTAAAATGGTTAGAGGCCATATATAGACTCAAATGTTTTAAATGGTTAGAGGCCATAAAACATACTCAATGTTTTGATGACAAAATTGAAATTTTGTTGATTTGCAAGAATAGTTTCACACCTATTGGTTGCAAGTTTATTTTAAGGATAAAAACCATCAAACATGGAATTGTGTTCACACACAAAGCTAGATTAGTTGCTAAAGGTTACAAGCAAATTCATGGCATGGATTGTGTTGAAACCTCATGCAAAATCGTAATGCTTAAGTCTATAATTCAAGCAATGATTGCATATTGGTACATATGACAATTGGATGACAAAACGTATTCCTCAATCAAATGATGGAATACAATATGTACATGGTATGTCATAGAGTTTGTGGATCCAAATAAATGCTTGAAAAGGAAAGCTAGCTTATAAAATCTAAGTACAGATTTAAGCAAGCAATTGGGAATTGGAACTGTATTTTAGTGAAACTAATAAGTATTTTAGTTTCATAAAAAATACATGATTCTTATAGATATATAAGAAGTTTAGTGGGAGTACTTAAAACTTAATTGGTCCTATGTGTATCACACACATATCTCTCTATTGTGAAATAACATTCAAATGCTAATGACTTAGATTTGAAATTATTCATCAATAATGGACCATGGCGAAACTTAGTACATACTGGGTATTAAGATCTATTTACAAACATCTTATGATATTATTTTGGATTAAGTAATGGCATTTACTAAATCAAACACGAAAGTCTCCATTGGAGATATTCGACCTATGTGAATAAATCTAAGTAAAGGATGTTTGAACTATGTATAAGCATTTACTAAGTTAACATCAAAGAATCTAATGAGATTCTTCACCTATATTATATGTCAAAGAATTTAGCTGGATTCAGTATCTACTGAAATTGAATGAGCTAAAGTTACATGAATAGAATTCAATTGGGAATTATTCTACAAAAGAATTTATCATGTATGATATAATATGAGGATCGCCAAAAACGTATCGTATGACTTTAGGCATGACGAACATATACCAATCTCTATTGATCTAAGTGAAGACCAATTAGATTGAGATCAAGAAAAACTTATGGTACCTGAAAAGGTACATAGGATTACTTCTTGATTCAAGGAAATAAAGATATGCTAAATATTGATGCTACACGCATAAACACTGGCAAAGGATCAAGCAAGACCCTTTGGAGTTAACCATTGACAAGGACGAGCTAAAGAGCATCGTGTTTTGAAATGGCAACATGGATTGAAGACCATGAGTTGTTGCGTGGGAAATTAAATATGTTCTAAGATATAGCTGGAAAGTCTTCCACATATCTGTGAACTGCTTGGATAAGCAAATCCAAACAAAGCATCACTAGCAACCTAAACAGTTGAAGTAAAAGTACTTATTGCCTAAGAAGCAATAAAACAGAGTTGTTTATATTAATGAGTTCTTCATTGAACTTGGGTGGATCACATGTCTGCTAAACTTGATGATTCTTCATTGCAAAATGCGTAGAACCACTATCGAAGTAAGAAAGACTAGATCACATAATAAACAAACTCAAAAGATCTTATCATCATATCTCGAAGAACATTCGATGAAAAGGATATTAAGATTGGCAAAGCATGATAACTAAACCTATGCAACAAGTGAGAAGCAACACTCACATTGTAGCACTGGAAATCAAACATAGCTTTGAATTCCATGAAATGTTTTAAAGATGGGTTAGAGGCCCATGGTTGTAAAACATTGGGGTTGAACATTTATCATATATGAAATGTGTTTTCATATTCCATTTAATCTTGGTTTAGTATTAAATGATGAGTCCCTTCAATTTGACAATATATTCAAGATAGACTGTCAGGACCAGTCCTGTGACTAAGAAATGTCTATCAAGTGAACTTGAATGTCAAAAGTTGAAAATGGTCCCTATTCGGAGTTTTCTATAAAATTGGACGCATAGAAAACGTTAGACGACTAGAATGCAAGATGACTAGTAGTTCTGTTTCTTGAACTATGTGGACATGGCAATGTCATAATCATTTGCATAGATACTTACTTTGGGAAGACTAGTATCGGACAAGACCTATGAAACTTTACTGTAAGAGATGAAAATCTGTCATAAGTAAATTTCATTAAAATTATTAGACACTAAATCCTCAATACCTGAGTGATTTGAGATTACTTGTTTGAGAACTGGTTGCTTTGACGTTGACCAACCGTCGCACCGTAAAAGGAGGCTATAAAGGCAACGCTCAGGTAATCACCTATCAAACGAAGTCTAATCTCAAGATCGCAAGATTGGGATTGTCCTCCCATAAATCGGGATGAGATGCTTAAAAGTTGTACAAGGCCACTCGGAGAGCTAGAAACTGTGAAATGCATGGCCGTGCTCGGATGAATCATAGGCTATGATTATCTGTTTATTTGATCAGTTGAACTCTGAAACCGAGGAACACCTCTGGACATAATAAGGATGACAACTCTTACCTTATGTTCAAGAGCAAGCATCGAGCGACAAAGGAATTAGGAAATGCACACTTGTCCCTAAGGACAAGTGGGAGACTGAAGGAAATAATGCCCTTGGTCCAAGTATGCATTCTATGTTAAGTCTAATAAATGCGGTTCAGTATTAATTAACAAGTTAATAATTCAGTGAGATCAAGTGAGCTGAATGCCTAGCTAGAGGCCGCTTCAGTTCAAGTGGAATTAATGATATTAATCCACAGCTTACTCTTGACTGAACCCGTAGGGTCACACAAATAGTACGTAAACGGATCAAGTATTTAATGGCATTAAATACTCTATCTATGGATATTCGGAATCGACGGATCTTGGTTTCAGTGGGAGCTGAGATCGTCACAGGCAAGAAATGAATACTCCGGAAACGATGATATTACCGGAAACGGAAATATGGATCGTATCGGAAATATAAATATTATCCAAGTCGTAGATGTTGCCGGAAACGGAAACATGGTACGTATCGGAAAATATTATCGGAAATGGAAATATTACCAGAATCGGAAATATTATCGGAAACGGAAATATTGTCAGAATCGGAAATATTACCGGAATCGGAAAATAATTCCGGAAACGGAAATATTAAATATTTGTTCGAAACAGAAATTAATTCCGGAATCGGAAATGTTAAATATTGTTCGTATCGGAAATGAATTCCGGAAACAGAAATTTAATCGGAAGCGTATCGTACGAATAAGCATCGGACGAGGCCTGCCGGACGAGGGCCCAGCACAAAGCCAGGCCATCGCCCAGCAAGCCAAGCGCGCCACACAAACAGCCACGCCAGGCCCAGCGCAAGGCCAGGCCCAGCAGGCCGTGGCAGCGCGCACAGCGCGCGCAGCGCGCGCGGGTGCTAGCGTGGGCTTGTGGCTCGCGCAGGCCTCGCTGCGTGGGCTGCTGCTCGCACGCACGCATGGGCGGCCCATCGTGGCTGCCGTGTGTGTGTGCGTAAGTGTTTGTGTTCGTGCACGTTTCCTAAAACGTGCAGAGTTCGGTTAATGATTAAATTCCTAATTCTATTTGATAAATTAATTAAATTAGAGTTCTTGTAGGATTCTAGGTTTAATTAATTTGTATCTGAATAGGATTCCAATTCCCTTTCCATAACCCTATAAATATGTGGCCTGGGTTCACAATTTACAACGAGTTTAAAAGTATTCAAAGTGAGTTTTTGAGAGAAAAATTCAGCCACACATCTTGCTCAAAAGTGCCGAAAATTCTAGTACCTTAAGGGCGATTCTAGTTGGTCAATCTTAAGGCGGATCCGGACGTGCTGTGGACTATCTACGGAGGGACGACACTTGGAGTCCTAAAGACTTGTTCTTGCTCGGTTCGGGCGCAGCTAGGGAGGGCACGCAACAAAGAGTATGCATCTAAATTATGCTATATGATTATGTGTAAATAATATGTAATCCTGGGTTAATGGTTGTTTCCGCATGATTTATGTAATATCATATGTATTATAACCTAACACCGCCACACCGTAAAAGGAGGCTATAAAGGCAACGCTCAGGTAATCACCTATCAAACGAAGTCTAATCTCAAGATCGCAAGATTGGGATTGTCCTCCCATAAATCGGGATGAGATGCTTAAAAGTTGTACAAGGCCACTCGGAGAGCTAGAAACTGTGAAATGCATGGCCGTGCTCATGAATCATAGGTTATGATTATCTGTTTATTTGATCAGTTGAACTCTGAAACCGAGAAACACCTCTGGACATAATAAGGATGACAACTCTTACCTTATGTTCAAGAGCAAGCATCGAGCGACAAAGGAATTAGGAAATGCACACTTGTCCCTAAGGACAAGTGGGAGACTGAAGGAAATAATGCCCTTGGTCCAAGTATGCATTCAATGTTAAGTCTAATAAATGTGGTTCAGTATTAATTAACAAGTTAATAATTCAGTGAGATCAAGTGAGCTGAATGCCTAGCCAGAGGCCGCTTCAGTTCAAGTGGAATTAATGATATTAATCCACAGCTTACTCTTGACTGAACCCGTAGGGTCACACAAATAGTACGTAAACGGATCAAGTATTTAATGGCATTAAATACTCTATCTATGGATATTCGGAATCGACGGATCTTGGTTTCAGTGGGAGCTGAGATCGTCACAAGCAAGAAATGAATACTCCGGAAACGATGATATTCCCGGAAACGAAAATATGGATCATATCGGAAATATAAATATTATCCAAGTCGTAGATGTTGCCGGAAACGGAAACATGGTACGTATCGGAAAATATTATCGGAAATGGAAATATTGCCGGAATCGGAAATATTGTCGGAAACGGAAATATTGTCAGAATCGAAAATATTATCGGAATCGGAATATAATTCCGGAAACGGAAATATTAAATATTTGTTCGAAACGGAAATTAATTCCGGAATCGGAAATATTAAATATTGTTCATATCGGAAATGAATTCCGGAATCGGGAATTTAATCGGAAGCGTATCGTACGAATTAGCATCGGACGAGGCCCGCTAGACGAAGGCCCAGCACGAAGCCAGGCCATCGCCCAGTGAGCCGCACGCAGCAACGCACGCCTCGACCAGGCCCAGCGCAAGGCCAGGCCCAGCCAAGGGCGCGCGCGCGCGTAGCACAGCAACATGGGCTGTGCGCCTATCGTGGGCCGCAAGGCCTGCGCGGGTGCACGACTTGTACGATGCGTGTGCGGGAAATCCTAATCCTATTAGGATTTGTGCAAAGATTAAAATCCTAATCCTATTAGATTTGCTTTGTTATTTAGAGTCCTAATAAAGTTCTAATTAGCAAATCCACATCCTAGTAGGATTACAATTCCTTTTCCATACTCCTATAAATAAGTGCCTAGGGTCACAATTTATGGGTACGATTGAAGTATTCAAAGGGTAAGTTTTTGAAAGAAAAATCAGCCATACACTTGCAAACACATAGCCGAAATTCCTAGTAACCTTAAGGGCGATTCTAGTTGGTCTAACTTGAGGCGGATCCGGATGTACTGTGGACTATCTACGGAGGGACGACATTTGGAGTCCTAAAGACTTGTTCTTGTTCGGTTCGGGCGCAGCTAGGGAAGGCACGCTACAACATGTATGCATCTATTCTATGCTAAATGATTATGTGTAAATAATATGCTTTCCTGGCTTTATGGTTTTTCCGCATGATTTATGAATTGTCATATGTATCATAACCTAACAGGAGGTTCATCAACTTGAACTGCTTCTAAAGAGTTCTGAGTTCGTTGTTCGTCTCGAATCTCTTTGAGGTCTATTATTCTCCCACTTGGCAATTTGGAAATATGATTTCTTTCCAAAAAGACACCGTCACGAGCAACGAATACCTTGTTGTCTGACTTGTTGTAGAAATAATACCCCATAGTTTCTTTTGGATACCCAACGAAGAAACATTTGTCAGATTTAGGTTGTAGCTTGTCCGAAATTAATCGCTTGACACATGCTTCGCAACCCCAAATCTTCAGAAAAGACAACTTTGGAAGTTTCCCAGTCCATAATTCGTATGGAGTCTTTTCAACAGCTTTTGACGGAGCACGATTCAGTGTGAGTGCTGCAGTTTGCAACGCATGTCCCCAGAACTGTAAAGGAATTTCGGCCTGACCCATCATTGAACTGACCATATCGAGTAAGGTTCTATTTCTCCGTTCCGACACTCCATTCCATTGAGGTGTCCCCGGAGTAGTCAATTCAGAAAGAATACCGCATTCTTTTAGATGGTCATCAAACTCGTGGCTAAGATATTCACCTCCTCGATCCGATCTTAGAGCTTTGATTTTCTTGCCATGTTGATTCTCTACTTCATTTTGAAATTCTCGGAATTTCTCAAACGATTCAGACTTGTGCTTCATTAAGTAAATATAGCCATATCTACCGAAGTCGTCCGTAAACGTTATGAAATAGCTGAACTCACCTCTAGCTTTCGTACTCATAGGCCCACATACGTCCGTATGCATTAGCCCTAGTAGTTCGCTTGCTCTTTCTCCTACCTTTGAGAAAGGTTGCTTTGTCATTTTGCCAAGTAAACAAGATTCGCATTGATCAATCTTCTCTAAGTCAAATTATTCTAGAATTCCTTTCCGTTGAAGTAATTCAATGCGCTTTATGTTTATATGGCCTAATCGACAATGCCACAGAAATGTGAGATCCGAATCACCAGTTTTAACCTTTTTGGTATTTATGTTATAAATGTGTTTGCTCGTATCTAGCACATAAAGACCGTTTTCTTGTTGTGCTGAACCATAAAACATTCCATTCAAAGAAAAAGAACAACTATTGTCTTTAAATTGAAAACTAAAACCTTTAGAATCCAAACTTGAAACGGAAATGATGTTTCTGGTGATACTAGGAACATAGTAACAGTTTTCTAGTTCCAAAACAAACCCACTAGGCAAAGAAATAAAATAAGATCCTACGGCTAATGCAGCAATCCGTGCTCCATTTCCCACGCGTAGATCCATCTCGCCTTTATCAAGATTTCTACTTCTCCTTAGTCCCTGTGAATTGGAACATAAGTGTGAGCCACAACCAGTATCTCATACCCAAGAAGTAGAATTAGCAAGATTACAATGTATAACACACATACCTGAAGGAGAAGCAACGTTTCCGTCCTTCTTCTCTTCCTTTAGTTTGGGGCAATCTCGCTTGTAATAACCAATTTCATTACAATTGAAGCATTGCGATGTAGATGGAGAACGATCCTTCTTCATCTTCTTCTTGGATGGCGCCACTTGCCTTCATGAAGTAGATGGAGATGCACCCTTGCGTTGGATCTTCTCCGGAACCTTTTTCTTGATTTTCTTACTCTTTACTTTTAGCTATGCTTTCTTATCACTTACAAAGTCCAATTCGTACTGATGAAGCAAGTAAATTAGTTCACTAAGAGTATTCTCCCTTTTCTTGGAGAAATAGAGTAGTTTGAATTTCTTATAATCAGGGTGAAGAGAATTCAAAAGTATTCCCGCAGCTGCAGAATCTGGGAATGGATCACCAAGTAACTCAAGCCTGTTGAGAAGACCAACCATTTTCTTTGTATGAGTTCTAATTGGCGTCCGTTCTGTCATTTCAAGATCAATGACCGTTTCCCTTGCTTTTTGTCTTTCGACGTCAAAGCAACAACCCAGTGGAGCGTTAAGCTTTAGATCCTCAAATGAATTTACCAATTCAAAAACATTTTGGTCGACATGTTGACCACCATGTTGGAATCTACCACGACATATATCCCTAAGATGCCTTAGGAGTGCCCATGGCTCGTATGCAACGAACCTTGCATTCCAATCATTGGGGATAGAGCCAAGAATAAGATCCATCACTAGCGACACGTAGCTTGCCCACGTACAATGCTTTTCTGGAGTCATATTCTTTGAGTAATAGCTGGGGATGGGATGGTCAACTACATATTCAATGTTGTTCCACCTGAGGACTTGCTGAAGCTTCCTCTCCCAATCAAGAAAGTTTGATAGGTTCAATTTTACATCCAGAATTTCAGTTACTTTGAGTTTTGTTTTGATCGCGGCCATATTGATTACTACAATCGAAAAGAATTTGCAATAAATAACCATTCATACAATTCAATAACTTTGAAATAAAAGCAAAACATGCAATCATTAAAGCTATTAAAAAATTTCATTCATGCAAAAGCAAAAACACGGTCCAAAATGAATGAAACAATTCCAAGACCCCAAAAGTCCTAAATCCTTAAGCAGCTTTAGCATGTCTTAAGTAGTTTAAGATTTTAGGTAAGCAAAACCTATTGCTAGTAATCTCCAAATTACTCTTGGTTAAAAAATTAATGCCATAATTTATCCCATTGCCACAACTTAATGCCATTGTTGTTTGAGTTTTAACCACAATCAACGTGCTCCTTTAGGACGCCTTACCACCTAAGTCAACTAAAATAGCACCTCGCTTTAGCGTAAGCCTACTATCTTAGATCCCTAGATTTTTGTAAGTGTTGATTTGGAAGGCAATTTTTAAACTCAATATTACTTGGACCTAGTTGTTTCTATGTTGGTTCGATTATTTAGTGAACTTAAAACTAATTGCCTGAGGCCCAAGAGCACACGAGCAGAGCTCGCGCACCCCCAGCCCCATCGCTCGCGCACGCGTCCCCGCAGCGATGCTGCCCTGCGCTGCGTGTTGTGCATCGTGAGCGCTCGACGTTACAAGGCTTGCACCTTGCTTCGTCGCAGCCCCACAAGCTACCTCGCCTGCCCTTCCCTCGCCCAGCGCGCACGAGGCACGTAGCATCGCTGCTGCTGCCCGTGTCGCATGGCTCGGTCGCGCACAATGGCCTCGTATGGCTCGACGAGCCATACTTCCATCATGCCCATGTTCGTGTTTTTGGTTCGTAAAACGGACCAACTTAATTAAAATTTAATTTAATTCACGAACTTGCATTAATTTTATTTTTCAAAAAAAAAGTTACGATTTAATTTTCGAAAAACAACGATTTTTAACGATTTAATAAACTTTAACGACAATCCAATTTCGTAAAATTAATAAATCAAGGGCTAACAATATTCAAACTTTCAAGAACGATCGAATCAACTTTAAAGTTTGAACTTTTAATTAATAAAATCCGAAACTTTATATCGTTCATAAACAATTAAATTTCAGATTATTAATAATTTGGTTTAAGTGCTATTAAAATTAACGAAACCATTCAAAATTTTAACCCAATAATTTTTAAAATTAGCCACTGACCCATGAAATTATACCCCTTCCCCAATTAACCGAATTATTAAACCAAAATTATTAAAATTCAATTAGGGTTGCAAATTTTACGAATTGGGGAAAGGCAAAATTAGGGTGTATACTTATCGGAAACATCTGAAATTTTTACCATAGATCAAGCATGTACCCAGAAACATTGTATCAAAATTTCAAGCAATTCCGAGTAGTGTAGGTCGACCTTTAATTGAATTACTGTCCGACACTTTTAATTTTTAATGAAAAATTAACAAAAACGCCCAAAAAACGATACTTCGAGGCCTGTTTTCGCAATTCTATTCGCATGAGTTGATCTTAGAAAATTGTTTTCCATCAGATTAGGGTTTTAAAAATCGAAAAAGCGAATATTTTTTATTTCGGAACTGCCAATTTCGCAATTAATCCCATAATTCGAAAAAAAATTCCGAAAAATCAACAAAAATTCCAAACATTTCGACAATGCAAAAACAATAATAATCATGCTAATTCATGCTTTGAATACATAAGGCTCTGATACCACTGTAGGGGAATACAGTTAAGCATAATAACATGTGCGGAACAATCCCCAAAGCCAGGAAACATGTATAAAGCACAGATTAAGCAAACTTACATTCGAAGCGTGTTTTCCACAATAATCTGTCAACGAACACGAACAAAGAAATCCACTTGTCGTTCCTCTACTTGGTTCACCGACACGATCAGATCCGTCTTGATAATCGTAGCTTAGTCAATTGATCAAGAGATTTGCTTTTGGGATGAACACACTATGGAGGCACAGAGAGAATTAGGGTTCTCTGTTTTCTCCTAGGGTTATGTGTAATCTGAATTGTGATTGTTCTAAGTTGGAAATTAGGTTGTAAGGTTATTTACATAACCTTACTAACCGACCAAGCCAAGAGGCAAGGCCGGCTAGCAAGCCCGCAAGCCAAAACACACGGACACGCACAGCCAGTGGGTCGTGGGCCGTGCTGCTGCTGTGTCGTGGTCTCGGCCCGCATGCACGCGCACAGCTCCGCGCCACAAGGGCCTCGCTGCTGCTGCGTTGCTTTGCTTGCTCGCCTATGCGCACGCCCATGGGCCTCGAGTGCTCCGTGCACTCGGCTCGTGGGCCGCTCCTTGTATTCGCGATTAAATATATTTCCGATATATTTATTTATCGTTTCGTATACGACGAATCACCGTCGTACGATACGATTTTTTCGTTTCGCCTAGCTTACGAATATTCGCGATACGATATACGATTCCGATGCAAGGTCGTATCGTATAATACGTTTCCAACTTAAATCCCGAAAGCTATTAAATGAATTTCCGATTCATTTAATCCGGTGATCTGTTACGTGTCATTGGTGTGACCTTGTAGGTTCAGTCAAGAGTAAGTTGTGAGTTCAATATCCATTAGAACTCACTGATCGGAAGCATTGCTCCAGCTAGCTGTTCCGATCACTTGATCTCACTGAATTAATTGTTCGCAATTAATCTGAACCTTGGTATTAGACTTAATGCACCTTGGGTGGAGGACATATTTCCTTCACAATCCACTCAAAGAATTCAAGTTCCTGTTGAACCTGATATTCAAGATGCAACCATGGAGGACGTTCTCAACAGTTACATCGAAAACAATGCTTTGGCACAGGAACGTGAAGAAGAGGAGGCAATGGAAGCTGAAGAACAACATATTATTTCTGATTCTGAAGGTATGAATAATTAATTATATGTTTGAAGTTAAAGTTATGGTTATAAATGTAAAAGTTAGGGATATTCCTGTTAAAGTTAGGTAAATGTGTTGGTTTGGCTGAAGTATTGGTGTTTGAAAAAGTTACAGATAACAAAGTTAAAGTTTAGGTATTCAGAGTAAAAGTTAAGTAAGTAAAATGTAAAATAGTTATGCATAAAAGTTATAGTTTATACGTTCAAAGTTAAAGTTATAGTTATGAATGAAAAAGTTAGAGATATTCCTGTAAAAGTTATGTAAATGTGTTGGTTTGGCTGAAAAATAGGTGTTTGAAAAAGTTACAGATATCAAAGTTAAAGTTGGGGTTTTCAGAGTAAAAGTTAAGTATTGAAATGTAAAGTTATAGTTATGCATAAAAGTTATAGTTTATATGTTCAAAGTTAAAGTTATAGTTATGAATGAAAAAGTTAGAGATATTCCTGTAAAAGTTATGTAAATGTGTTGGTTTGGCTGAAAAATAGGTGTTTGAAAAAGTTACAGATATCAAAGTTAAAGTTGAGGTTTTTAAAGTAAAAGTTAAGTATGTAAAATGTAAAGTTTAGAATATTTGCTTAGATTTTTAACATGATTTTAATAAAGAATTTACAGTTGTGGTTTTATGCATAAAAGTTAGCCTTGTTTAAATACATATAAGACTTGTTTTAGTAAAAGTTATAGTTTTATCCATAAAAGTTAGACTTATTTTAGTAAAAGTTACCCTTATTGTAATAAAAGTTACAGTTTTATGCGTAAAAGTTAGCTTGTTTTAGTAAAAGTTAGCCTTGTTTTAGTAAAAGTTAAAGTTCTATGCATACAAGTTAAACTTGTTTTAGTAAATGTTGGCCTTGTTTTAATAAAAGTTATAGTATTATGCGTAAAAGTTAGGGTTTAATAATAAAAATTTCTGCTGATTTTTAGTAATTGCAATAACAGAACCGGATCAAGATATTGTTGGAACACTGATGGGATACACTGCCGAAACAGTGGAGGAACTTCTAGGTTTCTACGAAAAACATGCTAGTGAGGTTGGGTTTTCCATAAAGAAAGGAAACACGAGATTCAAAGTTGGGACAAGAATCGTTCTTGAAAAGACATATGTTTGTTCAGCAGCAGGAGTAACAAACAATGGAAAGAACAAAAAGAAAAAAGTGCAAACAGTTGTTCCTGTAGTGCCCAAAAAAGAGAGAAAACCAAGGCAAGTTTCGATCACGAGAACTCAATGTAGGGCTTGCTTGAGAGTGAAAATGAATTCTGAAGGCAGATATGAGGTTGTTAATCACGTGATAATGCACAACCATGATTTAACTAGAAGTCAATGGCACTACTTGCATAGATCTGAAAGGAAAATAACGGAAGATAAGAGGGAGGCAATTGAAACTATGCAAAAATCTGGTAATAGTTACATTTTGACAGTTAAACTTTTATGTTCTGTGTAAAAGTTATTGTTTTGATACTCATCCTTTTGTTACTGCAATCACCTTCTAAGATGAAAAAAGTTGGAAATATAAAAGTCACACTCATCTCAGTTAAAGTTAAGCTTTTTAAAGTAAAAGTTAGGTTAGAGTAGAATGAGAACTGTCTTTAACTTTGACAACAATTTCCTTAACTTCAACCTACATAACAACAACTTTAACACAGAAATTAACTATAAGGTGTTAAAGTTAAGTTAATGACAATTAAAGTTTTAAAAGTTAAAGTTAAGCTTTTTAAAGTAAAAGTTAGGTTAGAGTAGAATGAAGACTGTCTTTAACTTTGACAACAATTTCCTTAACTTTGACCTAAATAACAACAACTTTAACACAGAAAATTAACTATAAGGTGTTAAAGTTAAGTTATTGACAATTAAAGTTTTAAAAGTTAAAGTTAGCCTTTTTGTACTAAAAGTCAGGTCTGAAGAAGTAAAAGTTGAGTAAAGTTAATCATTTTGCCTAAACTATTATTTTATTTACATTCTTTTATGCTCAACTGACAGGTCTGTCATCCACGGCTTCCTTTAACTACATGGCAATTGAAGCTGGAGGTGAAGAAAATTTGGGACACTCGAAGAACGACCATCTAAATTACTGCACGAGGTTAAAAATGAAGCAAATAGAAGGAGGTGATGCACAAGCAGTAACTGACATAATGTATTTAGAGCTTGAAGGTGACCCAAACTTCATTTTTAGATTTAGATTGGATGAAAAAGGCAAATTGAGGAGTTTGTTTTGGAGGGACTCTATGATGATGGAAGACTATGGAATTTTTGGAGATATAGTGGTTTTTGACACAACGTATAGAACAAACAGGTATAACCTAATTTGTGCTCCAATAGTTGGAATAAACAACCACTAGAACAATTGCATGTTTGGTTGTGCATTCATAAGAGATGAAAAGATTGAGTCGTTTGTGTGGCTTCTACAAACTTTCAAAAAGTCAATGGGGGGAAAAAGTCCAATATCAATCTTTACAGATCAAGATGCAGCAATGAACAATGCCATCAATCAGGTAAAAATCCAAGATTTATCCTTTTCAGAGTCCTTAACTTTAACTTCATATTCCTCAACTTTAAGTTCATAGTCCTTAACTTTAACTTCAAAATATTTAATTTTAAGTTCAGAATCCTTAACTTTAAATTTAGAAATCTTAACTTTAATTTTAGAATCCTAAAGTTTAAATTTAGAATACTTAACTTTAACTTTAGGATCCTTAACTTTAATTTTAACTTTAAAATTCTTAACTTTAACTTCAATATTCTTAACTTTAACTTCAAAAATCTCAACTTTTAAGATTGGGTTGTATATGCAGGTCTTTCCAGATTCAAGACACAGATTATGTGTATGGCATTTGCATCAGAATGCTATTACCAGATTTGGGGCATTGAAACGAGATCCAACTTTTAAGAAGACATTCAACTATTGCTTGTATAAGTGTGTCATAGTAGTTGAATTTGAAACCAATTGGAGATCAATGCTGCAACAATATAAGTTGATAGGGGAAGAGTGGTTTACAAATGTATACGATTTGAGAGAAAAATGGTGCCCTGCGCTAAGCAAAGACTTCTTTTCAGCTGGGATTTTGTCTTCACAACGAAGTGAAAGCACTAATCACGCCATCGGATTTAGAGCAAACAGAACAACAAGTTTAACTGATTTCTATAGATTGTTCAAAGGTACAATACAACGTTAGAGAAGTACAGAAAAGCAAGCTGAATTCTCTTGTAGTAAATCGGTTCCATCCTCGGCTTTACCACTATCTGGATTGCTGAAACATGCATCAGAAGTTTACACGTTGTCACTATTCAGAGACTTTGAGGAGGAATTTGGATATTCAATTGCAACAACAGCAAAATTAATTTGGAAACAAGGTAAATATCAGAATTTAAAGTTTCCATTTTTGAAAAATTATAAAGTTAGTCTTTTTACTGTAAAAGTTATGCCTTTTTTATTAAAAGTTGATAAACTGAAATATAAAGTTTATTAACTTTTACTTCACCAGGGCTAACGTTTATACATATTTTCATAACTTTAAGTAAAAAGTTAAAGTTAGGTTTTTTGTTTTAAAAGTTAAGATTTTGAAGTTAAAGTTTAGGCATCTGAAGTTAAAGTTTAGAATTCTGAAGTTAAAGTTAGGCATCTGAAGTTAAAGTTTAGAATTCTGAAGTTAAAGTTAGGTTTTTTGTTTTAAAAGTTATGTAACCTGAAAAATTAAGTTTCATAACTTTAAGTACACCAGGGCTAACTTTTATATTGATTTTCCTAACTTTAAAACATGCTACTACTAATGCAGAATATACTGAGTTCTATGTTGTGTCCATTGATGAAGAACCTTGGTCTCCAGAGAGAGTAACATACATCCACGAGAGCCAAACAGTATCATGTACGTGTAAAAACTTTGAAGCTTCGAGATGGTTGTGCTACCACTGCATTAGGATATTGCACCTTCATTCGGTTAACCGGATTCCAGAACAGTACATCAAAAAGAGGTGGACAAAATCTGCCAAGTCATCAGTTTGGAACAAATTAGAAAATGAAAAACCAGAAGAGGTGCAGTACACACCTTGGCGCCAAACCATGGCTAGGAAATACTACAACCTTATCTTGAAAAGCCAGTCAAATGAGGAGACAAGAACCCTTATAGAGGATGGTTATGCCGCTAGTGTGTCTCTGGTTGATGAACTTCTAGCGTCATTAAATGTTTCAAACACTGACGACGCTTCAACCACAGAAACAAGTGCAACAGCAGCACCTCAAACAAGTGCAACAGCAGCACCTGAAACAAATGCAACAGCAGCATATGAAACAAACTCAGCACCAGCAGGTAAAAGTTAATTGTTTTTTTGGTAAAATTTAAGATATTCACTATTAAATTTAAGTTAGAGATGACGAACGTCTGTCTTAACTTTAGAATAAATTTCATAACTTTAACCTACAGAACTACAACTTTAAACCAAAAAAACTATAATGTGTGAAATAAAAACAGATTGGAACTCACATTTTCTTAAAAAGGAAAATATGTAAAAGTTACAATTTTATAAGTAAAAGTTAGGTTTTTATATGTTAAAGTTTGGGTTTTATAAGTAAAAGTTATGATACAGTATGTTAAATGTTTGTAGGTACTCATGCAACAACAACAAGTGATACAAGTGTACAACAAGCAACAAGTTCTGAACCTGCAACAAACACAACAACTGAACCTCCTATGGTGTTGGATCCTAAACGTTGCACAACAAAAGGAAGGAACAAAAGACCACGAGGACTGTTTGTCAAAAAGAAGAAGGGAAAAACTGCAGCGCCTCCAACAGCAGACTTTGGAACAATAACTCCAAATTTGAGATTATTTTGATTCTTTTAATGTTTCTTATCAAAAATAGAATTTAATTTTTTTATTAAAGTTAAAGTTAAGGTTTATGAAGTTAAAGTTTAACATTCTGAGGTTAAAGTTGACTAGACTTGAGAACTTAGTAAAAGTTTGTTTTTACATTGAAAGTTTGAATATATACATTAAAATTTAGTGAAGTATAATATTTCTCTGAAGTGTATATATATTTTAATATGTCTTTTGTTCAAAAATGTAAAAGTTGAGATTTATATATTAAAAGTCATGCTTGATACAGTAAAAGTTGAGGTATATTTGCTTAACTTTTAGCATAAAATTAACAACTTCTAATATGTTACGTAACTTTTTCTAAACATCGCCAAAACCTATGTTACTTGGACTGACTTGGATACGTGTCCAAGTGTCTAACCTAGCTAAATTGTGAATTTTTTTTCGGATTTAAGTTGAAAATAAAGTTTCAAAGTGTTTGAAACCATGTCGGAGTGTGGAGGGTCTGACATGGATACTTAACGTACAATGAAGAATTGAAGTAATATACCAAAAACCAATATTATACTTAAAGTTGAGAGTTTTGTATTCAAATTTACCCTTTTTGTAATAAAAGTTAGATAAACTAATATTAAATTTTCTTAACTATTTCAATAACAGGACTAACTTTAATTATGATAATCTTAACTTTAAGCATAGAATCAACAACTTTAAATACATGTTTCAGAATCCTAAACTTTAACTTTAGAACCCTCAACTTTAACTCTAAACCGTCAATTTTAACTCAATTATCCTAAACTTTAACTACAAAATCCTAAACTTTAACTTTAGAACCCTCAACTTTAACTCTAAGACCCTAACTTTAACTCTATAATCCTTAACTTTAACTCAATTATCCTAAACTTTAACTACAGAATCCTAAACATAAACTTTAGAACCCTCAACTTTAACTCTAAAACCCTCACTTTAACTCTATAATCCTCAACTTTAACTCAATTATCCTCAACTTTAACTCAGAATCCTAAACTTTAACTTTGGATTCCTTAACTTTAACTTCAAATGCCTAAACTTTAACTTTAAAATCTTAAACTTTAAGTTCAGAAACCTTAATTATAACTTCAGACTCCAAAACTTCAACTTCAGATGCTTAAACTTTAACAACAGAATCCTAAACTTTAACTTAAGAACCCTCAACTTTAACTAAATTATCCTAAACTTTAACTACAGAAACTGAACATCACCAAAAACCAATATTATACTTAAAGTTGATCTTAACTATAACAATAACAGGGCTAACTTTAATTATAATATTCTTAACTTTAACCATATATTCAACAACTTTAAATACATGTTTCTAAGTTCTACTGAACATCACCAAAAACCAAAATTATATGCCATATATACACAAAAATGGCATTATACTCTAGAGAAATATTTTGGTGAAAATGTAAAAGTTAAGATTATTGTACTTAAAGTTAACCTTCATGTAATAAAAGTTTATTAAACTAATATTAAAATTTCATGCTGCAGGTTTCTTTGCCGTCCGTTTGGTAGGAGCTTGCTTCTTCTCTGGTGGTTGTACATTTTCGGGGGCAGATGCATCTGCTACATTCCTTTTCAGATGTTTTCATGAAGTAAAATTCTTCAACGGTTGTTTGTTGCCCTCTGCCGCATTATCATTCACATCTGCCACATTGTTATTCACCTCTGCCATATTACCCTCTGGTTTCTCATTCTCATTGGCATTCTCCTCTGCAATATTACCCTCTGGTTTCTTGTTCTCATTGGCATTCTCCTCTGCTTTCTTTTCAAGTTCCTTCTCCTTTTTGGCAGCTTCTCTCTTCAACTTCTTATCGTCTGCCAATTTTTTCTTCCTCCTGGTTACCATATGTGGATAGACATCTACTCGTTTGGAATTGAAATCAGCAAGATTATTGAGAACTTCTGCCCGTTTGTCATTCATGTCTGATAACACAAGTGTGGCACATATTTCGGCACGCAGAACAATCATTTTACGGGGCTGTATTGTTTGAAAAAAAAAAGAATAACATTATCAACATCATTTTAAATTCCAAAATAAATAAGGCTAATAAAAGTTGAGCAAATTGCAGTAAAAGTTAGGAATTTTGACTTAAAAGTTATGATTCGAAAAAATTCTAACCTCTTTCAAATCAGGACAGCTACATTTGATTCCTTCAAATGTCAACATACTAATCATCGTATAAATTCCACAGTCAAGGTCAGAACCTTTTCCAGTCTTCCAATCAAACTCAACCTCCTCCATGGGGTACGTTCCAATATCACCTTCATGATTATTGCCTCTATCATCAAGGAAAGTACCCAGGAGATCACACTGAAAACAATATTAAACACATTTATTGGTTTGTAACAGAAAAAAGAAAGTTGAACCGGTAATTCAACATTCTTAAATTGACTAGAGGTAATTCAACATCAAGGAAAGTACCAGAGTTGTTGAAAAACTTTCCAAGTCAATGATTTGAGCTTCATCATACACAAGATTGTCCACGTGTTGCATCGTTTTGTTTTTCAAATTCAACACAAATAGGAAAAAGTGGCGTTCTCGAAAAAAAGGAACAAAAACCTACAAAAACAAAACATATTGTGATGTTAATAGATACACAAAAACAAAACTTAAACTAGTGAAAGTAAACTTTAACTTCAGAATCCTAAACTTTAACTTTGGATACCTTAACTTTAACTTCAAATGCCTAAACTTTAACTTTAAAATCTTAAACTTTAAGTTCAGATACCTTAATTATACCTTCAGACTCCAAAACTTTAACTTCAGGTCTAAACTTTAACAATAGAATGCTAAACTTTAACTTTAGAACCCTCAACTTTAACTCTAAAATCCTCAACTTTAACAAAATTATCCTAAACTGTTACTTCAGAAACCTTAACTTTAACTTTAGAATCCTAAAATTTAACTTCAGAAAAATTTAATGTTAGAAGTTAAATTTAAGGATTCTAAAGTTAAAGTTAAGGTTTCTAAAGTTAAAGTTAAGGATAATTGAGTTAAAGTTGAGGGCGTTGAGAATTTTAGAACCCTCAACTTTAACTCAATTATCCTAAACTCTAACTTCAGAAACCTTAACTTTAACTTTAGATCCTAAACTTTAACTTCATAAAACTTGACTTTAAATTTAGAATCCTAAACTTTAACAACAGATGCCTTAACTTTAACTTTATAATCCTTAACTTTAACTTTAAAATCCTTAATTTAATTTTGAGGTGATGCCAAGTAATAACTGACCAGATCAACACAGGTGATGTCAAAGCCATTGTTGTGAATATCAGTCCACTCTTGCCAACAATTTAGAAGCTGATCCATAGCAGCCTCGTTAGTTGAATCTTGCCAAAGAAGTTCCAAAATTTCCTACAAGGGAAAACAAACAAATTAGTACACCACAAACATTTCCTAAAAATACGTTAACTTTTACTAAACTACTACACAATTTAAGAAACTCACACTTTGGCGGACACCAAAACAGAATTTTGAAGGCGGTGAGGTATGCTGCATTTCATTTGCATTTATCATTAATGCCCAACACTCAATAATAGACAAATAGATCTCTTGATCTTCAGCAAGTGACAACATATCCTCTCTTTCAATCATATGTACGGTATCAAACCAGACCAAAGTTTCCCTAAAAAAAAAAAAATCAAAGTTAAGATTTATTAAGTTAAAGTTATACCTTTTGTACTTAAAGTTAGGACAATGTATTACCCTTCACTTGGTCAAAATTAAGTTACATTATATAAACAATTAAAAGACTTACTCTGCCTTCACTACGACATGATCATCCAGAAGGCAATAATCAGCAACTTCTTGATACAACTCGGGCAAACGTTTCATGTTCCTCTTGTAGAAACGCATGAAATGTCCGACAAGGAATGGTTCAGTGTTAACCTTTCCACATGGAGTTCCAATTTTAGCCTTGCCATCAGTGAAAGAAGAGTGTATAATGGAATGATAACCGACAGTAGGCTCTTAAACTTTTAATTCTTTTGGAGCAGTTTCAGCACTTGGAAGAGGTTGAACACTTGGAAGAGGTTCAACAATTGGAAGAGGTACAACCGGCTGCTCAGATAAGCTTGGCTGTACATCAACCTCTAAAGTTGCGCCTGTAGTAGAATAAATGATTTCTTATCATTTAATGTGAAAAGGTTAAAGTTTTTTTTAGATATTTCTAAGTTTTGAACATATAGTAAACTGAAATAGAGTAAAGTTGCACCTTCATTGGTCTGCTGAGCTGGATCAGTGGTAGCATCAACAATACGAGGTTCTTCACACTGTACAGCAACCTCCATAGTTGCATTGGTCTGTTGAGCTGGATCAGGGATAGCATCAACAAAACAACGTTCTTCACACTGTACAGCAGTCTTGTTAGCAATTTCATTGACATTAATTTCATGAAGAACTCCTTGGATCTTTTGATTTGGACTAACATCTTGAGGTATAGCATTAGGTTTTCCATCACAATATATGTTCTCCAAACCTCATGGCATAGACTGAACTGAAACTACGATCTCAGCCAATTCTTGCATCATGGCATAATACCTTCGATCCAAATCATCATCCGACAGCGATGGAGATGAACGGCGCCTCAGTGCTGATACAGCTTCAAGTTGTTTCAAATGAAAATTTGAAACAATTTCCAAGTTCCTCTTCATTCTCAAAAACTCCGCATGCATTTCCTTAAAGATTCGGGAAAAGTTAGAATTTTTGAATTAAAATTTAGACTTTTGAACTTAAAAGTTAGACTACTGAAACCTAAACTTTAACTTCAGAAACCATTACTTTAACTTTAGAATCCTTAACTTTAACTTTAAAATCCTAAAATTTTAAGTTCATAATCCTTAACTTTAACTTTAGTATCCTAAACTTTAAGTTCAGAATCCTCAACTTTAAATTTAGAATCCTTGAAACAATTTTAGAATCCTAAACTTTAACTTTAGGATCCTTAACATTAACTTCAAAATCCTCAACTTTAACATTAAAGTCCTTAACTTTAAATACATAATCCTTAACTTTAACTTTAGAATCCCTAACTTTAACTTCAAAATCCTCAACTTTAACATCAAAGTCCTTAACTTTAAATACATAATCCATACCTTTAACTTTAGAATCTTTACCTTTAACTTTAGAATCAAATCTCAAAACTACAAAAAAAAATTTAATAAAAGAGAAATAACTATAAAAATGTTGAGAAGAAACTTACATCAGTCGCAATTGATTGAATTGCTGAATTTGACAATTGCCCATCAGGAATGACGAACCGTATATGGTTCTCATCATCGTTCACAGCATCATGCCTACCACAAATCTTGGCAAAACCTTCTTCAAAACCCAACTTCTGACAAACAGGGTAGGTCACAGTATTTAATAAACCACTGCCAAAGCAAGCTGAATCCTTTTCCAAAACAAGCCTTTCATGAATTTTAGTACCAGACCAATGCTTCATCAACGGAAGACTACAACTCTCTGCAATGCCCCTAAATTGAAGGCGATGAAAATAGACAACTTGTAAAACCCATAAACAACCACCAACGTTACCCTGGCAGCCTGAAGTTTTATGCTTCCTAATAGCTCGACAAAGTCTCTCATGGACATATCCACACCAATCAAGATTCTTTATTTCATCTACATCCTCAAGAACTTTAACTAAACCCAAATCTGTTAGGTTATGATACATATGACAATTCATAAATCATGCGGAAAAACCATAAAGCCAGGAAAACATATTATTTACACATAATCATTTAGCATAGTTTAGATGCATACTCTTTGTTGCGTGCCCTCCCTAGCTGCGCCCGAACCGAACAAGAACAAGTCTTTAGGACTCCAAGTGTCGTCCCTCCGTAGATAGTCCACAGCACGTCCGGATCGGCCTTAAGATTGACCAACTAGAATCGCCCTTAAGGTACTTAGAATTTTCGGCACTTTATAGGCAATTGTATGACTGAATTTTGCTCTCAAAAACTCACTTTGAATACTTGAATGCTCTATATAAATATGTGACCCTAGGCACCTATTTATAGAGTTATGGAAAAGGATTTGGAATCCTATTAGGATACTAATTTATTTAATTATAATCCTACTAGGACTCTAATTAAATAAACTAAATCTTTTAGGATTAGATTTAATCATATGACAAATCCCGGTAGCATTAGGATTCGAGTAGCACACAAACACACACGCACGCACAGCAGCCCACGAGGGGCTCCATGCGCGCGCGCGCAGCCCGCGAGCTCGCAGCCCACTGCCGCAAGCCCACATGCTGCCGCAGCCTTGGCGCGCGCTGGGCCTGCCTTGCGGTGGGCCTGGCGCAGCCTTGGCTGGTGCGTTTGTGGCGCGCTGGCTTGCTGGGCGATGGCCCGGCTTCGTGCTGGGCCTTCGTCTGGAAGGCCTCGTCCGATGCTAATTCGTACGATACGCTTCCGATTAATTTCCCGATTACGGAATTCATTTCCGTTACGAACAATATTCAATATTTCCGATTCCGGAATTTATTTTCCGTTTCGAACAAATATTTAATATTTCCGTTTCCGGAATTATTTTCCGATTCCGATAATATTTCCGATTCTGACAATATTTCCGTTTCCGGCAATATTTCCGATTCCGGCAATATTTCCATTTTCGATAATATTTTCCGATACGTACCATGTTTCCGTTTCCGGCAACATCTACGACTTGGATAATATTTATATTTCCGATACGATCCATATTTCCGTTTCCGGCAATATCATCGTTTCCGGAGTATTCATTTCTTGCCTGTGACGATCTCAGCTCCCACTGAAACCAAGATCCGTCGATTCCGAATATCCATAGATGGAGTATTTAATGCCATTAAATACTTGATTCTTTTACGTACTATTTGTGTGACCCTACGGGTTCAGTCAAGAGTAAGCTGTGGATTAATATCATTAATTCCACTTGAACTGAAGCGGCCTCTAGCTAGGCATTCAGCTCACTTGATCTCACTGAATTAACTTGTTAATTAATACTGAACCGCATTTATTAGACTTAACATTGAATGCATACTTGGACCAAGGGCATTATTTCCTTCAGTCTCCCACTTGTCCTTAGGGACAAGTGTGCATTTCCTAATTCCTTTGTCGCTCGATGCTTGCTCTTGAACATAAGGTAAGAGTTGTCATCCTTATTATGTCCAGAGGTGTTCCTCGGTTTCAGAGTTCAACTGATCAAATAAATAGATAATCATAGCCTATGATTCATCCGAGCACGGCCATGCATTTCACAGTTTCTAGCTCTCCGAGTGGCCTTGTACAACTTTTAAGCATCTCATCCCGATTTATGGGAGGACAATCCCAATCTTGCGATCTTGAGATTAGACTTCGTTTGATAGGTGATTACCTGAGCGTTGCCTTTATAGCCTCCTTTTATGGTGCGACGGTTGGTCAACGTCAAAGCAACCAGTTCTCAAACAAGTAATCTCAAATCACTCAGGTATTGAAGACTTAGTGTCTAATAATTTTAATGAAATTTACTTATGACAGATTTTCATCTCTTACAGTAAAGTTTCATAGGTCTTGTCCAATACTAGTCTTCCCAAAGTAAGTATCTATGCAAATGATTATGACATTGCCATGTCCACATAGTTCAAGAAACAGAACTACTAGTCATCTTGCATTCTAGTCGTCTAACGTTTTCTATGCGTCCAATTTTATAGAAAACTCCGACTAGGGACCATTTTCAACCTTTGACATTCAAGTTCACTTGATAGACATTTCTTAGTCACAGGACTGGTCCTGACAGTCTATCTTGAATATATCGTCAAATCGAAGGGACTCATCATTTAATAAACCACAAATTAAATGGAAAAATGAATTCTTTTCATTTATTGTGAATGATTAACCAATAATGTTTTACAAAGATTTAAACTCTAAAACTTTAAAACATTAAACAGAGACATCAAAGCCATTCTCCAATATGCTTGATTCCCATAGCTGCAGTGTGCGAGTTGTGCTTCGCGTGCGGCAGAGGTTTAGTCAATGGATCTGATATGTTGTCATCAGTTCCAATCTTGTTTATCTCGACTTCTTTTCTTTCAACGAACTCTCGTAGAATGTGAAATCTACGAAGTACATGCTTGACTCTCTGGTGGTGTCTAGGCTCCTTTGCCTGTGCAATAGCTCCCTTATTATCACAATACAGATTGGTCCTTTAATGGAGGGGACTACACCAAGTTCACCTATGAACTTCCTTAGCCATATAGCTTCCTTTGCTGCTTCATGTGCAGCAATGTACTCCGCTTCAGTTGTAGAATCCGCAATGGTGCTTTGCTTAGCACTTTTCCAGCTTACTGCACCTCCGTTGAGGCAGAAGACAAACCCAAACTGTAATCTGAAATCATCTTTGTCGGTTTGGAAAATTGCGTCCGTATAGCCTTTAACAATTAATTCATCATCTCCACCATAGACCAGGAAGTCATCTTTGTGCCTTTTCAGGTACTTCAGAATATTCTTGGCAGCAGTCCAATGCGCCTCTCCTGGGTCTGACTGGTATCTGCTCGTAGCACTGAGTGCGTACGCAACATCCGGGCGTGTACATATCATAGCATACATTATTGAACCAATCAATGATGCATATGGAATCCCATTCATTCGTCTACGCTCATCAAGTGTTTTTGGGCACTGATTCTTGCTTAGAGTTATTCCATGAGACATGGGTAGGTAACCTCGCTTGGAGTCCGCCATCTTGAACCTATCAAGCACCTTATTGATATAAGTTCTTTGACTAAGTCCAATCATCCTTTTAGATCTATCTCTGTAAATCTTGATGCCCAATATGTACTGTGCTTCTCCTAGATCTTTCATCGAAAAACATTTCCCAAGCCAAATCTTGACAGAGTTCAACATAGGAATGTCATTTCCGATAAGTAATATGTCGTCGACATATAATACTAGGAAAGCAATCTTGCTCCCACTGACCTTCTTGTATACACAAGATTCATCCGCGTTCTTGATGAAACCAAAGTCACTGACTGCTTCATCAAAACGTATATTCCAGCTCCTGGATGCCTCCTTCAATCCGTAGATTGACTTCTTTAGCTTGCATACCTTTTTAGCATTCTTTGGATCCTCAAAACCTTCAGGCTGTGTCATAAACACAGTTTCTGTTAAAACGCCGTTTAAGAAAGAAGTTTTGACATCCATCTGCCATATTTCGTAATCGTAATATGCAGCGATTGCTAACATTATCCGAATAGACTTTAGCATTGCAACTGGCGAAAAGGTTTCATCGTAATCCACACCGTGGACTTTCCTGTAACCTTTTGCAACCAATCTAGCTTTGAAAACTTCAAGTTTCCCATCCTTGTCCTTTTTCAGTTTGAAAACCCATTTGCTTCCAATGGCTTGGTAGCCATCTGGCAAATCGACCAAATCCCATACTTGGTTTTCAGACATGGAGTCTAATTCAGATTGCATGGCTTCTTGCCATTGCTTGGAGCTAGGGCTCGTCATAGCTTGTTTGTAAGTCGCAGGTTCATCACTTTCAAGTAATAGAACGTCATAGCTCTCGTTTGTCAAAATACCTAAGTACCTTTCCGGTTGAGATCTATATCTTTGCGATCTACGCGGGGTAACATTTCTAGATTGACCATGATTCTCACCAGATTCTTCTAAATATCTCTGAGTTTCATCCTGAATGTCATCTTGAGCATTCTCTAGAGTTTGTTGTTCGACTCGAATTTCTTCGAGGTCTACTTTTCTCCCACTTGTCATTTTGGAAATGTGATCTTTCTCCAAAAAGACACCATCTCGAGCAACAAACACCTTGTTCTCAGATGTATTGTAGAAGTAATACCCCTTTGTTTCCTTTGGATAGCCCACAAGGATACATTTGTCAGATTTTGGATGAAGTTTGTCTGAAATTAATCGTTTGACGTATAATTCACATCCCCAAATCTTAAGAAAAGACACATTTGGAGGCTTTCCAAACCATAATTCATATGGAGTCTTTTCAACAGCTTTAGACGGAGCTCTATTTATAGTGAGTGCAGCTGTATTTAGTGCATGTCCCCAAAATTCTAATGGAAGTTTGGCCTGACCCATCATTGACCTAACTATGTCTAGCAAGGTTTTGTTCCTCCGTTCCGACACACCGTTCCATTGTGGTGTTCCAGGAGGAGTCAATTCTGATAGAATTCCACATTCTTTCAGATGGTCATCAAATTCATAGCTCAGATATTCACCGCCTCTATCAGACCGCAATGCCTTAATCTTCTTGCCTAATTGATTCTCTACTTCACTCTGAAATTCCCTTGAATTTGTCAAAGGATTCAGACTTATGCTTCAATTAGGTAGACATAACCATATCTACTGAAGTCATCAGTGAAAGTGATAAAGTAGCTGAAACCACCTCTAGCATTTGTACTCATTGGTCCACATACATCTGTATGGATTAAACCCAATAGTTCATTTGCTCTTTCTCCAACTTTAGAGAAAGGTTGCTTTGTCATTTTGCCAAGTAAACATGATTCGCATTTACCATAATCCTCTAAGTCAAATGGTTCTAGAATTCCTTCCTTTTGAAGTCTTTCTAAGCGTTTCAAGTTTATATGGCCTAATCGACAATGCCACAGATAGGTGAGATCTGAATCATCCTTTTTGGCCTTTTTGGTATTTATGTTATATACTTGTTTGTCGTGATCTAATAAATAAAGTCCATTGACTAATCTAGCAGATCCATAAAACATCTCTTTAAAATAAAACGAACAACTATTGTCTTTTATTAAAAAGGAAAATCCCTTAGCATCTAAGCAAGAAACTGAAATGATGTTTTTAGTAAGACTTGGAACATGGAAACACTCTTCCAGTTCCAAAACTAGCTCGGAGGGCAACGACAAATAAGTTCCTACAGCTAATGCAGCAACCCGTGCTCCATTTCCCACTCGTAGGTCGACTTCACCCTTGCTTAACTTTCTATTTCTTCTTAGTCCCTGTGGATTGGAACATAAGTGTGAGCCACAACCAGTATCTAATACCCAAGAAGTTGAATTAGCAAGTATACAGTCTATAACGAAAATACCTGAAGATGGAACAACTGTTCCGTTCTTCTGATCTTCCTTTAGCTTTGGACATTCTCTTTTGTAATGGCCTATTCCATCACAATAAAGACAGCTTGATGTGGACTTGTCCTGCTTTGGTTTAGCATTGCCCTTGGACTTTCCACCTTTCTTGAACGGTCTCCTTCTAGCCTTGAGTAAATCTTTGGCTTCACACTCCAGTATTATTTCAGCCTTTCTGACAAGGTGAACAAATTCTGCAACTGTTTCTTTTCTTGGTTCACTTAGGTATAGTTGCTTGAAGCGACCAAACCCACTGTGTAGTGAATTGAGCAAGATAGAGAATGTCATCCTTTCGCTTATTGGTGTTCCTAGTAGACTTAGGCGATCAAAGTATGAACGCATAAGATCCACATGGAACCTCAATGGGACGCCTACCCTCTGTTTAGTGCGAAGGAGCTGAACATGTGTTTCTTGGACCTCCATCCTATAACACCTGTTGGGAGAACTAACCTTTAGACCAGACATTGATTCAATCAACTCATGGACGTTCAGGTCCCTGTCCTCCGTGCTTCCACGTCAGATATCCCTCAGATTCTTGATGAGCGTAAAAGGTTCATAGGCTACAAACCTTCTAGCCCAATCATCAGGGATATTGTTCAGCATGAGACTCATAACCTTTTTGAGATCCGTATCCCAGGCGTAAAATCTCTCAGGGGTCATGTCTCTGGCATAGTAGCTTGGCATGGGATGTGACAGTACATACTCAAGTCCATTGAGTTTGACTATTTCAACTAGCTTAACTTCCCATTCAAGAAAATTGGCCTGGTTCAGCTTGACCATAAGCTCAGAACCTATGATGATGTTTTGATTGTTGTTTGCCATATTTAAAAACTACAATCGAAAAGAATAAACAAATAAATAACCATTCACAGTTTCTCTTAATAAACTTAAATTCTAGCATACATGCATAATTCAATGTTTATTAAGCATTTTATTCAAGTTATGTGTTCCGGCAGGTGTGAATAAAATGATTCCAAGATCCTAAAATCATTGAAGAACTAAGCACAGTTTGTCGCCTTAATCCTAAAACATCTTAGGTAAGCAAAAGCCTTTTGCTAATAGTCTAGAAACTATTCTTGGTTGATAGGTACGTCTAAGAACTTATTAGGTAAACCTATCGATTTTGCCACGACATAAAAGGACTCCTTACTTATATCGTTGAGTTTCACCAAAACTAACATGTACTCACAATTATTTGTGTACCTTGCCCCTTTAGGACCAATAAGTAACACCTCGCTGAGCGAAAACTATTACTAGATTGATGTAAAGGATATCCAAGCAAGTGTATATTTTGGCATGGCACCTTTTAACTCAATTTTTAAGTTTGGAACTTAAGGCTCTTACTATGTTGGTTAGATTTTAAGTGAACTAAAATCCTTAATCATGCAACATAATCAAGCTTTTGATCTCATGCATTTTAAGACATATTTAAAAGCAATAAATAACTTAAAACATGCATAAGATAAATGTGATCTAGTATGGCCCGACTTCATCTTGAAGCTTTAACTTCAAAGTCCGTCTTGAAAATCTCCGTGGGAGGCACCATTTTCTTCAAATAGAATAAGCTATAATTAAAACTAATTACAACTATTTGATGGTACGCAGACCATATTTGAATTAAAAAAAAAACTTTGGTACTTTAGACCAATTACATTCAAATTAATGGTACGCAGACCATATTTTCTATCCTATTTGGGCCATACTAGTCACTTCATAACCTGCAAAACAGTACATATACAATATATACCATTCACCCATTCATTATCATGAATGGCCCACATAGCTGGTTAGTAAAACACATTATGCATCACGTAAACATTTGCAGCAATTAATCAAGGGCACCAATAATCTACCAATTATTCAGTCCTTATTAATTCTAATCAAGTTGTTTTAACCTTAAGGATTTGTAGACCTAATCAAGAGTTTATGACTAAAAGGGGCTCCCACTTAAACCAATAAATTCATATGCTTTACTAATTTTAAACATAAAAATGTATTTCTAGACTGACCGGAAACATACAAATTTAATTAAAATTTAAAGCTCATATAAATTTATAATTGAATCCAAAAAATTTAATTTAATTTCAGTCGTATTTAAATTAATTCATGATTTTAATTTTAGTAAAATAATTAGAATAAATAAAATTTATTATAATTACAATATTCAAAATTAAAATCCAAGAAAATAATTTAAATTATTAATTTTAAAATTAATTAAAATTACGTAAACTGAAAATTTCAAATTAAAATTTCAAAACGATCTAATCGTAACGCAACAACCCCACGCAACGCACGCCCATGGGCCACAAGCACACAGCCATCGCTGGCCATGTGCGCGCAGCCCATGCGCTGCGTCGCATTGCTGCTGCTGCTCTCCTTCGCAAGGCATCACGCGAGCTGGTGCTCGCTGCGCGCGCCAGCGCTCGATGCACGCGAGCCATCGCTCGCTGCGCGCGCTCGCCAGCGCTCGCTTTATGCGGGCCATTGCTCGCTGCGCGCGCTCGCCAGCGCTTGCCAGCGCTTGCTGCGCGCGCTTACCAGCGCTCGATCCTGCGAGCCATCGCTCGCTGCGCGAGGCATCGACGCTGGGCGTAGCACTCGTGGCACGCGAGCTTGCGCTCGCTGCGCGCGAGGCTCCGCTTGCTTGCGCGAGGCAGTGCGCGCTGTGGCGCAGCTCGCTTGCTGCCCACACGCGACTGCTGTGCCTTGCTTTTGCCCTCGCCCATTCGTCCATTGCTCACAGCCCACGACACAAGGCAGGGCTGCTGCCTTGTGCTCGTGCACCATGGCCTTGCTCATTGTATTCGTGCCGCATGGGCGACGAGCTCCCTTGCTCGTCGTCACATGCCCGCACTATACAACACCCCTTAAGGGTTACACGTAGCGTCCATTGCTTTGTGCGTGCAAGTTATATGAGCGAATCGCATAAAATTTAAAAAATTTATATTTAAAATTAATGACAAATTAATAAATAATATTAATTTCATAATTTTAGGGCAAAAAATCGAAAATTTATTATTCAATTGATTTCCGATTAACATGGATTCAAGTCTAGGTCATAAAATTTTAAAATTTTAACATAAATTTACAATTTTTATGGTGGTTTTTAATCATAGGTATCTAATTAAATTATAATTAATTATGAAAATCAAATTAATTCTAAATTATTCTAATGTTCAACAAATTAATCATAATTACAAATTAGATTGCTTAATTAACAAGGCTAGGCATTCAAACTTGTTAAACATATACAGTAGGTCAATCAAAAATTCAAGATTTATCAACAAGAATCGCAAATATTTAATTTAACATCTTAAATTTACGAAATTTTGCATTCGAAAAACTAAAACCTCCGAAAAGTCATAGTTAGGCTTCGAATTTGAGAATTCTGGGTTCGGCAGAAAAACACTATTTTTGTCAAAATTTTAGAATGCCTTTTACATGCGGAATTGACACAAAAATCACTCGATTTGGATGAGTAACGAAGAAACTGCCGAAAAATTGCGTACGTATAATTAAATAAACGCAATTTGCAATTAATTAACAATTACGAAAATTAATCACCCCTTTTAATTCTTGCAAATTTGTAATATTTAACCATGTTCATGCAATTTTAGATTATGAAAATAATAAGAGGCTCGTGATACCACTGTTAGGTTATGATACATATGACAATTCATAAATCATGCGGAAAAACCATAAAGCCAGGAAAACATATTATTTACACATAATCATTTAGCATAGTTTAGATGCATACTCTTTGTTGCGTGCCCTCCCTAGCTGCGCCCGAACCGAACAAGAACAAGTCTTTAGGACTCCAAGTGTCGTCCCTCCGTAGATAGTCCACAGCACGTCCGGATCCGCCTTAAGATTGACCAACTAGAATCGCCCTTAAGGTACTTAGAATTTTCGGCACTTTATAGGCAATTGTATGACTGAATTTTGCTCTCAAAAACTCACTTTGAATACTTGAATGCTCTATATAAATATGTGACCCTAACCACCTATTTATAGAGTTATGGAAAAGGATTTGGAATCCTATTAGGATACTAATTTATTTAATTATAATCCTACTAGGACTCTAATTAAATAAACTAAATCTTTTAGGATTAGATTTAATCATATGACAAATCCCGGTAGCATTAGGATTCGAGTAGCACACAAACACACACGCACACACAGCAGCCCACGAGGGGCGCCATGCGCGCGCGCGCAGCCCGCGAGCTCGCAGCCCACTGCCGCAAGTCCACATGCTGCCGCAGCCTTGGCGCGCGCTGGGCCTGCCTTGCGGTGGGCCTGGCGCAGCCTTGGCTGGTGCGTTTGTGGCGCGCTGGCTTGTTGGGCGATGGCCCGGCTTCGTGCTGGGCCTTCGTCTGGCAGGCCTCGTCCGATGCTAATTCGTACGATACGCTTCCGATTAATTTCCCGATTCCGGAATTCATTTCCAATACGAACAATATTCAATATTTCCGATTCCGGAATTTATTTTCCGTTTCGAACAAATATTTAATATTTCCATTTCCGGAATTATTTTCCGATTTCGATAATATTTCCGATTCTGACAATATTTCCGTTTCCGGCAATATTTCCGATTCCGGCAATATTTCCATTTCCGATAATATTTTCCGATACGTACCATGTTTCCGTTTCCGGCAACATCTACGACTTGGATAATATTTATATTTCCGATACGATCCATATTTCCGTTTCCGGCAATATCATCGTTTCCGGAGTATTCATTTCTTGCCTGTGACGATCTCAGCTCCCACTGAAACCAAGATCCGTCGATTCCGAATATCCATAGATGGAGTATTTAATGCCATTAAATACTTGATCCGTTTACGTACTATTTGTGTGACCCTACGGGTTCAGTCAAGAGTAAGTTGTGGATTAATATCATTAATTCCACTTGAACTGAAGCGGCCTCTAGCTAGGCATTCAGCTCACTTGATCTCACTGAATTAACTTGTTAATTAATACTGAAACGCATTTATTAGACTTAACATTGAATGCATACTTGGACCAAGGGCATTATTTCCTTCAAAATCAGCAGTCCTATTAGCTATAGGAGCTAAGAAAACAGAGAATGAAAACATCACAAATATTCGCTTGAACATTTCTCCACCTTCCACTAATTCACCCATCTTAATCTCCAACAGACGCAATGGAATGGTTGCATTTTTTTTAACTTTATAGTACTCTCTCGACTTTTCAAACCTACATTCTTAGTCCTAGTGCTGCTATCTACAATAGGATTGTCAGAATGTAATGGGAGAAGAAACACATCATGCACATCATATGGACTAAATATGAATTCCTTTCCAGCTTCTATTTTAAACAACCAACTAACAGGATCAAAATGATCAATCAACCAGGGAAATAATGTTGTATCTATCTTCGAAGTTTGCGTAGGTAAAGATAACAACCAACCGAATCCAATTTCTGAAACAGCCTTAATTTGATTTGAATTGAATGTTTCTATGACAGCTAACAAAGCAATTGGTCTACATTGGGTAGTCATGTTTGAAGTACTGCAACCCCCATCGAAGCTGAAAAAAAGTTAAACAGGTAAAAGTTAGACTTTTAGCAGTTAAAGTTTGGTTATTAACAGTAAAAGTTAGGTTTCAGATGATGGAAGAATTTCTTAATATTTACAACAAATACCACAACTTTAACCTACATAAGTACAACTTTAATATTTAAAAGGAAAAAGTTGACTTTTAGCAGGTAAAGTTAGGAGAAAAAAGTCAAAATCCTTAACTTTATATTTAGAAATCTTGTTTGTAAAATTTGACTTTAACATCAAAATCCTCAACTTTAACTTCAAAATCCTTAACTTTAACTTCAAAATCCTCAACTTTAAGTTCAGAATCCTTAAATTTTAAATTTAGAAATCTTAACTTTAACTTTAGAATCCTAAACTTTTAATTTAGAATCCTTAACTTTAATTTCAAAATCATAAACTTTAACTTTAGGTTCCTTAACTTTAACTTTAAAATTCTTAACTTTAACTTCAAAATTCTTAACTTTGAACTTGAAAAATCTTAACATTAACTACAAAATCCTTAACTTTAACCTCAAAATCCTCAACTTGAAATCAAGAGTCCTTAAAACTTTAATTTCAAAATCATAAACTTTAACTTTAGGATTCTTAACTTTAACTTTAACTTCAAAATTCTTAACTTTAACTACAAAAATCTCAACTTTAACTTCAGAGTCCTTAACTTTATAAAACAACTTTAACACAGAAAAGTTCAATTTGAGAAATAAAACAAATTGTAAAACTCACATCTGGACATCATTTTCAGCATCAACCTCAGCCTTAATCCTTGCCTTCTTCCCTTTGGTTTTTATTTCAACCAACTCACTCTTAACCATTACTTTCTTCTCCATGACTCCCGGCTTCTTCTTCCCTTTGCCTGTCGGTTTAACCAAACCAGCATTAACATCCTCGTCTTCGTCCCCGTTCTCGTCCTCGTCCTCATCAGTATTAACATCCTCATCATCTTCATAAACAACATCGTCATCATCGTCATCATATTCCATATTTTCTGAATCTGGATATTAAATGTCATCATCTTCTTGTAAAATCTCCTTCACATTAACAGTTTTAGTTCTCGGCATGATTCAATGATGTCAAAAATCACTGCAAAAGTTAAACTCCCATTAGATGAAAAATTTGTAAATATAAAAGTAATAGATTTAACTGTTAAAGTTAAGATATTAATAGAAAAGTTAAGTCTTAAATGATTGAAAACTGTCTTAACTTTTATGCCAATTTCCATAACTTTATTATATAAAACTATAACTATAACACAACAAAGTACAACAGTGAAATAAAACAGACTGAAAGACTCAATTTAGTTGTAGAAAGGTAAAAACGTGAAAGTTAGACTACTACCAATTAAAGTTAAGTTATTCACAGTTAAAGTTAACTCAATTATCCTAAACTTTAAGTCAATTATCCTAAACTTTAACTACAGAATCCTCAACTTTAACATTAGAACCCTCAACTTTAACTCTAAACCCTCAACTTTAACTCAATTATCCTAAACTTTAACTACAGAATCCTAAACTTTAACTTTAGAACCCTCAACTTTAACTCTAAAATCCTAACTTTAACTCTATAATCCTCAACTTTAACTCAATTATCCTTGCAACTTTGATACAGATTCAATGATTCACGTGCTTGCAACTTTGAATACAAATGTTCTTCACTATTAGGTGAATAACCTTAACTTATTAACAGATTTATAAACTTTAACATTTATATAACAGAAATTAAAGCACAAAATTGAAATCGCAGCAAAGGAACAAAATCGCAGCAAAGAAGCTATCTGTGCAAAGGAACAAAATCGCAGCAAAAACAAACGATCGTTGAAGAAAAACCTAAATCAAAACACACAAATACAAATTCGAAACAACACAAACAAAACGCGACATAATTGGAAGAATAATTCAAGTAGAACAACTAAAATAATTAAACCTAATTATCAAAATACGAAAAATCAAAGAAAATAGGTAGAAAACTAACCTGGATGAACTGTCGCGGTAAATGTAGCAAAATCGCGAAGAAATTGCAGAAGAAATCGCAAGAAGTTGCGTTTGAAATGCAGAAGAGAGAAATCGCAGTTGAAATCGCGAAGAAATCGCACCTGAAATCGCAGCAGAAATCGCAGAAGAGGGAGAGAGGAGAGAGAAAAGAGAGAACTGGGAAGATGAATGAAGATCAACTGACTTTCCCCAATTCGCGTTTCACTTGTTTCACTTCACACATGCCAATTATTTTGAGTTGCCTAATATGGGCTTGGTGTACAATAATTTATTGTACACCCATTTTAAACAAGATTTTGTGTTGGCTACAAAACAGGCAAAAAATTTATCCTGTAAATATAGGTGCATACAGTTCAGGGGAGGGGTTAAAAAATTACATCTTTGATTAAGCACTACATTTGATTTCTTCACACACCTCGCCATGTGATCCGCCACTTTGTTGGTGTTCCGTTCCTCAAACATGAGGGTCGTGGCCTCCTGATTCTCAAGTCGTGCACCTGCAATCATCAATTGCACACAACATTCCCATTAATCTTTTCAGATTAAACAAGGCTGCCACCCCTTTTCTTCTATCCACGAACCACGAAAGAGATTCCTTGATAGTTGATACCCATTAGGTTTGCCGACCCGAACGAGAGGGGTGGGCTTTACTCTTTGGAGGGGTTATATTGCGTAAAGAACCATTCCAAAGCAGCCCAAGAGGATTGCTTAATAGAGGAGGACAGAGATAAGTTAAACACCATGCATTTGACGCTTCCAAATAGACCACAACCCAAAGGAAAACATGAATATAATTCGATACATTTATTTGTGATAACTGATAAGAGGGTGTTTGTCATTGCATTGTTGCAATATATAGTCAGGGTTCCAATATTTGGTTGTTGAAATCATCTGGTTGTTGTGGTTCCTGGGAGAAAATGATCTCTCTCAAAGGAACTTGAATAATATCTTCTTAAATGTATTGGAGAGTGGAAAGTGTTTGATCAACTATCAGCACAGATACAGGTTGGCTAAATGATTAGTTGTTATATAGGGAACCAACTTCGTGTAATGAACGGGGTTTTTATTCTACACCGCACAGCTTTCTCTCTCTAAACTTTTTCCTCTCTTCTCTCTCCTACCACCGTTTGCTTCACCGATCAATTCTTCCCTCCAGCTCGCCGGTGATCGGTGATTTTGGATCACCAGATCGCCATCGCCGGTGATTTTGGATCACCAGATTGCCATCGCCGGTGAGGGGAGTGGATCTGGTTGTTTAATTGTAGTTTTTAGTTACTTTAAGTGTTTTTTTAGGGTTTGTCGTAGTTCTTGCGGTGTTCTTCGATCGCCAAATTTCAGAGTTTCTAATCGATTGAGGAGGTGTGGTTGGTTTGTTGGCTTTTGTGGTATCACCCACCATCGTGCCCGGTGGTTTTTTTGGCTTCTAGGGTGGTTCCGCCGCTTATCTGCCGCCGTTCAGTTTGCCTTCCAAGTCCGATTGGTATGTTTCCTCTGTGTTTAGTTTCTCTTTTGGTTGTTGATCTCTCTTTTGAGGGGTTTGTTGGGTCTATAGTTGGTCGATGATTTGGGGTTTCTTAAGTAGGATTTTCTTTCTTCGTATTAATTGTCTGTTCTGCTGGCTTCGTGTGTTCTGGATGTGTATGTTAATTTGGGGGATTTGTGTTGTGTGGGTTTGGGCGTCTCAAGGAATTGTGCTGGTTTTATGGGGTATGCAAGTTGAAGTTATGCCCTGCTTCGTTTGTTTGGTCAGGGTGCTGGCCCTCTCCTATGTGGGGGAGGGAAACCAGTGTAGTTATAATCCTAAGGTCGTTGTTTCTAGGGTGTCCTTAGGAGGTTATTTGATGGAAGTTATGCTTAAAGGGTTTGGTGTGAGGAGGAGAATTTTGTCTGCGTACGGAGTTGCTGTCTCTGTGGTTTCTTTAGTTAGTTTGTTGGTGATGATTTTATCTGTCATCGCTGTTAAATCATATTGAAGGAGGCTCCCCATCTTTAATGTTTGGGGTCAGCAAAGTCCTCCAGTTTCTTGCTATCTCCATGGTTGGAGGTGTGAGAAGAGAACCTGCATTCAATTGCAAGGGTTCTCATGGTAGAGTCACCAAGGAAAGTGGCTCTGCCAGGATCGTTCCAAGACTCCTAGGTTGGTATGTATCTCGTTCCCTAGGAGTGTTTGGGTGTCATGTGTGGGTTGTTCAATCAGGGTGTATTCTTCGTCAAAGGTTTTCTTCACTTCTCATCGGCTTCCATCGTCAAGTTGCTTCAAGGTTTCTGCAATGTCAAGGTCCCTATTCCGGTGTCATAGTTCCACCATCGTCATTCTCATGCTTCCCCGTAATGAATGTGTTGTGGGTTCAAGGTCTGGCTGCGGCTGGTTTGTGTCTCACTCGGTTTTCCAGGCTCCGATCTACTGCCTCAATGCAAGGCATTTCCGTCCCCGTGCTCATTGGCTGCCTTTGTTTGTATGTTTTTAGTCATGGCCCATGTAATAGTTTAGTTTTCGGCTTGTTGTATTCGCTTTTCTTAGTTTTCTAGTCTAGATTGTATTTGTTTTTTCGTTGAATGAACTCCTTGTCAAAAAAAAAAAAAACTTCGTGTAATGATCCAACGTAACTCAAGAAGATCCAGAAGAGTCACAAGATAGAATTGATTTTCCTTATCTAGTAATTCGAATAGTGAATGTTGTTGAGTCTTGTTTCCCTATTTTGAAAACAAAAGGTCTTGCGCGCACAAGATAACTTTTATTCATTTTTTTTGTAACTTTAACTACTTTTGATTAACTTTTATATTAGTAAAAAAAATTGATAAAAAAACATTTTAAAGGGTTAAATGATTAATTTTACGGATATTTCATGAAATGCCCCCGAGTTTTTCCATAATTCACCAAACGCCCATCAAGTTTCAATAATTCATAAAATACCCCTCACAATTCGTACAAATACCCAACATACCCTTACTAATAACGGACCGTTAGTCTGCCGTTAGCCAAGTTTCCAATTCACCCAAATGCCCCTATTCTGAAACTTATATCACCAAATGCCCCTATTGTGAAACTTATTTCACCAAATGCCCCAAACTTAAATATAACTATTTTGATGTTTCAGCGACTAGTTTTTGTGTTTGAAAGGTAGTTGTTGGTCACGGTTGACTATAAAAGCCCCTTTGCTGAATGGTTCTTGTAAGTTAGATGTTATTTTGATTTGCTTTGCTAATTTCATAAGATTTTTGTCATGAGTTTTCTTTCAAAATCATCATCCACACCTAATGATCGAGTCCACATATATTAGAGTACCTACCAAATTTTGTTATTGTGGTAGGAAATTTGTCATTCGAAGCTCTGATACAACACTCAATCCACAAAGGTTGTACTACAAGTGTGATCCTTGAAACAATCTGAGATGGTGCAAGGGAGTAGTTGAGCAAGAAAACAAGGGGCAACAACACGAAGGAAAATGCGGGGTAAGCTTAGACGAAGGAGAAAGTATTGAAAACAGGCGAAACAGTAAGATGCAAGAAGAATTGAAGTAAATGAAGAAGAAGCTAAAACAACAACAAAAAGTAGTCAAAGTTGTAATACAAATGGGGATATTGATGTTTGTAATTTTACTGTTTGTAATCATGAAGTAAACACAAGTAATGAGAAACAAATTCACATTTCATAAATAATTGATGTTGCATAATCTGCACAAAATACCAAACTGTGAAGCATTTCTGTTTTTAGCTTCACTTACAAAACATCGTTGCACCAACTACATTTAATGTTATTTTCTACTCAATGAATATGTGCAAGATCAAAACAAATGTTCAAAAAACTACCCCAAAAAGCATTAGCAGCTATCCAAAAGAGCTTGTGGAACACCACTTCAACCTCCATTCCTACCACAATAACAAAATTTGTTAGGTACCCTAATATATGTGGACTCATTGGGTGTGGAAGATGATTTTAAAAGAAAACTCATGACACAAATCTTATGAAATTAGCAAAGTAAAGTAAAATAACATCTAAAATACAAGAACCATTCAGCAAAGGGGTTTTATAGCCAACCATGACCAAGAACCAGTTTTCAAACACAAAAACTAGCCGTCGGAACATCAGAATAGCTATATTTAAATTTGGGGCATTTGGTGAAATAAGTTTCATAATAGGGGCGTTTGGTGAAATAAGTTTCAGAATAGGGGCATTTGGGTGAATTTGAAACTTGGCTAACGGCGGACTAACGGCCCGTTATTAGAAAGGGTATGTTGAGTATTTGTACGAATTGTGAGGGGTATTTTATGAATTATTGAAACTTGATGGGCGTTTGGTGAATTATGGCAAAACTCGAGGGCATTTCATGAAATTTCCGTTAATTTTATACATTATTAGTGATTTTGAAGAAATAAGTTTTATTAAAATGCAAAAAAATTATCACTAAAAGTATATACAAACTTTTAGGAAGGACGGCTTAACCGTTAGACCACTTTTATGCATGTACTTTAACTAATTAGTTAAGTTTGAAATTCAATTAGTTAAGCAACGAAATCAGTTAGTTATGCAACTGAACCTATTAGTTAAGCACTTAACCAATTAGTTAAACGATGAAACTAACTAGTTAAGCAATGAGATCAATTAGTTAAGATTTTATGCGTTTTAGTTATTAATAAGTTTGTTCGAAAATAATAACTACTAGACTCATAAATTAACTATTTGTTTTCATACCTTAACTATTTTGTTATGATTTTATTACATATAGTTATGTTTTACACTAGTTTAGTTAGTACCAAAAAAAATGGTCTAACTGTTAGACGGTCTTACACAAAAGCTTTTAAAAAGTATATAACTTTTACATATAAAAGCTTAAGTTTTAAGTAGTTTGAGTTAACTTTTACTCCATTTATTGTACACCCTTGTAATTTGTAAATAAGATTTTGTGTTTTGAAAACAGCAAATTTTGATGAGGACTAATTAATTCAACTATGAAATCGAGTGGAGTAATGGCAAATTCGATCAAGTAGCTACTAGCTAGCTAGCTTGTTGTCTTATTTATCACTGTTTGTTTTTGTGTTTTTTAATCTCTTGCTATTGTATTGTTTGCCCGTCGCTGTTGCTGTTTTGTTGCATCTCTATAAACACTCTGTGTTTCATGTTTGCTCAATGTCTCAACCTTTCTGATAAATAAGACAACAAAAGAAAGTTTGTGATAATTGTGAAGTATTTCGCTTTATAAACCTACTCCAATTTATAGTGAACAAACACAACTTAATAACTCTACCTCTAGAATTTATACTACGCTACAAATATTCCCTAAATCTATTGCGCATAACACGTAACAAAAGAAAGTTTGTGATAATTGTAAATGTAGTTAACGTTATTCTTAATTTTCTTCTAATTTTGGTTTGTTTGTTTTGTACATTCTGATTTTTTAGTTGATTATAGGATAGAATTAGCTTAATTTTTTTTTTCCTATGGTATAGTGGGTTAGTGTAGTTTCGGTTTATAGTTTAGATATAGTGTTTTTTCTGTAGTGCAAATGTAGTTCGGGCTTCGGGTTTGTAGTTTTCCGGAGGATGGAGCGTAATCATATACCGTTCGACTAATCGTTTATCTTTGAAGCCTATTCACCAAGTTTACTTGTAACTGGGGCTAAGGTAGTTCGAGGTTAGAGCGTAGTTTCATTGTACATTTTGTTCTAAAAGAAGTGTTTTATTAGCTCGGAGTCCTTGTAATTCACCCTTTCGAAAGGATGGTGTCAGGTACTCCGCCTGGGTTTTCTTTCCTTAAAAAAAAAACCCCTTTCCTATTATAAATATAAAAATTGTATCACACCAATATATTTTCCTATCTCTAACAAATCTCTTCACATATTACTTGAAGTGTTATATCAAAAATATGGTTTATGCACTGGGGTGCACAATGTTCACTGTGCAGCCCTATTTTTAAATGAACATATAGGTCAAATACAAAGAACATATTGTTCATACTCAAATAACATATAGCAAATGAACATATAGTTCAAATCCAAAGAACATATAATTTTAATATTTTAATTATACATGTACGTTGAAATCATTCTCCATGTTCATTAGATTCTCAATGAATGTTCATTAGGGTGTGTTAGGAATTATACACAACTTAGTTAAGTCGACAAGAATACGAAACATACTTGTTTGGTTTAATATCTTGTTTCCTTGTTTAATTAGATTTGTAATTAGGAAACTAGATATATTTTGGTATGTCACAATCTCTAGAATTATTTAGACTTAGGGAGCAAGTATAATTCTAGTAGACGTGGGTTTCTAGTTTACCATATAAAAGGGGTTTAGGCCTAGCTAGAAAATAAGAGGGAAAATACATTAGTGAGAGGAATCGTCAATTGAGAGGTTATTGTATTATTTTGCAGGAACTTAATATACGATAATATTTGAGGGGAGAAAATCTAAATTTCTCACACAAACACTTGTGTCTTTTATTATTGTTTTTGCTATTTGTTCTATATTGTATTTGTGAGTTTGTTCCTAATTGTTCGTGGCACGCGTTTGATTAAAACAGGGTGCACAAACAGCACTGTGCACCCGAATGTAGAATTCAAGTTGCGGTGTTATATTCCTACGAAGATTTGTTATTTTGTAAAATTTAGAATATACTCCATTACTCCGTGTAATGTTTAGGAGTTTGGGTAGAAAGTATTACTCCCACATCTCAATTAGAGTGTTCACTTATCATGGCATAACTTTAGTAGAGTTGTGGAGGATGGTTATTAAATACGATCATATTAGGTGTACTCAGGTGTACTATGCACTCTTTCACATTTTCACTCTACTTTGATCCATGATAATGGAATTTATTTTCCAAGTGTGCCTACATTGCCTCTGGACCTGCAACAGGAAAACGCCACAAACTACATTGTTGGGGTTAATTTATTAATAGGGAAGTTTAGTAAAATTTTATTCATGGATCTGCATTATCCACGTTTATTAACGTCTAGTTAATGTGTATTAAGATTCCTCTATTTTTTTTTTCAAACAAGGCAAATTACGTTTATTTATAACGTTTTACTTTTATCAAAATTCTGATATTGGAAAAAATGAGAAAAAATTAATATCCCAATGGAAAAGTGTGAAATAGTAAGAGGAAGTCTTATTCTATACTAGGTATACCGTTGAAATGGTATACTAATATTCTGCATTTTTGTTTAGTACCAAACCACATAGTTTGGTACAAGAAAAGTAGTTGTATTTTCTCATGTAATACCAAACAACATAGTTTGGTAACGTGGTTTTATTTTTATTTGGTTCAAAACAACATAGTTTGATACTCACAAGTCAAAGATAAATGTTATTTTTCGTGGGCCAGACTAAATTTATTACAAAAACTTACCATTTAGCCCTTAATGCATAAACTGAAGTTACTATTCTGCCCTTAGTATACCATTTTAATGGTATACCCAGTATAGATTCAGAAAACCTCGAAATAGTAAATGACTCAATGAATTTAATTGATTAAAATAATCTTTGGACACAAATTTTGATAGAATATTAAAGCATTTATGTGATAATATAAAAGGAAATGTAAATAACATTTTGAAACACCCAAAAAATAAACGTAAAGAACAAAAAGATGTAATCGTGGAGGAAAAGCCTCCTTAACTTTGTAGCTACTCTTTTGTTACTCTAATTTAATCCTTGCTTTGCATAAAAAAAAAAAAAAAAAACGTAACTGTTATGAAATATAATAATGGATGTCCATTATATCCCGTCAATATTTCCGGGATATTCTAGGGTTCGGTAAAACACTAACTATTGTATCCTATATATACCCGGTACTATATGGAATAAGATACAACCCTATTCTCTCTCTCATCTCTTCTGTTTATTCACAACACGTTATCAGCACTAAACCCTAGCCGACTGAGCGAACAAGATCATCCGCCATTTGAGGTTAGTATTATATCATACTTTGCCTTATTATTTAAATTTGATTATGAGATGATTGATATTATTTGACTTAATATCGTTGGCGGAATTGTTATTCGCTTATTGTTATCATGAGATGGTTGATATTATTTGACTTAATATCTTGAGAATAGGAAGCAGTTCGATTTTTGTTATCATTGGCGGAATTGTTTTGAATTGTTTTGAATTGTTTTGAATTGTTTATTCGCTTATTGTTATAAATTTGTCTCCTTTCCTAGTGATTTACTTTATGGTATGAATTGCTTCCTCCGTTTATTTCTTTAAGCTATGAATTGCTTATTTCGATTATTTGTTTATATATTGCATATGCCATGAATTGATCGACTGCTTTACTTTTGGTTTTTGGAAATTATATTATGTAAGTTTGACTCATATGCAAATTTCTATGTGTCACTCAATATATGCAAGTATTTGCCGCAAGTATTTGCCAATTTTGTTTTTAATATTGGATCATGAGATATATGAATATGTGCCGCAAGTATGTGCCTAACTATTGTCATATTGCCGCAATTGAATCATGATTATTGTTTGAGATTGTGCGTACTTCGTTGTATTTTAATTTTTGCCAAACATTGTTTGAGATTGTGCGTACTTCGTATAAATATTCTACCTTTGTTGGACTTAATTTCATAGCCTCTGCCTTTGGTTCTTTGGTAATGGATTTGATTTATTTTGTCTACTTCTACGACAATACATACATGTCATACAATAGCTTATGTAAATTGGTATTAAGAATATTACGTTTCCGTATTACCACTTGATACGGATATATATATTTATTAACTAAGTCCTAATTTACAATATTCAATTGTAGTGTGTACTATGTCGAATTTCACAACTTGAATTTGTGGCCCTTGATATTACTAGAAAGAACTATTTGTCTTGGGTGTTAGATGCCGAAATTCACCTAGATGCAAAAGACCTTGGTGATACAATCAAAGAAGGAAATAAAGCAACAAGTCAAAACAAAGCTAAGACCATGATATTTCTTCGCCATCACCTCCATGAGGGCCTTAAGATTGAGTACTTGACTATAAAAGATCCACAAGTCCTTTAGAGTAATCTAAAGGAAAGATATGACCACCAGAAAACTATGATATTACCTAAAGCTCGTTATGACTGGTTACATTTAAGACTACAAGACTTTAAGTCTGTAAGTGAATATAACTCAGCTATGTTCAGAATTAATTCACAATTGAAGTTATGTGGAGAGAAAATCACTGATGCAGAAATGTTAGAGAAAACATACTCTACCTTTCACGCAAACAACATTGTCCTGCAGACACAATATCGTGAAAAGGGATTTAAGAAAATATTCTGAACTTATATCATGTCTCCTTGTGGCTGAGCAAAATAATGAGCTATTGTTGAAAAATCATGAATCACGTCCAACTGGCTCTACTCCATTCCCTGAAGCGAATGTGACATCTATCCCATAATGGGAAAGAAAAATATCATGCCAACAATAGTGGTCGAGGACGTGGTCAAGGACGTGAACGTGGACGTGGATATGGATATGGTCGAGGTCGAAGCCGAGGTGGTTCTTTCAAGAACTCGTATCCCCACCAGAAGTGGGACAATAAAGATGGTAACAAACAAGAGAAAGATAAAAGCGAAAATGTGACCAATGTATGTTATCAATGTGGAGGAAAAGGTCATTGGTCTCGTACATGTCGTACGCCAAAACACCTGGTTGAGCTCTATCAACAATCATTGAATCAAAAGGGAAAGAAAGTAGAAACAAATCTTGTGTACGAAGATGGCGAAGGTGACTTTGATTGTGGCAATACAACTCACCTGGAAGTTGCTGATTTCCTCACCACCCCTGAAGGGAATACTTAATCTTTAGAGTCGTTTATGGTCATTTAAGAATAAAACTTTGTTTTTTTGGATTCATGTTATTCTATTTTGGATTTTATTTGTTTAAACTATGGTTTTATACGACATTGTTAAATTTCAGTTATTAAGTTATTCTCATTGATATTTGATTTATTTGAAGAACATGAATACCCCTCAAGTTCAGTTAGCAATGAATGGTGAAAATTTATGCCTAGCAGACAGTGCAACTACTCATACCATATTGAAAAGCAAGAGATATTTCTCTTATTTGACAATGAAAGAAACTAGTGTGAGTACTATATCAAGTAGTACAAATATAATTGAAGGCTCTGGAAGAGCAAATATATTATTGCCTATGGGAACGAAATTTGAAATTATTGACGCATTATATTCTCCCAAGTCTCAAAGAAATTTATTGAGCTTTAAAGATATTCGACATAATGGATATCATGTTGAGACAATAAGTGAAGGAAATGTTGAATACCTTCACATCACGAGTATTACCCAAGGCACTAAGCATATTTTGGAGAAATTACCTGCATTCTCCACTGGTTTGTACTACACTAAAATCAATACAATTGAAACATATGCTACAGTAAACCAGAAGTTTATAGATAATTTCACTATTTTGCATGACCGGTTGGGCCACCCCGGTTCAGTAATGATGCGAAAAATAATTGAAAGTTCATGTGGACACTCATTGAATAACCAGAAGATTCTTCCTAATGATTTCTCATGTGTTGCTTGCTCACAAGGCAAGTTGATAATACGGCCTTCACCAGCCAAAATAAAATTTGAATCTATCAATTTTCTAGAACGTATACAAGGAGATATTTGTGGGCCAATTCACCCACCGTGTGGAACATTTAGTTATTTTATGATTTTAATTGACGCATCGAGTAGATGGTCACATGTATCCTTGTTATCAACCCGCAACCTGGCGTTTGCGAGACTACTTGCTCAGTTGATTAGATTACGAGCACATTTTCCGGACTTCCCTATGAAGGCAATTCGTCTTGATAATGCTGGTGAATTCACTTCTCAAACCTTTGATGATTATTGCATGTCCATTGGGATAAGTGTTGAACATCCTGTAGCACATGTTCATACACAAAATGGTCTGGCTGAATCATTAATCAAGCGTCTCCAGTTGATTGCTAGACCATTACTTATGAAGTCCAAACTCCCAATCTCTGCTTGGGGACATGCTATATTACATGCAGCAGCATTAATCCGCATCAGGCCAACGAGTAATCAAAAGTTCTTCCCATCACAATTGGTTTTTGGTCAGAAACCAAATATTTCCCATCTGAAAATCTTTGGATGTGCTGTATATGTTCCAATTGCTCCACCACAACGTTCTAAGATGGGCCCTCAAAGGAGGTTAGGAATATATGTTGAATTTGAATCCCCATCAATAATTAAATATCTAGAGCCATCTACAGGGGATCTATTTAAGGCTCGATTTGCAGACTGTCATTTTAATGAGTCAGTCTTCCCAACATTAGGGGGAGAAAATACACAGCTGGAGAAGGAAATCAGTTGGAATGAATTATCATTGTCTCATCTTGATCCTCGTACTAAACAATGTGAATTAGAAGTACAAAAGATAATTCATTTACAAAGCTTAACAAATCAATTGCCATACGCAATTACTGACCCAAATAGAGTGACCAAGTCACATATACCAGCTGTAAATGCTCCAATTAAAATTGATGTCCCAGCAGGACAATATCAAACTGTTAGTGAGTCTATAGCACGCATGAAGCGTGGTAGACCTATTGGTTCCAAAGATAAGAATCCTCGGAAAAGAAAAGGAGCAGCGATTGATAACGGCCAGACCGAGGAAGCAAAGAATTCCGAAGGATCTCTAGAAGAGACTTTAGACATGACGAATGAAGAAATTCAGGTACCTGATAATGAAGAGATCTCAACTAATTATGTCATGTCTGGAATAAAATGGAACCGAAATAAAATCGACGTCGATGAATTTTTTGCATGCAATGTAGCAGTTGATGTTATGGATGAAAATGAGGATCAAGAACCAAAGTCTATTGAAGAAGAGTGTACACAAAGTGATAATTGGTCAAAATGGAAGGAAGCAATTGAGGTAGAATTAAAATCTCTTGCAAAGAGAGAAGTATTTGGACCAGTAGTCCGTACACCTAAAGGTGTAAAACCAGTGGGACATAAATGGGTCTTTGTGCGAAAGAAGAATGAAGATGGAGAAATTGTGCGATACAAAGCACGTTTAGTTGCACAAGAATTCTCACAAAGACCTGGAATCGATTATGAAGAAACATACTTTCCTGTGGTGGACACAACTACTTTCAGATTCCTTATCAATCTGGCAATTAAAGAAGGACTTGATTTACATTTAATGGATGTAGTCGCAGCCTACTTATATGGGCCACTGGACAATGACATTTATATGAAAGTCCCAGAAGGATATAAACTGGCAGAAGCAGCAAATTCTAGTTCTCGAGAACATTACTGCATAAAATTAAATAGATCTCTTTATGGATTGAAACAATCAGGGCGTATGTGGTATAATCGCCTACGTGAGTACTTGTTAAAGGAAGGCTATAAGAATGACCCCATCAGTCCATGCATTTTTATAAAGAGATTTGGAGCAGGAGTCGTAATATTTGCAGTGTATGTTGATGATTTAAACATTGTTGGACTCCTGAAGAGATATCACATACAGTGGAATATTTGAAGAAAGAATTTGAGATGAAAGATCTTGGAAAGACAAAATTTTGCTTAGGGCTACAAATTGAGCACCTAAAGAATGGAATCCTTGTGCATCAAACAACATACATAAAAAAAGGTACTGAAAAGATTCTCTTTGGATCAAGTACATCCGCTGAGTAGCCCAATGGTTGTAAGATCACTAGATGTAGATAAAGACCCATTTCGCCCTCGAGAAAACGATGAAAAAATCCTTGGTTCTGAAGTACCATACTTAAGTGCAATAGGGGCATTGATGTACCTTGCTAGTCATACGAGACCTGACATATTATTTACAGTAAATTTGTTAGCAAGGTTTAGCTCATGTCCAACTCGTAGACATTGGAATGGGATAAAACATTTACTTTGTTACCTCCAAGGAACAAAAGATATGGGATTATTCTATTCTAACCAGTCCAAAGAAGACTTAATTGGCTTTGCAGATGCAGGTTATTTGTCTGATCCCCATAATGCTCGATCACAAACAGGATATGTTTTTACATGTGGTGGTACTGCCATTTCTTGGCGTTCCATGAAGTAAACTATTGCAGCTACTTCTTCTAACCATGCAGAAATTTTAGCTATCCACGAAGCTAGTTGTGAATGTGTGTGGTTAAGGTCTGTAATTCAACATATACGAGAAGATTGTTATCCACCGGGAAACAAGCTCCAACAGTTATGTATGAAGATAATGCAGCATGCATTGCACAACTCATGGATGGATACATCAAAGATGATAGAACAAAGCACATTTTACCAAAATTCTTCTTCACCTATGACCTGCAGAAGAATGGTGATGTACAGGTTCTGCAGATTCGTTCAAGTGAAAATTTGGCAGACCTATTTACCAAGGCGCTCCCAACTGCTACGTTCACGAAATTAGTTTACCAGATTGGATTACGTCGTCTAAAAGATATCAAGTTATGTAATCATGAGGGGGAGTAGATGCGCGCTGCACTCTTTTTCCCTTAACTATGGTTTTTCCCACTTGGTTTTCCTGGTAAGGTTTTTAATGAGGCAGCATAGTTCGCGCATTAGGAAATATTTTGTTTTAAGAGAGAAATTTTATTTTTGTATAATGGACATCCAAGGGGGAGTGTTATGAAATATAATAATGGATGCCCATTATACCCCCGTCAATATTTCCGGGATATTCTAGGGTTCAGTAAAGCACTAACTATTGTATCCTATATATACCCGGTACTATATGAAATAAGATACAACCCTATTCTCTCTCTCATCTCTCCTGTTTATTTATTCACAACAGTAAGTCAGTAACAATTTATTGATGAATCCACATTATCCACGGATGAACCGATACGAAGTACTTCGTATTATTTATGGTGTTACAGGACGAAAATATTTTGCATGAAAGGGCAGTTATTGTCCTGCACTATTATTCTCTTTCAATCCCAGTTGACGGGAAAGTGTTTGGTGATATCCTCATCAAAACAGCTTATGCTACTTACCTCAAGGTAGATATCTCTAAAGATTTTCTAAATCTATACTAACTATACCATTAAAATGGTATACTAAGGGTAAAATAGTAACTTTAGTTGATATATTAAGGGTTAAATGTTAAGTTCATGTAATAAATTGAATCTGGCCCACGATAAATAACATTTATGTTTGACTAGTGAGTACCAAACTATGTTGGCTGGAACTAAATAAAAATGAAACAATGTTACCAAATAATGTTGTTTTGTATTACATGAGAAAATACAACTACTTTTCTTATACTAAACTATATGATTTGGTACTAAATAAACACAAATTCTTATTTACACGGGGTGTACGATATATATTGTACACCGAATTTAAAGTTAACGTAAAATGTTTAAAAGTTACCCTTATGTATGTAAAAATTATCTCTTTTCTGTAATACAATTTTTCATTTTAATAAAAAAAATATTTCTTCAAAATCACTAATAATGTATAAAGTTAATCATTTACACTTTAAAATGTTTATCTATTAACTTTTTTTTTTAATAATATAAAAGTTAGAGAAAACTGGGTAAAAGTTATGTTGGTGCACAATAAATTTATCGGATTTTTCATGAAATACCCCCGAATTTTGGCGTAATTCACCAAATGCCCCTCGACTTTCAGTAATTCACCAAATGCCCCTCACAAATGACTTAATACCCAAAATACCCTTACTAATGATGCGCCGTTAGTCCTCCGTTAACCTAATTTTCAAATTCACCAAATACCCCTATTTTAATACTTATTTCACCAAATACCCTTATTCAGAAACTTAATTCACCAAATACCAATAACTTAAAATTACTCATTTTGATGCTCAACGGCTAGTTTTTGTGTTTGAAAATTAGCCGTTGCTTATTGTTTGCTTATAAATACTCTTTTTCTGACTGTTTATTGTAGTTTTCCTATTATTTTGTTAATTTCATATCATTTTTGTCATGAGTTTTCTTTCAAAATCATCATCCACACCCAATGAGTCCACATATGTAAGAGTCCCAAATAAATTTTGTTATCATGGGAGAAACTTTGACATCCGAATATCTGATACAACACTCAATCTGAAGCTCCGGTACAACACTAAAACAGAAAACACTCCTAAAAACACCTCAAAACGTCGCAACTCTTCAAGAAAATAGCTACTTCTTTTGTACCTTATTCTTTATGTGACCAATTAATTATATTTACCACGCAATCGGAAGGTATTCCTTTTTCAATATGGGAAATATCTTTAACATATGCAAACAGATTAAAAATAAAGCTCTTATTAATTTTATTCTAACGCATATGTTCCAGCTACCTTGGCTTCTATTGCTTCCATGCCACATATTTAACGTTAACTCCCTTTTGTCTCCTGTCTCTACTGCCTCTAAACATCTTTCTTCAATCTCCTAACTTTCTCTCAACCTTACAGTCGAGGCATAAAGGTTTTCCCACTTTTCTTTTGAGCTAGGTCCTATTGACATGGTCAGATTTATGGACAAATGTCTATTTTTGGATTTGAGGGAACAAGAAAAAAAATGAAACTAAGGTATGTTCCAAACCTCATGAACCAGTGAAAAAACATGAATCTTGGCACAAAGATTTGCCTCCAAACTCAAGATTTTCACATCATGAATCCAAGTTGAAATCGAGGTTGTGATAAAAATGTATGTGTTATTGAACTTGATTTCTTAGTTTCTTTACCATTCGGACAATAAGAAAATTAAGGTGTTAGCTTTAGATTGAATTACTTCAGCTTCACTTACATAAGATCCCTTTGAAAATGGGGTTTTTTGGCCTTTTGCTCAGCTAAAGTGCATTGTCTTTACTGGATGAGGCCTGAACTTATTGGATCATAATTGAAACTTACTGAGTGTTGTATCGGAGCCTCGGATGGAAATTTCCTCCCATAATATTAGAAATTGTTTGGGACTCTTACATATGTGGATTCATGGGTGTGGATGATGATTTTGAAAGAAAACTCATGACAAAAATGATATGAAATTAACAAAACAATAGAAAAACTACAATAAATAGTCAGAAAAGGGGTTTTTATAAGCAAACAATAAGCAACGGCTAATTTTCAAACATAAAACTAGCCGCTGAGCATCAAAATGGGTAATTTTAAGTTATGTGTATTTGGTGAATTAAGTTTCAGAATAGGGGTATTATATGAAATAAGTAATAAAATAGGGGTATTTGGTGAATTTAAAAATTAGGCTAACGGAGGACTAACGGCGCGTCATTAGTAAGGGTATTTTGGGTATTAAGTCATTTGTGAGGGGCATTTGGTGAATTTCTGAAAGTCGAGGGGCATTTGGTGAATTACGCCATAATTCGGGGGTATTTCATGAAAAATCCGTAAATTTATTGTACACCTTGTGTATGCAAGACCTTTTGAAAATGTAGAATAAATGGTATACCCAGTATAGATTAAGACTTCCTCGATATCTCTAAGGCAATTCGACCAAAGAATCTCTGTTTATTTTGATGAATTTCAGTTGCATTGGAATAGTTGATCAGCCTCTTTAATTTTTTATTTATCGTTTTATCTTACTTGAAGTGTTTAGACATTTAATACGAGTAACTTGTGATTATGTCAACCCAATATTAGACATTGAGTTCCCAACTCTCCTCTGATCTTCTGTCTGGATCAATTACAATTGCAAACAAGGCTTCTAACTCTAAGCCTCATTTTTCTGGTCTCAAAGTCATCTTCATTATGTCAACCCATCTGTTCTGTCTAAACTAGCCATTTTTACAGGAATTCAGGTTACTAATCGAGTGCCAAATGTTCTGCAACAGAGTTCCAAAGATAGATCTTCAAATATATGCTGGTCAAAAAAGCACACAGAGCCAAGAACCCACAAAATTGATCGGTCTACTGTCGACAACTAACTCATCATGGAAATACGACCAAACTTTATAAACAATTTCAGTAGCTGAACTACTAAACAATGATAGTACTAAACCACGATTCATTAACGCAACACAGAAAAGCAGGGAGAAATAACAGACTCACAATAACTCAACTCTTGCAATTGCTCAAAACCTAAAATTGGAAGATCAGGATCAGACTTTTTAATTTGGAAAACCTGTATCATTATTGCACCTGTACAGTATTTATAGAGCCTTGAATCAGAAGGGACTCATGGGAGGAGGATTTTTCATACCTCAGCGAGGATGCTGAGAATCTTTCTATACCTCTGCCTAAGAATATTGAAAACCTTTATATACCTATTGCCTCAAAAAATCTGAATCTTGAGAAAACTTTCTATACCTCTGCCTCGGAATGTTGAACATAGCTACTCACCTACTCTACCATAAAACCCTACCACCCTTTTTGGTCTTGAAGAAGAAATTTTGAATAAATATTAAAATTTCTGCCCAAACAAAATGATTTAAGTACCAATAGTAAGTTTTACAGCAAACCGAAGCAAAAGATACTTATTACAGTATTACTACTACAAGAGTTCAAGGTAACAAAGAAAATAGACCAAACATTCAGAAAAATATGAACTGTGTTCATGGAGCATCAAGCCTTAGACTATCAGAGTTCAGCAACTGAATATTACGCGTAGCATAAAACAGGGGACAAAAGCAACACAAAAAAGCCAGGTACCAAAGCGAACTGAATGCTTTGGCTCCTATGCCTCTGACTCAACTCTTACTCTAGACCTCTAGTCTCATATGAAGTAGTCATATGGGAATATTCATATTCATTCACCAGACACGGTTGTCCCAAAAGGCGAAATGAGACTCTCAACATAACCCCACGCGTCTCCTATAAAATAGCGAAAGAACTTACTGTTCTTAGATCCTTGCCAAACAAAAGCACCTTCTTCATATTGTTCTAGAGCTGCTACCTGACTAGGATCATGTAGTACAATCTGAAATTTGTCTTCAGTTTCCATACTTAACAAACACTTTCCCGTCTCAAATGAATAAAACAATTCCGTGTCTTTCATATTGATAGAGAATGTTTTCTCCCAAGAATTCCAGTCATCGTGTTGTTTCAACATCCAAACATCATAAACACATAGAGAACATTTCTCATATTTAACACAACACAATGACAAATACCCTTTCGTCCCCAAAACCTTAGCATAGTCATAACCCGTAAGCACAACCGTCAATGGAGTTTTCTTCAATTTCCCACTTACTAAATTCAACCCCACAATGTAGCTTTTCTCATTCTCGTGCCTTGGAACTGTGGGAGGCCAATACAAAGTATCATCAACTAACACCGAGAAATCTCCTCGATCTATTGGAAAATAATAATCCCCATTTAAACAAGATGTTTCTTTCCATTTCCCAATCCTCAAGGAATAAACATAAACATGCCACAATTCCTTATCACATATCATTACACATCCTATCCTGTAATCATCAAGGGAAGATATGTAACCGAACCCAAGACCAATAACCTCATCAGGACGCTCATAACCCAAAGCAGGACGGTAAGTGTTGTGGCATTGGTTCGTAGCAGGGTTCCACAGATAGAAGCGCAACTGATCGTTATACATGCACACAATGCCATTATAGGAATCCACCACATAAGTAGAATCGGGAGTTGAATAACAATTCCGCAGTTTAAAAATCGGAAATTTATCCTCCAATTTAACAAATTCTTTGAAATTGTAGCATTCATCAAAGGATAAATAATAGCCATAAGATTTTCCAGATTTATATAGCTCCTGAAGTATGAGAGATCTAGTGTTCGAAGACGAGAATTCAAGGTGGAGTTTTGCGAATTTATGGCTGGAAATAGTGGAAAGCCAATATTTGGAAACAGATTTGAAGCGAATTAGGGATTTTACCGGGAGTCTTGGCAGAATTTGCTCTACAATGAGATGGTCAGGAAGATTCGGGAATTGAGTTTCTGATTTCGCTGATTTGTTCTTCATCATTTTTGTTGATTTGTTCTTCATCTTGCAAAATTAATTAGAACCTGGAATTGAAAAATTGAAAAGAGGAATAGGTCAGACGTGTCAAGTCGGAGTTAAATTGGTAGTTCTGTTGAAAATGGTGATGAGATTGCGATGCGAATACCTGAAGAGCAATTGCGATAAAAAAGCTAAGCTATGCAAGGAGGCATGAATGCTTTAGAGCGGAGGAGATGACCATCTTTTCAAATGTATTTCAAAATGTGGTTTATAATTCTAATTCTAATTCAAATTCAAATTCAAATTCTAATACCATATCGTTTATACACAAAAAAAAAAAAAAAAAAATACTTCATTCGTTCTGGAAATATGGCAATATTTGTTTTTTACACTATTTACACTATAACTTTGGTCATTTTTTTGTGATTCGTACGCAAGATAATTTTAGTGTCAAATTAGATTCGTATGGATATATATTTTCTAAATATTATTTTTTAAATTTTTTTTATTTGCACACGATTTGAGATATTAAGAGTCAAAGTAATGGTTAGAGGAGTAAAAGTCAACCATGGTTCGATATTTGCGGAACGGATAAAGTATATTAAATGAACATATGGTTACATCCAAAGAACATATAATAAAATATTCCACGTTGTACGCATACATTGAAATCATTCTCCATGTACATCAGGTATTAAATGAATGTTTATCAGGGTGCACAATGAGCATTGTGCACCTGGGTGTATGATCCAAATTGCGGTTTTGGACAATCAAAAAGAAATGTTGTTGCGCGTTAGTTGTTATTTCCATTTTCTTTTTCTGTAGGTTGGTTTGCTTCTGTGTCACTAAGTTGAATCTAAAACTATGAGGCTATTTGGAGCAAAAAAACATGAAACCCCCTGACTAACCCCTCTCCCCCTCCTTTGCAACCTCGTTCAACCATTCATGGCAATTAACCGCACTCTTGATCTTCAACACACTTGTCGTCCAGTCAATTTGTCGTTACAACATCGACACCACCAACTGCTGTGGAAACCAATCCCACTACACCCACATAACCAAACCAGAAACCACAACCTATGAACCTGGACCTCACAACAAAAACAGCAACAACAACTACAAAATTCTCTTTTAAAGATATCCTTACATCCCAATTACCCAGCCTTCCTACTACTCCATTAACCATTAACCAATTACCCCGGGGATTTGATGTGTCTACTGATGTAATTGTTCCCATCTCATCGGAAGTTTTACAAGCAATACAAAACCCATGGAAGTCTGCAATTATAGTCAAAGTGGTCGGCACCTCCTTCTCGGTCGAATTCTTGTCTGGGCAGTTGAGAAGTTGTTGAAGCTTAGAGTGCCGCCGACTTTAATCGGGTTAGGAAAAGTATTTTACTCAATCAAATTACTAACAGTGGAGGGAGCACAAAGGCTTATGGATGACGGGCCATGGTTTTTCAATGGCTTCTTTCTTTCGGTTAGAAGATGGGAGTCAGAGTTTCGCCCATCTACTGCAATAGTGCAGAAGGTCCCAAAGTGGTTTGATTTGCAGGAATTACCGATTGAATTTCACATATTAGATGTTCTTAAGTCTATCAGTAATGCGATCGGAAAGTCTGCAAAGGCGGACTTCAAAGGGGCAGAATTGAACAGAGCATCGTATGCATGCATCTGCTGCCAAGTAGATGACCAAAAAACACCACCTTCGTCGGTTTGGATTGGGGGATGTAAGCAGACCCTAATTGACGTTGCTTTCTACACCACCTGTTCCATCTGCAACCTTCAAACTACCCCAAGTCACACCTGTCAACCACCCACAAAGAACCAAATTCACCACAATCAACCAAATTAAGTCAAACATTTTTAAAACGCCGGCCAAGGATACGGAGATGGAGAAGTCGCCGGAAAGTGAAGGGTGGTCAGTTGTCACCAAGAAAAGGAAGAAGGCGGAGCCCAAACACAAAAATGTAAAATTTCTAACAAAAACAAACTGGCGGGAAATTTCCAGAAATGGAAAAGAAACAAAAAGAGTCAAACCACACAAGATCAAGAGCACCCACGTATAAAAAATAACCATCAAAATTTGGACCCCTAAACCAAAAATCCCCTGGATAAGCCTGTAGGGGAATACAGTTAAACATAATAACATGTGCGGAACAATCCCCAAAGCCAGGAAACATGTATAAAGCACAGATTAAGCAAACTTACATTCGAAGCGTGTTTTCCACAATAATCTGTCAACGAACACGAACAAAAAACTCCACTTGTCGTTCCTCTACTTGGTTCACCGACACGATCAGATCCGTCTTGATTATCGTAGCTTAGACAATTGATCAAGATACTTTGCCTTTTGGGATGAACACACTATGGAGGCACAGAGAGAATTAGGGTTCTCTGTTTTCACCTAGGGTTGTGTGTAATATGAATTGTGATTGTGCTAAGTTGGAAATTAGGTTGTAAGGTTATTTACATAACCTTACTAACCGACCAAGCCAAGAGGCAAGGCCGGCTAGCAAGCTTGCACGCCAAGTCACACGGACACGCACAGCGAAGGGCCGTGGGCCGCGCTGCTGCTTGTGTCGTGGTCTCGGCCCACTCGCATGCGTACAACCCTCGCCTCTTGGGCCTCGCTGCTGCCGCCCTTTGCTTGCTCGCCTATGCGCGCGCCCATGGGCCTCGAGTGCTTCGTGCACTCGGCTCGTGGGCCGCTCCTCGTATTCGCGATTGAATATATTTCCGATATATTTATTTATCGTTTCGTATACGATGAATCACCGTCGTACGATACGATTTATTCGCGATACGATATACGATTCCGATGCAAGGTCGTATCGTATAATACGTTTCCAACTTAAATCCCGAAAAGCTATTAAATGAATTTCCGATTCATTTAATCCGGTGATATGTTACGTGTCATTGGTGTGACCTTGTAGGTTCAGTCAAGAGTAAGTTGTGAGTTCAATATCCATTAGAACTCACTGATCGGAAGCATTGCTCCAGCTAGCTGTTCCGATCACTTGATCTCACTGAATTAATTGTTTGCAATTAATCTGAACCTTGGTATTAGACTTAATACACCTTGGGTGAAGGACATATTTCCTTCAAAGCCAAATCCGACCTATAGCCCAAATCAAAGAAATAACTTTACCTTTTCATCCTCCTAAGATAATTCAATAAACCCTAACCCTTTCTAATCAGACCACCCACCAAAGCCAAAAACGATCCCAATCCCTCAATTATCTTCCTTCATCCCCCTATCCCAAACCACGAATGGCCGACAACAAGAAAGAGTCGTTGTGGGATCCAAGCAAATACAATCTCCTTCCTCCATCTCACCAGATCTACAAATCAAGGTTTTTGCCGATGCCGATAAGCCCACCCAACCCCATTCACATTTACTTTTCCAGGGAAGAAGAAATAATATATTGGACCTTAGCACCGATATGCACCCAGCCGAAGTTTTTACCAAACAAAGTACACTACTACACCCTACCAAAGAGCCCCAATCTACCACCAAAGAGAATCAGTGCGGTGGTGATCCGACGGATACTTTGAGAACCCCACATAATACCCTCCCACTTGACCAACATTCAGATGACGTGGTCGCCGTCGACAAACCCACCAACTGACCTAAAACTCCTCAACTTGGTTCCGGCCCACCTATCGGATCTGGAGGAAATGAGCGGTGTAGCTCCGGTATTTCTCAACTGGGATATCCGGAAAAAATTGACGGCAATACCCGATAATTAGATCATCCCAACGGAGTGCGTGTATTATTGCGACCCATTCCCCATTCTACCCCCATTGAGGGAAATTTGTATGTTGACATTTCCATTCCTATCCCTCACTCTAGAGGGGTGGTCAAATCAATTGAATCTCATTCGCACCGCCTTCGTGTACCAACAGGTGGGGATTGCGGCCTAGCCAGAATCAAAGAAGGGGTGGTCCAGCAGGCTGACCCGAATTCAGATCTCGTGCGAGGATCACCGTCTCCACAACACGAACACTAGAAAGATGATCGGTATTAGGGAAGTGTTCCATTGGGATGCACAGGAGAAACTCCTATCAACCTCCCCGTCCTTAAATTTATGACGACGCTAGCATGGAATCTGAAAAATCTTATTCATTGCCACAAGCAGGAAATAATAGTTGTTACTGAACTTTGTACTGGTCGGGTTAACACGGAAAAAATGCTGAGGAGTATACTGATCAAGGGAAAACTAGGTCGTTACTAGCTTTCCTAAATCAAACAAATTACCTAAACTAACTACTAAACACAAGTAAATTGGTAAGCAAGGGTCGGAATCCACAAGGACTAAGGTGCGCTAATTTATGTTAATCGAACAACAAGCTAGGTTGAAACGAGGTTTTGGAAAATCACTAATCGAATAAAACTAATTAAATTAAACTAAGAAATCAAAAGTAAACGAGATTAGGGAATGGGTTAAACAACAACAAATCATGGATTGAACCTAAGAGAATTGAAAACGGGAAAGATTCACAAGCACTACATGCATATGCGTTGAATTCACAAATAGCTCCAACCATCTCCCGATGCGCGAACAATTTCCCTAAGCATCAAGGATGAACTCATGTTCTACCCTATCATACCTGGGGTAAATCAAAGTCCTAATTCAACTACATAATCAAGTTTAGGTCTTTAATCTCTTTCCAACCCAACTAGACTACTCCAAGCAATCATGGAACACTTAATTGATCAAGTTAAATGCAACATGTATTGGAAATGCCTAAACATGTAATAATTTAATCATGAAAATCCCTAATTTCCAATCACAAACACCAAAAACCAATCAATGTTGAGTTTTCACCAAAACTCTAACCAATAAACTACTCCATAATCACAAAAACACAAAATTTATAGAAATTAACAACTAAAAACATGCTTCTAAACAATAATAACAACTAATATAAACATGAATCGTTAAACTAAGCAAAAATAATTAAACTAATTAAAAAAATAAATAAATAAAGCAAAAATGAAAAAATAAATGAAGAGAGAGATAGAAATGCTTACTACAAGAAACATGCCTTTTAGCGACAGATTTTTGCGACCGAAGGAAAATCAGTAGCTAAATTACTACTGCTCAAGTGTTAGTCACCAATTAATTATTGATATGTTTTCAGTCACTATTTACCAACCAACTCATTTTCAGTTACAAAAATCGGTTACAAATTAACAACTAGTTGAAGGTTAGTCACTAATTATCTTCTGAAAAATATTTGGTCTCTATTTTACTACCAATAAATTCCCGTCACAAAATTTCGGTCGCCAAATAGCTATATACATTACAAAGCAATTGTTGGTCACTATTTTATTACAGAAATGTTTCAATCGCTATTTAACTACAGCCACCATTTCAGTCGCAAAGAGTTGGTCGGAAAATAATTACTGATTAATTTTCCGTCACTAATTATATACGGATAAACTTTGGTGACACATTCTAGTCGCAATTTTGTGACCGGTTAAATTTTTAGTCTCGTACGGAGTATATCTGCAAAAAGAACCTGAACGCCCTAATCTATTATGAATAGAGTATCGCCTGCAAAATTATGGTTGCAAATTTGCTACTGTTTTTTTTTTTTTTTTTTGTGTGTGTGGGGAGTAACTTCTTAATAGATTTTATCTACTTATTGGAAATAAAATTATTTGCACAAAATTTTAATTCATAATATTTCTTCTATTTTTAAGATTTGGTTGGGTTACATAGTATTCTACTAGTATGTATATTTCATCCATTTATTTTTTAACATCTACGGTAAAATTCAAATTTAAGGAAGGTATATATAAATTTAAATTTGTTTAAAAATGATCTTCCTTCTTTTTCTTTATTGTACATATCAAAACTCTATCTTTTATTATTCCTTACCCACGCCAGTTCACTTAAACTATTCCCTCTGTATAAGAATACTATTTACCCTTTCCTTTTTCATATGCTCCGTTATGGTCTATGTTTTTCCATTTTAGTAATGACCTCACCAATAATTAATATATATAAACATATATATATATATATATATATATATATATATATATATATATATATATATATATATATATATATATATATGTTTTTATTAATAAAAATCTAGTTTGGTTCATACACCATGCATCTGCATTCAATTAAAAAATACACCCCGCTATCTTCTACTCCCTATTTCCACAAATTTTTTTCCGTTTTCCTTTGTTGTTTAATTTTTTTCTTCCCATTTGAAATATATTCAACTTTATTATTCTAATCTATATTGATTCTCTATTTGTTGCATGAGTAAGTAAGAAGATAATACAGGGTTCAATTTTCTTGGCCGCTTAGGTCGAAAATAGTCCAATTTTCCAAAAAAAAAATTAGACCAAATTTGTCCCTTCTTCTTGTTTTCTTTTGTTTTCTCTTCAGATTTTGCCTTTTTCGTTTATTTATCGTGGTTTGTTCTCAATTTTCAGTGTTGTTCCCATATTATTCTTGGTTTTAGTTTTTAGCTAGAAAATCTAGGTTCTTGATTCTCATACATCGATGAGAATTTAATTTTTAGAGTATCAATAATTGAGAAGGTGATCTCGATTGTTTGGCTTCAGGGTTTGTCATTAACCATTAGAACAATTCGTGCACAAATTGGAAAGGGATCTATTTGGAAAGATGCGGAGACATCAAAAATCACTACTCGAGTCAAAATATAAGCGGTGGAGTACGAGTTGTGCTTTAAGAGGTGGAATAGTAATTGTTTTGATTGTAGTTGCTATGTGTTTTATCTAAATCCGTGGTATACATGTCTATTTTATCTATATAGATGTGTTGTGGGTGATTATTAATGATATTGTTTATCACTGTAAAAAACAAAGTGTATCACATACTCATAGAACTCCCATAATAGTTGAAAATTTTAAAAAATTAGGGTGTGTGTTATTCACCCGATTTTCATTTATGTTCATGGAACTTATCTTCTCTAAATGTAACTAAACTTATTACAACTTATGAAACCGTATTTTAGTTATAAATTGTAATTGACTAACACTCATTTTTCCTGAACTTAACTGAACTTATCTAATTTTTTTTTTCTTGAAATAAGTGGAATAAGGTGAACAGAACATACCCTTAGGGGTCGCCTGGATTGGGGGTAAAGGAGGAGAATGAATAAGGGAGTAAAAGTTACAAGCCATTTTTAGAAGCTTGGATTGAGGGAGATTGATCCTGGAGTAATGTTTTCCCCTCAAATAAGGGGTAAAACATTACTCTAGCCCCCCCTAGGGTAATTATCTCTCCCATAACAATTACTCATCTCTCTGAACATCATCACCTAAAATACCTGGTTTGTACTTTTACAGCCATTATCACCACCGGTATGGCGTCGTGGCGTTGCCGGAAAACCTCTTCTTCACTGGGCGTTTCATTTCTTGGATCTCATTTACTCAAATTTCGTAACCTCGATTCACCATTGCCATTCAATTCTCTCTGACCACTAATTTGTCTGATTATTTTTTTTTCCCTCCTTCACTCAATATTTATTTTGAAGATCTATAAAATTGGGTGAAGAAATTGGCATAAGGGCTGGCTTCTTTGATCTTGGCCTTCAATTTCGTTCATGTTGATAACATCAACCAACCTTTCACCGATGGCGTGGTAGCGGCTAGACACCACCGCCGCCATGAATGGTGGTGCTACATAGCAATGGCTTTAAATAGAAAAAATGAGATAGAGATGAGATTTTGAAGTTCTTTCAGAAGTAATTTTTACTCTTGTTCCAAACCTTAAAAAGTAAAAAGTATGCCCCTTGATAATTTCACCTGTAATACTTCCCCCCTTATATTTTCCCCCATTAATAAGTAAACCCAATACAGGCGACCCCTTAGTAGACCTGTCAAAAATTGACCCGATCCGAAAACCAACCCGAACACGACCCGAAAATAGTGGGTCCTGAACAAGATTTCTCAACCCGTAACCCGTTTTTATCCGAACCCGAACAACCCGTAAATTTCGGGTCCAAAACGGGTCGGGTTCGGTATGACCCGTCGGGTTTAGTGATAAAGTGAAAATTTTATTTTTTATTTTTTTAAAAAAAAACCTAAACCTAAACACTAACAGTCCCTTTCTCGCTTACTCTCAAACAGCCGTTATCTGCTCTCAAACACTCATCTCTCATTCTCTCTCATACTCTCAGACTCTCGGTTTACCGCCGACATGGGTCGACGGTCAAGCTCTCGTCCTCCCTTGCATAAGAGAGTGAAGGAAATAATGCCCTTGGTCCAAGTATGCATTCTATGTTAAGTCTAATAAGTGCGGTTCAGTATTAATTAACAAGTTAATAATTCAGTGAGATCAAGTGAGCTGAATGCCTAGCTAGAGGCCGCTTCAGTTCAAGTGGAATTAATGATATTAATCCACAGCTTACTCTTGACTGAACCCGTAGGGTCACACAAATAGTACGTAAAGGGATCAAGTATTTAATGGCATTAAATACTCCATCTATGGATATTCGGAATCGACGGATCTTGGTTTCAGTGGGAGCTGAGATCGTCACAGGCAAGAAATGAATATTCCGGAAACGATGATATTGCCGGAAACGGAAATATGGATCGTATCGGAAATATAAATATTATCCAAGTCGTAGATGTTGCCGGAAACGGAAACATGGTACGTATCGGAAAATATTATCGGAAATGGAAATATTGCCGGAATCGGAAATATTGCCGGAAACGGAAATATTGTCAGAATCGGAAATATTATCGGAATCGGAAAATAATTCCGGAAACGGAAATATTAAATATTTGTTCGAAACGGAAATTAATTCCGGAATCGGAAATATTAAATATTGTTCGTATCGGAAATGAATTCCGGAACCGGGAATTTAATCGGAAGCGTATCGTACGAATAAGCATCGGACGAGGCCTGCCGGACGAGGGCCCAGCACGAAGCCAGGCCATCGCCCAGCAAGCCAAGCGTGCCACACGAACAGCCATGGCCACGCCAGGCCCAGCGCAAGGCCAGGCCCAGCAGGCCATGGTAGCGCGCGCAGCGCGTGCAGCAATGGGCTGCGAGCATTGCTGCAGCTCGCGTGGGCTTGTAGCTCGCGTGGGCCGAGCGGCCGTGTGGGCTGTGCGCGGGCATGGCCTACACGCTTGCGGGTCATGCTCGTGTAGAGTTTGTGTTCACATACGAAACCTAAAGAGTATAGGATTTGTTTAATGATTAAAATTCCTAATCCTAAAAGATAAATTAATTAAATAAGAATTCTACTAGGATTCTAATTTAATTAATTCGTATCCTAGTAGGATTCGATTACTTATTCCATGGTCTATAAATATGAGTTAAGGGCTCATAATTTATATCGAGTATTCAAGTATTCAAAGTGATTTTTGAGAGCAAAAATTCAGTCATATAATTGCCTACAATAGCCGAAAATTCTAAGTACCTTAAGCCGAAAATCCTAGTTGGTCAAGCTTAAGGCGGATCCGGACGTGCTGTGGACTATCTACGGAGGGACGACAATTGGAGTCCTAAAGAATTGTTCTTGTTCGGTTCGGGCGCAGCTAGGGAGGGCACGCAACAAAGCGTATGCATCTAAACTATGCTAAATGATTATGTGTAAATAATATGCTTTCCTGGCTTTATGGTTTTTCCGCATGATTTATGTTTTGTCATATGAATCATAACCTAACAGTGGTATCACGAGCCTCTTATTATTTTCATAATCTAAATTGCATGAACATGGTTAAATATTACAAATTTGCAAGAATTAAAAGGGGTGATTAATTTTCGTAATTGTTAATTAATTGCAAATTGCGTTTATTTAATTATACGTACGCAGTTTTTCGGCAGTTTCTTCGTTACTCATCCAAATCGAGTGATTTTTGTGTCAATTCCGCATGTAAAAGGCATTCTAAAATTTTGACAAAAATAGTAATTTTCGGCCGAACCCAGAATTCTCAAATTCGAAACCTAACTATGACTTTTCGGAGGTTTTAGTTTTTCGAATGCAAAATTTCGTAAATTTAAGATGTTAAATTAAATATTTGCGATTCTTGTTGATAAATCTTGAATTTTTGATTGACCTACTGTATATGTTTAACAAATTTGAATGCCTAGCCTTGTTAATTATGCAATCTAATTTGTAATTATGATTAATTTGTTGAAAATTGGAATAATTTAGAATTAATTTGATTTTCATAATTAGTTATAATTTAATTAGATACCTATGATTAAAAACCACCATAAAAATTGTAAATTTATGTTAAATTTTAATTTTTATGACCTAGACTTGAATCCATGTTAATCGGAAATCAATTAAATAATAAATTTTCGATTTTTTCGCCCTAAAATTATGAAATTAATATTATTTATTAATTTGTCATTAATTTTGAATATAAATTTTTAATTTTTATGCGACTCGCTCATATAACTTGCACGCACAAAGCAATGGACGCTACGTGTAACCCTTAAGGGGTGTTGTATAGTGCGGGCATGCGACGACGAGCAAGGGAGCTCGTCGCCCATGCGGTACGAATGCAGCGAGCAAGGGCATGGTGCACGAGCAAAAGGCAGTAGCCCTGCCTTGTATCGTGGGCTGTGAGCAATGGGCGTGTGGGCAGGGGCGAGAGCAAGGCACGAGCAGTCGCGTGTGGGCAGCAAGCGTGCTGCGCCACAGCGCGCACTGCCTCGCGCAAGCATGCAGAGCCTCGCGCGCAGCGAGCGCAAGCTCGCGTGCCACGAGCGCTACGCACAACGTCGATGGCTCGCGCGCAGCGAGCGCCAGCTCGCATACTGCTGCCTCATGCGATGAGCGCAAGCTCGCGTGCGGGAAAGGCAGGCGCGCAGCGAGCGATGGCTCGCATGGATCGAGCGCTGGCAAGCGAGCGCAGCGAGCGATGGCTCGCGTGCATCGAGCGCTGGCGCGCGCAGCGAGCACCAGCTCGCGTGTTCGATTGATGCCTTGCGATGGTGAGCAGCAGCGATGCGACGCAGCGCATGGGCTGCGCGCACATGGCCAGCGATGGCTGTGTGCGTGTGGCCCATGGGCGTGCGTTGCGTGGGATTGTTGCGTTGCGATTAGATCGTTTTGAAATTTTAATTTGAAATTTTCAGTTTACGTAATTTTAATTAATTTTAAAATTAATAATTTAAATTATTTTCTTGGATTTTAATTTTGAATATTGTAATTATAATAAATTTTATTTATTCTAATTATTTTACTAAAATTAAAATCATGAATTAATTTAAATACGACTGAAATTAAATTAAACTTTTTCGATTCAATTATAAATTTATATGAGCTTTAAATTTTAATTAAATTTGTATGTTTCCGGCTAGACTAGAAATACATTTTTATGTTTAAAATTAGTAAAGCATATGAATTTATTGGTTTAAGTGGGAGCATTTTTAGTCATAAACTCTTGATTAGGTCTACAAATCCTTAAGGTTAAAACAACTTGATTAGAATTAATAAGGACTGAATAATTTGTAGATTATTGGTGCCCTTGATTAATTGCTGCAAATGTTTATGTGATGCATAATGTGTTTTACTAACCAGCTATGTGGGCCATTCATGATAATGAATAGGTGAATGGTATATATTGTATATGTACTGTTTTGCAGGTTATGAAGTGACTAGTATGGCCCAAATATGATAGAAAATATGGTCTGCGTACCGTTAATTTGAATGTAATTGGTCTAAAGTACCAAAGTTGTTTTTCAATTCAAATATGGTCTGCGTACCATCAAATAGTTGTAATTAGTTTTAATTATAGCTTATCCTATTTGAAGAAAATGGTGCCTCCCACGGAGATTTTCGAGACGGACTTTGAAGTTGAAGCTTCAAGATGAAGTCGGGCCATACTAAATCACATTTATCTTATGCATGCTTTAAGTTATTTATTGCTTTAAATATGTCTTAATTAAGCATGAGATTGTGGCTTGATTATGTTGCATGATTAAGGATTTTAGTTCACTTAAAATCTAACCAACATAGTAAGAGCCTTAAGTTCCAAACTTAAAAATTGAGTTAAAAGGTGCCATGCCAAAATATACACTTGCTTGAATATCCTTTACATCAATCTAGTAATAGTTTTCGCTCAGCGAGGTGTTACTTATTGGTCCTAAAGGGGCAAGGTACACAAATAATTGTGAGTACATGTTAGTTTTGGTGAAACTCAACGATATAACTAAGGAGTCCTTTTATGTCGTGGCAAAATCGATAGGTTTACCTAATAAGTTCTTAGACGTACCTATCAACCAAGAATAGTTTCTAGACTATTAGCAAAAGGCTTTTGCTTACCTAAGATGTTTTAGGATTAAGTCGACAAACGGTGCTTAGTTCTTCAATGATTTTAGGATCTTGGAATCATTTTATTCACACCTGCCGGAACAATAAAATCGAATAAAATTCTAATAACTTGTTTGAATTGCATGATTGCTTTAATTTCAAGTTATTATTCATGATAAATGTTTAGACTTTGCATGCTTCAATGTATGTTTTAATTATTGTTTATAATTAAATATCTTGCACTGTAGTAAATCCTTTTAGAAAGATAACAGTAAATTTCCTCGATTGGTAGTGAATCCAAGAACGATTCACGGAAATGAAAGAAAATGAGCAGTTTAAAATGTACGTTTCTTTTAGCGACTTTTATGGTTGTTTTCGAATATCAAAGTCGAATGGCGAACCGATTGGTGCTTGTGAATTCAAAATACAATGTAGTTTTGAGATCATAAATCATTGAGTTTAAACGCTCAGCTTTACCAATGGTTAACAACCTAAAATCCTTTTTCCATTTAATTCTCGAATGAGTCTAGTCCCTAGACATTCGAATAGATCGATGCTTAGAGAACATTAGAAGCTTCTAGTAAGATCATCTAGTTGAAACAGAATATTCAACATAAATGGTAAGAACTTTGATAAAATGACATTAGACATGTCTAACAAAGTATAAAAGTCAACACCAGAGAAGTCAATTCTTAAGACTATAAGAAAGGGTACAAGAAATAGGAAAACAAATGAACAAATGAAAGGAATTTACAATTCCGTTTCTACCTATAAGTCTATGTTAAAAGAGAAGTGACCTAGCAATCAAATTTCCTTGGTATCATATACCGCTTGAGGTTCTTACTTCGGTAATAACTCAAACTATGGAAGCTAGGCTACACTAATGACCTACAAGTGGGAAATGAAGCATGGCAATGCTACATTAGTTGTAGGGTCATATAGTTTGTTTTAAGTCCTTTCAAAGGCTGGAACTTAATGACTATTTTGTTCCATAATCAGCATACCTAAATATCTGATTTCAAACACAGAAAGACTCACATTCAAGAAAACAAAAACAATGTTTGTTTGTTAATTTGAGTGAAATGGTCAATTACGGGTTGAGTCAATATGCTTGATTAAAACAAACAACTCTTTAACAAAAAGAACTTTACTAGGTTCAAATCAACCCCTTGATTTGAGTTCCACTAATCTTTGGCATTGTTGCTTAGACCATATCAACAAGTTAACATTCATAAGCTCTATTTCGATGGACTTTTGAAAGTTGATTGATTTCTAGATCAATTTAAGACAACTAGTCTTTGTTGAAAGTAACAAAAGATATGAATTATTGTTAGAACGCCTAGACAATAGAGTTCAAAGCTAAAGAAAGATTTTATGACTTTATTATTTTACATGGATTTGAGTGAATATAGGTTTATTTACTCAAAAGTGATATAAGTTGAATCTGTTTGGCTAGTTCAAAGATTCAGAAGTATAAAATCCACTTGGCAAGAAATCATAAAGATCTAGGTTAGATCATGTTGATGATTACTTAAGTCAAGAATGATCATCAATGATTGTGTGTAGTAAAATTCACAATCTAGGTCCATAAGATATGGCATATCTAAGTTGGAAGGATCGAAGTCAATTAGTACTTGATTCGATCAATGATGAATCATAAAGACTTTTCCTATAATTTCTAAAACAAAATGCTCAACTACCACCAAACTAAACCAAATTCGTCAAAGCTATTGAAAAGTAATTTAAGGATATCTTTTCAATTATATATATCTAAAGAGTTGCTAAACTCAGTGGGAGCTTAGTGTTTGTTATTCAACAAACTAAGGCCCAAGTCTAGATATATGTTTCATTGTGATTTATTCAAATGAGACGCAAGGGTATTGTTTCTACCACGAATTTTTGAGAACATAATGTTTGTTTGCTCGAAATAATGTCCTTTTGGAGATTCGTTTCCAAAATGACAAGTGGGAGAAAATAGACACCGAAAGTCTTCGAGGTGAACAACAAACATAAACGGACATTCCGGAGGCTTTTCGAAGTGCTTCAGAAAAACCGAACTTATTCTTTAAGGACTTTAGAAGTGGCTTTAAAGAATAGACATCTCTTTGAAGCACTTGTAGAATATTCAAAGGACTCTCAAAGTGCCTGTTGATATTCTATTGTTTGATGTTCTATACCCAAGTAGGCATAGAGTTCAAGTCACTGGAACTATGAGATTCTTCTATTAGATAGTAAAGAAACATAGAGTTCTGGTCAATGAAACTATGAGATTCTTCTATTAGATAGTGAAGAAACCTACAACTTGCAGTCAAACTATTATCATGTAGATTAATGAGTTTGTGACTTGTAAGAAAGCTATGACGAAACCTAGATTCCCTAAAATGGTTAGAGGCCATATATAGACTCAAATGTTTTAAATGGTTAGAGGCCATAAAACATACTCAATGTTTTGATGACGAAATTGAAATTTTGTTGATTTGCAAGAATAGGTTCACACCTATTGGTTGCAAGTTTGTTTTAAGGATAAAAACCATCAAACATGAAATTGTGTTCACACACAAAGCGAGATTAGTTGCTAAAGGTTACAAGCAAATTCATGGTGTGAATTGTGTTGAAACCTCATGCATAATCGTAATGCTCAAGTCTATAATTCAAGCAATGATTGCATATTGGTACATATAGCAATTGGATGACAAAACGTATTCCTCAATCAAATGTTGGAATAAACTATGTACATGGTATGTCATAGGATTTGTGGATCCAAATAAATGCTTGAAAGAGAAAGCTAGCTTATAAAATCTAAGTACAGATTTAAGCAAGCAATTGGGAATTGGGAACTGTATTTTAGTGAAGCTAATAAGTATTTTAGTTTCATAAAATGAACATGATTCTTATAGATATATAAGAAGTTTAGTGGGAGTACGTAAAACGTAATTGGTCCTATGTGTATTACACACATATCTCTCTATTGTGAAATAACATTCAAATGCTAATGACTTAGATTTGAAATTATTCATCAATGACGGACCAAGGCGAAACTTAGTACATACTGGGTACTAAGATCTATTTACAAATATCTTAGAATATTGTTTTGGATTAAGTAATGGCATTTACTAAATCAAACACGAAATACTCCATTGGAATATTCGACCCATGTGAATAAATCTAAGTAAAGGATGTTTGAACTATGTATAAGCATTTACTAAGTTAAACATCAAAGAGTCTAAATGAGATTCTTAACCTATATTATATGTCAAAGAATTTAGCTGAATTTAGTATCTACTGAAACTAGATAAGATAAAGTTACATGAATAGAATTCAATTGGGAATTATTCTGCAAAAGAATTTATCATGTATGATATAATATGAGGATCGCCAAAAACGTATCGTATGACTTTAGGCATGACGAACATATACCAATCTCTATTGATCTAAGTGAAGATCAACTAGATTGAGATCAAGAATACTTATGGTACTTGAAAAGGTACATAGGAATAGTTCTTGATTCAAGGAAATAAAGATATGCTAAATATTGATGCTACACGCATAAACACTGGCAAAGGATCAAGCAAGACCCTTTGGAGTTAACCATTGATAAGGACGAGCTATAGAGCATCGTGTTTTGAAATGGCAACATGGATTGGAGACCATGAGTTGTTGCGTGGGATATTAAAATATTAATTTCTATGTTCTAAGATACAACTGGAAAGTATTCCACATATCTGTGAACTGCTTGGATAAGTAATTCCAAACAAAGCATCACTAGCAACCTATAAAGTTGAAGTAAAAGTAATTATTGCCTAAGAAGCAATGAAACAGGGTTGTTTAAGTTAAAGAGTTCTTCACTGAACTTGGGTAGATCACATGTCTGTTGACTTAATAGTTCTTCATTGCAAAATGCGTAGAACCACTATTGTAGCAAGAAAGACTAGATCACAAAATAAACATACTCAAAAGATCTTATCATCTATCTCGAAGAACATTCGATGAAAAGGATATTAAGATTGGCAAAGCATGATAACTAAACCTATGCAACAAGTGAGAAACAACACTCACATTGTGGCACTGGAAATCAAGCATAGCTTTGAATTCCATGAACTGTTTTAAAGATGGGTTTGAGGCCCATGGTTATAAAACATTGGGGTTGAACATTTATCATATATGAAATGTATTTTCATATTCCATTTAATCTTGGTTTAGTATTAAATGGTGAGTCCCTTCAAATTTGACGATATATTCAAGATAGACTGTCAGGACCAGTCCTGTGACTAAGAAATGTCTATCAAGTGAACTTGAATGTCAAAAGTTGAAAATGGTCCCTGGTCGGAGTTTTCTATAAAGATGGACGCATAGAAAACGTTAGACGACTAGAATGCAAGATGATTAGTAGTTCTGTTTCTTGAACTATGTGGACATGGCAATGTCATAATCATTTGCATAGATACTTACTTTGGGAAGACTAGTATCGGACAAGACCTATGAAACTTTACTGTAAGAGATGAAAGTCTGTCATAAGTAAATTTCATTAAAATTATTAGACACTAAATCCTCAATACCTGAGTGATTTGAGATTACTTGTTTGAGAACTGGTTACTTTGACGTTGACCAACCGTCGCACCGTAAAAGGAGGCTATAAAGGCAACGCTCAGGTAATCACCTATCAAACGAAGTCTAATCTCAAGATCGCAAGATTGAGATTGTCCTCCCATAAATCGGGATGAGATGCTTAAAAGTTGTACAAGGCCACTCGGAGAGCTAGAAACTGTGAAATGCATGGCCATGCTCGGATGAATCATAGGCTATGATTATCTGTTTATTTGATCAGTTGAACTCTGAAACCGAGGAACACCTCTGGACATAATAAGGATGACAACTCTTACCTTATGTTCAAGAGCAAGCATCGAGTGAAAAAGGAATTAGGAAATGCACACTTGTCCTTAAGGACAAGTGGGAGACTGAAGGAAATAATGCCCTTGGTCCAAGTATGCATTCTATGTTAAGTCTAATAAGTGCGGTTCAGTATTAATTAACAAGTTAATAATTCAGTGAGATCAAGTGAGCTGAATGCCTAGCTAGAGGCCGCTTCAGTTCAAGTGGAATTAATGATATTAATCCACAGCTTACTCTTGACTGAACCCGTAGGGTCACACAAATAGTACGTAAACGGATCAAGTATTTAATGGCATTAAGTACTCCATCTATGGATATTCGGAATCGACGGATCTTGGTTTCAGTGGGAGCAGAGATCGTCACAGGCAAGAAATGAATACTCCGGAAACGATGATATTGCCGGAAACGGAAATATGGATCGTATCGGAAATATAAATATTATCCAAGTCGTAGATGTTGCCGGAAACGGAAACATGGTACGTATCGGAAAATATTATCGGAAATGGAAATATTGCCGGAATCGGAAATATTGCCAGAAACGGAAATATTGTCAGAATCGGAAATATTATCGGAATCGGAATATAATTCCGGAAACAGAAATATTAAATATTTGTTCGAAACGGAAATTAATTCCGGAATCGGAAATATTAAATATTGTTCGTATCGGAAATGAATTCCGGAACCGGGAATTTAATCGGAAGCGTATCGTACGAATAAGCATCGGACGAGGCCTGCCGGACGAGGGCCCAGCACGAAGCCAGGCCATCGCCCAGCAAGCCAAGCGCGCCACACGAACAGCCAAGGCCACGCCAGGCCCAGCGCAAGGCCAGGCCCAGCAGGCCATGGCAGCGCGCGCAGCGCGCGCAGCAATGGGCTGCGAGCATTGCTGCAGCTCGCGTGGGCTTGTTCGCGTGGGCCGAGCGGCCGTGTGGGCTGTGCGCAGGCATGGCCTACACGCTTGCGGGTCATGCTCGTGTAGAGTTTGTGTTCACATACGAAACCTAAAGAGTATAGGATTTGTTTAATGATTAAAATTCCTAATCCTAAAAGATAAATTAATTAAATAAGAATTCTACTAGGATTCTAATTTAATTAATTCGTATCCTAGTAGGATTCGATTACTTATTCCATGGTCTATAAATATGAGTTAAGGGCTCATAATTTATATCGAGTATTCAAGTATTCAAAGTGATTTTTGAGAGCAAAAACTCAGTCATATAATTGCCTACAATAGCCGAAAATTCTAAGTACCTTAAGGGCGATCCTAGTTGGTCAAGCTTAAGGCGGATCCGGACGTGCTGTGGACTATCTACAGAGGGACGACAATTGGAGTCCTAAAGACTTGTTCTTGTTCGGTTCGGGCGCAGCTAGGGAGGGCACGCAACAAAGCGTATGCATCTAAACTATGCTAAATGATTATGTGTAAATAATATGCTTTCCTGGCTTTATGGTTTTTCCGCATGATTTATGTTTTTTCATATGAATCATAACCTAACAGCGAGGAGGTTCTCCGGCAGGTCGCGTTCCATTTCCTCGTGGTCAATCAATTTTTTCATCCTCTTCATCTCCCACTCTCGAAGAAGGTAACCCTTTAATTCTTTAAAGCTTTAATCCTCTATCAATTATTCAATTTTAGACTTTAAATTCAATAATTATTTTAAAAATATATAATATCATCATGTTTTGCCGTTTTGGTGTAGTTTGTTCGGTTAATTTGCTGCTAGTCTGCTACTATTTTGTTATTAATTTGGCATAATTTTTTCTAGGTTTTGGGTTTGCTGGTTAGATTGAGAAATATTAATTTGCATAATTTTTAATAGGTTAATTTGCTGCTTCTATTTAGTTGTTCTTATTTGCAAGGCCCTGCAAATCTGCAATATAGTAATAATGGCTTTCGATGAACTTTTGGTTGGATTTTATGTTCCGTTGGATGCAACAATATGTATATGAATAGTGAACTAATTAATGAAAATGTTGATTTTGTTTGTGGGGTTTTGTTTGAGTGATGGCTGGTTTGAGGAGGTCAGGTAGTGAAAGGACTCCTTAAGTCCTTTTCCATAATTTATTTGCATTTTTATGTGGGTTTATTGCTGCATATCGAAAGTGAATAACATATTTAGAGTGTTAGAGTTGTATTGTTGTACAGGCTATCATCATTCAATGATTCTGTCGTCTTACAAACTAAAATTTGTAATAGGTTGAAACTAAATACAACAATTACAAAACAGGTCATACATTTTAAATTTGTAATAGGTTGCCTCATGTTTAACTCTGATCATTTAAAATTTGTAATTGCTGTAGGAGTTGAGCCTAATTTGGGTGGTGCAAGTACCGGTGATACTAGTCGCGGTGGTGAGAGTGGACAAGAAACTAATGACTCATGTGGGAGTCGCAAAAGGAAATGGGCATCAACTGTTTGGGACCAGTATAATTGCTTCGACGGTGGCGAGTTCAATGACAAACGACCAAGAGCTTATTGCAAATATTGCAACCAAGGACCTGTGTTTGCTGATTCTCATAATGGTACAACTAATTTCAAACGTCATACTGAAATTTGTCCTAAACTTACTAGTTTTGATGTTGGTCAAATGTTTTTAGATAAATAGGCAAAAAAACCTAAAAAGTTTAATCATCTTATCTACAAAAAGAAAGTTGCATTAGCTATCATTATGCATGGTTATAGTTACTCGTTTGCTGAACATGAAGGGAATAGGGATATTCATATGTATTTGAATGATGAGTGCAAGCCAATTTGTTGAAATACAGCTAGGAATTGGACTATTAAAGTTCATATGCTAGAGAAAAAAATGCTTAAGAGAGAATTGCAAGAGGTTCCTGGGAAGATATGCTTAACAAGTGATATGTGGACGTCTTCTGTTGGTCAAGGTTACCTTTCTTTGACAGCTCATTATGTAGATGAGAATTGGAAGTTGCAGAATAAGATACTTAACTTTTGTCATTTACCTCCTCCTCATAATGCCCAAGCTTTGCATGATAAGGTTCTTGCTCTTTTAAAGGGATGGGGAATTCATAAGAAAATCTTTTCTATCACATTAGACAATGCTAGATGCAATGACAATATGCAAGATTTGTTGGCTGATAGTCTTTCTGTGTTTGGTAGATTACCTTCTGATGGTGATTACTTTCACATTCGTTGTGGTGCTCATGTATTAAACTTGATTGTTCAAGATGGGTTGGGTATTGTTTGTGATGCTATGAATAAAGTTAGACAATCAGTTAGATATTGGACTAGCTCTGAGGCTAGAAAACTAAAATTTCGTGAGTGTGCTCTTAGTATTGGTATTGATTGTTCCAAGGGTTTTTGGTTGGATTGTCCTACGAGATGGAATTCTACGTTTACAATGCTTGAAAGGGCTTTTATTTATCGTGCTGTTTTCACAAGGATGGTAAGGATTGGTAATGCAAGTACGCCTCAAGCTCCAACGGAGGATGAATGGTCTAAACTTGAGAAGATATGTGCACTATTAAGACCTTTTGATGCGATTACCAAACGATTTTCTGGTAGGAATTATCCAACTGCCAATTTGTATTTAATGCATGTTTGGACAATCGAGTCTCTCATAAGGAGTTATTGTAATCATGAGGATGAGACATTGAACAGTATGGGAAAGAAGATGAAAGATAAATTTGACAAGTATTGGGAATCTTACAGCATGATTCTTTCTTTAGCTGCAATTTTTGATCCTCGCTTGAAACTTCAATATGTTAAGTTCTGCTTTATGCAACTGGATGCTAGAAGTGCTGAATATAAGACTGAACAAGTGAAATAATCTCTCTTCAAGCTCTTTGAAGAGTATGCCACAACTGGTAATGTGCAAGATAATGTCCCTGGAGCTAGATGTGAAAGTAACCACCTTGCTGTAAGTTCCTTATCTTTCATCTATAATTTTTATTGGTCATGTTATTAAATGGTTTATAATTTGTCCTAATGTCTATGTTTGTTCTATGTAGGCATTTTCGAACTTTGAGAATTCCTCGTTTCAAGGTAGAACACAACTTGATGACTATTTGGGTGAGCATAAACTAGATCCTTTGGCAGAATTGGATGTTCTTCAATGGTGGAAAGTTAACGAAATAAGGTTTCCACAAGTTGCAAAAATGGCTAGAGAATTGTTAAGCATCCCTATTACTACCGTTGCATCTGAGTCGGCTTTTAGCTTAGGAAGTAGGATATTAACAAAGTGGAGAGCTTCTTTGTTACCTGATAATGCAGAAGTTTTAATTACAACTCGGAGTTGGCTAATTGGCTACGATGTCGAAAAGGGTAAGTCATTTATCTTCTAAAAATTAAAATTTTAAGCTCATTTTAATTATCTTTATGTGTAATATATTTCTTAATTAATTGAATTTCTTGAAGGTGACAATTCTCTTGATGATGGTATTGAGATTCCTCTTCTTCAAGATCCTAACATTGCACCTCAAGAAATCAGTGATGATGAGTATGGTGAAGACGAGGAGGACTTTTGAGAAAAGTTATGACTACATTTGGGAGCATCTTGTTTTATTTTGCGTTGTCGGAACTTTGTTTTATTAAGCTTCACTTGACTCTATTAGTAACTTTTAGATTGTATTTTTAATTTGAGCATGGCTTTATTTGGAATACTTGTAAGTTGGAACTAAATTATGAGGACCTTTTCTACTGTGCATACTTGGTTTTGACTGCTGCTTCTGCTTGGTCCTGCTGCTCTTTGGCTTCTGTTGTGGACCTGTGGTGTCTGATTGCAGTCTGATTGGCAGACTTCTATTGCTGCTTGCTGCAGGTTATGTTTATTGAATGAATGGTTGCAGACTTCTATTGTTGCATGATGTTGCTTCTTTCATGCTTGTTACAGGTTCTGTTCATTATGGTTTATGTTGAGTCAATGAATAGCTGCAGGTTCAGTATACAGAAACCTAAATCAATGAATGGTTGCAGACTTGCAGGTTCTGTTCCGTTGCTGCTTCTTTCATGCTTGTTGCTTGCTGCTGCTTCATTCATGCTTGCTGAATTCTTTAACTTCAGTCTGATTTGCTGGTTTGGTTTCATTCAGCTCAGTCTGATTTGCTGCATTACTCCATATTCTTGAATTGGGAACTTGGGAAGTAAATGCTAGTGTTTGAGTGCCTCGTATTACCAAGTGTTACATGAAATCAATTTGTATATGGCTCAATGTTATATTGTTGCTGCTTCTTTCATGCTTTACTATTATATTATTAATAATTAGATCTCAAAATGTTAAAAATTTAAAATATTTTTAATTGCATGTACATCTAAATTCATTATACGAGTAAAACTAATAGTAATAATAATTATTCAACCTGTTGGTTCAATCCGAACCCGTAAAAAGACATATAATATTAAAAGAATGCGTAATAAAAAAAAGGCGTAATAAAAGCTCTCAACCCGTTGGGTCAACCCGAACCCGAACACTCTGGGTCTTGAACAAGATTTTGTCAACCCGAACCCGAAACTGACCGACCCGATAGAACCCGAACCCGAAGTTGACCGACACTAACCCGACCCGACACGACCCGTTTGACAGGTCTACCCCTTAGTATTCAATTAAGATAAGGGAATTTCTACACCTATATTATTGGAGTTTATTTGAAATTGTGGAAATATTATTGGACTTTATTTGAACTTGTGGAAATATTATTGGTATTCATCTCATAACTTGGGACAATTCCCAAGAGTAAACATTTTTTTTTTGTTATTAAACATGGAGTGATCTATATATCTAAGGCCCCAAAAATGTCTTTCTATTTAAATTCACAAATGACTAATTTCCTATAATGATTACACTTTAACCTATACGGAGTACCCATTTAAATATTGGAAAATTAATCTTAAAAATATATATGGCGGTTTAATTAAAATTTGGGCGGTAAAGAAATTTGGGTAAGCGGTTAATTAGAGTGGTTTAAAAATTTTAATATGAAAAGGAAAAAATGTGTTCATTTCTAACCTAAAACTTTGGTCTCTTCATTCTTAGCAGCTGCTATGATGCTATCTAGTTCTCTCACCTCTCCCATCTCTTCAAATGAGGATCATTGCAGTGGTACATCATCTTCTCCACATCCTCAATAGTTCTCAGGTTTGCTTAATTTGTACTCCCTCCGTCCCGGAATACTTGACCTGTTTTCCTTATCGGGCCGTCCCTTAATACTTGACCTGTTTCTAAAAATGGAAATATTCTAACAATATTATATTATTTCTCACTCCACCCCTATTATCCCACCTACCCCCTACTCCATACAAAAAATAATTAAAAATTCAACCCCTACTCTCCCACAATCCCACCTCTTAACCCACCTCCCACTAACTACATTAAAATAATACCCCACTATCAACTACTACCTATTAAATTAAATAAGTCAATTCAAGTTTCTTAAACTCTGTGCCGGTCAAACCGGGTCGAGTATTTCGGGACGGAGGGAGTACCATATTTCCCTTCTTTATGGTTTTTAATTTAAATTTATGATTTTATTTTTATGTTTAGTCGGTTCTCGATTGAATTTTCTAATTTTTTTTGTTGATTTTCATATTATTTTGGGTATAGATTTAGTTGTTAATTCTCAAATCATTTGCCGATTTCCCTATTTTGATGGGAATTTAATTGAGTTCGTCTTTCGTACTCTTTCGTCATGGGTTGATTCAGATTTGATTCCAATCAGGGTTTGATTTTATTGCCTGTCTTTTTAGGGATTTGAAAGATGAGGAAGGGGAACTTGAGCTGTAACACCCCGACAATTCCCTTTTTCTAAAATAACCCTTTTATAAATATAACTATAGAGAATTATCAAAGTATTATCGCCCGTGTGAAAACGTACCGGCTTATTAAGAATTTTGCAGCGGAAAACATAAAACTAACTTTTAGGTTCATAAATAATCGATTACATATTAAGTTCAAAAACCAATTAACGGAAATAAGGAAATACGAATAATACGACAAATTTCAAATCCAAGTTAACAAACCAAATCACTTAATAAAACAAATATAACTACAAGCTCTCTAATCCCGATCCCAATGATGCATCATCTTCAAACCTGTAGATGGGCAACGCTTATTAATCCTTAGAGACTGCTCACCAAAGATGGGTCATCACAGGATCAATAAGGCATAGCCATGATCAACACACACAAACAAAGCATGTAATCAGCAAAGCTGAGTACTACATACTAAAAGCAATAATGATCCTAACATGATACTATCAAACGAACCATCCTATCATGATACTAATAAACATGAATAAGGGCAGACAAAACATGATAATTTGACGACCATACTTAACTAGACTAGGCTAGAATGGACTAGACTTTCATAACAATAATATTATTTTAATTGAAATAGGCAATGGACCGAGTTTTCTAGCTAGAGGCTTCACTAAGGAAGACGAGGTACGGGCGCGACTCCGTAACCTCAGTGACCTGCGATATCGAGGAACGTTTGAATAAAATAGGACACAGTGATCAATCCGGTCCGAGATAAAGGCCATGGGCTACCACCATGAACCCCAACTCCTGTTTGTCCGTCACTTTAGACGTGCACAGTCTAAAGCTATTGCTACTCAGTTTCACTTTACATGATTTACAAATTGAAACCCTGTTATATATGACTCAACAATCACATAAGGCATACAATCCACATTTATTCACAACTGTTTTTATCTTGGAATTAAGAAAGTGATCACAAAGGTATCAAAAAAGACTCATTCCAATTAAATCCAACATTTCCTTTAATACTGATCAACCCCTCTATATGGGTATAAGGTTTCAACTTACTGAACAAGGTCCTCGGCCCTCATAAAGTAGTGAAAAGCTAAAAGGGAACAACAATCCACCGATCTGAATCAATATATACAAAGTAATCTAGTGTTCCCAATCAAACATGTTTGCATCAATCATTCACACTAACATGTTATAATTCTCATAATGCAATATAGGTTCAATATGTCCATCCAACAGTATTAAACATGCAATTTCAACCTGACCAAGTTCATCAACAATATCAACATAACCAAGTTCATCAAAAATTTCAACATGGTTTCAACAATTAGCACACATTTCAAGCACACAGGTATGTACGTAACTTGTGTAAACAAACTGATAGGCCACCTTAACACTTTTAAAAGTCGCCTACAGAGAATTCTCCGCCTAAAACAACCAACAAATAATCCCAATCAATTTCTAATCATTGACAACCATAATAAAGCATTCTAAATGCATCCTAAGCATATTTAGAACCTTCCCCAATATCAAAACTTAAACATTTGATTTCCTAGCATCATAATTATTGAACTAGTGATTGCAATTCGTTGAAAACTTTTTGCAAACGTCGTACTTTAAATTTTCAGCAATATAAATTCATTTAAAAGCTTCACCAAGGTCAATCTACGTTCCTAGTATCTCAAAACAACAAATTCAATAATCCATACTCAACCTACCATGATTTATAATCATAAAAACCTTGAATTTCATACTTTAAACAATCAAAATTAATATTTCAAAGTCATTTGATAATCTGAAAATTAATAACTTTATTATATAATTTGCATAATCTGAAATTTATAATTTAAATCACAAAACCCATAACTTTAATTCAAGAAAACATAATTCAAATTAATAAATCATGAATAAGCCCTAACTTAATTTTTAATTAACCAAAACTGAAAATAATTGGTTTATAATAACAACACCCAAATCTGAAAATTATATTCAACAATAAAAATTATAAATTTAATTCAAGAACATCATTTAAATTAAAAAACTTTAATTAAAATAATTAGTTACTTAGGGTTTAAGAAATAACCAAGAATAAGGAGAGGAGGAGAGAGAGTGCCGGCGAGCAGGGGCACGGCAGCGGCGGCGCAGGATGGGCGGCAACGCGGGGGCAGCGCGAGCAAGGTGGTGGTGAGAGCTGGTGGTCAGCGACGTGGCTGTTGGCTCGGGCAACAAAACAACGAGTGAGAAAGAGAGTCACGCAAAAGGAGAACGAAAGAGAAAGAAAGAAGGAGAAGGGGAGAGACATTACTGGCGGCGTGGAGGAGGAAGGGTGGTCGTGGATGACCACGGCGGCGGCTGGGCAGAGAGTAGTGAAGGCGGGAGAGAGAAACGGCTAAGGAGAGAGGATGAATGTTTTGTGCTTTGTTACGTGAACAGTGAAGAAGGAGGGTTTGCTTTTTTTTTTTCTCTCTTTGGGTTCACGTGAATTAGGAAAAGGGGGAGGGAGTATTGTGTTGGGTTTATTGGTTTGGGCTTTGCCCAATTGGGCTAGGAGTAGGATTTAGGTTGATGAATCCAAATTGGGATTGTTTTATACTTTCAACCGTACGTGGTTTCCAAAATCCGAGTTCCGTTTTAATGTAAAATTCAAAATTAAATTTTGATTTCATAAATCATTAAAATATGCAAAATGTAATAACATCATTATATTTTAATTACATGTGCATTTCTAAAATCCGCAAATTATATTTAAATATATTAATATACGTTAAAATATATAAACAAAATGTATAAAATTACGGGGGATTACAATCTACCCCTCTTAAAAGAAGTTTTGTCCCGAAACTTGACACGAAAATTCACATATTTTTCCAAACTTTTCAACTTATTCTTATTGTAGAAGTACTTTGTGCCACTCTTGTGCATTCTTTTGCCAACTAAGAGTTACTTGTAATACTCAAGAACACATTTTCTTATGCGGAAGATATATTTACTTGCATCAACATGTAAAGGTTGCTAAAAATAAGCATAAAATGCGTAAAAATACCATAAAAATAGGTAAAAAGCGCGAATTTCTATCGCATTCTACCCCCTTCAAGAAAACGAGTTACGCCCTCATAACTCACCTCAGAAAATAACTCTGGATACTTGATCTTCATTTCAGCTTCGGCTTCCCACGTTGCCTCTTCGTACTCGTGGTTTGACCAACGCACTTTTACTATGTTGACGTCCTTATTGCGTGTACTACGCACCTTCCTATCAAGGATTTTCACAGGCCTTTCCTTGTATGTGAGGCTACTATCAATCTGGATTCTCTCAGGCTCTAAGATATGACGCTCATCAGGGATATAGCGCTTTAGTTGGGAAATGTGAAACACGTCGTGCATCTTTTCGAACTCCATTGGCAAGGCTAACTTGTATTCTACTTTCCCTATTTGTTGCAGAATCTCATATGGGCCTACATACTTGGCACTTAGCTTGCCCTTTTTCCCGAATCTCATCACACCCTTGGTTGGTGATACTTTCAAGAACACTTTATCACCTACTGCAAATTCATCATCTTTTCTTTTCAAATCAGCATAACTCTTTTGCCTATCCTGGGCAGCCTGGATTCTAGCCTGAATTATTTTTACATTCCGGACAGTCTCCTCAATGAATTCCGTTCCCAAAACAATATTTTAACTGAAATCATTCCAACAGGTGGGACTTCTACACTTTCTCCCATATAGTGCCTCAAAAGGTGCCATCTTAATGCTTGCATGATAACTATTGTTGTATGAAAATTCGATCAAGTCTAGATGGTCTTCCCAACTACCCTTAAAGTCAATAGCACAAGCCCTCAACATATCTTCCATAGTCTGGTTAGTTCTCTCAGTCTGACCATCGGTTGCAGGGTGGAAAGCAGTGCTCATTTTCAATGTTGTCCCAAGGTTCAACTGAACCTTTTACCAAAATTTCGAGAGGAATCTTGAATCACGGTCTGAGATAATATCGGTTGGAACCCAGATCGCACCAAAAATCCAAACATGTGCTCAGGAGATTCCATCTTATTCGAGAGATCGTTGAAAGAGGGGATGTGAAAGTGAGCAAGGTTCATACTGAGGATAACGTGGCTGATCCTCTGACTAAACCGCTTGCTCAACCTAAGCATGAGAGTCATACTAGGTCTATGGGGCTTAGGAATATGGGAGAATGGCTTTCGTTTGTTTACTTTATGTTTACAATTGTAAAGACATTTATTATGCTTTGAATGTTTATCAATAAAAGTTCATTCTTATTTAATTGTTTGGTTTAGTATTAAATAAAATGTCCAAATAACTTGTGTTTTCAAATAGGATTATCGAAAACGTTTTGATAATGGAACCCTATAAAGTGAACTGAAATCACAACTTATTAAGTCCCTAGTCTAAATCACTAAATTGGACATAAGTGATTTATGAGAAGACTAGCATGTAATTAATTGATAGTGCAGTTCCATGGGCTATGGAGACATAGGGATGTCTAATTGATTATATGGATGTATACTTGATGCATTGAGACTTGACCTAACTAGATTCTAAAAGTAGAATCAAACTTCTATATTTAGTGGATTCCTTAGACATGAGTATGTCTTAATAACCACGAGACAATTAGTTTAACCTTGACGCTGTTAAACGCCGCGCCGTAAAAGGAGGTTATAAAGGCAATGATCAGGTGGGCTAAGAATTGAGTGAGAGTTATGGTCATACAAGAGTGAATAAGTCCTCCTATTTGGTAGGAATGGTGTCTGGGCCTCTTGATGAGCGAGAACCGAAAAATTGCATGGCCATGCAGAATGAGATTAAAATGTTAATCTTTATTTGAACAAGTTCGAACTCAGCAATCAAGAAACAAGAATTTGAGAATAACATCGTGTTATCAAATTTTGGCATTAAGAGACTTAAGGAATTTAGCATTGCGTTCTTGTCTTCGGACAAGTGGGAGATTGAAGGAATTATGTCCTTAGACATTTCCGGCAATTACTAAATATAAATAGGAATTAATTATGAAGATAATAAGTTAATTATTTTAGTAATCATATTTGCTTGCTAGAGAATAAATGTGATTAGTAGGACAATATTGATTGGACCTACAACTAAAATATATTAATCCTATAAGGTCACACATATAAGCATTAATTGGAATGGGCCCAAAAGGCCCGATGGCAACCGGTCTGTTAAGGGAAGAATGTTGGGCTTTAGTTTTGTGTTAACCTAAAACTCTCACATTATAATAGTTATAATGTCAGGGATTTAGGAATTACGTTCATTGAATATCTGACAAAAGGAAAACACAAAAACCCTAATTCTTATTCTCTGAAACGCCGTTCTTCCCAAACAAAGCAAGAGATTGATCGTGATCGTTCTCTTCCGTACTAGCATACGTGGGATTCAATTGGTGCTTGTGGACTAAGTAGAGGAGGAACAAGTGGGGCTCTAAGATCTTCGAAGCTTGCATACGAACGGGAGAACACGCTACAAAGGTGATTATTCTTTCGACTTAATCTGATCTATATTATTGTTATACATGTGATCCTGTGATAGATGTTAGGAAATTGTTTCCTGAAATTCCGCTTTATGCATCTATATGTTCCTACAATTACTATATCTACATTCAGGGCTTTTGCCTAAAATTAATCTTGGTTAATAACCACTTATCAACAACTTTTTACTAATTAAATAATTTTGTACTTAATTTCTCTGAATGATGTAGGATACCATGCAAATTTGTTAATGCCTAGCCTAATTAGTGCAATGAAAGCGCCATAAACTAAACCTAAGATACAAAAATTAGTGGCCTAAGTTTGTTATTGCTAAATGAGGGTTGATTTTATTGATCAATTAATCATGGTTTAGTTCAATTAGTTAAGGGCTTGTTGGATATCACGGTCAATCGGTCAGATTTTGGTTTTTAGTTTTATGATTTTATGAGTCATATGATTTAGATTTACTCATGAACTAAAAAACAGTCATATCTATAATATTCATGTTTATTTTAAAAGCCAACTACTTTTTTATGGATTCCATATTTAATTGTTAGTTCAAAAAATGATATCCAACGGGAACGTAAGTTTCTTTTTAACTTAGAATTGTGTTAAATAACATAGTACTAATTTGAGTGAAGATAATCAAAATTATGCTTAAAATAATTAATTTAGGGTCTAAAGTTAAGGGTTGGAACATGAAGTAAAGATTATGGGGAACATGTGTGCCACTCAAAACTAATTTTAGTAACTGTGATTTTGATATCTCGAGAGAACGAACTTCCCTCAAAACTTTCTATCTTTCTTCCTAATATAATTGATGTAATCTTATCTACAAAAACACCATTCTGGTTGCTTATGTTCGAATGGTTAATGTAGGGCCTGACTGTGAGGTTCATGGTTATGTTCTTCGACATAGATTGGAGATTGATATCAGGGTTTTGTTAGCTCCCATAGATGTGTATTCAAAGTGTGGTTTTATGTACTTGGTCATTTGGCTTTTGAATGTCCTTCCAAAATGGAACATCATTGTATATAATTATGTTATTTTGGGTCTTGGTTCACATGGAATTGATGATCAGGCTTTCAGACTTTTTGACAAGGCTATGGAGAAAGAATTTACACCACTCTTTTTCATTCTTACTTCCAAGCTAGTCATGTCCGAGAAGGGGAGGAAATTTTGAACATAAGAATGAATATGGAATAAAACCTAGAAATGAGCATTATGTTCACATGGTTAAGATCTTAGGAGCGCTTGGAAAGTTGAAAGAGGCCTATGAATTTGTCTGAACCAGTTCGCGCTGGAATTTTGGGAGCACTTTTAGCAAGTTGTGAAATGCATAGGAATTCTGCACTTGTAGAAACTATCCTGCATCATATCTTTGTGAATCAAGTACAAGAAGATTGTCACATAGCAATTTAGCAACAAAAGCTGGCTCATGTCAGATGTTCAGGTACATGCTGGTTTTTATGAGAAGATAAATGTAACTTTTTTGTTTGTCAGTCCCTGTGTTTTGAATTGCCTTTTGTTTTACATTGTTATTGGTGTTTTCTTAGTCTAAACAAGTATGGCATAATGTCTCATTTATGGATGATATTATTCTATTCTTCATTTCTTTGTCTTCTTTCCAGTGGTTTTCATTCATATATCCAAGGTTCACCTACATGCTTCCATGGTCTAAGAACACAAGGAATTCTAAGACTGCACTTTCTTGGTAGAAGCTTTCCCTTCAACTGGTACCTACATCACACTCTCTTCATTGAACTTGGTAATCCATGGTCACAGTTTATTTAATGATTTTCTAATGTCTATTGCCTGTTTAGTCAGTTCTACCACTTAAAAGTATTTAAATCTTGTGAACAACAATGCATTTACGTGATAAATTTGGTTGCTCGTGGTGTGGCAATGTCGTAGGGGACCACCTATGGTCAGCAACCATCTAAGGCCGCTACCCCTGTGAGGTTGATTCATTAAGCTCACCGACATAGATCAAAACAACATAGATTTTGATTTTTCATTGTTTCTCTTCTTTGTTTGACTATTGTTGTTTCTTTCTAGTTGTGATTTGTTTTCAAGTGGTTACTCAAAGTTGCATGTTCGGACTCATTTAGATTCAATTTGTTGTGACTTGGATTTGAGATTAGAACAACAAAATATTGGTGGTAATATTTTCTAGAAAAGTTGTTAAAATTGAAGATGATTGTGACAAATAATTTGCCAAATCAGCGGCGTAATCCATGATTTTTTTAGTGCTTCATGTATTTCAATTGTTTTGTGGTCTTGGGGATGGATCGAAGAGGGATAGACTTTATAATTCTCATTGAATATTGTAAGCCTTTGGCCTAATTTAGGTATCTGGGTGTCAGTTTAAAAGCAGGCTGGAGGAATATAGATGTATAATTTAAGTATATACATGAAAAGAGTCTGAGTTATTTAAGTGTATGAAATGTTGGAGTAAAGATAAAAAGATTAATGTTATATCTCAGTATATTGTACATCCATTTGAGACTGAGATTCATTTCCCTTGGTGGTGCAGCAACTAAATTACAGTAATGCTAGAAAAATGGGAAAAAAGGCGGCTGGTTTCAGCAATTAAGAGGATCTTTGCAGGTAGCTCTAAGGAGAAAGTGGCTGATGTAAGTGGACTTTATTGCTTTAAGATTTTATTGATCATTTTCAGATTTCTAACTTTAAGTTTAAACTATTTCTACATTCTACCCTGGAAATGCAATTACTATTTGTTTGGGCTCCCAATTGACTATCAATTGGGCCACTAAGTCCAAAGCCCAAGGGCTCAATATAGCAGCATCAAACCCACAAGCACTACAGTCCAAAAGGCTATTCAGCCACCAATCAGGGCCCAAGGCCCACTTGCAATAAATGACCTAAGGGCAATCATTGCACGAACACTATAAATAAGCCGTCATGACTCACTTACCAAGGTACGTCCATTTTCACGCCTTAAGACTACTCTTCTAGGGAACTTCTCTCTCTAGAATCCGAGCATTCTTCTTACTTAGGCATCGGAGGGGCTTTCCTCGGAAACACCCCCGAGGCTAGTAACTCGTTCATTGTGCAGGTTGATTTGGACACGATACATTCGAGCTAGCAAGATCTTCAACACATAAAAAAGGGCCTTCATTCGAAGCCCATTGTTTCATCCACTTCAACACCGGAACAATTTGGCGCCGTCTGTGGGGAAGAACACTTGAAAGCTCCGCAAAAACACTCTACTTTCCACGTAAAAAATGGAAATGCCCAACAATGACAACCAGGTGGGAGATGTCCTTGTCCAAACGGATTCGGAATCCGATGGAGGTGAGCAGCTGCACTCAGTGGCGAGGTCGCAACCAACAAGGGCCACCGCCACGACCAGCAGACCACTCCCTTCTCGAGAAGAGCTCGCTGCAGCCATGACCATCATGCAGAACTTCCTCTTCAACGAGAAAGAACAAGCCCAGGCAGCAGCGCGGCGAGAAGAAAGGAGAGCTAGGCGACAGGTATTGCTGAACATGCCCTCGACTGACGAGGACAACGTGAGGCCCGAGCAAGATCTCCCCACAATGTCAGGAACGCACCTAATGACAAGGTGGAGAGAGAGCACGTGGGATACGCAACAAAGAGCTGCACAGCAGCCAGAATGGTTCGCAACACCGTATCCAACACCCCAAGCTCTCCAAAGTGGGGCCAGTGATCGAACTCGGATCCGAAGCTCGGTCCATAGCAGACTGCGGCCTTCAGTTCATGATAGGCTGGGTAGCCCCTGTGGGTCCAGTAGACAACCCGAGGGCAGTGGCCAGTCGAGAAGGAGAAGGAGAAGTGACCGAACTCCTAGCCCCCTACACGCCCCCGAGCAGTCCCTTAGAGGAAACTCGAGAAGCGAAGGTATCAGGGCGAGGCTAGGAAAGAGAGTCATGACTCCAGCATCTTCCACGTTCTCGGATGATATTGTCATGGAGACAATTCCCAAAGTGAGACTACCAGCGCACCTGACGTACAGCCACTAGTAGAAAAAACCCCTGTTGCAGCGTACATGTATTAATACGCTTCAACAAGCAGTTGGTCAACGCGGGTCAAACCCTTTAAAGGGTTGTTGCAGCGTACAAATTAATTGTTCCCTGCAAAAACGTTTGTTGCAGCGTACGTTGTAAAAGCCCCCTGCAATAGCCCGTTACTGTTGCAGCGTACGTCCTAAAGCCCCCTGCAATAACACATTGTAAAAGTCTTTCGCTACAACCCAACCAGGTTTAGTTCAATTTAGATAAAATTAATTAAAAAAACTCTAGATCTAAAATTTCATACTCCCACCTCTCAACTCCCTTCTTCTTCCCTCAGCTTTACTGCGTCGCAATCAATGTAACTTCCTCGTCGGTGGTTCTCGCCTCCTCGCCAGTCGCCGGTAGGTCCTCTTTTCTCGCCTCCTCGTCAGTCGCCCTAGAGCTGAACTTAGAATTCTTTCAATCTGAAAATTTTCAAAGCTTGCTCAAATTGACCTTCCCCCTTCTTCTTCTTCTTCCCTCAGATCTCCTCTACGGACCGGCAAACACCACACTCAGTGGCGGACGTGAGGGCATACCCAGACGACCACGCACACTTCTTTTTCTCTCTCCTCTCACCTATACCGGAAAATAAAACCCTAGAAGTCATGGGGATGTTCCCGTGTTTCAATTGCTCAATATTCTGACAAATTCGTTCCAAAGTTAGCAGGTCAAGGAGGTTTCAGAAGATTGGAGTTGGGGTTCCCATCTTCTGCAAAAGAAATGCATTGATTGATTTTGAGGAAAGAACAAGCGCAAATGAGGTATAATCTTGTTTGATTTGTTAAATTTATGCAATTATTGAAAACTTTGTTGGATTTTTTGTTTAAATATTATGGTAAATGTGGTTTGTAATAAATTTAATTAGTTGATTTACTTATGCATATGGTTCATGTAGTTAATTTCTTTGTTTAATTGATTGATGAATCTGAATTTGAGTTTGAATCTTCAGATTGTTGATGTGGCTTCTATTTTGGGGTTGGACCGTGATATTTCTGATCATGCTTTCCAGTTGTTTAGGGATTGTTCTTCTGCTACTTGTTTGAGGAATCGTAGTGTTGAAGCTCTTGCTACTGCTTGCCTCGTTCAGGCTATTCGTGAGGCCCAGGAGCCCCGTACCCTTCAGGTTTATCTCTTGTCCCTGATAACTGGAATTTTGTTTTAATTTACCTGAGGAGTCGTCAGTATTACACTGATTATTATAAGGGGCTCATTGGAGAAATATGTTATGTTACATTCTGAGTTCAGTTCTTCAATTAATATGATATGTTGGGGGTTGGTTGGGACTTGGAAGTGTTTGTCTTGGTATAAAACTATAGTGAACATTTTGCAATTGCCTTTTTTGTTCTTGGTCTCCATTAATTAAGTTCTGAAAGACGATCCATTTATGAATTTCTGATTGCGGTTGTCTTTGCGAAATTGCACATGTTATCCATATTTATTTTCCTAATCAACTTCACACCTCTCCCTGTGAAACTAGTAATGAAAATGGAAATCCTACGAGTTCTAAAACTGAATACGATACGCTGACTTTTTTCTTAACAGTATGTTGTTCCTTTTGGGGTTCTTGTTCTGCTTAGATTGTGTCCCGAATGCTAAGCCATTTGCAAATTGCGCTTTTTTCTCATCCGTAACCACCTTTGCTTCATCTTTATGCCTAAACTACTAGTGCAAATTGCAAAATTAAACAATTTCCGAGTTTGAACTCTTTGAAAATTGAAAATGCTCATTGTATTTGCTAGTAATTGAGTGGGAATTGGTTTAAGATAAGTTGCATATGCGATAGAAAAGAACACTTGATTTTAAGGGCATCCGTAAATGGGTATCTTATTTCATGTAACAGGAAATCTCAATAGCGGCGAACCTCCCTCAGAAAGAGATTGGAAAGTATATCAAGATCCTGGGTGAAGCTCTACAACTCAGTCAACCAATTAATAGCAATTCTATAGCTGTACATATGCCTAGATTTTGCAACCTTCTCCAGCTTAATAAATCCGCTCAGGTACTTGAAAACTCCTGCTGATATTTGCTAATACGCATCGGTGGCTGATATAATATGTATACTTTTGGAAACTGGTAGGCATTTCACCCAGCTGATATGCTAATAAGAGTAAATTATGAAGAATCATAAAACTTCTAAGATACCATCTTTACATTGTAATATTTGCTCCTTTCCTGCTTTTGCTTCTTATAATTGAAGGATTTTCAACATTGATATTTAGGCTAAAATGACATTTTCGCTCCCAACTTTGAACTTAAGAACCTAATGACTCATTTTAAACTTATTATATGATAAATATGCTTAGTTTTAAGTTTCTAAGACTTATTCTAATCTATTTATGCACATTTAATGCTTGTTTTATCGTTATAGGTCATATTTAGGCTAAAATGACATTTTCGCTCCCAACTTTGAACTTAAGAACCTAATAACTCATTTTAAACTTATTATATGATAAATATGCTTAGTTTTAAGTTTCTAAGACTTATTCTAATCTATTTATGCACATTTAATGCTTGTTTTATCGTTATAGGTCATATTTAGGATAAAATAAGGCATTTTCGATCCCAACTTTAAAATAAAGAACCTAAGGACTTATTTTAAACTTATTACATGATTAATATGCTTAGTTTTAAGTTTCTAAGACTTATTCTAACTACTTATACACATTTAAGGCTTGTTTGGTCGTTATAGGACATATTTAGGCTAAAATGACATTTTCGCTCCAAACTATGAACTAAAGAACCTAAGGACTCATTTTAAACTTACTAAATGTTTAATATGCTTAGTTTTGACTTTCTAGAACTCATTCCAATCCATTTATGCATATTTAAGGCTCATTGTGTCGTTATAGGTCATATTTAGGCTAAAGTGCCATTTTCGCTCCCAACTTTGAACTTAAGAACCTAATGACTCATTTTAAACTTACTATATGATTAATATGCTTAGTTTTAAGTTTCTAAGACTTATGCTAATCTATTTATGCACATTTAATGCTTGTTTGATAGTTATAGGTCCTATTTAGGCTAAAATGAGGCATTTTCGCTCCTAACTTTAAAATAAAGAACCTAAGCACTCATTTTAAACTTAATACATGTTTAATATGCATAATTTTAACTTTATAAGACTCGTTCCAATCTATTTATGCACCTTTAAGGCTCATTAGGTCGTTGTAGGTCATATTTAGGCTAAAATGACATTTTCGCTCCCAACTATGAACTAAAGAACCTAAGGACTCATTTTAAACCTACTAAATGTTTTATATTCTAATTTTATCTTTCTAGGACTCATTCCAATCCATTTATGCCCATTTAAGGCTCATTGTGTCGTTTTAGGTCATATTTAGGCTAAAATGACATTTTCGCTCCCAACTTTGAACTTAAGAACCTAAGGACTCATTTTTAAATTATTATATGATTAATAAGCTTAGTTTTGAGTTTCTAGGACTTATTTTAATCTACTTATACCCATTTAATGATTGTTTGATCGTTATAGGTCATATCTAGGCTAAAATAAGGCATTTTCGCTCCCAACTTTAAAATAAAGAACCTAAGGACTCATTTAAAACTTATTACATGTTTAATATGCATAATTTTAACGATCTAAGACTCGTTCCAATCTATTTATGCACCTATAGGCTAATTGGGTCGTTATAGGTCATATTTAGGCTAAAATGACATTTTCGCTCCCAACTTTGAACTAAAGAACCTAAGGACTCATTTTAGACTATTAGGACATTGTCATTAGTTTCTTGAATGTTAAAATGTGATATTTAATTTGTATTTAATCTAATGTTTAATTTAAATTTCTGTTTTTGTAAAGGTCTACACTCCGAGGATTGCGCCTTATGCGAGGAATTTGATGTGGTTCGTGAGCAATGGGCTAAGTTTTTTACCAGCAAGTATTTATTATTGGCTTTAGCGCGCTTGATCGAGTTGGTTTAGTTGTTATAGAATAAATTTTATATTAAAATGTATGTTTATGTTGAAATTGGAACACATATTTAAATGTAATATGTGCACTTTGGTTTTGGGATATATAGTATACAAAACTCCAGTTGCGTTATTCTATTATTGTTTTGACAGGTTTCTATATTTGGTGCAAGGCACTCTAGGTATCCCTAAACAAAATTAGAATTTTCCCGCCAAAAGTGCTTTGTTGCAGCGTACATATATATTGTACGCTGCAACAAGGGAAAAAAAATTCGCAAAATTTCAGACTTGTTGCAGCGTACAAATAAATGTACGCTGCAAAAAGTTGAGTCTTTTGCAGCGTACATATATATGTACGCTGCAACAAGTCCAAATTTTTGCCAATTTTTTTGCACTTGTTGCAGCGTACATACATATGTACGCTGCAAAAACCCCCTTTTAGCAGCGAACATTGTACGCTGCAACAAGTTCAGACTTGTTGCAGGCCCCCCAGTTGCAGCATACGATGTACGCTGCAACAGGGGTCTAAAAGCCCGCTGCAATAAGGGTTTTTTGTACTAGTGAGCGGAATCACAGATCCGAGGGATCATGTCATCTCGTACGAACAACAGATGTTTTTGAGTCCCTACTCCGAAGCCTGTTGGTGCAAATACTTCCCAACCACGCTGACAGGAGTCGCTGGGGAATGGTTCAGATCGCTGCCGAAGGGATCGATCAAAAGTTGGAAGAAGCTGAAGATGAGGTTTTGTGTACAGTTCGTGAGCAACAATCGCCCAGAACGAACCACTGCCGAGCTAACCTCTATACAGCAAGAAAGAGACGAGAGCCTGCGAGACTTCATGGCCAGATTCATGAAAGAATCCACTAACATCCCGAACCTGCAACCAGATGTAGCAATCTTCGCCTTGAAGCACGCGCTACGGGAGGGGAAATTCTGAGACAAACTGACAATGAAAAACCCCTCCAAGATAGCGGACGTGCTCCAAATGGCAGATGCGTTCATCAGAACCGAAGATTTCAACAAGGCAGCAGCAAGGCTAAGAGGTTCCTCGGATCCGAAAGATAACAGAACAAATCAGAGTAAGCCCGAGGGCAACTCAAGAAAGGGGAAAGAGAAGGTGGGTGCGAGAGAAGCGAGTCCCAAGAGAGATGGGAAGAAGGGTGAATTTCAACCCAAGTACACCAACTACACCCCACTCACCATACCCCGAAGAGAAATCTTCAACCTCCACAAGGACGATGAAAAGTGGAAGCTTCCTGACAAGCTCAGGTCAAACCCCCGCCACCGCCACCGCAACAAGAACAAGTGGTGTGAATTCCACGATGACTTCGGCCATACCACTGAGGAGTGTAACTCGTTGAAGGATAATATCGAAGACCTCATCCGACGAGGCTACCTCAAGGGTTACCTGCTTGACCAAAGGGCGGAAAGAGAAGAAAAAGAAAAAGCAAAATCTGGTAAGCTGCAAGAGCCACTACTACAAAATAGGCTTATAGCAACGCCTTTTTATGCAACAGTTTTACTGGCGTTGCTATATCATAGCTATTGCAACAGTTAAATAATTATTAATTGGAGTAGTCTTTAACTTTGAAAAACCGTTGTTAAAGAAAAACTATAGCAACATTTGTATATTATGATTATTTTTTGGCAACAGTTTTGAGTGTTTTAATATTTTGATGAGCTATTACAACGCTTTTTTAAAAATAAAAATATAAAAATAGGTTTATTAATTTTTTTTGATAGACTGCTAAAGTTTTTTTGGTTTGCCCGAATTGCCCTCATCCCACTTTTGCACGATTCTGTTTCACCCAAAACCCTTTGTTCTCTTTCATCCTCCTCGTTTTTGTTTTTGCTCCTCTTCATCATCGTTTCTCTTTCATCCTCCTCGTTTTTTATGCTTCTCTTCATCATCGTTTCTTGAAGCAGGCGAATTGGAGGTTGACATTTCTGAATCGGATATTTGGGCTCTGAAACTGGAGACAAAGAGAAATTGGCGAATGTCGTTTATGAATTTGTGAGAAGAACCAGGTTAGTGGATACTCTTCGATTTTGTTCTTAAATTTCACAATTTTGTTTCTTAAGTTATTAAGCGATTATAATAGATTTTTTTGTGTTGTTTTGAGGCATAAGTTAGGGTTTCTATTAGGGAATTCAGTTAATTAGGAATTCTGTTGATATTTGTTCATGTGTGTATTTGTTGATTTAAATGGGTTATTTTGGATGAAAAATATGTAACCTGTAATTATTTGTGGAAGAGTCGGAGTAGATTGTTCATCACATTTTAAAGAGAGATCAAAATATGTGGCCTGATCTAGGTTAAAATTATAGTGTTACTGGAATAGGTTTTTGATTCATTGGTTATAAACTCGCAGACTCACAGACTGAATGGGTTATTTTGTAAATATATATCCAGTTGTTCTGCTGCATTTTTTTTTTGTCTTGATTAACTGGTTGTTTGTTGATGATGTTGAGTTGCAATTTGCTGCTCTGGTCTACTTATAATCGTCATTCAAGGAGCATTGCCAGCAGAAACATTTAAGCATATAAGGAACTAATGACAAAATATACAGAAAATCCATTTACTACTCTAAGTAAGGTGATGAGGTGCATTAGTCTAGAGCATGTTGCTGTTTATTTTGATTTTCTCCTAGGTTAAGTTACTTTTCAGCTGATAATATAATGAGACCTTAGCTTTTATATTGTAAATGCTAAAAAGTACTCTTACAATCAGAGTTAAGTTGCGTTTAGATTGCTGGTGAACTTAGCCTCTAGCCAAGTGTTAGTATCAGTCATGTCTATTTCAAAGACTAATTATTGCAGTTAGCTGAATAACTATTTTAAGGTTTTGGTTACAATTACCTTTTTTTTAACAAGTAAGATGTATGGGAAAGATTAAAGGAAAAGGACATACATAGAAATAAAGGGCGCACAAAAAGTAGTAATAAGATAAAGATTGTAATACACAAGATCGTAAAACAAACATTTACCATGAACAACTGATCTAATCAGCATAAATAGACAACTCCTTAAATAGAAAATAATGTACCATAGTTTAAATAATGCATGACTAACTAATGACAAATAGGGGTATTCAACAAACCTATTTCTTTTCAAGTACATATTTTGAGTGTTAAGCAAAGAAAACCAGAAGACCTAAATTAGGGTTCTTAATTAGGGAATTGTGTTGATTCTTACTCATGTGCGTATGATGTATTTACAATATCTTTTTGTTGATTCCACAATAGCAATTAATTGTGTGATCGATCATGGGTTATTTTTGATGATTTTATTCTGAATTTTGTTGCTTTCCGTGGAAATTTATTTGTTCTTTTATCTCCCCTTCTTTAGTTCTTGAACTGGTTCTTCCTATGAGTTCTTACTGCTATATACAACAAAATACTTGCAGCTGCATCTGTTTCTCTTCTAAATGCAAGTTGTTTCCTATTAGTTCTTCAGATTAGTTTTTACCTTTTTAGAGTCACAAACCTGATTATGAATGCCACGAGAAAACACCGTCACATATGATGCTGCTAGATTTTTTGGGTATTTGGGTGTTGGTGGTTCCTGGCTGCTGGTTTCGTTCTGTTCAGGTGTTGTGTGTTGGCTCTTTGTCGATCTATTGGTGTTGGTATGGTCTGATGGAGAGGTAGGGTAACTGGTGCGTTTTGTGTAGTTGGTTGGGGTTCTGCTGGAGGTGTGTGTTGTTCTTGCAAGTATGTTGTAGCTAGGTGGTGTTTGCTTCGCAGCTGGTTGGGTGTAGATGTTGGGTCTGGTTCTGATGTTGCGCTGCTCTTGGGTCTGGTTCTGATGTAGCTATTGGGTGACTTGGGTTTGGTATTTAACTCTTGTCTGTTTAGTCAACTTTGGTACTTAACTCTTGTATGTTTAGTCAACTTTGGTAAGCTTCTGATGCAGCACCCATAATATTGCTCCCCCCTCCCCTTTTTAAAGCAAATGCTCACAGAATCATAGTTAATGAAACAAAGAATTAACTTTAAAACAGGAGCTGAAGATAGGCTAAACTGTTGTAAAATTATGTATCCCTGTGTTGCCAACTTGCCATCCCCTCGTAATATCTGTTTATAACAGCTATTTGCCTGTATACATGTTTATCTGCTCTGTACTGAGAAAATGGTCCTGTCACATTCTAAACTAAGATGAACGTTGTTTGGCTGAATTGCAGATTTGGGATACAGCTGGACAGGAAAGATTTCAGAGTCTAGGTGTTGCTTTCTACCGTGGTGCAGACTGCTGTGTTCTTACTTATGATGTCAATGTCATGAAGTCTTTTGAGAACCTCAATCATTGGAGGGAGGAGTTTTTATTACAGGTAGGACTTAAATGTTTTTCTTTCAGCTTTGACCAGTACCTTGAACCTTATGGTAGAAAACAAAACTGAGAAAACTTTTCTTTTTGTGTCATAGGCAAGCCCAAGTGATCCTGATAACTTCCCGTTTATTTTGCTGGGGAACAAGATAGATGTTGATGGTGGTAGCGGCAAAGTGGTAAATTTTCTTATTTCTTTTGGAAAGCCATGCAAGAGCTCCATGACATCATTTGCCCTTAAAGTTAAAAAGTTTCATGTGGGTGATCTTTTGGAACATCTGTAGAAGTCTTAGACTAATTAGGGTAAGGCTATGCACTATTGTATATCTCAACCCTGCATAAACAAGACTTATATCGAGTGGCGATGGTTGTTTCAGGCGTTCAGCAATGTTTTATTATAGCTTTTGATAAATGCAGCTGGTTTGTCATGCTCCTAACCGCTGATTTGTAATGGAGCAATATATTACAGGCAATATGTATTGCATCTATGAATTCTGCAAATTCATGGTTACTGATGACAAGGCACATGCAGGGTATATTGACAAATGAAACGAAGTGTCTGAGGTGTGAGACCGTCACAGCTGGAGATGAGACATTCTTCGGTTTAAGTCTTGATATAGAATAGAACATCTCCGCCCAAGGTAATATGCGCTTTTGGCATTAGTACTCGGATTCCTGTAGAAACCCGTCTTTTAAATTCCTACCAAGGCTTTATCTTTTTCTGTTCAATTAATAAATTCACTCCTACCAAGGCTTGCTGCTAGATCTTCTTATCTTTTTCTGTGTTTTACTGCATATAATAAGATTATATTAAGCAAGAACTTATCATGATTTCTGGAGTCGTTGGAGTTGTTTGTTAGTATTTCTAACAAGTCTTTATTCTTAATTACGTGATCCTTTTGAACTATCTCTTCTTAAATGAGTAATCAGGTTTCCCATGCTATGAAGCCGTTACTATTTCTGACATTTTGCATTTCCTTGTCCTACTGAAAAATATCAATAATTGCTATGTTGTTGTTTCTTATATTTTATTTTTATTAATTAATGTTGTTTTAACCTTATCATTAGCTATGTGTTTTCTCCTGTAAAAAAAGCTAGGTGTTTTCTCTATCTAATATTGTTTGACAAATTAAAGGCCTTGGTTAAGTTTTGGTTAGGGATTTTAAGTTCATTTAGCAACCAATATAAGTCCGGATAAAGTTTAATAAGTACGGATTAGTTCTAATAAGGCCATTTTTGGTTGAACTTAATTTAGTTGAAATTAACTTATTTGAACTTATTTTGTTTGTACCTTATTTGTCGTTGTTGATTTGTTTATTGTTTCAAAATTTCTTGTGCTGGATTGAAATTATTTGTCATATGGATTTGGAACAGGTTTTAATTAGTTCCTTTTTTGTGGGTAGTTCAATTTTAAATGAAACTCTACCGGATTTTCCACTTTCACTATCATTTTATTTTACAAACTTGTGTAATAGATAAGGGTCTACAATGTGAGTCTTGATAAATTTTACATGAATCATTGGGTATTAAAAAAAAGGTTGTTATTTACCCATTATTCTTAAGGTTTGGCTTTAGTCATTCATTTTCATCTTCTTTTTTCTTACGTATTTGGATTTTATTCATTGATAATAAGTTTCTTATGAAAATGTTTTACTTGATTTGTTTGTTGTGCAGGATGGTACATATATTCGAGAATTACAAGCTTCTTTAAATATGTGAAGATTTACAGGGTTTTTGACACATAAATATTAGATAGGTTTTAAAAGAGTTATTGGACCATGATTGCAAAATGTGCGGGATTTAGTTTTAGAACATTTTTTTTTTACTATTCAGACAATTGTAATAGATGCTATGCTTATGAAATTAAGCTATTTGAAATGTATATATTTTTTGAATTTAATTGTTATGAAAATCTTATCATACGCAGTCATATTTATTACATGTATATGGATAACTAAATCCATTTGAGAATGTGGCTTTAGACCAATAGAAATCGTTGCCAAAAACTGAAATGAAAGTGTTGCCATAAACTCATATGAAATCTTGCCATAATCAAAACCAAAAGCGTTTTCATACACTCAATAGAAAGCGTTGCTATAAATACAATTGGATATGTTACCATAAGTATAAGAAAGTGTTGCCTTAAGTTGGCGAAAACTGTTGCCTTAAATGTGTAAATGTTGGCTTAAGTTGTTGAATAACTGTTGCCATAGGTTAAAAGTGTTGTCTAAAAAATCGTTGCCTTAGTTATTTATGGCAACGGTTTATCATAACTGTTGCTTAAATCCGAAAAACTGTTGCCATAGACTTATAGCAACGCCCCCTATTGGTAACGGTTTTTAAACCGTTGCTATAGGCCTATAACAACGGTTAATTGGTCTATGATAACAGTTTATTGCCGTTACTATAAGCCTATTTTGTAGTAGTGAGCAAGCCCAGAAAAGGGTCCAGGAGACCGAAGGGCAAAAGAAAAAACCAATCCTCGTGGTATTCGGAGGACAAAGATCTAACAACTCCAGCAAGAAGTACTTAAGGGCCCTCTCCCACCGAGTCAACTTCAGCAATGTAGGGGAGAATCATCCCACTCCCCCGAACATGACTTTCACCGCTGATGATTGCCTCGGGACCCAGTACAAACATGACGACCCGTTGGTGATCGAAATGGATCTCAACAACCACAACGTCCATAGAGTACTAGTCGATGGAGGGAGCGCTGTCAAAATCATCTTCAGGAACTGTTTCGAACAGCTCATCCTCGAAGAGGGAGAAGAGTCACTGACCAAGGTCAGTTACCCATTGATCGGATTCAACGGATCCGCAGCTATTCCCCGAGGAAAGATCACCCTACCCGTTACAATCGGCCAAGGCCTGGCGGCAAGAAACGTCCGAGAGGAATTCTTGGTGATGGACTGCGACTCAGTGTATAACGCCATCATGGGACGAACCATGATCCACAAGATACAAGCAGTTCCATCCACATACCATCAGATGATGATGTATGTCTCGGATGCTGGCTTCGCCGAGCCGATAAACGGCGACCAAGAGGTGGCAAGGTCAACCTGTCACACGGCCATCCGAAAGCCGAGGCTAGGAGACAGTCCCGAGGACAAAGATGAGAAGAGTTCTCCCCCAGGTGGAGAAAAAGATGCCAAGAGGAGAAAGGCGGGGCCGAGCAACCTGGTAAAGCCCGCAGAAGTTGATGCTCGACCAGAGACCCTTTCCCCCGAATCAGACCAAGAGATGGAAGACATTTCCCTAGAGGATGAGTCAGACAGAAGTGTCCGAATAGGCAAAGGCCTAGGCTCGGGACTTCGAATAGAGTTGATCCAGCTGCTGATGGGTCACAAAGACATCTTCGCGTGGTCGGCGGCTGACATGCCAGGGATAGATCCGAAGATGATATGTCACAAGCTGGATGTCAGTCCCGAAGCTCGACCAATCAAACAGAAGAAAAGAAACTACTCCTCGGAGAAAAACAAAGCTATCGCCGAAGAGGTGAAGAAGCTACAAGAGGCAGGCTTCATCGAGCCGTGCATGTACCCCAAGTGGTTGGCCAATGTGGTCATGGTCAAAAAAGCGAATGGCTCGTGGCGCATGTGCGTCGACTTCACTGATCTGAACCGAGCCTGCCCAAAAGATTGCTATCCCCTCCCGAGGATAGATCAACTAGTGGACTCAACCAGTGGCCATGCATTGCTAAGCTTCATGGACGCCGTTTCAGGGTACCATCAAGTATTCATGCACCCCGACGATAAAGCGAAGACCGCCTTCATCACGAGCGCAGGAGTGTTCAACTACAGAATGATGCCCTTCGAATTGAAAAACGCCGGAGCCACCTACCAGAGACTAGTTGATCATGTCTTCGCCGATCAAAAAGGAAGGAACGTCGAGGTCTATGTGGACGATTCCATAGTAAAAAGCGTGAAGGAAGAAGATCACATCAAAGACCTGGCTGAGACCTTCGCCAACCTAAGGAGGTACAACATGAAACTGAACCCGAAGAAGTGTGTCTTCGGGGTAAAGTCAGGAAAGTTCCTCGGATTCATGGTGAGCGAAAGGGGAATAGACGCAAACCCAGACAAGGTCCAGGCCGCGCTAGATCTGCCCGAACCGAAGACAAAAAGAGACGTGCAAAGGCTAACGGGCAGGTTAGCCGCACTGTCAAGATTCATATCGAAAGCTTCGGATAAAGGGGCACCCTTCTTCAAAGCTCTCAAACCCAAGACCCTTCCCGGAGGAGAGCAGAACCCATAAAAAAGAAAGGCGTCCCGAGGAAAGTGGACCCCGAGCTGACATGGGAACAAGAGCAAAAGGATGCATTCCAGCAGCTCAGGGCTCACCTAGCTCAACTGCCGACGCTAGCCAGGCCCAAAGAAGGAGAAGCTCTATACTTATACGTCGCAGTCAGCCCCGGGACCGTAAGCGCAGTACTCCTCCGAGAGGAAGTAAAGAAGCAACAGCCAATCTACTTTACCAGCCGAACCCTAACGGATGCCGAAACTCGGTATCCACTCATTGAGAAAGTAGCATACGCAGTGGTGGTAGCAGCTCGAAAGTTAAGACCCTATTTCGACTCCCATCAAATAGTAGTGCTCATTGAACCTCCACTTGAAAAAGTGCTAGACAAGATAGAAAGGTCGGGAAGATTGGCTGCTTGGGCTTTCGAGTTATCTGAGTTCGGAATCAAGTATCAGCCGAGGACGGCCATCAAAGCACATGCACTCGCAGACTTCTTGGCCGAATGTTCATATCAGGAGGTGCTAGATGACACCAAGAGAACATGGGAGGTCTACACTAACGGATCTTCCACTGTAAACGGCTCGGGAGCCGGAATAGTGCTGATACCCCAGTGGGAAAAAGCATAGAGTACGCCCTAAAGTTCGGTTTCAAAGCAACCAACAATGAGGCCGAATACGAGGCCGCAATCGCAGGAATAGAGCTGTGCTTATCTCTGGAAGCCGAAAGCTGTCATCCCTGTAGAGATCGGAACAGAAAGCTTAAGGGTCCAGGCATACAACAGGTATGATGGAGTCCATGGTCAAAGCAACGACCAACTTCTGTCCGAATCCTTGGACCTACTAGACGAAGCTCGGGACGAGGCCAGAACCCTGAACGCAGCTTATCAGCAAAGAGTCAGCAAGCATTACAACCGAAGAGTCAACGCCAGACCTCTAAAAGTCGGCGACCTAGTGCTCAGAAACGCTTTCGCGGTTCAGAAAGGAAGGATCCATGGGAAACTCTCGGCAACATGGGAAGGACCATACATCATCCACTCTGAAAAGAGGACTAGCACCTTTATGCTTAAACAGTTAGATGGAACAATCTTGAAGAACCATTGGAATGCCGATGTTCTCAAGAAATATTTTGTATGATCTAACTCCTTCCTTTTGTAATCCAAGTAAGTCGTTTAATGAGAAGAGGAAAGCCACTGGCACCATGTGTTTCATTAAACATACCCTTGTCTTTTTATTCAATCAATATGTCTTTATGCATGCAACTTCGGATCTGATCAATCCGAAGCTAAAATAAACCCGAAGTAGCCATTTTCTGGGGTCAAAAGGCCCAAGAAATAGCTAATTCGAAACAACCCGCAAGGTACCGTCCAGAATCCTCGGATTCGCGGTACCCAGGGATAATCCGTTCGCAAAAAAGCCCCGAACAGTTAAAAGAGTTCGGCTGAGATCCATGGATCCCCAAAACTCATAACAGTCAGGCTTGCGATTTCTTGCCCAGGTTTCCGAACCACAAGAAGTCGGAAGAACGGAAGTAGACATAAGAGCTAAAAAGCAGACTCAACAGATCCACAGATCTGAAGAGCTCAGAAGCAGACTCTAATGCCTACAAACATAGAGAGCTCAAAAGCAGACTCAACAGATCCACGGATCTGAAGAGCTCAGAAGCAGACTCTAATGCCTACAAACATCAAAAGAGCTCAAAAGTAGACCCAACAGATCCACGGATCTGATGAGCTCAAAAGAAGACTCTAGACATGTCTACAAACGACATGCAAAGCTCAAAAGCAGACTCAGATTCACGGATCTGGTAAGCTCAAAAGTAGACTAAGCATACCCAACATTGGGAAATGGCTCGGAAGCAAACCAAGTCCTTCAACAAATCTACATATTTGAAAGAATAAGGGAGATCCGCGGATGAAAACTGAATCCAAAGACCCCAAAACAAAAGTTAAATACCTCGGAAATGCAAGAAAAGATGAAACGAAATAGCGAAGTCATTTTATTTCAACATTTGGGGAGCAAACACGATTACACCAACTAAAGCTCGGATCAAACCGAGGAATCCTCAAAAAATTGAAAGCAAAATGACTTAAAAAGCTAAATCGGCAGCCATCAACAGACAAAACGTCGGCCTACCGAAGTACTAGGAAAGCAAAATAAAATAAAATTATTGAAGTACAACGCAGTGCCGAGGCAAAAGGGGGAAAATTAAGCGCAAGTTCGGGGGCCCTCAACTGGAACCAACCGACTCTGAGGAAGACAACTGCCCAAGTCCCTAGGGGACATCACCATCACGTCCCTGAGGAGCAGCTTGCGAAGAAGTACCAACAGTGGTGTCCTCTTCCGAGGCGACCTTCCGAGCCTGCTGTCCTTTAGCAGCTTCTTCGCGCTCCCTGGCCGCATCATCCCTATCAGCCTGGCACTCATCCTGGTTGTCCTCAGCCTCGAGCCATTTAGGCACATGCTCGGCCCACTTAAAGTCAGGCATGTTCTTGGCAAATATCCTGCGGGCGCCGAGGATACCCTCCCAGTACATATCCTGGCACTGCTCCCCAGTATACATCCGAGCCTTCTGCTGCTCGAGGTCACGAACCTGTTCCTTTAGACGCTTAATGTCATCCTCAAGAACAGGAATCCGGTCAACCTCGGCCTGAAGCCTCATATTGCTCTCCCGAAGGTCGACAATCGTGGTGTCTTTACCTTGGAGCTTGGCCTCCAGGTCAACCTTCTCAGCAGCATGCCTCTTCTTCTCCGCCTCGTACTTCTCGGCATCTTCTCCCGCATGGAAAGCAAGAATGCCGACCTCCTTCCCAATCCGAACCAAGGCATCCCCCCCTTCCTTGGTAAACTCAGCAACCTCCTCCCTTGCCTTCGCAAGTTCGGAAACGACTAAGCTGAAATTTCTATCAATGTTGGGGATGTCCCGAGCGTAGATTGCCTCAAACTTTTGGAGTCTCCTCTCATCATGAGACTGGCATGCAGCAGACAGAGAGCTCCAATAGGCAACCTAAGTAAAAAAATGGGAGGCGAGCTTAGCTAACGAAAGAAGAAAGGAAAGCTACGGCCAAAACAAAACATGTACACATTACCTCGTTCAGATGGTACTGAGCCATCTTGGTAGGGTGGTTCACCACCTCCCCAGGAACGCGGAACTGAGGAATCCCGCGAAGCAAATTCTCATGGGCAGCTTCGGGACCGATCAAAGAGCCCACATGGGACAAATGATCCTCACCCAGCACGGCAGGACGAGCATACCGAGCCATGGTCTCCCGAACCTCCAACGGAATCCTCTTCAAAGGAACGTTCGCGCAGGGGTCACCATGGATCAACCCTTCCAGCATGGAGGTAGAAGTTGAGCCCAGGGTCTCACGAACCCTCTTAACCCCACGACCCTCAGAAGCTCCACCTTCAGCGAGCTGGAAAGGCGAAGGTTGCTCAGCACCTTCAGCAGCCGAGGTCAGGTTCTCAGCAGCCTCCGTATCAGAGATCTCCACCACTATCTTCGGTGGAGTCTCGGGATCCCCCTCCATGTCGCCAACGGCGAACTTATTCGTTGCGGGGTCCTCGATGGCAAACATAGGAATGTCTGCCTCAGCTTTCTCCACCTCATGGGTGATATCCTCAACGAACACTTCCGTTGGAGTCAAAGGCTTCAACGGGGAAGGAACATCAGCCTCCTGAGCCAAAGGTTGGTCGACAAGCTCGTTTGATACAAGCACCGCGACGCTCTTCAGCTTCTGGCCAGGTTTGGGGATAAAGCGGCGCAAGTGCGGCGGAGGCCCCATCTCCTTCTGCTGACGAGCAAGGTAGAGTTTTCCTGCTTCAGCAAGGCTCGGATCCTCAGCAACAACCTGCTGAATCCTCTCCTCAGTCAGAAAAGGTCGACGGCCCAAGAACTCAAGAACCTCGGGTGAAGGGGTTACCTCGGCCGAAGACGAAGACTTCTTCTTCTTCTTCTTCTTCTTCTTCGGAGACCTCTCCTTAGCAACCGACTTCCCCTTCCGAGAAGCTTCGTCCTCCGAAAACTTCCGCTTCTGCAACCTCCGCGATTCCTGGAAGACGCAGGAAAATAAGAATACAAGTAGAAACCTCCAGAAAACACGAGAAAATAAAGAACACCTAACTCGGGAATAGCGAAAGAGGGAGGAGATGAAGCAGACGAGGTAACCGGTACAGCAACCGTCACTTCAGGACCCTATACAAAAGCAAAATAAGATGAGACCCACATCAGAAAATGCTTAACACTTCGCATCCGAACAAGCAGAACAAGGAGGTTACCGGATCAGAAGTAGTTACCAGTTCAGGCAGAACACTCTGTCTGGGAACCGCTTCTCCAGGGTTATCAGCAGACCAAGGATCAGCTCGGATATCGTCGATATGAGCCAAAGTGTGGGCGGAGAACCGATGATTCTCTAGCCTCGGCTGCCGAGGGTTGGAAGACTTAAAATCGTAAGGAGGACAGCTTTCGAGAATCCTACTACCCTCCAATTTATACCCCAGCACCTCAGGGTCAATAGCAGCCTCACCGAACGCTGCGCAAGAAAAAGTAAATGGGTTAGATAAAAACAAAGCTAGAGGCAAGCACCTCAGCCGAAGCGCGATCTCAGCACAAGAAAGCTCACCCCTATCATGAATCCTACTGAGACCGGCAGCAGCGAGGAGAGCCTCTTGAGTGATATAGTGGAAATTAGGAAGCCAGTACAAAGGCTCCCTAATCGATTTCGCTCGGAACCACTCAAGCAGAGCAACATGATCCGAATTGCTCGGATCAACAGGGCCAACCCTAGACATCTCCGGATCCACCCTCACAAACCACTTCGGCGGCGCATAGTAGTGTGGATGCTTCGGATCGACAGGCACCCTCACTAGGAGCCACTGCTTCTTCCAATTATGGACCGAAGAAACATAAGGAAACGCGGTCAACTACTGCGATTCGCCCTTCCGAAGACGTTTGTTGGTGATGGTCCACCAACCATGTTGGGCATTCTGGTTCCTCCCGAGCTCGTGCATCTCCTTGAAAACTTCTAGCGACGGAGGGTAACTGAGGAAATCACACGTCCAGCGGTAGGAGATTATATGACGCATAGACTTCGGCGTCAGTTGGGCCAAAGAAATGTTGTACTCCTCCAACACGTGAGAAACGAACGGATCTAAGGGAAACCGAAGCCCATAGTCAAAATGGTGGAGGTATACAGCAATAAAACCTGGAGGCGGCCTCGTCACCCGAGCATGCCTCTGAAGCGGAAGCTCACACCAGTAACCCAAGGCATACTGAATGCCATAAAGATCCTCGGCGAGACGATGGTAACGACCACGGCGAGCTTCAACTAACCACTCCCCCTCGACGGCCGTGCCGTCAAGACCAGCGATCTCGCTCGGATCATCGAAGAGAGCCGCAAGTCTACCTTCAGGGTCCGCCTCCTCCCACCGCCTCGGGAAGAAAGGGCGGATAGGAAAGCGGCCAGTAGCACCAGTTCCAGGACTTGGCCCGGCATGAGCTCCACTCCCCGAACGCTCTTCAGCCTCGGAGGAAGTTTTCGTTGGTCTATCTTCGGAACCACTAGACGAAGACACCACACCAGATTTCTTTTTCCATCTCCCCCCAGCCATGGCAAAAACTCCAAAGAAAATAGAGTGCCGAAGTGCTAAGAACTGAAAGACAAAAGGAGAAAACGAGAAACAAATTACCTTGCTCGAAGCGGAAATCGCCGGCGAATCAAAGGGAACCAGGATCCGAGGCTAATTCTCGGCGTATTCACGAAGATCTGAAGAAAACTCACAAAGAAATCGGCAAAATTCTAGGAAAAATTCGAGAATTTGGGTGAATAAAGTTTTGAATGATCGTTTGGGTCGAGTATTTAAAAACCTTGGCTCGAGAAACCGCCCAACTCCAACTTTATCCTAAGCCGTTCGATCAACGCCATTCGCAAAACATCCATGTGACACCTGCCCCACTGATGCATGGTTCCAACGCCCCTTTTTTAAAAAAAAGAGAGGGAAAACTTTCCAACTTCTGATACAGGAAACCCGCCCATTTGTTCCTAAATGGGCCGGGTCTGGGGGGGCATGTTGTTTGGGCTCCCAATTGACTATCAATTGGGCCACTAAGTCCAAAGCCCAAGGGCTCAATATAGCAGCATCAAACCAACAAGCACTACAGTCCAAAAGGCTATTCAGCCACCAATCAGGGCCCAAGGCCCACTTGCAATAAATGACCTAAGGGCAATCATTGCACGAACACTATAAATAAGCCGTCATGGCTCACTTACCAAGGTACGTCCATTTTCACGCCTTAAGACTACTCTTCTAGGGAACTTCTCTCTCTAGAATTCGAGCATTGTTCTTACTTAGGCATCGGAGGGGCTTTCCTCGGAAACACCCCCGAGGCTAGTAACTCGTTCATTGTGCAGGTTGATTTGGACACGATACATTCGAGCTAGCAAGATCTTCAACACATACAAAAGGGCCTTCATTCGAAGCCCATTGTTTCATCCACTTCAACACCGGAACACTATTCATTGGGGATTCGGAGTTCAAGTTTTACATGTTTGCTGTTTATCTGGCTCTGTATTTGTTTTAAGGGTGTCATGTTGAATCAGTTAGGGAACATAGAGAGAAACCTCTAAAGATAAGAACATGAAAGGGGCTGGGAAGCTAAAAAATGGGAGATGGCAATGCCTTCTTTTTTTTTTGTCAGAGAGCCAAGCAACATTGAGAAAGTACGTGAGGTTCAACACAGGATGTCAGAGCCAAGCAACATTGAGAAAGTACGTGAGGTTGAAGGTAAGGTGCAATAGAAGTTCAGATTCGGAAACCACTCAATCAGAGTTGTAGGCGAACATATGCTTGTGTCCTCGTCACTAATAATTATTATTCTCTTTTTTTTTTCTTTTTGACATATGCTAAAACAAACAAACAAACTAAGGAAAGAAAGAAAAGGAAATAGATGTCGAAGCCGCTTTGTGTGCAAGATCATGCGCCTCTTGAACCTGTTGTCGACTTACCTTATTAATACTGCACCAGCCCATGGTACTCCCCAGTCGATGTATTTCCTTCACAGTCCAAAGATTTTGAATATCACTGGTCTCCTGCTGTAGTAGCATCTCAACCAACGTCTGAGAGTCAGTAAGAATTGTAATACAACGAAGGTTGGCAGTAATACTCCATTGAAGAGCAAATAAACATGCAAGTGCCTCTGAGCCGACTCCGTTGATCCCACACGCGCCCCTCCTAAAACCCTGTTTGTGGAAGGTTGTTGATTTTCAAGGAACCAACCCATACCAGCAATTCGATTTTTCTTCTTCCACGAACAATCTACTTGAATAAAGCAACATGGTCCTTCTATTCCTGTATCAGCAAGTATTTCTCTAAAAAAACCCGGAGGATATAAAGGATCAATTTCGGAGGATGAAGAAAGTGCAAAATCCCCTGTTGACGTATTGCATCCGTGATAAGAGAAAAAACTGTAGATATATTACCATGATCATTCCTGAAAACTCCGTTGTTCCTTGCCAACCAAAGACCCCACATAGTAGCAATAAAGTAAATAGCCCTAGAGCTATTTTTCCCATCCTGGCGTTGAAAAAGCCGGATATAGTAGAGAAACCAATCTACAAAAGAAAGGTCCTCATTGATTTCTGAATGGATCTCAAGAGATCCAATCCTCCACACTTGTTTCGCTAGGTCACAAAAGCGAAATATGTGCTGAGTATCCTCATTACTATTTGCACTAAAATCGCAAGTAACAGACAACGGAATCCCACGGTCTGCAATATTAACCTTCGTAGCAATTCCATTGTACAACAATTTTCATAGGAAAAGCTTCCATTTTGGGAGGCTCTTGAGAGCCCGGAGGATTTTAAAGAATTCTAGGTCTTGGTGAGGTGTAGCAAGACCATAGTCTTCAACTGCCAACATAACGTATGCCGTTTTGACAGTAAAATTTCCCGACTTATGAAAACGCCAGTATTGAAAATCATCAGCAGCAGCAAAAGGTAATTCCATTGCAGCAATCTGTTTAGCATCATTAAACTCAAAACACGAATTGACCTTATGCAGATTCCAATCCGTCCCAGTGGGAAGAATGAAATGATTGACTTTCCATTTCATAGCATTTCGGAGGGTCACATTTGATTTTAACTCGGGAATTCTGCCATTTACCCATCTATCTTTCCCTGCCCAAACTGCATTTCCATTCCCAATTTTCCACTCGCAACCTTGTAGAAGAAGATTACTAGCACGACAAATACCCCGCATACCCCAGGAAAATTTTCGACCTTTAAATGTACATACCTTCCCGGTCACGAGAGGGGATGAAAACTTCCTCCTATAAGCTTCGGCCAACATTGTGTGTGGATTCTTATAAATACGCCATGCTTGTCTCATCAATAGAGCTTTATTCAGGGAAACCATACTACGAATCCCCAAACCTCCTAAACCTTTAGGGAGTTGGATAATCTTTTTCCTAGCCCAGTGCATTCCTGAATTCTCTTTATTAGCCCAAAAAAATCGAGCTAAAATAGAATCAACCTTATAAGAAATCGAAAGCGGAATTTCCATACAGTTCAGGACATGGGACGCCATTGCAATAAGAACAGAATTGATAAGAATAAGTTTATGAGCTTGGGACAGATGAACTGAATTCCAGGAGCTAACCTTGTTAGGTTATGATACATATGAATAAACATAAATCATGCGGAAAAACCATAATGCCAGGAAACATATAATTTACACATAATCATATAGCATAATTTAGATGTTTTATCCAAGAAAAGGTATTTATAGTTTGCATAGTCCAACCATTGATTCCGAAAATTTATACAATAAATTGGGTAGGTTGCTAGTAAAGTTCTCTATCCACGATTCTGCTATTTACTTTAACTGAAAACTGAATTTAATAAAAAAATATTACTGGAATATCGGAGGAACTCCCCGCCTGAGACGGGTAGAAATAGTAAAGAGGGGGTGCAATTTGTAATGCTTTGATTATTTTTATGTACAAAGCAACAAACATTCGAATTAGAAATTTGAATTGGATTTATATCCGTATACCCTTTTTCTTCTTTTCAGTCATTCATTGAATGATAAATCACTACAAGCGATGGGGATACACGATTTAAAGAACGGAATATCCAATATTTCAAAATTGTATCTAGAATGACTGGAAAAGTGGAATCAAGACTCGATATAATTTGATCGTTATCGGCAAATCCAAAATATTTGTAGATAGATTCAATTAGTAGTTCCCAACCCTGGGGTGAATGAAATCCGATACATAAATCGGTTACTAAAAGAATAGAAAAAGCTTTTATTGTGTCTCTTAAGTTATATAGGAATTCCTGAACCCAAGAATTAAGAAGAATAAGTTCTTTATTTCCCAGAATGGAATAACCGCCTAGAATAAGGAAACAGATTAAATTTGTCGAGAAGTGCAAAATCATATGGATACAATCCTCATTGTGCATCTTGATCAATTGAATCGTTTTATTGTGGATTCCTATACCGAGTTTTTGTAACTGTGTTTCTGGATATTCCTTTATCATTTCGTCCAACAAGCGGAGCTCCTCTTGCTTAGTATCCATGAATCGATGAATTTTTCGAGAAGCTTTTTTTCTTGAATAACATTCAAAAAAGTTTCAGATTGCTTAGTATTCCACCAAGTAGTAACCCAAAGATTCCAGACTTTTTTGAAATGATAGATAGATCCACCAGGGTAAAAATACTATAGATATAAGATATAGAAAAGGAATAAATACTTTCTTTTTTTCCATTTTTTTTTCATCTATAAATTGTTAATGAATACGCGGAAGAACCACTTCATTTTTCAATTAAGTGATATTATTTCGATTTCAAGATGAAAGAACTCACTTTCTACCAAAATAGAAAATATTTTAAAAAATTGCACAAGTTAATCATAGCACAAAAAAAGAATTGAAGGCCTGAATGTGATGATAAAAATGGGTGGCAAAACACAAAAGAGTTTGGATAATTATCGTTATAAATTATAATAAATCCAATTATTTGATCATTAAAGCGAACAAAAGAAAGTATTACTGAAAAAGAGATAACATAAAAAATTTACATTATTTATTTGTATTTTATATATCAATTACAAATACTTACTGGACAAAAAAATACTATTTTTTTTGTTACGGAATTGAATGGATTTCCATTTAAAGACCTATTATTTGTAGGCATAAAAAGTTTTCCCTTTTGGTTGTTCTGTATACGTCTGTTTTGACCTGAGTGGGCGTTCTGATGAGATTAAGGTATGCCGTAGAAAAAAATATTCTAGATTAATTATCTTAAGCCAAGTTAAGAAAGCATTCATAATTTCAGCCCATTTTTCAAAATACTTCAATTGGTACACGCAAGAAATAGGCCAATTCAGCCGCTTTTTGTTCCATTTCTCGTGGAGTCAAATTCTCATCAGTACGAGTAAAAGGAATGGCTCCTTGACCTCTGATTTCCAGATAAAGGACACGACGAGTATAAATACCCTCTTTAAGTTCTATTCCAATAGACTGAATATCTTTTATAAGATATCGGAAGAAGATGCGATGATTTTTTCCAGGGAATCCCCAACGAAAAATACAGACTATTCCTTCTTTTCTATCGAATCGATCATAACCACTACCTACATTCCATGAAATTGCACACCACAAGTAGGCGCTAATAAAGAGGCCTGCAATCCCATAAAAAGACATCACCAGCCCTTGTGGAAAAAAAAGAATTTGCTGGGGGGAAATAAAGATATAAAATTCTTACCAAGTTAGCTGGAAATTCCAACCAATAAAAATCCTGATGAACCTAAAAAAAGTATAAAGGCCCAGCAGAAATTACTTATTTTTCGAGATCCCGTTATAAATTCTACCCATATACGTTCTGATCGCCAATTCATACTAGATCTGGTTGCATTAAATTTGAATTGAAAGAATACCCAAAATGAATTGGACTTTCCTTACTCTGCCTTGTTTCCGATGTAACTCTCATCAACTAGTACTATTCTGATGTCGGATGTGTTTCACTTTTACTTTTATTTATAAATTTAAATATCTAACTCTATTTTTATTTAGTTCGATCAAAATAATAAAATCTACCCCTATGTCGTCATCTTTCCATATACATCACATACATAAGCATTAAGGGCTCTTTCTTTCATTTATGTTCGAAAGAAATCGCGTGGTATACCATTCCGCTAAATTGATATATGTGTTATGATTCAAGCCTAAGTCTTGAAATTTGGACCATAAAATCTAAACAATCTTATTTTTTTTAACATAAAGAAATAAAGAAGCCATTGCAATTGCCGGAAATACAAGGCCTACTAAAGGCACAAAAATAGAGGGAAAGTTCATAGTTGTTATAAAATGGGTACCTCAATTTACGATATTGTAATTGTACCTGTTTGTTATATTTTTTTGTTGTTATTATATTAATTAATTAATTAGAATTCTATAAGAAAGTATATATAATAAGTACAAGAAATGTAGAACTAAAAAAGAAATTGGATTTCTACATATAATATATGATTGACTTTCCTTTCTGTTTTTTTTTCGTCCTTTTGCTTCTATTAATTCAAGAAAATATAAGGTTTATTAGAAATTTCCAAAAGAGTTGTTAGAGTCTGATCCAAAATATATTTTAAATAAAAATTCCCAGACCAAACAAAAAGTTCTTTTTTAATTCTATCCATATGTAAGTGTAATAAGGAAACATAAAAATTTTTTATTTCACTAATTTTCACAGAAGGAAAAAGTACAAGTCGTTCTTTTATCTTGTTGATCGAGTTTTCCTAATTAGGAATCGGAAATATAGAAAATAATTTCTAGTTATTCACATTTTTTTTGAAGTCTTTTTTTATTACAAACTTAAGATGTTGCCAACAAAAAACCCCATTCTTCTTCTTCTGGTTTTTACTTTAGATTCCAATAAAAACAAAGACTTTTTGACACAAATAAGAAAATTGATCTTAATCCTCGCCTTTATTTTGATTCAAAGGAAAAAAAGCATGCAGCTCAAATAACTCTCTTAGAACGCCTTTTAAAAGATTACGCGGTACGATTGGATCAAATAAACCCTTATGGAATAAAAATTCGGCTGCTTGTGAACCTTCAGGTACTGTCTTATTCAATGTTTGTTCAATTACTCTTTTACCCGCAAATGCAATGTAGGCGTTAGGTTCGGCAATAATGATATCCCCCAACATACCAAAGCTGGCTGTCACCCCACCAGTAGTAGGAGATGTAAGGATTGATACATAAAATAACTTTTTATTTGATTGATAATCATATAAAACAGACGAGATTTTTGCCATTTGCATTAAGCTCAAGCTTCCTTCTTGCATACGTGCCCCTCCGGAAGCACATACTATAATAAGGGGTATGAATTTATTGGAAGCATACTCAATCAACCGGGTTATTTTTTCCCCTACTACAGATCCCATACTACCTCCCATAAACTGAAAATCCATAACCCCAATCGCTACAGGAATACCGTTTAGTTGACCTATATCGGTTTGAACAGCTTCAGTTAAACCCGTCTTTATTTGATAAGAATCAATACGATCTTTATAAGCTTCCTCCTCCGGATGAAATCTGATAGGATCCATAGAGACCATATCGTCATCCATTGGATTCCAAGTACCGGGATCAATCAGAAGTTCGATTCTATCTGAACTACTTATTTTCAAATGATATCCACATTGTTCACAAATACCCATTTTTGACTTCAGCAATTTCTTATAATTTAATGTAGCGTGCCCTCCCTAGCTGCGCCCAAACCGAACAAGAACAAGTCTTTAGGACTCCAAGTGTCGTCCCTCCGTAGATAGTCCACAGCACGTCCGGATCCGCCTTAAGCTTGACCAACTAGAATCGCCCTTAAGGTTACTAGGATTTTCGGCTATTTGGGTTGCAAGTGTTTGGCTGATTTTTGCTTAAAATCTTACCTTTTGAATACTTCAAAAATCTGTTAAATATGTGACCCTAGGCCTATATTTATAGAGTTTATGGAAAGGAATTATAATCCTACTAGGATATGGAAGAATCCTATTAGAACTCTAAATAATAAATTTAATCTTTTAAGATTAGGATTTAATCAATGCACGAATTCCGATAGGATTAGGATTCGTTACGAACACGAGTGTCACACGACCACGAGGGAAGCACACACCGCGCAGGCCTTGCGGCCCACACGCGTGAGCGCTGCCTCGCAGCCCACGAGCATGCAGCCCGCGCTGCCTCGCAGCCCACGAGCATACAGCCCGCGCGCGCCTGAAGCCTTGCTGGGCCTGGCGAGGCTGTGGCCTTTCGTGTTGGGCGCTTGGCTTGCTGGGCGCGGGCCTGGCTTCGTGCTGGGCCTTCGTCTAGCAAGCCTCGTCCGATGCTAATTCGTACGATGCGCTTCCGATTAAATTCCCGGTTCCGGAATTCATTTCCGATACGAACAATATTTAATATTTCCGATTCCGAAATTAATTTCCGTTTCGAACAAATATTTAATATTTCCGTTTCCGGAATTATTTTCCGATTCCGATAATATTTCCGATTCTTACAATATTTCCGTTTCCGGCAATATTTCCGATTCCGGTAATATTTTCATTTCCAATAATATTTTCCGATACGTACCATGTTTCCGTTTCCGGAAACATCTACGACTTGGATAATATTTATATTTCCGATACGATCCATATTTCCGTTTCCGGCAATATCATCGTTTTCGGAGTATTCATTTCTTGCTTGTGACGATCTCAGCTTCCACTGAAACCAAGATCCATCGATTCCGAATATCCATAGATGGAGTATTTAATGCCATTAAATACTTGATCCATTTACGTACTATTTATGTGACCCTACGGGTTCAGTCAAGAGTAAGCTGTGGATTAATATCATTAATTCCACTTGAACTGAAGCGGCCTCTAGCTAGGCATTCAGCTCACTTGATCTCACTGAATTATTAACTTGTTAATTAATACTGAACCGCATTTATTAGACTTAATATTATATGCATACTTGGACCAAGGGCACTATTTCCTTCAAACCTTGTTCGATCCCAAATTTGAAACCATCTTCATCTGCAAGATATCTCTAAAATCTTGTTGTTCTAATAGGGGGGGGTGTTAGAACTAAGTTTAAAGTGAGATTTCTGGAGATTTAGTTGTTGTCCCGATATCCTACAAAATCTGTTGATAATGTTGGTGACATGAGTGCAATTGTCTCTATTTGCCTTGAAAAATAGAAGGGCATCATCAGCAAAGAAAAGGTGTGAAATTTGAGGACATCCTCTAGTGAGACTGATACCCTAAAAAAACGTAGGTCTGAGCCTAGCTGTAACATTCTGGAAAGTATATCCATACAAAAGAGGAACAGGAACGGGGATAAAGGATCCCCTTGACGAATGCCACACTTTGGACGGAACTGATCCGACGTATTTCCGTTGAGAAGGACCTTGTAAGAGACAGTGGAAATACATGCCCTGAGAATTTGAAGTAGGAAATCCCAGTGAACTCGATCGTACGCTTTACTCATGTCAATTTTGATCGAAGCCAAATAGTCATTTCCTTTCTTCTTATTGTTGATCTTGTCGAGAAGTTCATGACTGAGAAGAATGTTGTCCGTCATAAATCTTCCAAAGATAAAGGCATGTTGAGAAGGTGAGATGATGTTTGGAAGAACAGATTTCAGTCGATTGACCAAACACTTTGAAGCACATTTGTAGATGGTATTGCATAGGCTGATCGGTCTGAGGTGACCTATCTCTTCTGGAATATCACACTTCGGAATCATTACCAGAGAGAATGGTTCCATTCTTTCAACAGAAAACCAGTTGTTAGAAAACTACTAACCGCAGCACAAACAGATTGTCCTACCTTATCCCAATGGAGTTTAAAGAAAGCTGCAGTGAAACCATCTGGACCGGGGGACTTTGAATTATCCATAGAAAACATAGCAATTTTAATGTCAGAATCCGAGAATGATCTCATAAGAAAAGCTACATTACTCTGATCAATTTGAGGTAAGCCTAGTTCCCGTAGTACCATGTCAAGCTCTTCGTTAATAGGGATATCAATGGTAGATTTAAAAATGGATTTCAAGGAATGAACCAAAAGATCCTGAACCGGTTGCTGACCTTCAACCCATAGGCCTGTTTGATCTTTCAAGGTCAAAATTTCGTTCTTTTCTGCCTAACTTTCACTCTTGAATAAAAGATCTTAGTTGGGAAATCACCTTCTATAGTCCAACGCTCTTTCATTCTTTGCCTCCAATATTTAACTTTGATAATTGCATCTGAGTAAGCGTCGTCTACTTTGGCAATATAATCACCCCCTGCATCTAAGGTTTGAACTCCCGTTCCCTCAGCTGAAAGAGTATCACTTAAGAGCTTCCAATTGACTCCCCATAGCTTTTTATTCCTTAAGCACCAACTACACATTTTCAAACGAAGGTCAACAAGTTTCCTAGACAAGACAAACATAGGAGAGCCATGGTAGGGAAGATCCCAACTACTATCAATAAAATCACATATATCCTTAAATTGAAGGCACCAATTTTCAATTTGGTAAGGTCTGTTCTTCTTGAAAGAAATCCCAATACTATCAAAGACAATTGCAGCATGGTCAGAGGCTAAAAGGGGTTGATTTACAATTTTACTTCCTGGAAATGAAAAAAACCAATTATTTGTCATATAACCTCGGTCTAGGCGTTCCATAATTAGGCGAAGATGTTTCTGTTTATTTCTCCATGTGAAATTAGGCCCTGAATAAGGAACATCTATAACTTGACTATTAAACTTCCAAGAAATAAACTCATCCCACCCCTGTATTGTAGAAGACCCTCCCAATTTATCAGAGTGTAGCTGAATTTGGTTGAAATCTCCTATAATTAGACATGTTGGGTAAGAAGAAATTAGTTGTAATATAAGTTCCCAAACTCTTTTCTTATCTTCTAGAATAGGTGCACCATAGCAATTAAAACATTACGTGATATTCACTACTATTAGGTTCAAGTATCTTACACACTACAGCATTAATGGATTTGAAAATACATGAAACTGCAAAAGGACTCCACCCTAAAACAACTAGTCCCCCACTTGAACCTAAAGCATCAGTACCATCCCAAAAGGTAGGACTTTTAGAGCTAAACAGTCCTACAACATCTAACACTGACATTTTAGTTTCACATAAAAACAAAAAGTTAGGTATATGTACTTGCAAAAGCCAAAAGGCATAGAGGAGCTTAGGATTATCTACACCATTTAACCCTCGACAATTCCATGAAACACACTTCATAAATTACCCGGGGACTGTGCTAGGCCAGTCGCCAAACCCGAGTGAGCACCATCCTTCGAAGAGCCTGAGGAAGAAGATTTTGTTGTAACATCATGGGGTAGCTACAGACCAAAGACCACCACACACTGCTTCTTTTGTAATTCCTTTAAATGAAGTTCACAGCCCATCTTTTTCTCAACCTCCCGTTTCCTTTTTTGAGAGGTGACTTCTTGTCCTACTTCAACTCCAAACGCACGGGCAAAAGATATATCAGTGAAGCTTTTAGAAATAAACCACGATTTCCCATCTCGCTTTTTCCACATACCAAGACCTCCATTACGTTCCCACCTTTTGATTCGAAGCTTACGTCTCTTATGGAACCAGTCAGTAGGAACAAAATCAAGTGAAGAGCACACTGAGTTTACTGAATAAGAACGCTTCCCCTGATCAAATCTTGCCCTTTTCCCACGCCTTTGCTCAATACCAGGATTAACATTCACCTGAAAAGATGATAAAGATTCATCTGAAGAGTCATTGTCCTCCATTTGAGGAGCTACAACACAAAAGGTGCCAAGAGACAATTCTGCAAAAGATGATATTGGAGATAAACTAGGCTGCGGTTCCATTGATGAAGTAGGAGATAGATTAGAGAAATGAGGCAGAGAACTACTGCCTCCAGGTGTGGCATGAGATGACAGAATTACTGGGGTAAACACTCCATTATGATATATTTGTGGACGACCTTCGACAAAAGGCTCTCCACCACTTGTAAATGTACCTGCATAGGGGTTAGGGCGTTGTTGAAAGGCCTCGTGAATATCACTGGTATTTGTATTGGTAGCACTAGCATTGAGATTCAGATTCAGAGTATCTCCTACATGAGTATTCTGTGTCAAAGTACCAATTGGAGTAGGATCCGAGTCACCATCAGATGAATAAAATTGATTTGCACGATTAGATTGGCCAATTTCAAAACCAGAATGTGTAGCATTAGGAAGACCAGAGTATGAAGGATAATACTGAGAATTGGTGTAACACCCCGACCCCTAATTCAATTATTAAAGCATAATTAGCAGCGGAATTAACCTAATTTGGTCGGGACATTACCTGCCGTAATTCCCTCTTGGAAATTACAAGGCAACATCATACCTAAGCCATAAAAACCTCCAATTTAATATAATAATCCTTTATATTCCCAAAATACTAGTACATAACTTACTAGAAGTCTTTAATTAAACTACTAAAACATTAAGCATAAACTCGGTAATTAATATTAAAGTGAAATTCCTCGCCACTACTCGTTTCCATCGTTCCCCGCAGTACCTAAATCAGAAAATAAAACGGTGAGCCGAAAACTCAGTAACGACTACCCTAGCAACGTAAATTCATTTCAATTCATTTTATTTAATAATACAGGGAGAATAGAATAAGTAAAACATTTAATAAAACATCATATTTAATTCATTCATAAACTTTTAATTAACATGTTAGTTGTCGGCAAGTACGAACCGTGAAGGAATTCTCCACTGGGCCTGGGCCCATAAGAGCCTGGGCTCATCATCGTATCATGGGCCTGGGCCCTGAGCCTGGGCTCATAACCATGGGAGCCTGGGCTCGTAATCCATAGGTGGACAGGTGTCTGTGGTGCATGCATGACCGATAGATAGGAAGATAGTAGTTTATATACTGCCAGGCAAACCAGGTCTTTCACTTTCATTTATCATGTTGTATGTAATTTTACCAAGCCTTGGCTTGTATTTCAGTTGATATAACATAACTCTTTTATATCATAAATTATCATTTTGATCCTGGGATCAATAAAATATCATTTCTTCAAAGCATTGCATAAACATAATTTTGTGAGAAAACTCAATCAAATCATATTATAATAAACAATTCAAGCAAATCATATTTCATCCCACAATCCATAAAACACATCAAAACATTTAATTCATAAATTCAATCATAACGTCATAATTCCATAATACATTTATAAGGGGATTGCGGGTACTAGCAATAGTCGTTACCTCAACCGTAGTTTTATACTTCCCGTTTGATGGATCGTTCTTCCTGAGCTCCAAGTCCGATTTCTTTCAGAATATTTATTGAATTAGTACAACAACGATAAATAATCTAAAATGAATATTTTATAAATAATAAATTTTATAAGTAAAGAATTTATGATTAACGAATTTTAATAAAAAGTATAATTTCGAAATTTAATGAAAGTATTATTATTAACCGAAATTTTAATCGAAATATATTTATATATTTCATAAATTGATTTTCATGAAAATATTACTTAAGTTCCGTAAATTCAAGCTAATAATTTATTTAGTAAAATCGATAATTAAACCTGAAAATAATATCAATTTTATTAGTAAATAATTCATCAAAACATGAATATTGATAAATCAAAAATCTAAAAATTCAGATTATCTTACCTAAAGCCCAAATTGTGAAATTAGCCCAACTTAAGTTTGGGTTGGAGGAAAAATAGAATCAAGGTTTTAAAACCAAGATTGGTTTTGGGTTTCTGGAAGTCGACCAAAGAGAGAGGAGGTGCGAAACAGGGGAGGCACGAAGGGGAGAAGGAGAGGAGAGGAGGGTGGCCGCCTGAGATGGGCAGTGCAGCAGCGCAAACCGCGCCGGAGGCGACGGCGATGGTTGGGGTTGGTTCACGGCGGACCGTCAGGCAGGGGAGGGAGGAGAAGTAATACGAATAGGGGAGTTCGGGTGCGGGTGGTGTTGGGGAGTTGGCTGCGGTGGCTCGCCGGGAATGTGGGCGGCAAAGGTTGGTTCATAATTTGGTGGTGATGGTGGCCAGAGTGGTGATGTTGCGGCGACAGAGTTGTGAGAGGGTGGCGAGTGTGCGAAACAAAAGGGAAAAACAGGGGAATTTTTGGTGGTGTTTCGCGGTAGTTCTGGGCGGTCGAACGATGCAGACTGGTTGTAGAGAGATTAGGTGATGGTGTAGGAACATATAGATGCATAAAGAGGAATTTCAAGAAACAATTTCCTAACATCTATCACAGGATCTCATGCACAATAATAGTATAGATCAGATTATGACGAAAGAATAATCACCTTCGTAGCGTGTTCTCCCGTTCGTATGCAAGCTTCGAAGATCTGAGAGCCCCACTTGTTGCTCCTCTACTTAGTCCACAAGCACCAATTGAATCCCACGTATGCTAGTACGGAAGAGAACGATCACGATCAATCTCTTGCTTTGTTTGGGAAGAACGGCGTTTAGAGAATAAGAATTAGGGTTTTTGTGTTTCCCTTTTTGTCAGATATTGAATGAACGTAATTTCTAAATCCCTGACATTATAACTATTATAATGTGAGAGTTTTAGGTTAACACAAAACCAAAGCCCAACATTCTTTCCCTTAATAGACCGATTGCCATCGGGCCTTTTGGGCCCATTCCAATTAGTGCTTATATGATTAATATATTTTAGTTGTAGGTCCAATCAATATTGTCCTACCAATCATATTTATTCTCTAGCAAGCAAATACGATTACTAAAATAATTAACTTATTATCTTCATAATTAATTCCTATTTATATTTAGTAATTGCCGGAAATGTCTAAGGACATAATTCCTTCAATCTCCCACTTGTCCGAAGACAAGAACGCAATGCTAAATTCCTTAAGTCTCTTAATGCCAAAATTTGATAACACATTATTATTCTCAAATTATAGTTTCTTGATCGCCGAGTTCGAACTGTTCAAATAAAGATTAACATTTTAATCCCATTCCGTATGGCCATGCAATTTTTCAGTTCTCGCTCATCAAGAGGCCCGGACACCATTCCTATCCAATAGGAGGACTTATTCACTCTTGTATGACCATAACTCCCACTCAATTCTTAGGCCACCTGATCACTGCCTTTATAACCTCCTTTTACGGCGCGGCGTTTAACAGCGTCAAGGTTAAACTAATTGTCTCGTGGTTATTAAGACATACTCATGTCTAAGGAATCCACTAAATATAGAAGTTTGATTCTACTTTTAGAATCTAGTTAGGTCAAGTCTCAATGCATCAAGTATACATCCATATAATCAATTAGACAACCCTATGTCTCCATAGCCCATGGAACTGCACTATCAATTAATTACATGCTAGTCTTCTCATAAATCACTTATGTCCAATTTAGTGATTTAGACTAGGGACTTAATAAGTTGTGATTTCAGTTCACTTTATAGGGTTCCATTATCAAAACGTTTTCGATAATCCTATTTGAAAACACAAGTTATTTGGACATTTTATTTAATACTAAACCAAACAATTAAATAAGAATGAACTTTTATTGATAAACATTCAAAGCATAATAAATGTCTTTACAATTGTAAACATAAAGTAAACAAACTAAAGCCATTCTCCCATATGCCTAAGCCCCATAGACCTAGTATGACTCTCATGCTTAGGTTGAGCAAGCGGTTTAGTCAGAGGATCAGCCACGTTATCCTCAGTATGAACCTTGCTTACTTTCACATCCCCTCTTTCAACGATCTCTCGAATAAGATGGAATCTCCTGAGCACATGTTTGGATTTTTGGTGCGATCTGGGTTCCTTGGACTGGGAAATGGCACCATTGTTGTCACAATACAACTCAATGCCATTTTCAATGCTAGGAACTACACCAAGTTCACTGATGAACTTTTTGATCCAAACAGCTTCTTTTGCTGCATCACTTGCTGCAATATACTCAGCCTCTGTTGTAGAATCTGCGATGGTACTCTGCTTAGAACTCTTCCAGCTCACAGCCCCTCCATTGAGACAAAATATGAAACCAGGTTGTGATCGGAAATCATCTTTGTCACTTTGGAAGCTTGCATCGGTGTATCCAGTGGCAACCAACTCATTGGTGTATCCAGTGGCAACCAACTCATTATCTCCACCATAGACCAAGAAATTATCCTTAGTCCTTCTTAAGTACTTAAGGATATTCTTTGCTGCCATCCAGTGCGCCTCTCCTGGGTTTGACTGGTATCTGCTGCACATACTCAAAGCATATGCAACATCCGATCGAGTGCATACCATGGCATACATAATGGACCCTACTGCAGAGGCATAAGGAACATTAATCATGCGCTTTACCTCATCAGGTGTCGAAGGACACTGAGTCTTGCCAAGTGAAATGCCATGTTGCATGGGAATGAAACCTCTTTTGGAGTTTTCCAGCTTGAACCTTGCAAGAACCTTATCAATATAAGTCTCTTGGCTAAGTCCAATCAGCCTTTTGGATCTATGTCTATGGATCCTTATTCCCAAGATGTATTCAGCTTCTCCTAGGTCTTTCATGGAAAAACAACTTTTAAGCCATTCCTTGACTGACTCAAGCATGGTCTTGTCGTTTCCTATGAGAAGTATGTCATCCACATACAAGACTAGGAAAGAAATACTACTCCCACTCAACTTCTTGTATATACAAGATTCCTCTTCATTTCTAAGGAAGCCAAAAGATTTGACTGCCTCATCAAATCTGAGGTTCCAACTCCGGGATGCTTGCTTAAGCCCATAAATGGACTTCTTAAGCTTGCAAACTTTTCTTGGAATGTTTGGATCTTCAAAACCTTGTGGTTGTGTCATGTACACATCCTCTTTCAAGAACCCATTCAAGAAAGCGGTTTTGACGTCCATCTGCCAGATCTCATAGTCATGAAAGGCAGCAATCGCAAGAATTATCCTAATGGATTTCAGCATGGCTACTGGTGAGAAGGTTTCATCATAGTCAATACCATGAATTTGTCTAAAACCTTTTGCCACTAGTCTTGCCTTAAAGACATCAATGTTTCCATCTTTGTCCTTTTTCAGTTTGAAAATCCATTTGCAACCTATGGGTTTAACCCCATCAGGCAAAGCAACCAAGTCCCATACTTGATTTTCAAACATCGAATCCATTTCGGATCTCATGGCTTCAAGCCATTTCTCGGAGTCTTGACTTGTCAAAGCATTTGTGTAGCTAGTAGGTTCCTCATGTTCTAAAATCTCTATTTCAGAACTTTCAGTCAAAAGGAAATCAATATATCTCTTTGACGGAATGACGGTCCTACTAGACCTACGTTGGGGAACAACAGGAGAAGTTTCCACCTCATTAGGTTGAGGGACTTCGCATGGATTATCTCCAAGTGGGACGGTAGAAGGCGCATGAATGGAATGCACCGCCTCCTGAGCATTTTCATGCTGGGTCGTCTCTGACGAGGTGTGAACCTCATCCATTTGTTGCTCATCTCGAATTTCTTCGAGATATACATTACTCCCACTTGTTTTTCTGGAAATAAACTCCTTTTCCAGAAAGACACCATCGCGAGCAACAAACACTTTATTTTCGCTTTGGTTGTAGAAGTAGTATCCCTTAGTCTGTTTTGGGTAACCCACATAAAGACATTTATCAGACTTGGGTGAAAGCTTATCAGATAGTAAACGTTTTACATAAACTTCACAACCCCATGTCCTTAGAAAAGACAATTTCGGAACTTTTCCAGTCCACATCTCATATGGCGTCGTTTCTACTGCTTTGGACGGAGCTCTGTTGAGTGTGAATGCCGCTGTTGTTAGGTTATGATTCATATGACAGTTCATAAATCATGCGGAAAAACCATAAAGCCAGGAAACATATTATTTACACATAATCATTTAGCATAGTTTAGATGCATACTCTTTGTTGCGTGCCTTCCCTAGCTGCGCCCGAACCGAACAAGAACAAGTCTTTAGGACTCCAAGTGTCGTCCCTCCGTAGATAGTCCACAGCACGTCCGGATCCGCCTTAAGATTGACCAACTAGAATCGCCCTTAAGGTTCTAATATTTTCGGTTAGGTAGGCAAGAATATTGGCTGATTTTTCTGCTTAAAAATCTTAGTTTTGAATACTTAAAACTTGTTGTATAAATAATGACCCCTAGGCCTTTATTTATAGAGTTATGGAAAAGGAATCGTAATCCTAGTAGGATACGAATTAATTGAAATTAGAATCCTACATGAATTCTATTTAATTAATTTATCCAATTAGGAATAGAAATTTAATCATACACTGACTCTTGTAGATTTAGGAATCACGCATGAGCACAAACTCACACACACACGGCAGCCACAAGGGCTGCCCATGCGCGTGCGAGCAGCAGCCCACGCAGCGCGGCCCACGCATCCGTGGCCTTGGCGCGCGCTGGGCATGCCTTGCGGTAGGCCTGGGCGCTGCCTTGGCTGCGCGCGTGCTTGCTGGGCGATGGCCCGGCTTCGTGCTGGGCCTTCGTCCGGCAGGCCTCGTCCGATGCTAATTCGTACGATACGCTTCCGATTAAATTTCCAGTTCCGGAATTTATTTCCGATACGAACAATATTTAATATTTCCGATTCCGGAATTAATTTCCGTTTCGAACAAATATTTAATATTTCCGTTTCCGGAATTATTTTCCGATTCCGGTAATATTTCCGATTCTGACAATATTTCCGTTTCCGGCAATATTTCCGATTCTGGTAATATTTCCATTTCCAATAATATTTTCCGATACGTACCATGTTTCCGTTTCCGGCAACATCTACGACTTGGATAATATTCATATTTCCGATACGATCCATATTTCCGTTTCCGGCAATATCATCGTTTCCGGAGTATTCATTTCTTGCCTGTGACGATCTTAGCTCCCACTGAAACCAAGATCCGTCGGTTCCGAATATTCATAGATGGAGTATTTAATGTCATTAAATACTTGATCCGTTTACGTACTATTTGTGTGACCCTACGGGTTCAGTCAAGAGTAAGCTGTGGATTAATATCATTAATTCCACTTGAACTGAAGCGGCCTCTAGCTAGGCATTCAGCTCACTTGATCTCACTGAATTATTAACTTGTTAATTAATACTGAACCGCATTTATTAGACTTAACATAGAATGCATACTTGGACCAAGGGCATTATTTCCTTCAGTCTCCCACTTGTCCTTAGGGACAAGTGTGCATTTCCTAATTCCTTTGTCGCTCGATGCTTGCTCTTGAACATAAGGTAAGAGTTGTCATCCTTATTATGTCCAGAGGTGTTCCTCGGTTTCAGAGTTCAACTGATCAAATAAACAGATAATCATAGCCTATGATTCATCCGAGCACGGCCATGCATTTCACAGTTTCTAGCTCTCCGAGTGGCCTTGTACAACTTTTAAGCATCTCTTCCCGATTTATGGGAGGACAATCCCAATCTTGCGATCTTGAGATTAGACTTCGTTTGATAGGTGATTACCTGAGCGTTGCCTTTATAGCCTCCTTTTACGGTGCGACGGTTGGTCAACGTCAAAGCAACCAGTTCTCAAACAAGTAATCTCAAATCACTCAGGTATTGAGGATTTAGTGTCTAATAATTTAATGAAATTTACTTATGACAGACTTTCATCTCTTACAGTAAAGTTTCATAGGTCTTGTCCGATACTAGTCTTCCCAAAGTAAGTATCTATGCAAATGATTATGACATTGCCATGTCCACATAGTTCAAGAAACAGAACTACTAGTCATCTTGCATTCTAATCGTCTAACGTTTTCTATGCGTCCAATTTTATAGAAAACTCCGATTAGGGACCATTTTCAACCTTTGACATTCAAGTTCACTTGATAGACATTTCTTAGTCACAGGACTGGTCCTGACAGTCTATCTTGAATATATCGTCAAATTGAAGGGACTCATCATTTAATACTAAACCAAGATTTAAATGGAATATGAAAACACATTTCATATATGATAAATGTTCAACCCCAATGTTTTATAACCATGGGCCTCAAACCCATCTTCTAAAACAATTCATGGAATTCAAAGCTATGCTTGATTTCCAGTGCTACAACGTGAGTGTTGCTTCTCACTTGTTGCATAGGTTTAGTTATCATGCTTTGCCAATCTTAATATCCTTTTCATCGAATGTTCTTCGAGATATGATTATAAGATCTTTTCGAGTTTGTTTATTATGTGATCTAGTCTTTCTTACTTCGATGGTGGTTTTACTCATTTTGCAATGAAGAACCATCAAGTTAGCAGACGTTTTTCTTGCTTCAAGAGTGGTTCTACGCATTTTTCAATGAAGAAACATCAAGCCAGCAGATAGGTGATCTACCCAAGTTCAGTGAAGAACTTTAAACAACCCTGTTTTATTGCTTCTTAGGCAATAATCACTTTTACTTCAACTGTATAGGTTGCTAGTGATGCTTTGTTTGGATTTACCTATCCAAGCAGTTCATAGATATGTGGAAGACTCTCCAACTATATCTTAGAACATAGAAATTATTATTTTAATTTCCCACGCAACAACTCATGGTCTCCAATCCATGTTGCCATTTCAAAACACGATGCTCTATAGCTCGTCCTTATCAATGGTTAACTCCAAAGGGTCTTGCTTGATCCTTTGCCAGTGTTTATGCGTGTAGCATCAATATTTAGCATATCTTTATTTCCTTGAATCAAGAACTATTCCTATGTACCATTTCAAGTACCATAAGTATTCTTGATCTCAATCTAGTTGATCTTCACTTAGATCAATAGAGATTGGTATATGTTCGTCATGCCTAAAGTCATACGATACGTTTTTGGCGATCCTCATATTATATCATACATGATAAATTCTTTTGCAGAATAATTCCCAATTGAATTCTATTCATGTAACTTTAGCTTATCTAGTTTCAGTAGATACTAAATTTAGCTAAATTCTTTGACATATAATATAGGTTAAGAATCTCATTTAGACTCTTTGATGTTTAACTTAGTAAATGCTTATACATAGTTCAAACATCCTTTACTTAGATTTATTCACATGGGTCGAATATCTCCAATGGAGACTTTCGTGTTTGATTTAGTAAATGCCATTACTTAATCCAAAACAATATCATAAGATCTTTGTAAATAGATCTTAATACCCAGTATGTACTAAGTTTCGCCATGGTCCATCATTGATGAATAATCTCAAATCTAAGTCATTAGTATTTGAATTTTATTTCACAATAGAGAGATATGTGTGTGATACACATAGGACCAAATAAGTTTTTATGTACTCCCACTAAACTTCTTATATATCTATAAGAATCATGTACATTTTATGAAACTAAAATACTTATTAGCTTCACTAAAATACATTTCTAATTCCCAATTGCTTGCTTAAATCTGTACTTTAGATTTCATAAGCTAGCTTTCTTTTTCAAGCATTTATTTGGATCCACAAATCCTATGACATACCATGTACATAGTTTATTCCAACATTTGATTGAGGAATACTTTTGTCATCCAATTGCCATATTTACCAATATGCAATCATTGCTTGAATTATAGACTTGAAGCATTACGATTATGCATGAGGTTTCAACACAATCCATGCCATGAATTTGCTTGTAACCTTTAGCAACTAATCTAGCTTTGTGTGTGAACACAATTCTTGTTTGATGGTTTTTATCCTTAAAACAAACTTGCAACCAATAGGTGTGAAACTATTCTTGCAAATCAACAAAATTTCAATTTTGTCATCAAAACATTGAGTATGGTTTATGGCCTCTAACCATTTAAAACATTTGAGTCTATATATGGCCTCTAACCATTTTAGGGAATCTAGGTTTCGTCATAGCTTTCTTACAAGTCACAAACTCATTAATCTACATGATAATAGTTTGACTGCAAGTTGTAGGTTTCTTCACTATTTAATAGAAGAATCTCATAGTTTCATTGACCTGATCTCTATGTTTCTTTACTATCTAATAGAAGAATCTCATAGTTTCAGTGACTTGAATTCTATGCCTACTTGGGTATAGAACATCAAACATTAGAATATCAATAGCCACTTAAAGTCCTTTGAATATTCTGTTCTCCTTGAAGCACTTGTAAAGTCTTCTAAGAGATGTCTATTCTTTAAAGCCACTTCTAAAGTCTTAAAGAATAAGTTCAGATTTTCTGAAGCACTTCGAAAAGCCTCCGGAATGTCCGTTTTATGTTTGTTGTTCGCCTCGAAAACTTTCGAGGTCTATTTTCTCCCACTTGTCATTTTGGAAACGAATCTCCAAAAGGACATTATTTCGAGCAAACAAACATTATGTTCTCAAAAATTTGTGGTAGAAACAATACCCTTGTGTCTCATTTGAATAAATCACAATGAAACATATATCTATGCTTGGGCCTTAGTTTGTTGAATAACAAACACTAAGCTCCACTGAGTTTAGGAACTCTTTAGATATATTATGAAAAGATATTCTGAAATTACTTTTCAATAGCTTTTACGAATTTGGTTTAGTTTGGTGGTAGTTGAGCATTTTGTTTTAGAAATTATAGGAAAAGTCTTTATGATTCATCATTGATCGAATCAAGTACTAATTGACTTCGATCATTCCAACGTAGATATGCCATATCTTATGGACCTAGATTGTGAACACACAATCATTGATGATCATATTTGGTCTCAAGTAATCATGAACATGATCTAACCTAGATCTTTATGATTTCTTGCCAAGTGGATTTTATACTTCTGAATCTTTGAACTAGCCAAACAGATTCAAACTTATATCACATTGAGTAAATAAACCTATATTCACTCAAATCCATGTGAAATAATAAAGTCATAAAATCTTTCTTTAGCTTTGAACTCTATTGTCTAGGCGTTCTAACAATAGTTCATATCTTTTGTTACTTTGAACAAGTAAGACTAGTTGTCTTAAAATGATCTAGAAATCAATCAACTTTCAAAAGTTTATCAAAATAGAGCTTTTTGAATGTTAACTTGTTGATATGGTCTAAGCAACAATGCCAAAGATTAGTGGAACTCAAATCAAGGGTTTGATTTGAACCTAGTAAACTTCTTTAAAGAGTTGTTTGTTTTAATCAAGCATATTGACTCAACCTGTAATTGACCATTTCATTCAAATAAACAAATAAACTGTTTTTGTTTTTCTTGAATGTGAGTCTTTCTGTGTTTGAAGCAGAAAATTTAGGTATGCTGATTATGGAACAAAATAGCCATTAAGTTCCAGCCTTTGAAAGGACTTAAAACAAACTTAGATGACCCTACAATTAATGTAGCATTGCCATGCTTCATTTCCCACTTGTAGGTCATTAGTGTATCCTAGCTTCCATTATTTGAGTTATTACCGAAGTAAGAACCTCAAGCGGTATATGATACCAAGGAAGTTTGATTGCTAGGTCACTTCTCTTTAAACATAAATTTATAGGTAGAAACGGAATCGTAAATTCCTTTCATTTGTTCCTCGTTTTTCCTATTTCTTGTACCCTTTCTTATAGTCTTAAGAATTGAATTCTTTAGTGTTGACTTTTATACTTTGTTAGACATGTCCAATGTCACCAACAAGGTTCTTTACCATTTTAATTTATGTTGAATATTCTGTTTCAACTAGATGATCTTACCAGAAGCTTCTAAAGTTCTCTAAGCATCGATCTATTCGAATGTCTAGGAACTAGACTCATTCGAGAATTAAATGGAAAAAGGATTTTAGGTTGTTAACCATTGGTAAAGCTGAGCGTTTAAACTCAATGCTTTATGATCTCAAAACCACATTGTATTTTGAATTCACAAGTACCAATCGGTTTGCCATTCGACTTTGATACTCGAAAACAACCATAAAAGTCGATATAAGAAACGTACATTTTAAATTGCTCACTTTCTCTCATTTCCGTGAATCGTTCTTGGATTCACTACCAATCGAGGAAATTTACTGTTACCTTTCTAAAAGGATTTATTGCAGTGCAAGATATTTAATTATAAACAATAATTAAAACATACATTGAAGCATGCAAAGTCTAAACATTTATCATGAATAATAACTTGAAATTAAAGCAACCATGCAATTCAAACAAGTTATTAGCATTTTATTCGATTTTATTGTTCCGGCAGGTGTGAATAAAATGATTCCAAGATCCTAAAATCATTGAAGAACTAAGCACAGTTTGTCGACTTAATCCTAGAACATCTTAGGTAAGCAAAAGCCTTTTGCTAATAGTCTAGAAACTATTCTTGGTTGATAGGTACGTCTAAGAACTTATTAGGTAAACCTATCGAATTTGCCACGACATAAAAGGACTCCTTACTTATATCCTTGAGTTTCACCTTCGAAAAGTCATAGTTAGGCTTCGAATTTGAGAATTCTGGGTTCGGCAGAAAAATATTATTTTTGTCAAAATTTTAGAATGCCTTTTACATGCGGAATTGACACAAAAATCACTCGATTTGGATGAGTAACGAAGAAACTGCCGAAAAACTGCGTACGTATAATTAAATAAACGCAATTTGCAATTAATTAACAATTACGAAAATTAATCACCCCTTTTAATTCTTGCAAATTTGTAATATTTAACCATGTTCATGCAATTTAGATTATGAAAATAATAAGGGGCTCGTGATACCACTGTTAGGTTATGATTCATATGACAGTTCATAAATCATGCGGAAAAACCATAAAGCCAGGAAACATATTATTTACACATAATCATTTAGCATAGTTTAGATGCATACTCTTTGTTGCGTGCCTTCCCTAGCTGCGCCCGAACCGAACAAGAACAAGTCTTTAGGACTCCAAGTGTCGTCCCTCCGTAGATAGTCCACAGCACGTCCGGATCCGCCTTAAGATTGACCAACTAGAATCGCCCTTAAGGTTCTAATATTTTCGGTTAGGTAGGCAAGAATATTGGCTGATTTTTCTGCTTAAAAATCTTAGTTTTGAATACTTAAAACTTGTTGTATAAATAATGACCCCTAGGCCTTTATTTATAGAGTTATGGAAAAGGAATCGTAATCCTAGTAGGATACGAATTAATTGAAATTAGAATCCTACATGAATTCTATTTAATTAATTTATCCAATTAGGAATAGAAATTTAATCATACACTGACTCTTGTAGATTTAGGAATCACGCATGAGCACAAACTCACACACACACGGCAGCCACAAGGGCTGCCCATGCGCGTGCGAGCAGCAGCCCACGCAGCGCGGCCCACGCATCCGTGGCCTTGGCGCGCGCTGGGCCTGCCTTGCGGTAGGCCTGGGCGCTGCCTTGGCTGCGCGCGTGCTTGCTGGGCGATGGCCCGGCTTCGTGCTGGGCCTTCGTCCGGCAGGTCTCGTCCGATGCTAATTCGTACGATACGCTTCCGATTAAATTTCCAGTTCCGGAATTTATTTCCGATACGAACAATATTTAATATTTCCGATTCCGGAATTAATTTCCGTTTCGAACAAATATTTAATATTTCCGTTTCCGGAATTATTTTCCGATTCCGGTAATATTTCCGATTCTGACAATATTTCCGTTTCCGGCAATATTTCCGATTCTGGTAATATTTCCATTTCCAATAATATTTTCCGATACGTACCATGTTTCCGTTTCCGGCAACATCTACGACTTGGATAATATTCATATTTTCGATACGATCCATATTTCCGTTTCCGGCAATATCATCGTTTCCGGAGTATTCATTTCTTGCCTGTGACGATCTTAGCTCCCACTGAAACCAAGATCCGTCGGTTCCGAATATTCATAGATGGAGTATTTAATGTCATTAAATACTTGATCCGTTTACGTACTATTTGTGTGACCCTACGGGTTCAGTCAAGAGTAAGCTGTGGATTAATATCATTAATTCCACTTGAACTGAAGCGGCCTCTAGCTAGGCATTCAGCTCACTTGATCTCACTGAATTATTAACTTGTTAATTAATACTGAACCGCATTTATTAGACTTAACATAGAATGCATACTTGGACCAAGGGCATTATTTCCTTCAGCTGTTTCAAGCGCAAATCCCCAAAATGAGGCAGGAAGGTTAGCAAGACTCATCATTGACCGAACCATATCTAATAGAGTTCGATTCTTTTTTTCGGAAACCCCATTCAACTGTGGTGTCCCTGGTGGAGTCAATTGCGAAAGTATGCCACAATCTTTCAAATGATCACCAAACTCTTGAGATAAATATTCACCACCACGATCGGATCGTAATGCTTTAATTTTCTTTCCAAGTTGGTTTTGTACTTCATTTTGGAATTCCTTGAACTTTTCAAAGGATTCCGACTTATGCCGCATGAGGTAAACATATCCAAATCTGCTTACATCATCAGTAAAAGTAATGAAATACCCGTACCCTCCCCTAGCCAAAGTACTCATAGGTCCGCAAACATCAGTATGTATGAGGGCTAAAAGATCATTGGCCCTTTCACTTGAGCCTGTGAAAGGAGACTTTGTCATTTTTCCCATTAAGCAAAACTCACATACTTCAAATGATTCAAAATCAAATGATTTGAGAATTCCATCCTTCTGAAGTTTCTCTATGCGCTTTGAGCTTCTGTGGCCTAATCGACAATGCCATAGGTAAGTAGGGTTCAAATCATTTGGTTTGTGTTTCTTGTTTTCTATGTGATAGATATGGTTTTGTAAGTCTAGTACATATAAACCATTTGATAATTTAGCAGAGACATAGAACATACCATTCAAATATGCTGAACAACACTTATTCATAATTTGAAATGAAAAACCTTCCGAATACAAAATTGGAATCGAAATTATGTTCTTGGTAATAACTGGAACGTAATAACAATTATATAGTTCTAGTATTAAACCAGAAGGAAAGCGTAAACTATAATCTCCTACAGCTAAAGCAGCAACTCTTGCTCCATTGCCTACTCGGAGATCTACTTCGCCTTTGCTCAAGCTTCTACTTCTTTTTAGCCCTTGCACATTACCAATAATGTGCGACCCACAAGCGGTATCAAATACCCAAGAAGTAGTTGTAGCTAAATTAACTTCTATGACATTGATACTCTTGAACTGCTTACTTCTCTTGACCATTAGAACATCATTATGTTCAGGCTCACCAGGTAAGTTCCCCTCGTCCTGAACCATCATACTATGCAACCTCCCTAATCTAGCATTCTTCTAAAACAAAGTTTTCAGTTGCTGGATTATTGTGTAGGCATCCAGACCATCAAAACGCTTTTGATACTCTGGTTCCATGCAAGCAAGCATCAAACATGTTACTTGCAGAGAGTTATCCTGGAGAGTTTGTTTAGCTCGACATTGAGCTTCAGTAGCATTTTCTGGCAAGGGTTCAAGAGGGAGTGGATTGTCAAGAACACTTTCTTTTCCTTCCGATCTGAGAACAATTCTCATAGCCTTTTCCCATTGTAGGAAGTTGTGTGCATTCAGTTTGTTTTCAATTAGAGGGCACAAGTTAAAAGTAGAGTTGTTGTTTGTACTAGACATGATAACTACAACAAAATGGTAAAGCAAGATTCAATATAATGTTTATCAAAATTAGCAATTAAACAAATTCAATTCACTACTACCCTTTATTCAAAATTAGAAGTCCCCGTTGAATAAAGAATTAACCAAGATCCCCTCCCACTACAATCAAACGGACTTTGGCCCTGCTACTTTAATTTATAGTATTTGAGGTAAGTAAACATTTTACTAATTATAACTGATTATAACTCTTGGTAGACAGGTTAACAACTCTTTGTATATTCCTATCTCTTAGCTTCAAAACCCAAAACTTTGTCTTTTGATAGTTTTGTTGAGTTAAACCAAACATTAACATGTAAGTTTCAAAAACCTACCCTACTATCCCCGGAATTATAAGCAACACCCTGCTTTTGCAGAACCTATTACTCATGATCTAAGGCTTTATAGGTGTTGTATGGAAAAGCACATAAACTCAATATTATTTGGGACCTAAGTTTACTATGTTGGTTAATTAAAAGTGAACACATTGCTCTAAATAACCACATACATAAACTCAATAAGCATTTTAAGGCAATATAAAATGCATAAAAATAAATGTGATCCTAGTATGGCCCCTAAAAAATAAGCTCAAATCTTTTTTTGGGTTCCTGTTCATCTTTCTTGGATCTCCATCCTTGAATTTCGGATTGAACCTTCTTACTCCATCGAGCTCATAATATGAACTTTATAATCTAATTTAAACTTTTAAATTAAATTACAATAATAGAGAACGATGCGCAGATCGTATTTCAAAACTTACAAGAATACAAAACGATACGCAAATCGTATTTTCTATCCTATTTTGGGCCATACTAGTCACTTGCCTGTAACAAAATATCATATATGTTCCATACACGCATTTAATATCAAAATATAATAAACACAAATTACTTATTAACGGTTAATAACGAAATAACCATTCCAAAATAATTATAAAAACTTAAACAATTTAAGTTTAACATTATTTAGGAAACTTTATTATTTTAATTTCAATTACTATTTAAATATGGCAATAATCTCATTATTCAAGAATTTGCATTTAATAGAAACTTATCAATTATGCTCAACTTAGAAAATCTTATTTTCCAAAATTACCAAAATTAAATTATTTTAACTTTAGAAAAACTAAATTAAAATAAACTTTTCCAATTTGGGCCTTGTTTAAGAAATCAGATTGCCCTTTCAAGTGCACGTGAAACTGAATAACTGATTTAGGAGGTATGATAATTTCCTTTTTTATTTTTTTTTTATTTTTTTTTAATTAATGATAATTGCAGCAGCAGCAAGGCTGCGAATTACCATTTAAAACTCTCGACAGAAACCAAAGTTTAAACGGAGCTCACGATTATTTCACCAGGCATCGCCGGCTAGCAACCACCAGGTTCGCCGGCCAGCAGCCACTTCGGCCGACCCGACCACCAGCAGAAAACCGGCAGCACTGTCGACCAGCGAACCCACGCAGCTGCAGCGACTCAGGCGCGTCAATACGCCACCTCTCCTGCCGCCCTGTCGCCGCCCGTATGCCTGCCGGAAGTTCGCCCTAATTCATCCTCCACCGTTGCTCCACCGGCGCAGGTGGTGGCCACCCAGGCATGGGGTTTTTTCTTTTAATTTGTGTAACAATTACCTAAATTAAATTAATCTTTATTCAACTTTTGTTAAAGATTAACAAAATTAATTAGGTGAGATAATCCGAAAATTATGGCATAAAATTTGAATAATTTAACAAAATTAAAACTGAATTTTAGGTTTGTTAAAAGTTAGATTTCAATTAGAATCTTTATTCAAATTAAATTTAACAAGAATTCAAAATTTAGGGCATAATTATCTTATTTTATTCAAATAATTCAGAAAAATAACAATTATAATCCGAAAAATTCGAATTAAATTATTAGGCGGTTCTATTGAATTTTCTTAACAAATAAAATAAAAAAATTTAATTTTTATCCTTAAATTTTATGATTAATCGAATTAAACATAAAAATTAACCAAATTCAATAATTAATATACAAAAATTCCGAAAATTAGTTAAAAAATTACCAAAAAATTTCGGCTGTTGTATAAAAATGAAGGGATAATCAGTAGATTTATTTAACAAATTAAAAATCAAATTTTTAATTGTTAACAAATTATTTCCATGATTAATCTTATTAACCAATAAATAATTTAAAATCTGACGAATTTAATTTTAAAAAATCCGAAAATTCTTATGTGATATTAACTGTTAATTTAGACCCTATGATAAAAATTTCGGAATTTTATAAATTTATTTTGAACAAAAATTAATTAAATCACGATTTAATGATTCCAATCAATTAATATCATATATTAATTTTGCAAATTCAAGCCATAAATAAATCTTCCCTTAATTGAATCAAAATAATAATGTTGCATACAATCATGATCATAAAATATTATGCAAGAGGCTAAAACTGATACCACTGTAGGAACATATAGATGCATAAAGCGGAATTTCAGGAAACAATTTCCTAACATCTATCACAGGATCTCATGCACAATAATAGTATAGATCAGATTATGACGAAAGAATAATCACCTTTGTAGCGTGTTCTCCCGTTCGTATGCAAGCTTCGAAGATCTGAGAGCCCCACTTGTTGCTCCTCTACTTAGTCCACAAGCACCAATTGAATCCCACGTATGCTAGTATGGAAGAGAACGATCACGATCAATCTCTTGCTTTGTTTGGGAAGAACGGCGTTTAGAGAATAAGAATTAGGGTTTTTGTGTTTCCCTTTTTGTCAGATATTGAATGAACGTAATTTCTAAATCCCTGACATTATAACTATTATAATGTGAGAGTTTTAGGTTAACACAAAACCAAAGCCCAACATTCTTTCCCTTAATAGACCGATTGCCATCGGGCCTTTTGGGCCCATTCCAATTAGTGCTTATATGTGTGACCTTATAGGATTAATATATTTTAGTTGTAGGTCCAATCAATATTGTCCTACCAATCATATTTATTCTCTAGCAAGCAAATATGATTACTAAAATAATTAACTTATTATCTTCATAATTAATTCCTATTTATATTTAGTAATTGCCGGAAATGTCTAAGGACATAATTCCTTCAGATGGTGGTAGTGATGGCTGGAGGTGGTGGTTCTGAGTTGGTGGTGGCGGGTGTGGTGTTGCGAGGCGGGGAAGGGGGAAGGCAGGGGAGGGAAGACGAGGAGGCAGAGGAGGGGCTCTGCGAGCCGGTTTAGTCGAAAGAAAAGGGAAGGGAGTTGGGGTGGTGGTGGTCGGCGGAAACAGCCGGCTGTGAGGGTGAGTATGGTGGTGCCGGTGGGCAGACAATGATGGTGGTCGATGGTTTGTTTGTGCTTATAGAGGGCGACATGGTGATGGTTATTGGTCGTGATTGTTTTCAGTTTTGATAACTGATTTGGTTGGAAAAATTGAGACAAATTTTGGCTTGTTTATAGTGTTAAGTGGAGTGAAGATGAAGGATGAAGCCCTTGGAGAGGCATGCATATAGACTGGTTTTAGGGAAGATGGGAGGTAGGAGTTACGTGAGGGACAAAGGAAGAGGGAGCAAGATGCCAATTTTGCTTTTAGGGGCATTTTGGTAATTTTCTTTTGTTAGGCAAAATTCAGAAAATCGATTTCTATTTTTAGCAAATTAATGGGAATAGAAATTTTTAATTAAAACTACGTTTCGAAATAATCTTTTATAAAAAATATCGTTAACGAAAAATAGTTTAGTTTTCGAATAGAATAAGAACGTTAAATAATTAATTTAGTTTCCGAATAAAATAAATTTAGGAATCCGAAAATAATTAAAATTTAAAAAGGTCGTTAAGCTCGTAAATATAAAATGAAATAATTATAAACTGAAAAATAAATCGTGTAGCAATATTAAAAATTCAAGCGAAATAAAACTTCGTTAATTAAAATAAAGTTCAAATTTAGGATTTAAAACAATTTTAAGTTAATTAAAAATAATTAAGCATAATTAATCGAGATTTAAAAATTCGGGGTATTACAATAGGAGTCTGCATTTGAACCAAGCCAGTTTCCCTGTGATTGAGAAACACTATCCTGCACACCAATCCTATTAGGAGAAGCACTATTCGGAGTGAAGTTTTCATTATCTGAGTCTAACGAGTCACTAGCGGGAAAATATTCCTGCTTTGTGTCAGAAGCATGCTCATTGATATGCACAGCAATACCATGGCCACCCACTCCTCCATGACCACCAGGAGGGAGTTGTGGATTATCATCCTCATCCATCCCATATCCACCATGAAACCCATGTCCACCCAAATGCACATGTAAACCAAGAGGCAACAGATTAACCCTAGTATTTCTATTTCTAAAATTATCAATTGAGCCTTCTATCGTATTACTGTAAAGAGGAAGGTCTCGAGGCCCATAAAGTATCGTAAAACCATTGGATTCCAACCCCTCCAACCTCTTTAAAACCCACCTCTGAGCTCGGTATTCCGTGAGAGGACAATTACAAGTATAATGACAAACAATACCACATCGTTTACAAAACTTAAAAACTCCCTCATAACGAAAGTAAACCCAAGCAACTTGACTTCCCCCAAGAGGAATATAACAACCAGGAACTAAAGGCTTAGAGAGGTCAAGTCTTATCTTAGCCCGATATTCTGGCTCATCACAAAAAGCATGATGATCTTCATCTATTTTCTCGACGTAACTGTTAGGTTATGATACATATGACAAAACATAAATCATGCGGAAAACCTTAATGCCAGGAAACATATTATTTACACATAATCATTTAGCATAATTTAGGTGCATACACTTTGTAGCGTGCCCTCCCTAGCTGCGCCCGAACCGAACAAGAACAAGTCTTTAGGACTCCAAGTGTCGACCCTCCGTAGATAGTCCACAACACGTCCGGATCCGCCTTAAGCTTGACCAACTAGAATCGCCCTTAAGGTTCCTAGGAATTTCGGCTAAATGGTTGCAAGTGTTTGGCTGATTTTTGCTTCAAAATCTTTCCTTTGAATACTTCAATGTTGTGTATAAATTTGTGACCCTAGGCCCCTATTTAGAGAGTTATGGAAAAGGACTTATAATCCTATTAGAATACTAGTTTAGTTTAATTAGAATCCTGCTAGGACTCTATTAAATAAACTTTATCTATTAGGATTAGGATTTAATCATATGACAAATTCTAATAGCTTTAGGATTCGTTTTGCACACAACCGTACACGAGCATGAGCACGAGCACAGCCCGCGCAAGCCTCGCGGCCCACGCGAGCTGCACTTGCTCGCAGCCCACTGTCGCAGCCCACGACTGCTCCGCGCGCGCCACAGGCCTTGGCTGGGCCTTGCATTGCGTTGGGCCTGGTCGAGGCTTGGCGTGTGGTTTGTTGCGCTTGGCTTGCTGGGAGACGGCCTGGCTTCGTGCTGGGCCTTCGTCTAGCAAGCCTCGTCCGATGCTAATTCGTACGATACGCTTCCGATTAAATTCCCGATTCCGGATTTTATTTCCGATACGAACAATATTTAATATTTCCGATTCCGGAATTAATATCCGTTTCGAACAAATATTTAATATTTCCGTTTCCGGAATTATTTTCCGATTTCGTTAATATTTCTGATTCTGACAATATTTCCATTTCCGGCAATATTTCCGATTCCGGCAATATTTCCATTTCCAATGATATTTTCCGATACGTACCATGTTTCCATTTCCGGCAACATCTACGACTTGGATAATATTTATATTTCCGATACGATACATATTTCCGTTTCCAGCAATATCATCGTTTCCGGAGTATTCATTTCTTGCTTTTGACGATCTCAGCTCCCACTGAAACCAAGATCCGTCGATTTCGAATATCCATAGATGGAGTATTTAATGCCATTAAATACTTGATCCGTTTACGTACTATTTGTGTGACCCTACGGGTTCAGTCAAGAGTAAGCTGTGGATATATTAATGTCATTAATTCCACTTGAACTGAAGTGGCCTCTAGCTAGGCATTCAGCTCACTTGATCTCACTGAATTAATAACTTGTTAATTAATACTGAACCGCATTTATTAGACTTAACATTAAATGCATACTTGGACCAAGGGCATTATTTCCTTCAGTCTCCCACTTGTACTTAGGGACAAGTGTGTTTTTCCTAATTCCTTTGTCGCTTGATGCTTGCTCTTGAACATAAGGTAAGAGTTGTCATCCTTATTACGTCCAGAGGTTTTTCTCGGTTTCAGAGTTCAACTGATCAAATAAACAGATAATCATAGCATATGATTCATCTGAGCACGGCCATGCATTTTACAGTTTCTAGCTCTCCGAGTGGCCTTGTACAACTTTCAGCATCTCATCCCGATTTATGGGAGGACAATCCCAATCTTGCGATCTTGAGATTAGACTTCGTTTGATAGGTGATTACCTGAGCGTTGCCTTTATAGCCTCCTTTTACGGTGCGACGGTTGACAACGTCAAAGTAAGCAGTTCTCAAACAAGTAATCTCAAATCACTCAGGTATTGAGGATTAGTGTCTAATAATTTTAATGAAATTTACTTATGACAGATTTTCATCTCTTACAGTAAAGTTTCATAGGTCTTCCCGATACTAGTCTTCCCAAAGTAAGTATCTATGCAAATGATTACGACATTGCCATGTCCACATAGTTCAAGAAACAGAACTACTAGTCATCTTGCATTCTAGTCGTCTAACGTTTTCTATGCGTCCATCTTTATAGAAAACTCCGACCAGGGACCATTTTCAACTTTTGACATTCAAGTTCACTTGATAGACATTTCTTAGTCACAGGACTGGTCCTGACAGTCTATCTTGAATATATCGTCAAATTGAAGGGACCCATCATTTAATACTAAACCAAGATTAAATGGAAAATGGAAATACATTTCATATATGATAAATGTTCAACCCCAATGTTTTACAACCATGGGCCTCGAACCCATCTTTAAAACAATTAGTGGAATTCAAAACTATGCTTGATTTCCAGTGCCACCATGTGAGTGTTGTTTCTCACTTGTTGCATAGGTTTAGTTATCATGCTTTGCCAATCTTAATATCCTTTTCATCGAATAATATTCGAGATATGATGATAAGATGTTTTGAGTTTTTTTATTATGTGATCTAGTCTTTCTTACTACAATAGTGGTTCTACGCATTTCTCAATGAAGAACCATCAAGTTAGCTGACGTTTTTCTTGCTTCAAGAGTGGTTCTACGCATTTTTCAATGAAGAACCATCAAGCCAGAAGATAGGTGATCTACCCAAGTTCAGTGAAGAACTTTAAACAACCCTGTTTTATTGCTTCTTAGGCAATAAGTACTTTTACTTCAATTGTATAGGTTGCTAGTGATGCTTTGGTTAGATTTACTTATCCAAGCAGTTCACAGATATGTGGAAGACTTTCTAGCTGTATCTTAGAACATAGAAATTAATATTTAATTTCCCACGCAACAACTCATGGTCTCCGATCCATGTTGCCATTTCAAAACACGATGCTCTATAGCTCGTCCTTGCCAATGGTTAACTCCAAAGGAATCTTGCTTGATCCTTTACCAGTGTTTATGCGTGTAGCATCAATATTTAGCATATCTTTATTTCCTTGAATCAAGAACTATTCCTATGTACCTTTTCAAGTACCATAAGTATTCTTGATCTCAATCTAGTTGATCTTCACTTAGATCAATAGAGATTGGTATATGTTCGTCATGCATAAAGTCATACGATACGTTTTTGGCGATCCTAATATTATATCATGCATGATAAATTCTTTTGCAGAATAATTCCCAATTGAATTCTATTCATGTAGCTTTAGCTCATCTAGTTTTAGTAGATACTAAATCCAGCTAAATTCTTTGACATATAATATAGGTTAAGAATCTTACTTAGATCCTTTGATGTTTAATTTAGTAAATGCTGATACATAGTTCAAACATCTTTTACTTAGATTTATTCATATGGGTCAAATATCTCCAATGGAGTCTTCCGTGTTTGATTTAGTAAATTCCATTACTTAATCTAAAACAATATCATAAGATCTTTGTAGATAGATCTTAATACCCAGTATGCACTAAGTTTCGCCTTGATCCGTCATTGATGAATAGTTTCAAATCTAAGTCATTAGCATTTGAATGTCATTTCACAATAGAGAGATATGTGTGTGATACACATAGGACCAATTAAGTTTTATGTACTCCCACTAAACTTCTTATACATCTATAAGAATCATGTACATTTTATGAAACTAAAATGCTTATTAGCTTCACAAAAATACAGTTCCAATTCCCAATTGCTTGCTTAAATATGTACTTAGATTTCATAAGCTAGCATTCATTTCAAGCTTTATTTGGATCCACAAATCCTATGACATGCCATGTACATAGTTTCTTCCAACATTTGATTGAGGAATACGTTTTGTCATCCAATTGCAATATGTACCAATATGCAATCATTGCTTGAATTATAGACTTGAGCATTACGATTATGCATGAGGTTTCAACACAATCCATGCCATGAATTTGCTTGTAACCTTTAGCAACTAATCTAGCTTTGTGTGTGAACACAATTTCATGTTTGATGGTTTTTATCCTTAAAACCAATTTGCAACCAATAGATGTAAACCATTCTTGCAAATCAACAAAATTTCAATTTTGTCATCAAAACATTGGCTATGTTTTATGGCCTTTAACCAATTAAAACATTTGAGTCTATATATGGCCTCTAACCATTTTAGGGAATCTGGGTTTCGTCATAGCTTTCTCACAGGTCACAAACTCATTAATCTACATGATAATAGTTTGACTGCAAGTTGTAGGTTTCTTCACTATCTAATTGAAGAATCGCATAGCTTCAGTGACCTGAACTCCATGTTTCTTCACTATCTAATAGAAGAATCTCATAGTTTCAGTGACTTGAACTCTATGCCTACTTGGGTATAGAACATCAAACAATAGAATATCAACATCCACTTGAAAGTCCTTTGAATATTCCGTTCTCCTTGAAGCACTTGTAAAGTCTTTTAAGAGATGTCTATTCTTTAAAGCCACTTCTAAAGTCCTTAAAGAATAATTGTTCGGATTTTCTAAAGAACTTCGAAAAGCCTCCAGAATGTCCATTTATGTTTGTTGTTCGCCTCGAAGACTTTCGAGGTCCATTTTCTCCCACTTGTCATTTTGGAAACGAATCTCCAAAAGGAAATTATTTCGAGCAAACAAACATTATGTTCTCAAAAATTCGTGGTAGGAACAATACCATTGTGTCTCATTTGAATAAATCACAATGAAACGTATATCTATACCTGGGCCTTAGTTTGTTGAATAACAAACACTAAGCTCCCACTGAGTTTAGGAACTCTTTAGATATATTATGAAAAGATATTCTGAAATTACTTTTCAATAGCTTTGACGAATTTGGTTTAGTTTGGTGGTAGTTGAGCAATTTATTTTAGAAATTATAGGAAAAGTATTTATGATTCATCATTGATCGAATCAAGTACTAATTGACTTCGATCATTCCAACTTAGATATGTCATATCTTATGGAGCTAGATCGTGAAATTACAACACATAATCATTGATGATCATTCTTGGTATAAGTAATCAACAACATGATCTAACCTAGATCTTTATGATTTCTTGCCAAGTGGACGGTTTTATACTTTTCTATGAATCTTTGAACTAGCCAAACAGATTCAAATTTATATCACTTTGAGTTAATAAATCCATATTAACTCAAAACCATGTGAAATAATAAGTCATAAAATCTTTCTTTAGCTTTGAACTCTATTGTCTAGGCGTTCTAACAATAGTTCATATCTTTTTTTACTTTCAACAAGTAAGACTAGCTTGTCTTGAATGATCTAGAAATCAATCAACTTTCAAAAGTCCATCGAAATAGAGCTTGTGAATGTTAACTTGTTGATATGGTCTAAGCAACAATGCCAAAGATTAGTGGAACTCAAATCAAGGGGTTGATTTGAACCTAGTAAAGTTTTATTGTTAAAGAGTTGTTTGTTTTAATCAAGCATATTGACTCAATCCGTAAATGACCATTTCATTCAAATAAACAAACAAACAAGCATTGTTTTCGTTCTTCTGAATGTGAGTCTTTCTGTGTTTGAAGCAGAAATTTAGGTATGCTGATTATGGAACAAAATAGTCATTAAGTTCCAGCCTTTGAAAGGACTTAAAACAAACTAGATGACCCTACAACTAATGTAGCATTGCCATGCTTCATTTCCCACTTGTAGGTCATTAGTGTATCCTAGCTTCCATTGTTTGAGTTATTACCGAAGTAAGAACCTCAAGCGGTATATGATACCAATGAAGTTTGATTGCTGGGTCACTTCTCTTTAAATATAAACTTATAGGTAGAAAAGAAATCGTAAAATTTCTTTCATTTATTCCTTATTTTCCTATTTCTTGTACCCTTTCTTATAGTCTTAAGAACTAGTATAATACCCGTGCGATGCACGATTTACAATATAAATTTATTTATAATTTTCATGAAATCTAAACTATATTTGTAGACAACTAACTAAGAAAGAGCTTGTACATATTCTTCTAATTAAAATTAATAATGGATATCTGTTATTGACCCATTAGTCCATTACGTATCTTACTTTATTGAAAAGTTAAAAAAAATAAAAATAAGGGTATGTAGATAAAATTATTTTCATTTCCATTCATCACATGCGTCAAACATTATTATACTCAATCTATTCCATAATGATGTTTCAATTTTTTGTTTTTATGTTTGCCAATACACATTTTGTATCATTTATATCTCTAATTATATATTAGGAAAAAGAGATAAATTTTACTACGTATTGTACATACCCCATAGTATGCATGCATACCCATTTGGAATAAACATACACTCTAGTATATTTATTTTGGTCATAACTTTATGGTAAGAAAATTTAAGAGTATAATTTTTGAGCAATCAAATAAACATACATTGTAGTATAGAGCATATGTAGTTCATAAAATAATTTAGTCATAAGTTTTTGTTATATCTTGTTAGTTACTGAATAAAAGGTGTAAAATGAGTATATTATTCTGGTATTGTACATATATTATGTCAATAACATTTTCCATAATATCTACTCCATCTGTTCTATAATGTTCCTCATGTTTACTATTTATATGGTCAAAGTTTAAAAACTTTGACCATAATTAATAGTATGATTAAGAGTATAAATGTTAACTTGTGAGATATCATTGGATTCGTTTCAATATTAATTTTCTACATATTAATTTTTTATAATTTTTACTCATACGAAATTAAAATTATTAACGGTCAAAGTAGTGCATTGGAAACCGCGCATAATGGAAAAGTGAGGAACATTATGGAACGGAGGGAGTATGTGATAACAATAGAAGTCAATAGTATCTTTAAAATAAATACTTTCTTTAATTTAGTTCATAATAAAATGCATCATAAATAAAATGGTGCATTGTAAATATTTTTTTGGTTTGAGAAACTTAGAAGTAGAAAGTTAACTTTCTAAAATATTTCGACAATTTGGTACATTATATTCCTAATGGAAATCCGGTAAAGTTAATTTTAGGTAATGACAAATTCGATAAGTATATTATAACATGCGACGTTGTTATTTTATTTTTGATAAAACTTAATTATTTATATTAAAAGAATGTCGAACCAGAGAGCGACATTTGTCAGCTCCACCATTGATTTAGTTTCCTCTATTTTAGTGTCAAACTTGTATAGTACCCGTGCGATGCACGGTTTGTAATCTAAATATAAACTAGCTTTTGAGCCCGTTCAAAGAACGGACAATTATATTAGTGGTTATTAAGCCGTCTTTTAAAGTGATTAATTTTATTGAAGGTTTGTGATCTTGATTAATAGGATATATGATTTATATATGAGTTAAATTTAAATTAAAAAACATATAGATTAGATGGTGAATTAATATTGAGTGTTAAATATGGAGATGGAGTGGAAGAGGTTGAATGAATATATGAACTAAATGGTGAATTGATGTTGAATGGGGAAGATGAAGGGGATGAAGTGTTGAAGCTGTAAAATATTTCGTATAACAAAATGAAAAAAGAAAATTATGGAGGAAAGATGAGGTGACACGTGTTATCTAATGATCTTTGAAAGATGGGTGACATGTGTCATCTAATGGTCTATGGTGTTCTTTTTTACATACTAGGTATAGATTTATATGAAATCTAAACTATAGTGGTAGATAATAATGCATGATATTCTGCTAATTAAAATTAATGATGGATAATTTTGTTGTTAACCTATCTGTTGTCTTATTGATTAAAAAAATAAAACAAAAAAGGGTACATGGACAAAATTATATTCATCATCATTCATCACCTCTATCAAAATTTAATTTATTTTAATCCACCATTCCCTTCGATAGTTATAGTTATATCTACCTTAATACTCGTCCCATCTGTTTCATTATCCGACCACTTGACACATAACCCCACCATTTACTTTATTTATCTAGAGATGATGTTAAGACAGGGCGCGACCTTTACATTGTACCCGTCTAAAAAATTTCATCCCCATCTTCGCCACACCGGTGATAGGAACGATAGCCACCCTTCCCCATCCTCGTCTCGAGGGGTAAAAAACAAAATCCCTCTCTGCTCCACCACCCACCCGTGTATCCACATCCGCCTCAAACCCTCCCCTAGATTCACCTATTTTTTCGATAACAGTGTTTTAAATTTTAAATCTTTTTTCTAGAGAATTCGATAATTCGGTTATCTGATTAATTAGAGTAATTGAGTAAATAAACAAAACGTTATACTACATAATGTGTAGGATAATATTCTATCCCTCCCAATTTAATCGTCACATTAAGTTTTCACGGAGTTTTATACGATAAGTAGATTTTGGCTTATCTATTATATTTAAACACAAAAGTAGTTGAAGTGAATGAGAGAATAAGTGAGACCTTAAATTTTGATAGTGAGAAGAGAGATGTAATATATTAGTGAGTTCATGTCATAAAAGAAGTATGAAATTAAATTGGCGGTCGAAAAAAGAAAGTGTGACGATTAAATAAGAATAAAAGGAGTGTAAAAAAAATGTTGATATATTTATAATGAATTAGATGAAGGATAATCAAGGAAGGCAGGTCCAATCTAAAATCTGTCACCGCTTCATCACCCGCGTGGATCATACATTTTTTAACCACATCATCCACAAAAATTTCCTCCATCCCTGCTTGGCCATGAGATGAATCCACGGGAGGGTCTCCAAAAGAACCCGCCCCGCAAACAATCTAACATCCCTATATTCGATAGATAATTTACTTTATTTTTCAGCTAACTTTTGAATATATTGACATAAGTTTATTACGGGGTATTAAAATTGATTGTGTTGATAAAATTATTTAAAAAGTGACATACATGATTAGGATTTAGTGAGTGTATTCAAATCCAATAAATTTAAACTCGCTCCATCTCCAAGGTGGGTAGATGATATCCTCAAACCCGCTCATCAACACAAAATCTCTATTTCTTAGTCAATATTAGTCAATCATCTATGTCTATCTTCGTCGTTGGCCAAACCTAAAACCAAACTCGTACGATCATAAAGTGTGATGCATGCATAACATATTGCAATCCTTTACATAACATATTAAAAATATTTATGTTATGCAAACTTATTAATTATTTAGTAATTTTATTATAATATTACCATCATTTTTTTGCCAGCCTCACAATTTTGACTAATTGTTTTGATTTGAGAGGAATCTCAACATTAATTTTAATCTATGTTTTTTTTTTTTTTGAAAATTTTATCATGAGTTGTTTTTATTGATTATTTCCTTAATTCCTTAATTTCCTTATTACTCTTAAATAATTAGTTTTACCATATTTTTTAATTAAAAAAATGTAATACGTATTAGTTTTATCAACTTTTGTCAGCAAATTAATTAGTCCAAATTGAGATGAAATAAAAGAATTTTTAATAAATTAAATACATAAAAAAAATTTAGTAGAATTTGAAAGGAAAAAAAAATGAAAATTATTTTTATGCCCTTATTTTCATGAATTTGTGTTGATTTTTGATTGTGCATCTCTTTTTGAGCTAAGATTTTAATGGCATCTGCTATGCTTTAATGTATGGTATACAAAATGACAATCAATCAAAGAATTTAATTTCAACATTTGATATTACTCTAATTTTTTATGGGGAGTTTTGTAAGTTTTATTGATTATTTTCCTCTTTATATTGTCGACATGCTTATTTATTTTCTTGTTTTAAGTCATTTTCTTATTTATAATAGAGGTGATGTAGTTTAATTAGTAACTTAATGGGTGCATTTTAATCTTTTTACATGGACACCAAATCATCTCACCTTCCCTTATAGAATAGAGGTCAATATTTGGTGATATTGGTAAATGGTGTAGATAGTCATACAAAGCTAAGTAGTATTTGGTAATTCAAATATCTTTAGATAGTCATATGGGCAAGCTAAGCAAATTTTAGAAAATAGTCGTGCGAATACTTTAAGTTGATCATTATTATTCACGACAATATGAATTATCATTTTAGAAAATATTTTACTTTTTATATATATAGTTTGATATTAATTACACACTTAGCTTATGTAAAAAAAAAGATCTTAATTACACATACTATTGGCAATGTATGTCATGATTGCAAATTTACGCATATAAATGCCCTAAATATGCATGTTTAGATGGTTAATAGTAGATGATTAATATTGATCATAATTGACCATATACGAATATTACACCAAAAATCTACTATGTATATATGACTATGACATAATTCGATTACTGCACTCGTATCACTTATATTAATTATATTGGAGACCACTGTTTTATCTTATTATAAATGACATTAATAAAAAAATTGTTCGCCAATATTGTAATTTCCAATTTCACAGCTTAAGTAATCAAGTAACATATTAGCATTTTATTCTTTGCAAGTTAATTTCCATAATTTATTACGTAGTATATAATAGCGTAGATAATCGAAAAAATTCGTGAAATAATTATTTAAGCTTCTGATTGCGTGCATAAATATATGTCCATATGTTTTACATAGCTAAGTCAAAATAATATAATGACATGAATATTTTTTAATTAAATAACACATAATCAGTTCTTTTAGGTTTAGGAAAGAATATTTAGCATAATATATGAATCTTTAAGAATAGAATATTCGAAAAATCTTTTAGTTTTATAATGGAAATCAATATCTTTTCCGATTCTTCCTCAATAAGACAAAATATATTTAGACCAATAATTATTTTTTAAAATTAAAAGAGAGGTCAATCAATGAATGACATTTGTCATCACCACATTGATTTCCTCTCTTTTAGTATATTATATAGATTGAATTCTTTAGTGTTGACTTTTATACATTGTTTAGACATGTCCAATGTCACTCCAACAAAGTTCTTACCATTTTATTTATGTTGGATATTTTGCTTCAACTAGATGATTTTACCAGAAGATTCTAAAGTTCTCTAAGCATCGATCTATTCGAATGTCTAGGGACTAGACTCATTCGAGAATTAAATGGACAAAGATATTAGGTTGTTAACCATTGGTAAGGCTGAGCGTTTAAACTCAATGCTTTATGATCTCAGAACTACATTATATTTTGAATCTACAAGCACCATTTGGTTTGCCATTCGATTGATATTCGAAAACAACCATAAAAGTCGCTAAAAGAAACGTACATTTTAAATTGTTCATTCTCTCTCATTTCCGTGAATCGTTCTTGGATTCACTACCAATCGAGGAAATTTACTGTTACCTTTCTAAAAGGATTTACTACAGTGCAAGATATTTAATTATAAACAATAATTAAAACATACATCGAAGCATGCAAAGTCTAAACATTTATCATGAATAATAACTTGAAATTAAAGCAATCATGCAATTTAAACAAGTCATTGGCATTTTATTCGAATTTATTGTTCCGGCAGGTGTGAAAAAAATGATTCCAAGATCCTTAAATCATTGAAGAAATAAGCACATTATGCATTTTGACTCAATTCTAAAATATTTTAGGTAAGCAAAAGCCTTTTGCTAATAGTCTATAAACTACTCTTGGTTGATAGGTATGTCTAAGAACTTATTAGGTAAACCTATCGATTTTGCCACGACATAAAAGGACTCATTACTTATATCGTTGAGTTTCACCAAAACTAACATGTACTCACAATTATTTGTGTACCTTACCCATTTAGGATCAATAAGTAACACCTCGCTGAGCGTAAAACTATTACTAGATTGATGTAAAGGTTATCCAAGTAAGTGTTATTTTGGCATGGCACCTTTTAACTCAATTTTTAAGTTTGGAACTTAAGGCTCTTACTATGTTGGTTAGATTTTAAGTGAACTAAAATCCTTAATCATGCAACATAATCAAGCCACAATCTCATGCATATTTAAGACATATTTAAAATCAATAATTAACTTAAAGCATGCATAAGATAAATGTGATCTAGTATGGCCCGACTTCATCTTGAAGCTTCAACTTCAAAGTCCGTCTGGAAAATGGATTGGAAACTCCGTCTTGAATTTCACCGTGGGAGGCGCCATTTTCTTCAAATAGGATAAGCTATAATTAAACTAATTACAACTATTTGATGGTACGCAGACCATATTTGAATTGAAAAAACAAACTTTGGTGCATTAGACCAATTACATTCAAATTAATGGTACGCAGACCATATTTTCTATCCTATTTGGGCCAAACTAATCACTTCATAACCTGCAAAACAGTACATATACAATATATACCATTCACCCATTCATTATCATGAATGGCCCACATAGCTGGTTAGTAAAACATGTTGTATGCATCACATAAATATTTGCAGCAATTAATCAAGGGCACCAATAATCTACCAATTATTCAGTCCTTATTAATTCTAATCAAGTTGTTTAACCTTAAAGGATTTGTAGACCTAATCAAGAGTTTATGACTAAAAATGCTCCCACTTAAACCAATAACTTTAGATGCTTTACTAATTTTAAACATAAAAATGTATTTCTAGTCTAACCGGAAACATACAAGTTTAATTAAAATTTAAAGCTCGTATAAAATTATAATCGAATCCATTTAGTTTAATTTATTTTCAGTTGATTTAAACGAATTTAAATTAATTCAAGGTTTAATTTTAGTAACATAATTAGTATAAATTAAAATTTATAATAATTATAAAGATCAAAATTAAATCCCGGGAAAACAATTTAAATTATTAATTTCAAAATTAATTAAAATTATTTCCGAACTGAAAATTCAAATTAAAATTCAAATTAAAATTCAAAACGACTCAATCGTAACACGACGAGGCACTTGGGCTTGCGCCCAAGACCCATCGAGTGCACGACTGATCGCACGGCCATGGCACAATGCAGCAGCAGCTACACGCAAGGGATGCACCGCTCGCTAGGCGCGAGAAATCTCTCGTGGCGAGGCAGCGCTCGTTGGTGCGCGGAGCAGTGCTCGCTGGGCAACCCAGCTTGCGCTCTCCCGCGCGCACGCCTCGACCTTGTGCCACGCCCTTTCGCCCACCGCCCATCAACACAGCACACGCCCAGGCTCCTCGCCTCGCGCGCGCGCCATGACTTGGTTGCTCGCTGCATTCGTACCGCACGGGCGACAAGCTCCCTTGCTCGTCGTCGCGTGCCCGCACTATACAACACCCCTTAAGGGTAACATGTAGCTTCCATTGCTTTGTGCGTGCAACATTATGGGCGTTTTTCATAAAAATTTAAAATTTTTAATTCAAAATTAATGACAAATTAATAAAACATATTAATTTCATAATTTTAGGGCGAAAAATCGAAAATTTATTAGTCAATTAATTTTCGATTAACATGGATTCAAATCTAGGTCATAAAAATTTAAAATTTAACATAAATTAACAATTTTTATGGTGGATTTTTATCATGGATACCTAATTAAGTTATTAATTAATTATGAAAAACAAATCAATTCTAAATTATTCGAATTTCAACAAATTAATCATAATTACAAATTAGGTTGTATAATTAACAAGTTTTGGCATTCAAATTTGTTAAACATATATTGTAGGTCAATCAAAAACTCAAGATTTATCAACAAGAATCGCAAATATTCAATTTAACATCTTAAATTTACAAACTTTTGCGTTCGAAAAACTAAAACCTCCGAAAAGTCATAGTTAGGCTTCGAATTTGGGAATTCTGGGTTTGGCGGAAAAAAAAAAATTTGTCAAAATTTTAGAATGCCTTTTACATACGGAACTGACACAAAAATCACTCAATTTGGATGAGTAACGAATAAACTGCCGAAAAACTGAGTACATATAATTAAATAAACGCAATTTGCAATTAATTAACAATTACGAAAATTAATCACCCCTTTTAATTCTTTCCAAATTTGTAAAATTTAACCATGTCATGCAATTTAGATTATGTAAATAATAAGAGGCTCGTGATACCACTGTTAGGTTATGATACATATGACAAAACATAAATCATGCGGAAAACCTTAATGCCAGGAAACATATTATTTACACATAATCATTTAGCATAATTTAGGTGCATACACTTTGTAGCGTGCCCTCCCTAGCTGCGCCCGAACCGAACAAGAACAAGTCTTTAGGAATCCAAGTGTCGTCCCTCCGTAGATAGTCCACAACACGTCCGGATCCGCCTTAAGCTTGACCAACTAGAATCGCCCTTAAGGTTCCTAGGAATTTCGGCTAAATGGTTGCAAGTGTTTGGCTGATTTTTGCTTCAAAATCTTACCTTTGAATACTTCAATGTTGTGTATAAATTTGTGACCCTAGGCCCCTATTTATAGAGCTATGGAAAAGGACTTATAATTCTATTAGAATACTAGTTTAGTTTAATTAGAATCCTGCTAGGACTCTATTAAATAAACTTTATCTATTAGAATTAGGATTTAATCATATGACTAATTCTAATAGCTTTACGATTCGTTTTGCACACAACCGTACACGAGCATGAGCACGAGCACAGCCCGCGCAAGCCTCGCGGCCCACGCGAGCTGCACTTGCTCGCAGCCCACTGTCGCAGCCCACGACTGCTCCGCGCGCGCCACAGGCCTTGGCTGGGCCTGGCATTGCGCTGGGCCTGGTCGAGGCTTGGCATGTAATTTGTTGCGCTTGGCTTGCTGGGCGACGGCCTGGCTTCGTGCTGGGCCTTCGTCTAGCGAGCCTCGTCCGATGCTAATTCGTACGATACGCTTCCGATTAAATTCCCGATTCCGGAATTTATTTCCGATACGAACAATATTTAATATTTCCGATTCCGAAATTAATTTCCGTTTCGAACAAATATTTAATATTTCCGTTTCCGGAATTATTTTCCGATCTCGATAATATTTCCGATTCTGACAATATTTCCGTTTCCGGCAATATTTCCGATTCTGGCAATATTTCCATTTCCAATGATATTTTCCGATACGTATCATGTTTCCATTTCCGACAACATCTACGACTTGGATAATATTTATATTTCCGATACGATCCATATTTCTGTTTCCGGCAATATCATCGTTTCCGGAGTATTCATTTCTTGCTTTTGACGATCTCAGCTTCCACTGAAACCAAGATCCGTCGATTCCGAATATCCATAGATGGAGTATTTAATGCCATTAAATACTTGATCCGTTTACGTACTATTTGTGTGACCCTACGGATTCAGTCAAGAGTAAACTGTGGATTAATGTCATTAATTCCACTTGAACTGAAGCGGTCTCTAGCTAGGCATTCAGTTCACTTGATCTCATTGAATTAATAACTTGTTAATTAATACTGAATTGCATTTATTAGACTTAACATTAAATGCATACTTGGACCAAGGGCATTATTTCCTTCGGTAACCTACATGGCGGAGAGCTTCAAGTGCCCATTCTTGATGAAGGAAGTGGAAAGGGAGGCCACAAACTCGAACCCACAATGTTGCATAGTCGAAATTTCCATGACTTGGAACCATATGACCATCCCCCCTTCGGAAAGTAATTATACGGCCATCAATTATAGCCATGTGCTGCTCCAAAAGAGCTTCGACATCTCGAGGATGCTCACAAAAGAAACAGAAATATTTGCCACGCTTTCTCACTGAAATAGCATCCCTTGAAGTCCATTGAGTTGAAACAGCATACTGCACAATTGAGAGAGGGGGAGGGTTTGGCCCAAAAAACACTCCAATTACAGACAAACTCCAATTAAAACTAGGCTCCCAGAGTTGATCATCTGGAGGATCAACTAAAACACCCATACGGAAGATATTTAGAGGTTGACTTGCCATTGATTATTTTCCTTTTTAAAGTAGAAGACAGAAGAAAAGGATGTTTGAGAAAGAAACAGGGTAGACAAACAGAGAAACCCAAGAAAAAGATAGTTTTATAGAAAGAAATGAAGGTTGAAGATCCTAGAAACCCAAATGGATAAAAAGGTAGAAAAAAACAGGTGTCGAAGAGAAAACGCAATTGTTCTAAAAAAATTAACACTTAGTCACATAAATTACGGTAATTACTCCACTTAAAAGGATTAGCTGAGTAAGGAAAGAAAAAAGTGACAGCTGTACTAAACCCAAGAACAGTAAGAACCCTAAGTCTAAAATTACGAGAACCTGCTAAAGATTAGAACAAAGATTAAAGAGGTAAAAGAAAGACAAGTTACTACAGCAGCGAAAGGTAGGTGTTAGATTAAGAAAACTAATTGCAAAAAGGTGGAAATTCAAAAGAAATCAGTTTGAAATTACTCCAAATCCTATATATTCTATATAATAATAAAAATGTCAATGGCTTATGTGACGCCTCCAAAACACAAATGAAACACTCATGCAATCCCGCCAAATTACTCAAAATACCCTAATATCTAAAATTCAAATGAATTTTATGAACTCCCTCCAAAACCAATATTATCTCTTTTAAATTTTCAAAATTTAATAAAAATAAAGACACACACTTACCATTGGAGTTAAATCCTCAATGAACTTACTAACCATAAATTCTCAATGCACTAACTGCAAAACAAATTTGTCATATTTATTGATGTCCTCTGCTCCTTCATGCACTAAATAAAAAGAAACTACTCCCTTACATGAACGTTTAACTTTTTTTTTTTTTTGGAGGTAAGATATGTATATTATAGATGTGTTAATATCTCCATGGAGTATATTGTTTAGAATATAGGAAAACCGCAGAGATATATAGAAGAATAGGTTCTTTGTGGAAGCAAATAGTTGCTGATCAATTGGTGTTGACGATTGAGAGATGAATAGGAAGGCAGGAATTTCTTCCAAACAGAATCTGAAACCAGGTCGATAAAACTCCTTAGAAACAGTCGATGATCGGACGACATCCACCATCGACGTCAACGAAAGGATGTGCAAAAGATATTCCTCAGGTAACTCTAATATGTTCATACAAGAGAATTGTAAGAATTATGGTAATCCATTTTCCCGTTTAATCTTATACTACTAGTACTACTACTACTTCTTAACCTTTTAAAGGGCATCATTAAGGTAAGTTCATGAGAGTTTTTGCTTCATATTTTTGTAAATAATTGACAATTTTTTTGTTTTGTTGTTGTAGTAGTTATGAAATTTGATGTACTTAACACACTTGGAAACATGAGATATAACTAAAAACTTTGAGCAATTGGTAAGTTTAGTGGTCATTTTTAGTTTTTCGAGGTAACTAATTAAATACATGTATGGACGATGATATAGGTCGCAACTTGCGACAAAAAAATAGTGTCGCAATCTTACGTGTCCATATTTGATTGGTACAACTAAGCTCCACGTAGGCAACATGTCACCGATTTATTTTTACTATCAATTCAATATTTTTACTATGAAAATATATAAATTAGGCAGTCGATACAAAGATGGAAACAAAATTTTATTATATTCATAGTAAATATATATTTCCTTTTATCTTATAAATTACAAATTAAAAAAATAAAAATTATAATCTAATAATATTTTTTGTGCAATTAAAAAAATACATCAATTTAATTTAAAAAATACACTAATTATAATCTAATAATATATTTTATGTAAATAAATATTCACAATTATACATTACTTTAAAATATTATTTTAAATTTTAATGAATAGGTTAGTTTTTAATTAGGTCTAGCAAGTTTTATTTGAAACACCACGTCAAGTTCATCTTCCTAACCCAAGCAGTTCATCTCCTCCGCAGTCAAGCACCATAGAGAGGAAGAACGGCACGTCGGCACTTCACCATTACACCCATCTTTTCCTTCGACATCACACGCGTTAAGGTTAGTAAATGAATCAAGCATTAAGTTTGAAAAGAAAAACGATGTTAATTGTTCGCTTGATTCAATTATTCGCTTTCCCTTCCGTTTTACTACTTCAAATTGCAGTAATTCGTATTCCCAATTTTTAATTCAATCAAGCATTTAAACGTAAATTCCCAGCAAGCGTTTTACCTTTTTTACCATCCCCAAAAATCAGTTTCGATTATCAAACCAATTTTCAATTGTGAATGAAACTATGAATGTATAAAAACTCATTGGTCTAAATTATCTCGTAAAAATTTGTGATGTACTCTGCATTTTTTTTCTTCTTTCTTTTGATAATTTAGTTCATTGCTTAGGAGATTGTGTGGATGATTAATTACCTCATACTAATTTGTTTTGACTCGCTACACTGTACAAGCTACGGACATTATGCAAGAATTATATTTTACTGCATTTTTTTTTTTGATAATTGAGGTTTGTTCTTTTATTAAGATGGAGGGAGGAGCCATAGGTTGGACAATTGTTGATTACACATCTATCCTTAATGTTTCAGATAATTAGTGTTTAAATTTAGGTTGATTCAATTGGGTGGGTTATGATCTCACAGAGCAGTCTCTGTTTTTCTTAAAGGAGGATCCTCTGTTTTCTGATGTTTATGTTTACGTTTATTTTTTTTGGATAATTTATTGTTATTTTATTGACTTTGGCATGGGTTCCAAATCGGTCCAGCCCATTTGCATTTTGGTCCGATTACAAGCAATTGAAAAGTTTGTATCTGTTCGCAATTGGCTATTGAAAGGGTTTTTGCTTCAGTGTTTGTGTACAAATGAATTTGATAGTTATTAGATTTTGATTAAATCTAGCAGATATGATTTTCATTACTAATTTGCAGTTTAAAGGTCTCGTTTCTCTTGCATAGTCATTGTCATATATGCACCAAATAATTACATATGCCCAAAAAAGTAATTGAAAAGGTGAGGGGAAGCACTCTATGCTATTTTATGGTTTACAACAGTTATAACCATACGACAAAATCATCTTGTCTGCGTAAGCCTTGCCTTGCTAGCGCACCTGCTACCGTGTTGGACTCACGGCCTTTGTATGTAATGTCTATGCCTATCCCCTTTTTCCTTGGCCATTTCTATGTAGTTGAGAATAAAAGTGAGGTTCCAAGGCCCAGGTTTTAGATTTGAGCACCATTTTACTGCATTATTTGAGTCGGACTCCACCACCAGCTTGTATTGATGTAAATGTTCATGTGCCATGAAGATTTTTATTGCCCTGTGAATTGCCCTACGTTTTTCTTGACTTATCCTTTATAATTTGTTTGAATTTACAGAACACCAAGAGAACACTAGTGTTAGATGGCCAAAAGAAATCTAGATGCAAAAGATTTAAAAGAGAATGGTGAGAAAAGGTAAAGTTCTTATTCCTTTAAACATACTAGTAGATTTTGGATTTTGGAGAAGTGCAAATATTGGAATCTTAGAAAGTTTTTAAAGAATTTTATATATTTGCACTTTGCCATATTTTTTAGGTTTGGGGGCTAGGCAATATTCAGTTTGATGTAATACTTGATATTTTTTTTTTTTTTTTTTTTTGTCAAAATAGAATGAGAACTATTGATAGCGAAGGAGGAAGTTTTAAGCAGAAGTTTGAAAGAAAAGAAGCAAAAGAAGGTCATACGGCGGTATGAATTACATCAAATATATGCACCTAATTTATAGCTCATTGACATTTATACTTGAGATTGATCATAATAGCTAAACTCTTTTTTATGTCAGGTACCTAATGTGAGGTGTTGTCCAGAAAAAATACTTGCACTAACAATTTGTTTGAGTGAAGTACAACAACAATGGGTAAAAGAATTTGGTTTTGAATATTTGATGCATATGGATAACTTTCAGGTGAATAGAAAACTTGCATATTGGCTAGTTAGTCGTTTCGATCCAGATAAATGCAAATTGAAATTAAGAGATGATGTTTCTGTCGATATATTTGCGGATGATATATCATGGATTTTAGGGATTCCTAATGATGTGTTGACAGTACCCATTAAATGTAAGGATAAAGAATCATACAAAAAAGAGCTCAAGATATATAGGACAAAAGGTGGGATTGATAATACAAAAGTTTTAAGTAAGTTTAACAACGACATGCAAAAAAAAGAGTTCCAGAAACTATTCCTTTTGTATACATTAGGAAATTTTCTTTGTCCTAGTCAGAGTAATATGATTAGCCCTCAGTTATTGAAAACTGTCTTAAGTATTGAAGATCCAGCCAAATATAATTGGGCTCAATTTGTTCTTGATCATCTTGTGGTGGCTATAAAGAAGTTTAAAGCGAGTGTTTCAAAACACAAGTGCAATAGCACACGTAAAGCGGGAGGATTTGGAGGATGCATTGTCTTTTTGCTCGTAAGTGAAAACCTTAATTGGAGTAGTTATTCTCATCACAAACTCACACAAATATTAGTTAATTTAGGATTAATTAACAATATTTATGTTTTTATTTTTATTTTTGTAGATCTACTATTTGGACCGCTTGGACATTAAAAAGTCGATTTGTTGGGATAATAGGGCTAGAATAGCTGCATGGGATCGGGAAAGTATGAAAGAGGCTATCAAAGCAGATTGGGATGAGAAGAACGGTTTCGGAAGTGGCAAGGTTTAATCTAACATAATTTCTTTTAATTTATTATAATATTTACATACTTTCGTGCACTAATATTTAACTCTATTGTATACAGTTATTGTGTTTGAATAGATTTCAATATGGATCGGCACATCCTACTGAACCCGATAGACCCTTGTTTAAGGATGTAGGAATGCAGAATCCCTTGCCACTACTAACTCCGAAGGTAATATTTAATTTATGGGGACCAAAACTAATAAACTACCAGCCATGTAGGTTATTAACAATCAATTCATAATATTTATTTTTAAGATCATATTGTAGTTTATTAACGATATTGACTTTTGTTAGGTTAAATTGACCGACTTACGATATCGAAATAGGGCAAGGATAATGATTGATAAAAAGTTGGAGAAAGTGAAACAAGATGCAAATGATCAGGAAATTCTGGAACAAGATGTTGTAAAAAATGTATGTCAGGAGCAAGTTGATGAAGAGGAATATGTAGTGTGTGCGGGTAAAGAAGATGGTAATGTAAAGAAAATAAATAAGGATTGTGACAATTTACATGATGTTGGAGCCATTAAAGGGGAAGTTGATACATCAATAATTGTGAGAAAGAAGATAATGGCCACGATGTCCAATAAGGACTACAAGATCCTCCAATATTTAAGAAGTCACAAAAAAACAAAAGGTGTGTACTTATTATATTTCTATTATTATTTTGGTAGTAAAATTATGCCTTCATTCATAATTTTTCTTTCATAAAAACTTACGTTCAGATGAAGATATTGTGGCAATGTTTGGAGTAAACCATGGAAAGCCACTTTATTATATAACCAAAGAAGAGATAAATTCTTGTCTTCAAGTCCTAAAGCATGTTAATAGTCCGGTAAGTCAAGTATGTATTTACTTTCACTTTTTTAAATCTTTTCAATGAATAATATGTTTGTTGGTGACAATTAGGTGGTAAAGACATTTATGTTTTTATTGAACATAGAGTGGAACAAGGAAAGAGTAGTTAAAGGTGGAAAATATGCATTTGATCCAGATGTGTCAGTAAGTTTTTTTCGTATTTTGAGTGTTCCCAAATACGCAACGATTCTTAATTAATTGAAGGTTTCATTCGTTTGTTTTTTCCTCTCTGTTACAGAAGTTGTTTAAATCACGTAAGTCGTCAATGATTTTGGGCCACTACAACATAGTTTTATTCGATACTCCGTATTTGACAATTTGTACTACCGAAGAGATTCAGCAAAACACCTTATTTTTAACTTTTTTGTATGGAATAAAATAATTAAAATTACAGTTAATGATTTGTTTGTTTTTGTTTTGTGTGGGTTTGTGATGCACAGTACTCGTAATTGATAGAGAATGCTTATTGTTTTGATTATGTCTATTAAAACTTTATAATATATGGTCATAAATTATAAAGTAGGCTAAATTAGGCAAATATAATGAGAGAATATGTACATAATCAATTACCATTTATAAAGTAGGCTAAACTAGGCAAATATGTAATCAATCACGGAGATTACGCAATTAATCACAAGGATTTTGTATATAATAAAAATATTATATACATATTCTAACAATATAGATTTGATTGACAGGCATTGGCACTTAAAGGCGGCAATTTCATTGATGAACTACGAAATGATAAGTCAGTCAATACATTTATCCAAGAATTGGCTATACTTGGAGTATTTATAAAAGAGTGCCAACATGTAGGTTATTTTCTAAAATAAAAAATTATGTCATTTTGTGATATGTACTTTTCCTAACTTTTATCACTTTTTTTGTAGATAATTATGCCGGTTGCTTATGACCACCATTGGTTTGCTTATTATTTTGACCTCCAAAGAAAGAAAACTTATTTGTTGGATTCATTTTATAAGTTGGATAGCTCATACCATATGCAAGTCAAAACAAAACTTGTAAGATGCATGTATTTAATATATACCCTTTGTTGTCTATATTATTCCCCTTGTTTGAAGCAATATACTAACTTATCATTATTTTTTTAAGCTTGAGGCAATGCAGCTTGTGCTTTCTCATGTTAACTCGGATTGGAGTGAAGACATATCTTATTGGGAATGTATGCAAGCAAAAGTTCCAATACAAAAAAACAAGTATGAACTATTTTCTCACTTTGATTTAAACGCTATTGATGTTTAGGAATACGTTTTCGTTTAAGTATGTTTTCAAATGAATTTGATTCTTTTGCAGTCATGATTGTGGCATATATATGTTGGTTGCAATTGATTTATGGCCACATTATGAAACAGAGTTGAATTACTTTTTGGTAAGCAACTTACAACCTACTAGTTCATAAAAATTGAGCTTATCTCATACATAAACTCATGAAACTACATCTATTATGCAGGAAGATACTAAGTGTGTACGTGAGCAACTATCGTTGACGATTGTGAAGAGTGATTATAATTTACGAAAGGAAGATATCTTGGAAAGTGCTGAACACCATGAAAGAGACTAGATAGTTTTTAATTTTTAATTTTTTGTTCAAAGAGCTAAGTTTTACTTAGAAGGGAATGAATTATGTAAAAATGATAGTCAATAGTACATCAGTACATGCTTTTCTTGAAATTAATTTTAAATTATCTTTTAAATATTTAGTAATTTTCTTTCAAACCATAGTCGAAATTGGATCATCATAATTTAGTTCTTAATTGAATGATGAACGGGACTCTTTTTTTTAATGATGATTGATGGCTAGGCGTCCAACTCAGTACTCATTGGCAATTGGAATTAATGTGAATGTTTATTTTATTTCACTATATATTTCGTAATTATACAAAAATAACTGCATAGGTGTAACGAAGGATATGGCCGGGTCTGTACTTTCTAATCAGGTTGCACTTTCTTAACAAAACAAAAAAAAATGCGTTGAAGACTTTTTTTATCCAAATAGGAAGCCAATTAACATTAGGTAATTGATTATATTATGGTTTCATAATTTGGTAACAATACAGATTTTATTCAGTTTTGTAATTGACATATTAGACAATAGAAAGATTACGAGCATCTGACAACGGTATTACCTTGGATATATCTTTTTTTTGCCGCTCCCTATTGTAAATACTACGATAAAAATAACTAAACTAACTTATAATCGGCGAAAGCTTGACTATTCAAATAAAATATTTTATTGCTCTTCTAAACAAATATTGTAAACACCTTCCTCAAAATAAATAAAAACATTCTAAATAATACGATAAAATAACTAAAATAACTTATAATCTTTTAATCTTCATCGGAAAGATCAATAAATTCTATGATCTTCATTTTTTTAGGAAGTGTTTCTGAAATATTTATACTAGGCTTCCCATTGATCTCCGATCTAACGAGGCCCATATCTATGATAGGCAAAAAAATTTCACGCTTTCCATTTTCATTGATTGGCATTTCTGCAAATTGTTTAGTCTTTAGTAGATATTCGTTCTTTTGAAGCTCGAATATTTCCATCAAACGTGCGGGTCTATTGGTTTCGATCAACATTGCTTCCACTTCTTTGCACCCGAATGTTTCTATCAGATTTTTCATAAATAGTCTCATTTGAACTATATCTCTTCGATGTGTTAAATTATCACCAAGTTTGCCCGGGGGTTCTGTAAAAATAAATAAATAACAATAAGTTAAGTGAAAGATAAACTCAAGCTTAATTATTAAAATTACAACATGAGGTAGTAGAGAATTGAATTACCTGAAAGGCTATCGTTATACCAACCACCATTTTCGTGTTGATATAGTCCATATTCTGATTCAAATATCATTTTCATAGTTGGTACACAACCACAATCATCCAATATTTTTCGTACCTTAATAACTCCTATCAATCTCAATAAATTGCACATAAATAAACTCATGAAAACAATATCACATAAGTGATCAATTGCTTCATTGACATTGGTTTGATCCATTGATATAATAAAATAGACAATAAGTGTTTGTTCTCTTACGTTTTGTTATTTTAAAGCCTTCTATCGTCGTTTACGTAAGCATTTATATATATACACACATTGTTTGGCTCCAAAAAGTTAACCTACTCCGTCCAAAATATATTATTCCCTCCATAATTTATTACCATACAATGCATATTCTCCGTATGAATAAAATTAATATCCTGTATCCCTAACTTGGATAGGAATTATGTAGTTGCAAGATTATGGTAGGATACACATTACCAAAGTTTAGATTCTTTCACCGATTTCATATCATGTAGTTGTAAGATTATGGTAGGATACAAATTTAGCAAAATTTAGGATACAAATTTTATATTCCATCATGTAGCTGTCCGTGTTGTTGTACTCTTGAACAAAATTTATAGTAATTTTGACCGACATTAATTAAAAAATATGATTTAATTAATTGATTTAGGAAACTTCTAATAATTTGTGTATACTAATTTCATAATATGTTTTCTTAATTATTACTTTATTTTATTGATTAGAGTTGTTTCCTTACTATCGAAACCTTATTTTTATTGACTAAATTGATTTTTTTTACTATCAAAGCCTTAATTTTACTGATTGAACTTTTTTTACTATTAAAATCGTATTTTTACTAATTGAGACTATTTTTTACTATCAACCCTTTTTTTTTACTATCAAATCGTATTTTTACCAATTAAGACTATTTTTTACTATCAAAATCGTATTTTTACCAATTAAGACTATTTTTTACTATAAGCCCTTATTTTTTACTATCAAAATCGTATTTTTACTAACTGAGACTATGTTTTACTATCAACCCTTATTTTTCACTGATTAAAGCTATTTTATTAGATTCCTCTAGCACCAGCTGGTCTAGTATCTATTAGGTTGATATCTAGTCGTTTCAGTGACAACATATAATCTTTTGGTTAAGTGTGGAGTAGGTTCGGCGCATAGTTACAAATCATATACGTAAAAATATATCTATCTGATCTCCCTTCACGTGTAAATGAGTTTATTGTCCAATATAAAGAAATGTCAACTTGTCATATAAAATAGCTTTTGTACTCAACTGACAATTTAATATCGAACATGATTTATGATGTGTTTTGTACGTTCACCTTATTTTCACTTGTTTTTTTCACTTATGATCATAGTAACACTTATTAGAACTTGATAAAACTTATTTTAGTTGTAAATTGAACTAATTATCTTGCAAATACATAAGAAATCTTATTAAGGGTGCGTTCTGTTCACCTTAAAATAATAAGTTTCAGGTCCAATAAGTTCAGATAAGCTCAGATAAGTTCCAATAAGTTTAAATATTAATAATAATATTATTATTATTTAAATTAATAATAATAAAAATAATAATATTAATTATTATTATTTTAATTATTTATTATTATTAGTTATTATTTTATATTTTATATTTTATATTTTATATTTTATTACTTATTAATTATTATTTATTATTTATTATTTATTATTTTCAGTTCATTTACCAACTAGAATCTAAAACCAGATCCATTGATCTATGCAGTAGCATTATTCCCTTATAGTTAAACAAAGACTACCAATTATATGCTTTACTACCAATTACATGCTCTCTATCATGCCCCACAACACAATTAAAGGAGACAAAGAATATTTGAAATTGCTAAAGATAGACCGAGAATCATTGAGTGATCCAGACCAAAGTACTCTTTAGAGGTAGTTAAAACACGACGATCATTGTTCACATACAGGAAAACTTGTTCTAAATAACTTATCCTACCATTTGGTACCGTGATACGATTTCATAGAAATGAAACAAATGAACTGGTGTCTATGCAAGAGAAACGAGACCTTTAAACTGCAAATTAGTAATGAAAATCATATCTGCTAGATTTAATCAAAATCTAATAACTATCAAATTAATTTGTACATAAACACTGAAGCAAAAACCCTTTCAATAGCCAATTGCGAACAGATACAAACTTTGGAAGGGAAATCTGAAATTACAAACTAAAGTCTATTAAGCATGAAAAGAATTTTGTAAGTAAATTGCAATCATAGATCATGGGCTCAAAGGAATTTTACACAGTACGAATCATGCCTAGATTTTCCTGGTATCACAGACAAAAGAAAATATATGGTGTCAGCTTCAACATCACAACTTAAATATCTGCTCTCTCAATTTTGCCGTCGGAATCTTAGTACGTTTTCCCTTGCCGAGCTCTCCCTCTCTCGCTGACTTCTGACCCTTCTCATGTGTGGGCTGCCACCAACAACCAAGAAAAAAGACATTAGTTTAGTAACAAAGATACGCTATATACTCCTAACATACGGTACTTTTACTCTTAACAACATAAATGTCGATGTTACCTTATTATGGAGAGTTGAATTGTTTTTCTTGGCTTTATTTTTCATTGATTTTCTACCCAATGTTGCAGGTGGTTCTGCTCTAAAACCGCCTTCTTCATTTGAGGATGGAGAAGCTAACAATGAGTTAAGTACCTACATTGCATTTCCATTGAAAAATAAAACATCATAATCTATTAAGGTTGAAACACAATAAAAAATAAAATATAAATGTCGATATTACCTCATTATCGACAGTTGAATTGTTTTTTTTGGCTCTCTTTTTCATAGGTCTCGATGGTTTGGGAGCCAGAGGTTCTTCACCAGATGCTTGGTTTTTCTTCTTCCTTCCCCTCTTTAGAGGTTCACCATCTTCATCAGATGCTTGGTTATCCTTCTTCTTTCCCCTCCTTAGAGTTTCACCTAGTGACCTACGAGCTTTACTCTTTTCACGACCTTTTGTACGGACGACATCTGGATTACTATACTTAATTGGGGAATGATCTTCAACATCCTTGTCAACATTTTCAACATTGGGAGTATCTTGATTATCTACTATTTCTCCGCTTAGAGATTTTATCCATGTACCATCTAATAAATCTTTTGATACATTCTCTATCACATTTTCTACATAGTGACACTTTTGAATTGAGTCAATCACATTATCAATGATGGAATAGAATTTACTCTCTATACGCTTTGATCTCTCCATCTCGCTTGTCCATTTACCTCCAATTCCAAGAAGTTTGATGTTACCGTGTTCCCTTTCGACATCTTTCCTCCATCGTCTTAATATGTACCTTTCATGTACTAGTGTCAAGTTTCTCTTGAATAGAACCTTAAAAGCATGTCTACATAAAAAGCCCTTCCAATCAAACAATCTACATATGCAATTAACCTCCATGGTAGAACTATCAAATAATACCTTGTAATCCTTCATTATCACTTTTCCTCCACCTATATCATTTCTTTCTGTCACCTTGTATTCAAATACAAGACTATCTTCAATTGCTAAATCTGCTTCACAATACACCATTGCCATAAGCTCATCTTGTACCTTCTTAAACAAATTATGGGTGTACGCTTTCTGGAACTGTTTCTCCATTTCAAACGTAGTCATACATCGAATATCTGCATTCATGCATTGAGCATCAGCGAATATTTCCTTCTCAATTTTGTCACCCAATGCCATTTCATACTGCTCCACAAATGATTTTAGTGGTGTTTTGCTATGTACATACCCATCAAAGTATGCATTCATACTCTCACTTCGCTGTGAGGAAGACATTCCCGCCCAAAATTTATCTTTTAAAAAAACAGGTACCCATTTCTCTCTTCCTTCATACAAAGTTTGAAACCAATTATTTTCTTCCAACTTAAAATCTTTTATCATTTGAGCCCATTTATTTTCAAACTCATCCACAATCAGGTTCTCATATACTACATCCAAAAATGCCTTTCTCAATTCGTCATACTTCTTAAATCCCCCACATTTTTCAGGAAACTTTACAAGAATATGCCACAAACACCACCTATGCCTAGCATGTGGGAATACGATACTAATTCCCTTTCCTATACTAGGGCATTGGTCTGTTATTATGGCTTCGGGTGCTTTTCCACCCATTGCTTGTAACCAAGTTTTGAACAACCATTCAAATGTTTTAGCTTCTTCATTGCTAATCAAAGCACACCCTAATAATATGGAATGACCATGGTGGTTTACTCCAACAAATGGGGCAAATGGCATTTTATATTTGTTTAACAAATATGTGGTGTCAAAAGTTACTACATCATTAAATTCCTTATAAGCTGCACGACTCCTATCATCAATCCAAAACACATTTTTCATCCTACCATCTACAGTAGCATCAATTTCAAAATAAAAATCTCGACTAACCTTCTGCATCCTTGTAAAAAGGATATAAAGAGCTTCAGCATCAACTCCTCCAAATCTTTCCCTCCGAGCTTTATCAACATAATTACGACAATCTCTAGGTAGACAAGGCATGTTCTCTGGCCCACCAGCTTCTGCAGTTACTGCTCTAATGACTTTGCTCATCTTAACACCAGTTGCATCAAACATCTCGAATCTTCTTTTTAAAAGTGATGGCACAGTCCTATGCGCATTTAAGAACCGAGAATTTCTTGGATCCATGTCATGATTGTGTTCCACATTCACTTGTGTAATTTTCCATCGACCACCCTCTCTTTGTGCAAGATTAACTTTAGCCGGACAATTAGTTCTCGCCACTGGTCTTTTCCTTTCCCTCTTGTAATTTCTTTCCTTCCTCGTCCCTCCCTTGTGACAAGCAAACTTATGATAAACACAAATTCCCGCTTTATTGGTTGAATGAGAAAATTTCACAAATCCAAAACCCACAGAAAACGCATACTTTTGTACCATATCAAATGCATCTTCAATTGACGGGAACGACATGCCCACCTTAGGTACTTCGACAAGCTCAAGATCTTCAGGTTCTTGAGAAGCCATCTACAAAAAAAAATCAAGTACTCAATCTTGAACAATCAGAATCATATTTAACTAAAGAAGATGAACATATTATTTAACAAGCAGAATCATATTATATGGATCTTATTACAAACTAATTATTTTTTCTCCTTTCTAACCTGCAAACCCTGGCCATCCACTGTTTTATTATATCATGTAACCAGCAGTTCCTACATAATATGGAAAGATAGGAACTCTGCAGTTCCTACAGCTTAAGCTTTGGTCCAGGCTCTCAAGGTTGACATCAAGCATTGAATTTTGAAAATCAGTGGTAGTACAATTAGTGATAATGATAGAGATTGGTTAAGTGCATTGTAATCAGTCCAGTTTGTTTTTTAGATTCAGTTTGTTCAGTCTAAGATTTTTTCAGTTTTGAGTATTAATAATTTGTATTATGTTTTGTGTATTCTGTTTCAGGTGACTGATTCAGACCCTTTAGTGAATGTCAATAAAGATAAAACAGATATTTTAATGTATTGTCACTGAGAAAACGTACAAAATTTTAACTTTTTGCCTTAGCTATTACTCTGTATAACACTAAAAAGGCCCTTGAATCCAAATCCCTCCCCAGCTTTTTACCAATTACCTAAAAGAGGGCGTTTGACAAGAGCAAAATATCTCACATCTCCTGTCGCATAGAAACCCTACAGCTAATGAGTAGCAAAAAACAGGTTCCCTTCCAAGTTCAATTGGTAATCCTCATCTGGCCTCAATGTCTTTGACAAGTTAAGTCATAACCAACCAAAAAATCACTGATGGCATTGTGATCCTGATGGCATTGTGATCCATATTATTTAACAAGCAGAATCATATTATATGGATCTTATTTTTTCTCCTTTCTAACCTGCAAACCCTGGCCATCCACTGTTTTATTATATCATGTAACCAGCAGTTCCTACATAATATGGAAAGATAGGAACTCTGCAGTTCCTACAGCTTAAGCTTTGGTCCAGGCTCTCAAGGTTGACATCAAGCATTGAATTTTGAAAATCAGTGGTAGTACAATTAGTGATAATGATAGAGATTGGTTAAGTGCATTGTAATCAGTCCAGTTTGTTTTTTAGATTCAGTTTGTTCAGTCTAAGATTTTTTCAGTTTTGAGTATTAATAATTTGTATTATGTTTTGTGTATTCTGTTTCAGGTGACTGATTCAGACCCTTTAGTGAATGTCAATAAAGATAAAACAGATATTTTAATGTATTGTCACTGAGAAAACGTACAAAATTTTAACCTTCAAAAAAGAGCCTGCCTTAGCTATTACTCTGTATAACACTAAAAAGGCCCTTGAATCCAAATCCCTCCCCAGCTTTTTACCAATTACCTAAAAGAGGGCGTTTGGCAAGAGCAAAATATCTCACATCTCCTGTCGCATAGAAACCCTACAGCTAATGAGTAGCAAAAAACAGGTTCCCTTCCAAGTTCAATTGGTAATCCTCATCTGGCCTCAATGTCTTTGACAAGTTAAGTCATAACCAACCAAAAAATCACTGATGGCATTGTGATCCTGATAAAGTTAGGGTGTAGCAGAAACGGCATAAGGTGGTGGTACTCCGAGCTTCACATTTATCATATTGACTTATCAAGATTAAAAAAAAAAAGATTGAAGAAATTCCACTTTCTACTGTAATTAATAATTTTGGAGCATATTCTACCATCCTCAGGTTGTTCCATCTGTTTTTTCTGTTTACATAAAGTATCTAATTTCATTTGAATATCAAGAAGCTTTATTTATTTCATCTTCTACACTGTTTTTAACAGACAAAAGGGTTTCACGAACCTCTACACTTTGAAGGGTGGTGTTTCAAATTATCTCAATGAAAACTATGAAAACTAAATATCTTTATTATTGACAGCAAAATCCTAACATTAACGGTTCACAATTTCAATTATAATTCCAAAAAAAAAATTCACAAATTAAAAAATTCCAATAACGGTTCACAAGATGAGTTAGTAGAGTATATAGATTGGACAAAATTTGGAACCGTTAATTACCTAGGTGGGAATTGCAGAGTATATAGATTGGACAAAATTTGTCATAGGGGAAAATTTGTCAATTAAAGTTCCAATAACGGTTCACAAGATGAACTAAAACCCAGAAAAATCTATCTTCTACATATGTATAATCTTTAAATTGCATAATATCTATCTTCGATTATAAACATTACCGATCATGGATTTCAAGCCAATTCGATCCACAAGCAAATTCATCCACAAATTTCTAATGCCCAATTTTTTCGATTAGCTTGATGATAATTATATAACTGATGATTGATTGATGAAACTAAAAAGAGAGATTGAGAAACAAATACCTGGCTTAATTGCAGACCATGGTCGCCCATTGAAGAAGAATTTTGTTTTTTTTTTTTTTTTTTTTTCCGTTTGGGGGAGGACTGAGGAGAGCTCTGTGGTATCGCAGTGTGGTATCGCAGTGCAGGAAATTGAAGGTTGAAACAAACCGAAAGACTAAAACCCCACCTTTCTCCTTTACCTGATTTTTATTTTCTAATGTATTGTATTTTTTATTTTCTAAATATAAATTAGTAAATGTAATTTTAATTTTAATTTCATATATCATATAAATAATTAAAAGTATTTTTTTCTAATTTCCTATATAAATTAGAATTGTTTTTCTGAAATAAAAAATTATATTATTAAATTTGTAAATTAGAATATTAAGATTTTCCTACCTTTTTTATGGCATGTATAATAGGTTATATAATCTAAATATTTTAGTTTCCTAATACATCTATGACACATAGGCGTGCCACGTCACTACTGTGACACGGCTTAAAGGTCGCATGTTGCGACCTTTATCATTTCCGTACATGTATTCCATTTTCTGGTTTTTAAATTCGAAACAAAACTTTAAATTAAGTACTCAAGTCTATGGAGTATCATAGAACGTTAGGCATGTTGCTTTGTTTTCTTACACTGCTTTCTTTGTTATTCAAATATTTCCTTATTTTTTTCAGTTTTTCATGTGAACAGATTACAGACATTTATAGTTTACATACGGTTCTCCATCCGTCTTTTTTGTGTCCGGTGAGGTCCTCCGGCTTGATTATTTTGAATAATTTTGACTCTGGAGTTCAGTTAATTTGAAAGACGTTTAATCTATTTGAGGAGAAAAATGAAGGACATGATTTGGTGAGATTATAGGTATGATATAACATCATCTGATTCATCTTACCCTTCGAAATATTTAGATGTTTTCTTCAATTTTCTTTACTTAATAGAATTGGACATTTTGTAGTAATATGTGATGCATGTGATCTTAAATTGCGTTTCCCACTTCTTATATTGCACATATTTACAAATCTATAATTATAAGTACATGGAACTGATTTTATCTATAAGTACAGTATTTGAATTATGATACGAAGTACTTATAATTTAACTGGAAAGTTGTACCTCGGTGTTGTTATGTTGTACCGGCTAAAACTTTATACTCCCTCTGTCCCGGAATACTCGACCCGGTTTGACCGGCACAGAGTTTAAGGGACTTGAATTGACTTATTTAATTTAATAGGTAGTAATTGATAGTGGGGTATTATTTTAATGTAGTTAGTGGGAAATGTGTGAAGGGGTGGGGTTGGGGGAGAGTAGGAGTTGAATTTTTAATTATTTTTTGTATGGAGTAGGGGGTAGGTGGGTTAATAGGGGTGGAGTGAGAAATAATATAATATAGTTAGAATATTTCCATTTTTAGAAACAGGTCAAGTATTAAGGGACGGCCCGATAAGGAAAACAGGTCAAGTATTCCGGAACGGAGGGAGTATTTTTTATTAGTATTTTCTTATGACGGAAAAAAAATTATGATATTTTCTCCTTTCTTTTTTATTTGACGCGTTTTCCTTTTTGTAAAAGTTCTTTTAGTAGACACGTTTTTTATTTTGCGAAGTTTTGTAATGTAAATATCTTATTTCACCCTTACATGGTATGCGGGTACATGATTAGTATGTTAGGCCCTGTTTTGTTCACCTTATTTCCACTTATTTCAGAAAAAATAAGTTCAGTTAAGTTCAGATAAGTTCAAATAAGATAAATTCAGGGAAAATAAGGGTTAGCCAAGTACAACTTATAACTAAAATAAGTTTTAATAAGTTTTAATAAGTTTTAATAAGTTTTGATAAGTTTTAATTAGTTCAGATAAGTTTAGATAAGATAAGTTCAGAAAAAATAAGTGAAAATCAGGTGAATAGAACACACCCTTAGTGGGTAGAGGTATTATTATTATCTATTACCTTCCTTTGTCACATTTTCTTAATATTTGTGTCAAAATAAAGTGTGTCAAATAAAAAAGAACGGAGAAAGTATCATAACTTTCCTTTCCGTCATAAAAAAATAATCAAAAATATAAAGTTTTAGCCGGTAGAATATAACTATAAATTTTTTACTCAAAACATGAAAAATAAATTTAAAAGGTCAAAAAGGTCAATTGCCTATCACAAAATAAATACATACTTATATTCTAATTGTGCTAATTTAATAAAATAAAGTAAATTATATTACTTTATACTAAAATATACACCAGGAATTGCACATGTCACTTCTTGGTGTCAAATATTCCCGCCAAAAACCATTTTCCTAAAAAGTGTATCTGTTTTAATTTATATGTTTTTATGCTTTTGAACATACCATATTGAAACATTTGAAAGAAATTGATAATTGATGCCATATTCCGTTTATTTTTGGACTTTAATTACTTTAAGTACAATTGTGTACTACTACGTATTTGTTATTCCTAAGTTACTTATTTTCTTACATTTAAAACCGGCCTTATAATATTTGTACAATGATCTTTTAGTATGGTTTTAGAAGAGTTTATTTGCAATTATTATCGATTTAAAATTGATTATAAACCATTATTTTATATGATACACTCTATATATCTCGTGCTTACTATATACTAAAAGAGACACCAGGAATGACACGTGCGATTTTTTCCCGCCAAAATGTTTTTTTATTTTTTTACTTTAAAATAAATAAATTACATTACGTTTTTTTAGGAAACTAAGATAAAAATATATTTTAATTACCATAGATGTGTACTACTGCATAATATCTTATTGGAGGAAAGCTAAATCAATATTATTTTTTCCTTTATGATATAATGTTATTTATGTATTATTATAACTTTTTAATCTGATAAGAAATATGAAAATATTGATAAATGAACTTTTAATGTTAGTCTACTATTAATAATATAATACATGGTAACTGGTAAGTAAGAATGTTAATTAAAATAATAATACATGGTAAGTAGACTAACATATAAGTTTATTTATCAAGATTTTACTCAATTCAAAATATGTTGTATTTGACTAACTCGGTTAAGGTAGGGTCTTTTCGAAAATTAGTCTTGAGTCATTCGGGTTTGGTTAACGTTGTTAGATCGCTCTACATACAAGTAAACGACTGTAATTTTAAACTTTTTATGTAATATGCAAATTTAGTTCATTTGAATATTATTTTTACACAACTTTGAATTTATACTTTTTCATATATCTTTTTTACTTTCATGTTTTTTTCTAATATCACAAGCAGTAGCCGTGCGTTGCACGGGCCCTAAACTAGTAAAAAAAAAAAAAAAAAAAAAGGAAAGTCCTAAAATTAAAGAAAAGATCGAGAGAAGAGAGATTAAATGAACAAGCTTCTAAAATATAGATTGACAAGTGTTTAACTGAAGAAAACCAAAGGAATTTAGTTGTCGGAAGAAACAAAAGGTAAGAACCCTAAGACTCACAATGGAAGTGAGAAGAAACTCTCAATTTTTTCGAGAGGATTTGACCTGCTTGCTTTCAAATTTTTTTCTAAAGTTTGTATTTGATATTTTTATTATTTTTTTTTTTTTATATAGGCTGAATTTTGTATAAAATAAAGAGTTATTACACAACTACATACGACAAAGTAAAGCTACACTAAGGTCTTTAAAGACCATTACATATTTTAAAGTAACCAGCTCTTCTCGAATCGGCCCGTGGTTGTTGGAAATGCCTTTCGAACACCCTCTACATGATGATGTCTTACCAAGGCAATTTGTGGCTGAACTTCCTTTATAGAAGATGGACTGATGTTGGGCAAATTACCAATAGGAGTCTCCTTAAAGTACCTGTAGAACTTGGAAAACAAAGAAAGGAGCGAAAGAGAAACAATGATACGGCTAGGTTAATAGACCTTGTGAATTGCTCACAAGCGTCTGAAGACTTCTTTAGCATACTATGAACCCCCATAAAATGGGGAGCAACGTTAAAATAAAGGTTTTTGAAAGCGTTAAAAACAACTTCTAACGCTAACCTAAAATGAGGGATAACAAAAGTTACCCTCCGCGACCAAAGGACGACCCAACCCCAATAACACCGAACCCTCCCATTACCCATTACTCCTTCCCTAATGGCACATCTAAGACAACAAATCCCAAGTCCACACTCAAACCCTACGGAGTCACGCTCCATTCTTTCAACAACAGCTCCGATGATGGGGAGCCTAATCTGACCCTTTAACTCCCCACATACAACACAAACCCCCATTTTTGAACTAACACTAAGGGATGAAACCACCTCCAAATTGAAAATATGTTTAACATATATCCAATTAAAACCAGAAAACCTAATTGAACACCACAATCAACAACCTCATACGTACAAGCAACAACTTATAAATTCAAGAAGAAACCAAATTACTACCCAAACTAACCAAACTAAGGAAGAAAAACGAAACATACTACACTTATTAACCAAGAGAACAACCCAAGACAAAGCACAAAAGTATATGGGAAACACAATCAGCCAAATCAAACCCAAAAACGTCATGAAACCCTAACAAACCTTTACCTTTAGCGTCAAGGTCGGGGTGAGTCGACACTACAAGACGGCGACGAATGTTTTTACCATCCAGGTCGGGGTGGTCCGACACAAAACAAGACGACGGCGATTATAAGGGCTTGGGAAAGACAAGCCGTAAATCACAACGGGGCACTACCGAAATCCTACTTAAGAACACAAACCAACCACTAAATCCCCTTCCAATCATAAACCCTAACCCTAAAAAGTACCTTTACCGACGAAACGCGGCGGCGCCGATTGGAGATGGTTTGGAAGAGGCGCCCAAGATGTGACCTTGACCCGAATACTAACCTCCGATTCCAAAACAGAGCTTTGCTTGGATACTCCGGTGACACGAACTAGAACTCGGCGAGAAGGGGCGACGAACTAAGAGAAGGTAGAAGCGATGCTTGGCTCCTCTTTCGGCTTCTCCACCGAGAGAAACAACCGTACTACGACGATGCAGACCCTAAGCTATGAACAGAGAAGCTTGCCGGCGACCCGAATTGTACGGCAAAATCAGGCCGCCGACAAGCCAAAGAAGATCTAGGGTTTTGGTGTTTTTTTTAGAGAGAAGGGAGAGAAAACCTTTTAGAGAGAGAAAGCCCGTGAAGTTTTACTTTTATTTTTACTTTTATTATTATTCTCGATATGTTAATCTTGTCACAATTATGTATACTTTTGAGACTTATTTATTTTGTTAGTTTTTTTGTATATTACAATTGATGTAAAGTGGGAAATCATTTTTTTTTTGTAATCGTAAGAATTATTTTGGAATTACCAAATTAATTAAATGCTGATGTTTAGGCTGACAATTGTTTATGCTGAATTTTTTTTTTAATAAAAAATTATGAAAAGGGACCCGTTAGGTATAAAAAGAGTTCTCTCGTGTATAATAACAAAAAAAGTAAAATATTCAAAGAGACCCCCTATCTAACATATGGGGTCTGAGTTTGTTAATTATAAAAATATTATAAAACTCAAAGAGACCCCTTATCTTACATATGAGGTCTTAGTTTGTTGGATAAATTAATATTAAAAAAATTCAAAGAGACCCCCTATGTCAAATACAGGGTCTGAATTTTTTTACAAACAGACCTCATATCTCTAATAGGGGTCTCTTCCCCTTTTATATTATTTTTTGCACGGTTAACATTGTAGACCCCTTTTCTTAAATAACGGGTCTCTTGTTTCAAACAAACAGACCCCCTCTAGATGAGGGGGTCTCTTTTACAAAGAGACCCCCAGAGACCCTCTTAAATTGGGTTTCTTATGCCATTTTGAACGGGTCTCTTTGCCCTTTTTTGTAGTAGTGGTGGTGGAGACGGGGGTACGAATTTTAGGCGGGTACGTGGATGCTCCGCCCCGCCTCAAAGTCATCTCTAACTAAATAAAGTAAATGGTGGGGGTAAGTGGTAAGTGATCGGATAATGAGATAGATGAGACGAGTATTGAGTGGGTGTGACTAGCTGTAGTGTAAAGGGTGGATGAGAATAACTTTATTTTTGACACAAGTGATGAATGATGATGCAATTGTTTTTTTTAATATATTAGACATCGAATGAGACAATAACAAATTTGTGCATATTATTTTCAATTAGGAAAATATCTATCAGCTCTATTTTGATAGTAATTATCTACCAATATAATTTAGATTTCATAATTCGTATATATTTACAATTAGGTTATAAATCGTGCATAGCGCGGGTACTATACTAGTTATATTATACTAAAACAGATACCAGGAATAATATGTGTCACTCTTTGGTGCAAAATTTTCCCGCCAAAATCCGCTTTCCTACAAAAATATAGGATTATAGAATATGATAATATTAGACGATTTTGGTAATATTTTAATGAAATCAATAAATAAAAATATTTTTAGTAAATATTTTGGACAAACTAACGTATTAAGCATATCGAATATTTTGGTCAAATCTATATATTATTAAAACTCCAAGGCAAAGAATGTCATCTCGTCATATGTCGCTCCTACATAACAATGACGTGACGTATCGTCATCTTTGACATGGCAACTCATAAAATTTTCTTGATCATGAAAAAAATGTTAGTTATAAGTTTCGAACGTGTGACCTATCATTTGTTAATCACATAGTTTAACCGCTATACCACAACTCATTTTGTTGTTTCTTACACGTTCAAAATTATATGAAATCAATATAATTAGAAAGTGATTTAAATCATTTCTTAATAGTCTTGCACACTAATTAGTCATTAAATTTACGAGTTACTAATCCTTATATGATAAAATTTATTAAAGTATACTCAAAGCAAGATATATTGTAAGCTAACAAATTAAATTAGACTAAAAATGAGTTATATAATAATCTAATTGATTCATTTTCATACTATCCAAGGCATCGCCCTGGACACTAACTAGTTATCACATTAAACATATAAATTTTATATTAGTATGGCGAAGATTGCATATTAGATGATTAAATGATCGAGTACGTTTAGAATTTATTAATTACACATTACCTGTAAGTAATAAATAAACATTTTATAAAAAAGATGGTCAAATGATAATTTTCGAATATTCGTATGTGCACGGACCTAATATAGTGAGTTGTTAACCTTGTGCGTATACTGAAACTCTAAAAGAATTATCTTTTTAATAGTCATTTAATTCTGTAATTAGATAGCTGGGTACAATTTAAAATGACCTTGAGGTATTTTATCATTGTGCAGATTATAATTTAAGACTACTTGTGAATATGTTATGTTTCTAGCTCTTCTATTTTTTTACACCCTCTGTCCCAGAAAAGTTTTTTACATAACATATTTACTTGTCCAAAAAAGATGGTGAAATTTGTCTTAGATGTAAACTTTTACAAAAAGAATCGTCAAATAGTAGTTTGTGAATTGTGCTAAAAATAAGTGAAATGTATTGCAATTAAAAATGAACGGAGGAAATATTTTCTTTAGTATGCGCAAATGTCACTACAAAAATGTGTATCTTTAATGACAACCTAATAACGACGGTCAAATATTCCGTTGCCAAAAGCCTTTTGCGACGGGGGTAACAACCAAACAAAGACGGGAACAACCGTCGCAAATGTCTTTTACGACGAATTAACGACGAGATTTTCCATTAACGACGGCCCCCTTTTATGACGGGTTCGTGACAGAAAATCTCGTCGTTAATCAACGATTATTGGCCCTTGACGACGGAAATTTCTGTCGTTAATGGTACAATTTGTTGTAGTGTGTGCAGTCGGACTATTGTTAGACACGCTTCTCATACGAATCACATACTCCATCCGTCCGGAATAATTCTCATAACATATACAATTCAAATTAGTACACTATAAGAATTTGTATCTTTAATGACAACCTAATTACGACGGGTCAAAAATCTCGTCGTAAAAGCCTTTTGCGACGGGACTAACAACCAAACAAAGACGGGAACAATCATTGCAAATGTATTTTACGACGGGTTAACGATGGGATTTTCCATTAACGATGACCCCCTTTTATGATGGATTCGAGACATGAAATTCCGTCATTAATTAACGATTATTGGCATTTAGCGACGGGATTTCCTGTCGTTAATGGTACAATTTCTTGTAGTGGTAACGTGAAACTAAGATTTAACAAGAGTAAGAAAACTAAGTCTATATTAAAATAATTAAGCCTGAGAGGTTTTCTCAATCACCAAAGAGCAAAATGGCTAACGGAGCTTCCGATCCAATCATGACCTTGACGATCAAGATTTCCCCTTAACAACAATTATGCCTCTTGGTACTTCAATTGACATGATCCCTCTGCAGTTGTGTGAATTAAATGTTGATCAATTAATAGATAATTTATAATTGCATGAAATTAATCATAAGAATTATTAAAAGAAAATTAAATGTACCACCCCACTTATTAGTATGGTTTTTCTCTCGTTGGGGTTGCTGGTAAAACCATTTTAATCTCTTGTAATTAATAACCAAAATTAACCTCTTTTGAAAAATTAAAAATTAATACTACATATGAATTACAAAGTAATAAAGAAAACTCGCAATGAAGAAAAAAAGACCATGATTCACAAAAAACAAATACTATAATTGGTATTTTTACCTCTGGCCTTTTAGACTAAATATTCAGGTAATTCACTGATTTGATTTTTGGATACACAAATTCTTATTTACAATGGGTGTACAATAAATATTGTACACCGAAGTAAAAGTTAACTCAAAATGCTTAAAAGTTAAGCTTATATATGTAAAAGTTATCTATTTTTAAGTGATTAATTTTTTCATTTTAATAAAACTTATTTCTTCAAAATCACTTATAATGTATAAAATTAATCATTTAATCATTTCTATCAACTTTCTTTTTTACTAATATAAAAGTTAATTAAAACTAGGTTAAAGTTACGAAAAAATGGGTAAAAGTTATCTTGGTGTACAATAAATTTATTGTACACCTTGTGCGCGCAAGACCTTTTGTTTTTGATAATCATGAAGCTATTTTTTTTTTCTTCTTCTTCTTCGTCATTGTGCTTATTTTGGACATGAATATGTAATATTAATATATCATGATGATTTTTTATTTTTTTTTGAATTGTAGTGTTGTAGTAGTACTAATGTAGAAAATCACTATTTATAGTTGGAATATTGTTTTGCAACAAATATTTAAACTTTAAACCGTTTGTTATTATATCTCTTGAAATGGAAATATAGATTACTTTCACATTGTATGTTACATATTCATTACGTGTGAACAACTACATGCATTAATATGCTTATTGTAAATTTGTTTATGATTCATGTAATCGTATCCCCAAAATCATAAATTTATTTGGTTGATTCTTTACCTTTTAACATATAATAAAAATGATTGATTTACTTTGTTATTCTTTACCTATTTGAGAAAATATTTTCCCTAGTTTAGCCCTTAACCCCTAAACTTTCTTTTCTATGTTATAATTTTTTTTTTTATAATCAAGGTGTCCGCCGCCAATAGTTGTGACTAACCCTCTCGCCCCACGTGCTCCAATTAAGGGTAAACGGATGGCAAAAGATTTTGTTTTCTTTCACATAGGTTGGGATTTGATACCTCATCCTATTAGCTAAAAGACAAAGTGAGCAAACACTATGACAAGACCTTCTTGTTATATTGTGCGAAATATTAATAATTAATTACAAACTTTTATATAAGGCGGTCTTACACAAAAGACCACCTTGGTGTCATATAAGTTAAAGAATGAAATCAATTAGTTAAGCACTAGAACTAATTAGTTAAATACTAAAATCAAATAGTTAAACAATGAAATTAATTAGTTCAACGCTAAAACTAATTAGTTAAGAAATGGAACCAATTAGTTAAGCAATCAAAGTGGTCTTTCCGGTAAGGCGGTCTTACACAAAAGTTACCGATAATTAATAACCTATATACTAAAAGACACACCGGGAATGACATGTGTCATCTCCTTTTGAATCCTTAGTATTCTTTTATTTTTTTATTTATTAAATTATCTAATAGGGAAAGAATATGTGTATTCTTGTTCAAACATATCCTAAAATTTATCTAATATGTCTTTCCTAGATGATTAAATAATTTTACAAAATATTATATCAGACATTATATGGAATTAATCAAATAAAAGTAAAAAACTCATTAATTTAGGAAAATAATCAATAATTACAATATTGCATCACTCTATTTTTAGTCTTCTCAAAGAATAATTATTCATGTAAATATTCCATCAAATATACATAAACAATTAAAATAAATTTTAAGTTTACTTAATTGTATTACGCAACTTTTATTTTACTTAAATATTAGTACTCCCTCCGTTCTTGAATGTTAGTCCCTTTTTGAAATCTAAGACAATCCAACAAAAGTACAATTGTCACGTGAATTTCAATAGAATATAACTCATGTGGGTATGAGAGATAAATAATTAAGGGGTTTAGTGGTGATAAAAAAAGGTTACTTGAGAGTAAACATGAAACTCTTTTGGATATTTCATTAGTACAAAAAATGCATGTTGCTTCACCTTAAATTCATTGAACCTAAACATGCTCGAAGCAAATTAAGTTACATTTCCTTCGGTACTATTTTTGGGATTGAAGCATTTGATAGATTTTGAGATTCTGTCAAGTATATTGCATCGGGCTTAATAGAGTTCGAAGCATTTAAACATGAAATAAATCCGCTAAAATAATTTAATATTTCCGCCAAAAAGAAAACGCTTCGGGCCTATTTATAAACGATGAAATAAGATTCTTGGTAAGCAAGCTGCGCAAGGCCCAATTGAATCGGCCACAGAAGGTTCAATTCATTTGATGCCCCATTCCAAGCTGTAATTACTATACCCACGACTGGCCTCTACCCCTCATTCCCCAAAAGTGCAGAACCACGAGCAACCTCCATTACTAACTCCCACTTCTCTCCACTTCTCCGGTCTCCACGGCGCACTTCTCCGGTCACAGGGCGAAGTGATTCACTATGGAACATCATAAATATGCGCAAGAAAATTCAATCATAAAAAGTAAATTAGAAAAAACAACCAAAATATACTATCCACCATTGTTGCTGCTAGTAAACTGAAGGAAATAATGCTCTTGGTCCAAGTATGCATTTAATGGTAAGTCTAATAAATGCGGTTCAGTGTTAATTATACAAGTTAATAATTCAGTGAGATCAAGTGAACTGTATGCCTAGCTAGAGGCCGTTTCAGTTCAAGTGGATTAATGATATTGATCCACAACTTACTCTTGACTGAACCCGTAGGGTCACACAAATAGTACGTAAACGGATCAAGTATTTAATGGTATTAAATACTCCATCTATGGATATCCGGAATCCACGGATCTTGGTTCCAGTGGGAGCTGAGATCGTCAAAAGCAAATAATGAATACTCCGGAAACGATGATATTGCCGGAAACGGAAATATGGATCGTATCGGAAATATAAATATTATCCAAGTCGTAGATGTTGCCAGAAACGGAAACATGGTACGTATCGGAAAATATTATCGGAAATGGAAATATTGTCGGAATCGGAAATATTGCCGGAAACGGATATATTGTCAGAATCGGAAATATTATCGGAATCGGAAAATACTTCCGGAAACGGAAATATTAAATATTTGTTCGAAATGGAAATTTATTCCGGAATCGGAAATATTAAATATTGATCGTATCGGAAATGAATTCCGAAATCGAAAAATTAATCGGAAGCGCGTCGTACGAATAAAATCGGACGAGCTTGCTAGATGCAAGGCCTAGCACGAAGCTAGGCCCAACGCCAAGCGAAGCCCGCGCGACCAAGCAAGCAAAGCCCAACACGAGCAAGGCCAGCAGGCGCGCCCCTCGTGGGCTGCGAGCTGTTGCTGGGCCAGGCCTCGGCGCATGGCGCCCCTAGTGGGCTGTTGTGCGTGTGTGAGTGTTTGTGCTTGTGTACGAAACCTTGATCGATTAGGATTCGTTTATATTGATTTCCTAAATCTACTAGATAAATTAAGTGATTGAATTTAAGATTAATTCAGATTCGCCAAATCGTTTCCTAGTAGGATTCTTATATCCGATACCCATACCCTATAAATAGGTGATGATGGTTCACAATTTATAACGAGTAATTCAAGTATTCATTCAAGTTTTAGGCTTAAAACTTAGACTTTTATTTGTCATAAAAATCCGAAATTTATAGTACCTTTGGCGCAATTCTAGTTAATTAAACCTAAGGCGGATCCGAGCGTGCTGTGGACTATCTACGGAGGGACGACACTTGGAATCCTAAAGACTTGTTCTTGTTCGATTTGGGTGCAGCAAGGGAGGGCACGCTACAAAGAGTATGCATTCTAAATTATGCTAATTATTATGTGGCAATTAATTTGGAATCCTGGCTTTTATGGTTTTTCCGCGTGATTTATATTCAATTATATGTATCATAACCTAACATAAGTTGTTACTTTCATCGATCAGTTCTGCACTCGAGTTCATTGGAATTGGAAGATTCATTCGAAGATTCATCAGAATAGAAAGGTTAGTTGCACTACCGATTTAATTTTCTATTATTTATGATGTAATTAGTCGGAATTGAGGGAGGTTTTCGCGTTTCTTGCCCACCAAATGTCTGTTTCAATGGCGTTGGTGGTGTTGTGAGGTATTCATTGCAAAAGCCTACTGCTTTTCTTTACCATAACTGATTATACTTGTATAAATAATTAGAATTTTAATTTGGTTTAATTGTTTTGGATTGATTGCTTAAAGAGGATGGAAACTAATAATTTGATGTAACTCATATCGCAGATAAAGAAGGGCGCTCCTGCTATCCTTTGAAGTTGGTTCAGAATTTGAAGTTTTGGCTGAGAAGTTCCTGTTCTAGACAAAGTGAAGAATTCAGACATAACGAAGGAGATTCTAGAGGTTAGCACACATAACATTTTCCCCCTTTTGTCCATTGAAAGTGGAACATTATTCTATTCTCAAAGTACTTGGTGATTTGATATACCTTGAATGCTCTAAGTAACTTCCTGTCTCTCTATTCGTAACTAGAAATTATTGCGATTTGATTTGGAATTATTTGTTATACTCCATTTTGAGTGTTTGGTTGTTGGTGATTTCTGGTTGCTGGATTCTTTCTAATGGTGTGTTGGTTCTGTTTGGTTGTCGCTGGTATGGTCTGTTGGAGTAGTAGGGTAGTTGGTGGCCTTAGTGTTGTTGGCTAGGGAATGTTGCAGGTCTGAGTTTTCTGCAGCCTGTGTTAGTGGTTGCAGGTGTTTCTGCGGATTGCCATTGTGTGTACCCGAGTGTAGATTCATTTCATAGTTTTTGATTATCTAATTCCTGGATTTAGCTACTATAAGTTGCATTTCAGTGTTGAAGGAAACAACAACTAAGGTTTTGATAGAAGTGTCTGAATTTTCTGCAATAGAAACATGAATCAAGAAAGTCTTATGGGTTATCCATTACATACCTTTGAGGCCATTCTTTGAGGGTGTTTCAACCACTACCACATAAAATGGATCCTTCTTATGACAGGGTTTGGGAATTGTCTGATGTACCCAGCATCACCCCTGAATAATGATTCATAGGGATGAACCACTAGTGAAATTTGAACTAGCAATCTAGCACTTTTGCAGACTTTCTTTTTAGTACAAAATCTTTTAAACTGCGGTAAGGGCCATAATTTCAGTAACAGTTTCCCAACTGGAAATATGTAGTTTATTTTTGTATCTCATGAAAAGGTTACAATAGAAAACCTGACATGTTTTTTTGTTTTCATCAGTGTTGTGGTTTATATGAGCTTGTATCAGCTTCTTATGGCTCCTATTGACTCTCTGTTAACTGATACATAATGGCCTTTTAGTACTTGGACAAAATGAAATTGGTCATTTGAAGAACTCATATGTATCTTCCTGCCTACACTGTGTACTTATGTAATTTGTCTGATTAGTAGTTCTGATAATAGTACTGTAGTCTGCTGTTATTTGCATGATTTTGTTCTTTATTCTGATAGCCTTTGATTCCATGGTGTTGATCTTCATTTTGGTAATATACTGCATGCACTTCTTTCTTTTTTTTTTTTTTCGTGAAGAAGAGGTTGGTCAGTTGCAAACAACCTCCCTTCTACCCCAAAGGTAATCCAACCCCTCCACACCCTGCCAAATAGGAATCTCTTAAGAAGTATTGACTTAATGTTATGTAGTTGTGATTAGCTGGTTACTGCGTCAAGTTCCACCCAACTCTAGACTAGACAGTGAAAAATACAACTATAAAAGACTTAAGATTCTGAAAGAAAAGGTTGAGGTGATCCAAAACGTCTTTCTTTTCGGGAGTCCGGAAAACCAAACAAGAAGTACGAATAGTTCCTCAAAATAATACTTCTCCGTCCCAGATTAGTTGTTACACTTTCCTTTTTCGTCTGTCCCAGATTAGTTGTTACACTTCTAAATTAGGAGTGACCCCACAATTATTATATTGTCTCTCCCTTCCCACTATTTTTTTTTGTCCCCACACCCTCTCTCATTCAATTAAAAAAATACCCCACTAACTCCTATCACGTCTACTTTTCCAATAAAATAACAATTGATAACCAACCAACCACTTATCACCTAAAACTTTGTGCAACGATAAGTGTAACAACTAATCTAGGACGGAGGGAGTAACAGTAAACATCTACAGACAAGGTGAAAAAATAACAGGAGTATACGTATACGAGTAGTTTAATACTCCCTCCGTCCCGAAATACTTGACCTGTTTTCCTTATCGGGCCGTCCCTTAATACTTGACCTGTTTCTAAAAATGGAAATATTCTAACAATATTATATTATTTTTCACTCCACCCTTATTAACCCACCTACCCCTACTCCATACAAAAAATAATTAAAAATTCAACCCCTACTCTCCTCCAACCCCACCTCTTAACCCACCTCCCACTAACTACATTAAAATAATACTCCACTATCAACTACTACCAATTAAATTAAATAAGTCAATTCAAGTCCCTTTAAATCTGTACCGGTCAAACCGGATCGAGTATTTCGGGACGGAGAGAGTAGCTACAAATGGACGGAGTAACAGAAGTAAACAGCTACATACAAGGTGAAAAAATAATAGGAGTATACGTATACCAGTAGTTTAATAACATCCCAGATACACCTCCAGAAAGAGCTTCCTTTTATAAGGAAACCAAAGATAAGAGATATACAAGTTTAATAATAAGGTGGCATGTGTGTCTCAAACTTTAAGATGATGCGATTTGACACTGTTGGTAAACCCGGAAATAGCACCGTGAATAGGTACAGTCATACATAGACTAACCCTTCACACAAGAACATACAACTCTGAAGCGTGATTATGTGGTTTATGTTATTTTAAATTTTCAAAAATTTGTATTGGAAGATGCACAAGTGCTTTTTAAAAATTTAAAATAACTAACAAGGTGGCTGTCTGCCATTAGTTATGTGGATTTTCAGTGTTAGCTCCTATTATTCTTGGTGTCTGTCTTTTACTTTAAACATAAACCTGCATTATTGAGTTGTTTCCATAAAACATTCCCCAGTTTTTTAGGACCTTGGACCGAGTAATAGGTGGCTATCTGACACTACTACACTTGATTTTTTTCGGGGGCTTTGTTGAATGATTGGTAGTCTCCTGATTTTTCACATGTAACAAGGATCTATTATAATAAATAAGATCAATGGGCCAAATCCGTTAAACTTCTACTCACTAGTAGAAAAATCGACATGTGCTTCCCTTCAAGTGCGGGTCATTTTGTAAATTGGCAGCACTTAATAGCATACAAAAGAAAAGGAAAAATATATTTTCACAAGTGCGGGCTCATTTTAGAAAATTGGCAGCACTTGAGTTCAAGTGCGGGCTTTAAACTCAAGTGCTGCTCATTTAAAAATGAGCCGCGCAAAATTTGTCAAAACTCAAAAACTACATACAGCCTTTCGAAAAAAAAACAAACAAACAAATATACAACCTCATATTTCTCTCTCCCCGATACTTCTCCCTCTTCCTTTCCTCTTCACCTTCGTTTTCTCTATCCTATGTCGTCACCGTCGCCGTCGCTTCCTCACCGCCGGAGATCATCGTCTAACATTTGTATCGCTGTGTAGTTGTTCATGGTTGGTGTGGGGTTGATTGTTGCAGCAGCTCCACTCTCCATCTCACGTGTCTCTGCGCTCTCTCTCATCTCCAGTCCAGACCTTTGCCGTCAACGGTGGTCGTGAATCCACCATCAACTTTACTCCATTATCAATTGGTGAGCTCTTTAACCCATTCCATAAATCAATTGAATTGAGTAATTAAAATTAACAATTGAGAAAACCCTAACTTACTCTAATTATCATCAATTTCTCATTTTGATGATGCGTAAATGGTTTCAATGAGTAGATTAAGATATATTGATTATGTAATGTTAATGTTGCCTGGCTTATTCCTCTTTATCTTTGCGATTCAATGTTTTAGTGTAATTTCGATTTAAAGTTCCGGTTCATAGGTTGAATCCATCTTCAGTTGATTGGTTAGGTTTTACTTTTTCATGGTTTATAGGTCATAGATTGAGCTTTCTAGTTGATCAATTTTCCATTTTCTTTGATTTTTTTGGCCTGAATTATTTGTTTTCATGTTTTTTTTATCAATTTTACTTATGATTTGTGTTTCACTGAAATATCAGTTTAATTTCAAATTATTGATTTTGGAATTTCCATTGTTTAACTCTTGTTTAGCATATCAATTTCTCTGATTTTGATTAGAATTTATATCTGATCTGTGTTCATGTGCCTAAGGAGTCACATCATTATAAATGGGAAGTTCTCAGGCGGTTTGACATTAATTTATTGTAGATAATTCACAAGTCTGGTCATGAGGTTCTACAAGTCTTAGGAATTTAGATGTTGGTTAGCTTGAATAACGCATTTGTGGAGTGAGCGCAAGGAACAATGGATTGTGTAGTTAGTATGATGAGTGTTGGGGTTGGTCTCGTATCTGTACAAGACTATTAGTCGGCGTAGGCTTGTAGCAGTGTGTGTGTGAGGCTGTAGGGGGTTGGTTTATTGGGTCAAATCTATGGAAACATACTAGTTCAAAGGCAAGAAATGGGGAACCATAAGATGAGATGTCAGTCATTTTTTGTTTTGGCACCGTGAAAAGCTTTAAGCTTGATCACAAGCTTTCCACTTGATCACAATCAATATTTCTTCCTGATATCGTTCAAGTCTCACAGTTATTATTTATGTGGAAGCGTCATTGTTATTATTTTCTTCCAGTACATTACATCAGCTGATCATGTTTTGAAGCGACATCATCTTTCATTTTTGTCTGATGCTCTCATATAATCTCGTGTCGTTATTCCATCATGTTTCATTTTTTTTCTATGATCTACATCATACATCCCTGGTGGCACAAAGCAGTCAACTAATATTGAAACATGAAGATTTCCTCAATATACAAGTAATGTTCCCTTCCTTTCTTACAGCAAATAGTCTGATTGCTTGAGCTTGAGACAGTTCTTTAAGTCAAGCTGGGTTGAGCTAGAGCTCTCTGTGTGAATTCCTTTATAATGATGGTCTTAGAATAATCTTCTTTCTTAGTAATTATTTATGTGCTATCTTTCAGGAAGTCAAGCTAGAGCTGATTCTCGAGAATCTCGACATATGCATTCAATGTGATTGTGTCCCATCATCAGCTGAAGTAAGGAAGCTAGAAGGAAATAAACTTCTGGAGAATGCTGGTGAGTTTGATTCTTATTAGCCTCATTGGTAAAATGCAGAAGTTTTAAAAACAAATGAATTAAAGGCGCAAACATCTCCTAGAGTCCTAGGCTTAAGAATCTATTCTCAACTAGGTTAGCACCCGTGCGTCGCACGGTATTTAAACAACTAATAAGATGCATAATTAGCTCCCGTTATTTAAACAACTATTTATTACTACTCCGTACACTATAATGACAACAGAGATGTTAATCAGTCAAAAGTCAATACAAATAAGAGTACAATATGGATCATATCAAGTTTAAGAATCTCCTAGAGTCCTAGGCTTAAGAATCTCCTAGAGTCCTAGGCTTAAGAATCTCTTCACTTTCGCTGCACCCACCCAGACCACATGCAATACTTTGCTTAACTTTGATGATACACACTCCTACAAAACCACAAATCAGTGAATCACACAGTTATAACACAAATATAAAATATTGCAGATTGAGTTGCATCAATTACATAGGGTAAGATAACCAAAAGACAAAATAAATGTATTATATTAAGACAAAAGCTACTATACAACCATTTGAAAATAAATAAATGAAAGATGCATAATTAAATTCTTTGCATTTAGAATGCATTTTATCGCCATAGGGAGTAAGGAAAAGAAAGAAGAAGAAGATAAAAAGAAGACTGAAGATGCCTAATTAAATTCCAGTATATTTCAAACAATAGAATAATATTAAAAGAAATCTCCAAGCTCTCCTGAGTCTAATTTTTTTTTTTTGAGATTCTCCGATTTCCATGTTGCAAATGGTAGAATTGTACCGGATCAGTTTACACAATACGAATTGCTGTAAGTTTCACAAATAAATTATTGTTTAGCCACTAACATAGATGTCAGGGGTGGGTATTTGACAATTCATCAATAAGTATATTATAAGTGGCTATTTGACTTTGATGTCATCATAAAGTTTGTTCATCTTTTCTTGGCATATCTTCTTTTTCTCCCTAAATGTGCTTCATCAAGAGTGTTATCTCATTTCAAGGCTTCTAAAACTGCCTTTTTAAGGCTCTAGAAAACCAAGATCATATTTTCACATACACGATAAAAAAAAGGTGGTTTCTTTGCTGAGCCAATTTGCATAAATGAGATGTTTTGACATGTAGAATAAATATAATCATCAAAGGAAACAATAGGCTGATCATAAAATATAACTAAGAAACAACCACGAGTAAAAAAAGTGAATTGCTTGACTATTGGCAGAAAATAAGCCAAATAAAAGTAGGTGAGGATAAGTGTTTGAAACATTATACTAAGTATAGTGAACATGTAAATGGTTCCAAATACTTATTTAAGTTCATTAGTTGAAACTTAGGAGCGAAATAAGCCATTTTAGTAAAAATATGAACTATAATGAACAAACGAGCCTTACATGTGCATAACATGACCAAAGTAGGTGAAAATGAGTGTTTGTAACATAAAACTAAGTATATTAAATATATAAAGGGTTTAAAATACTGATCAAAATAAGCCATTTTAGTCATTTTAGTCAAAATGTGACCTATAATGATCAAACGAGGCTTAAATGTGTATAAGTTGACCAAAGTAGGTGAGAATAAGTCTTTGAAATACTATACTAAGTCTAATGAACATGTAAATGGTTTCAAATACTTATTTAAGTTCATTAGTTAAAACTTAGGAGCGGAATAAGTCATTTTAGTCCAAATATGGACATATGAGGCTTAAATGTGCATAACATGAACAAAGTAGGTGAGAATGAGTCTTTGAAATATAAAACTAAGTATAATAAACATCTAAAGGGTTTAAAATACTTATTTAGGTTCATTGGTTGAAAGTTAGAATCGAAATAAGCCATTTTAGTCAAAATGTGACCTATAATGATCAAACGAGCCTTAAATGTGTATAAGTTGACCAAAACAGGTGAGATTAAGTATTTGAAATATTACACTATGTCTAATGAACATGTAAATGGTTTCAAATACTTATTTAAGTTCATTAGTTGAAAGTTAGGAGCGAAATAAGCCATTATAGTCAAAATTTGAACTATAATAAACAAACGAGCTTTAAATGTGCATAACATGACCAAAGTAGGTGAGAATGAGTGTTTGAAACATAAAACTAAGTATATTAAACATCCAAAAGGTTTAAAATACTTATTTAGGTTCATTGGTTGAAAGTTAGAATCGAAATAAGCCATTTTTATTATTATAAGGTTCATTATTTCATTGTTGTGAGCAAATTATGTCTTACTTTAATGTACCATACAATATTTATAATATAACTAACATATATTTTTTTCTTCGATGGTCGATTTTTGTTAGGTATTAAACAATCCGAGGGAAACCATTGAGTAGATAAATGAAGTTCGAGAAAAGTTGGCAAACTTCATTACCATTTATTGTCTTTGATATTTTCTTGTAGTGAATCTTAGATTATTGATGCTAGTTTTTCATAGGATTGTAATGTAATCAATTTTTATATTTATAATTATATACTATTCAATTTAATTATCTATATAATTGGATACTTTTTTTTATGTGATGTCTGAAGGTTAACTAGTGGACGTGATCTAATTGTATAATATATAGTAGAGATATCAGTTATATATATATATATATTTCTAGATCAATTGCGGCTCATTTATATATCAAGTGCGGCTCTTTTTCATGCATGTGCTGCTCATTTTCATGTCAAGTGCGGGCTAATTTCCAAAATTGGCAGCACAAAATTTGTCAAGTGCGGGCTAATTTTCAAAATTGGCAGCACAAACTTTGTCAAGTGCGGGCTCATATTGCAAAATTGGCAGCACCAAATTTGTCAAGTGCGGGCTTATTTTGTAAATTGGCAGCACTTGAAGTATCAAGTGCTGCCAATATTTTGGCAGCACTTGAGAAACATCAAGTGCGGGCAAGCCATGTGCTGCACATGTAAAAGCCCGCACTTAACCCCTTAAAATGAGCCCGCACTTGAGCTTTTTTCCTCTAGTGATACAACCTACTAGAGAATGGCGTTAGAGTTCAATTAGTTTCTCTTTGTGACTAGGTCTACACAAAAAGTTCGGTGAAATTTTTTGTTGTTATTATGCTATCTGTTGATGTTGTTATGCTATCTGTTGCTGCTATTATGCTATTTGCTGTTGCTTTTATGCTTTGCTGATGTATGCTATTGTTCATATAAAATGTCATTTGGTGTATGCTGTTATGTTGTTATGCTATTTTCCCGATGAAATTGTAATCATGTTCACTTATTTTTGACAAATGGTAAAAAACAAATTTTCGATTTTTTTAGGTGGTAAAAATAATTTGTCCTTATCTTATCCACTTGCCCAAACCATTTAATTTATGTTTTAACAAAAAAGTAACTTCGTCCCGTTTATGGGTACCCTTTAAAGATTTTAATTTCATGTAGTTTTTGTTTAGTTTTTCAAATTTTGAATATTAATTAATGGGATCTTTTTTCTTGTTTTTTTTTTCTTCTTGTTTTAGGTGTTGGTGACTAGTAGTAGCAAATGATATTCTTTGTTGATTAAGGTAATATTTTTATTTTCTTTGATCTTTCTCTTTAATGCCAATTTTTATGCATGGGTATATATTTGTATGTAATTTTGTTGGATTATCATCGAGTTTTAGACCCATAATTTTGATTTCTTGTTGTTAGTGAACTTGAATATATTGCAATGATTGGCTTGTAGAAATTGAAAAATGGTTAATTTCTATATTTTATCACTTTCAACACTATAAATTGGTGTTCCATTGGTCAATTAATTCAAATTCTTCATTTTATGTCCATTTTCTATTATTTCAAATGCCCTCCCCCCCCCCCCCCCCTTGTGTTTTGTTGCAAAGTAAGGCTTATTTAGCTCAGCTCCTATGTTGAATTTGGTAAGTATGAGTGCACAAGGAGGTTTTTTGGACCACCTATTATAAGATGTCAAAAATTTCAAACCAATACTAGTAGTTGTCTAATTGTCTTTGTCTATATATGTAACTTGTTTCAACATATTCCCTTTTATTCCTTGTTGCATCAACTATGAAACTAGAAATAGTCCTAATAGAGGATTTTTATGGAAGAGATAACTAAGCAATTAGTCGGTGAGAACTTGAAATTTTTGGTAATGGGGTAGTCTTTTCACGGGGACGAGTGATTACTCGGGAAATAGAATCGTTTCCTTTATATTAAACTGTAGCAAAATTTATTTTTAGGGCCCAATTAGGGCCCAAATAATTGGGCCCTGTGATGTAGGTCCGGATGGGCCTCTTAATAGTCGGGCGTGTTTAATATGGTTATTGTGTGTGCCTCTAGTTGTTAGAAATGGATCGCAATTGGATGTACGGTTCAAGGACTACGAGTCAATACATTTTAGGGGTTGAGGCCGAGTTCATTGCATGTGCAGTTGCGTATTAGTTGAAGAATGGTGACGAGCCAATACTTTTCCCTTATTCTAATTGTGATTGTTCTAGGAGGTTTCGTAATGTTGATCAGATTAGGGAACATTTAGTTCATCGTGGCTTTAGGTTGAACTATACAAGGTGGATATGGCATGGTGAGAGTGTTAACCATGGGGAGTGCAATATTAACTATGGGCACACAGGAAGCACCTTCGGAGATGATAATGATATCCACGATGACGATAATGGTAGCGATGATATGGATAATGACGAGTTGGACTACGTTGAGGATGATGAGATAAATGAGATGATGCAGGATGTAGAAGACTATCTCAATGATCAACCTAGTATGTATGAGACTTTATCGAGTGCTGCGAGCAAGCCATTGTATCCTGGTTGCTCTAAGTACAGCATCTTATCTGCCATGTTGAAGCTGTGTAATAAGAAAGCAAAATACAACTGGTGTGATAAGAGTTTCACTTCTCTATTGGAAGATTTGAATGATATGTTTCCGGAAGGGAATAAAATTCCGATATCTAACTATCGAGCAAAAAAGATGCTTTGTCCTATGGGTATTGAGTACCAAAAGATACATGCATGTCCAATGATTAATTGTATATTGTATCGGAAAGAGTATGAAGATCTCCACAAGTGTCCAAGATGTGGGTTATCGCGCTACAAGCAGAAGAAAGTGGATGGTACACTAGATGAGAAAGGACCTCCGGCAAAGGTGTTGTGGTACCTTCCGATAATACCAAGATTTAAACATTTGTTTGCGAATAAGAAGGAAGCAAAGAATTTAAGGTGGCACGAAGACGGGAGAAAGAAAGATGAATATCTTAGACATCCCGCCGATTCTCCACAATGGAAGAATTTTGATGAGAAGTTCGATGATTTCGGTAAGGAAATGAGAAATTTAAGGCTCGATCTTTGCACAGATGGAATGAATCCTTTTGGCACACTAAGTGAAGGAAATATGTCCTTCACCCAAGGTGCATTAAGTCTAATACCAAGGTTCAGATTAATTGCGAACAATTAATTCATTGAGATCAAGTGATCGGAACAGCTAGCTGGAGCAATGCTTCCGATCAGTGAGTTCTAATGGATATTGAACTCACAACTTACTCTTGACTGAACCTACAAGGTCACACCAATGACACGTAACAGATCACCGGATTAAATGAATCGGAAATTCATTTAATAGCTTTTCGGGATTTAAGTTGGAAACGTATTATACGATACGACCTTGCATCGGAATCGTATATCGTATCGCGAATATTCGTAAGCTACGCGAAACGAATAAATCGTATCGTACGACGGTGATTCGTCGTATACGAAACGATAAATAATATATCGGAAATATATTAAACGCGGATACGAGGAGCGGCCCACGAGCCGAGTGCACGAAGCACTCAAGGCCCATGGGCGCGCGCGCTAGGCAAGCAAGCAAGGCGACACAACAGCGCTGGCCCATGGCCGAGCAGCTGTGTGCGCGCGCGGGCCAAGAGCACGACACAGCAGCAGCAGCGCGGCCCACAGCCCAGCTCGCTGCGCGTGTCCGTGTGATGCTGCGCGGGTTTGCTGGCCGGCCTTGCTTACGGGCTTGGTCGGTTCATTAAGGTTATGTAAATAACCTTATGACCTAATTTCCAACTAAGGCAATCACAATTCAGATTACACACAACCCTAGGAGAAAACAGAGAACCCTAATTCTCTCTGTGCCTCCATAGTGTGTTCATCCCAAAAGCAAATCTCTTGATCGATTGTCTAAGCTACGATAATCAAGACGGATCTGATCGTGTCGGTGAACCAAGTAGAGGAACGACAAGTGGAGTTCTTTGTTCGTGTTCGTTGACGGATTTGTGGAAAACACGCTTCAAACGTAAGTATGCTTAATCTGTGCTTTATACATGTTTCCTGGCTTTGGGGATTGTTCCGCACATGTTATTATGTTTAACTGTATTCCCCTACACTAAGTACTCAAAACAGCACTTTGTCGGTTCTTTTATCCATATATAACCTCCCTCCTTGGCTTTGTATGAAGCGAAAATACATCATGTTGTCCCTTTTGATATCAGGGCCAAAACAGTTGGGAAATGATATTGATGTTTACTTAGCACCACTTATCGATGATTTAAAAGTGCTATGGAATGAAGGTGTTCCCGTGTTTGACTCTTACACCTAAACAAACTTTACTTTGCGTGCTATGATAATTTGTACTGTAAATTATTTTCCGGCATACGGAAACTTATCGGGTTATGTTAACAAGGGAGAAAAAGCTTTTTCGATTTTTAAAACCCTAATCTGATGGAAAACGATTTTCTAAGATCAACTCATGAGAATAGAATTGCGAAAACAGGCCTCGAAGCATATGTTTTTGGGCGTTTTTGTTAATTTTTCATTAAAAATTAAATGTGTCGGACAGTAATTCAATTAAAAGGTCGACCTGAACTACTCGGAATTTCTTGGAATTTTGACACAATGTTTCTGGGTACATGCTTGATCTATGGTAAAAATTTCAGATTTTTCCGATAAGAAAACCCTAATTTTGCCTTTCCCCAATTCGTGAAATTTACAACCCTAATTGATTTTTAATTAATTATGGATTAATAATTCGGTTAATTGGGAAAGGGGATATAATTTCATGGGTCAGTGGCAAATTTTAAAAATTATTGGATTAAAAGTTTGAATGGTTTCGTTAATTTTAATCACACTTAAACCAATTTATTAATAATCTGAAATTTAATTGTTTACGAACGATGTAAAATTTCGGATTTTGTTAATTAAAGGTTCAAATTTTAAAGTTGATTCGATCGTTCTTAAAAGTTTGAATATTTTTAGCCCTTGATTTATTAATTTTACGAAATTGGATTGTCGTTAAAGTTTATTAAATCGTTAAAAATCGTTGTTTTTCGAAAAATTAAATCGTAACTTTTTTGAAAAATAAAATTAATGCAAGTTCGTGAATTAAAATTTAATTTTAATTAGGTTGGTCCGTTTTACGAACCAAAAACACGAACATGGGCATGATGGAAGTATGGCTCGTCGAGCCATACGAGGCCGTTATGCGAGTCGTGCCATGCGACACGGGCAGCAGCACGAGCTGCGTGCCTCGTGCGCGCTAGGCAAGGCAGGGGCGGGCGATGCCTGCGGGGCTGCGACGAAGCAAAGCGCGATGCTTGCGACGTCGAGCGCCCACGATGCACAACACACACGCAACGCAGGGCAGCTAGGCTGCGGGTACGCGATGCGCATGCGCAAGGCATGGCGCGCGAGCGATGGGCGAGCGATGGCATGCTATGCGGTGCGATGGGCTGGGCGCGCGCGGGCAATGCTCGTGTGCTCTTGGGCCTCTCGCACGACGGGCTGGGCGCAAGCCTAGGCCGTTTGATTAATTTTTTTTAAAAAATCATTTAATAAGTTGTGCTTCGTGTATTTGCATTAATTTGGGCTAACGAGATTTTTAATTTAATATTTTATTTGCTTGGGCCGGGCCGCGAGTTTTAATTTAATATTTCATAATTAATTATTCGGAATAATTATTGGTTTGAGTGGGAGCCACTAAATGAAATTAAAATGAAATAATTATTTTAATTATTTCGTAGGTCGAATTATTTTAATTAAATTAAATTTTAATTAGAATAAAGTCTAAGGATTAATAATTTGGAAATTGATTAATCTTTTAGGACGCGTTTATGTGAACGTGAATTTTAATTAATTCACGTAAATACTTGCATATTAACATGGGCCATTCGTTTTAGCATACGAATGGGTGAATGCGTAGAATATATATTTTATGCAATGCAGGTACTCCAAGTGACTAGTATGGCCAAATTTAGGATAGTTAAATACGGTCTGCGCACCGTTCTATCTTTGAATGTAAAGTTTTAAATATGGTCTGCGTACCATGGAAATTTTGATGTAATTTATTATTTTCAAGTATTTCTAAGTTTAGAACTTTAAGTTAGCATTTGAACGAAGATTCAAGACGATGCCAAGCTAACAAGGAGGTGATGAAGATTGGATGCTTCAAGACAAGAAGTTTTGGGCCATACTAGATCACCAATTATTTATGCAATTTAATATATATATTATGCATGAATGTATGAATGTATGTATGCTTTGCATGAACATGTTATTTCCTATGAATCGATTAGTTTTAAGTTCACTAAATAATCGAACCAACATAGAAACAACTAGCTCCAAGTAATATTGAGTTTTAAAAAAATTGCCTTCCAAATCAACACTTACAAAAATCTAGGGATCTAAGATAGTAGGTTTACGCTAAAGCGAGGTGCTATTTTAGTTGACTTAGATGGTAAGGCGTCCTAAAGGAGCACGTTGATTGTGGTTATAACTCAAACAACAATGGCATTAAGTTGTGGCAATGGGATAAATTATGGCATTAATTTATTAACCAAGAGTAATTTGGAGATTACTAGCAATAGGTTTTGCTTACCTAAAATCTTAAAATACTGAAGACATGCTAAAGCTGCTTAAGGATTTAGGACTTTTGGGGTCTTGGAATCGTTTCATTCATTTCGGACCATGTTTTTTGCTTTTTGCATGAATGAAATGTTTTAATAGCTTTAATGATTGCATGTTTTTGCTTTTATTTCAAAGTTATTGAATTGTATGAATGGTTATTTATTGCAAATTATTTTCGATTGTATTAATCAAAATGATCGCAAACATAACAACAATCATATCATCTGAAATTCTGGATGTCGAGTTAGACTTGACTAATTTTCTTGAATGGAAAGGGAAACTTGTTGAAGTTTTGAAAATTAATGGCATACATTATGTCATTGAACAACCTTTCCCTAGCTATGATGCGCGAGGCATGACTCCTGAAAGGTACAGAAGTTGGGCACTTCACAAGTACCTTGTCACAGAATTCATCCTTAAGTCTATCCCTGAGAGTTGGAGAGGGAGGTTCATTACTTTTGAACCTCAGGCTCTCCTAAGTAGCCTCGAGGATAAGTGTGGGGGTTTTCGACCCTTGTGCCAAACTGGTGGCAATGGGGTTGACGAATTGGCTAATTCGATGAGCAATCTCAAGCTCAAAAACCCACGCAAGTCGTGCCTAGAAGTCGAACTTCGAGGCACAAAGGCGCATCTACTCTGTCAAGATGGACAAAAACACATCAATTCGGTCTCATGTGGATATGATGTCTGGATTATTTTTCACAATTGAGAGACTTGGTGGTTCCATCAAAGAGTCAGTAGCTATTGCACTAGTGCTGAATTCTCTTCATAAGGATTATGAGGGTTTAAGATGCACTATCTCTTTCATCAGAAAGAGAGCACATTCTCTGAACTTGTGGAATTACTCATGAAATGCGAGAAAATTCTTAAGTTCAATCAAGACCCTTTGAATGTGAGGTGCACTAAATTCAAGAAAATAGGCAAGGGGAAGAAAAGCAAGGCTGCATCTTCGTCCACTCCCGGAGGGCATCTGGCGCCTTCTAAGAGCAAGATGAAGAGGAATGCTTCTCCTTCCACATCGCAATGCTTCAATTGTAATGAAATTGGTCATTACAAGCGAGATTGCCCCAAACTAAAGGAAGAGAAGAAGGACGGAAACGTTGCTTCTCCTTCAGGTATGTATGTTATACATTGTAATCTAGCTAATTCTACTTCTTGGGTATTAGATATTGGTTGTGGCTCACACTTATGTTCCAATCCACAGGGACTAAGGAGAAGTAGAAAGCTGGATAAAGGCGAGATGGATCTACGCGTGGGAAATGGAGCACGGATTGCTGCATTAGCCGTAGGATCTTATTTTATTTCTTTGCCTAGTGGGTTTGTTTTGAAACAAGAAAACTGTTACTATGTTCCTAGTATCACCAGAAACATCATTTTCGTTTCAAGTTTGGATTCTAAAGGTTTTAGTTTTCAATTTAAAGACAATAGTTGTTCTTTTGCTTTGAATGGAATATTTTATGGTTCAGCACAACAAGAAAACGGTCTTTACGTGCTAGATACGAGCAAACACATTTGTAACATAAATACCAAAAAAGCTAAAACTGGTGATTCGAATCTCACATTTCTGTGGCATTGTCGATTAGGCCATATAAACATAAAGCGCATGGAATTACTTCAACGGAAATGAATTCTAGAATCATTCGACTTAGAGAAGATTGATCATTGCGAATCTTGTTTACTTGGCAAAATGACAAAGCAACCTTTCTCAAAGGTGGGAGAAAGAGCAAGCGAACTACTAGGGCTAATACATACGGGCGTATGTGGGCCTATGAGTACGAAAGCTAGAGGTGAGTTTAGCTATTTCATAACGTTTACGGACGACTTCAGTAGATATGGCTATATTTACTTAATGAAGCACAAGTCTGAATCGTTTGAGAAATTCCGAGAATTTCAAAATGAAGTAGAGAATCAACATGGCAAGAAAATCAAAGCTCCAAGATCGGATCGAGGAGGTGAATATCTTAGCCACGAGTTTGATGACCATCTAAAAGAATGCGGTATTCTTTCTGAATTGACTGCTCCGGGGACACCTCAATGGAATGGAGTGTCGGAACGGAGAAACAGGACCTTACTCGATATGGTCAGGTCAATGATGGGTCAGGCCGAACTTCCTTTACAGTTCTGGGGACATGCGTTGCAAACTGCAGCACTCACACTGAATCGTGCTCCGTCAAAAGCTGTTGAAAAGACTCCATACGAATTATGGACTGGGAAACTTCCAAAGTTGTCTTTTCTGAAGATTTGGGGTTGCGAAGCATATGTCAAGCGATTAATTTCGGACAAGCTACAACCTAAATCTGACAAATGTTTCTTCGTTGGGTATCCAAAAGAAACTATGGGGTATTACTTCTACAACAAGTCAGACAACAAGGTATTCGTTGCTCGTGACGGTGTCTTTTTGGAAAGAAATCATATTTCCAAATTGACAAGTGGGAGAATAATAGACCTCAAACAGATTCGAGACGAACAACGAACTCAGAACTCTTTAGAAGAAGTTCAAGTTGATGAACCTCCAAGGTCTTTAGAAGAGCCAGTGGGAGTAGTTCCTCAAAACGTTGTTGCCCCTCGTAGGTCAAATAGAACTATTTTTCAGCCGGACAGATGGACAGGCGTCCTCTTGACTGAAAACTTAGACGTTCTCATATTGGATAGTGATGAACCTTTGACTTACAAGCAAGCTATGACGAGCCCAAGCTCCATTAAATGATTAGAGGCCATGCAATTTGAAATAGACTCCATGTCTGAAAATCAAGTCTGGGATTTGGTTGATTTGCCGGATGGGTTCACACCTATCGGATGCAAATGGGTCTTCAAATTGAAGAAAGACAAAGATGGAATTGTATACATATACAAGGCTAGATTGGTAGCAAAAGGTTACAGGCAAGTTCACGGCATTGACTACGATGAAACCTTTTCTCCAGTCGCGATGCTTAAGTCTATTCGGATAATCCTTGCGATTGCCGCTTTTCATGACTATGAAATATGGAAATGGATGTCAAAACTGCCTTCTTGAACGGTGTTCTTGAAGAGACTGTGTTCATGACACAGCCAGAGGGTTTTGTCGATCAAAAGAACCAAGGAAAGGTATGTAAGCTTAAGAAGTCCATCTACGGACTAAAGCAGGCATCAAGGAGTTGGAATAAACGATTTGATGAAGCAGTCAATAAGTTTGGCTTCATCAAGAATCAGGACGAATCTTGTGTATACGAGAAGGTCAGTGGGAGTAAAATTGCATTCCTAGTCTTGTATGTTGACGACATACTGCTTATTGGAAACGACATTCCTATGTTGGAGTCTGTAAAGACTTGGCTCGGGAAGTGTTTCTCAATGAAGGACTTAGGAGAGGCACAATACATATTGGGCATCAAGATCTATAGGGATAGATCTAAAAGGATGATTGGACTAAGCCAAAGCACTTACATTGACAAAGTGCTAGCTAGGTTCAATATGATGGAAGCTAAGAGGGGCCATCTACCCATGTCACATGGCGCATATCTAAGCAAGAATCAGTGTCCCAAAACATCTGATGAGCGTAGAAAGATGAGTGGAATTCCATACGCTTCGGCTATTGGATCCATCATGTATGCTATGATTTGTACAAGGCCGGATGTTTCGTTCGCACTCAGTGCAACGAGCAGGTACCAGTCAGAACCAGGTGAGGCGCATTGGACTGCTGCCAAGAACATCCTAAAGTACCTAAAAAGGACTAAGGATCAGTTTCTGGTTTATGGTGGTACAGATGAGTTGATTGTTAAGGGCTATACGGACGCAAGCTTTCAAACCAACAGAGATGATTTCAGATCACAGTATGGGTTTGTGTTCTGCCTCAACGGCGGAGCAGTAAGCTGGAAAAGTGCTAAACAAAGCACTATTGCGGATTCTACAACTGAAGCCGAGTACATTGCTGCCTCAGAAGCAGCAAAGGAAGCTGTTTGGATTCGGAAGTTCATCGAAGAACTTGGTGTTGTCCCCTCCATTAAAGGACCAGTGGCTTTGTATTGTGACAATAGCGGAGCCATTGCTCAGGCAAAGGAGCCTAGGAGCCACCAGAAGTCCAAGCACGTACTGTGGCGATTTCATATACTTCGAGAGATCGTTGAAAGAAAGGAAATCGAGATTTGCAAGGTTGGAACTGATGACAACGTCGCGGATCCATTGACTAAACCGTTGCCACAAGTGAAACACAACGCACATGTAGCAACCATGGGAATCAAGCATGTTGGAGAATGGCTTTGATTTTCTAAGTATTGTTTTAGAACATCTGTTAGATCTATGTTTAAAATAATTGGTTTAACCATTTCATATTTATGAAATTTATTTATTTCATATTCATTTAATTGTGGTTTAGAATTAAATGATAAGTCCATGTGATTCAAATCATTCAAATGGGATGTCAAGATGGATTCTTTGGCAAAGAAACACCCATAAGTGAACTTGAATATTGAAGTCACAAAGGATCCCTAATCCAGGTCATTGAAAGGTGGACGACCAATGACTAATGAAGATTAGATTGCAAGTAGATTACTTAGTTCCGTTTCTTGAACTAGAGTGACTGGATGTCAGAATCTTTTGCATAGATACTTATTGGATCTTGTATCGGATTGACCATGAGAACGCTTTAAGAGATTAAAGTCATGTCATAGGTAGTTCTCATTAATGGTGATTAGAAACCGTTCCTCAGAACATGAGCGATTATGTCTGCTCGTTTGAGAATTAGTTCGCTTTGATACTAGCTAAACGTCGCACCGTAAAAGGAGGCTATAAAAGCAGTTATTGGGCGTACTATGAATCAAAGTGAGTGTTCATAGATTGCAAGAATGGATTTTCCTCCTATCTTTGATAGGATATGGTGTTGTTGTGTAACAAGGCCTCTCGGAGAGTTAGATACTGTAAAATGCATGGCCGTGCTCAGAATGGTTAGGCTTAACCTTCTGCAAAAGTTTAACAGTTGAACTCTGTAATCAGAGAAACACTTCTGGACCTAATAAGGATGGCTTGGATCTTACCTTATGTTCAGTAAGTAACACTAAGCGACAAAGGAATGTGGATGCACACTTGTCTGAATGACAAGTGGGAGATTGAAGGAAAATGTCCTTCACCCAAGGTGCATTAAGTCCAATACCAAGGTTCAGATTAATTGCGAACAATTAATTCAGTGAGATCAAGTGATCGGAACAGCTAGCTGGAGCAATGCTTCCGATCAGTGTGTTCTAATGGATATTGAACTCACAACTTACTCTTGACTGAACCTACAAGGTCACACCAATGACACGTAACAGATCACCGGATTAAATGAATCGGAAATTCATTTAATAGCTTTTCGGGATTTAAGTTGGAAACGTATTATACGATACGACCTTGCATCGGAATCGTATATCGTATCGCGAATATTTGTAAGCTAGGCGAAACGAATAAATCGTATCGTACGACGGTGATTCGTCGTATGCGAAACGATAAATAATATATCGGAAATATATTAAACGCGGATACGAGGAGCGGCCCATGAGTCGAGTGCACGAAGCACTCAAGGCCCATGGGCGCGCGCGCTAGGCAAGCAAGCAAGGCGACACAACAGCGCTGGCCCATTGCCGAGCAGCTGTGTGCGCGCGCGGGCCAAGAGCACGACACAGCAGCAGCAGCGTGGCCCACAGCCCAGCTCGCTGCGCGTGTCCGTGTGATGCTGCGCGGGTTTGCTGGCCGGCCTTGCCTACGGGCTTGGTCGGTTCATTAAGGTTATGTAAATAACCTTATGACCTAATTTCCAACTAAGGCAATCACAATTCAGATTACACACAACCCTAGGAGAAAACAGAGAACCCTAATTCTCTCTGTGCCTCCATAGTGTGTTCATCCCAAAAGCAAATCTCTTGATCGATTCTCTAAGCTACGATAATCAAGACGGATCTGATCGTGTCGGCGAACCAAGTAGAGGAACGACAAGTGGAGTTCTTTGTTCGTGTTCGTTGACGGATTTGTGGAAAACACGCTTCACACGTAAGTATGCTTAATCTGTGCTTTTTATACATGTTTCCTGGCTTTGGGGATTGTTCCGCACATGTTATTATGTTTAACTGTATTCCCCCACACTAAGTACTCAACACAGCACTTTGCCGGTTCTTTTATCCATATATAACCTCCCTCATTGGCTTTGTGTGAAGCGAAAATAAATCATGTTGTCCCTTTTGATATCATGGCCAAAACAGTTGGGAAATGATATTGATGTTTACTTAGCACCACTTATCGATGATTGAAAAGTGCTATGGAATGAAGGTGTTCCCGTGTTTGACTCTTACACCTAAACAAACTTTACTTTGCGTGCTATGATATTTTGTACTGTAAATTATTTTCCGGCATACGGAAACTTAGCGGGTTATGTTAACAAGGGAGAAAAAGCATGTCCGATTTGTGAAGATGATATGGTTGGAGAGTACTTAGATAATTTTAAGAAGAACATATACTGAAGGAAATAATGCCCTTGGTCCAAGTATGCATTCAATGTTAAGTCTAATAAATGCGGTTCAGTATTAATTAACAAGTTAATAATTCAGTGAGATCAAGTGAGCTGAATGCCTAGCTAGAGGCCGCTTCAGTTCAAGTGGAATTAATGATATTAATCCACAGCTTACTCTTGACTGAACCCGTAGGGTCACACAAATAGTACGTAAACGGATCAAGTATTTAATGGCATTAAATACTCCATCTATGGATATTCGGAATCGACGGATCTTGGTTTCAGTGGGAGCTGAGATCGTCACAGGCAAGAAATGAATACTCCGGAAACGATGATATTGCCGGAAACGGAAATATGGATCGTATCGGAAATATAAATATTATCCAAGTCGTAGATGTTGCCGGAAACGGAAACATGGTACGTATCGGAAAATATTATCGGAAATGGAAATATTGCCGGAATCGGAAATATTGCCGGAAACGGAAATATTGTCAGAATCGGAAATATTATTGGAATCGAAAAATAATTCCGGAAACGGAAATATTAAATATTTGTTCGAAACGGAAATTGATTCCGGAATCGAAAATATTGAATATTGTTCGTATCGGAAATGAATTCCGGAATCGGGAAATTAATCGGAAGCGTATCGTACGAATTAGCATCGGACGAGGCCTGCCAGACGAAGGCCCAGCACGAAGCCGGGCCATCGCCCAGCAAGCCAGCGCGCCACAAACGCACCAGCCTAGGCTGCGCCAGGCCCACCGCAAGGCAGGCCCAGCGCGCGCCAAGGCTACGGCAGCGTGTGGGCTTGCGGCAGTGGGCTGCGAGCTCGCGGGCTGCGCACGCGCGCATGGCGCCCCTCGTGGGTTGCTGTGCGTGCGTGTGTGTTTGTGTGCTACTCGAATCCTAAAGCTACCGGGATTTGTCATATGATTAAATCTAATCCTAAAAGATTTAGTTTATTTAATTAGAGTCCTAGTAGGATTATAATTAAATAAATTAGTATCCTAATAGGATTCCAAATCCTTTTCCATAACTCTATAAATAGGTGCCTAGGGTCACATATTTACATCGAGCATTCAAGTATTCAAAGTGAGTTTTTGAGAGCAAAATTCAGTCATACAATTGCCTATAAAGTGCCGAAAATTCTAAGTACCTTAAGGGCGATTCTAGTTGGTCAATCTTAAGGCGGATCCGGACGTGCTGTGGACTATCTACGGAGGGACGACACTTGGAGTCCTAAAGACTTGTTCTTGTTCGGTTCGGGCGCAGCTAGGGAGGGCACGCAACAAAGAGTATGCATCTAAACTATGCTAAATGATTATGTGTAAATAATATGTTTTCCTGGCTTTATGGTTTTTCCGCATGCTTTATGAATTGTCATATGTATCATAACCTAACATATACTGGCATACTCGTAGGTTGTTACCTCTTGATCACCCTTATCGAAAGAAGAAAAAATCGTTCAATGGGAAAACAGAGGTTCGAGTTGCCCGTCCTCCTCTTACTGGAAGCGAGGTGTACGAGCGGGTCAAAGATATCAACACAATCTACGGAAATCCTTACAAGGTTGTAAAAGGAGCCCTTTATAAGAAAAAGTCCTCGTTTTGGGATCTCCCGTATTGGAGGCATTTAGAGGTTGGGCACTGTCTCGATTTTATGCACGTTGAAAAAAATGTTTTTGAAAGTATTATTGGGACATTGCTGAATATACCGGGAAAGACAAAGGATGGTGAAAACGTTAGGAAAGACATGCAAAAATTAGAGATCCGACCAGAGCTGGCGCCTGAAGATAAGGAAAAAGGAAAATATCTTCCTCCAACATGCTACACTATGTCTAAGAATGAGAAAATAAGTTTTTTTGAGTGTTTGCATGGCATAAAGGTTCCATCTGGATACTCGTCCAACATAAAAAGACTCGTGTCTAAGAATGAATTAGAAATGGTGGGTATGAAGTCTCATGATTGCAATGTTATGATGCAACAATTTCTTCCAATTGCGATCCGAGGGATATTTCCAAAGCACGTGAGGAATGCCATTATGAGGCTTTGTTTCTTTTTCAATGCTATATGTAGTAAGGAGATTGATCCTTCGACTTTGGATGATCTACAATCAGAAGTTATCATCACATTGTGTCAGTTTGAAATGTATTCTCCACCTTCATTCTTTGATATTATGGTATATTTGGTCGTGCATCTCGTTCGAGAAATCAAGATTTGTGTTCCAGTGTGGGCGAGGAACATGTATCCGTTTGAGAGACATTTGGGCACTTTACAAGATAAAGTCTGGAATCGATACTATCCCGAAGGTAGTATTATTGAAGGAAAAATTGCTGAAGAGATTATGGGGTTTGTTGCTCAATACCTAGCAGGGCTAGAACCGGTTGGACTTCCGAAGTCTCGCCACGAAGAGAGGCTAGAAGGTCATGGTACAATTGGCCATAAAAGGATCGTGGTGGATCGTAAGATGAAGGCTAAGGCTCATTTGTACGTACTACAACATCTTTCTAAGGTTCAACCCTATATAGATGATCACATGGCTTATTTGAAGGAGAAGAATCCTTTGAAAGATGATCAGTGGTTAGCTAAGGAGCACAATGACACTTTTATAGCATGGTTCCAAGTCAAGGTTATGTCTCAACGCACTAAAACTCCAAAAGTAGTTTGTGAAATGATTAAGTGGCTTGCATATGGTCCTGAGCTTCTAGTTGACTCATATGAAGGTTATGATATCAATGGGTATACATTCTATACGGAGCGCCAAGATGCCAAGTCTGTTAATCAAAATAGTGGTGTAAGTGTGGTTGCATCATCAACAGAGTACACTAATGCTAAAGATACTAGCCCTCTAGAAGTAACTATGCCATACTACGGGTTGATTGAAGATATCTGGGAGCTTGACTACTCCAAATTTAGAATCCCTCTATTTCGATGCAAGTGGGTTGACAATGGGCGTGGTGTGCGAAGAGTTGAGGATGGATATATACAAGTTGATTTTAAGCGTTTGGGTCATCAAAATGAGCCTTTCATCATGGCATCACAAGTTAAGCAAGTATTTTACATTATTGACCCCAAAGATTAAAAAAAAAGTCTATTGTTGTTCAAGGAAAGAGAAGCATTCTTGGTATTGGTGATGTGGAGGACGAAGAAGAATGTGATCAATTTGACGAGGACCCAGCGTTATCAAATGGCTTACCTAAGTCAAACGGGGAAGATGTATTTGATGCAAATTATATGTGTTATGATCATTGTGAAGGCTTATGGGTTGAAAACTCCAAATGATTTTGAATTACATGTTTACTATTATGTATGGTCTTTGATATTTTAGTATTATTTTGGATGACATCTATGATTTTTTTTATTTCTTTTCAGATGCGTCTTTGATTCCGTATCATTTGAGTGTCTTTAGTAATGTTTTCACTTCTGCTTAATATGACTCGGATCTTTACTTTAATCTCCACTGGAATCTGACTTTCACCTAACCCTTACAAGAAAAATTGTATTATTATATCAATTATCTAATGCAAATTAGGATTTTTTTACTTGTGGTCGAGTAAAAACTAGAAACACGTTTTTAATTAGAAATCTTATGAGCACCAAAAAATCTGCCTTTTTGACTTCTCTTGTTGGTGTTCTTGGTTCCTACTGGTAATATGCATTGTGAAGTATGGAGTATAAGTTGTCTACCTTTTTGTTATATTTTTATAGACTGCTTCGTTTATTGTATTGTTTTCCCCAACTAGTTTGAAATACTGTTAACTGATATAAGGTTAGATTAAAAGGCTTTGTAGTGTGTTAAAAATTTGGCTTTTTGTTTAATATATGGTGTGGATTTTACATGTTTTAGACAAGCAGATAGATAGCGCTCCCTGGCTACTATATGATTCAGATTTGCCTCAATTTCTACAATACAATGGTAAAAAGCTGGAAGCTAACCAGTGAAGACTTGGCAGTTAGGAAATGAGGAACCTTTTGGTGTCCCTTTAATTTATCACCAAAAACCCAACCAACTCACCTTCTTAGACTTTCTTTTTATACCTTGTATTCAAATCTCTTTCTTCAGGCTCCAACATTGCACTACATTGTCCCATTTTTTAATGCAAGATCAGCTCATTTTTTAGTTAATTCAAATCTAGACTTCCTAATTCTCAAAATCAAGTTAATGATATATACAACTTGTGAGGAGCACTAGATAGGAACCTTATATCTCTTGCAAGGCTGAGAAATGAAAACATATTGGCCTTGTAGCACTACAGTATTCACCCATGTACGCATTAAGTGAGTGAGAATGTAACAAATGGTAGGCAGGATGAGTTTTAGTTCGACTATATGAATTTATATGTACCTGTACAATGTAAAGAAAATTATGGTCGGGTCTACTAGAACAACTGTGGAATTGGTCAAAAATAAATCAACCTAGTTTTCACTTGTGAAATCTTGTGTCAAGTAATGACATTAAGCTAATAAAACAATTCATTACATATAATTTATGGTTGTCTATTTTTTGTGACGGCAAATTCAGTAAATAGAGGAGTTGATTTGCAACACATGAACTACATGAATTCTGCATGGAAAACTTGTTCAATTTCCTGTAAGTACTTAATTAGGAAGTTCATCTTAACTCCTCTACATCAAGCCAGGTCAAATTCAAGTCTTAAGTAGAACCTATTTTACCCTTGACAGCCTATCAGGCTATAAGCCTTCAGACACTACATGATAACTATATGGTGGTATAAATCTACAACTATCCCGAAACTAAGCCGGTGTTACATGACAGAAAGTTCATTCCCCATAATCTATTAAGATCAGGTGTCGTTGAATAGAAATATAGAATGTCTACTAAAAAGGATTACATGGTGAAGGTTTATTTGTTGTGAAGACCGCTGAGACAACAGCATGATCTGGTTCCTTCAAGAAGATGAATCAGTCCCACCTCAATGAGCTATGCCATATATTATACAGTTCCACAATGCCATCCCAAAACTTTAAGATCAAGTCTAGAAGTTCTGTATTTCTCGTTTCTGCTCCAGCCTTAGCCTTTAATACTTTAAATATTTATTTGCACACCTCCAACAGCATAGACTCTAGTTCGATTATGATAAATATTCTGAATTTTAAGAAAATTCTAAAACTTTGAGGGAAGTAGGAAAGGAGTTAGTCGCGGGTTAGCTATGTTGCTTGTTTGGGTATTCATACTCACAAGAACAAAATAACCTAACCAAAATAAACTTCACCCCACCTGCAACATTGACCAAAACCAAAACCAGAACCATTGAACAAAACAAGAGCAGAACCTGATCACCCTAACTACATCAATCCAAGTATGAAAATACATGTAAATTGAATGCATGATCCAGCTTCCATGTTACAGGCCATTCTATTTTATACTTCATAGCTAGTAGGGCCAAAGTGATTCTGAGTAAAACTGGTCAATGGAATATTTTTTGATCAAACAAATTCCTCAAAATAACAAACCTTCTCATACACTACAAGCTACAAATTTCAATTTAAGGTTACCGGCCGCCTAATACATTATCCTCCCCCCTTCTTGGGCAATACTTGGTATGTGTAGGCGTGTACCTTAGGAAGGAATCCCAATTAACTTATGGAACCCAGACAGTAATTATATTTTGCCTCAATCAGTTCTTAGTTACTGTGTGCAGTGATACTAAATTACTAATGCTAACCATATCAATTCAGTATCCTACATAGTAACATCCACTCACCAGTAACCAGTCACTAGAATCCTAAGTGTTAGTAGCAAAAAACTCAGTGATTCTGATAGAGAGTGGTTAGTAGCTTTGTAACACTCTAGTTTGGTTTGATTCCTGTTTGGAATCTATTGGTGCTGCTGGGTTGCCTTGGGTTTTTGTCCCTTGGTTTCTCTTGCTTAGGTTGTAATACTGTTGTTTGAGCTTAATATATCTCCCCTTGCTTGCTTGCCAAAAAAAAAAAATTATCCCAAAGAAAATGAGTCAATCAATAGAATGGGAGATATAGAGTCTACAACGCCGAGAATCATTTCTCAATGTCCATGTCATACATGAGTACTTGTTTTTGACAGAATCGACAGAAAAGCTAGAAACCTTTTTCAAAGAAGAAAACACACAAGAAATTATTTCAGTTAATATGGAAGGAAGAACAGTTTCTATGTGAGCAGCAATAGTACCTTCTTTCACATAGATAGAAACCCCTTTGACTATTAACAGTTGATCTATTCATTGGGATGTATGATAACTACTGAATATTTTCCCTTCATAGGATATTTATCAATTCCTAGAGTAATTTCACTGTAGACTCGCCCAAGAAACCAGAGAGTTCACCATCAAAATCAACACAGCTTTATGCATGGAGGATAACTCCTAAAAATTCAGGTATTGTTGTAATGATTTTTTTTTGTTTTAATAATGCAGGTCTTTATGCATGGAGGATATAGAAGACTTGTATAATGATAGGATGTCTAGAGACGATGATCCCTTGTGTTACGAGCATCCAACTGAGACGGAGCATGATATTTCTCAAAGAGGCACTAAAAGGTATCGAGGTGAAGTAAAAGGGTTAAAGTCCCCTAATGTGCAAAAATTCCTAGAATGGGATTCATTTAATCGACCAACTGGTCATTGGTTGAAGGAATATAGGCAAAAAATTGGGAAGACAGTGCATACTAAGGTCATTATTTTGACCAAAAAAAAAAGGGAAAAGGTACCTCAAGATCTTCAAGACACCATTTGGGATTACATTAAGGTAAGAATAGATCAAATGTTACATTATATGCATCATCCAATTACATGACTAGTGGAAAGTTTTCTACTAATGATTGTCTAATTATTATTGTTTTACCATGTAGACTATGTATCATATTGACAACAATCCACTGGAGAAAAAGTATGTAATGATACACTTGAGTGACCGAATTAGGGATTGGAAAGATAAGTTGGTAAGTGGACATATCACAAAGACAAGAAAAATCTCGCCTAATGCAAAACCACCTTACCTTGTATATGAAGCTATCACTGAAGAAATATGGCAGCAATTTGTTGCAGCTAAGACCACCGATACGTTTAAGGTAAAACACAATTCAATGCATGATATATTATGATTACACTGTTATGCATTCGGGAATTAGATGCACCAACAACCTTGCCCACTAATCTTCATCATCTTCAATAATCTACACTTATATACAATCTTCCACACTAATTTCTTCTTTTCTAATAAGAAATAAGCAAGAAGGCACGGAAGAGTCAGTCACACAATCTGCATCCTTATTTTATGGGGGAAAAAAGCTATTCACAAAAAGAAACTGAGTGGGAGGTTGAAGGAAGATACCCTTTAGTTGGAAGTACAGATTCAACCATGAGACAATTGTTAGGTTATGATACATATGACAATTCATAAATCATGCGGAAAAACCATAAAGCCAGGAAAGCATATTATTTACACATAATCATTTAGCATAGAATAGATGCATACATGTTGTAGCGTGCCTTCCCTAGCTGCGCCCGAACCGAACAAGAACAAGTCTTTAGGACTCCAAATGTCGTCCCTCCGTAGATAGTCCACAGTACGTCCGGATCCGCCTCAAGTTAGACCAACTAGAATCGCCCTTAAGGTGCTTAGGAATTTTCGGCTATGTGTTTGCAAGTGTATGGCTGATTTTTCTTTCAAAAACTTACCCTTTGAATACTTCAATCGTACCCATAAATTGTGACCCTAGGCACCTATTTATAGGGGTATGGAAAAGGAATTGTAATCCTACTAGGATGTGGATTTGCTAGTTAGAATCTTATTAGGACTCTAAATAACAAAATCAATCTATTAGGATTAGGATTTAATCTTTGCACGAATTTCAATAGGATTAGGATTCCCGCACAAACGTTGCACGAGCCGTGCACCCGCGCAAGCCTTGCGGCCCACGTCAGGCGCACAGCGCTCGGCCCACGCTGCTGTGCTCTCGCGCGCGCGCGCCCTTGGCTGGGCCTGGCCTTGCGCTGGGCCTGGTCGAGGCGTGCGTTGGTGCGTGCGGCTCGCTAGGCGATGGCCTGGCTTCGTGCTGCGCCTTCGTCTAGCGGGCCTCGTCCGATGCTAATTCGTACGATACGCTTCCGATTAAATTCCCGATTCCGGAATTCATTTCCGATACGAACAATATTTAATATTTCCGATTCCGGAATTAATTTCCGTTTCGAACAAATATTTAATATTTCCGTTTCCGGAATTATTTTCCGATTCCGATAATATTTCCGATTCTGACAATATTTCCGTTTCCGGCAATATTTCCGATTCTGGCAATATTTCCATTTCCGATAATATTTTCCGATACGTACCATATTTCCGTTTCCGGCAACATCTACGACTTGGATAATATTTATATTTCCGATACGATCCATATTTCCGTTTCCGGCAATATCATCGTTTCCGGAGTATTCATTTCTTGCTTGTGACGATCTCAGCTCCCACTGAAACCAAGATACGTCGATTCCGAATATCCATACACTAGTAGAAAAAACCTTTATTGCAGCCCCCTTGTTGAAGGGGGCATAGAAAAATACGCTTCAATAACCAATCGGTCAACGCGGGTCAAACATCATAAAGGGTTGTTGAAGCGAACATTTTTTTTGTTCGCTTCAAAAGCAATTGTTGAAGGGGGCATTAAATGTTCGCTTCAACAGATAATAATCGCATATACTCCAACTTTTAATTCTCTCTCCTCCTCATTTCTTCTGTTAGCGTGAAAGAGTCATTTCTCTCTCTCCTCTCCTCTCCTCTCTCCCGGTTCAAAACTCCTCAAACCATCCGCCCCTTTCCATGGGAGGTATATCTTCTCTCCCTCTCCCTCTCCCTCTCCCTCATTCTCTACAATTTCAAAGAAGGTGTCTTCATAAACACCCTCGATTTCGTTCTCTTTTTCTCTCCTCTTTCAACATTTTATCTTCGTGTTAGATCTAAAAATTTCAAGCGAAAATGAAGGAATTTCAATCCACACCGGTCAAGCTGATATCCAGGTCGAAAATTCTTGCTGGTAGCTTTACTGTCTCGAGCATGGTATTCAGGTATAACCTCTTTTCTTCTCTCTAGATCTATCGTTTCTGCTTTCTTTTTTCTTAATTTTATGTTGTTATTGCAAAAAATTGATGTTATGAGTGTTGAATTTGTTCAATTTGAACTTTTGATGCCGCATTTCGGTATATAGTGTAGATATATGATGTTATGTTGTTTTTAATTGGTTAAATATAATTTTTGATGCCTCGATGCATAATGTGAAGATCTGTATTTGAAATTTATTAAGTTAGGGGTTTCGATATTTGCAATAATCGCAATTAAGGTTTATTTCAATAATTTTCCTCTTTTACGCTTCTAATTTGCATACTGAATTTCTTCGTTATTCATATTAATATAATAAGTCGACATCATAGTATCTGGAATTGAATTGGGTACTTTCAGGCTTAGGACTGTAAGGAGAAGTAGGGACTCAGTAACTCACACTTGCTATTAAGCTTTTAGAGTAATCTTCAGTTCTTTGCGTGTTATTTTGCATTCCTTGACTATCTTTAACAGAAGCAAGCACCCAGAAGTTGTAAACATCTGCTGTCTCTGTTAGCTATCTGTGTCATAAAGACCTAAAATAAGGTGAACTAACATGCCATGACAAGGGATAATATGGTGGACAAGGCTTCTTAAGGAAGCTAAAACTACTTTGGTGACATCTGTTTTCTTGCATAGGTAAAATGAACCATCCTTAGTTCATGTACTGCAGCAAACACCTCACACGTACATACCCACGTGAGTAGACTATGACAGCCTCTGTGCCCCTTACCGCGTTCAATACTTATCAAGACGTGTTCTTTGTGTCCACAATGAAGAATGATGTTAAATCCCAAATGAGAAGTTGAAGCGCTATAGATGTGGGTCATATAGGAACAGTGATAGAGAAATAACAGTAATCGCCCAATCGGGAATTTTGTCCTGACGGAAGTGGGGCCTACCTCATTTTTCCCAACAATTTGGCCCCAATGTGATAATTAGTTAATTACCAGTACTATAGTAAAATAAGTAATTAAGGGGGGTGGCCGGGGACTGGGCCCCAATATATTTGGAAAAAACGTATATGATTGCTTGTGGCTGTAAGTTGTCAGTCATGTATAACAGATGTGTGTTTAAATTATTGCATTGAAATTTTTGCCGTTATCATATAGATGTTCCTGCAACTAGTGTACCCTATAAGATAAATCCTTCTATTCAGCTGTATTGAGAAATTATATAGTAGCGTAGCTTATATATTGTAATCTTGTTGTAGTTAATTATCATTCAAATGCCAACTTGGTATTATGTTTTCTGAGGCTGTCAGGGTTGGTTTTAAACTTATTAGTACTTTGATTATTCTCTCCTTACGCTTTGTCTGGTGTGTGTTAAAAAGCTAGCAATACATGGAGATCATGACAATGTTTAGTGGCAATATAACAACACATTACGAGTTCTGTGCTAGTCATTTTATGGTGGATTAGAAAATCCAAGTTGATTGCTGTACTTAGAGTTAATCATTTTAAGAATCTTCACTCAATCTCAACAAGAACATTTCAAGTCAGAGTGTACTGGATATATTGATGTGGTGAAACAAAATTTGTAACTACTTCTGGTTTGGTCCTGTTTGTCTGTGTTTTGGTCTTTAGTTGCTAGCATTTCTAACTTAGAAAACTTAACTCTGGATTGTGTCATGGTGAAACTGTTCTGGGAACCGGTCACCATATAAGTGCTGGTGCTGTATCATGCATGTTTATGCTCTTATTAATAGGCTAGAGCCTAAGTCTAATGTATCACACATTCGCTTACTTTATCATGGGAAAAACTTCTTAATGTTTAAAGACTTTGGGTTTGGATAATGCAAATTTTGTTATTTACAGTCTTTCCAATTTTGATTACATTCTTAAAGTCCCGCAACTAGGAATTAGAGCTCCTAGCCTCCAACATTTTACAGTATATAATGTTCTCAACACCAAACCACGAAATAGTGTGGCCTTGCTGATGTAGGATTTTGAATGGGCAAGATATGTTTTTTCCACTAGTGTTTCGTGAATTGTTGGATGTTAGACCTTAAAAACACTTGAACAAATGTTGGTTTGATATTGTGAACTTGTATTAGAACTTGTTTGTGATTGACATGGTTATATTTTGATATTGTGACAGTTGCTCTGATGTTCCTAAGTTGATCCTTTTTGGCTGAATTTAAACATGCAATATTAAACATGAATCTTATGGTGTTCTTCTTTTTGGTATTGCTGCATAGAAAACGTCATTTGAACAACAGATGATAATTGCTAGAAATATCCAGAAAGGTCCAGCCAACCAAGTGATAAGATTGTGAGTTATACATTCCCCCGTTTATATATCTCGGCATATATGGAAATTCAGCACACGGTAATAACAGGGATTTCATCTCCTTATACAAATTCAGTTAAGATGGGTTTTTTCCGGATAAGGTTTGAGACTTGAACTTTTTCCCCCTTGATTATCTTCCCTTCGAAGTTAGGTTCTTGGTATTTGGTTGAGCTGTAAAATCAGAATGCAGGATATACTCATAACGTTCTTTCGAGATAGTTTTTATCAGTGCACTAAAAATGAGAGAGCGAGTGATAGTATATCAGATATAGATCAGTGTTTGTCTTCGTTTTTTTTTGTTTTTTTACCCTTTTAACATGTAACGACCAAATCTAGTCGAATTTCATGTACTCATTACGTAAATTTACTTTGGTTATTTATCGTGTACTCATTACGTAAATTTACTTTGGTTATTTTGTCCTCAGATTTTGCCCGCCCCAATTTTATGCTCTCTGAACAAGCTTCATTTTCTTGTTTTATGAATTTGACTTGTTCTGTTGTCAAACTTTTAGTTCAGTTTTGTACCTTAGTTTTTCCTTTTGATTACCGAAGTCTGAACTGCAGCTTTATCTTAGTCTTGAATGGTCTTGTGCTTTTTGCTTATGTAATTGTGTTCTTAGCTTAATGTGTATAAATTGTAGGCACTATAGGTTATCCGTGAGCTTAAGCAGAAATTAAAAGTTCATTTCAAAACTCTCTTTTTCCCGTAATAAACTAATTTCAACTGATATATAGTCCTGCATATGTAACTAAATTGATACACAGGAATGGCTCAACTGTCACTATACTCTTTTTCTTATCTATGTTCTTCGTTGCAAGTACTTGACCAACCAGTTGCTTGAGGCTCCTTCATTTCTTATAGAATTGTGTGGCTGTGTCACAACTGTAAATCACAGTATTCTTATATATAACAGATGTATTCTTATAGAATTGTGTGGTTGACAGCTGCGTAAATGACTAAAATTTATTTTTCAATTGTTCAAATTTAGGAACATATTTACATAATATCTGCAATCAAATGTACATAATGCATAGATCTTCTCTGGGAGTTTGGGGTTTATTTATTTTACTCTATGCATTATCTATAGTATGTTTTTGACTGGTTCATCTAGCTATTCTTGTTTCTTGAGGTTTTATGTTTTTTATTCCACTATTTGCATTTTTCAAGAGATTAGTATGAAGATATTGAGTTGCTTAACTTGCTTTGTACGTTTCACCAGGAGTTAAATCAAAGAGAGCAAGAAGACTCTTTAGATGAAGGTCTCCTTTCAGAAGTCAATGCACAACTACGGCAAGTGAGTTGTCTTTTCGTTTTTGTGAAATTTTTCGATCTTCTTCTATTTGATGGCTGAGAACTGTACCTTGTTACTGTAATATGGCCACGTAAATGTAAACCAACCGTTTTTAATAGAATTCATAGAAAAGACTTGTAAGTATGTCTTATGTGCTGTGTCCCATTGAGGCCAACTTGTCACGTGACGTGGTTTAACCTTCGATACACGTTAAGGTGTATCATAAAGTGACAAGTTTAAAATCTTCATATGTTGATTCGGTGCATGATTTACTTTCTTCATGTTGGAGTCTCAATCTAAAATGTTTATAAATTGTCAATGTCATGGGAAAGTTGTGGGTATTGTAGTCATTCATCTTTCCTTGCAGGCGAAAGAAGATGTGGACAATCCAGGAAGAGAGGATGACCCTTTTTTTCACGAGTAGTAAGAGAGGAAGAGCGTCAAGGAACAAAATGTTGCCGCTTAAGTGTTGTCCCTCCCTTTTGTAAAAATAGAATTGTAGATTCAAAGATTATTTTTGTGTGAATTTATATTGTAAAATTACATTAAACAGTATTATTTCAATATTAATGTGAATGAAGTATTTATTGTTTACAATTGTCTATTTTATGAGTATTATGGTTCTTCTATTACCTAACAAAGAAAATTAAAGCAGAATATTAGTGGTAGTAGCCCAGCTTATGTGATGTTGATTAATATTTAAGACTGCTAGTTAGGGCGGGCAACACAATGTTTGCCTCAACAGGCTTGTCTGTTGAGGGGGGCAATTTAATGTTCGCCTCAACAGGCTTGCCTGTTGAGGGGGGCAATTTAATGTTCGCCTCAACAGGCTTGTCTGTTGAGGGGGGCAATTAGTTGTTCGCCTCAACAGACTTGTCTGTTGAGGGGGGCTTTCAAATGCCCGCCTCAACAAATATCTTTTTGAGGCGGGCCAAGCCCGCCTCAACAGATCTCTGACCTTTTGAAGCCCCCTCTGTTGAAGCGGGCCATGTTCGCCTCAACAAGCCCGAAATGCCCCCCTCAACAGGGGTTTTTTCCACTAGTGATAGATAGAGTATTTAATGCCATTAAATACTTGATCCGTTTACGTACTATTTGTGTGACCTTACGGGTTCAGTCAAGAGTAAGCTGTGGATTAATATCATTAATTCCACTTGAACTGAAGCGGCCTCTAGCTAGGCATTCAGCTCACTTGATCTCACTGAATTATTAACTTGTTAATTAATACTGAACCTTATTTATTAGACTTAACATAGAATGCATACTTGGACCAAGGGCATTATTTCCTTCAGTCTCCCACTTGTCCTTAGGGACAAGTGTGCATTTCCTAATTCCTTTGTCGCTCGATGCTTGCTCTTGAATATAAGGTAAGAGTTGTCATCCTTATTATGTCCAGAGGTGTTCCTCGGTTTCAGAGTTCAACTGATCAATTAAACAGATAATCATAGCCTATGATTCATCCGAGCACGGCCATGCATTTCACAGTTTCTAGCTCTCCGAATGGCCTTGTACAACTTTTAAGCATCTCATCCCGATTTATGGGAGGACAATCCCAATCTTGCGATCTTGAGATTAGACTTCGTTTGATAGGTGATTACCTGAGCGTTGCCTTTATAGCCTCCTTTTACGGTGCGACGGTTGGTCAACGTCAAAGCAACCAGTTCTCAAACAAGTAATCTCAAATCACTCAGGTATTGAGGATTTAGTGTCTAATAATTTTAATGAAATTTACTTATGACAGATTTTCATCTCTTACAGTAAAGTTTCATAGGTCTGTCCGATACTAGTCTTCCCAAAGTAAGTATCTATGCAAATGATTATGACATTGCCATGTCCACATAGTTCAAGAAACAGAACTACTAGTCATCTTGCATTCTAGTCGTCTAACGTTTTCTATGCGTCCAATTTTATAGAAAACTCCGACCAGGGACCATTTTCAACTTTTGACATTCAAGTTCACTTGATAGACATTTCTTAGTCACAGGACTGGTCCTGACAGTCTATCTTGAATATATCGTCAATTTGAAGGGACTCATCATTTAATAAACCACAAATTAAATGGAAAAATGAATTCTATTCATTTATTGTGAATGATTAACCAATAATGTTTTACAAAGATTTAAACTCTAAAACTTTAAAACATTAAACAAGGATATCAAAGCCATTCTTGAATATGCTTGATTCCCATAGCTGCAGTGTGCGAGTTGTGCTTCGCCTGCGGCAGAGGTTTAGTCAATGGATCTGATATGTTGTCATCAGTTCCAATCTTGCTTATCTCGACTTCTTTTCTTTCAACGAACTCTCGTAGAAGGTGAAATCTACGAAGTACATGCTTGACTCTCTGGTGGTGTCTAGGCTCCTTTGCTTGTGCAATAGCTCCGTTATTATCACAATACAGGGCTATTGGTCCTTTAATGGAGGGGACTACACCAAGTTCGCCTATGAACTTCCTTAGCCATATAGCTTCCTTTGCTGCTTCATGTGCAGCAATGTACTCCGCTTCAGTTGTAGAATCCGCAATGGTGCTTTGCTTAGCACTTTTCCAGCTTACTGCACCTCCGTTGAGGCAGAAGACAAACCCAGACTGTGATCTGAAATAATCTTTGTCGGTTTGGAAACTTGCGTTCGTATAGCCTTTAACAATTAATTCATCATCTCCACCATAGACCAGGAAGTCATCTTTGTGCCTTTTCAAGTACTTCAGAATATTCTTGGCAGCAGTCCAATGCGCCTCTCCTGGGTCTGACTGGTATCTGCTCGTAGCATTGAGTGCGTACGCAACATCCGGGCGTGTACATAACATAGCATACATTATTGAACCAATCAATGATGCATATGGAATCCCATTCATTCGTCTACGCTCATCAAGTGTTTTTGGGCACTGAGTCTTGCTTAGAGTTATTCCATGAGACATGGGTAGGTAGCCTCGCTTGGAGTCTGCCATCTTGAACCTATCAAGCACCTTATTCATATAAGTGCTTTGACTAAGTAAAATCATCTTTTTAGATCTATCTCTGTAAATCTTGATGCCCAATATGTACTGTGCTTCTCCTAGATCCTTCATCGAAAAACATTTCCCAAGCCAAATCTTGACAAAGTTCAACATAGGAATTTCATTTCCGATAAGTAATATGTCGTCGACATATAATACTAGAAAAGCAATTTTTCTCCCACTGACCTTCTTGTATACACAAGATTCGTCTGCGTTCTTGATGAAACCAAAGTCACCTACTGCTTCATCAAAACGTATATTCCAGCTTCTGGATGCCTGCTTCAATCCGTAGATTGATTGCTTTAGCTTGCATACCTTTTTAGCATTCTTTGGATCCTCAAAACCTTCAGGTTGTGTCATAAACACAGTTTCTGTTAAAACCCCGTTTAAGAAAGCGGTTTTGACATCCATCTTCCATATTTCGTAATCGTAATATGCAGCGATTGCTAACATTATCCGAATAGACTTTAGCATTGCAACTGGTGAAAAGGTTTCATCGTAATCCACACCGTGGACTTGCCTGTAACCTTTTGCAACCAATCTAGCTTTAAAAACTTCAAGTTTCCCATCCTTGTCCTTTTTCAGTTTGAAAACCCATTTGCTTCCAATGGCTTGGTAGCCATCTGGCAAATCGACCAAATCCCATACTTGGTTTTCAGACATGGAGTCTAATTCAGATTGCATGGCTTCTTGCCATTGCTTGGAGCTAGGGCTCGTCATAGCTTGTTTGTAAGTCGCAGGTTCATCACTTTCAAGTAATAGAACGTCATAGCTCTCGTTCGTCAAAATACCTAAGTACCTTTCCGGTTGAGATCTATATCTTTGCGATCTACGCGGGGTAACATTTCTAGATTGACCATGATTCTCACCAGATTCTTCTAAAGATCTCTGAGTTTCATCCTGAATGTCATCTTGAGCATTCTCTAGAGTTTGTTGTTCGACTCGAATTTCTTCAAGGTCTACTTTTCTCCCACTTGTCATTTTGGAAATGTGATTCTTCTCCAAAAAGACACCATATCGAGCAACAAACACCTTGTTCTCAGATGTATTGTAGAAGTAATACCCCTTTGTTTCCTTTGGATAGCCCACAAGGATACATTTGTCAGATTTTGGATGAAGTTTGTCTGAAATTAATCGCTTGACGTATACTTCACATCCCCAAATCTTAAGAAAAGACACATTTGGAGGCTTTCCAAACCATAACTGATATGGAGTCTTTTCGACAGCTTTAGACGGAGCTCTATTTATAGTGAGTGCAGCTGTATTTAGTGCATGTCCCCAAAATTCTATTGGAAGTTCGGCCTGACCCATCATTGACCTGACCATGTCTAGCAAGGTTCTGTTCCTCCGTTCCGACACACCATTCCATTGTGGTGTTCCAGGAGGAGTCAACTCTGACAGAATTCCACATTCTTTCAGATGGTCATCAAATTCATAGCTCAGATATTCACCGCCTCTATCAGACCGCAGTGCATTAATCTTCTTGCCTAATTGATTCTCTACTTCACTCTGAAATTCCTTGAATTTGTCAAAGGATTCAGACTTATGCTTCATTAGGTAGACATAACCATATCTACTGAAGTCATCAGTGAAAGTGATAAAGTAGCTGAAACCACCTCTAGCATTTGTACTCATTGGTCCACATACATCTGTATGGATTAAACCCAATAGTTCAGTTGCTCTTTCTCCAACTTTAGAGAAAGGTTGCTTTGTCATTTTGCCAAGTAAACATGATTCGCATTTACCATAATCCTCTAAGTCAAATGGTTCTAGAATTCCTTCCTTTTGAAGTCTTTCTAAGCGTTTCAAGTTTATATGGCCTAATCGACAATGCCACAGATAGGTGAGATCTGAATCATCCTTTTTGGCCTTTTTGGTATTTATGTTATAAACTTGTTTGTCGTGATATAATAAATAAAGTCCATTGACTAATCTAGCAGATCCATAAAACATCTCTTTAAAATAAAACGAACAACTATTATCTTTTATTAAAAAGGAAAATCCCTTAGCATCTAAGCAAGAAACTGAAATGATGTTTTTAGTAAGACTTGGAACATGGAAACATTCTTCCAGTTCCAAAACTAGCCCGGAGGGCAACGACAAATAATAAGTTCCTACAGCTAATGCAGCAATCCGTGCTCCATTTCCCACTCGTAGGTCGACTTCACCCTTGCTTAACTTTCTACTTCTTCTTAGTCCCTGTGGATTGGAACATAAGTGTGAGCCACAACCTGTATCTAATACCCAAGAAGTTGAATTAGCAAGTGTACAGTCTATAACGAAAATACTGAAGATGGAACGACTGTTCCGTTCTTCTGATCTTCCTTTAGCTTCAAGCAATCTCTCTTCCAATGCCCCTTCTTCTTACAGTAGAAGCATTCGGATTCAGAAGTGGGTTGACTGACCTTCCTCTTTTCAGACTTGGCGCCAGTTTTCTTAGTTGGGCTGGCCTTGTTGCCACCTTTCTTAGCATTCCTCTTCTTTCCATATTTCTTGAACTTGCCCCCACGCACCATAAGCACATTTTGCTTATCACTTTTGAGCGTCTTTTCAGCGGTTTTCAGCATACCGTGAAGCTCAGTGAGCATTTTGTCCAGACTATTCATACTGTAGTTCAGTTTAAACTGATCATACTCGTTATGAAGAGAATGGAGGATGGTGTCTAGAACCATTTCCTGAGAGAATTGCTGATCCAGCCGACTCATATTCTCAATGAGTCCAATCATTTTGAGAACATGTGGACTTACGGGCTCGCCTTTCTTAAGTTTGGTCTCAAGAATTTGCCTATGAGTCTCGAATCTTTCGACTCGAGCCAGATCTTGGAACATGTTCTTCAACTCACTGATGATCGTGAAAGCATCTGAGTTGATGAACGTTTTCTGCAGATCTGCACTCATGGTGGCGAGCATTAGACATTTCACATCTTTGTTGGTATCAATCCAACGATTGAGGGCTGCCTGAGTGACCCCGTCGCCTGCGGCTTCGGGCATCGCCTCTTCCAGGACATACTCCTTTTCTTCCTGTATAAGAACTATTTGCAAGTTCCTTTGCCAGTCAAGGAAGTTTTTCCCGCTCAACTTCTCCTTTTCGAGAATTGATCGAATGTTGAATGAATTGTTGTTTGCCATAATTAAAACTACAATTGAAAAGAATAAACAAATAAATAACCATTCACAATTTCTCTTAATAAACTTACATTCTAGCATACATGCATAATTCAATGTTCATTATGCATTTTATTCAAGTTATGTGTTCCGGCAGGTGTGAATAAAATGATTCCAAGATCCTAAAATCATTGAAGAATTAAGCATAGTTTGTCGACTTAATCCTAAAACATCTTAGGTAAGCAAAAACCTTTTGCTAATAGTCTACAAACTACTCTTGGTTGATAGGTACGTCTAAGAACTTATTAGGTAAACCTATCGATTTTGCCACGACATAAAATGACTCCTTACTTATATCGTTGAGTTTCACCAAAACTAACATGTACTCACACTTATTTGTGTACCTTGCCCCTTTAGGACCAATAAGTAACACCTCGCTGAGCGAAAACTATTACTAGATTGATGTAAAGGATATCCAAGCAAGTGTATATTTTGGCATGGCACCTTTTAACTCAATTTTTAAGTTTGGAACTTAAGGCTCTTACTATGTTGGTTAGATTTTAAGTGAACTAAAATCCTTAATCATGCAACATAATTAAGCTTTGATCTCATGCATATTTAAGACATATTTAAATGCAATAAATAACTTAAAACATGCATAAGATAAATGTGATCTAGTATGGCCCGACTTCATCTTGAAGCTTCAACTTCAAAGTCCATCTCCAAAATGGAAACTTCGTATTGAATTTCACCGTGGGAGGCGCCATTTTCTTCAAATAGGATAAGCTATAAATAAACTAATTACAACTATTTGATGGTACGCAGACCATATTTAAATTGAAAAACTAATTTGGTGCATTAGACCAATTACATTCAAATTAATGGTGCGCAGACCATATTTTCTATCCTATTTGGGCCATACTAGTCACTTCATAACCTGCAAAACAGTACATATACAATATATACCATTCACCCATTCATTATCATGAATGGCCCACATAGCTGGTTAGTAAAACACATTATGCATCACATAAACATTTGCAGCAATTAATCAAGGGCACCAATAATCTACAAATTATTCACTCCTTATTAATTATAATCAAGTTGTTTTAACCTTAAGGATTTGTAGACCTAATCAAGAGTTTATGAATAAAAGGGCTCCCACTTAAACCAATAAATTCATATGCTTTACTAATTTTAAACATAAAAATGTATTTCTAGTCTAACCGGAAACGTACAAATTTAATTAAAATTTAAAGCTCATATAAATTTATAATTGAATCCGCTTATTTAATTTATTTTTCAGTCGTATTTAAATTAATTCATGATTTTAATTTTAGTAAAATAATTAGAATAAATGAAATTTATTATAATTATAATATTCAAAATTAAAATCCAAGAAAACAATTTAAATTATTAATTTTAAAATTAATTAAAATTACGTAAACTGAAAATTTTAAATTAAAATTTTAAAACTCGACAATCGTGACATGACGAGCTCTTGGGCTTGTGCCCAAGCCCGTCGAGTGCACGACCCATCGAGGTCCATGGCACAACGTCGCAGCAGCCACGCGCAAGGCAGCAAGGCAAGCCACGCTTGCGCGCAGCCTGCCTGCCCTGGCATCGCAGCAGCTACGATGCTCCTCGCATCGCTCGCTCGCTCGCTCGATTGCTCGCTCGCTCGCTCGATTGCTCCCTCGCTCGATCGCTCGATTGCTCGCTCGCTCGATCGCTCGCTCGAGGCCACGCGTTGTGGTGCGCAGAGCAGCGATCGCTGGGCGACCGGCTCTCGCTCGCTCGCGCGCCCACATCGTGCCATTGCTTCGCCCATCGCCCGTCGCGCACAGCGCTCGACACAAGGCACAGCTGCTGCCTTGTGCTCGCGCGCCATCGCCTTGCTCGCTGCATTCGTACCGTGTGGGCGACGAGCTCCCTTGCTTGTCGCCGCACGCCCGTACTATACAACACCCCTTAAGGGTAACACGTAGCGTCCATTGCTTTGTGTGTGCAAGTTTTATGAGCGATTGAATAAAAATTAAAAATTTTATTTTCAAAATTAATGACAAATTAATAAATCATATTAATTTCATAATTTTAGGGCGAAAAATCGAAAATTTATTAATTAATTGATTTCCGATTAACATGGATTCAAGTCTAGGTCATAAAAATTTAAAATTTAACACAAATTTACAATTTTTATGGTGGTTTTTAATCATAGGTATCTAATTAAATTATTAACTAATTATGAAAATCAAATTAATTCTAAATTATTCCAATTTTCAACAAATTAATCATAATTACAAATTAGATTGCATAATTAACAAGGCTAGGCATTCAAACTTGTTAAACATATACAGTAGGTCAATCAAAAATTCAAGATTTATCAACAAGAATCGCAAATATTTAATTTAACATCTTAAATTTACGAAATTTTGCATTCGAAAAACTAAAACCTCCGAAAAGTCATAGTTAGGCTTCGAATTTGAGAATGCCTCTTACATGCGGAATTGACACAAAAAATCACTCGATTTGGATGAGTAACGAAGAAACTGCCGAAAAACTGCGTACGTATAATTAAATAAACGCAATTTGCAATTAATTAACAATCACGAAAATTAATCACCCCTTTTAATTCTTGCAAATTTGTAATATTTAACCATGTTTATGCAATTTAGATTATGAAAATAATAAGAGGCTCGTGATACCACTGTTAGGTTATGATACATATGACAATTCATAAATCATGCGGAAAAACCATAAAGCCAGGAAAGCATATTATTTACACATAATCATTTAGCATAGAATAGATGCATACATGTTGTAGCGTGCGTTCCCTAGCTGCGCCCGAACCGAATAAGAACAAGTCTTTAGGACTCCAAATGTCGTCCCTCCGTAGATAGTCCATAGTACGTCCGGATCCGCCTCAAGTTAGACCAACTAGAATCGCCCTTAAGGTGCTTATGAATTTTCGGCTATGTGTTTGCAAGTGTATGGCTGATTTTTCTTTCAAAAACTTACCCTTTGAATACTTCAATCGTACCCATAAATTGTGACCCTAGGCACCTATTTATAGGGGTATGGAAAAGGAATTGTAATCCTACTAGGATGTGGATTTGCTAGCTAGAATCTTATTAGGACTCTAAATAACAAAATCAATCTATTAGGATTAGGATTTAATCTTTGCACGAATTCCAATAGGATTAGGATTCCCGCACAAACGTTGCACGAGCCGTGCACCCGCGCAAGCCTTGCGGCCCACGTCAGGCGCACAGCGCTCGGCCCACGCTGCTGTGCTCTCGCGCGCGCGCGCCCTTGGCTGGGCCTGGCCTTGCGCTGGGCCTGGTCGAGGCGTGCGTTGGTGCGTGCGGCTCGCTGGGCGATGGCCTGGCTTCGTGCTGGGCCTTCGTCTAGCGGGCCTCGTCCGATGCTAATTCGTACGATACACTTCCGATTAAATTCCCGATTCTGGAATTCATTTCCGATACGAACAATATTTAATATTCCCGATTCCGGAATTAATTTCCGTTTCCGGAATTATTTTCCGATTCCGATAATATTTCCGATTCTGACAATATTTCCGTTTCCGGCAATATTTCCGATTCTGGCAATATTTCCATTTCCGATAATATTTTCCGATACGTACCATGTTTCCGTTTCCGGCAACATCTACGACTTGGATAATATTTATATTTCCGATACGATCCATATTTCCGTTTCCGGCAATATCATCGTTTCCGGAGTATTCATTTCTTTCTTGTGACGATCTCAGCTCCCACTGAAACCAAGATCCGTCGATTCCGAATATCCATAGATAGAGTATTTAATGCCATTAAATACTTGATCCGTTTACGTACTATTTGTGTGACCCTACGGGTTCAGTCAAGAGTAAGCTGTGGATTAATATCATTAATTCCACTTGAACTGAAGCGGCCTCTAGCTAGGCATTCAGCTCACTTGATCTCACTGAATTATTAACTTGTTAATTAATACTGAACCGCATTTATTAGACTTAACATAGAATGCATACTTGGACCAAGGGCATTATTTCCTTCAACAATGACATGTAAATTGGATTTTTGGTCGGCAAAAGAAAAACAAAAAAGGAGAATATACTTTTCCCTAAAGATGAAGCACGTCTGGTTGGTCAAAAAATAGTAAGTTGGGGTAGTTTTTCCTTTGTACATACACTTTTGTTCGTCGGTTAATATATTTATTTCTTGCTAAAAAATATGTATTTTTGTAGTTCTTTAATAAATGCATGTGTTTGTCAATAGGACAAGGAGGTTCAGGAAGTCAAGCAAGGAATTTGGACTCCACATAGGCAAGATGATTTCTGATCCCGTTCCCTTGGAAAGAAAGACCGTCGTGGCCGTGTGGTTGCAGTTGGAGGAACAATCAGCCATCAAGCATATTGGGGGAAATCGGTTCGAAATAAAGAAGAATATGATCATATCTCACAAGCCGAACTCAAAAAGATTGAAGGCAATTTTGAGGCTAGAATAGAGCAAGTGCGAAAGGAAACTATAGCTATGATGGAAGAGAAAATGGAGGCCATGGTTGAGGAAAAGTTCATCAACTTGGTGACAAAATTAGGTATAAAATTGCCGGTTGGGATGGAGATTTTAAAGACCACAACCACTACACGGAGTCGTTGCAACTCACCTTCTGTGGAACTAGAGCCTAATTCTGACCCATTTGCGGAGTTGAAGGTATGATCTAAGTTGCACTTCCCTTTTCTATTGTCATTGCTGTAAATTGTTATTTTTCTAATTGGTTAAAGTGACATTAGTCAAGGACAAAGTATATAACTAACTAATAATTATATGTATATTAAATTATTCGTAAATTCACTATAGTATTTTACTGTACTTTAGTACTTTACCAATGCTGGGTGTCGAATAATGTTTTAGAGTCCTTTAGCATGTCGTCTCTGCCAACTTGATGATTCCCAACAATTAATAGTCGTGGCTAGGGGTGTAGCATATTCGTTCAATGCTGAAGATGTAGTACACCATTCTGCAATGAAGCCTGGTTACTTGAAAGTTAGTGTGAACTCATGTGTTCCTGGATATAAATCTTCACCTCTACCTGTACCCAACTTAGAGATGAAGGATGTTGGGGGAGCCGTAAAAAGTTTCGTCCAATGGACTATAATATTGATTATAGGGGGACGAGGTAATTTGTTTAATATTCTAATTTCATGTAATTTTAATATTAATATCTAAGCATAAATGATGACAATTTGACCTCTTATTAGGAGTTTGTTCCACGACGCAAGATGAGTAGCGTAGCGATTAATGTTGCTGTTAGTAGTGATATTGTTGTGGAGCCTGATTCGTTTAAGAAATTGAAGGTACAGGTATACAGTATGATTTATTTATTTATAATTTGGTAAGTGGTTGATTTTATTAATATTTTGAGGAGGATAAATTCTCTGTTCGAAATTGAATGCATTTTCTTGATGTAAAAGTATACATTCAATTAACAAACGCATAAGTTTCAAGAGAATAGTAACTTGTTACATTAACTACCTATGAAGTACCTTCAAGGTTTCCTCCAAGCTCTAGCTACATTTACAACTACCATGAAATACACCTTGTCTTTCATGTCATCAAAGAACTGAAAAAAAGCATGTCTCCATGATCGTTTGAGGACCAAAGTGTCGCAAACTCCCCAGAACCCTATAATAAATCCAAGCACCAAGCTTAAGTACAATCCTAGATAAAACTGATCAATGCTATGTTCATGTTCATGTTCATTCTTTGTATTTGGAATCCTTACATGAGGTTGTGATTCTCCCTGTAAAGTTATTGTCTGACAAATTCAGGGTTCCCAGATAAGTGAGTTGCTCAAGGCTTATAGGTATATCTCCAGAGAGGTGGTTGTTTGATAAATAAAAAAACTCTAACAATGTCAACTGACAAATATTTGGCTGCATCTTTATATGTCATTATGTGTATTAAGGGCTATTGATGTGAGTTTTAAAGCTAAGAGAAAGTTCAGAGAGGGAAAATAGAAAGAAACTCTGGAGTCATGCTTGTTTGAAAACGATAATACTAGTAACTAAAATGAAAGGGAGCTGAGTGCAAGTGAAAGAAAAAATTGGTATAGAGATTCTTATATTAGAATGATTTAATCAGAGGAAGAAAATGTGGTTTAATTTCGTTGTTATTTGATGTCAATATTGATTATTTGCTTTTGTAGGGATGTGCGTTGATTTAATGTTTGTAATGTGTTTAGTATTCCTCTGTATCACATATTTAAGCTTTGAAGATAATTTACAAATGTGTAGTTTGATAAAGAAACATGTGAAATTTGTTGTCTTGTTTCTGGTAGTTTGCATTTGGGTTTCATGTATACCCTCTTGCGTAGGTTTTTGTGGACTCAACTTTGTTTGCATGTTTTTTCTTATATTTGATCTCCATTTCTAGATGATATCAATTGCGTCAGATTCTTGTCACTTGTATGGTTTGACTTTTTATTTGGTGGATTGCGTTGCAAATATATTTGTCTAATAAGAGCAGCTGGTATTGCTGTTTTTTATGTTCCCAGAACTTGATCATGGGAAGTTTAAGTCTTATTTTTTCGATGTATGCAAACATTATAAAATGGAAGGGGTTTGTGGTGGCAATATTGAGGTTTGAGTTTATATCTTACAGGCCTACTTCTGGAAATTTGATTTTGATGTTTTATTTTTCTCCATCTGTCTCTCCCCACCTGTCGTGGGGAAGGTGTTTGTGGAGGGAGCTAGGGAGAGTTGCAGTGGCTGGTAGATGTGATGAAGTTTGAATTTCTTATCCCTAATCACCAGCAGAATCATTTTAGAGATTTTTAGCACACAATAAATAAAAGAGACTATGTTTTCCGTTGGCCAACATAGTTCGTATATTAGTTGTTAGGGTGGTGAGTTTGTGAAATTAAGCATGCTTGAGGAGAATATAAAAGTTGGTTGTCATTCAATTATTTTATTGGGGAATATGTTATTGATAGAAAAAGGCCACTGAAGTGAAGATATTTCTCATGCATGTAATCATGTCTGCTTTAGCTAGTCAAGTGAAATATTATATATTGTTATAGCTGGTCTAATTAGTAGCTCAAATAAGTGACTGAATGATCTACTTCGATGTTGAAATATAATTAACTATTTCAAATATTTTTACAATATTCATTAGTTGTGTAATTTCTGGTTCATTTTCAGTCTTGCTGCTAATTCATTTGTGAATCTTCTCGATCATTACATCCGTACTGATTTAAGCTGAAATGATTACTTCATTCTACAATCTAAACATTGTTAATTGAATGCATACTTCATAGGTACTTCTAAGCGTTCTTATAAATTAAATTGTGCGTTTCTTAACAGGACAAGCGGGATAAGGAAAAAATTGTTGATACTCAAAACATTGTTGAGTTCACTATGGAAAGGACGCCTCTTGTTTCACATAGTATCATGAAGAATTTGAGTGATTCATGCAAACGACTCGCTAATATTCTTACTGATCTACCCCCTGGTGTGGAATCCATATCTTTTCAATTGGATGTTGAGGTATTCGGATACAAGGAAAAAATTTCTAGCTATATCTCAAAGAAGGATGTTGTCCAACTTCTCAGTGGGGCTTGGTTAAATATATCAACCATACAAATATTCACCATGTCAGAAAAGGTTGTCAGGATCGGGATCCTACTTGGGATCGGTGAAGGGAAGGTAGGATCGGATCGGTAGGATCGAATCGTAGGATCGTAAGATCCTACAAATTTGACAAATTGAGCGAGTTAAATGATAGAAGGTGACTATTATATGATTTTCTAATTAAAAATAAGACCCAAAAACACACATTTGCTCACATAAGATCGATATAAGTGTCATACATGGTTAACAAAATACTACGAATGCTATTTTAAAGCTTACAATTCCAAATAATACAAGGAAAATACTTTTTAAGCATTACAACTTTTAGTAACTAATCTAAATAAGTAAATAACTAACAACACAAATTAATTTTTATTATAGCCGAAATTTCCGTCATCAACAAATCACTTCATGCCGCCGATGTTCCGGTTCCCGTGACATTGAGATCATCATAAATTCATAATCACCATCACCATCACCAAAATCAGTTTCTAAGTTTCCAGAATCATGAACCTCATTTGAAGCAACACAAGCAGCTACATCATTCTCGTCGTCACTGATTACAAGTTGCTCGACACCCGCATCTACGGGAATGAATTAATTGTAAATCATACAAAAAATTGAAAAGTAAAAGTTTAATGATAAAAGATATAGTACATTATATTACAAATAAGCTTCATATCATTAACAAACATCAGTTCGTTTTAGGACACCAAACAATGAATATTTCTTTTCTTTTTCATTAGACAGCATTTCTATAGAACATTGAGTAAAAAACCAGCATTGCTTGAACTCTAAAGAACATGACATGCAAATAACATTTCAATCTGATCTATTAGTTGACAGTGCCTGAAGTCCTGAACATATGTTCGGACACAAGGAACTATCTATCAACTATGAGAGCCGAAAAGAAGAAAATATAAAAGCATATTACTGATCCATCAAGGATCACCACAAAGTATAAAACACCGGTAAATAATTCAACCCAACATGCTAACAATTTGCCAATAAAGCTCAAAAAATGAAAATCGTGGAACTGCAAGACAAATTAGTTGTCCTGAGTCTTGTTTTCAGGACATTTGTTCACCATAACAGGTCAAAAAACTCAAATACCTGTTAGGTTATGATACATATGATATTACATAAATCATGCGGAAACAACCATTAACCCAGGAATACATATTATTTACACATAATCATATAGCATAATTTAGATGCATACTCTTTGTTGCGTGCCCTCCCTAGCTGCGCCCGAACCGAACAAGAACAAGTCTTTAGGACTCCAAGTGTCGTCCCTCCGTAGATAGTCCACAGCACGTCCGGATCCGCCTTAAGATTGACCAACTAGAATCGCCCTTAAGGTACTAGAATTTTCGGCACTTTTGAGCAAGATGTGTGGCTGAATTTTTCTCTCAAAAACTCACTTTGAATACTTTGAAAACTCGTTATAAATTGTGAACCCAGGCCACATATTTATAGGGTTATGGAAAGGGAATTGGAATCCTATTCAGATACAAATTAATTAAACCTAGAATCCTACAAGAACTCTAATTTAATTAATTTATCAAATAGAATTAGGAATTTAATCATTAACCGAACTCTGCACGTTTTAGGAAACGTGCACGAACACAAACACTTACGCACACACACACGGCAGCCTCGATGGGCCGCCCATGCGTGCGTGCGAGCAGCAACCCACGCAGCGAGGCCTGCGCGAGCCACAAGCCCACGCAAGCACCCGCGCGCGCTGCGCGCGCTGTGCGCGCTGCCACGGCCTGCTGGGCCTGGCCTTGCACTGGGCCTGTCGTGGCTGTTTGTGTGGCGCGCTTGGCTTGCTGGGCGATGGCCTGGCTTCGTGCTGGGCCCTCGTCCGGCAGGCCTCGTCCGATGCTTATTCGTACAATACGCTTCCGATTAAATTTCCGATTCCGGAATTCATTTCCGATACGAACAATATTTAACATTTCCGATTCCGGAATTAATTTCCGTTTCGAACAAATATTTAATATTTCCGTTTCCGGAATTATTTTCCGATTCCGGTAATATTTCCGATTCTGACAATATTTCCGTTTCCGGCAATATTTCCGATTCTGGTAATATTTCCATTTCCGATAATATTTTCCGATACGTACCATGTTTCCGTTTCCGGCAACATCTACGACTTGGATAATATTTATATTTCCGATACGATCCATATTTCCGTTTCCGGTAATATCATCGTTTCCGGAGTATTCATTTCTTGCCTGTGACGATCTCAGCTCCCACTGAAACCAAGATCCGTCGATTCCGAATATCCATAGATAGAGTATTTAATGCCATTAAATACTTGATCCGTTTACGTACTATTTGTGTGACCCTACGGGTTCAGTCAAGAGTAAGCTGTGGATTAATATCATTAATTCCACTTGAACTGAAGCGGCCTCTAGCTAGGCATTCAGCTCACTTGATCTCACTGAATTATTAACTTGTTAATTAATACTGAACCGCATTTATTAGACTTATCATAGAATGCATACTTGGACCAAGGGCATTATTTTCTTCAGTCTCCCACTTGTCCTTAGGGACAAGTGTGCATTTCCTAATTCCTTTGTCACTCGATGCTTGCTCTTGAACATAAGGTAAGAGTTGTCATCCTTATTATGTCCAGAGGTGTTCCTCGGTTTCAGAGTTCAACTGATCAATTAAACAGATAATCATAGCCTATGATTCATCCGAGCACGGCCATGCATTTCACAGTTTCTAGCTCTCCGAGTGGCCTTGTACAACTTTTAAGCATCTCATCCCGATTTATGGGAGGACAATCCCAATCTTGCGATCTTGAGATTAGACTTCGCTTGATAGGTGATTACCTGAGCGTTGCCTTTATAGCCTCCTTTTACGGTGCGACGGTTGGTCAACGTCAAAGCAACCAGTTCTCAAACAAGTAATCTCAAATCACTCAGGTATTGAGGATTTAGTGTCTAATAATTTAATGAAATTTACTTATGACAGATTTTCATCTCTTACAGTAAAGTTTCATAGGTCTTGTCCGATACTAGTCTTCCCAAAGTAAGTATCTATGCAAATGATTATGACATTGCCATGTCCACATAGTTCAAGAAACAGAACTACTAGTCATCTTGCATTCTAATCGTCTAACGTTTTCTATGCGTCCAATTTTATAGAAAACTCCGACTAGGGACCATTTTCAATCTTTGACATTCAAGTTCACTTGATAGACATTTCTTAGTCACAGGACTGGTCCTGACAGTCTATCTTGAATATATCGTCAAATTGAAGGGACTCATCATTTAATAAACCACAAATTAAATGGAAAAATGAATTCTTTTCATTTATTGTGAATGATTAACCAATAATGTTTTACAAAGATTTAAACTCTAAAACTTTAAAACATTAAACAGAGACATCAAAGCCATTCTCCAATATGCTTGATTCCCATAGCTGCAGTGTGCGAGTTGTGCTTCGCCTGCGGCAGAGGTTTAGTTAATGGATCTGATATGTTGTCATCAGTTCCAATTTTGCTTATCTCGACTTCTTTTCTTTCAACGAACTCTCGTAGAAGGTGAAATCTACGAAGTACATGCTTGACTCTCTGGTGGTGTCTAGGCTCTTTTGCCTGTGCAATAGCTCCGTTATTGTCACAATACAGGGCTATTGGTCCTTTAATGGAGGGGACTACACCAAGTTCACCTATGAACTTCCTTAGCCATATAGCTTCCTTTGCTGCTTCATGTGCAGCAATGTACTCCGCTTCAGTTGTAGAATCCGCAATGGTGCTTTGCTTAGCACTTTTCCAGCTTACTGCTCCTCCGTTGAGGCAAAAGACAAACCCAGACTGTGATCTGAAATCATCTTTGTCGGTTTGGAAACTTGCGTCCGTATAGCCTTTAACAATTAATTCATCATCTCCACCATAGACCAGGAAGTCATCTTTGTGCCTTTTCAGGTACTTCAGAATGTTCTTGGCAGCAGTCCAATGCGCCTCTCCTGGGTCTGACTGGTATCTGCTCGTAGCACTGAGTGCGTACGCAACATCCGGGCGTGTACATATCATAGCATACATTATTGAACCAATTAATGATGCATATGGAATCCCATTCATTCGTCTACGCTCATCAAGTGTTTTTGGGCACTGAGTCTTGCTTAGAGTCATTCCATGAGACATGGGTAGGTAGCCTCACTTGGAGTCCGCCATCTTGAACCTATCAAGCACCTTATTGATATAAGTGCTTTGACTAAGTCCAATCATCGTTTTAGATCTATCTCTGTAAATCTTGATGCCCAATATGTACTGTGCTTCTCCTAGATCCTTCATCGAAAAACATTTCCCAAGCCAAATCTTGACAGAGTTCAACATAGGAATGTCATTTCCGATAAGCAATATGTCGTCGACATATAATACTAGGAAAGAAATTTTGCTCCCACTAACCTTCTTGTATACACAAGATTCGTCTGCGTTCTTGATGAAACCAAAGTCACTGACTGCTTCATCAAAACGTATATTCCAGCTCCTGGATGCCTGCTTCAATCCGTAGATTGATTTCTTTAGCTTGCATAGCTTTTAGCATTCTTTGGATCCTCAAAACCTTCAGGCTGTGTCATAAACACAGTTTCTGTTAAAATGCCGTTTAAGAAAGCAGTTTTGACATCCATCTGCCATATTTCGTAATCGTAATATGCAGCGATTTCTAACATTATTCGAATAGACTTTAGCATTGCAACTGGTGAAAAGGTTTCATCGTAATCCACACCGTGGACTTGCCTGTAACCTTTTGCAACCAATCTAGCTTTGAAAACTTTAAGTTTCCCATCCTTGTCCTTTTTCAGTTTGAAAACCCATTTGCTTCCAATGGCTTGATAGCCATCTGGCAAATCGACCAAATCCCATACTTGGTTTTCAGACATGGAGTCTAATTCAGATTGCATGGCTTCTTGCCATTGCTTGGAGCTAGGGCTCGTCATAGCTTGTTTGTAAGTCGCAGGTTCATCACTTTCAAGTAATAGAACGTCATAGCTCTCGTTCGTCAAAATACCTAAGTACCTTTCCGGTTGAGATCTATATCTTTGCGATCTACGCGGGGTAACATTTCTAGATTGACCATAATTCTCACCAGATTCTTCTAAAGATCTCTGAGTTTCATCCTGAATGTCATCTTGAGCATTCTCTAGAGTTTGTTGTTCGACTCGAATTTCTTCGAGGTCTATTTTTCTCCCACTTGTCATTTTGGAAATATGATCTTTCTCCAAAAAGACACCATCTCGAGCAACAAACACTTTGTTCTCAGATGTATTGTAGAAGTAATACCCCTTTGTTTCCTTTGGATAGCCCACAAGGATACATTTGTCAGATTTTGGATGAAGTTTGTCTGAAATTAATCGTTTGACGTATACTTCACATTCCCAAAACTTAAGAAAAGACACATTTGGAGGCTTTCCAAACCATAATTCGTATGGAGTCTTTTCGACAGCTTTAGACGGAGCTCTATTTATAGTGAGTGCAGCTGTATTTAGTGCATGTCCCCAAAATTCTAATGGAAGTTCGGCCTGACCCATCATTGACCTGACCATGTCTAGCAAGGTTCTGTTCCTCCGTTCCGACACACCGTTCCATTGTGGTGTTCCAGGAGGAGTCAACTCTGATAGAATTCCACATTCTTTCAGATGATCATCAAATTCATAGCTCAGATATTCACCGCCTCTATCAGACCGCAGTGCCTTAATCTTCTTGCCTAATTGATTCTCTACTTCACTCTGAAATTCCTTGAATTTGTCAAAGGATTCAGACTTATGCTTCATTAGGTAGACATAACCATACCTACTGAAGTCATCAGTGAAAGTGATAAAGTAGCTGAAACCACCTCTAGCATTTGTACTCATTGGTCCACATACATCTGTATGGATTAAACCCAATAGTTCATTTGCTCTTTCTCCAACTTTAGAGAAAGGTTGCTTTGTCATTTTGCCAAGTAAACATGATTCGCATTTACCATAATCCTCTAAGTCAAATGGTTCTAGAATTCCTTCCTTTTGAAGTCTTTCTAAGCGTTTCAAGTTTATATGGCCTAATCGACAATGCCAGAGATAGGTGAGATCTGAATCATTCTTTTTGGCCTTTTTGGTATTTATGTTATATACTTGTTTGTCGTGATCTAATAAATAAAGTCCATTGACTAATCTAGCAGATCCATAAAACATCTCTTTAAAATAAAACGAACAACTATTGTCTTTTATTAAAAAGGAAAATCCCTTAGCATCTAAGCAAGAAACTGAAATGATGTTTTTAGTAAGACTTGGAACATGGAAACATTCTTCCAGTTCCAAAACTAGCCCGGAGGGCAACGACAAATAGTAAGTTCCTACAGCTAATGCAGCAATCCGTGCTCCATTTCCCACTCGTAGGTCGACTTCACCCTTGCTTAACTTTCTACTTCTTCTTAGTCCCTGTGGATTGGAACATAAGTGTGAGCCACAACCTGTATCTAATACCCAAGAAGTTGAATTAGCAAGTATACAGTCTATAACGAAAATACCTGAAGATGGAACGACTGTTCCGTTCTTCTGATCTTCCTTTAGCTTCAAGCAATCTCTCTTCCAATGCCCCTTCTTCTTGCAGTAGAAGCATTCGGATTCAGAAGTGGGTTGACTGACCTTCCTCTTTGCAGATTTGGCACCAGTTTGCTTAGTTGGGCTGGCCTTGTTGCCACCTTTCTTAGCATTCCTCTTCTTTCCAGATTTCTTGAACTTGCCCCCACGCACCATAAGCACATCCTGCTTATCACTTTTGAGCGTCTTTTCAGCGGTCTTCAGCATACCGTGAAGCTTAGTGAGCGTTTTGTCCAGACTATTCATACTGTAGTTCAGTTTGAACTGATCATACCCGCTATGAAGAGAATGGAGGATGGTGTCTATAGCCATTTCCTGAGAAAATTGCTGATCCAGCCGACTCATATTCTCAATGACTCCAATCATTTTGAGAACATGTGGACTTACGGGTTCGCCTTTCTTAAGTTTGGTCTCAAGAATTTGCCTATGAGTCTCGAATCTTTCGACTCGAGCCAGATCTTGGAACATGTTCTTCAACTCACTGATGATTGTGAAAGCATCTGAGTTGATGAACGTTTTCTGCAGATCCGCACTCATGGTGGCGTGTATTAGACATTTCACATCCTTGTTGGCATCAATCCAACGATTGAGGGCTGCCTGAGTGACCCCGTCGCCTGCAGCTTCGGGCATCGCCTCATCTAGGACATACTCCTTTTCTTCCTGCATAAGAACTATTTGCAAGTTCCTTTGCCAGTCAAGGAAGTTTTTCCCGTTCAACTTCTCCTTTTCGAGAATTGATCGAATGTTGAATGAATTGTTGTTTGCCATATTAAAAACTACAATTGAAAAGAATAAACAAATAAATAACCATTCACAGTTTCTCTTAATAAACTTAAATTCTAGCATACATGCATAATTCAATGTTTATTAAGCATTTTATTCAAATTATGTGTTCCGGCAGGTGTGAATAAAATGATTCCAAGATCCTAAAATCATTGAAGAACTAAGCACAGTTTGTCGACTTAATCCTAGAACATCTTAGGTAAGCAAAAGCATTTTGCTAATAGTCTAGAAACTATTCTTGGTTGATAGGTACGTCTAAGAACTTATTAGGTAAACCTATCGAATTTGCCACGACATAAAAGGACTCCTTACTTATATCGTTGAGTTTCACCAAAACTAACATGTACTCACATTTATTTGTGTACCTTGCCCCTTTAGGACCAATAAGTAACACCTCGCTGAGCGAAAACTATTACTAGATTGATGTAAAGGATATCCAAGCAAGTGTATATTTTGGCATGGCACCTTTTAACTCAATTTTTAAGTTTGGAACTTAAGGCTCTTACTATGTTGGTTAGATTTTAAGTGAACTAAAATCCTTAATCATGCAACATAATCAAGCTTTTGATCTCATGCATTTTAAGACATATTTAAAAGCAATAAATAACTTAAAACATGCATAAGATATTTGTGATCTAGTATGGCCCGACTTCATCTTGAAGCTTTAACTTCAAAGTCCGTCTTGAAAATCTCCGTGGGAGGCACCATTTTCTTCAAATAGGATAAGCTATAACTAATTACAACTATTTGATGGTACGCAGACCATATTTGAATTGAAAAATAACTTTGGTACTTTAGACCAATTACATTCAAATTAATGGTACGCAGACCATATTTTCTATCCTATTTGGGCCATACTAGTCACTTCATAACCTGCAAAACAGTACATATACAATATATACCATTCACCCATTCATTATCATGAATGGCCCACTTAGCTGGTTAGTAAAACACATTATGCATCACGTAAATATTTGCAGCAATTAATCAAGGGCACCAATAATCTACCAATTATTCAGTCCTTATTAATTCTAATCAAGTTGTTTTAACCTTAAGGATTTGTAGACCTAATCAAGAGTTTATGACTAAAATACGCTCCCACTTAAACCAATAAATTCATATGCTTTACTAATTTTAAACATAAAAATGTATTTCTAGTCTAACCGGAAACATACAAATTTAATTAAAATTTAAAGCTCATATAAATTTATAATTGAATCCAAAAAGTTTAATTTAATTTCAGTCGTTGTTTAAATTAATTCATGACTTTAATTTTAGTAAAATAATTAGAATAAATAACATTTACTATAATTACAATATTCAAAATTAAAATCCAAGAAAATAATTTAAATTATTAATTTTAAAATTAATTAAAATTACGTGAACTGAAATTTTCAAATTAAACATTCAAAACGATCTAATCGTAACGCAAACACCCTACGCATTGCACGCCCATGGGCCGCACGCATACAGCCATTGCTGGCCATATGCGCGCAGCCCATGCGCTCGTCGCATAGCTGCTGCATCTCCATCGCAAGCCATCGCACGCTGTGGTGCTTGCTGCGCGCGCGCCAGCGCTCGTCGCACGCGAGCCATCGCTTGCAGTGCGCGCGAGCCATCGCTCGCTGGGCGCGCGACATCGCTCGCTGTGCGCGCGAGCCATCGCTCGCTGTGCGCGCGAGCCATCGCTCGCTGTGCGCGCGAGCCATCGCTCGCTGTGCGCGCGAGCAACGCTGGGCGCAGCTCTCGTGGCATGCGAGCTTGCGCTCGCTGCGCGCGAGGCTGCGCGCTCTTGCGCGAGGCAGTGCGCGTTGTGGCGCAGCTCGCTTGCTGCCCACACGCGACTGCCTTGGCTCGCCCTTCGCCCATGCCCATTCGTCCATTGCTCGTGGCCCACGACACAAGGCAGGGCTGCTGCCTTGTGCTCGTGCACTACGCCCTTGCTCATTGCATTTGTGCCGCACGGGCGACGAGCTCCCTTGCTCGTCGTCGCATGCCCGCATTATACAACACCCCTTAAGGGTAACACGAAGCGTCCATTGCTTTGTGCGTGCAAGTTATATGAACGAATCGCATAAAAAATTTAAAATTTATAAAATTAATGACAAATTAATAAATATTATTAATTTCATAATTTTAGGGCGAAAAATCGAAAATTTATTATCCAATTGATTTCCGATTGTTATGGATTCAAGTCTAGGTCATAAAAATTTAAAATTTATCATAAATTTACAATTTTTATGGTGGTTTTTAATCATAGGTTTCTAATTAAATTACAATTAATTATGAAAATCAAATTAATTCTAAATAATTCTAATTTTCAACAAATAAATCATAATTACAAATTAGATTGCATAATTAACAAGACTAGGCATTCAAACTTGTTAAACATATGCAGTAGGTCAATGAAAAATTCAAGATTTATCAACAAGAATCGCAAATATTTAATTTAACATCTTAAATTTACGAAATTTTGCATTCGAAAAACTAAAACCTTCGAAAAGTCATAGTTAAGCTTCGAATTTGAGAATTCTGGGTTCGGCCGAAAAATACTATTTTTGTCAAAATTTTAGAATGCCTTTTACATGCGGAATTGACCCAAAAATCACTCGATTTGGATGAGTAACGAAGAAACTGCCGAAAAACTGCGTACGTATAATTAAATAAACGCAATTTGCAATTAATTAACAATTACGAAAATTAATCACCCCTTTTAATTCTTGCAAATTTGTAATATTTAACCATGTTTATGCAATTTAGATTATGAAAATAATAAGGGGCTCGTGATACCACTGTTAGGTTATGATACATATGATATTACATAAATCATGCGGAAACAACCATTAACCCAGGAATACATATTATTTACACATAATCATATAGCATAATTTAGATGCATACTCTTTGTTGCGTGCCCTCCCTAGCTGCGCCCGAACCGAACAAGAACAAGTCTTTAGGACTCCAAGTGTCGTCCCTCCGTAGATAGTCCACAGCACGTCCGGATCCGCCTTAAGATTGACCAACTAGAATCGCCCTTAAGGTACTAGAATTTTCGGCACTTTTGAGCAAGATGTGTGGCTGAATTTTTCTCTCAAAAACTCACTTTGAATACTTTGAAAACTCGTTATAAATTGTGAACCCAGGCCACATATTTATAGGGTTATGGAAAGGGAATTGGAATCCTATTCAGATACAAATTAATTAAACCTAGAATCCTACAAGAACTCTAATTTAATTAATTTATAAAATAGAATTAGGAATTTAATCATTAACCGAACTCTGCACGTTTTAGGAAACGTGCACGAACACAAACACTTACGCACACACACGGCAGCCTCGATGGGCCGCCCATGCGTGCGTGCGAGCAGCAGCCCACGCAGCGAGGCCTGCGCGAGCCACAAGCCCACGCAAGCACCTGCGCGCGCTGTGCGCGCTGCGCGCGCTGTGCGCGCTGCCACGGCCTGCTGGGCCTGGCCTTGCGCTGGGCCTGGCGTGGCTGTTTGTGTGGCGCGCTTGGCTTGCTGGGCGATGGCCTGGCTTCGTGCTGGGCCCTCGTCCGGCAGGCCTCCTCCGATGCTTATTCGTACGATACGCTTCCGATTAAATTTCCGATTCCGGAATTCATTTCCGATACGAACAATATTTAACATTTCCGATTCCGGAATTAATTTCCGTTTCGAACAAATATTTAATATTTCCGTTTCCGGAATTATTTTCCGATTCCGGTAATATTTCCGATTCTGACAATATTTCCGTTTCCGGCAATATTTCCGATTCTGGTAATATTTCCATTTCCGATAATATTTTCCGATACGTACCATGTTTCCGTTTCCGGCAACATCTACGACTTGGATAATATTTATATTTCCGATACGATCCATATTTCCGTTTCCGGTAATATCATCGTTTCCGGAGTATTCATTTCTTGCCTGTGACGATCTCAGCTCCCACTGAAACCAAGATCCGTCGATTCCGAATATCCATAGATAGAGTATTTAATGCCATTAAATACTTGATCCGTTTACGTACTATTTGTGTGACCCTACGGGTTCAGTCAAGAGTAAGCTGTGGATTAATATCATTAATTCCACTTGAACTGAAGCGGCCTCTAGCTAGGCATTCAGCTCACTTGATCTCACTGAATTATTAACTTGTTAATTAATACTGAACCGCATTTATTAGACTTATCATAGAATGCATACTTGGACCAAGGGCATTATTTCCTTCAATACCATGCAAGGAAATTATTCATTAGTAAAAAAACTCACTTTGCGATTGATTGATTTCTTCCTCGTTCCCAGGCAACAACAAATTCACAATAAATTCACAATTCTATAGTCAATTCACCCTCCTGCAGTCCTGCCTTATTAAGCCAGAAATTTTCGAATTCGAATACATAGATCAAATTAAATTGTTGTCTACTGCAATTTTCGAATTCAAATACATAAATCAATTTGAATTGAATTCATGAATGATAAATCAAATTAAAATTTTCGAATTGAATACATAAATGATAAATCAAATTAAAATTTTGAATTGAATACATGAATGATAAATCAAATTAAAATTTTCGAAAAAAAACATGAATGATAAATCAAATTAAAATTTTCGAATTGAATACATGAATGATAAGTCAAATTAAAAATTTCGAAATTTTCGAATTGAAAACATGAATTATAATCAAATCAAATTAAAATTTCAAAATTTAAAATTTCAAATTAAATCAAATCAAATTAAAATTTCAAAAGTATGCAAATGAAATCAAATCAAATTAAAATTTCAAAATTTAAAGTATGCAAATTAAATACTTAAATCAAATTAAAATTTCGAAAATCAATTCATCTAAACCATCAAATCAATTGAAAGTAGAAGTACTCAAATTGAAAGAAAAAATGAAGAAAAATAGCAAAAGAAATTACCTTGTGTGGACCGTGTGGTGGTGTGCTGGAGAAATCATGAAGCAGCGTGGACCCGTGGAGAAGTGATGTAGCAGCGAGCTTCAATTCGAGCAAGAGGAGGCTGAGCAGCGAGCTTCTATTCGAGAAGAAGAGGAATGGGTAGCAGCGCGTAGGAGAAGATGAATTTAGGGCATCAAATCTCACGTGGGGTTTGTTTTTTTGTCTTAAGTGGGCTTCAAACAGGGGGTTTTAATTTGGGCTTCATTTCAGCGACCAAAAGCAGGATCGTTAGAATCGGTGGAGGGATCGCGATTTTATACGATCCCACCGATTCTACACGATCCTGAACGATCGTATGTACGATCCTGGAGTATTTGCGATTTTAGCACCGATCCGGATCGTTTTGAAAAATACAGATCGTAGGATCGTACGATTCTACGATCCGGATCGCGATCCTAACAACATTGATGTCAGATATCTTAAACTTCTTTATAAAATTTTAATATCTTTATGTTATAGTTATAAAAACTAGACTTTAATATCTTATGGTTATTTTTTCTTGTGCAATATGTTTAGGGCCTTGCACGAAAAAATGCAAGAACTTGAGTGTTGACTCAATCACATTCATGTGTCCGCAATTGATTTCGACAACTACATTGTTGGCAAGTTCGGAGAACATAGATAAAGCATGTGAATACATGGCAAGGGTAATGAAAGAAGCTTCCGAAAACAATCAAAAGATCCTAGCCCCATATCATCAGAGGTAAGATAATCTTAACACCTACTCTTGATGCTCTAACAAATTAAATACATCTGAAATACACTGTTATTTGGTTTTGAAATCCAATGGTTCAAACTTTAGTCTATTATAAATTTCTACAAGTTCTGAACACCACAACAAAATTAATTAACAAGTTGTCCAAAATTTTTGCTAGTATCTCCCTAAAAGTATAACAAATGATCAACATATAGTTGTTCTTCAAGCTGTAACCCAGCCATTTATTTCCAGCCTTGATAAGTGTGTTTTATATAGTGTTTTCACCCCCGTCCCTTAGTACTTTTATGCGTTAAATGAGCTCTTAGGAGCCGTTTTTAGTACTAATGTCTTTGAGTGTGCCTCGAGTTTCAGGACTACTTAGTCAGAAATTGGTCTTTTTGGACCCGTTTCATGATGATTTAGGCCACTACGCGATCCCGAGAGAGTTCGGGACGACTATCGTCAACTTGTGGGAGCCTTAGATGCTCATGGTTGAGCCCCGGAAGTTAGACTCGATGTTACAGACGAAGGGCGGTTCATTCAGCCTACCGCCCAGTTGATCTCCCCTCGCCCACCGGACGAGCAAGCAGAAAAAGCAACAGTCAGCAGGCGTCCGACGGGCGTAATACTGCCCGGTGCCCACCGGGCGCCCATCAAAAGCAAAGGCAACCATTTTCTCTTCTCGCCCGAAGAGCGTGAGGCGCCCGACCGGGCGCGTGCAGATGAGTTCCAGAGTGTCTCCCTCCGCCCGGCGGGCAGACCTGCGCTCGACGGGCGGAAGGCTGCCCGACCGGGCGACGACAACCCAGCAGGCCAAGCGCGAGGTTTTCTTCCGGTTTTTTCTTTATTTTTATGGGCAAACTATAAATATTAGGCTTCATTATTTGTAGGGGACATATTATTTTCTAGTATTAGACCCTTAGTTTATTTTCTCTTAATCTAGTTTTCACTCCAATTTGTTCCAAGCACTTATTTTTAGTTTCAATCAAAGCTCCAATTTTTAGTTCATCCTTTTGTTCTACAATTAGGTATTGCTTTCTATTTTTCTTTATTAATTACTTTTGATCATGTTTTCCATTATGTTGATTACTTTGTTATTTGTTATTATGCTTGAGTAATTTATTTTCTAGGGTTTGGGGATCCTTGAATAATATGAAGGGACATTGAATAATTGTGATTGTTGGCATTGTAATTAATTCCTATTGATTGGTTTATTTCACTATACAATTAGATTTGCGCAGGTTAATTGTGCTAGTTATGCAATATCAAGTTAAGATTCGAGAGATGCAATTTGATGTTTAGGCTTGTGTCAATAGGTGGAATTAGAGTTAATACGTAGCGAGAGCCCGTTAATTCTAAGTCTATGATTAGTATCGATTCGAGAGAGCATGCTAGTCTAATTAATTGCTTTGTTGATTATCGTGATTGTTTATTGTCCTGGATTGTTATTTGTTGGTGAACCTATACCCTATATTCCTTAATATCTTGATTCTTAATTGTTTAATTATCGCCGTAGTTTTAGCAAACCATCAACCAAACTCTTGTTCCCAATAGTCTAGCCTAATTGATTAATAGTAGAAAGAACACGGTTTCCCTGTGATTCGATCTTGACTTCCCTTGCTACCTAGCTAGTGGACTTAGGTTATCTTTGATTAGGTGATACGACTTTAGCATGTCAAATTTTGGCGCCGTTGCCGGGGAAACGGTTTTTTTTCTATTGTTGATTGTTTATCCTAGATTATTGTTTGTTACTATTCAAGGAACTCACGTTCCTTGAGACCGGATCTCACATTGTTTTGTAGTTTCTTTGTCTATGCCCAGGACCGTAGGTACTAGTAATCTTACTCCATTCGATCCTGAGCCCGAAAGAACCTTTCGTAGACGAAGAACTTTCATTGCATAGTGTGGGAATTATTCTGATTCTGATAATAATATTGGCGATCTTTTTACTTCAGATACAGATTCAGTATCAGAGATAGAGATGGGTGACGAAACTCCACCGCTGCAACCTACCCCACGGCTTACAGACTATTCTAAGCCAAGTTTGTCTGTGCTACCAAAGGCAATCATGCCTTCTATTGCAGCTGAGACCTTCAAGATTGAGCCTGCATTGATTAACATGATTGAGAGACGCCAGTACGGTGGCGAACCAGGTGAAGAACAGAATCTTCACATTCAGTCCTTCATCCAATACTGTTCCACCATCAAGCAAAAGGGATTGACTCCAGAGCAAACTATGGAGATACTCTTCCCATTCTCTCTGAGTGGGAAAGCTAAGTTGTGGATTAATGGGTTGAATCGGGCGGCTTTAAAAATCACTAATTGGGAGTCCTTAGCCCTTGCTTTTTATGTTAAATATTTCCCACCTGAGAAAACAGCTCGTCTGAGGGATCAGATATTAGGTATCTCTCAACAAGCAAATGAGAGTTTGTTCGAGGTTTGGGAGAGATTCAAGGACTTGCAGAGAGAGTGCCCGCACCATGGTTTGGATGATTGGTTCTTGATTCAACAGTTTTATAATGGTCTGGGTAATGAGTCTAGATGTCTTTTGGATTCGGCTGCCAGTTGGAGATTCATGCAACTTGAGGTGCCTATAGCTATGGAAGTAATTGAGGAGATAGCCATTCATAATGCCCAGTATGGGAATTCTAGAGGTCTATCTAACAAGGGTGGTAAGCATGATCTGAATTCTATAGAACAATTAACTGCCCAATTGACTGCTTTACATTATAAGTTTGATAATATGCAAGCAGCAAATGCTCAATCTGCCCAACCTGTTAGTGTAGCTGCTATGAGTGCCCAATCTGCTACTGTTTGTGAAAGTTGTGGAATGTCTGTTCATTATGCACAGGAATGTAGGAGCTCTATTGAACAATGTAACGCATTTCGATCCTACAAACAAAATAACCCATTCTCCAACTCTTACAATGAGGGCTACAAAAACAACCCTCTACTATCCTACAGGAGCAACAACATCCAGAACCCTCACCAAGTCCAACATCCACCACAATAACCATACCAACCCCCACATCAACAATCCTAGCTACCAACCACGGAACAACTACAACCAACAGTCTAGTGGACCACCTGGGTTCCCTAGACAACACACATCACCTCCACCACCAAAACCTCAAGCCACACAGCCTGACCCTATGTTAGTAGAGATGAGAAATATGATGCTACAAATGCAAAAATCTCTAAGTGAAAAGGATGCGAAGATCGATGCTCTTACTGCTCACAACAAGATCATTGATACACAGTTGGAACAGATGGCTACTACTATTGCAGGGAGACCCCCAGGCCAACTTCCTTCACAGCCCGAAAATAGGGAAACTGCAAATGCTATTACATTGAGGAGTGGTAGGGGTTATGATGGTCCTTTTATTCCAGATGAGGTTGATTCTGGGGTGTCTGCTAGTGGTCTGGTTAGTGAGGAAGTCCCAGAGATAGTCATGGATGGTAAGGAAGCTGAAAAGGCAGTCAAAGAGAATGAGGCTACAACTGAGGTTAAGAAGGGGACAGATATTCAAGTACCACCTATTGTACTCCCCTTCCCAAACCGGCAACTCAAGAATAAGCTACACAAGCAGTTTGGCAGATGTTAGGTTATGATACATATGATATTACATAAATCATGCGGAAACAACCATTAACCCAGGAATACATATTATTTACACATAATCATATAGCATAATTTAGATGCATACTCTTTGTTGCGTGCCCTCCCTAGCTGCGCCCGAACCGAACAAGAACAAGTCTTTAGGACTCCAAGTGTCGTCCCTCCGTAGATAGTCCACAGCACGTCCGGATCCGCCTTAAGATTGACCAACTAGAATCGCCCTTAAGGTACTAGAATTTTCGGCACTTTTGAGCAAGATGTGTGGCTGAATTTTTCTCTCAAAAACTCACTTTGAATACTTTGAAAACTCGTTATAAATTGTGAACCCAGGCCACATATTTATAGGGTTATGGAAAGGGAATTGGAATCCTATTCAGATACAAATTAATTAAACCTAGAATCCTACAAGAACTCTAATTTAATTAATTTATCAAATAGAATTAGGAATTTAATCATTAACCGAACTCTGCACGTTTTAGGAAACGTGCACGAACACAAACACTTACGCACACACACACGGCAGCCTCGATGGGCCGCCCATGCGTGCGTGCGAGCAGCAGCCCACGCAGCGAGGCCTGCGCGAGCCACAAGCCCACGCAAGCACCCGTGCGCGCTGCGCGCGCTGTGCGCGCTGCCACGACCTGCTGGGCCTGGCCTTGCGTTGGGCCTGGCGTGGCTGTTTGTGTGGCGCGCTTGGCTTGCTGGGCGATGGCCTGGCTTCGTGCTGGGCCCTCGTCTGGCAGGCCTCGTCCGATGCTTATTCGTACGATACGCTTCCGATTAAATTTCCGATTCCGGAATTCATTTCCGATACGAACAATATTTAACATTTCCGATTCCGGAATTAATTTCCGTTTCGAACAAATATTTAATATTTCCGTTTCCGGAATTATTTTCCGATTCCGGTAATATTTCCGATTCTGACAATATTTCCGTTTCCGGCAATATTTCCGATATGATCCATATTTCCGTTTCCGGTAATATCATCGTTTCCGGAGTATTCATTTCTTGCCTGTGACGATCTCAGCTCCCACTGAAACCAAGATCCGTCGATTCCGAATATCCATAGATAGAGTATTTAATGCCATTAAATACTTGATCCGTTTACGTACTATTTGTGTGACCCTACGGGTTCAGTCAAGAGTAAGCTGTGGATTAATATCATTAATTCCACTTGAACTGAAGCGGCCTCTAGCTAGGCATTCAGCTCACTTGATCTCACTGAATTATTAACTTGTTAATTAATACTGAACCGCATTTATTAGACTTATCATAGAATGCATACTTGGACCAAGGGCATTATTTCCTTCAGTCTCCCACTTGTCCTTAGGGACAAGTGTGCATTTCCTAATTCCTTTGTCGCTCGATGCTTGCTCTTGAACATAAGGTAAGAGTTGTCATCCTTATTATGTCCAGAGGTGTTCCTCGGTTTCAGAGTTCAACTGATCAATTAAACAGATAATCATAGCTTATGATTCATCCGAGCACGGCCATGCATTTCACAGTTTCTAGCTCTCCGAATGGCCTTGTACAACTTTTAAGCATCTCATCCCGATTTATGGGAGGACAATCCCAATCTTGCGATCTTGAGATTAGACTTCGTTTGATAGGTGATTACCTGAGCGTTGCCTTTATAGCCTCCTTTTACGGTGCGACGGTTGGTCAACGTCAAAGCAACCAGTTCTCAAACAAGTAATCTCAAATCACTCAGGTATTGAGGATTTAGTGTCTAATAATTTTAATGAAATTTACTTATGACAGATTTTCATCTCTTACAGTAAAGTTTCATAGGTCTTGTCCGATACTAGTCTTCCCAAAGTAAGTATCTATGCAAATGATTATGACATTGCCATGTCCATATAGTTCAAGAAACAGAACTACTAGTCATCTTGCATTCTAATCGTCTAACGTTTTCTATGCGTCCAATTTTATAGAAAACTCCGACTAGGGACCATTTTCAATCTTTGACATTCAAGTTCACTTGATAGACATTTCTTAGTCACAGGACTGGTCCTGACAGTCTATCTTGAATATATCGTCAAATTGAAGGGACTCATCATTTAATAAACCACAAATTAAATGGAAAAATGAATTCTTTTCATTTATTGTGAATGATTAACCAATAATGTTTTACAAAGATTTAAACTCTAAAACTTTAAAACATTAAACAGAGACATCAAAGCCATTCTCCAATATGCTTGATTCCCATAGCTGCAGTGTGCGAGTTGTGCTTCGCCTGCGGCAGAGGTTTAGTTAATGGATCTGATATGTTGTCATCAGTTCCAATTTTGCTTATCTCGACTTCTTTTCTTTCAACGAACTCTCGTAGAAGGTGAAATCTACGAAGTACATGCTTGACTCTCTGGTGGTGTCTAGGCTCTTTTGCCTGTGCAATAGCTCCGTTATTGTCACAATACAGGGCTATTGGTCCTTTAATGGAGGGGACTACACCAAGTTCACCTATGAACTTCCTTAGCCATATAGCTTCCTTTGCTGCTTCATGTGCAGCAATGTACTCCGCTTCAGTTGTAGAATCCGCAATGGTGCTTTGCTTAGCACTTTTCCAGCTTACTGCTCCTCCGTTGAGGCAGAAGACAAACCCAGACTGTGATCTGAAATCATCTTTGTCGGTTTGGAAACTTGCGTCCGTATAGCCTTTAACAATTAATTCATCATCTCCACCATAGACCAGGAAGTCATCTTTGTGCCTTTTCAGGTACTTCAGAATGTTCTTGGCAGCAGTCCAATGCGCCTCTCCTGGGTCTGACTGGTATCTGCTCGTAGCACTGAGTGCGTACGCAACATCCGGGCGTGTACATATCATAGCATACATTATTGAACCAATTAATGATGCATATGGAATCCCATTCATTCGTCTACGCTCATCAAGTGTTTTTGGGCACTGAGTCTTGCTTAGAGTCATTCCATGAGACATGGGTAGGTAGCCTTGCTTGGAGTCCGCCATCTTGAACCTATCAAGCACCTTATTGATATAAGTGCTTCGACTAAGTCCAATCATCTTTTTAGATCTATCTCTGTAAATCTTGATGCCCAATATGTACTGTGCTTCTCCTATATCCTTCATCGAAAAACATTTCCCAAGCCAAATCTTGACAGAGTTCAACATAGAAATGTCATTTCCGATAAGCAATATGTCGTCGACATATAATACTAGGAAAGAAATTTTGCTCCCACTGACCTTCTTGTATACACAAGATTCGTCTGCGTTCTTGATGAAACCAAAGTCACTGACTGCTTCATCAAAACGTATATTCCAGCTCCTGGATGCCTGCTTCAATCCGTAGATTGATTTCTTTAGCTTGCATACCTTTTTAGCATTCTTTGGATCCTCAAAACCTTCAGGCTGTGTCATAAACACAGTTTCTGTTAAATCGCCGTTTAAGAAAGCAGTTTTGACATCCATCTGCCATATTTCGTAATCGTAATATGCAGCGATTGCTAACATTATTCGAATAGACTTTAGCATTGCAACTGGTGAAAAGGTTTCATCGTAATCCATACCGTGGACTTGCCTGTAACCTTTTGCAACCAATCTAGCTTTGAAAACTTCAAGTTTCCCATCCTTGTCCTTTTTCAGTTTGAAAACCCATTTGCTTCCAATGGCTTGATAGCCATCTGGCAAATCGACCAAATCCCATACTTGGTTTTCAGACATGGAGTCTAATTCAGATTGCATGGCTTCTTGCCATTGCTTGGAGCTAGGGCTCGTCATAGCTTGTTTGTAAGTCGCAGGTTCATCACTTTCAAGTAATAGAACGTCATAGCTCTCGTTCGTCAAAATACCTAAGTACCTTTCCGGTTGAGATCTATATCTTTGCGATCTACGCGGGGCAACATTTCTAGATTGACCATGATTCTCACCAGATTCTTCTAAAGATCTCTGAGTTTCATCCTGAATGTCATCTTGAGCATTCTCTAGAGTTTGTTGTTCGACTCGAATTTCTTCGAGGTCTATTTTTCTCCCACTTGTCATTTTGGAAATATGATCTTTCTCCAAAAAGACACCATCTCGAGCAACAAACACTTTGTTCTTAGATGTATTGTAGAAGTAATACCCCTTTGTTTCCTTTGGATAGCCCACAAGGATACATTTGTCAGATTTTGGATGAAGTTTGTCTGAAATTAATCGTTTGACGTATACTTCACATCCCCAAATCTTAAGAAAAGACACATTTGGAGGCTTTCCAAACCATAATTCGTATGGAGTCTTTTCGACAGCTTTAGACGGAGCTCTATTTATAGTGAGTGCAGCTGTATTTAGTGCATGTCCCCAAAATTCTAATGGAAGTTCGGCCTGACCCATCATTGACCTGACCATGTCTAGTAAGGTTCTGTTCCTCCGTTCCGACACACCGTTCCATTGTGGTGTTCCAGGAGGAGTCAACTCTGATAGAATTCCACATTCTTTCAGATGGTCATCAAATTCATAGCTCAGATATTCACCGCCTCTATCAGACCGCAGTGCCTTAATCTTCTTGCCTAATTGATTCTCTACTTCACTCTGAAATTCCTTGAATTTGTCAAAGGATTCAGATTTATGCTTCATTAGGTAGACATAACCATACCTACTGAAGTCATCAGTGAAAGTGATAAAGTAGCTGAAACCACCTCTAGCATTTGTACTCATTGGTCCACATACATCTGTATGGATTAAACCCAATAGTTCATTTGCTCTTTCTCCAACTTTAGAGAAAGGTTGCTTTGTCATTTTGCCAAGTAAACATGATTCGCATTTACCATAATCCTCTAAGTCAAATGGTTCTAGAATTCCTTCCTTTTGAAGTCTTTCTAAGCGTTTCAAGTTTATATGACCTAATTGACAATGCCACAGATAGGTGAGATCTGAATCATTCTTTTTGGCCTTTTTGGTATTTATGTTATATACTTGTTTGTCGTGATCTAATAAATAAAGTCCATTGACTAATCTAGCAGATCCATAAAACATCTCTTTAAAATAAAACGAACAACTATTGTCTTTTATTAAAAAGGAAAATCCCTTAGCATCTAAGCAAGAAACTGAAATGATGTTTTTAGTAAGACTTGGAACATGGAAACATTCTTCCAGTTCCAAAACTAGCCCGGAGGGCAACGACAAATAGTAAGTTCCTACAGCTAATGCAGCAATCCGTGCTCCATTTCCCACTCGTAGGTCGACTTCACCCTTGCTTAACTTTCTACTTCTTCTTAGTCCCTGTGGATTGGAACATAAGTGTGAGCCACAACCTGTATCTAATACCCAAGAAGTTGAATTAGCAAGTATACAGTCTATAACGAAAATACCTGAAGATGGAACGACTGTTCCGTTCTTCTGATCTTCCTTTAGCTTCAAGCAATCTCTCTTCCAATGCCCCTTCTTCTTGCAGTAGAAGCATTCGGATTCAGAAGTGGGTTGACTGACCTTCCTCTTTGCAGATTTGGCGCCAGTTTGCTTAGTTGGGCTGGTCTTGTTGCCACCTTTCTTAGCATTCCTCTTCTTTCCAGATTTCTTGAACTTGCCCCCACGCACCATAAGCACATCCTGCTTATCACTTTTGAGCGTCTTTTCAGCGGTCTTCAGCATACCGTGAAGCTCAGTGAGCGTTTTGTCCAGACTATTGATACTGTAGTTCAGTTTGAACTGATCATACCCGCTATGAAGAGAATGGAGGATGGTGTCTATAGCCATTTCCTGAGAAAATTGCTGATCCAGCCGACTCATATTCTCAATGAGTCCAATCATTTTGAGAACATGTGGACTTACGGGCTCGCCTTTCTTAAGTTTGGTCTCAAGAATTTGCCTATGAGTCTCGAATCTTTCGACTCGAGCCAGATCTTGGAACATGTTCTTCAACTCACTGATGATTGTGAAAGCATCTGAGTTGATGAACGTTTTCTGCAGATCCGCACTCATGGTGGCGAGCATTAGACATTTCACATCCTTGTTGGCATCAATCCAACGATTGAGGGCTGCCTGAGTGACCCCGTCGTCTGCAGCTTCGGGCATCGCCTCATCTAGGACATACTCCTTTTCTTCCTGCATAAGAACTATTTGCAAGTTCCTTTGCCAGTCAAGGAAGTTTTTCCCGTTCAACTTCTCCTTTTCGAGAATTGATCGAATGTTGAATGAATTGTTGTTTGCCATATTAAAAACTACAATTGAAAAGAATAAACAAATAAATAACCATTCACAGTTTCTCTTAATAAACTTAAATTCTAGCATACATGCATAATTCAATGTTTATTAAGCATTTTATTCAAATTATGTGTTCCGGCAGGTGTGAATAAAAATGATTCCAAGATCCTAAAATCATTAAAGAACTAAGCACCGTTTGTCGACTTAATCCTAGAACATCTTAGGTAAGCAAAAGCCTTTTGCTAATAGTCTAGAAACTATTCTTGGTTGATAGGTACGTCTAAGAACTTATTAGGTAAACCTATCGAATTTGCCACGACATAAAAGGACTCCTTACTTATATCGTTGAGTTTCACCAAAACTAACATGTACTCACAATTATTTGTGTACCTTGCCCCTTTAGGACCAATAAGTAACACCTCGCTGAGCGAAAACTATTACTAGATTGATGTAAAGGATATCCAAGCAAGTGTATATTTTGGCATGGCACCTTTTAACTCAATTTTTAAGTTTGGAACTTAAGGCTCTTACTATGTTGGTTAGATTTTAAGTGAACTAAAATCCTTAATCATGCAACATAATCAAGCTTTTGATCTCATGCATTTTAAGACATATTTAAAAGCAATAAATAACTTAAAACATGCATAAGATATTTGTGATCTAGTATGGCCCGACTTCATCTTGAAGCTTTAACTTCAAAGTCCGTCTTGAAAATCTCCGTGGGAGGCACCATTTTCTTCAAATAGGATAAGCTATAACTAATTACAACTATTTGATGGTACGCAGACCATATTTGAATTGAAAAATAACTTTGGTACTTTAGACCAATTACATTCAAATTAATGGTACGCAGACCATATTTTCTATCCTATTTGGGCCATACTAGTCACTTCATAACCTGCAAAACAGTACATATACAATATATACCATTCACCCATTCATTATCATGAATGGCCCACTTAGCTGGTTAGTAAAACACATTATGCATCACGTAAATATTTGCAGCAATTAATCAAGGGCACCAATAATCTACCAATTATTCAGTCCTTATTAATTCTAATCAAGTTGTTTTAACCTTAAGGATTTGTAGACCTAATCAAGAGTTTATGACTAAAATACGCTCCCACTTAAACCAATAAATTCATATGCTTTACTAATTTTAAACATAAAAATGTATTTCTAGTCTAACCGGAAACATACAAATTTAATTAAAATTTAAAGCTCATATAAATTTATAATTGAATCCAAAAAGTTTAATTTAATTTCAGTCGTTATTAATTAATTCATGATTTTAATTTTAGTAAAATAATTAGAATAAATAACATTTATTATAATTACAATATTCAAAATTAAAATCCAAGAAAATAATTTAAATTATTAATTTTAAAATTAATTAAAATTACGTGAACTGAAATTTTCAAATTAAACATTCAAAACGATCTAATCGTAACGCAAACACCCTACGCATTGCACGCCCATGGGCCGCACGCATACAGCCATTGCTAGCCATATGCGCGCAGCCCATGCGCTCGTCGCATAGCTGCTGCATCTCCAGCGCAAGCCATCGCACGCTGTGGTGCTTGCTGCGCGCGCGCCAGCGCTCGTCGCACGCGAGCCATCGCTTGCAGTGCGCGCGAGCCATCGCTCGCTGGGCGCGCGACATCGCTCGCTGTGCGCGCGACATCGCTCGCTGGGCGCGCGACATCGCTCCCTGTGCGCGCGACATCGCTCGCTGTGCGCGCGAGCCATCGCTCGTTGTGCGCGCGAGCAACGCTGGGCGCAGCGCTCGTGGCTCGCGAGCTTGCGCTCGCTGCGCGCGAGGCTGCGCGCTCTTGCGCGAGGCAGTGCGCGTTGTGGCGCAGCTCGCTTGCTGCCCACACGCGACTGCCTTGGCTCGCCCTTCGCCCATGCCCATTCGTCCATTGCTCGTGGCCCACGACACAAGGCAGGGCTGCTGCCTTGTGCTCGTGCACTACGCCCTTGCTCATTGCATTCGTGCCGCACGGGCGACGAGCTCCCTTGCTCGTCGTCGCATGCCCGCATTATACAACACCCCTTAAGGGTTACACGAAGCGTCCATTGCTTTGTGCGTGCAAGTTATATGAACGAATCGCATAAAAAATTTAAAATTTATAAAATTAATGACAAATTAATAAATATTATTAATTTCATAATTTTAGGGCGAAAAATCGAAAATTTATTATCCAATTGATTTCCGATTGTTATGGATTCAAGTCTAAGTCATAAAAATTTAAAATTTATCATAAAATTACAATTTTTATGGTGGTTTTTAATCATAGGTTTCTAATTAAATTACAATTAATTATGAAAATCAAATTAATTCTAAATTATTCTAATTTTCAACAAATTAATCATAATTACAAATTAGATTGCATAATTAACAAGACTAGGCATTCAAACTTGTTAAACATATGCAGTAGGTCAATCAAAAATTCAAGATTTATCAACAAGAATCGCAAATATTTAATTTAACATCTTAAATTTACGAAATTTTGCATTCGAAAAACTAAAACCTTCGAAAAGTCATAGTTAGGCTTCGAATTTGAGAATTCTGGGTTCGGCAGAAAAATATTTTTTTTGTCAAAATTTTAGAATGCCTTTTACATGCGGAATTGACACAAAAATCACTCGATTTGGATGAGTAACGAAGAAACTGCCGAAAAACTGCGTACGTATAATTAAATAAACGCAATTTGCAATTAATTAACAATTACGAAAATTAATCACCCCTTTTAATTCTTGCAAATTTGTAATATTTAACCATGTTTATGCAATTTAGATTATGAAAATAATAAGGGGCTCGTGATACCACTGTTAGGTTATGATACATATGATATTACATAAATCATGCGGAAACAACCGTTAACCCAGGAATACATATTATTTACACATAATCATATAGCATAATTTAGATGCATACTCTTTGTTGCGTGCCCTCCCTAGCTGCGCCCGAACCGAACAAGAACAAGTCTTTAGGACTCCAAGTGTCGTCCCTCCGTAGATAGTCCACAGCACGTCCGGATCCGCCTTAAGATTGACCAACTAGAATCGCCCTTAAGGTACTAGAATTTTCGGCACTTTTGAGCAAGATGTGTGGCTGAATTTTTCTCTCAAAAACTCACTTTGAATACTTTGAAAACTCGTTATAAATTGTGAACCTAGGCCACATATTTATAGGGTTATGGAAAGGGAATTGGAATCCTATTCAGATACAAATTAATTAAACCTAGAATCCTACAAGAACTCTAATTTAATTAATTTATCAAATAGAATTAGGAAATTAATCATTAACCGAACTCTGCAAGTTTTAGGAAACGTGCACGAACACAAACACTTACGCACACACACACGGCTGCCTCGATGGGCCGCCCATGCGTTCGTGCGAGCAGCAGCCCACGCAGCGAGGCCTGCGCGAGCCACAAGCCCACGCAAGCACCCGCGCGCGCTGCGCGCGCTGTGCGCGCTGCCACGGCCTGCTGGGCCTGGCCTTGCGCTGGGCCTGGCGTGGCTGTTTGTGTGGCGCGCTTGGCTTGCTGGGCGATGGCCTGGCTTCGTGCTGGGCCCTCGTCCGGCAGGCCTCGTCCGATGCTTATTCGTACGATACGCTTCCGATTAAATTTTCGATTCCGGAATTCATTTCCGATACGAACAATATTTAACATTTCCGATTCCGGAATTAATTTCCGTTTCGAACAAATATTTAATATTTCCGTTTCCGGAATTATTTTCCGATTCCGGTAATATTTCCGATTCTGACAAAATTTCCGTTTCCGGCAATATTTCCGATACGATCCATATTTCCGTTTCCGGTAATATCATCGTTTCCGGAGTATTCATTTATTGCCTGTGACGATCTCAGCTCCCACTGAAACCAAGATCCGTCGATTCCGAATATCCATAGATAGAGTATTTAATGCCATTAAATACTTGATCCGTTTACGTACTATTTGTGTGACCCTACGGGTTCAGTCAAGAGTAAGCTGTGGATTAATATCATTAATTCCACTTGAACTGAAGCGGCCTCTAGCTAGGCATTCAGCTCACTTGATCTCACTGAATTATTAACTTGTTAATTAATACTGAACCGCATTTATTAGACTTATCATAGAATGCATACTTGGACCAAGGGCATTATTTCCTTCAGCAGATTCTTGGAAGTGGTCAAAAATTTGCAGGTAACGGTTCCTTTTACTGAATTGATTTTACAGGTTCCTGCTTATGTTAAATTCATGAAAGATATTTTGACCAGGAAACGTGCTATTTGTGAGGTAGAGACGGTAGCTTTTACTGAGGAATGTAGTGCTTATTTGCAAAACAAGTCTCCACCTAACCTTAAAGACCCCGGGAGTTTTTCCATCCCATGTAACATTGGCACTTTGTTTATTGATAAAGTTTTATGTGATTTAGGTGCTAGTGTGTCTGTCATGCCTTTGTCTGTCTGTACTAAACTGAATATGGGTGAGCTTAAGGTTACCAATATCACTCTGCAAATGGCCGACCGTTCTGTCAAATACCCCTTAGGTGTTTTAGAGGACGTCCCTGTTAGAGTAGGTAAATTCTATATACCTATAGACTTTGTGGTACTAGACATGCAAGAGGATTCTCAAATTCCCATTATCTTAGGTAGACCCTTCCTTCACACGGCGGGGGCGGTCATTGATGTTAAAAGTGGGAAATTGACATTGTCTGTTGGGGATGATAAGGTGACTTTTAATCTGAATAGTGCCTTAAAGAGTCCCATGCTAGAGGAAGAACAATGCTATCGAATTGATGTGGTTGGTTTTATTACGCGTGATAACGTCTCCCAAGTTCTCGAAAGAGATCCTTTGGAGGCAGTGCTTTGTTGTGAGTCTTCTGCAGGTGATAGCAGTTCTTGGAGTGCTGAAGTGGATGCTCTAGAGTTGGCTCTTGATGGTAAAGGGTCTGAACCAGGGAGCAGCAAATTGAAGAGGTTAGTTTGGCCGGTTTGTCCTGTTAAAGAGGTAAAGAAACCTGAACTTAAGCCTCTACCTGCTAACCTTAAATATGCATTTTTGGATGATGAACAACTTTGCCCTGTAATCGTCAGTACTGCACTTGATGCAGACCAGTTATTCCAACTTCTTATTGTGTTGAAAAGGCATAAAAAGGCCATTGGGTACAGTATTGATGATTTAAAGGGTATTAGCCCTGACTTTTGCATGCATAGGATACATCTAGATGAAAATCATAAAACATGCATTCAACCCCAACGTCGTTTGAACCCTGTCATGCAAGATGTTGTAAAAGCTGAAGTTATAAAATTGCTTGATGCGGGTATTGTCTATGCTGTCTCTGATTCTAAGTGGGTGAGTCCTGTTCAGGTAGTGCCTAAGAAAGGGGGGACAACTGTGGTCAGAAATGAGAAAAATGAGTTGTACCAACTAGGATAGTCACAGGTTAGCGCATGTGCATTGATTATAGGCGTCTGAATGTTGCTACTAAAAAGGACCACTTTCCCCTTCTCTTTATTGATCAAATGTTAGAAAGGCTAGCCTGTCACAGGTTTTTCTGTTATCTGGATGGTTATTCTGGTTTCTTTCAAATCCCCATACATCCAGACGACCAGGAAAAGACCACTTTCACCTATCCCTATGGTACCTTTGCATATCGTAGGATGCCCTTTGGTCTGTGTAATGCACCTGCTACTTTCCAACGTTGCATGATGAGCATCTTTTCTGAGTTTATTGAGTCTATCATGGAAGTGTTTATGGATGATTTTAGTGTCTATGGTACTTCTTTTTATTCTTGCTTGCTAAATCTGACTAAAGTGTTGAAAAGATGTGAAGAGTGTAATTTAGTCCTAAACTGGGAAAAGTGTCATTTCATGGTTGCTGAAGGGGTGGTCTTGGGACATTTAATATCTGATAAGGGCATTAAGGTGGATCGAGCTAAGGTCCAAGTGATTGAACAATTGCCCCCTCCAGTTACTGTGAAAGGTGTTAGAAGTTTTCTTGGTCATGCGGGATTTTATCGCCGCTTTATCAAGGATTTTTCTAAAATTGTTAAACCACTTACCCAGCTCCTCCTCAAGGATGCCCCGTTTGTGTTTACTGATGCTTGTCTTGAGGCTTTTGATAGGATTAAACAGGCACTGATTTCGGCTCCTATCATTCGTTCTCCCGAATGGGATCTTCCGTTCGAGATAATGTGTGATGCAAGTGATTATGCAGTTGGGGCAGTTTTGGGTCAGAGAAAGGAAAAGGTTTTGCATGCCATATACTATGCAAGTAAGACCTTAGATGAAGCTCAAGTTAATTATGCTACTACTGAGAAAGAGCTTCTAGCCATAGTCTATGCCTTGGATAAGTTTTGCACCTATCTGATTGGGTCCAAGGCGATAGTCTACACTGACCATGCGACTCTTAAGTATCTGCTCTCAAAGAAAGAAGCCAAGCCCAGGCTTATTCGATGGATACTACTGCTACATGAGTTTGATCTGGAGATTCGCGGTAAGAAAGGGGATGAGAATGTGGTTGCAGATCACCTGTCTAGATTGAGGTCTGATGATGGAAAAGTGTCTACACCAATAGATGATTCATTTCCGGATGATCACTTACTTGCACTTGCCAGTCAATCACCATGGTCCGCAGATTTTGCTAACTACATTGTAGGGGGTATTCTTCCGGCCGATCTTACATATCAACAGAAGAAGAAGTTCCTACATGATGTTCTGTTCTACTTTTGGGATGACCCTTATTTGTTTCGTGAGATTGCTGAAGGGTTGTACAAGCGTTGTGTTTCGGAATAGGAAGTCCAAGGTATTATCAGTAGGTGTCATTCTTCACCTTATGGTGGTCACCATGGACCGTCAAAGACTAACGCTAAGTTGTCACAATGTGGTTTTTACTGGCCTACTATGTTCAAGGATGCACAGGCTTTTATTATGGCTTGTGATGCATGCCAGAGGGTCGGCACTATTTCGAGGAGGTATGAGATGCCACAGAACGGGATCCTTGAGGTTGAGGTCTTCGATGTGTGGGGAATTGACTACATGGGACCATTCCCATCGTCCAAGGGTAACCTGTATGTCCTTGTTGCTGTAGATTATGTGTCCAAGTGGGTGGAAGTCGTTGCCTCACCTACTAATGATGCTAAGACGGTCATCTCTCTGTTCAAGAAGGTCATTTTTTCCTAGATTTGGGGTTCCGCGAGCTTTGGTTAGTGATGGAGGGTCACACTTCCATGACAAGCATCTAGATGCGCTCCTGCGCAAGTATGGGGTTTATCACCGCACTGGGCTAGCCTACCAGCCTCAGACGAGTGGGCAAGTTGAGGTCTCCAACCGGGAGATCAAATCTATCCTTGAGAAAGTGGTGGCGAAGTCCAGGAAGGATTGGAGCGATAAGATGGATGATACTCTATGGGCATACAGAACCACCTTTAAGACACCTATTGGTACCTCCTCGTATCGGTTGTTGTATGGCAAGGTGTGTCACTTACCAGTAGAAATGGAGTACAAGGCTTATTGGGCAATCAAACAGCTCAACATGGATGCAAAGTTAGCCGGTGAGAAGCGGTTACTTCAATTGGGTGAGCTCGATGAATTCCGACTATAAGCTTATAATAGTGCCCGGATTTATAAGGAAAAGACCAAGAGGTGGCACGACAATCACATTCCGCGTAGAGAGTTCGCGGTGGGCGACAAGGTTCTACTATTTAACTCCAGGCTTAAGTTATTTCCTGGAAAACTTAAGTCTAGGTGGTCTGGGCCGTTCACCGTGACTATGGTAAGCAAGTTTGGGTCAGTTGAAGTAGAGAATGATAATGGTGAGCGATTCAAAGTCAACGGGCAACGTCTGAAGTTGCACCATGATGGGGCCACTGTAGGAGTGGTTGAGGTCCATCACCTCAATCCCTCCGCCCCATAACCTGCATATTCGAGGTAACAAGGTCGAGCGGGACCTAGAAATAAACCAGCGCTTTGCGGGAGGCAACCCGTATTTTATTGCTTTCGATAGTATAGTTTTATTTTGTGTGTTTTGTAGTTTATTCTTTGCTTTAGAGTGGTAAGGAGAGGGTATTTTTATTGTTTTGGGTGTTTAATGATGTATAGGTGTTAGCTCCTAAGTACGAAGAGTTAGAAAACATCGTAAGGAGCAAGTTCGATAATGGCCCGACGGGAGAGAGCCGCCCGACCGGGCGCGTGTTGAAGAATGGAGAAAAGTCTCTCTCCGTCCGGTGGGCAGCCCTGCGCCCGACGGGTGGTCTGATACGGGTCCATGGGAGCGAAATCGTCCTCCGCCCTGTGGGCATCGGGCGAGAAGCGCCCGACCGGGCGCGTGCGGAAGGAACTTAATTGTCGCCCACCGCCCGACGGGCAGACGTGCGCCCGTCGGGCGAGTTTCGGGTTGCTGGCCCGTTGGGAGGGCGTTGGTCCGGCGGGGGACAGGAGATTTTGGCCGAATATACACGGGATCCCTCCTATTCTCTCCACTTTTCCTCTCACTCATCTTCTTCATCCTCTCACATACTCCATTAAACCCCAAACCCTAAGAACTTCAAACCTCCATATCTCCCTCATCTCTCACTCAAATTCATCAATCCACATACCAAATTCATCCTCATAACATCCTCTTCAACCTCCACCAAACAATTTTCACCCTTACTCACTCCCCACAAAAAACCCAATTTCCACCAAAAACCTCAAATACTCAAAACTCTTCAACAATGGGTTCTAGGCCAAAGAGGACTTGCACGTGAGCATCAAGGAGACAAGAGGAGGCTTCCACAAGCCGTCCACCACCACCACATCAGTTTGCACCCGATCCGGCTTTCCCGAACATAATCCTTGTTAGTGAGGAGCAACAAACTCGCCTTGCACACCTCAAGCTTCGGAAGGTAGTCCCAACTCGATTTATATGTCAAAAAACTTTGAATGATATGGGTATTGAGAGGGATGTTAAGAGATTATTTCATGGGGTGGGCATGAAGCATATGTTTTCCATGGTTAGGTTGACATTTAGAGATCTTACTCTTGAATTTCTTAGCTCCTTTAATGTCAGAAAGAATGGATACAAGGATGTCACTAGAGTTTCTTTTCGGTTGTTGAATACTAGTTTTGATATGTCTATTAAAGATTTTGGTGCGATATATATTTGGTTTGTTTGTTGAGCATAATAGGTTCCCCGGGGAGGGGCATCTTAATAGTACTGTGTGGGGGAAGTTGACTGGGGATTTCAATCCTAGTAGCATGCAACATTTGCACGCCTCTAGCGTGCAACACCCCGTCCCTTTTGTTTGGTTCCGGTTTATGGCCTTTACTATCTTTGGGAGGGACCAAAAGGAGAATGTGAGGAGCACGGAGTTGGAGGTGCTCGGGGGGTATTTTTTGGATGGTAATGAGGGCTATCGGATGAATTTGGCCCATCATTTGGCCATGTAGTTGCTTACTACTGCCACCCACCGCTACTTGACCGATATTGCTTTAGGGGGTCTGGTCACCCACATTGCCATACCGGTGGCAAACTTTGCTGAGAGGGACCATGCTGCGGTCCGGGGCAACAATCTGTTGGATATAGAGTACTTTGGGAGTCCTTACAGGGTACACTCTGAGTACGGGGAACTTCTTTCCGGTCATATGTCATGGATGTTCCAGAGGAACACCCTCTTTATTCTACCGGACACTACCGAGCTCACCGGTTTTGTGAGGGGTCAGTCCCATTATCTGTATGTAGGTGAGCAGGCACCACCCTTAGCCTAGCTCCAGCCCCAGCCACATCCCGAGGCCGCGCCTCGTACCTATTTCCGTAGGGGTGGGCGAAACTGAGTACACACTGTCCAACCTGAAACTCATTTTAGTGGCTTAAAACATAATTTTGTGTTTTATTTATTTCAAAGATAATACTGTTTCAATACGAATCAAATCATATTCAATTTAAGCTCAGTAATCAAATGGCAATAATTTAAAGCACATGAAATATTGAACATAACTTTGATGTTCATAATTGATAAATAAATCAAGAAAAGGTTTGGACTCAGTCACCAAGTGTTTCCCAAAGATTATAATGTTTATATTTTCAGAAGTTTTTAAATCCATTTATCAACATAACTAATCTCATCTCTTTTGAGAATCCATCACAATATTCTCAACCCGTATCTCAGAGTCTACCCGAGCTTAAACAACTAACACAACTCAACTTAGACTAATTCTCCATTCCGCAATGTAACATGAACAAAATCTCATGTTGAGGCTCACATCCAAATCACACATATGTATATTCCTTTTGACAACAATGAACATCAAAGTTATGTTCAATATTTCATGTGCTTTAAATTATTTCCATTTGATTACTAAGCTTAAATTGAATATGATTTGATTCGTATTGAAACAGTATTATCTTTGAAATAAATAAAACACAAAATTATGTTTTAAGCCACTAAAATGAGTTTCAGGTTGGACAGTGTGTACTCACTTTCGCTGACTTTGTACTTTGAACTTGTCCTGGTGGGGGGAGATTCCTATGTAGTGATTTTGCAGGTTTGGTAAATGCCGAAGTTGAATCAAGGCTCGTGAGCGGGGAAAGAATATGCTAGCTGGATTGTATAAATTGATAAGGTTGTAATAGTTTTACTTGTGAATTTCTTAAGTTAAAATAGGAGAGTTGTTCATGAGATTGATTTGATTCTTGGTGGATTAAGAGTTAAGTGTGATTAATGTTCAATAAGATATTCTACTTAGCATCTCGTAGAGAGCGGGCTGTTACACCTGCTCCCGACGGGCGGATTTCGAGCTGGTGACGACAACCCAGCAGGCCAAGCGCGCGGTTTTCTTCCGGTTTTTTCTTTATTTTTATGGGCAAACTATAAATATTAGGCTTCATTATTTGTAGGGGACATCTTATTTTCTAGTATTAGACCCTTAGTTTATTTTCTCTTAATCTAGTTTTCACTCAAATTTGTTCCAAGCACTTATTTTTAGTTTCAATCAAAGCTCCAATTTTTAGTTCATCCTTTTGTTCTACATTTAGGTATTGCTTTCTATTTTTCTTTAGGAAAATTTGGTAATATTAATCCAAGCTTTGGCCGGTTTTCTTTTATTAATCCCACCTACGACATATTTTTTAATAATCCCACCTTTACTACCCAACGACTTTTATTAGCCTTAAGTGACCGGTAATCGGTGAAAAAGTCATCGAGATGGTGATGAATTGATGATGATGACTTAATATATCGAGAGAGAGTACTTCCACGTAGGGACATATTACCGCCTACAATAGGTTTATGACGTGTTGGGCCCAATAAAAGTCGCTGGGTAGTAAAGGTGAGATTATTAAAAAATATGTCGTAGGTGGGCTTAATAAAAGAAAATCGGCCAAAGGTTGGATTAATATTATCAAATTTTCCTTTGCTTTATTAATTACTTTTGATCATGTTTTCCATTATGTTGATTACTTTGTTATTTGTTATTATGCTTGAGTAATTTATTTTCTAGGGTTTGGGGATCCTTGAATAATATGAAGGGATATTGAATAATTGTGATTGTTGACATTGTAATTAATTCCTATTGATTGGTTTATTTCACTATACAATTAGATTTGCGTAGGTTTAATTGTTGTAGTTATGCAATATCAAGTTAAGATTCGAGAGATGCAATTTGATGTTTAGGCTTGTGTCAATAGGTGGAATTAGAGTTAATACGTAGCGAGAGCCCGTTAATTCTAAGTCTATGATTAGTATCGATTCGAGAGAGCATGCTAGTCTAATTAATTACTTTGTTGATTATCGTGATTGTTTATTGTCCTGGATTGTTATTTGTTGGTGACACTCGTGGACAAACAATCATTTGCATCACCACATTTGCCTCGCGTATTTAAACATGTGACGCAATTGGCAGTTTTTAGTATTAAAATTAGTCATTTGCGTCGCAGAATTACTAATCTGCGACGCAAAATATTCACTCCTTTGCGTCGCAGAATTAAAAATCTGCGACGCAGATGATTCTAAGAGTCATCTGCGTCGCAGATTTGTAATTGTGCGACGCAAGGGAGTAAACAAATTTCGGAACTTTAATTAGTTTTTCATTTTGGATTTGGCCGCGTCTTCTCTCCTCAAGATTTACTCTAACCAAAGCAACGTCACTGACCTAAGTCTCACTTCACACCTCACTGCCGCTGCCATTCCCACCGCCTTCACTACCGTCGTTCTAGCCCGTCGTTCCGGCCCCTGCGTCGTTCTTCTGTTCAACCTCAACGTGCTGTTCGTCCTTATAGCGCATCCCACCACAAGGCCCCTGCCGTCGTTCTCTAGACGACGCATCGCACAATAAGGACAAGACCACGACGCTGGTCCCTGTTGACGCCGCCGACCACGCCGCCGACCACTCCGGCGGCGCCCCTGCTCAGTTGGTTTTGTTGAATTTTAAAAAGACTCCTAGAGAACCTAAAGAAAGTGTTCTCAAGCAAAGTAAGTCGAATTTCCCCTCCCTTTGTTATCGAATTTTTGGGATTTTATAAATTTGGATTTTTATTAGGGTTTGGGTTGATGAATTTTTGATTTTTTTGTGTGGGATTGGCAGAATCACCAGCTGAATTTTTTGCGGAGAATAAGAATATTGCAGGATTTGACAATGTAAGTTCCAAGCTCAATCCTTTACAAGTATTTAGTGCTTTTTTCTTCCTTATGTGTGTGATTTTTAATTAATTTTTGACCTAGGAATTGTTGTTTTATGGCCATCTAAGAGAAATGAATACGATCTCGCTTGAACTATATGATTCTCTTGTTGTTTGGTTGGACGCATAATTCGTCAATTGGTAGAAGGTACACCCGGTTGCATGCTAACAAATTTCATTAAATAATTTGGTTAATGAAAATAACAGCTTGCTGAAATAGCCAATTAATTTCTCTATTGTGAAATAGTGATACTGATATTTATTTCTTATTGCTCCTGCATCACTCGAATTGTATTGAAGTAATCGCCTTCTTCTACCGTGCATTCACTGAAATTTTACCAATAATGAGTCTCTACTCAATATTTATGGTACTGCCAACATGAAATTTGAGGGGAATTTGAGGTGTGTTAATAGGTTGTAGTGGAAAGTAATGCGGGTAATATCATTTCTAGAATTTCATATCGTGATATTGTTCTTTTGCAGCCTGGTAAGTCCCTGTATACTACTGTTAGAGAGTTGGTGGAAAATGCTCTCGATTCTGCTGAGTCTATATCAGAGCTTCCTGTTGTGGAGGTCACAATGTAAGTGGTTTCATTCTATGATTATGGCGTGTATGTAAAGTTGGCATTGTCCAAATTTGTTGATAAGCTTGGTGTTTGATCAAGTTGTTTTTAATTTAGCATCTGATTTCGTGCTTTTACCAACTGTTGTTATTGCAGTGAAGAGATTGGAAAAAGTAAGTTTAACGCCATGATTGGTCTCATTGATCGGGAGCGAGTTGATCAGGAATTATATGATGATTTTGAGACTGCTAAGGCTCGTGAGGTACGTGAACTTCCAGTGTCCTTTTAAATGCAAGTATTAATTCAAGCATGATTACTCTAGTAGTAGGCTAGTAGTTATAGAATACTTTCCATGTCTGTGGCTATGTTGACTCGTGGCTTATTCTTGAGTGTTCTCTTTACATCTTAATTTGGTCAGCCTGTTGTCCTAGTCAATGTTACTCAGACTCTTTATTTTACCTCAAGTACTCGTGTCGATCCTCGACCCGTGTCGGATCCAAGCATCGGTCAGCATCTTTATTTTCCATGCTATATTATGAATGGTATCAGGCTTATATGATTCGTATTAAACTTATGCAGGCTTTGATTTGGTCCAAGATGAGTACCAGACTACCAATAGAGATATCATCAGCATTGAAAGGCCAAAATTTACTATCATTCTGCAGGCTGGATATTGACATTCATAGGTATTATTAATATTGAAAGAATTTGTGGGTTTATACTTGTATTTCCAATGCTTGATAGGTTTATGCTTGACATAGTTCTACTAATATAGTGATATGCTAGTGTTTTTTATTGCTCCCTTGGAATACAAAGTACTTTTTTTTTAATCATTTATGTAATGATTTTTTTCCAGCAATATTCCCCACATTCACTTACATGAAAAGCGTGAAAACAAGGACCGTTGGCATGGAGGTGAAATTCAAGTTGTCATTGAGGGAAACTGGACTACCTACCGGGTATTTGTTACAATTTTCATATGATCTTTATCCGGACATAGCTTCTTCTGCTTTGCCTATTTGCACTTTAGTTACCAGCACTTGAAATTCCTGATATTTTCTAATAACTGGTACCATATTCATGCAGTCTAAGATATTGCACTACATGCGTCAGATGGCTGTAATCACACCTTATGCTCAATTCATCTTCAAATTTGTCTCAGAAACACCTGAGTATGTTGTCCCCTTTTCTTTAGTTTTCTGCATTTTTCTCTTGCCACATTTGGGCCTTTTCAATGCATGAGAACTCTTACTTTTCCCCAGAGTAGGCCTAATTCACTGAGTATGTTGTCTTCTAGGCATTGGCTAATCTTTTTCTTTTGATGCAGTAAAAATATGACGATAGGATTTGCACGAAGAACTGATGTAATGCCTCCGGTACCCATGGAGACAAAGTACCATCCATCTGCTGCTGATCTATTACTTATTAAGCGGCTTATTGGGGAAACTTCAAAGCAGAATTTGTTACAATTTCTTCAACATGAGTTTGTGAATATAGGAAAACCTCACGCTGAGCGTCTGATTGGTAAGTAATTATTAATGTAAATCACAGAATGATGTATTAATTACCTTGTAAGTAAAATGGAAAATAATGTTAAATTTGGGAGGTCGAATGAATTTGAGATGCGACAAAGTGAATTTTTACATTGAGGTTGTGTTGTACTTGTGATTCTCCTATCATTGGATGGTTATCCTTACCTTGTCCATTTCGTGCTCGCTTAGACACTATCAATCCTAGGACAGAAAGATCTGTTGTAAAGAAGGCTTTGTTTTTGAGGTTACTTACAGAAACACAAGTTTTGTGATTCCATTTTCCCAAAGTTTTTGTCTTGTTATCATAGTCACTAGTACAAAAAAGGGATATTGCCATGAGCCTAAAAGGGGTTATTGATTCGTATTAAGTGCGAAGCATATAGACTCGATGCAATTGAAGGCATTCAATTGCTTCGCGCGAGTGCGAAGCAATTAAGATTCCTATTGCATTGCACTTACCAATATTTCGAAACATTTGATCGTAGCAACTATTAAAACGTACTAGCAATTGCTTCGCGCCTATCAATTGTTCGAAGCATTAAAAGTTCCAATTGCTTCGAACTTATGAATTATTCAAATAAATTTATTTAAGTAATTTCTTTGGTCTCAATCATAAGCCCGAAGCAATATATGCAATTTTTTAATTTTTAAAAAATATTCCACAAAGAGGGAATAACACCTCCATTTTCAACGAGGCAATCTAGTATACCACACGTCCCATCATCTATCTCCAAAGCGCTTCATTTTGTACCAATAATAAGCAATTAAAATCAAAAAAAAATCAACTATCATAAAGTATTTCCCATGACCCATACAAAATCATTAACCATTAAAAATCCATAAAATCATCCTAAAACGGCATCTATTACAAGTTGTCCAAAACATCAAAATATTTCAAAACAAATAAACTGCAAGGGAAGATAAGCTTTAACAGTTACAAGTAAATATCTTAATATCTAATAATAGTAGCTTTTAATTCTAACAAAATACTATACTTCAGGAGAATACAAAGTCCAAAAAGTATAGAGCCCAACAAGTTAAAACTTCACGAATTCGCCGATTAGTATAAGGTTTAGTCACCTTAAAATCCTGGAAAGAAAAAAAAAACAATGTTAACATATATAATATCTAAAGATATCATTAACTTAAATCTATTTAAAAAATTCCGTACCTTGAATAGATTTTCACTTCCACTATATGAGTGGACTATGTCATACATGAACCTTGATGTAAAATACCCGCACTCAGTACCCCCGTCCTGTTGAGCACACTAGAGAAAACCAATTTAATATTTCACGGGTCAACAAGTCATTACTTAAATTAAATTTCCAAAAAAGAAATGATAAAAACTGTAGATATTTACCACAGTAGCACCCCATTGTAATTGTTGACCTTTACTTTTCCCACCATATGCCTTGTAAGTTTCGAAGGCACTGTTCAATGATCATTATTCAGAAATACTATGAGATAATTGTACAAATTAATCAATTTATAGATAAATGTTGAAAAAATAAATTATGAACTTACCTATCCAATACCACTCTTATTGCTAGGCTGCGTTTCTTCTTAATTGAATCAAATACGTGAACCGTATTTATGGTAAGGTAAATCACAAGAAGCACCTGATTGCTACATGTTTAAAGAACCAATGAACAAAATTAGCTATTGTTTATATGAAAAGGGAAATCCTATAATAATAAGAATGTCAATAGCGTGTGAATTAATATTTACCACTCGTACAAGAAACACTTTCCATGCCCTTATTTTGGAGGGCAACGACCTCTTAATTGGTAGTGTGGGATGTAATGCAAAGATCATTCATACTGGAGAGGGGGGAGCACCTTCTGACCAGTATGGTTAGAATTTTAGTATGTAATGTAAGGGGAATCAACTTGCCTAGTAAACAACTAAAGGTGAAGAATTTTCTTCACTCATATCCATGTGGGCTTGTTGGTCTCCTGAAAACTAAGGTAAAAGCTACTACTTTGGGATTTTGGTAGCTTCGATTGTTTGAAGGTTGGTGCTTCACATCAAATATTTCTTGTCACAGTGGGGGTAGAATCATTCTAGTCTGAATCCTACCTCTTATATTGTGAATATTTCTTTTCTTTACATTTATAGTTGTGTGTTTTTCGTGTGAGTGAGGGTGTGTGGTATGTGTGCAAGACTGCAGAGGTATGCAACATGTGTGCAAGCTAGTGTGACAGCAAGAATCTTAGTTGCTGTGTGCATGTGTGAGGCTTGCAGGGGCAGCAGAAACAAGCATCATATTTATTTGAACTTATCTAAACTTATTGACTCTTATCGGAACTTATTTAGAACAAGACTGAACAATTCAATCTGCATATATTTGCAGGAGAGGCACTTTAGGCACTTTCTACTGAGAACACTTGGAATTGATTCTCCTACTCAGAACACAATTACCAATTCCTTGCAACCACCACCTTGCAGGTTGCTTCATGGCTGTGATCTCATCGAAGATGGAGTGGTTTCTTGACCCTAGGACATTATGATAGTTGATGTAGTGGATTTTATGAACAATTTAGAAATATATGAACTTTGTGCTTGTATGCAATTGCCACCTCCCCTCAGCTCACCCCACCCAAATCTGGCCTTGTGCTTTGATCTTGTTATCCTAAATGCTTTTTTCCTTCCCCCAACAGGGTACGTAAATGAAAACAAGCCTAGAAAAACTGAGAACAGTTATAAGGAATATTGTAATGCTCATCAATGAGACATTGGTCAAGGAGATATTGAACTTTTTGTAATTTTTGATGGCCATGGAGATATTGAACTTTTAAGTTTGCTTCTTGTATGATTCAGTAGCTCTATGATGTTAAAGAAAATCCCTAGTACTGGGTTTTAAACAATAAACTTTGAGGAAGTTTGCAGTGAATCAAAAGTTTTGCTACTATGCTTTCCCTATGTAGGCAAGGAATAGAAAATTGAGATTTGCTAAGCAAAAATCTTTGCAGAAGCAACCTGACATGCGAAATTTTATGGATGAAGATGAAGCTTTGAAGCAGGTAACTTTATCAGGTCTCTGAGCACTAACTATATGATTTGTGGTTCTCTTTTGGGGAAAATTTTTAATATTTCTTGGTGAGAAGACTGAGAACACTCAAATAACCTCTCATACTGTTAGTTGTTTTGGGCAAGACTGGAATGCACTTAACAGGGGTGATTATACCTTTATACACAGATTATAGGGGAGCATGCAATCGTGGATTGAGTTTGACTGTTTAGGCTTGACAGGCTAAAGTGGTATCACCTAATCAAAGATAACCTAAGTCCACTAGCTAGGTAGCAAGGTAAGTCAGGATCGAATCCACAGGGAAACAATGTTCTTTCTACTATTAATCAATTAGGCTAGACTATTGGGAACAAGAGTTTGGTTGATGGTTTGCTAAAACTACGGCGATAATTAAACAATTAAGAATCAAGATATTAAGGAATCTAGGGTATAGGTTCATACTAGTGGAAAAAGGGTCATTTGCATCGCACATTTAAGTGCATTTGCGTCGCACATTGTGCGTGGCAAAAGCTCTCGACGCAAATGACTAAAAGTCATTTGCGTCGTACATTTGTGCGACGCAAATGACCCTCATTTGCGTCGCACATTAAGCAAATGTGCGTGGCAAATGACTTTTCAGGCACCATGTTGAAAAGTCATTTGCCACGCACATTAGCTTAATGTGCGACGCAAATGACTTTTCAGGCGCCAAAAAAAAAGTCATTTGCCACGCACAATAGCTTAATGTGCGACGCAAATGACAATTTGAGCGCCAAAAAATTAAGTCATTTGCCTCGCACAATAGCTTAATGTGCGACGCAAATGACATTTTTGGCGCCAAAAAATTAAGTCATTTGCCTCGCACATTAAGCTAACATGCGTGGCAAATGACATTTTTTGTTTTTTTTAAAAAATTTGTTTTTTAATATTTTAGTTTGTAAATTCCGACATCATCGTCTTTGAAATTAGATGCTTACCAATACCGGGAATACATTTATAAATAATACCTGTCACAAAAGTTTACGACGTAATTAACGTTCCCAATAAAAGGCAATTAAATTCGTCATAGATCAACCAACATGTTACAACAAACATAAAATTATTACAACAAAGGTAGCTAGCTAGAGATCGAGTTCATATTACAAATTAAGCTAAAAATTCGACATTGTTCATGAAGTAATCTGCCCAAAAATCTTTCACCTCATTAATCTCCTCCGGTGAATAAGGCAATGTTCTTGAAAAATCCTAAAAAAGTGTAAATAATTCAATTTATCAACGATCGATCAATATAATAGTTTTGTGTACTTCAATTTATTATATAAAGTACGTAGTTTATGAGAACATACCTTAGTAAGATCTTGACTATTACCATGATTCATTATTATGTCGTACATAAAACGCATGACGTAGTAGCCACAATCTAGTGATCCTGGTTGTTGAGCACACTACATGCATTAAAATAAATAACACAAGTAAAATTTCTATCACATTGTATGTTATAATTTTGAAAAACTTGATTCTTAGGTAAATAATAAACTAATTATACCTGTGCTGGAATCCATGTTAATTTAGTTCCCTTAGATTGTCCACTTAGTCTCTTTTAACTCCGAAAAGCACTACACATTCGATAAAATATGCAATTATATATACTTTGTTTACACATGTAAATGCAAAGAATATTTTACATGTAAGTGCAATTATAAATCACTACTTTACTTGTTTCCTTGGGTCATATTTAGGCAAAAATGAAGTTTAAGGCTCCTTATAATCTATTATATCACATTTAACGCTAATTGGGTCGTTCTAGGACATATTTGGGCAAAAATGAAGTTTTCGAACCCAACTTTGAACTAAAGAACCTAAGGAATGTTTTCAAACTTATTACACGTTTAATATGCATATTTACAACTTTCTAAGGCTCTTTACAATCTATTATTTCACATTTAAGGCTAATTGGGTCGTTCTAGGACATATTTGGGCAAAAATAACCCAACTTTGAACTAAAGAACCTAAGAAATGTTTTCAAACTTATTACACGTTTAATACAGCATCAAAAGCTACAAGGCCCAGGACTTTTTGGACCTGGCCAATACCGTGAAGTTTTAATAACCAAACACTTTCGTAATAACAAAATGAATCCTTTCGTGTAAATCTTTAAGATGAAAAACAGACTCATAGCAGTCTTTTCACTATATTCCTTCCTTTTTTCTGTTTTGAGAGACTACATCATCTCCACCTTTTCGTTCCTCAATTATTGACATCACTGCTCTACCTCAATGGCCAAGATCAACAATGTTAACATTAACAAAGCAGTAGGAACTACTTACTTGTTTAACATCTTTGCCACCAACGCTGACTCCAGCCTCCACAAGGAAAGGGTGGCCTTCAAATACTTGAGCACTGCACATAATGACATACAGCAGGATGTCAAGTAAAGAAGAAAACTTAATTAGTTCTCAAAAGTTGATACAATCCTGCCTGAGTAAGTAGCAACCATGTCGGGATGCAACTCTTTTATAATTCCTAAACGAAGATTGTACTCCCCTGCAGGGCTGAGACACTGCAATGCGAATAACTTGCTATAAAAGATGGACACGGATTTCAATGCAAATTGATAATTTATAATTAAGTGTGCTTACATCACCACTAGGATCACCGAATTTAGCCTGACGGAACAACTGGTGTATTCGAACTAGTTGTTGTGATGTAAGTGATTTTACAGCCATTTTGGGGGTAAAATCTGTGCCCATTTCTCCTGCAAATAGACAATAAACATCATAAAGGATCCATCTACATTAGAAAACTTGTATAGGCTAGCAAATATCCAAAACAAAATACATCAATTCTATGCAAATCAACCATCTCCATTAACACTCACTAGTACAAAAAGGGATATTGCTTCGAGCCTAAAAAGGGTTATTGATTCGTATTATGTGCGAAGCATATAGACTCGATGCAATTTAAGGAATTCAATTGCTTCGCACAAGTGCGAAGCATTTAAGACTCCTATTGCATTGCACTTACCAATATTTCGAAGCATTTGATCGTAGCAACTATTAAAACGTACTAGCAATTGCTTCGCGCCTATCAATTGTTCGAAGCATTAAAAGTTCTAATTGCTTCGAACTTATGAATTATTCAAATCAATTGATTTAAGTAATTGCTTTGGTCTCAATCGTAAGCCCGAAGCAATATATGCAACTTTTCTATTTTTAAAAAATATTCCACAAAGAGGGAATAACACCTCCATTTACAACGAGGCAATCTAGTATACCACACATCCCATCATCTATCTCCAAAGCGCTTCATTTTGTACCAATAATAAGCAATTAAAATCAAAAAAAAAAATCAACTATCATAAAATATTGCCCATGACCAATACAAAATCATTAACCATTCAAAATCCATAAAATCATCCTAAAACGACATCTGTTACAAGTTGTCCAAAACATCAAAATATTTCAAAACAAATAAAACTGCAATGGAAGATAAGCTTTAACAGTTACAAGTAAATATCTTCTAATAATAGTAGCTTTTAATTCTAACAAAATACTATACTTCAGGAGAATACAAAGTCCAAAAAGTATGGAGCCCAACAAGTTAAAACTTCACGAATTTGCCCATTAGTGTAAGGTTTAGTCACCTTAAAATCCTGGAAAGAGAAAAAAAAACAATGTTAACATATATAATATCTATAGAGATCATTAACTTAAATTTATTTAAAAAAATTCGTAGCTTGAATAGATTTTCACTTCCACTATATGAGTGGACTATGTCATACATGAACCTTGAAGTAAAATACCCGCACTCAGTACCCCCATCCTGTTGAGCACACTAGAGAAAACCAATTTAATATTTCATAGGTCAACAAGTCATCACTTAAATTAAATTTCCAAAAAAGAAATGATAAAAACTGTAGATATTTACCACAGCAGCACCCCATTGTAATTGTGGACCTTTACTTTTCCCACCATATGCCTTGTAAGTTTCGAAGGCACTGTTCAATTATCATTATTCACAAATATTATGAGATAATTGTATTAATCAATTTATAGATAAATGTTGAAAAAATAAAATATGAACTTACCTTTCCAATACCACTCTTATTGCTAGGCTGCGTTTCTTCTTAATTGAATCAAATACGTGAACCGTATTTATGGTAGGGTAAATCACAAGAAGCACCCAATGATTGCTACATGTTTAAAGAACCAATGAACAAAATTAGCTATTGTTTATATGATAAAGGAAATCCTATAATAATAAGAATGTCAATAGCGTGTGAAATAATATTTACCACTCGTACTGGTTCTGCGAGTAGAATCATTCTAGTCTGAATCCAACCTCTATTGTGATTATTTCCTTTTCTTTACATTTATAGTGGGCTTCATCAGTGGAATAGGGCTATTACTGGTTCTGCGAGTTCCCTTTGCAAATGTTTTAGCTATAATTTACTTTCTAAAGCATACTACGGGGACTTATGTGCAGGGTTAGCAGAACAGTGACAAAAAAACTTCTGATGCACGTTGTATGTGATGTCTTGGCTATAGCGTCTAGTGAGGAATGTTTGTTAGCTATCTCCCGAGAATACAGGGTGGTATTACTTGATTTGTCTATGCCGATTTGATGGCTTTGAAGTTGCTGTTCAAATAAGAAAAGGGTTCTCAAAGCGTCATGAAAGGCGTTAATTGTAGCACTCAATGGGAGTGCGGACAGGTTGACCCGAGAAAATTATGTCAGGGTTGGTATGGATGGTTGCGTATTGAAACCTATATCTGTTGATAAAATGAGAAGTGTTTTATCTGAGCTCCTAGAAAGACGAACTGTGTTTGAGCCGCTCTAGGTATTTGTAGAACACATGGTTCAGTGATATAAAGGAAGGGAGAAACATAGATTATTCTAGGCATGACAAGATAGTGCTGCCAAATTTCTCTCTTGTTTTTACTTTCTTTAATTTTTCTTTGTAACCAATCGGGTGACTGGAGGTGTTGGTGTCTGACATTCAGTTCCAGGTGTTCATTCAATGTATATACCATAGTGTTGAGAATATCACAAAACATTCAATGTATATACCATAGTGTTGAGAATAGCACAGAACTACAGAAGAGGCAGTTATCAAGCAATGCTAATTAAACAGATATAGAATAGCACTTTTAACAGATTGCCACAGGGGAGCTAAAATTGACAATTCTGTGGCAATTTTGCGGCTTTTTTTTAATATTTATTTTGGACAATCATTGGTAACTACAGTAGTTAACTACCAAATGTATGATATTACTCAAGTGTACATAAAATTTCAAGCTGCATGAAGGGCTTCAACTAAACTGAGATCAATCGTGGTGAGCTTTTGGTGTTAACTTTATCAAAGCTTGGCTCGAGATGTACTACCTAAGAAGCCTAGGCCAAACATGAGGCCTGATTAGTGATTACACTTGTTCTGCCTTTTCTTAGAGTTTCTATTTTTGACAACTTAGTTTATTTGAAAAGAATATACTTCGTATTTATTTTGATGTCAAAAATATTACTCCAACAACAAATATATTTCTTTTGATGTAAAAATAATACTCCAACAAATCTATATCTATCAAGAGTAGGTGTTAAGATTATCTTACTTCTGATGATATGGGGCTAGGATCTTTTGATTGTTTTCGGAAGCTGCTTTCATTACCCTTGCCATGTATTCACATGCTTCATCTATGTTCTCCGAACTTGCCAACAATGTAGTTGCTGAAATCAATTGCGGACACATGAATGTGATTGAGTCAACACTCAAGTTCTTGCATTTTTCGTGTAAGGCCCTAAACATATTGCACAAGAAAAAATAACCATTAGATATTAAAGTCCAGTTTTTATAACTATAACATAAAGATATTAAAATTTAATAAAGAAGTTTAAGATATCTGACATGATGAATATTTGTATGGTTGATATATTTAACCAAGCCCCACTGAGAAGTTGGACAACATCCTCCTTTGAGATATAGCTAGAAAAATTTTCCTTGTATCCGAATACCTCAGCAGCTAATTGAAAAGATATGGATTCCACACCAGGGGGTAGATCAGTAAGAATATTAGCGAGTCGTTTGCATGACTCACTCAAATGCTTCATTACACTATGTGAAACAAGCGGCGTCCTTTCCATAGTGAACTTAACAGTGTTTTGAGTATCAACAATTTTTTCCTTATCCCGCTTGTCCTGTTAAGAAACGCACAATTTAATTATAAGAATGCTTAGAAGTACCTATGAAGTATGCATTAAATTAACAATGTTTAGATTGTAGAATGAAGTAATCATTTCAGCTTAAATCAGTACGGATGTAATGATCATTTCATCATTTACCTGTTCTTGGTAAAGAGTTGAAGCTTTGTTACTATGACCCTAAGAGGCTAAGATTGTTAAAATGATACTCTAATATACATTCTCATAAATTATGCAAAAATAATCATTTTTTCTGTAATAGCAGGTGTGCCGCTACAACCTTACAGCTTATCCTGATTTGAGTCAACAGAAGACTATGAGTTGAGATGATCAAAGGAAGAGCAGACGAAGTTCTTTTTGTGCAGCTATTACATCTTCTATAATAGGTCTTTTTTAGGTGCTAATTTATATAAGGAGCAGGGGTGGCTATAGACATTTGGTACGACATAACTTAAATTACACAGAAATAAACACAAAAGCTCCTGGAAGATTAATCCAATACTTCGTCTAGTCTATATGTAATGACTGTCTGATATCTTAGTTCTGCTGCAGTGCATGAATAATTTAAGAAGACTTTACGTGCATGCTGAGTGCTGTAAATCATTAATTAAACAACATTGAATTATGAGTTACTCCTTCATCCCAATTTATCTTCGACTGAGTCTTTGGGCGCATATTATGAAATAATTGAAAACATTTAGCGGGTGAGCTGTGAGCATACAGGTTATTCACTGTGTAAATGAAGTGGGAGTGTGAGAGGTTGGTCCTAGGGGTAATTTGGAAGAGTTCAGTCATTATGTTTAAAATCTATGTGGTTCTAAATGGTTTCTTCATATTAACCAGGTATATGATATGTGTTATTAAAGAACAACATGAATCAATGCTAAACACCTATCATACTATTTTTTAGTGAGTTGATTTAGGGACTATATATAGTGTATATATAGCTGGTAATCTTTTCAAGTTCAATTCAAACTATTTAATTTTTCCAAGGTTGACTTCACAACAATTATTTCCGTTATAAAATACAAGGACGACATCACAGCATGTCTACAACTCTGCAAGGGAGGTCACTTATCTGACAGGAATGGGGAACCACTTTACCACAAGTATTGTAGACAATGATGACTGAGAATGTGAAGGTAACTTAAACTTGGGTAGGAAACAACATTAAATTGGACAGGGTGGTTTAGGAATCTTAAAACGGATGGTTTTTGATTTATTAATTATTAGTAATTACTGTGAGTTGAGGATGCTATGTGATTATGTCTTTTATTTTGACCAAACAATAAGGGTACCAAGTATATTCCAATTACTTGTGGCCTACCAAATAGAGTTGGCTATGTATAGGAGCATCATATAGAATTTCCCACAAAAGAATAGCAACAGGTAGAATATTCAGAGCATTAACAACGTGTTTGGGTAGGAAAAGGGAAGGGAAATAAGGAAAAGGGAAGTGGGCTACTTTTCTCTACAAATCTTGCCGACTTTTAAAGGATTTAGTTTATCTAATAGGAAAAGAAATAGGGTCATTCCATTTCCCTATCCTTCTCATCCCCAAAATTCATATACATAATGAATCAGTTACATTCTCTTCCCTTCTGTTCTGTTAAAATCCTCTTATCTTAACACATTGTATGTCAAATGTATACTTTTACATCAAGAAAATGCATTCAATTTCGAACAGAGAATTTATCCTCCTCAAAATATTATTAAAATCAATCACTTACCAAAGTATAAATAAATAAATCATACTCTATACCTGTACCTTCAACTTCATAGACGAATCAGGATCCACAACGATATCACTACTAACAGCAACATTAATCGCTAACGGTTTGTCGCTACTCATCTTGCGTCGCGGAACAAACTCCTAATAAGAGGTCAAATTGTCATCATTTATGCTTCGAGATTAATATTAAAATTACATGAAATTAGAATATTAAACAAATTACCTCGTCCCCTATAATCAATTTTCTAGGCCATTGGACAAAAATTTTTACGGCTCCCCCAACATCCTTCATCTCTAAGTTGGGTACAGGTAGAGGTGCAGTTTCATAGCCAGGAACACATGAGTTCACACTAACTTTCAAATAACCAGGCTTCATTGCAGAATGGTGTACTACATCTTCAGCATTGAACGGATATGCTACACCCCTAGCCACGACTACTAATTGTTAGGAATCATCAAGTTGGCACAGACGACATGCTAAAGGACTCTAAAACATTATTCACCCAGCATTAGTAAAGTACTAAAGTACAGTAAAATACTATAGTGAATTTAAGAATAATTTAATATACATATAATATATACTTTGTCCTTGACTAATGTCACTTTAACCAATTAGAAAAATATCATTTACAGCAATGACAACAGAAAAGGAGAAGTGCAACTTAGATCATACCTTCAACTCCGCAAATGGGTCAGAATTAGGCTCTAGCTCCACAGAAGGTGAGTTGCTACGACTCCGTGTAGTGGTTGTAGTGGTTGTGGTCTTTCCAATCTCCATCCCAACCGGCAATTTTAGACCTAATTTTGTCACCAAGTTCATGAATTTTTCCTCAACTACGGCCTCCATTTTCTTTTCCATCATAGCTATAGTTTCCTTTCGCACTTGCTCTATTCTAGCCTCAAAATCGCCTTCAATCTTTTTTAGTCCGGCTTGTGAGAAATGATCATATTCTCCATTATTTCGAACCGGTTTCCCCCAATATGCTTGATGGCCGATTGTTCCTCCAACTGCAACCACACGTCCACGACGGTCTTTCTTTCCAAGGGAACGGGATAAGACATCATCTTGCCTATGTGGAGTCCAAATTCCTTGCTCGACTTCCTGAACCTCCTTGTCCTATTGACAAACACATGCATTTATTAAAGAATTACAAAAACACATTTTTTAGCAAGAAATAAATATATTAATCGACGAACAAAAGTGTATGTACAAAGGAAAAACTACCGCAACTTACTATTTTTTCACCAACCAGGCGTGCTTCATCTTTAGGGAAAACATATTCTCCTTTTTCGTTTTTCTTTTGCCGGCCAAAAATCCAATTTAGATGTCGTTTTCTCATGGTTGAATCTGTACTTCCGACTGAAGGGTATCTTCCTTCAACCTCCCATTCAGTTTCCTTCTGTGAATAGCTTTTTTGCCCCATAAAATGAGGATGCAGATTGTGCGACTGACTCTTCCGTGCCTTCTCGCTTATTTCCTATTAGAAAAGAAGAAATTAGTGTGGCAGATTGTATATAAGTGTAGATGATTGAACATGATGAAGATTAGTGGGCAAGGTTGTTGGTGCATCTAATTACCGAATGCATAACAGTGTAATCATAATATATCATGCGTTGAATTGTGTTTTACCTTAAATGTATCGGTGGTCTTAGCTGCAACAAATTGCTGCCATATTTCTTCAGTGATGGCTTCATATACAAGGTAAGGTGGTTTGGCATTAGGCGAGATTTTTCTTGTCTTTGTGATATTTCCACTTACCAACTTAGCTTTCCAATCCCTAAACCGGTCACTCAAGTGTGCCATTACATACTTTTTCTTCAGTGGATTGTTGTCAATATGATACATAGTCTACATGGTAAAACAATAATAATTAGACAATCATTAGTAGAAAACTTTCCACTAGTCATGTAATTGGATGATGCATATAATGTAACAGTTGATCTATTCTTACCTTAATGTAATCCCAAAGGGTGTCTTGAAGACCTTGAGGTACCTCTTCCCATTTGTTTGTCAAAATACTGACCTTAGTATGCACTGTCTTCCCAATTTGTTGCCTATAGTCCTTCAACGAATGACCAGTTGGTCGATTAAATGAATCCCATTCTAGGAATTTTGGCACATTAGGGGACTTTAACCCTTTTACTTCACCTCAATACCTTTTAGTTCCTTTTTGAGAAATATCATGCTCCGTCTCAGTTGGATGCTCATAACACAAGGGATCATTGTCCCTAGACATCCCATCATTATACAAGTCTTCTATATCCTCCATGCATATAGACCTGCATTATTAAAAGAAAAAATAAATCATTAGAACAATACCCGACTTTTTAGGAGTTATCCTCCATGCATAAAGCTATGTTGATTTTGATGGTGAACTCTCTGGTTTCTTTGGGCGAGTCTACAGTTCAATTACTCTAGGAATTGATAAATATCTTATGAAGGGAAAATATTCAGTAGTTATCATACATCCCAAGAATAGATCAAATGTTAACAGTCAAAGGGGTTTCTATCTATGTGAAAGCTGCTCACACAAAAACTGTTCTTCCTTCCATATTAACTGAAATAATTTCTTGTGTGTTTTCTTCTTTGAAAAAGGTTTCTAACTTTTCTGTCGATTCAGTTAAAAACAAGTATTGCTCATCCTTTTAGACCTGATCGGAAACCACCTTTTTTATCATAAAAGAAACAGGGAACAAGAGGAAACAAAAAAGAGGAAGAACTCCACCTTGATATGGCCTGCTTATAGTGGAAACCTGGTGTTTTAAACTTTGCTATTCCAGACTTTTCACAGTAGCCTGATTGGAAGTAGTACTTTGTTTAGGTCTATTGTTTTTAGAGTAGCCTGCAGATGTACTGAGTAAATGAAGCAGTTGTTAATTTTGTAAATTAGTTGCTGCACATGAAGAGTTGATGATAACCACCGCCATTTTTAACAACATCCCACGTTGGAATCATGTCTCCACACAGTTTGGCCTCAACTAGATGAGAAAAACGAGCTATATCTAATATAGTTAAGAAATAATGCAACTGACCATTTGATATGGAATAATGCAACTGACCATTTGATATGGACTTCAGAAATTGACAATTGATTAATTGAATTATTCAAAACCAAACTATAGAAAAACCTTAGGATCTGACCATTTGGATGTTATATTTTACATTTATTTCCGTTTTTGTTATATTAAGGAATAATGCAACTGACCATTTGATATGGACTTCAGAAATTGACAATTGATTAATTGAATTATTCAAAACCAAAATATAGAAAAACCTTAGGATCTGAATCAATGTTTATTGAAATGTCCTAACATAATTGATCTATCATACATTAACAGAGAACTGTGGGAAGCCGGGAAGATCTAGATCTCAACCAAGGATCAGAAAGTAGTCTACTCTTATCACGTGTTGAATCGTAACTACCTTCATGTTGAATTAGGGGTTAATAAGAAAATAATCAAAAGATCAAAAGAAAGCGTTCCAAACAGATTTGGAGAAAAATAACAAACAACTTGCTTCAAAATATTAAGTGGGCTCAGAATAAGGAGAGTGCAAATTAAAAGAAAAATGATTTACATTCAGGAAGCAGTGAAGCACCATCAATCTGGATCAACAAATCTAGCTCTTTTTATGAATTAGTTTTGGACAATTATAAATAAATCAACTATAATAATACACAACTGTGCTTTCTTGCCAAAAAAATAAATTGAAATCAATTGTTGGGTTGGATATCACATCCTTCTATTTTTAAAGAATCCCTGTGATCATCATAAACTATTGGTAAACTAAAGCCAACCAACATACGATATACATCTACATGAAAGAATCCAAATATTCAATGAAATTATTTCCTGGGAAGATGTCACTTTAACCAAAGACCATTTAATAGGATCTTATATGGTCAAGTCCATATCAAATGGTCAGTTGCATTATTCAATATAACAAAAACGTATTTCTAGTTCATACTAAGTTCATCTACATGAAAGAATCCAAATATTCAATGGTGAGCCTATGCCCTAGATTTCTTGTAAGAGTTCTTTTATGCAAAATATAACAAAAACGTATTTCTAGTTCATACTAAGTTCATTGACCACAAGTAAAAAAAATCCTTCTTTGCATCAGATAATTGATAATAATAAATAATACAATTTTTCTTGTAAGGGTTAGGGAAAGTCAGATTCCAATGGAAATTAAAGTAAAGATCCAAGTCACATTAAGCAGAAGTGAAAACATTACTCAAGACACTCAAATGATACGGAATCAAAGACACATCTTAAAAGCAATTTAAAAAAAAATCATAGATGTCATCCAAAATAATACTAAAAAATCAAAGACCATACATAATAGTAAACATGTAATTCAAAATCATTTGGATTTTTCAACCCATAAGCCTTAACAATGATCATAACGCATATAATTTGCATCAAATGCATCTTCCCCGTTTGACTTAGGTAAGCCATTTGATAACGGCGGGTCCTCATCAAATTGATCATACTCTTCTTCGTCCTCCACATCACCAATACCAAGAATTCTTCTCTTTCCTTGAACAACAATAGACTTTTTTTTATCTTTGGGGTCAACAATGTAAAATACTTGCTTAACTTGTGCTGCCATGATGAAAGGCTCATTTTGATGACCCAAACGCTTAAAATCAACTTGTGTATATCCATCCTCAACTCTTCGCACACCACGCCCATTGTCAACCCACTTGCATCGAAATAGAGGGATTCTAAATTTGGTGTAGTCAAGCTCCCAAATATCTTCAATCACCCCGTAGTATGGCATAGTTACTTCTAGAGGGCTAGTATCTTTAGCATTAGTGTACTCTGTTGATGATGCAACCACACTTACACCACTATTTTGATTAACAGACTTGGCATCTTGGCGCTCCGTATAGAATGTATACCCATTGATATCATAACCTTCATATGAGTCAACTAGAAGCTCAGGACCATATGCAAGCCACTTAATCATTTCACAAACTACTTTTGGAGTTTTAGTGCGTTGAGACATAACCTTGACTTGGAACCATGCTATAAAAGTGTCATTGTGCTCCTTAGCTAACCACTGATCATCTTTCAAAGGATTCTTCTCCTTCAAATAAGCCATGTGATCATCTATATAGGGTTGAACCTTAGAAAGATGTTGTAGTACGTACAAATGAGCCTTAGCCTTCATCTTACGATCCACCACGATCCTTTTATGGCCAATTATACCATGACCTTCTAGCCTCTCTTCGTGGCGAGACTTCGGAAGTCCAACCGGTTCTAGCCCTGCTAGGTATTGAGCAACAAACCCCATAATCTCTTCAGCAATTGTGCCTTCAATAATACTACCTTCGGGATAGTATCGATTCCGGACTTTATCTTGTAAAGTGCCCAAATGTCTCTCAAACGGATACATGTTCCTCGCCCACACTGGACCACAAATCTTGATTTCTCGAACGAGATGCACGACCACATGTACCATGATATCAAAGAATGAAGGTGGAAAATACATTTCAAACTGACACAATGTGACGATAACTTCTGATTGTAGATCATCCAAAGTCGAAGGATCAATCTCCTTACTACATATAGCATTGAAAAAGAAACAAATCCTCGTAATGGCATTCCTCACGTGCTTTGGCAATATCCCTCGGATCGCAATTGGAAGAAATTGTTGCATCATAACATGGCAATCATGAGACTTCATAACCACCATTTTCAATTCGTTCTTGGACACGAGTCTTTTTATGTTGGACGAGTATCCAGATGGAACCTTTATGCCACGCAAACACTCAAAAAAACTTATTTTCTCATTCTTAGACATAGTGTAGCATGCTGGAGGAAGATATTTTCCTTTTTCCTTATCTTCAGGCGCCAGCTCTGGACGGATCTTCAATTTTTGCATGTCTTTCCTAACATTTTCACCATCCTTTGTCTTTCCCGTTATATTAAGAAATGTCCCAATAATACTTTCAAAAACATTTTTTTCAACGTGCATAAAATCGAGACAGTGCCTGACCTCTAAATGCCTCCAATACGGGAGATCCCAAAACGGGGACTTCTTCTTATAAAGGGCTCCTTTTACAGCCTTGTAAGGCTTTCCATAGACTGTGTTGATATCTTTGACCCGCTCGTACACCTCGCTTCCAGTAAGAGGAGGACGGGAAACTCGAACCTCTGTTTTCCCATTGAACGGTTTTTTCTTCTTTCGATAAGGGTGATCAAGAGGTAACAACCTACGAGTATGCCAGTATATGTTCTTCTTACAATGTTCTAAGTACTCTCCCACCATATCATCTTCACAAATCGGACATGCTTTTGCTCCCTTGTTAATATAACCCGATAAGTTTCCGTATGCCGGAAAGTCATTCACAGTACAAAATATCATAGCACGCAAAGTAAAGTTTGTTTCAGTGTAAGAGTCAAACACGGGAACACCTTCATTCCATAGCACTTTCAAATCATCAATAAGTGGTGCTAAGTAAACATCAATATCATTTCCCGGATGTTTTGGCCCTGATATCAAAAGGGACAACATGATGTATTTTCGCTTCATACAAAGCCAAGGAGGGAGGTTATATATGGATAAAAGAACCGGCCAAGTGCTGTGTTGAGTACTAAGTGTGCCAAAAGGGTTCATTCCATCCGTGCAAAGACCGAGCCTTAAATTTCTCATTTCCTTACCGAAATCATCGAACTTCTCATCAAAATTCTTCCATTGTGGAGAATCGGCGGGATGTCTAAGATATTCATCTTTCTTTCTCCCTTCTTCGTGCCACCTTAAATTCTTTGCTTCCTTCTTATTCGCAAACAAACGTTTAAATCTTGGTATTATCGGAAGATACCACAACACCTTTGCCGGAGGTCCTTTCTCATCTGGTGTACCATCCACTTTCTTCCGCTTGTAGCGCGAGAACCCATATCTTGGACACTTGTGAAGATCTTCATACTCTTTCCGATACAATATACAATCATTCGGACATGCATGTATCTTTTGGTAATCAATACCCATAGGACAAAGCATCGTTTTTGCTCGATAGTTAGATATCGGAATTTCATTCCCTTCCGGAAACATATCTTTCAAATCTTCCAATAGAGAAGTGAAACTCTGATCACACCAGTTGTATTTTGATTTCTTATTATACAGCTTCAACATAGCAGATAAGATGTTGTACTTAGAGCAACCAGGATACAATGGCTTACTCGCGGCACTCGATAAAGTCTCATACATACTAGGTTGATCATTGAGATAGTCTTCTACATCCTGCATCATCTCATTTATCTCATCATCCTCAACGTAGTCCAGCTCATCATTATCCATATCATCGCTACCATTATCGTCATCATGGATATCATTATCACCTCCGAAGTTGGTTCCTGAGTGCCCATAGTTAATATTGCACTTCCCATGGTTAACACTCTCACCATGCCATATCCACCTTGTATAGTTCAACCTAAAGCCACGACGAACTAAATGTTCCCTAATCTGATCAACATTACGAAACCTCCTAGAACAATCACAATTAGAACAAGGGAAAAGTATTGACTCGTCACCATTCTTCAACTGATACGCAACTGCACATGCGATGAACTCCTCAACCCCTAGAATGTATTGACTCGTAGTTCTTGAACCGTACATCCAATTGCGATCCATTTCTAACAACTAGAGGCAAACACAACAACCATATTAAACAGGCCCGACTATTAAGAGGCCTATCCGGACCTACATCACAGGGCCCAATTATTTGGGCCCTAAAAAAATTTGCTGCAGTTTAATACAAAGGAAACGATTCTATTTCCTGAGTAATTACTCGTCCCTTGTGAAAAGACTACCCCATTACCAAAAATTTCAAGTTCTCAGTTTCTCACCGATTAATTGCTTAGTTATCTCTTCCATAAAAATCCTCTAGTCCATCAATTATGTTCATAATTTGACTAGAACTTGCATTTGCTAAACTAGCTTCACAAATACAAACTCAAAACTGATTCTAATCATGTAGGACTATTTATAGTTTCATAGTTGATGCAACAAGGAATAAAAGGGAATTTGTTCAAACAAGTTACATATATAGACAAAGACAATTAGACAACTACTAGTATTAGTTTGAAATTTTTGACATCTTATAGTAGGTGGTCCAAAAAACCTCCTTGTGCACTCGTACTTAATCAAATTCAACATAGGAGCTAAATAAGCCTTACTTTGCAACAAAACACAGGGGGGGATTTGAAATAATTGAAAATGGACATAAAATGAAGAATTTGAATTAATTGACCAATGGAACACCAATTTATAGTGTTGAAAGTGATTAAATATAGAAATTAACCATTTTTCAATTTCGACAAGCCAATCATTGAAATATATTCAAGTTCACTAACAACAAGAAATCAAAACTATAGGTCTGAAACTCGATGATAATCCAACAAAATTACATACAAATATATACCCATGCAAAAAAAATGGCATTAAAGAAAGAGATCAAAGAAAATAAAAATGTTACCTTAATCAACAAAGAATATCTATCTTCTACTACTAGTCACCAACACCTAAAACAAGAAGAAGAAAAAAACAACAAAAAGAACCCATTAATTAATATTCAAAATTTGAAAAAATAAACAAAAACGACATGAAATTAAAATCTTTAAAGGGTGCCCATACACGGGACGAAGTTAATTTTTTGTTGAAACATTAATTAAATGGTTTGGGCAAGTGGTTAAGATAAGGACAAATTATTTTTACCACCTTTTTTTCACCAAGTTAATTTATAGTTTAGTTCAAAATTTGGTTCGAAAATGTGGAATTTTACCCTAAATATGACATAGAATGACCCAATTAGCCTTAAATATGGAATAATTGATTAGAACGAGTCTTAGAAAGTTATAACTATGCATATGAGACATGTAATAAGTTTGAAAACAATCCTTAGGTTGTTTAGTTCAAATTTGGGTTCGAAAACGCCATTTTAGCCTAAATATGACCGAGAATGATCCAATTAGCCTTAAATGGGGAATAATAGATTAGTAAGAGTCTTAGAAAGTTATAACTATGCATATTAAACGTGTAATAAGTTTGAAAACATTCCTTAGGTTCTTTATTTCAAAGTTGGGTTCGAAAACGCCATTTTTGCCTAAATATGACCTAGAACGACCCTATTACCCTTAAATGTAGAATAATAGATTGGAAAGAGTCTTAGAAAGTTATAACTATGCATATTAAACGTGTAATAAGTTTGAAAACATTCCTAAGGTTCTTTAGTTCAAAGTTAGGTTCGAAAATGTCATTTTTGCCTAAATATGTACTAGAACGACTCAATTAGCCTTAAATGTGGAATAATAGATTGGAAAGAGTCCTATAAAGTTATAAATATGCATATTAAACGTATAATAAGTTTGAAAACATTCCTTAGGTTGTTTAGTTAAAAGTTGGGTTCGAAAATGTCAATTTTGCCTAAATATGACCTAGAACGACCCTATTAGCCTTAAATATGGAATAATAGATTGGAAAGAGTCTTAGAAAGTTATAACTATGCATATTAAACGTGTAATAAGTTTGAAAACATTCCTTAGGTTCTTTAGTTCAAAGTTGGGTCAAAAACGCCATTTTAGCCTAAATATGTACTAGAACGACCCAATTAGCCTTAAATGTGGAATAATAGATTATTACGAGTCTTAGAAAGTTATAATTATGCATATTAAAAGTGTAATAAGTTTGAAAACATTGCTTAGGTTCTTTAGTACAAAGTTGGGTCGAAAACGCCATTTTAGCCTTAGAGGGGGAATTCTTAGAGAATGTGCTGAGAATTACAACCAAGCTGCTCAACTGTTTAATTCTAAGCTATCTGATGAACTTGATTCTCTCACTCAAAAGCTTCCAAACCCAAAAATTGTTTATACTGACATCTACACCCCTTTGTTTGATATGTACTGTATCATTTATGTTCCTTCAATAAGAGAATTAAATTAGTAGTTTCTGTAAGTCCGTAACTACGTACCATGAATGCAAGAGTTGAATATTAATCTATTGTTGATCAGAACTGTGCAGATCAGTGCACGGAACTGATCAGTTCTGATCAGAACTGTGCACTGATCTGCACAAAACTGATCTGAGCTGTGTAGATCAGTGCACAGTTCTGATCAGAACTGATCAGTTCTGTGCACTGATCTGCAAAGTTCTGATCTGAGCTGTGCAGATCAGTGCACAGAACTGATCAGTTCTGATCAGAACTGTGCACTGATCTGCACAGAACTGATCTGAGCTGTGCAAATCAGTGCACAGTTCTGATCGAAGCGCAGAGTTTTAAAGGAGAAAGATAGTTTTGGGGTAAGGGATGGAAAAGGACTCTGTAATGGAAAATTAAAGGAGAAATTTTTGGATTTTCAGTGCTGAAGGAGAAAGTTTTAGGAGGAGAAAGATTGGATTTTTCAGAAAATTAAAGGATTCATGTTTCTATTGCTGAAAATTCAGACACTTCTATAATGTCTTTTGCAGAAAATTAAAGGATTCATGTTTCTATTGCTGAAAATTCATCTTCGCATATGTCTTTTGCCACAATCACAAACTCCAACACCCCAATATATGCAAACCGCTTTTTCTTGGATTCACATGTATCTTCTTTTGCAGAAACATGTGAAATACCCACTCTTAACAATTGCCAATTATATACCTAGTATTTGGAAATTAACATTGTTTTGCATGAGCGGAAAACCCTAGTTTCCTCTCCTTCTTCTGCGAATGGCGAAGGGGAAAGGGAACAAGAATAAGAATAATAGTAATAGTAATGCTATTGTTCAGTCAATGGATGTTCTTGGCAAGGGTAAGAAGCCTGGTGAGCAGCGCACACCAAATTCACCAAAAACACCGGTGCAAGGTTTTGCCCTAAATACGGAGAGTGGGAGTGCAATTTCGAAATTTGCACTTGATACACCAGCAGATGACAGTGTGTTATTATCTCCAAGTGCAGCGATGGAGGAGATTGTGCAAGGATCGAGGGCAAAAACGATAGAGGTCCTGCAGACTACTCCATGTGAAGAGGTAATTGCTCAAACCCACGTAAGTGCAGATGTGAATGTGGATAATATGGATGCTTATGATGATGATTTGATTGAAATTTGTGATAATGACATAAAAGATGAATTGGAATATTGGTCGTTAAGCGTGATCATGTGTATTTATGGAGCAAACCCTAGAATAGGTATGATTGATGGTTATGCACGTCGATTATGGGGTAATTTAAACGTTGACAAGATCATACCTATTAAGAAGAGTTTTTTTATGATTCGTTTCCTTAATAAGGAGACAATGCAAAAGGCCCTTGATGCTAAGTACCTACTGTTCGATAACAAACCTGTATTCATTAAAGAATGGCAGCATGATGGTATGGTGCTTGATGTTGAGGAATTTAAGAGGGTTCCAGTATGGGTGCACCTTCCAGCCCTTCCCCTGAGGTACTGGGGCTGCTTGTTAAAATTGCTAGGTAAGGTTGGTAAACCTTTACACCCAGATCAGGCTACTACAAATAGGGATCGAATTGCATATGCGAGAGTGCTAGTGGAAATGGATATTGATAAGGTGTTCCCCAAAAACATACAGTTCAAAAATGAAAAGGGTGTAGTGGTTAGTCAAGAACTAGAGTTTGAATGGAAGCCTCCTACTCAATGGGAGAATGATGGTCAAGGGCTACACAATGTGAAGCAGAAAAAGGTTTGGAGACCTATAAAGAAGGCAGTGGTAAGTCAAGAAGAAGAGACAACTCAACCAGAACAGCAGCCAACGAATGAGGGGGATGGTTTTGTCTTAGCTAAGAAGACAATGTCAGCCAGGAGGAATCATAGCAATAGAGAGGAAGTGGGCACATCGAATATGTTTGGATTAATTCAAGCTGATGAACCGGTGATCGGTGTGGATGATATGGATGCAGGAGATCAAGAAATGAATGTGTTAGATGGACAATCTGTTCGTGATGAATGTAAGGGGGCTTAACAGCGCCCAAAAGCAGAAAGAGGTACAAAACCTCTTTCTTACGCAGCAGGCGGGCATTGTGTGTTTAATTGAAACCAAGTTGAAGTCTGCAAGTTTTGATATGGTTTATGCGAACTTGTTTCAACAGTGGTGTGTTACTTCGAATTTCCATACGCATAAAGGTGGTAGAATTCTGGTGGCGTGGGTAGAACAGAACTTTGGTGTGAATATAGTCCATGTTTCGGATCAAATTATCCATGTCGAGGTGTATAATAAGGTCTACAAGAAAGCTTTTCAGTTATCGGTTGTGTACGGTCATAATGACAATGCTAGCAGGTTGGCTATGTGGAGGGATTTGGAGAGAATTGGTGCAAATATGGTGATGCTGTGGATAGTAGTTGGTGATTTCAACAGTCCACTACATTATGATGATAGAGTGGGGAGCACTGTGAGTTATGCTGAGATTAGAGACTTTCAACAAATGGTAAATAAGTGTAACTTGGTAGATTTAGCTTGCACGGGGCCTCGGTATACTTGGAACAACAAGCAATTGGGGAGCAGCCGTGTTCTTAGCAAGATTGATAGGAGTTTAATTAATGATGTTTGGATTGAGAATTGGCCTAATTTGATTGTTCATTTCTTACCTGAGGGCTGGTTTGATCATAGTCCCATGGTTATCCGTTTTGACAAGCAGTGTGGTAAGGGGAGGGCTTCTTTTAAATTTTTTGATATGTGGACCTCTCATCCAGAGTATTTGGACACTGTGAAGCAGGCATGGAACATTGAAGTGACTGGAGTTCCTATGTTCAAAGTGGTTAGGAAGCTAAAATCATGCAAATATCACTTGAAGAACTTGAATAAGCAGCATTATGATAAGATTGCTGATAAACATGCAAGGGCTAGGGGGGATTTGGAGGACATCCAACAGCTACTACACAGGTGGCCTGCTGATCCCATTGTTGCTTCTTATGAAAGATACGTGGCTGAGCAATTTAAAGAGGCTAACAAGGCCTATGGGAGTTATCTTGCACAAAAGGCTAAGGTGAAGTGGCTAAAGGAGGGAGATGAAAACACATCCTTTTTCCATAAGATTATTAAAGTGCGGCAACACCAACAGAAGATTTTGCAAGTTAATGCAATGGATGGTACTGTAAGATCCACTCCTGATGAGGTTGTTGATGCATTTCAACAATTCTATGTGCAGCTGCTTGGTTCCACATCTACTGAGAGGCAGAATATTCAACCGGATATTATCAAGATGGGGCCCACTGTTAATAATGAGCAAGCTAATTTGCTATTACAGGCTTTCTCGGATGATGAGATAAAAGGTGCCATGTTCTCTATTCCCAATTTCAAAGCTCCGGGACCGGATGGGTTTAACTCTACCTTCTTCAAGACAGCTTGGGGTGAAATTGGAGGTGAGGTATGTACGGCTATCAGAGATTTCTTTTCTTCTGGAAAAATGTTGAAGGAATTGAACTGCACAAAAATCACGTTAATTCCTAAGGTGAGTCACCCTACTTCTGTGACTGAATTCAGACCTATAGCTTGTTGTAACACATTGTATAAATGCATTACCAAGCTTATTTGTATGAGACTGAAGAGAGTGTTACCTCAGATTATCTCCCCTAACCAATCTGGTTTCATTGAAGGTCGGTAAATTGTTCACAATGTTAGTATCCTTCAGGATTTGGTAGGTGTGTATAACAGGAAATCCGCTCCTCCTGGATGTCTTCTGAAAGTGGACATTAGGAAAGCATATGATTCTGTGCATTGGGAGTTTTTGAAAGAGATGTTAAAAGAGCTGAATTTTCCTAATAGGTTTATAGACTGGATAATGGCCTGTGTTACTACTCCCTCCTATTCTCTTTGTATTAATGGCTCTACCAAGGGTTTCTTTCATGGTAAGCAAGGACTAAGACAGGGGGATCCGATGTCTCCATTTCTTTTTGTGATTTGTATGGAGTATTTGTCTAGACTCTTGCAGTATGCTAGCTGTCAACAGGGGTACCAGTTTCACTACAGGTGCAAAGTTGTGAGGCTCAATCACCTTGTGTTTGCTGATGATTTAATCTTGTTCTCCAGAGGGGATGAGTTCTCTATTATGCAAAATATGAGGGCTTTGGCAACTTTCGCTAAGGTTTCAGGTTTAGCAGCAAATTCTGGTAAATCTGCGCTCTATGTTTGTAATGTTCCTGATGAGATCAAAAGCAGTATTCTGGATAAAACAGGCTTCATGGAGGACAAATTGCCTTTTAGATATCTTGGGGTAAAGATTAGTGCCAAGAAGCTTTCGAAAGCTGATTGTGAATTCATGGCTGATAAGATTGGAGCCAGGATCAGGTCCTGGGGGAGTAGGACGCTTTCTTATGCTGGGAGAGCTCAGTTGGTGAATTCTGTTTTGCTTAATCTTCATACTTATTGGGCCTCGATGTTTATTATTCCTAAAAAGGTGATAGATATGGTCATTGCTAGTTGCAGGAGCTATCTTTGGGCTGGTCAAGTAGGCTCGTCCAAGGCACTTTTAGCTTGGGATTGGGTGTGCAGACCAAAGAATGAAGGAGGTCTTGGTTTCAAAGAAAGTCATGCATGGAATCTGGCTCTTCTTGGAAAATACGTGTGGAGTATTGCGAAAAAGGAAGATAATATGTGGGTTCGTTGGATTAATCATGTATATTTGAAGCAACAAACTTGGATGAGCTATTGTCCTCCAGCCAATGCGAGTTGGTATTGGAAAACATTGTGCAAAGTGAAGGACCATTTCAGGTCTGGTTACTACCAGGACAGATGGGTCTTCAACCCCCGAGGTTATTCTGCTAAAACCGGATACCAGTGGCTTAGAGGAGAGAGGCCGAAAGTGGAGTGGGCATGCTGGGTTTGGAGTCGTTTTAACATTCCTAAAACCAGGTTCATATGTTGGCTCATTATGTGGAACAGGTTGCAAACAAAAGACAAACTTCATCGTTTTGGAGTGATTGATAATGATACTTGTCCTTTGTGTAATCAGGAAGTGGAGAGTATTGATCATGTGTATTTCAGGTGCAACTACTCGCAAATGTGCTTGACTGAACTGTGCAATCAGCTGGGGATTCGTAGGAGTTTGGCGCAACTTCCTGATATGGACCAGTGGTTACGGAGGCCAGCTGAAGGAAGATTTAAGGTGGGAGTTATAAGGGCCTGCATTACGGCACTCATGTACTAGATATGGATACAAAGAAATGAAGTAGTGTGGAAGAAGAAGCTAGGAAGACCTGAAGCTCTTATTCGTTTCATAAAGTGGCAATGTTATTGGAGGATCATGCAGATTCAGCCTAGGAAGATTAGTGTGAATAATCAACGGTGGTTTGATAAGTCTTTTAGAGATTTGAGTAATTAATGTTTGTAAGATGTTGCTGCATATGATTGAATTCCCCCTTTTTGAACCCTTCTTAGAAGGTGGCAATAGGGGAGAATTATGATGCTGGAGCAACGTCTTAGTGGTGAAGTTTTGTTTGTGTTCTGTTAGTTTTGTGGCATGCAGCTGTAATGTTTTGACATTTTTGGTTTGTTTAATATAGTTCTAATTACCTTTCTCAAAAAAAAAAAAACAATTGCCAATTCTCATTCAAGATTATACTTTCACCTTAGACTTAGCTAATTGCCAAGAGTTTAAGTAGTTTGACAATTTACCATTTTTATATTCAGGAATACAAACAGACTGGATAACATCATAACACATTTGTTTCGTACTTTTTACACGACTTATTTTCACTAAACTTGACTTATTTTGGATACTCTGACCTATCTTATTTTGGATACTCCGGCCTAGCGACCAACCATTAACTAACTGATAATTATATTGACACTCCAAACTCTACAATAAAAGCTAAAGGATTTTTTGGTATTTACTACCTTGAAAATACACCATTTTTGTATTTACTACCTTATGAAAATTTTATTTTAAATTACTACCTTAAAGTTCCAATTTATTTTTATTTACTACCACTTTACAATTTTCTCATTTTAAAATTGAGATATCTCTTTCGTTTCTTAATCATTTTAAGTGATTTAAAGCCCATTCTTCTCATTTATATGTAATGATTCCATAGGGATCTTGCTTTTAAAATTTTGTAAAAGATAAAACGAATTAAATATTATTTGTAAAAGTTTAAAATATATATGAATTATCAAACGAATTGTTTTGCAATGTCGTTCTCAATGAAATCCCTATAGAGAAAGGAGAATAATGATCTTTGAATCACATTAAACGATTAAGAAACGAAAGAGATATCTTAATTTTAAAATGAGAAAACTGCAAAGTGGTAGTAAATAAAAAAAAATTGGAAGTTTAAGGTAGTAATTTAAAATAAAAATTTCATAAGGTAGTAAATGCAAAAGTGGTATATTTTTAAGGTAGTAAATACAAAAATTTCCAAAGCTAAATAATACAAAATATAACTAAAGTTTTTTTTTTGACAAAAAATATAACTATAGTTGAGTGCCACAATTCTCTTTAACCTATAACAACATGCTCCTTTGATAATCCAACTAACAAATATATGTTGTTGCTTTCACACATCTATTCTAACTTTCTAAGGCTAAGCTTGATTTAATACAAGCAATCATTCATACTCTTCACCATGAACTACAAGAAGGATATTAAACTACATTTATCAACTACCCTACTACTCCAACAGACCATACCAGCGACAACCAAACAGAACCAACACACCATCAGAAAGAATCCAGCAACCAGAAACCACCAACAACCAAACACTCAAAACGGAGTATAACAAATAATTCCAAATCAAATCGCAATAATTTCTAGTTAGGAATTGAGAGACATGAAGTTACTTAGAGCATTCAAGGTACATCAAATCACCAAATCCTTTGAGAACAGAATAATGTTCCAATTTCAATGGACAAAAGGGGGAAACTGTTATGCGTGCTAACCTCTAGAATCTCCTTCGCTATGTCTGACTTGTTCACTTTGTCCAGGACAGGAACTTCTCAGCTAAAACTTCAACTTCTGAACCAACTTCAAAGGATAGCAGGAGCGCCCTTCTTTATCTGCGATATGAGTTTCAACAAATTATTAGTTTCCATCCTCTTTAAGCAATCAATCTAAAACAATTAAACCAAATTAAAATTCTAATTATTTTATACAAGAATAATCAGTTATGGTAAAGAAAAGCAGTAGTCTTTTGCAATGAATACCTCACAACACCACCAACGCCATTGAAACAGACATTTGGTGGGCAAGAAACGCGAAAACCCCCCCTCAATTCCGACTAATTACATCATAAATAATAGGAAATTAAACCGGTAGTGCAACTAACCTTTCAATTCCGATGAATCTTCGAATGAATCTTCCAATTCCAATGAACTCGAGTGCAGAACCGATCGATGAAAGTAACAGCTTACTAGCAGCAACAATGGTGGGTGGTATATTTTGGTTGTTTTTTCTAATTTACTTTTATGATTGAATTTTCTTGCGCATATTTATGATGTTCCATAGTGAATCACGTCGCCCTGTGACCGGAGAAGTGCGCCGTAGAGACCGGAGAAGTGCGCCGTGGAGACCGGAGAAGTGGAGAGAAGTGGGAGTTAGTAATGGAGGTTGCTCGTGGTTCTGTACTTTTGAGGAAGGAGGGGTAGAGGCCAGTCGTGGGTTAAGGTATACTGGTATAGTAATTAGTAATTACAGCTTGGAATGGGCCATCAAATGAATTGAACTTTCGCGTGGCCGATTCAATTGGGCCTGCGCAGCTTGCTTACATAAAATCCAAGAATTTTATTGCACCGTTTATAAATAGGCCCGAAGCGTTTTCTTTTTGGCGGAAATATTAAATATTTTAGCGGATTTATTTCATGCTTAAATGCTTCGAACTCTATTAAGTCCGATGCAATATACTTGACAGAATCTCAAAATCTATCAAATGCTTCAATCCCAAAAATAGTACTGAAGCAAATGTAACTTAATGCTTCGAGCATGTTTAGGTTCAATGCATTTAAGGTGAAGCAACATGCATTTTTTAGAGATCTAGATAAGAAGATCGAGTCCTACAACCATCAATGAATTACTTATACAAAATTAGTTCCTTCATGGCCACAAAACATGCTACAAAGCCTACAAACTTATAACATTATTGATGCCGCATATGCTATTATTTGATGTCTATCTAAAATACCTAAAGAACCCTTCAAAATTTATCTACTCTTTGAAAAATTAAATATTTTCAAATATTAATATTCCCTTCGTCCAGGAATATTCGCACCGGTTTGACCGGCAGGTAGTTTATGACAATTTAATTGACTTATTATTTAATTTAGGTACTTGGTAATTGATTTTGGGTATTTTTTTAATCCGTAATATAGTTAGTGGGAAATGTGTCAACTTTTTGAGGGTGGTGCAGCCGGGGAAGGGGTGAGTTTTTTTAATGTTCTTTTGGATGCTGGGAATACAAGTGGGACCTTACGGAAGTGAGAGAAATAATATAAAACTAGCTTTTGAGCCCGTTCATAGAACGAGCAGTTGTATAGTGGTTATTTAATCTATCTTTTAAAATTCTAATGTTATTGAGTTTGTGATTTTAAAGAGAATATATGATTTAAATAGAGGTAAATTTTAAAAGTTGAAATAATATATAAATTAAATAGTGTATTAATATTGAGTGTTAATCGAGAAGATGAAGGGGAAGATGTTGAATGAATAGATTGGTGAATTGATGTTGTATGAGGAATATGAAGTGAAAGAGGCGATTAGAATTGTATAATATATCAAACAACAAAGAAAAAAATAAAATTAAAAACCAAATCGATGGAGGAAATAATGGATGACACGTGTCATCTAATCAAATGTGTTGACACGTGTCATCTAATCAAATGTGGTTTCGCTTTTTAAATACTACTAGGTATACATTAGAAAAATATGTCATTTAAATAAACAATGCAAGTATTCCGAAACGGCTTTGTAAGGAAAGCGGTGCGAGTATTCTGGGACGTAGGGAGTATCCTATGAGTTATCATATGTATTTTTTGAAATTTAATACAATGTTAAATATTTTCAATGTTAATCTCTATTATATAAGTGAAGGGCTGAGGTTATTATCATAATTACACTTTTGGTGTCCCCTACTGAATAGCCTAAAATGCCCTTTTTCATTACAAAATTAAATTAACCATTTATTAAATCAAATTTTCAAAAAAACATTTATATTAGTGTAAGTTGCAAAATACAATAACAGAATACAACATATTAATATTAGGAATGAAAGTAAAAATAAAAAGTCAAAAGAATACCACATTGTCAAACTTTGGAAGAGCTATTTACGGAATATTTGAAATTTGACATAATTTGGAAGCTGTTGATTATATTTTTTATATACTCCGTATATAATAAAATCAGTACTTTCATTTTTTTTTGCCGAAATTTCGACTTATATATATAAAAAAAAAATGGCCAAATGGGGTCTATTACGGAGTATGGTCTAAGTTATCGATGTTTGACAATCTTTGTTCTATGAGGGGACGAATGAAATGTTTTCTTTTTAGTATTTCTCTTATTACTTATACTATCTCTAAATCTCTAATCAATATTAAATCACTACGGCATCGAGATACAAAATATTATATCCGATTCCAAAAAATTTCAAATATGTTTTATTTTTTCTTTTTTCGGTGCAAATAAGCCATAAGGCAATACAAATTACGAATGAGGAGACTCGAATTTGAGACCTATTATACAAAAGCCTTCGGTTTTAACCACTAGGACAAGATATCATTGGTCCAATTTGGAATATGTAAACATACAAAAATCTACATATATATATATATATATATATATATATATATATATATATATATATATATATATATATATATATATATATATATATATATATATTGTTTTCTAATATATTTTCGCACGCATCGCGTGCATATAAGACTAATATGTTAAATAGAGTATCATTCATGTTACAGAGTAATATATATTTCAATGTTAATCTATTAAAGTTTTGTTTGAACATACCACAGTAGGGGTGCGTTCTCAACGTACACTACGGGAAAACACGGCGCTTTTCGACGCTTTTTTGGTCATATATCGACGGCTTGAAGCGTCGAAAAATAGCATATCGACGCTTCTTTGAACAGTCGAAATATTCACGGTCGATATATATTTCGACGCTCTATGTCGTCGATATTTACTCCATTAAGACGCTTTTTTCAGTCACTATTTTCCATATTTCGACGCTTTCTTTGGTCGACATATTTCGACACCCTGTTGCGTCGCTATTTGCTCCACTTTCGCGCAATACGAATGCATTTTTTGACTCTTTGCTCCGTCATTTCTCGTGTTTACATTTTCGTTCCCCCAAATCAAGACCCTTTTGAGGGTCACAATTTGATAATATATTTTTACCGCCAAACAAATTTAGACTCTTCTAAGCGTCACAATTTACTCTAAAAATATATATTGAGCACAAATAAAAGCACAATCAAATATAAATATTAATATACTATGTTATCATAAAGCTGCTTTAATTTATACTTAACAATAATGTAGCATACAAATAGTGATAATACCATCCATACGATAATTTGCACCGTACGTCTAATGAAGCTGAAATAAAAACAATTCCTCGCATGATTTTTATACATTAATCAAGATAGTCCAAAACTAGAATAAAAATAATTTCCTAATTAACTAGGACTAATTAACCGAGTAATTCGTATCCCCGTGCTAGCTTGTTTCAAGATAACTTGTTGATCTCTTGATCACGTTTTACCATTTACACTTGAATCAACAATATCTGCAAAGAAATTTTAATGTGTCAAACATATGTTTCTTTGGTAAATAAGCAATCTAATAACCAATGTAAAAACCAAAACATCGTTTTTCCTGCCTCAAAACAACCTTAGGCAAACAACAAAAAACATTCATCGAAAAAGAAAACTACCCGACTTTGGCCATCATAAAATCCAGCTCTTCTTTTCAGATGGTCTATTTCTTAATGGAAGAATCAGTAGTGTCGGCTACAGAGAAGAGCACACACATAGTTACTAATCTAGCTAGGACGGAGATGTTACTGACTTATAAGAGTCCGGCTTTCTCGCGGACAGTAGTTTTAGATCCAGCTGTAGAAACCAGTAGTTTTAGTCCCAACGCAACAACAATAACTCTCAAGACATAGCTGTTGAACATAAACTAGTAGAGCTGAAAAGAAGGACATCAAGTCAAAGGCAACCTCTAACTCACACACACCAGAAACTAAACAGCACAAACCCGCAACAGAAAAAAGACAACAAATCCCAGACACCTGTAGTCAACAAAGTCACAACAAATGCAGCAGTAACAGTTCAGAGAAAGGAACTAGACTGCACTAATCTACTCAGCAGTAGTAATCACTCAAAATTCTAACTTAATGTGCTAATATTGGTGTACCAAACTGTCATTATGCAGTAAATAAAAAAAACAAATAGTAAGTATATAAAAAGTGTAAAAGAAAAAGATAATACCCAGTGTAACAACAACAGGGAAGGAGAAATTCACCAATTGCTCCAATTATTGTCCCAACAATAGACTGCCGACTATTGAAAACAAAAATTAAATAAAATAGAAAATAAGTAGTACACCATTTTATCCTATTGCAAAACAGAGAACTAAGGATCACGACTACAATTCATCTTTGTCCTTGAATTAAGAATGCAGTTATACCATTGGAAAAACGTGAAATAACAATATTATGAACAATTAGACCATTGAGAAGTCCTATTTTAAAATCTTACTTTGATCCGCTACCTGTATGATATCCGACATAAATTAAATTTGTGTAGTATAATGCATACCTGCAGCCTACAGAAATAGCAAATAGTTCTTTATGCAGTAATTCAATCAATTAGAGAAGCTTTTGGGATGAGCGACTATTTAGTATTTACGTATTACGTGTATCACTGTTTCTAGGTCTGTGCAAGATTTTCCAAGACCCTTTTTATACCTAGGACAATACTCTGAGAAATTACCTTACTTTTGGCAACAGTGTCCATGTCTCATGTCTCGACCTACTTTTCACCATTGCCACCAGAATCATCATTAATCTAAAAAAAGCATTTTAATATGCCACATTTCAGGTACGATACGCTACTGTGTAGCTGATGTAACTCTTATCAGATCAATTCTGATCAGTTCTGTTCTGATCAATTCAGTGTGAGGATGTTCTTAAGAGAGTAATTCTCATTGCGAGGCATTCTATTGTGTGTCTCAAGGAGGAAGAGTTTGTTTTATTGTTTATCATCCTTTAATCTTCTTTCCTTGGTTCTTTACCTTCGGCACTTATCACCAGCCTTGGCCTTATTCCATGAAAGATCTTTTAACTTGGAAAGAAAAGAAAGGTTGGCTTGCTTAAGTGGAAGATGATTCTAGTAGCAATCTGGAATTGCACATGGAAAGAAAAAAACGAAAGGAATTTCAGGACATGACTTCCCCTTGTCAAGGTCTCAAGTTCTTTTCCCGACATTTAATTTTGTAGTTAAACTAAATCATGATAGTTTGAAGGCACTAGTTCTTTTTCAAGTTTTTGCTTACCCCCTCCTTTTCTATATGGGTGGCACTCCATCCATGACCTCCAAATATATCTCTTTATGACTTGCAAAAACAAGTATTCAAAAGCAGTTGCTTGTATTTTGGTCACGAAATAAAGGAAGAACACATAGGTAAACCCCAAGTATAGTAAAGTACGCATGAACCAGACATTAATAATAGTTTTGACTATTAACTATTTCCACCGGTAATTGAATCTCGAATATGTACACTTTTAAGTTTACAGACACCACAGACATACATATGAATAAAAAAAGTAACTAGAAATTCAACCTTATAGGAGCTTAAATGTGAGTTACAGACTAAAAGGCTCCCAAAGACACGAAATTGCACCCTTAGAGCTCAGGTTTCAACCGGCTAAAGGGTTTACATCATCACAGAAAGCATGCTTACAAGAGCCAAGGGCCACTATCACAAACATAATTCCAGCAAATTTATTTCTGCTTCTAAGTTCAGACCCCAGCCAAGAAAAAAAAGATGCAGCAAATATATGAAGTATAAAGAAAGAGAAAAGTAAGAGTAAACCGTAATTGTGCTTCTTGAATCAGCCATTAGAGTGTACTAATCCGACATCGTGCTTTCGTCTCTTTCGGACGACCATTGAAGTTCCCAGCTTGACTTGCTCTCAGGTTGTCTTAACCTTTCAATTGTAAGGACATTCATTTTTAAACAAGAACTGATCTACCTATTTGATACCAATTATCAAACTACACTAGCAGTAAAACAGGGGGGGCCAGGAAGGCAGGAGCACAATGATCAGTCATCAAACAACCATTCTTAAAGAATAAAATCATTTTATAATCTCAGGAATTGCAGACGTACTAATAAAATTGTCGTCTTCCCATGTTTAATACGTATGAAATATCCAAATTCGTTCTCACTATGATACCCAAGTGCTTACAATATCTAGCAAGAAATTCTATCCAAGTAACATAATTCGTTGTATAACACACCTACCAAATATACTGCCACAAAAATCTTAGATTAGTAACACCATAACACTGAAGTATTGGAACATCCAAGGTTGGCCAAACACCCAACTGATTTTAACAAAGAATCAAAGTGCACTCGACTTTATATCTACTACATAGTATATTTTAGTATCTAAACCAATAACAATGAGTTATACATCATAAAACTATAGGCAAGGTAATAAAATCAAGATTGATTAAACTAAAATATTAAACAAATACTCATATTCTGTTATAACAAAACATTTTCACACAAATTAAAGCAAGAATATACTTTGACAAATTCAAAAAATCACAAATGAATTAAATATAACTGAATAAAGAAAAATTTTAACCAATTTTAACCCTTCTCATGTCATACTAGAGAAAACCAAAGCTTGTCCGAAAAATAGCGAAAAAACCAAATCGTAAGTTAACAATTAAATACCAAAATTTTGAGATTATAACCCTAACTATTTCGAATAAACCCTAAATTGTGAAAAAGACGAAAAAATGGGAGAAAAGGAAGATCTATGCAAACAAACTTGATTCCTACTTCTAAGTTTAGACCTCTAGCCAAGAAAAAGTTTTAGCAAACATATAAAGTGCAAAAAATAGATAAAAATAAGAACAAACCTAGCTTAATTGTGCTTCTTGAATCCGCCATTAGAGTGTACAACTCGAACATCGTGCTTTCGAATCTTTCGGCAGTCCATTGAAGTTGGAATTTTGAGATCCTTGAGAAAACCCTAGAAAATCTGAAGAAAAAGGTGAGAGAAATGCAGGAACAGAAATTATGAAATCAAATCTGCAAAATTATAATCACTTTTGAAACGCATACGAGAGTATTTGGTGGAGCAGATAGATTTACAAAATATTAAATTACAACAGTTATCTACTTGCATTAGTATAGAAATAAATCATGGCATGTGCATGTGATTATGTGATTGCATGAGTGGTGTATTAGAATGATGTGCAGGTTAACTTGAAGTTATAGGAGAGACTATAATTGTTAATCTTTTAGGAAAACTTAAGTCAGGGATTTTACACAAACTATGGATTGAGCAGCCTGAGAATTCTCCAACATGATTAGCCACTAAGACATATTCTAAATCCGTCATATCTCCTTTTTTAGAAAGCTTAAACTTTGCAAGTGATTCTTGTTAAACTTCTGCTAAATTTTCCTTTTGGTTAATCATCTGGCATATGGCTATTGTTTTATTTCCAAATATTTTATTGATGTTTAGTCAACGTGCGTAGTGATATGGAATGGTAAATTTCAAGTGTTATCTGACAAACAATTGCTTGTAAAATTACATAGTCACATTTCTCAGCTTTTCACAAATCGTAGTGATGAAAGTAAGGTGAAATAACAATAAGTGAATGTGTCTTCTGAATTTACTTGAAAACAATTGCTTGGCATATCCACATATACAGAACAACGATGGTGGGATGGTATAGTTGCATAAACAATAACTAAATAAATGAAGGAAATTACCTAGTCAGTTTATCTGGTTATCAAAGTTGTTTATCTAAATTTTACTTCAGAAGAAAATCAGGTTACCGTATCAAAATTCGAGCCTTGAGCATTTTTTTCTTTTTGGTAAATAAGATATATTTATTACCAAAAGGTAGAAACCACACAACATTCAACCAACGAAACAAGAAGAAAAAGGCGCACAAACCCGCAACCCAAGCTAAAACGCAAAGCAACAGATGAAAAAAAACAACAGTCAAAACTACAAACAAGCCATCCGCAGCTACAACAAAGACGAAGCAGCAGCAGCAAAGAGTAGCAGCAGAGCCTAGCAAAGAAAGCAGCAGTGCAACCAGAAAAGAAGCAAAGCACCAGAACCACGCTTCAGCAAACAGAACAGCAACAACAACAGAGAAGCACATACCAGAACTTGCAACAGAGTGAGGCTGCAGAAAGCCTGCAAAACAGGCACAAAGCCAGGCAGCCTGTAGGTCTGAACCACAGGCTAGCAGCTTAGAGCACACGGGGAAGAGCTACCTGCAAGTCTAACAGAACAAGAAAAGAAAAAAACAAGCCAGAAACTCTAAGGAAAACACCTAAGACACAAGTTGAAATGAGAAGAAAATAACGCGTATAAAATGCAAGTTGGAAGTTGCAAGGTTGGTAGATTATCTTCCCCAATTCAACTTGGATGATATTATCATATGACAATATAAAATAATAAACTTTCGGATTTTGACTTAAAATTAAAATTAGAATTTAGTGGGATGACCAATTAACCTGAACATGCCAAGAACAGTGAAAATAAAAAGAGGGTTAACATCCATGGTACCAAACGCAGGAGGCATGATCTACTAAAAATGGCTCAAGTATCGGGGAAGGTACCTAATTGCACAATAAGGCTGCACTTCCTAGATCAATATACGACATAAAATATCTAAAATTAAAATCCAGATCAATCAAAATACAACAACGCAAACTAACAATTAAGTGGATTAACCATATATCAAAAAAATTAAAAAAAAAAATTGAATTTGACATATAAAAAATAATAATGCATAGACATTCAGGAAACAATAGGGAATAAAAAAACAAACCTACAAAATATTTTGAGCGAGTTTATTCAACGAACCATAGGAGTGGTGAATCTGATGCCCAAAACGCATGGAGGAAGCGAAGATGAAGCGTAAGCAACGATTTCTCGGACTCTCGAGAGCAGCTGGGTTTTCGAGGAGAAAATGAGAGAGATAGAAGTTAAGGATCTTGATAACTCAAAACAATCCCTGGCGTCGACCACCACGTTCTCCATCAGCGATTGAGTGTGCCCCGATACATCAAGCCTCATGGAAAATTGTAGCATTAATACATATGAATATTTGCAAGAATGTAATTTGAAATTTGGAGAGGAAATAAGTGAATTGAAAACAGAAAGGATGAATTGGTACCTAGGGTTCGTGAAATAGAGGCGGTGAGAATTACAGACGAATTTGGGAGCAACAACGAAGAAGGGCGGTGGAAGGTCGGACAGATTAAAATCTGACAGCGTTCATGAAGTGAGATCCAGTTTGCCACGCCGCCGTTGTTGTTTCTACTCTCTCTCTCTCCTCCTTTGAAGCCATAGATTGTCAACCGTTTAGGGATAGTGGGAGTAGAGGTGGGAGTAATGTAAACCGCGATTTTAGAATATGTTAATTAGGCTGAAAATTTTAGATTAGCGGGATAATGGACCTATAAGCGGGCAACACGTGTTTATTTTTAAGAATATTGACGCTGTGTTTGGTCCATATATGTTTCGACTTTTAGGAGCGTCGAAATATGTAAATAAAAAATCCGCGCCTTTAATTTTATTGCGACCCTTTTTGAAACAGTCGAAACCACTCCGTCTATATTTGTATGCTTTTTTTGTAGTGAACTTATACGGCCTTATTTAAATAATTTTCAAGTCCTATAAGTTTAGATAAATTCAAAAAAGTTTCAATAAGTCCTATAAAATCTTATAAGTTTAATAAGGTCCTGTGAGTTCCAAATAAGGTCACATAAATTCGTATAAATTACAATAAGATTTCCTATAAGGTATAATAAGTTTTAATAAGTTCTAATGAATTAAATACGTAATATTATGACTATTAATTAAATGGTATCATTATTATATATTTGACAGTTATTTACGTCGTTATATTACATAAATCATATATATATATATATATATATATATATATATATATATATGTATATATTATATATATATATTTACACTAAAATGAGAAGGGAGCTTAAAATGAGAAGAATGAGAAGCGATCTCGTGCGTTCGCTCAGATTAGATCTAACAGCTCTTGAGAGTTCACCTACCACATCTCAGTAATGGCAAAATCGTAATCTTGCAATAAAAAAATCTGGCACTTCTTTTTTTCTTTCGCATGACTTCCAGAAACTAATTACTCCATTTTCTCTCTCCTGTCAAGCACTCATCCATTGGAGCACCATCACCCTCCTCTTCCTCATTCTCTCTGCGCCCTCGTCGCTCCGTCTCCTCGCCTACTGCGAGCCTGCAACCACCGCGCCGCCACCATTTACACGCTACCATCATCTGCGCGTCGCCTCCTTGTTGTAATTGGTGAGTGAATCTTTGCTGATTTATGTAAATTGTAGGGTTATAATTTGAGTTTTGTTGCAATTTTGTTGAGATTTATGGTTCGTTTCATGATTTATTGTTGTTCGTTCAATTGATCTTTCTCCCTCTAATTGTTTTCTTCGAATTTTAGATACTAAGTTAACTTAGGTCAAATTGCATTTTCCGTCGAACTTTTTGCTGCAATTGAGTAGGTGTTGTGATTGATATTTGTAGTATATTTGAATAATTATGTTTAACTCGAATTGGATAGTAAATTCAAAGTTGTTTTAGATGTATATGATTATAAAGATTTATATTTTTTTTTTTTTTTGTTCAATTTTTGCTCATTTTGAATCAAGGTGTGCCTCAGTGTTGTTTAGTTTAATTGATAATTAAACTACAAACATCATTTTATTTCCTCTTGCTCATTTCGGACTGTTGAATCAAATGAGCAAATAACTTTAAAGTTCAGTTGCTCATTTAGAGAATTGACATAACTGATCCAAACATTTTTGAACTCACTAACTACATCGTACTATCGTTGACAGGAGTTGAGGATGATGTCGAAGCTGACATGGAGAATAAGTTGTCTGGTGAAGAGTTTCGGTCCTTTTATGGCTGTTGAGAGTCTGAACGTCAGTGTTGCAGCTGGTGTTCTTTTGCATCATTTGATTGGAGACAATTGCAGCAACCATCAAGTTGTCATGGATACATATACTTTTGATCAAACTGATTAGCGTCTGACTGTAAGTCATATCAGTTCAATCTTAGCCAAAATTTGTTATTAGGTAGTAGTAGTTCCATGTTGTGCATATACCAAGAAAGCTTCGTGCACAGCAGCAAGTTTCACCTGCAGGACAAGATGAGAAGAGACTACATCTAGTAGGTCCTGGAGGTGGTGGGGGTGGTGGATTAGGGCTAGTTTTAGTTGGATATGACGGCATCACGTTGATGCCACAGATTCCACTAACTCCACTGTTACGCTGCATGTGTACAAACCCCTTCATAGCCCATGAAGTTCCCCATGAATTCTTAACGTACTATCCAGTAATCAACTCCATTTTCTGAACCATAACCAACAATTAGAACAACATGATCTACAGAGGTGGAACATGGGCCAATAAAGATTCCCTGCAAGAATTAACACTACACTAGTAAAAATTTCATGTCAAAAAACAAAGATTTGTAATTGGAAAAGCCAAGAGTATAGAAATCAACCTTAGAGTATAATTGGAATGATCTCTCACTGCCGCATATGCCTACACTTACTGGTTGAGCTGCGACAGCTTTTAGGAGTTCTTTTTCGTTATTAGGAGGGACATCAGCATAACCATCAATGGTTACCACATGTCTTGCAAGCTGCAATAGTCAAGAAACAGATTCTTTTGTGTTAATAACTCCAAAATCAGCAACTTCGTTTATAAAAGACAGAAGTTGAAACGGGAAGCATTAGAACAAATATAGAGATTCCGTCATGCCCTTTACCATTAGATTAATCCACACATGCAGAACATTTTAGATTCTGTAGATTTTTTCTTAGCCAAAATGTGTAGCAACATTTTTCTCTTTTAACCCAAAGACGAAGTTGTCAAGCTGAACAACTCTTAAGGTAAGAAACGTAAACAAAAATAGCTTCTTCCTCTCATCACTTTTGTTTGTTGTCAACTTGGACCAGCGTTGACTTCTGGCCTTGTTGGTTCTTATGTTGTTTTTGTTGTTGTAAGTTTTCGAATTATTTTGATTTACTTTTTTTGGTTTTTGTTTTACTTTTGTTGATTCTATTTAAAAACACTAGCCTACTAGCTCAATAGGTAGAGCATTGTGCAAATGCACAAAAGATGTGGGTTCGAATCCCACGTAGGTTAATCTTTACTTTTTGCTCATTTTTTATAGTTTTAACAAATGAGCAAATATTTTTGCTCATTTTTAAAATTTTAAAGTCCAGATTTGTTAATATTGAAGACTTTTGCTCGTCGTGTAAGAATGAGAAAATAATTTTGCTCATTTTTTATAGTTTACCCAAGTGAGCAAATATTTTTGCTCATTTTTAAAATTTTAAAGTTTGTGTTTGTTAATGTTCAAAACTTTTGTTAATGTTCATAGACTTTACATGTGCTAAAGAGAGGATATTGAAGGATGATCATGTCGCAGCATCTCAAATTCAAACAATAAAGAGGTCCCTGCAAGTTATAAAAATGCTAGCAAGTACAACAGGTAGCACAGGGAAACAGCTTCGTAAAGAAATTTCAGAGATTGTTTTCACATTCAACAACATCAGAGACATACTAAGGCATGGAGAGAAGTATCCTGATCTGCAAAACCTCGGGATTGAAATACTGACAAGTTTAGCAATGGAAGATGACGCGATAGAAAGGATCGGAGGCACAGGAGGAATTCTTAAGGAGTTGCTCAATATATTCTTCAAAGATGGGATGCCTATAGCTCAGGTACATGATAGAACTGCAGCTGGTGAAGCATTAGTCATGCTCACATTGGAGAACAAGAAAAATTGTAACTGTATCTTGAAACTATGCGCGCTACAGAAGCTGTCAAAGAACTAGAAATTCGATCAGTGGGAGTTTCTGCAGCAGTACCCTCAGTAAGTTTTATTAATCTAGTCGTCAGAGTTTCTATTAAGTTATGAAGCACCAAACTGAACTTATTTGAGCTTATCAGAACTTAATCAAGCGATATGAATTTATTGAAATTTCATCTCAACTTTTTCATAAAACTTAATTTTTAAGCCTAAAGAAGAAACCAGAACACGCAAGAACAAAGACTGATGGGTTCTCTATTAGGATTTGCAAGTTCTTAAGGGAATCCTTTCGACAGAGGACAAGCTACGTGAAGTGATGGTTGGATTAGCAGCACGAGCTTTCAAGTTCACGACTTACTCCGAATCAAACATCATGTTTGAACAAGCTGGAATCATAGAAACTGAAATAGCAAACGTGCTAGTACAGATTCTGAAGAATACACAGGTTTACAATTGAAAGACAACGAATCAAATGTTCAAGTTTTCAGAAATCTGGGACTCGGAAAGGAGCTGGAGAATGTTTTAGATACAACCTCAGAGCTAGAAAGCTTCAACATATTTTCAGGAACAGTGGGATTAAACAGGTTCAAGACATCAATGCAGTCATTGGTTCAAACTGCACAAAATCTGCTGTCAAATGATTGAAACCATGCATAAGATCGATTTCACATTAGTTTTCTTTTTGTGATTAGTTATGGTAAACTAGATAGGTTCATTATTTTACATCTTTGGGATTGGAATTATACAGATCAACATTCATATACTTCGTACTTATTTATTTGTAAATTGTAATATTTAACGACCTCTTTTATCATTTTGTGAATCTCTCTACACCAAAAACTTTCAAGATGGGCCAGTTTTAGTCCAACTTTAAATATTAGCTTAACTTTCTTACATACATTCCCCAATTATTTTTTCGGTGAAAAAGGATGCATTGAAAGTTCGAATTGGTCAATATTGAAAACTTTTGCTCATCGTTTCTAAATGAGGAAATAAATTTGCTCATTTCTTATAGTTTACCCAAATGAGCAAATATTTTTGCTCATTTTTAAAATTTTAAAGTTTGTGTTTGTTAATGTTCAAAACTTTTGCTCATTGTGTCTAAATAAGCAAATACTTTAAAATCTCAGATTAATTAACATTCAAAAAATTTGCTCATTTTTTATAGTTTACACAAATGAGCAAATGTTTTTGCTCATTTTTTATAGTTTACACAAATGAGCAAATATTTTTGCTCATTTTTAAAATTTTAAAGTTCGGGTTTGTTAATATTTAAAACTTTTGCTCATTTTGTCTAAATGAGCAAATATTTTAAAATTTCAGATTACTTAACATCCAAATATTTGCTCATTTTTTATAGTTTACATAAATGAGCAAATGTTTTTGCTCATTTCTTAAGTTCACACAAAAGAGCGAATACTTTTGCTCATTTTTAGAATTTTAAAGTTCGGATTTGTTAATATTAAAAACTTTTGCTCATTGTGTCTAAATGAGCAAATATTTAAAAATCTCATATTACTTAACATTCAAAAAAAATTCTCATTTTTTATATTTTACTCAAATGAGCAAATATTTTTGCTCATTATTTATAGTTTACACAAATGAGCAAAAATACTTTTGCTCATTTTTTAAATCTTAAAGTTCAGATTTGCTAATATAGAAAACTTTTGCTCATCGTGTCTAAATGAGCAAATAAATTTACTCATTTTTTATAGTTTACATAAATGAGCAAATATTTTTTCTCATTTTATATAGTTTACACAAATGAGCAAATATTTTTGATCATTTTTTATAGTTTACATAAATGAGCAAATATTTTTGCTCATTTTTGAAATTTCAGAGTTCAAGTTTGTTAATATGCAAAAATTTTGCTCATTAAATCCGAAACAATAATATTTGCTCCTTTAAATCCGAATTTTAATATTTACTCATTTAGACACAATGAGCAAAAATTTAAAATCGAAACTATAATATTTAGTCATTTAGACACAATGAGCAATAGTTTAAAGTTCGGATTTTAATATTTACTCATTTAGACACAATGACCAAAACTATCCGAACTTTAATATTTACTTATTTAGACACAATGAGCAAAAATTTAAAATTGAAACTATAATATTTGCTCATTTAAACACATTGAGCAAAAATTCAAAATCAAAACTATAATATTGCTCATTTAGACACAATGAGCAATATTATAGTTTCGATTTTATATTTTAAAGTTCGGGTTTGTTAATATTCAAAACTTTGCTCATTGTGTCTATATGAGCAAATATTTTAAAATCTCACATTACTCAACATTCAAAAAATTTGCTCATTTTTATAATTAACACAAATGAGTAAATAATTTTTTAATTGTTTTTTTTGCTCATTTAATTATTTTTTTTGGCTCATTTTTTGTACTTTTTTTCCCCTGATTTGCACAAAATGAGCAAAATTTTCCTAACCTTTATAATTTTTTTGCTCATTAAAACTTATTTTACCCATTAAATTTTTTGCTCATTTAAATATGAAAAATTTTATTATATTTTGAGTGTAGTAATGTAGTTCAGCCATGGTCATGAACATTTGATTAACCTTCAAAGCTAGATTGACTTATACTCCATTTATGCGCACTTGCTAACTAAATAACTAATTGATTACAAAGGCAACAATAATAATCTAATGGTTTTGCTTGCTTGAATATAATGTTTCAAAGGAGCCCCCATAAAAACCCCAATTGAATTGAATAGAAATAATGGGCATCTTCTTCACAATATTCAGCTTGTTTCTGCCATTGATGCTAGCTTCACACTCTCACCATCTTCCTCCACCATATTCACTACTTCGCCGCCGTCGCCATTTTCGTTCTCCTCCACCAAACCTGCGAATCAACCTCAGTTTGGCCCACGAGAGCCAAACGCCGCCACCACCGGCGACGGCCTTACATTCAATATATACAGTCTCACCACAACTCAACACGGCGGTGGCTTTCTTACCGGAACTCATCACACATTCCCTGATCACATCACCGACCTTCAGGCTTCATCCCAACCGCCACTGCCGGAATCATTGACTATCCGCCACCAATTCCTCCCCGCTCACGGCGGTGTTTGCCTGTATCATCCCAACCCGAAATAGTTACAGAGAAGAGGGATGAGAGAGATGAGGAGAGAGAAAGAGTAGTTGAGCATTGAGGGAGTGGGATGAAAGATGGAGGAGAGAGAAATAGTTGGGTGGTGGACTGGTGGTCAATTATTCTGTGGTTCAATTGGTTTTAAACATTACTCGGTATGTAGTTGTAGTTTTGCGTTAAACATCAACCGTCAGATTAAATGGGTTGGAGGGTCACAATTCCTTCTCATTCTTCTCATTTTAGTGATCTTCTCATTGGAGGGGGACCCTATATATCTATATATATATATATATGTATATATATATTGTTATACGAAGTATGAAAATAATTAACGATTACTAATTTACAATTAATAATTATCAATGATATGTAATTAATTAATTACTATATTATTACTAGGAAAATTAGTTTTTTACCACCTAGAAAAATCAAAAAAATGATTTTTACCACCTAAAAAAAATAAGATTTGTAATTTACCACCTAAAAAAAGTGTAAAAGTTATTTTTTTACCACTTAAACCAAACTTTTCTTCTGATTTGCTATCTGCTTTGCTATCTTCTGTTTTGACAAGACTTTTACAAAGCCACAAATGAGTCACAGTATGCTAGAATCACAAACATCTTCAATGAGCATTGGAATATGACCGTGAACTATCAAGGCATGAATTCACTATCAGATGAAGACCGATGCTTAAAACTGTAAGGTCACAAACTGAAGTATCATAATTCGGAAAAAGTGTCGGGTTTGTAAAAGTATTGTCAAAGCAAAAGCAAAGCAGAAGAAAAGTTTGGTTTAGGTGGTAAAAAATAACTTTTACACTTTTTTTAGGTGGTAAAATGCAAGTTAATTTGTTTTTATAGGTGGTAAAAACAATTTTTAGATTTTTTTAGGTGGTAAAAATAATTTGTCCTTATAACTAATCATTATCAATATAATGTCAATATAATTATAATAGAAAAGGTTAATTAACATTTTAAAAGTTACGATCACACATCAAGGAATGATCTTTCTATGATACGTATAAGACATACATCAAATAAACTTATACGTATCAGTTATTAATATTCACGATCAACTAATATAAAAATTCTAATGGAAAATATTAAGTTTAGAAATGATATAATGTACTTTAAATAAGGTCCAATAAGACCTTATAAGTTCTTATCAGGTCTTACTTCGTACTACGTATAAGTTTAATAAGGTCCTGTAAGTTAAACAGGGTCCTTCGTACACGTGGCACTTCCCGGTGCAATATTTTCCTGCCAAAACTTTTTTTTCTACTTAATTTTAAAATAATTATATTACTTTCTTTTTAAAGGAAACCAAGATAAAAATAAAATAAAAATATAATTCAATTACCATAAATGTAACTACATTTCTATTATATAAGTGAAGAGCTGAGTTTATTATGGTAAATCCACTTTTGGTGTCCCCCTAGGATCAAACTAAACTACCCTCTACATAAAAATAATTAAATTCAATTATAAAAGGTTATTATTTATTGATTTAAACAGTTGCTTAGTACGGAGTAATTGATTAAAAAAGCATATTAATTTATTAATAAATTGATGTAATTGGTGTAAATGTTGTATTACTAATCAATATCCATATTTAGGTAGCGTAATTGACGTAATTGATTGGCATAACAGCTGCCATATTATTCTCCATGTATTCTGTATATATTGCAAGATCATGAATAAAATATGGACGTTAACTAAATAAGGACGTTGACTAATGCTACAGAATAATATGGATGTTAACTAAATATGGACGTTGACTAATGCTACAGAATAATATGGACGTTAACTAAATATGGACGTTGATTGGCATAACATTTACATCAATTACAATAAATCGCGCATAGAATTTCTCGAAAGTCAACAAAAAAAAAATCATTTCTTCAGCAAAAGTACAAGCAAAAAAGTCAGAAAAAACGTATTACAAATCAGGAAATAAGAGTATATCACGCATAGAATTTCTCGAAAGTCAACAAAGAAATTAATCATTTCTCCAACAAAAGTATAAGTAAGGAAAGAAATCAATAGTATGCAAATATGCCTGTAATCTCTCATTTTCTTCATAAACTCAGTAAAATCTGTCAATAATTCCACCAAAAAAATTACAAAATTATTACAGTTGTCAAAATTAATCAAATTTAATTAATTTTTCCAGCCTATTTACTGCAAACCTAATACTCCATCACTCTAAATTCGAGAAAAATACACACCATCGTAGCGCTCAGCGTGCTCTAAATTCTTTCACAAGTTGATTATGAAATATATATACTCCCTCCGTTTTATAATGATGTTCCAATTTCTTTTTTCACGTTTGCTGATGCACGTTTTGTATCGTTTTTATCTATAATTACACAATATTAAAATTTATTAAATTTTTGATATTCTTAAAGTATTCATTCAGAGGAATCAAACAAGATTCCACATGAATTTAGAAGATTCACTTCCACTGTGAATAGTGTCAAAAACATAAATTGGTACATCATTATGGACGGAGGGAGTAGTTGTTTATTCATCTTAAAATAATATGGAGCATATACTTGGTTGTTTGAATTGAAAATTTTATTTTTATGTTTTAGATTTAATGTCATTTTGTAATGCAATATTGAAGAAAATATATCATATGCGAGAATACACTCTTGGATGCAGAGAAAGAAAAATTAATCGAGATACCAATTTATATACCAATACTTTCATAATACGCATGCCCCTAATTGTTATATTAAAAAAAAAACTAAGATAATTAGGATCATTCGTTAATGTTGAAAACTTCATCGAAATCTTTTAAGAGGGGTTCATTTATATACTTCATAGGAAAAAAATTCTTTAGATGATCGAACTTTGTAAACAATTTTTTCTTGCTTATTATTTGTGGTGAATAGTTATAATAACACATTTTTAAAAAAAATTATTATCTCGCATGCATTGCGTGCATACAAAACTAGTAATAAATTATTGGAGGAAAGATGAATCAACATTATTCTTTCCTTTACAATTTGATTTTACTTCTGTACTATTCTAAGTTTTTAATTTGATAACAAATTTAAATAACATTGATGAATGGACTTCTAACGTTAGTCTATTGTTAATAATAATGCATGGTGAGTACAACTGTTAATTAAAATAATAAGACATGGTAAGTAGACTAACATTAGAAGTTCGTTTATCAAAATTGTATTCAATTGAAACTATTTGACTAACTTATTAATGCTTGGGTCTTTTTCAGGTTATATATTTTCGAAAATATTTATCGGGTCTCTCTTTTAATAATAATCATGCGTTGCACGGGGTCTAAACTAGTCAAATTACTATTCATGATTCATGATTCATGATTCATGATTCATGATTTTTAAGGTCCAACATTCAAGCCTAAGCCCAAGCCCAAACACTGCAGAAAAAATCTTAGTTATGAGCCATTGTTCTAAATGACGTCAATACCCTTACTGTATCCCACCTTCCTTTAACTTCCAGTTTCCGAGTTAATCTGAGCTTTTCCTAGTTAATCTCCGAGATTAACACATTGAACAAATCAAGTAGAAACTTTGGTAAATAAAAGGAAGAGCGAGGACATTAGTCTCTCCTTCTACCTTTGAGACTCCCTCACTCTCTGCCTTTTCAGACATCACCCAACATCACTCCCGTGCGAGAACTTCACTCCACAACCCAACAGCCACCATTCCACCACTTTCCACACTATTTGCATACCGGGCCACACCACTATTGCATCACTCCTTCATTCGCCCACCATTGCACTACTCCTTCTTTCACTCATGCTGTTACAAAAGGACCGAACAATTTATTCCAACAACACCAACCACTCCTTACTTCGCCCACCATTGCCTCTATTTTTGACATTGAGGTATCCCAACGCCTCTTTTGATTTAAATAATATTCACATCAAATAATTGACAGCCACCTTACAAAAAATATATAGTAAAGTAAGCCTTAATTGAAGTCATTGTTACATAAATATACAAGTACAATATTAATATACAATCTAATATATATATATATATATATATATATATATATATATATATATATATATATATATATATATATATATATATATATATATATATATATATATATTATAAAGGGGAGTTTTTTCAAGAGCATTAAGAGTTTCCATGTACGATTGTATAATTATAAAAATCAGAATTAATGTTATCTTAAACTAAATTAAAATATAATACTAATTTTTGATAAGATATATTTATATTAAGATATAAGATAAATATCAAAAATATGTAAAGAAAGGATAAATACAAATACTGTAAGTTAATTAAATTTGTCTTTTGTAAAAGAAAGGATAAATACTAATATTGTAAGCTAATTAAATTTATCTTTTTAATAATTAGAGTTTTTGAGATAATAAACTCCAATATGAAGGTAGATCACGTAGCATATAACTCACGAGGTGTATTGTGAATTCCATAGTGAATCTATTTCGAAATCAACAGTGGTGGGAAGCGTTAAGTCAATGTCAACAGACCTAATTCAGATTAATTGTAGATAACCCTTCGCAATTCCTACTTCTTTTGTTATTGAAGAGTTGAGGGAACAACATCTAAATTGCAAAGAAACCCGTAACTTAGTTGTTAATAGAGGTTGCACTTCTATTAAAAACTTGCGTATTCCTCCTCCGGATCAACTTCCAAAGGTTTAGTAAAAGGAAAACTAGAAGACTAATGCGAGAAACTCAATATTTCACACACACTATTGAAATATCTCTTAGATGCAAATAAGGCTTTCTTTTGAAATCAACTTATTCACCCCATTCTTATTGGCAAAGTAAGTGCATGTTAAGGTTTATATCAAAATCCACCCGAGTTCTTGGTAAAAAAAACCCATATATTTAGTCCTTGCACTTGCATATTCAATTTTACGAACAAATGCCTTTACTTTATTCAATTTTACGAACAACTACCTTATAATGTACTTTTTGTATAAAACTAAACGGATTAACCCATACATTGTACGAGCTTAAATATAATTCCCTAATATTTTAAACTGTCATTTATTATTGTGGCCCTTAATTTACTTGTCCCGTTAATATTTGAGATACATTCGGAATTTCTCCCAGTTTAGATTGATTTCCAAAGTTAAAAATGTTCATGTTCATCACTATAATCCACCATCAACCACCACTTTCTCCGCCATTTATGGCAACTGATCTCTGTCGTAAAAAAAACCCCAAATTAATTTCTCCCTTTGTCGGAGACAATGCTTCATCTTGTTGCTCCACCGGCACTGTTTTCTTTTCCGTCACCTTTGACACCGCCTTCCGTTGTAATGCTTCGTCGCCTATAACACTGCGTTCTATTTCCGGTGCTCCGCGTCCTACCGCAACTACTCATCGTCGTTGATATTGTTGTCAAGTAAAGTTAGAGGTAGTTTTCTACATTCCCACATATATTTCGCTTATTTTTTCCATTTATTTCTCACTTTTTTTTCAAACTTTTTTGATTTCAACAATTAATTTTCCATAATTTAGTTTAAAAAGTTGCTTCTATTTGTTTTGGGTTTTGCATGGGACAATAAATTTAGTATCGAAATTTTGAGAAATTTAAGGTTAAAATCGTGTTAATATACACTTTAGTTAAAAAATTGAAGTATAATTTTGAGTTGTGACTTATGTGAAATTAATGCATTCGCAAGTTGTGAATTATGTGAAATGAATGTATGTGAGAAATAAACTCTCTATACAATTTATTCAAGTAAGTTTTGCCAGATTTGCGTTGTTTTAACTATAACTATAGCTTGATTGGGAAAGATGAGTCGTCATCTTTATCGTTACCCCAATGCCTTTAAAAAGGCTCCTGCAACAAGCGGGGTGGGGGTGGTGGGAGATGAGTAATACAAGTAAATTACATCATGTTTTTAGCATAATTTTTCTTGCAATTTTGAGATATTGGAGTAACATTTCGAAGTTTGGGTGCTCTGTGTTTCATATGCTCGTCATTAATGGAAAATTACTTTTTACTTTTGTTTGTTGGCAGATTTCTCACCTAGGTTCAAAGAGAACGTGCATTAATAAATATTTATATATATGCATAAATGGTTTAAATCCTTTAAATTTGTTTTGATGTGGTAAAAGAAACTAATTGTAACCTTGATTTTATAGAAGCAGTGGAAATTCAAGAAACACAATATGGTGATGTTGCTGTGAATTTAATTTGGCAGATAAGGAGTTTTCTTTATTGGTTAAGAGATTATCTAATACGGAGTATGAGATGTTGGTGAAGAAAAGAGCTCATGGTAGGCTGCAATTTTCATTTTGTGTGTACATAGTAGTGGCCCTAACTCTCCAAACTCCTAATAATGTATCGACTTCCTTGATGTATAAGCAGAGTATAAAAAGGCGCGCCTAGGTTCTAAAGCGCAAGGCGTTTGGAACCATCACCTTTTATTGTCTGGGCGAGGCGATTTTGATGAGGCGCACCTCAGACACAAAAAGGCGAACCTCCCGAGGAAAACACTCTTTTTCACAATTTTTTTAATTTTTATTAGGGCGCCTCACTTCAATGAGGCGCACCGAGGCGCACCTAAAGCGTTGGGAACTCCAAATTGCCTTGAGCCTTTTTATACATTGTGTATAAGTAGCTACCTGCATGAGTGGTCTAGTAACGCTCTTGCTGTGTTTGGCCTGGCTCCAGTGACTTCTCTGTCAAGATGTCTAGACTATCAAAGACAAGAGCAGACTCAAATCATTTATTACAAGACCATTATTTTGATGAAGAGGTTGATTTACTACGTGCCTTCTCTTTTCTAGCTTCCACCTTTATTCATTGTGCTCCCTAAAAATGTATATAATGGTTAGGTTATTGTAGACACCTACTTTTGTCCCCAATCCCGAAAGGGAAGGTTCGATGATGAGAACATAAATCTCCACTTGACAACGCATCTCTTATAAAATAACTAATCTGAATCCCCTTTTCATTTCACCCGAAACCTGCTATTTATAGAAACCTGCCATTTATGGAAACCTGCTAAAAATAGTAACTGCCGTAATGGGTAGTTGTTAAAAGTGGCAAGTCATAAAAGATAGAAACCTGTCAGAATTAGGTGTTGCACTCCAACATAAATCCTAAATGAGATAGAAATGGCGAGAGAATCCTGTTCCTAATACGATTCGAAAATAAGAGTTGCGTATTAATTAAAATCCTAACGAGCCTAGAGTTCGTAACGGGCCCAGATGCATTCCATCATAAAATTAATACGCACTAAAAGACTCGATTAAGTCTCATACACTCCGGATTCTAAGAGTCCGAATCTGACAAAGAAACGGCCCAGACCCTATTTTCAACGCTTGGCTCTGGGCGCCGAAATCTTCGGCGCCCAGCCCTGGGCGCTGAAATTACCTGGGACGTGTTCTTTCCTAATTTTTTGTGGATTAGAGTTCTACAATTCTATCTTTCCATGAACTCTTTTCTATAAATATAGCCCCAAGTTCGACGTGAAAAGAACACAACACACAATTATTATTCTGAGTATTGACTCTAAACCCCTAAGCCTAAGCCTCACGCTGCGAAATTGATCACGCGTTCTGTCGCAATCGATCCAAAAATCGAACAGAACTTATCCTGTCCCGTAATTTGAGATTCGTTAAATAAAAGGAGAAATAGCAAAGTCAAAGTGGTCAGTTTTTTGAGAACCGTGACGTACCTCTCAAGGGTGGGTCGTAATGTGTCCCTTTTTCATGGTTTAATTGCTTTCCTCGCCCTTTTTATAAACTGTTAAACTAATCAAATCTGATTGTTCTATCACGCCTAATAAAGATAATATGTTGGGAAATTGGATTATCATGCTAGGTCCCTTAAAACAATCTAAATCAGATAATCGCGATCGATCTAGTATGATATGTTGCATGTTGTTAAAATCAACTCAGATTAGTTTAATAGTTAACGCATGTCCCTTCAATTATTTATGCTGAGCTAGTAAGAATATCCTACCTCTGGAGTTATCGACGAGCGAGTACTCCTCTCGGTAGTTAAAGTCCCCCGAACCCTCAATCTCTACCTTGCGGGTGTATGTTGAGAGATCCCCACTCCAGGGATCACAAGGGAACCTACGGCCGTCGTGGTCAAACATAATTGCACTCCCTTTATGTCACGATAACCGGGTTTTGTCAGTTTTTCTCATTGTCGTTAAAAACTGAATGGCGACTCCTATATTACTAGTCAATTGGGTGTAAACTCACAGAAAATCCAATTACACTTTATTTGACAAAAAGAAACGTCACACCCACGAGGGACGAGGTCACGCATTAGCCTCGTGCTTTTTCGACCCCCTCACAGTGGCGACTCCACTGGGGATAGTGAAGGAAATACTCGTGCTTGTAGGTAATCAAAATAGCCGAAGGGTGAAGCGATCCTACCCCGCGTTTATTTCCCCATCAAGTTGGGACGACCTGAAAATCAGCATATTAATGTGAACGGGCAGAACCGCATAATGAATCTTGGCTCCCTCAGGGAGTTAGGACTAAGGATACCCATCGCCAACCGGGGGGTGCATACGCTTCGAATGTTGTCCACTCGGCACTTTCGCTAGTAGTACACCCGTCCCAAACCCAATCGCTCGCCCATTAGGTCCCTATCATTGGTGCATGCCCCCTTGGCTTACATCGTGATTGGCCTCTTGGGCGAAATTCGTCTGTTGAAGGCACTACCTCGACCGGGGCATGTGTTGGATCTGCGATATAAGCGGTACCAAGCCAGGCGCAAATACTACCCATAGAAGCCTATCATAAACTACATGACATATTATTATTGCCTCATGATGTAATGTTAGTTATGTGTAGCGAAATATGTGATTGTGTGTGACAAACAACTTAGAAAACCAACGACCTTAAAAATTGCCCAAACACTCATAAACCAATTAGCCAAAGAGTTATACCAAAATACGTGTTCCGCAAACCCGAACGATCGCCACAAAAATAAGCGACGCTCGGGATGGCCTGTAACGAATCCCACAAACGCTGCACAACGCGTAAAGGACGTTATTAGGCAAGCACGCAAAATCAAAGTCGCAAAAACAAAAGTAGACGTAAACAGAAAACGAGAACCAACGAGGGACGCATTTTCAACGCCCCTGGCTGGGCGCCATAATTTCTCACGCCCTACGCTGGGCGCTGAAGTTGCTGCCTGGCATTTTGGTCAGGCGCAGCAGCCTCGGTGCCCGCGCAAAAAATATGTAGCAAAAAAAAACCATTCGTAAAAAATTTGCTGCAAGGGCGTATGAAAAGCACTCGATTCTTAAAGCAACTAAAAAAATATATAAATAACTCTTCGAGTCGTTGTTAGGCCTCCTACGACGACAATGCTCGGCACCAAAACCGAGCATGCTAATAACTATGAATGTCACACGGGCAAGTGTTTCGAAAATCCAAAGAATGACCAAAAGAAAAACCAAAAGTGTACCAACAAAAGAAAGAGCAAAAAAACCAATAGAGAGAGTCAAAAGTCTAGACTAAGTAATGCTTGAAACTTTGCGGCCTAAACTTTAGCTTATCTTATGCATAGGGCTGGTCCTGCCACTTGGTGCCGATCTGAAAATCAAAGGTTAGTGCGTCTCGAAGATACATCACCAACACCAGGTTTAGTGACTCCAAGCTCCGTCCGTCATCCCTCATTTCAAGGATCTCCGCTTCCCCAACCTCGATTCTCACCCTCAAACATGTCCATCGAAGAATTGCGAGACCAGATGGCCCAAATGACCCAACTCATGGGCCAACTGAAAATGGAAAACGAAGCCTTAGCGGCTGCACAAGCCAAAAATGACCTCGATAACGAGAAGAGGATTGAAAAAATGGTCCTACAGCAAACCATGGGGAGCAAGTACTTCTCCCTTGATCCTGAGCCTTTTCCTGGCAAACTACCAGAAAAGTTTAGTTCATCTGACTTACCAAAGTTTAAAGCCACGAACAATCCCCGTGATCATCTATTGAGCTTTGTGAATGCCATGAACTTGAAAGGTGTGGACAAGTCCATGTATTTACCTGCCTTTCCTTTGTCCTTGGAACCTGTGCCGCTCAAATGGTACTACCACCAGGACCCTAAGCTCTTCCCCACTTGGGAAGACTTTGTCAATGTCTTCATCAAGCAATACTCGTCGAACATGGATTTTCAAGTCACTATGCGCGAGCTGGAAGTTCTCTTCCAAAAGAAGAATGAAGGTTTCACAACCTACTTTGCTAGATGGAGGGACCAGGCGGCCCAACTAATCAATAGGCCTCCCGAAACAGAATTGGTCCAAAAATTCATTGACAACCTGGACCCGGCTTACAGACAACACCTTAGGTACCTGGGACTTGACACTTTCAAAAGAGTTTATGATGTGGGAATAAAGATCGAAGATGACCTCGCAAAAACAATACAAAGTAAACCCGCATACAAAAGCAACGCCTACAACAGGGGCAATACATCCCAAGCCCAAGAAGTCCATGTCGTAGAGGAGACTCCCGCCCGAAGAAACCCTGGAAGATGGGTCCGAGACCGAAAGTTTGCCCCACTCGGGTCGACTTTGGTACAAGCCTTTGAAAGACTAACCAATCAAGGAAAGTTGAGGCCTATAGGCCCCACCCGTGACCCTCCTGTCAAGAACAAATATTGGGTCGAAGGTACTTACTGCAAATTCCATCAAGGAAATGGGTATGACACTGAAAACTGCTGGAATCTAAAACATACGATCCAGGACATGATAGAGGATGAAGTGATACCGTTCCCTAACGTTGGCAAACCCAACAACAACAAAAGCCCACTCGGCTCTTGTCACGTCTCTCTCGACCAACCAGAAAATGAGAACTTCGACCCTACGGTGTATATTACACCTCAAGGTGCACCACTCGATGTGGTCCCTATGGATCGAATCGAGAGAGAAGTGTGCGGTGTGTGGGATGATGATGCTGAAGATATCTACCTATCTCAAGTCTCGGGCCAGGACCTCTTTACTGAAACTTGGCCCGGGTATGCTCTCATTTACACCACCCCTCAGGAACCGGAAGTCGACAATCTCACCCGATCCGGAAGGATATATCAATCGGATATTCGCCCACCTCCTATGGACGATATCCCAGTCAGATAAACTCCTGAGAATGGACGGCACACCACAGTCGCGGAAGTCATTGAAAATCCTCTCTTGAAGCAGCTAAAAAGAACCAAGGCCGAGATTACCATCTGGGACCTCATGTGTACTTCAAAGGAACATCGCGAAAACCTTATCCGCTCACTTGACCTCATCTCGGTACCTACAGATATCACACCTGACTCATTGGTTAACCACGTCACGAGAGATGCTGGAGAAAAGGCCATAGTTTTCACTGACAAAGACTTGCCCAAAGAGGGGGGTGCTCACAATAAAGCCCTCTATCTAGTGGTCGGATGCAAAGGACAAAACATCCCCCTAGCGCTCGTAGATAACGGTTCGGCAATTAACGTTTGCCCATTGCGAACCGCCCATTGCTTGGGGCTAGGAAACGATGACTTCCAAACCTCCACGCAAGGGGTACGAGCCTATGATAACTCTCGAAGGCCTGTGTTGGGAAAAATCAACCTTACCATACAAATCGGGCCTGTGGCACGCACCACGGAGTTTCAAATAATCGACATCAAGCCCACTTTCAACCTCCTCTTGGGGCGACCTTGGCTCCATGACTTAGGAGGTGTGGCTTCTACCTTGCACCAAATGGTTAAACTTAACCATAACGGGGTAATACTGGAAATCCGCGCCCCTCCTCTCGACGTCAATTGTACTATGGTTGGAACGGCCGAAACTGCAGATGACCTTTATGGGTTTCAAATGGATGAAGAAATCCAGTTCATCGAAGATTATGATCCAGCATTCCTAGACCCGCGCGCATCCCGAGTCGTCCCTAGAATGCTGTTAGCTCAAGGTTATTTCCCAGGAACCCCATTGGGCATAAGGAAGAAGGAATGCACATTTCATCCTTTACCCAACAAATCTACTCCCTTTGGCTTAGGCTATGAACCAACGGAGGAAGATATTGCTGACCGCCTGTCTGGGCTACGCCTCAACAAGGCCAAACAAACCACCCTCCTTCCCCCGCATCAAAGGACCCTTAACGGGATGTTCGTTCGGAAAGGAGAAGAACACCCATGCTGTGATTTCCCTGAACCCTTCGTTTAGGATGGCTTGCTAAAACCCGGATTTGAAATTTTCCATGACTGCCACACCTTGGATGAGGCACCCCACCTCACCAAGACCAAAACAGCTGAAATATTGGACAACCAGGCTCTATGGACATTGTTTAACGAATCGAGGCCTATGGAGGACGAGACTGTGATGACTACCCTAGCTTTACAAGATGAAGGTTTCAATCCAACCCGGTTAATCTCTCCTGCATCAACACTAGAAGATATCGAGAAACGGATGGGTGAAGACATATCAGTGGGTCAACGCAAAAGGAATAGAATTCAAGATGAGTACCGGTGAAGGACCAAAGTTTTACGAGACTAAACCCAAGGCTTGAGCCATATAGAGCACCATAGTAAAAAGCGCCTAGTAGTTCTTTAGATTGGTAGAAAAAAAAATTAAAGGCTTTAGATGGTCCTAAGAACCCTTAGAATATAGGTTAATTTTATTTCAGTGTTTTCCTTACTTTCCAAATTAATAAAGGCGTAATATTCCTCCTAAAAACTTTATTTCTAACACTAAATGAGCACCAAACGTACTTGCAAAGAGCCAGCCCACTCTAGGCCCAATAAACAAGGCCCACTCGGTCTTGATTTGCGACATCGAAATTCATCAATCCCCAAAATAAGCCACACTATCATATTGCCATAACATGAGAGTCTAACCCATGCAACCCAAAGAAATCAAAAGGAAATCAAATTCAAACAATACAAATGTTGCTAAAAAAAAAAAAAAACTCATAAAAATAAACGCCGCCCCGGGCATCAACACGCACCTCAGCCCACTCAAAAGCCTATACAAATATCTTCATATCTTCCACACACTAACCCCATTCTCAAAACCGTTTCAAATCACGAATAGAAATAATTAATCCGGACAAAAATGCGTCTCACGCTAACAGTCAAAAAAGCCTCCGAAATAGCCTCAAAATTAATCTTAATACAAGTAAAAAGTAAAGCACAAAACAAAGAGAAAAGAAATAAATGCAAGAACATGTGAAGCAAAGCGTCAAACCGCCCAGAAGTCATTTTCAGCGCCCAGGGCTGGGCGCCGAAATCTTTGACGCCCCATCCTGGGCATTGAAACTCTCTGCCTGCCTAACTTTTTTCCAGAAAGTGCTCGTCATTTTATCCGCACATAACGGAAAAATAACGAACACTTGGGGGGGTACAGCACGTATCCAGATATGCGTACAAAAAAAATATATATGCGTACCAAAAATAGCCGTACAAAAAACACATGGAATTTCATTTTTATACACGGCTTACGGCAAAAAACAGCGGACGAAAATAATGATAATACTTCACTCATTTGACCGATTAAATAATATGTTTCCACCTCAGGGAATATCTATTTAAATCCGGCATCCTAGAATTTATTCTAGCTAGAACTACGCGCGACCTGATTCTAAGTTAAAATTATTTAACAAAGATACGTAGGCAATCCTATTTACGGATTCGGTCCAATTAAATAGCAAAATATATATACATTGTGCAAAAATGTTAGACATATATAAAATATAAAAAAAAAAAAGGGAGAAGCAAAAACGAAAGTAAAAAAATAAAATACGCCTTTATTAAAAAAAATAATAAGAAGGAAAACAAAAGTGCTAAGAAAGAAAAACAAACACAACTGGAATAAACAAAGGGCACCTACACCCTAGCAAGAACTACACTATTCTAGTTCTTCCGGATCATCAAATAAATTCTTGTAGAGGGCAAGGTTCGCAGGATCCACCCCCACAGTCTTCTGCGCTGCCCCTATATCAATCTCCATAAGAACCGGCTCCTGGACACTAACTTCCAAAGATGCCAAGACTTCAGAAACATTCTCAGTTATAGCCCGCTCAGCCTCAAGGGCACAGACAATGGTGGGAGAAGGATTATCAACATCAACTAGATTAGTCACTGTTTCTACAGGCGGCTGAGCCTTCCTAACCCATACATTGTTCCGGCGACGATCTCCGCGAGAACTTGCATTTCTTTTAGCAACGGCAGACCCCTTCATGTTAGGCATCTTCTTAGGCCTAGAACTGGAACGGGGAGGAACTTCCTTTCGCTTTCGATCAGGACGAGCTTTTACAGTCTTCATACCATGGGTGCGAGGATTGGCAGAATCACGGCCCTCATATCTAACCCGAATACGAGGTATCAAAAGCTCAGCCGTCTCCCCATTTCGAGCCTCGGTCCTCACAGCTTTATCATCGGAACTCATCCACAACTTGTAGTTTTCAGAAATACCCACAAAGCCATTTGTAGCAACGGCCCAACGCGGGAGACCATCATAATACTTAGCCCATGCTTGAACCCGTGCTTGTGAAAAGGCCGCTACTTTAGGTGGTACCGTATCAGAAAAGGGGATAGTCTGTCTTAAGCCGTATTGACGCATGACTCGGTAAGGAAAGATATAAATGGGCCGGGATAGCCCCAACAAAGAAACATAAACCGATACATCAGAACCCCCCGTCATAGTAGTCAAACCCCACCACGGTACCACCCACTTAATAGAACAGATACCATGAGTAAAAAAGGAGGTCCACTCGGCCTCGTCCTGGCCTCGGTGCAAACACTTCCGGTTACCCAAGGCTATAGGGCGATAGTGTTTAGGATCGGCAGGAATATCTAAGAGCCTAAGTCGTTCCATGAGCCAAATCTGCAAAAAAAACGGGTACGATCAGATCAAAAAATAATAAATAAACAAACGAAGCCTGGGGCGTAGTTTCAACGCCCAGGACCAGGCGCCGAAAATTCTAACGCCCAGCCTTGGGCGCTGAAACTCAGCTCCAGGCAAGACGAGTAAAAAAAATGCAAAAAAAACATGCGCAAGGAAAAGATCGATTACCTGCAGCAATAGGGGGCTCCCCTTAAAATATTAAGATTTGGCATCCTTCTTCAGCTCATCCGCACTCAGCAAAGTCTCGGCAACAACCAACGGTATAATAGAATAGCAACTTTCCATCTAGCTAATCAAGGGGATCAACCTTATGTCACCGAACTCACCATTGTTATTCGACAGCAAATGATGATTCAACAAGTAAAATACAAGGGCTCGAATGTTCAATTTTTGTTCGGTCATATTTACTAGGTCTAAAGTGATGTTTTACAAGCTTTGCCAAATTAACCTCATCACCTACAACAATCTCAGCAAGCATGTTAGCATCTAGTCCTAGGAAAGCCCCTATGGTTGTTTTACCCTCTTCAATGGTGCCAGGGGTGGCAGGAGTAGCATTAGTAGGATAACCAAGGATCGCGGCAAATTCATCTGGCAAAGGACATATTTCGTTGCCCCGAAAGACAAAAACATGATGGCCGGAATCCCAAAAGCTTAGGGCTGCATGCAGAAAGTTATAAGCAATATTAATTTGTTGTAAGCCTAAAAGTGCCTCTAAGTGGTATTCTTTCAACAAAGCCTTTTCTGTAGGAGTAAGGGCTCGTAGCCAACGCCTAACAGCTCGTTGGAGTGAGAAGGGAGGAATCGACATGACAAAAGCAAGGAGGGATTAAGACTGAGCAACTACAAGAGAGAAGAAAATTGAGAGTGATAGAAAATAGGGACGTATCTAGCCCCTATATATAGCTGAAGACATCAAGTGACATCCTGATCCCATTCGGAAAACGCGTTAAGAAATCCGAAAACCAAAATTCGCCAGGAGAGGACTTTCAGCGCCCTTGGCTGGGCGCCGAAATAATTAACGCCCTGCCTTGGGCGCTGAATATGCAGCCCAAGGCCCAGATTTCACAAAACGCGGAACAGGAAAGGACTTAAAACCGTGTTGCTAGACACGAGGCCCTATTGCAATTAAGATCAAGCCCAAAAGCACCTTTAGCACCCAAATATCAAAAATGAATGTTAAAACTTGGTCAAAACTTAGACTCGTCTCAAGGAATATATGTGTACACTTTTCAAAGCAAATATGAGCGAAATAAATATCAAGGTCATTCTTCGAAACACCAAAAAATATTGTTAAGTCGTTGGTTTCTCAAAATGAAAAATATTTGTTTGTCAAAAAGATTAAATCCGGGCCAAACTAAACCGGATATTATTGTAAAATAAACTTCGTCGCCCGGAAACTGAAGTCGCACTCCACGACTTCGCCAAAATAGCACACCACTATAAAAGGCCGCTCGCACATATGAGCACAACCCCAAACATGATCAAAAGACGTTATAAAATACGTACCTCTCTTGGCGAAAAATGACCGACGAGCCCAAGTGCTTGGGGGCTCACGAAAAAATATATATACTCCAACAAAGAGTGTGCGGAGTCCAAATCATATTCCCGGACTACGCTACACGCAGTCCCATGTTTGGGTAAACTCAAAAGAACCGGTTTCGACCTCAGAGAAAGGTCGCCGTTGACACTTGTACATGGTCCTCTGATCAAAGACCAAGTGGTGGCAAAAATTGAGCTAGTCTAAAGACTAGCTCAAAACCACAAAAGAAGACGATCACAAAATAAAGGTCCGTCTAAACCCGTTGTCAACCCACATTCAGGTTACAACTAAGTCCGAGCATCCCTCGAAAGAATTCGCTCTTGCAAGAATGAATAAAAAATTCTCAAAAGAAATCACGATGGACAAAAAAGGGAACTTGCCCATCTTCAATTGGCAAGATCGCGTCACGAACCACGCGAGTTCCCAAATTGAAAAAAAAACGGATTCAGGGACGTCCACCCTCAGCGGACAGGGCTCGCCCACCCTCAACGGGCGGGGTCTGCGTCACTAGCCGCGCAGGTCCTCAGTTTTCGAAAAATAAAGTCTTCAAATTCAAAATAGGCTCGCCATCTTCAGCCGGCGGGGTCTACGGCGCAAACCACGTAGGTCCTTATTTTCAAAAAGCACAAACAAATTTCAAAATAGATTCGTCCACTTCTATCGGACGGGGTGTCCACCCTTAGCGGACATGTTCGCCATCTTTAGCCGGCGGGGTCTACGTCACAAACCGCGTAGGTCCTTGTTTTCAAATTTCAAAAACAGATTCGTCCACTTCTATCGGACGGGGTGTCCACCCTTAGCGGACAGTCTCGCCATCTTTAGCCGGCGGGGTCTGCGTCACTAACCACGCAGGTCCTTAGTCGCTGCAGCGATAACTTTTTTCGGTTTTCCCTTTTTTCCAAAAATTAAAAGGATTGGTTTTCCGTTTTTCCAAAAAAGAACGATATGCTGGATTTTCCTTCGTTTTACGTCCCATAAAAACAAGGGGGTTTTCTCGTTTAGCTAGCCCTGAAAATGAGAATCTTTAAAAACATTTTTACCTCATGGTTGGGCTTGGCCAGGCCCAATTACACTTTATAGCTTTAATTTCGAAAACATTTGTAGCTACTCCCAATGACAAAGTGAGGGAGTTTCTATGCCTCTTTAGATACTTCCAATGACAAAGTGAGGGAGTTTCTATACTATCCGTTGACAAATCCCAATGACACGTGAGGGATATGTCGACACTTCAAGTGATGACCCTTCAGTCAAATGTTATCACTCGGGGGCTCGTGAGACCCTCGCAAAAGCAGGTCACCATGGCTTGTGTGACGCACTCCGTCTAATACTTTGACCATCTTCTTACTCCAAACTCAGTCAAAGTGGGGGCTAACTGTAGACACCTACTTTTGTCCCCATTCCCGAAAGGGAAGGTTCGATGATGAGAACATAAATCTCCACTTGACAACGCATCTCCTATAAAATAACGAATCTCAATCCCCTTTTCATTTCACCCGAAACCTGCTATTTATAGAAACCTGCCATTTATGGAAACCTGCTAAAAATAGTAACTGCCGTAATGGGTAGTTGTTAAAAGTGGCAAGTCATAAAAGATAGAAACTTGTCAGAATTAGGTGTTGCACTCCAACATAAATCCTAAATGAGATAGAAATGGCGAGAGAATCCTGTTCCTAATACGATTCGAAAATAAGAGTTACGTATTAATTAAAATCCTAACGAGCCTAGAGTTCGTAACGGGCCCAGATGCATTCCATCATAAAATTAATACGCACTAAAAGACTCGATTAAGTCTCATACACTCCGGATTCTAAGAGTCTGAATCTGACAAAGAAACGGCCCAGACCCTATTTTCAACGCCTGGCTCTGGGCGCCGAAATCTTCGGCGCCCACCCCTGGGCGCTGAAATTACCTGGGACGTGTTCTTTCCTAATTCTTTGTGGATTAGAGTTCTACAATTCTATCTTTCCACGAACTCTTTTCTATAAATATAGCCCCAAGTTCGACGTGAAAAGAACACAACACACAATTATTATTCTGAGTATTGACTCTAAACCCCTAAGCCTAAGCCTCACGCTGCGAAATTGATCACGCGTTATGTCGCAATCGATCCAAAAATCGAACAGAACGTACCCTGTCCCGTAATTAGAGATTCGTTAAATAAAAGGAGAAATAGCAAAGTCAAAGTAGTCAGTTTTCTGAGAACCGTGACGCGCCTCTCAAGGGTGCGTCGTAATGTGTCCCTTTTCCATGGTTTAATTGCTTTCCTCGCCCTTTTTATAAACTGTTAAACTAATCAAATCTGATTGTTCTATCACGCCTAATAAAGATAATATGTTGGGAAATTGGATTATCATGCTAGGTCCCTTAAAACAATCTAAATCAGATAATCGCGTCGATCTAGTATTATATGTTGCATATTGTTAAAATCAACTCAGATTAGTTTAATAGTTAACGCATGTCCCTTCAATTATTTATGCTGAGCTAGTAAGGATATCCTGCCTCTGGAGTTATCGACGAGCGAGTACTCCTCTCGGTAGTTACAGTCCCCGGAACCCTCAATCTCTACCTTGCGGGTGTATGTTGAGAGATCCCCACTCCAGGGATCACAAGGGAACCTACGGCCGTTGTGGTCAAACATAATTGCACTCCCTTTATGTCACGATAACCGGGTTTTGTCAGTTTTTCACATTGTCGTTAAAAACTGAATGGCGACTCCTATATTACTAGTCAATTGGGTGTAAACTCACAGGAAATCCAATTACACTTGATTTGACAAAAAAGAAACGGCTCACCCACGAGGGACGAGGTCACGCATTAGCCTCGTGCTTTTTCGACCCCCTCACAGTTATAATGTGTAATGTAGGTTATAATGTGTAATGTAGGTTATAATGTGTGATATAATTCATTAAAAACAGTATATACTAACTGCTAAAGAAGGAATTGATGAAAATTATTTAACTAAGCAAACACCGTAATATGTTGTTTACCAAATGAACTCCTTCCATTTTTCCATCATATTTTCAGTTGGCTAGGTATTGAGCCATGCCCGTCTTGACCCTTGACCCTTGACCAAAGGGAAGGTGGCAATCGTCTAATGCGGATCTTTTCTAGTATAGTAAGAATAGTCTTTGGCGGATATCTATTTTTTTGTTTTATTTTTTTTGTCAACATAACTAGGTAAGAGGATGTAGTAAGTTGGATTATGTCCAACACAAACATGACACTATTAACTGGTTTAGTAAGTTAATCTCAGTTGAGCAGCCTTTAAGGTGGAGACCCTCAGATTTAGGAGTCTTATGATCACAATGAGTTAATCAAAATGTGGTACCTTTAAAAGCTGACCGACCATAGTTAGAGAGTAGAGACTGATATTGTAGATTTTTGATTCATAGAATTCAGGTTCCTTATTCTTTGTTGTCTAATGAGCCTTGAGTATCTTAATGGAGATTTAGAGAAGCCAAGATATGATTATGCGTTCTGCTGATTTATCATTGAATTGTCAACGAGTAAAAATAAACTAGAGGAAAGAAAATCTATATTTTAAGACTGCCCATTCTATATTCTACATATATATGTGGAAAGTTTAGTATCTCTTTTTCTATGCTTAATGAACGTCTAGAATCATGCTAATAGATGCACTTAGTTAATTAGATATATGGAAGGGAAGCAAGATAAATAAATTGGTTCCAATATCTGTTTAGCATTCATGATTCCAATTTCAAGTAATTGGAATGCTTCTATATTCATGTAATGGTCAATCGTCATGACCAAATGGAATGTGTCCATTATCTAATATAAAATATTGTCTAATACATATATAGTAACAATAATCTTTGGTGTTTTTGGAACATAGAACACCTATTTGCTGCCGCATTGCAATTGGTTACTTATCAGTTGCGAGAAACTCATGTATTGCATTAACATTGAGAACATATTTTAAAAACATAATTGCAAGAATTAGTAGGAGGGATTCATGGACCCAAAAGTATATGTTTATAATTTGGGAAGGCATGTTAATGTTAATATGTTATCTTCAAAATTTTCCACTGTCAAAACTGCGCAATAAATCATGGCATTCAAAAATTATGTGTTTATTGTTGTTCCAGGAACCCATATTGGTAATTATGGTTCTTTAATCTACTTCTCTGTGCCTTTTGCTTGTAATTTTTTCTTTCATGAAATCTACGCTATGGTCTTAAAGTTATTTTGAGCTCTACGATGTGCGAGTTATCGTTGCATAAAGTTAAGAATCATGTATCTATTTATATCCGCAAGACTTATTCATTATGTAGAATAGAAGTCGCTGTCCTACATACATATAATAACATGTTTGTTATGGCTAGGAAATGATCAGTATTATGTTAATGCACATTATGTGCAGTAGTTAAACAATGGAAATCAGCTCTATGTCTGTCATGTGGCTTCAATATTGGTTTTTTTTGTTTTTGTTTTCACTACTACAAAAATGGGCAAAGAGACCCTTAGCAAAAGACCCGTTGATCGACATAACGGGTCTTTTTAATATGAGAGATCTAATATTATATATAACGGGTCTCTTATGAGTTAAGGGGCCCACTTAAAATTAGAGGGAAAAATAAAGAGACCCGTCATCTGAATTAATGGGTCTCTAATGTATAAAAAAGGTCCTTTTTTTACGTGAAAAAAAAATGAAAAACACCAGAGACCCTTGATTTAACAAAATGGGTCTCTTATATATCATATGACCCACCTCCCATACAAATTAAAGTAAAATAATAATTAAAAAAAAAGTAAAATGCGGAAAGACCCGTCGTTTAATCCAACGGGTCTCCAATTTCATTCATTTGCCCCCCAAACCTTCGCTAAACTGCTAAACCAAAATTCACCCTATTGTGTTTGCCTCTTTCTTCTTCCTTAGATTCAAGAGCTAGGTTTCAGGAAAGACAACCATTGGCGAACTCATGGACGAACTCACCACCACCGGCGAATTGCACTACCACCGGAGAACTACCGTACCATCGGCGACCTCACCATCGTTGCTAGCGAACTACAAATTTAGGTTTTTTTTTCTCAACACTCTCTTCATTCTCTTCTTCTCTTTAATTTTATTTTTTGAATTTCTGAATACCTTGTGGGTTTATTCGATTTTCGATTTCAATTTGTAATTTCTGCTACAAGATTGGGGTTTTTTTCTTCTGAATTTTTCAACTTCAATTTCTCCTACGAAGTTGGGTTTTCCCCCCCTGAATTTGTGAAATTTCAATTCCTGAAATTTTGTGTTTAAATGTTCATGTAATTGCAATTGTGGGTTAGGATTTTTCCAGTTTCACGGGAAAATATGATTTCCACCTTGTCATGTTTACATACTTGTTCTACACGGGGACATTTTGATCAGCAATATGTTTCCGGGAAAATGCTTTTGTTGTACAGACTGCAGAATGCTTGTTCTGTTCCTCTTCTCCTTTTCCCAGTAAGATTAAAAAAAGAGAGTCGAATGAGAAAGAGTATTGCAGTTGATAGACTGAATAAGTTCTTATGTTTTCTCCAAATTACATTATCTATTGTATTTTCCCTTTGAAAAACAATAATATGGCTTCAACATGTGTAAACCTAGATTAATTGTATGATTCTATTACGGTAAGAAAACATACTCGTCTTTTATCTTTTAGGAAAAAAAGCATAGAGCTCGGGGTTGAGAGTTTCAGCATAGAGCCCTGTCTTCCTTCTTTTCTTTTCTTTTTTTTACAACATTGACCTTTGTTGATTTTAATTTGTCTTCTTCGACCTGATCTGATAGTCTATTGTTGTGGCAGTGGCCAATAATATGTGTTCATTGTTGAGATGCAATTCCATGTCCATTTTGATCTAATTGGTTCAAATGTGTTGTATGATTTGAGTTTAGTTGTTTGCTACTGTGTTTTTCTGTTGAAATGTGCCAGGAAGAAATTTTGGCATTGCTAAGTTCAAACACTGTCATTCCCTTAAAAAAAAAAAGTTCGAACACTGTCTTTGAAGTTCAGTTAAACCTTTTCTTGTGTCTATTTTTCAGCTGTTGTCAGATCAAAGTTTTGTTCTTTGGCATTCTGTTTATGTAATTTTGCAGTTTATGACTTTTTCCGATTGTAATCTATCATATGGACTTGCAGATTGTTTCTTTTACTTATCTAAGAAGAATTGGCTGCCAATAAGGGTGATTAGCGTGTGATGTGTGGCTAGAGTAGTGCCTGCTTTAGATGGATGTAATGTAGATGAATGTGGTGATAGGCTTTTCGACGTTGAGTCGTTGACAAAGTATAAAATTCTTCCCTTCAGTGTGCATTTCACTGATCTATAAACCCCTCTTAGCTGAGTTAATTGGTGATATAATTCTATTTGTTATATGCATATGAAATTGAATTTAAATGAACAAGCTCAGGAGGTCCATTCCTGTGTTTCAAAACTTGTTAAAATATAAGATTTGCTATATATTTATGTTGTGAGTTGTGACGTTTAAGTGTAAGAAGATCCTAAAATGAAATTTAGCTTAAGAAAGAACATCTTTACCTGATGTTGTTGTTTGTTGATTTAGCTTGCTTAGGAGTTAATTGCATGAATAGGTTTTTGAGGACTAATGTGTCCAGTGGCAAAAAGCTTGGAGGAATCTGTGGAATAATGCAAGGCTTAGCTCTAGTAGTTAAATCGTATGATATTTAACTGTCTTATGTGCTTCGTGTTTCTTTTCCACATATAAGCTGCTTGTTGGATTCTCAGATCATATTTAAAATAGTATTGTTATCTTTATTCTTATGTTCTTGTTTGCGCTTTGCTGTAAATTTGAATCATTTGGAGATGAGTACTGCTTGGAGGCTTTCCTAGATTGAAAACAGAGCTTGCTCGATGTATTTCCCTATTATGTTTGAAATTCTTTTTCCTTTTCTATGTCAAATGTATTTTTCTCAAGGTTTTTGTTTTTCTTCCGGATGCTCAATACTTCATATGAAGTATATCGCAAGGATACCAACAGGGACTTGTTTAATTTATTCATTCACATATAACATGAAGCACTACATCATTATATTATGGCTATGAAGAAACTCTCTCGGGCTCAGATTTCATATTGAGTTTGTTTTGTTGTTAGGATCCTTTCAGTTTGCTGGTATTGCTAGTTTCTTGAATCCAATCATCCATTTTACCTATCAAGGTGTGATTTCTTTAACTAGCTTAGGTGAGCAAAATCTTCTGACCTTCGTTCTCCTCTTTCATTCTAATTTACTATAATTTTATTTCAAGAGCGTAGAATGGCTGACCGGTTTAGATTGCATGTTAAGGGAGGTGACAGTGGAAGTGGGAATGGAAGTTTGTGACGTAGTTGAACTGATCGGTATGGCAAGCCTGATGGTGGGTTTGACTCTAACTTGATTTCAGAATGATTAGTGATTTCACTTTTAATGGTGATCACCTTCTAATAGGAATCATAGTTTTACCGATAACACAATCTATATTCCCCTTATTTTACAGGTGAAAAGGCGGTGATGTGATTAACATCGTATTCTATGTATCTGCTATTGCTGTATTTTAGGTCATGGAACAATTAATTCATTCATTATAGATGATATCCTTGTGGCTAATTTGCAGAATGGACGATGGGGTGGGCATGGTACTTCAAAGAATAAGATCGGCAGCCGTGGAGAAGACAAGGTTATAATATTTTAGCCCTTTAGTTATTGGTCATAGTTGTTTATTAGTATTTGTATGTTTGTGTTGTGGTTGATTGATTGCTCAAGTCTTGTTTCACAGGTTGTGCAAGTTCCTGTTTCTACTGCTATCTATTTTGTGGAGAGTGAAATCCCTTCAATAGTGGAGAAGTCATCTTCTGTGATTCACCCTTGGGATCTTCCAGGTATTTTTACTTCTGATCTCCTTGCATCTGATCAGCTATCCACTTTTAGTTTGTGGGAGCCGGATATGGTTAGGTTGAGGAAAAGTGTTTAAACCAACAACAATTTAGTGAGATCATCATGCATCATTAGATCTGATACAATGTAAGCTCCTGATAAGAGAAGGTTTTTTCTCACTTGTTTAAGTGAATTGCATCTGCAGCATGGTACACTTCACATACTTGATTCCTTTCCCTTCAGCTTCTTGTAAGACTGTCCATTCTTTGTGATGTGTGGCAAACACCATACCTCATCATCCAAAGACGTATTTTCTTTCTTTTGATAAGCTGAATGAGCAAATTAACTTACTCAGCAGCTACAAAGGATACAGAAGACAAGACGAGAGACCAAATCCAAGTAAACACAAAGACAAGACACCAAATTTTGCTCCCTTCCAAACACATAAAGGTGAGATACACTTACACTCACCACGACGTTCTTTCACCTCGAAAGCTTCACTTATTCTCTCGCTTATTATTTTGTCGTCCAGTTTATGTGTTGGTTTTATCTGCTCACTGAATACTTTGTAGTCAAAACCCAAAGACTTGTCTATTTTGTTCTCATCTCATCCCTTTACAATCTTATATAGAGACCAATCTTAAGCTATATACTATAATCCAAGATTTCAGCATAACATATTTTCTTAACATAGGTTTATTTTAATACCCTATTGCAATTTTTTTGTGTTTTAAATAATATACTTTGTATTCATATTATTTTTTAGTGTTTGATAAGTTTGAATTATAAAATTCTTCTATTCCACTTCCTCTCCTCACTTGCGCTATCTCTGGTGTTTCTTCTTCTTCTTCTTCTTATATCAGTAGTCCGACTTCATTGCACTAAATTGTATTTTGTCAAATTTGACTAAGTTTGCGCTTGTAGCTAGCTTCTAATCACTTAATTAATGGTTTAACTCAATTTTCTATTAAACTGTGTTAGCTCAATGCGCAATATATGATTAAGATTATTATCAGACTGTAAAAATTATATATTTGATATAGTTCGGAGAATTTCTTTCTTTTCAAACAAATACTAACTATGCATTTGCTTAAATAATAGTACTAATTATTTTTACTTATTTACAGTTTTCTCAAGAAACTTATTCATCGGAAAATGTGGATGAGGTTAGAGACGTGTGGGTCGAGTATTTTCTCAAGCAAGATGAAGACGAAGACGAAGAAAACAAAGATGTTGGTATGGAAATAACTCCATGAGTTTCGATTCCAGTTATTGGTAAATTGGTGTGAATGATTAGATTTTAGAACCTTTTGTTTTACGTTTTTGGAAATTATGATGTCAAGCTTTTACGTTTATGGAAACTACAGTTAATGTAAAACTTTTGCGTTTTGAACATTATTTATTGGAAATATATTTTTGGTAATAATATGGATTATTATGGAATTGTTAATGAATTAATACGAAATGGTATAGCAGCAGGTGTAAGTTACAAGTTTAACACGACTTCTGAATGCAGCAGGTGTAAACACGTTTAACAGCAGGTTTAAAGTTTAATAGCATCAGGTTTAAGTAAACTACAGGTTTATACCTGCTATTATCTAATGTGTTTTTAAAAAATATAAATGAAAAAAGACCCGTTATGTATAAAAAGAGCTCTCTAGTTATAATACTAAAAAATTTCAAAGAGACCCCATATCTCAGATATGGGGTCTTAATTTCGTGAATAAAAAAATTAAAGAAATTCAAAGAGACCCCCTATCTTACCTATGGGGTCTGAATATTTTTAACAAAAAGATCCCATATCTCTAAAAAGGGGTCTCTTTCCCCTCTAAAATATTTTTGACAAACTTTATATAAGAGACCCCTTTTCTTACGTAAGGGGTCTCTAGCTTTTAACAAACAGACCCCCTCTAGGAGAGGGGGTCTCTTTTAAAAAGAGACCCCCCATCTAGAGACCCCCTTTAAGGAGGTCTCTTCGGCTATTTTGGACGGGTCTCTTTGCCCATTTTTGTAGTAGTGTTTCTTTTATTTTTGGGTGTCAAGATAACTACAGATCATGTTGTATATACCCTCTATAGACCATCAAAGTTCTTTAATATTACTACTAGGTATAGTAACTTGCATAATAGTTTTGTCCTAATGAATCTTGAGTCTCTAAATGGGAGATTTTATGGAAGTCAAGATCACGCATTCAGCTTGCATTAATGTTAACACGAAATGATGAACTCAAGGAAATAAGCAAAATAAACCTTACCGATTTTTTGACATGATAATCTTTATACACATTGGTGTATTATGTCTGGAATTTAGTTTTTGGTTTAATTTCTAGCCTTTATAAGAACGTATGAGCATGCACAGTGCAACTTTTTTAGAGGAAAAGGGACAAAAAATGTTTGGTCCTTAGTTCCTGCTACTCTGCTAGTATCATGATTCAAAACACAAAGTTGTTGCTAATATTTTTAGTCTGATGAATACATATGCAATGAATAAGGTTATCATTTATAATTATTCTCCGCAATTCTCCTTGGATGCTTCTATATTGATATAATGGTTTTCCTTATTAACAGGTGTTGGGTATGCTTATCAACTTCCACAAAAGATATATGCAAAACAGTTGGCACAAGCTATAATGCTGGTAAGTCTAACTTCCAATCATAATGTGCATGCTAAAGCTTCACATCCATCCTAGTGAAAATATTTATGTATTGTCATTATACTGAATGGAACTTCATTCTTTAGTGAGTCTCATCTGCAACCATCACTAATTCACTACTACCAGAAGTATTGACCGGTAAAGTCCAAACATCCTCATTTCCATTTAGTTATGGAATGTCTTTTGAATCTGTGATATGCAGTTTGATATTTTCCTGTTACAAGGAAAAGGAATTTAGTACACAGTTTAGAAGCAGGAGGATTAGGGAGGTGGTCTATGCAATTCTAGCTCATAGGACAGGTTATTATCGCCTTACATAAGTCCATCCTACATGTAAAAATCACGACTCCAACTGTGTCTTGGAATCAGATTCTAATATTCAATATAATAAACAGGGAATATATATTCATATGTACGTTCAAATCAAGAATACGAACCAAATTCATCCTTAATTTATAAACCTACTAGATCCACTAATTGGTATTCTCTCCGCTCTGTAAATTAATTTGCTTCAAACCCAAATATCACATTGTTAAGGAGAATAAATAAGTAGAGATCGATAAAATAGTAGGTATAGAGGAAAAACTACCAAATAAGGTATGGAGCAAATAAAATGAGACGGATCAAAAAGTAAAATGGAGGAAATAGATAAAATAATTGCCGGTTTTTTGTTCTCTATATTTGTTAGTCGCAAGCATGGTTTTGAAATTGGGTGCTAATAACAGTATCAGGTCCTGTGATTTATTTTGTTTAGTTGTTTACTTATTATTGATATTTTCCTTAGAATAAGATCTGAGATTTTTTAATTGTTTGATAAATTGTGTTGTTGCGTGTGTTATTAGGTTTTATGGGTTTTTGATGATTTTGTTATGAGCGTATTGAGTTGTTTATTTGAATTGACTACATTACTGTAGCTTAAGTTTCCAGGCTTTATGTATAAAACGGTATTACTGGAGTCTAATTTTGTCTCTTAGATATAAGAATGCATGGATACTTGATTATGTAGGTAATGTATTTTATTCATCTGATTTCTGTGTGCAGCAGCAAGGAAATTGGAGTGGATTCAATCGACCTGCATTTAAATGAGGGTCCGTCCAGAAAATATTTTCATAAAGGGCCGACGATTTATTTGATCTTTGTGGGAAGTTGCACCTGCAGGGAAATAAATCCTAATGCACCTAATGCTAGAGCAATACACAACATCAACTATACGAGAGAAAAAATGGAAATTTTGCTGGAAAGTTGGAATCCTCATTATTTTGCTATTTATTAAATTTGTCATTTAGTTTAATTCCTTTATACAAATATCTACCCCCAAAAACGTCAACGTTATTATTGTTGCAATTTTCTAGTCCATTACATATGAATTTTTAAGCTTGATGACAAACGTAAATCGTAATAAATGAACAATGGCATTAATTCTACCTTGTGGATATCGTAATCTAACAAATCAGGTCGGACCTTCAATAAATTATTAAATTTTGAATATCGTTTTGGCTATTACACTGATATGCATGAATTTTTTTGAGTTGATATTCACAAAATTTCGAACATAAATTTGTAGAAATTCCCAAGAAAACGGTTTTGTTTATATGAAGATTAGTTTTGAGAAAGTTTTTCTTAATGTTAAAATCTCGATTATTTATTAAAAGCTTGATAGAGCAATTGAATGTAACTCATTCAATACATCTAATTTTCCTATAATTAGACACCATGTATACTTGCATGTGTGTGTGTGTTGTTGATAAAAAAAACACCCGGAAACATATTCTATCGTTTTACGACCAAGCAAGACTCACCTTTTCGAGTTTAGAGTGTGGTTCTTCCTCACTCTCAAAGGGGGCGAAGGACATAAGTTAAGATAAAGAATGTGGACTCGTCTTTTAAGTTTTTCACCTTTTGGAACCTTCACTTTTGTTTCACCCTTTCGAACCTCAACTTCACTTTCCGGCAAGTTAACTTACCGTTAACCACAACGTAAATAATAAAAGTAAAAAAGTGTTAGTATGAATCAGATCACTACATGAAATGATTTTTCAAGCCAAAAGTGTTGCACTATGTCTTTCAGTCCAAGATTTCTATCCCATGAAATGCATTTTTAAGCAGAAATTATAATTACAAACAAAAGGGAAAATAAGCAGAAAACAAAACTAGAACAATAGTTTAACAACCCCGGTATTCGGCGCATACTCTGGTGCCCTAATTGATAAGGAACTTGGGTCTTTCCTGTACTACTAGTCGATGACAGACCCCTAACATATATTATCCTACAATAACTAGAAACTGATTCTTAACGGCTTTAATTTCTTTGAGAATTTGATTTTCTTAATCTTATTGCATTTCGGATATATATAGATGAGTTAAGATAAAGAATGAGTGACACGTGAAAGAGATTCATTGGCTCTTTGTTTATTACACCACAAATGATACGTTTATGTGTAAGGACTAACCTTTTAATCATGAGAACTATCTTTTAACCATGAGACTAAACTTTCAGATTAATTAGTTAATTTTGACCGCAATATATATACTTTACGGGTCCTCAACTATAAAAAAAAAAAAAATTAAATCCTTTAACGGTGAAAAAATTACAAAGATGATGCTCATTCTTTATCTTTAACTCCATATTCCCTGATCAAAGCCGAGTTGACCCGTATTGAGTTCATTTTGCCCGATCCCAACGCCATTCTTCTTACCTACGCAAGATGAGGCTCATTCTATATCTTTAACTCCATATTCCCTGATCAAAGCCAAGTTGACCCGTATTGAGTTCATTTTGCCCGATCCCAACGCCATTCTTCTTACTACGCAAAAAAAAAAGAAAGAAAAAAATAGGGCATCAGTTACTGACTTACTGTAATCAGCCGAGAGTCGCCTAATTAACAGCATTTTACTGAAAGAGAACAAGATGAAGATCAAAAAAGCTAGGGCATCAACTTCTCGCCTAAATCATCCCTTAAAATTAGAGGTAGAATATTCTTCCTTTGGTTCATCGATTTTCAAACTTCTCAAGGTTTTAAGTTGTCAAGATTTGATTTTTACGCTAATTTTTGAGTTGTGAAAAAATGTGAGTTCTGCTAAATATACCCAATTATTGAATGGAAATCTTTAAGCAAAATATTCAGGTTAAGTTGATATTACATGAACAACATAATCTGTTGATTTACCCAGTAGTTGAAGAATTTTAAGCATCAATTTGAGTTGTTAATTATGTGAAATGAGTTGTATGTCTGAGAAATCAACCCTCCAAAGAATTTAATTGAAGAAATTTTCAGGAGATTTCAATAGTTTGAAAGATGAGTGATACTAGCATATTACAATCGGTGTTCAGCACATTTAGTGAAAGTTGCATATTTATACCTTAAAATTTGCATAAGATGAGTCATGATTTTATTAGCTTTTGGAAATTTGGGTGCTCAGTTAGTCAGTAGTTTGGTATTTGCCAAAATCGCCGGTTATTTGTAATCTGTCTATGTATCAACCCTTTTTTGTGTGAGTTTGGGGAGATATTGCTTGTTAGATTTTTGTTTCGGCGGAATTTAGCAACTCAGTTTTTATCCTTCATGAGACTCTAGAAGCATGCATTAGTAGGGTTATTTCCTATTAGCATTCATGATATAGAATGCAAAGTGGTTGGTCCATCTTTTAGCCAAATGAATAACCCTGCAACTAATAATTATCCTATCAATTTAGATATTATAACTATATGTATTGCAGTTCTCCTTGATGCATCTATGTTGATCTGTCTAATAATGGATGTATCGGCTTTATAAAAAGGTGTTAGCTATCCTTACAAAATTCATCTTGAGAGTAAGGTTTGAGGAGGAAGTCTTGGCCTCAAGTGGCTTGTGTCCATATGGACACAAGTGGCTCGTATTGGTACCCTTTAATTTGGCATTGGTACTAAGACTAGTATGGTATTGGTGTACCAATACATTGCTAAGAAGTGCCAATACAAATTATTTGTTTTTTTGGTACTAAAAATAGTTGTATTGGGGTCACTTGTGTCCATATGAACACAAGCCACTTGAGGTTTAGCATTCCTCAAGGTTTGAGATACAATGACACAAGTATATCTTGTTGGAAAATGGTCCACATGGTAAGTTAATAACCAGGGGAGAATGGGAAATATTCTTCCATGTATGCACATCAAGGTGTAATTTTATTTACCTTTTAAGTTTTAACGTATAAGAATATGGAAACTAAATTGAACAAGTAATGCAAATAGGATAACAAATCCAAAACTGAGAGACATAAGGAGGCTAATACTATCCGCCCACTAGCTTTCACCCCTCATTGTCAGTGTATACCCTTAGTTTAATATGAAGTAGATGTTAATACGTTATAGTTTAATGGTTAAAGCTGGGGCATTTGATATCCCAATTTGATATCTGTGTCTCTTTACTCTGAACCGGAGAACATTGTTGTTAAGGATGATGAATAAGTGGAGAGAAACTAGTAGATGGTTGGGTGTAGGGCTCAACTGTAGAGAAAAAGTTATGAATCAAATTAAGTGACATGGACCAAAAAGAAAAATGGCCTAAATAAATAGGCAGATCGAAGAGGGGCTTAAGAGTTAAGACTTAGGTTTAACACCCATCTTTATCAGCGAAAAGTTGAAAACTAAAGACGCTATCCTCAACATATTTTTTTGGGTGCCACAAGGGGGATGAAATTACAAATGGGGACTTCTTTAAGGAATAAAAGGTGCTTCTGAACTGTGCCAAAATTATTTCAACTTAAGCCCTAAAAAGAGTCTCAAAAAGGTCGAATTGAATAACCCTATGATCTTTTCATCTTTATCTACCAAATCAGGGGACATAAGTCATAACCTTCCATTAATGCATATCAAGATTTGATTTGTCTCCTTTTACAAATGGGAACATCAAGATTCAAGAGTTTTCCTGAGCAACTAATATTTAAAAACAATTTGATTAAAAAAAAGAGCCTAACCCGAGTTACCAGGCTTTATATAAAGAGTCTTGATCCCTGCCTAATCAGGAGAGATATCCTTCCTTTAATGCATATCAACGTTTGATTTATTTCCTTTTACAAATAGGAACATCAAGATTTTTTTGAACAAATGATGTTCAAAATACCAGTTAGATGAAAAAGGCCTAATCCTAGTTCTCTATCATCTTTTTATCTTTATTTACCAAATTAAGGGAGATATAACTTCTGTTGATTCATATCAAGGTTTGATTTATTTCCTTTTACAAATGGGAACATCAAGATTTTGTTTCAACACTAATTTTATGGGAACATTGAATCTCAACCTTTTATTATTGTTGACTCATCTGAAGTTCTGAACCATTGATTACGATGACTTTATATTACTAAAAATGTAATTTTTTTATTAAAAAGTAAACTCCCCATTATCCTCCCAAGTTCAATTTTATTATTCTGGTATTTTCTCTGTTAATCACCTTTCTTCTTGTAAATAGTCGTTGCTCATCCTTTACCAAAAACATTGAATGCTCCATAGATCTATTTCCACGTTTCTTCATCTTAAACAAAACCATAAACTTAGTAAATTGAAATCTGAATACTCCTTCTCTTTGGAAATTCGAAATTTCAAGTGAATTGAAAACTGAATATTCCTTCTCATACACCCACCGGTTTCAAGATGCTTCAAATGAGTCTTCTCCGTCGACCATAATAAACCCTTGTAATGATGTGTTCATTTTCATGCAATTGTTCCATTGATAATCTATCACAGGTTACCGTGCATGAGAATGTCTAGATGCAGTTGAAGGTGACCTGTGGTTGTCCCTCATATATCACAGGTTACTCCTGTTATTATCACCATTTATTGTTGAATTTTCCAGGCAAATCATAAATGTTTATATAAAGATTAATTTTGAACAAGTTCAGACAGTCTCTATATGTATAAAGAGTTTCAGATCCCTTGTTCTGCAAGCAATCAGAAGTGTTTAATGAAGAAGAAAAGGATATTAGTCATTCTCCAGTCGAAACCACGGAGTGACAACAACCATCTACCAAAGTCGTGGACATCAAAACCGTCGAAATGTAAATGTTCATACAAAAGCTAGGAGGGAGGTGAAACACCCTAGTTACATTCAACTCCGAATATGCATTTCTACAATGCTTCGACAGAGCATCAGCTAGACTATTGTCTTCACACGTGGAGTATACAACATTACAACCTCCACCTGTTGTAACTGCTTCAGTAGCTCCCTGCAATCAGATAGGATAGTAACATATTTGTTAGGGGTTGCCGTATCCTGTGGATAAGAGCAATTGCATTCTGACAGTCGGAGTAAAGAGTGATACTGGTAGACCCTCCTTAATGCCTATAGGACATATAGGTTATCACAAATCATATCTTGTAAACCATTTATTATTGTTGTTAAAGGTTGTAGACGTGTAACTAGCATGATAGATTTCTATTTCAATAACTTTTGGTGCCCAATTGAGTCTAGGGTCTCTAAATGGAGATTTTGCGAAGCCAAGATCATGCGTTTTGCTAGTTTATTAATGTCAATAGCTTTGTATTAGGTCACATATATCTCAAATCTTGTGTAATGAAATGTTATTAGTGGTCTTGTAATTTTATCAATGTTTTCATTACTTTGTAGATTATAGTCTTTTATTTCATCTTTGTCTCCTCATTCGCTTATTAAAGTAATATAGTTATTTTTGTATAGTTCTTGCAACCTTTTTATATGTTTCTCTTTGTTTGCAATTGCATAGGTGATTTCGGAGCTAGACATCAAGAGCAGGAAAGCAGCGTTGTGCGTGCGCATGACACCGCTCGCACAGGCATATGTCATGTGCACGCACAAGATAATAGTTTTGGATTACTGTATTTGTTTCGTGCTCTGATATGGGATACTTCTCGGCTATCTCAACTTATATCCTAGAATAGATTACAAGATGGAATAAGTTATGAATCCTATATGGTGTATAAGGTATTCGTTCTTCTAGGACACGTCATCTTTGTCTTCAATTTATTAGTATAAATGAACAGCAACACCAGCCTAATTATTGCTTTGCAAATTATGGAATTCAACAGAAACACAAGGTTCAAGTAATATTCAATTATTCTTCTAAACCAAATATGTGGAGCTGACATCTTTTTGCCGTCCATATTGCAGTACATATTGGAGGTATGACCTTGAATTCCATATTCCTCTCTAGTCAACTTATACCAATTAGTTTGATTCATATTGTTGATTTACATTTTCCTTCTGCTTGTTGAAGATTGATATTTCTAGATTCTAAAATCTGATGTTAATGGCAATTTACGGTTTTATTGTTTTCACGTGGAAGTAGTGCAGGATATTACTTTTTCAAAGTACATTGAAATTTTCCTTGTTTGGTTGGCCTGAGTATTAATTATTAAGCTCGAACATGATCACATTGAGTGATATTGTCCGTAGGTAGGCATCTATGTCCTTTCCAAGCTATAAGCTGCTTGAATTTTGTTGAGAAAAGTAAGAACCGTGATGTTATTATATCCATAACTTAGGTTGCATTCTATTCGCTTGTTTTTCATTTATCTGAACTTAATTAAACTTATTTTAGTTGTAGATTGAACTTGGGGGACCTTTATTCTATAACATATTTTATCTAAACTTAACTGAATCTATATGAACATATTTTCGTGGAAATTATGTGAACAAACAATGAAAAGCCATTCTTAGGTTTGAGAAAATCTGGAATATTCTGGGTTCTGGAAGCATGCATTAGGTAGGGCTGATTAGTTATTTTAGAAGGACGGAAATAGTTTGGTCCCTTTTTCCTGTTAGCAGTCATGATATGAAATGTAAGGTGCTGATTGGTCTGCTCTTGAGTCAAATGAATAACTCTTCATTGAATAAACAGCCTATCGATTTATATCTTATAACTGTAGTTGCACTTCTCCATGGATGCTTCTATATTTTTCTAATGGTCAATGCATCTATCTAAATAACAGGCGTTGGGTATGCTTATTAGCTACGACAAAAGATGTTTGCAACCAGTCAAATCGTAATGGTAGTAAGTCTCACTTTCAAGTTTCTATAATAGCCTCCAAGCTAATGTTTAGCGTCTCTCCTGGGGAATAATTATGTATTCCGCTGACTCTTAGGGCATGCTTGGATTGAGGGTAATACATTAAGGGGTAATAAAAGTCAAACTAAAAAATATAAGGTAATTGAAGGTGATGATGAGAAGATGAAGTGGTGGCAAAGAAAATAAGCTAGGGTTGGAAAGAAGAAAATAAAAGAAAAGGGGGAACAAATACCCTTATTATGGAGGGAATATTTACCCACCTCCCACTAGGGTGATTATTACCCTCATTTGGGGGTAATAACTCCCTCCCTTCCTCCCTTCTCCTCACAACACCACCACTACCACAACTTCTCATCACAATACCACCACACCATCCTCCTTGCAACCACCTCAATTCACCTTCATTGGCCTTTTATTAAGGTGGTTTGACTTTTATTACCCCCATAACCCATTACACCCAATCCAAGCATGCCCTTATAAGGAAAAGGAATTTAGTACAAAGCCCATGAATCATAAAATAGAAGGCATAGAAAACATAGATGCATAATATCAAGGAAAAAATGTATCAGAATAAAAAACGGGATAAAATGAAAATACTTGAATAATAGGAGAAAAAGGGGATTAATGGACAGAGAAAGGAATTAAAGAACGTAAAAAGTTTGAGAGGATGAACACTTGACTCGAACTTAGGACCTTCATTAAAAACAATGGGTAAAAATTTATATTTATCGTAAAAATAATGGGTAAAAAAATTTCTACTAAAATGGTAAAGGTAGGTCATTTGATAGTTCAGTAGGAACACTTGACAAGAGGGGGGGTGAATTGTTTCTTGGGAACTTGAGTAAGTTTCTTGCGAAATTTAAACAATAAAGAGACTGAGAACAATGAGCGAAGAAAGATATAAAACGGAGGAACCTTCTTGACCCTAATCAAGAAGAACCTCACTACTCTTTTGTATTAATGCAATAACTCTATTACAAATACACTCTTTAACTCGAGTTCCTCTCGAACACGAGTTCCACACAGCAATCCCCTTCGATTATTGTGCTACTCTTTCTCTCTCTGACTTAACTCTAAGTCGCTCCTTTTCTCTTTGACTTAACTCTAAGTCACTGTTTCTCTCTTTGACTAAACTCTTAGTCGCTCTTTCTCTCTTTGACTTAACTCTAAGTCACTCAAGGATCACTCAATCCTTAAACCCAAAATACAATATGATAGATAGATTCTAGTACGTAATAAAGCTTATAATAATAAGGAACTCAAGGAACACTCTATTTTGCCAACTGATTCTTTTAAAACGTTTAAGCTCTTTAAGATAGATTTTGTAGAAATCAGTTGTGTTTTGAAAAGCCAAAACTCTTCTCCTTTTATAGGAGAGTTTTACCTAAGGTTGGGTACCCATGTTCTCCTCAACTACCCACTAACAGTTACTGCTCAGTAACATGGGCATAGTTGAAGAGAAACAGGGAGACCAAATCAAAACACTAAATGCACGTTTAAACAGAAATACGTGGGAGAGTTTTAAGGATCATGGAAAATCTTTTGCTTGAGAAACAAGGAGAATGAAAACAGAATCCTATGTTTACATTTATTAATTAAATTCATTTTATTTATTAACAAAGATTTTCCAACTTAAAACTCTTTTATAATTACAGTTAATATATTTCAATTTAAAACGTACCAAAATACTTAGGTTCCTGTTGACCCACAGGGTTTTGATGATGACAGGCAAACTTAACTAATAAATGTTTAAGTTTCTATGCTAAGAAAACCAGGAGTTCCAGAGCAGGAACAAGAGAAGGCCAAAGCATGTAGACTTGGACAATCAGAGAAACTGATCAAGCAGGCATAAATAAGTTCCTGATGGGAACATGGTTCGAGAAGTTCCAGAGGTGGAACAACCAACATGCCGAGCAGCATGGAACATGAAGACAGGAAATAAGAGTTTATTTTCTAGGATTCATGTAAGTATGTAGTAGCGTGAAAGGTAATGGAACAAGGTGTCAAAAGGAACTCGTGGAACTTAGAGTCAAAAGCATCTAAGAGTCAGTGAATATGTTGCATATTATTATCGTAATCTGTAGGGATTTATTTAGAGTTTTGTTTCTTAATAAATCTCTACTTGGTTAAGAGTTTTAGATAATATGCACTAGTTATTTTAGGATAAGATTTAGTTTTAAATAAAAGATAAGTTTTAAATTAAATCAACTTTAATTAGGATTCTGGTTTTAATTTCATCTTTTATTTATTTTTATCTTACCTGCTGTTGGAAAATAAAGAGTCAAAATTTAAAATACGTATAATGAGTTTGTGAGTGTTGGAACTTGTAATGCAAGTTCCTGCACGAACGAAATCTCATGTATTTAGTTCACGTTTATGAAAAGGTTTTCAGTAAAATATTTTTGCATAAGAAAATAAATAAAAAGTGAGTTTTGGAAAAATATCTCCTGGATTATGTTTTGATAAAACGTTGCTTTTTCTCCAAGTATTTATTTTCTTTTTATTTCCTATTTTTACTCTAACTGTTTTACTGTAAACGTGGTATAAGTTGTGCCCAAGACTTTCACTGCTTTCTCCCCAAGTTTCTCCCCAACTAACTGATCATGGGTAAGTGCCTAAAAGTTAGGAAACTTATTGTTAGTGGAGGAATTAGTGGGATTATGGTTAAGTCTTGTACACGCTATAAATAGAGGCTTATATCTTCATTCCAAAGTGTCTGACTTGTGTCATTCCATAAGGGTTGGCTGTGGAATAATGTTATAGAAGAATATATTTTTCATTCCACATTTTTGAGTCAGTTCCTACGAGTTCCAGGTTCCTACGAGTGACATGTTCCCCATTGGTTTTTCACGTGCTACATTCTAGAGGGATACTAATCAATTATCAATCATCAATATTTTGAGAGTTGGTCAAGGGTTGAGTGAACTCTTGTAATGGGGAATTGGTCAAGGGTTTGAGTGAATTCTTGTATCAAGTTTTGGGCTGGAACTTGAGTGAGTTCCTGATGTGTATGGGGCAGGAACGTGAGTGAGTTCCTGATATGTATTTGGGTAGGCTTTGAGTGAAGTCTATGAGAGAGAAGCAGAGAGGCTTTGAGTGAAGTCTAAGAGTCAAGAGAGACTTCTAGGGAAGTCAGTGAGAGCGTAGTTGTTTGAGGGAACAACTATTGGGAACTTGAGTTCGTAGAGGAACTCAAGTAATGGCCAAGTTTCTTATAGGATTGTAACTGAGTTGTTGCCCTATAGTGAAAAGAGTTTGAGTTGAAATCCCTAGTGGGTCGAGGTTTTCTTTCCAGTTGGGCCCTGGAAAGTTTCCTCGTAAAATCTCTCTTGCATTGTTTCTCTACTTGCTTATGTTCTTTATAATTCCGCAAAAATTGGCTAGCAAGTTCCATATTACAATTCACCCCCCCTCTTGTAGTGTTCCATCCAAATAACAATTGGTATCAGAGCCGGAACTCGCTGATAAGCAGGCAACCCTGCTGAGTTAAGTTCCTGGAAGGAGGAACAATTACAAGAAACTTGATGAAAGGAACTCGATCCTACCCATTCAAAGGAACAAGGCAGATCTGACTTTTATTGTTGAATAAAAGTCAGTCAAGGTGTAACAGGCGATCTTCTAAGGTAAATATCTATTCCTTTAGACCTTCTTTGTGTGCACACATTAATTTATTGCGTGTTCCTTGCATTGTTTCTAATGGAACTTCTGTTTTGTTTTGATTTAAAATTAAATTTGAAAAATCTAAAATCTATATTTAATAAATGATTTTTCAATTTATTTTTTTAAACTTCAGTACATTAAAATTATGTCAAGGAAACGTATTTTGAAAAATGCATATTTGTGGAACTCGGAGTTTTTAATTTTTAGGCAACAAAATATCCTACTTATTTTTTCTCTGCCTAAGAACTATTATTTTATATGCTTCATGAATATATTGAATATCATTTATATGAAGGCTTATTGTATCTTGGTAGTAGTTGTTGTGTTGATTATTTTCTTAACAGTTACTACTAACAAGAAGGGACCCAAATCTGTTGGGTTCCCTTGACAAAGAAATTGGTACAGGAACAAACAAAGATGCACATTAATATGTCAGAGTTCCTATGAATATAAGTTCCACATTGAGGAACTCACTGGATCACTGTTGACCCACGAGTTACACTTAGTAACTCATGAGGGTGTGACATTAGTAAAGATACATTACATCAGCACCCCACTTCGGAACAAGGATCAAAATCCGAAGAGGAACTTCTAGATAAAGGAACTCATTCCAGCACCATTCCAAGGAACAGATAAAGGCTGCAACTAAAAGATCCTTAATGATATATTTAAGGTAAACTTCTAATTTTTGAGATCTTTATATGCATACGCTATTTATTTAACTCAAGTTCCTGACAACGTTTTATGAAAATTATTCAAATGTATTTTGAATTTGTTTAATCGATTTTGGATCTTCTCAAATATGTTTTTGTGAGACAAATTTCAGATTCTAAAATTGATTTTACATTTATGCATTATTTGTTTAATAAGAATGGTTCAAGGAACAAGACAAAGGAACAATGCATATAGCCACTCTTGGAACTTGGTTTCCCTGCGAAGGGAACTTTATTCTTTGGGCTACATAATCTAATGTTATATCATTTATTGTCCAAAGAACGATTTTTCCATGTATTATGAGTATATTGAATATTTATTACATGTATGCATGTTGAATCTTAGATCCAGCAGTTTAAGATAATCATTTTCTAAGATGCTAATGCTAAAAAGAAAGGAACTGAAATCATGTCAGGTTCCCAAGACCATTAATTGTTTACAGGTCTGTTAGTTTACAATTTTTGTATACTTTAATCTTCTAAATTATGCTACTTACATATATTTACTACTAATGCATGATTATGGAACGTAGTAGAAGAGAAATGATTTTTACAGGTTTATAACTCATGATTGAGTGTGTGTATGAAGTAAAGGAACAACATCAGAATTACACCAAGGAAAAATGAGTTGGAAATCCATTAGATTCGTTGGAATAGTGAAGAGGAACTCAGGCTCGAAACTTGGAACTTCAGATGTAAACTAGTTCCAGTTCCACCAGCATGTAAGTTCCTTCCAAATATGATGGGTCATATCAACGAATCAACTCACATGCACTATATAATGGGAAGTCACTTTGAACATCTCAAAGGAACTCAATCATGTGAAATGCTAGTAAGGTTGTTCCCTCATTTTACTTGTGTTAATTAATGTTGAATTTTTTTATAAACCTGTTTCTCTTAAATTATTGTGCAAACTAACCTTATTTGTGTTATAGGTTTTGTTTTGGAATTTAATATGTATAAAATGCATAATAATAAGTTTCATTGATCAAAGGAACTCTTCCTAAGTTCTGGTGAAACAATCAGCGAACTCAAGGTTACAGTAACTTGATAAATGGTGCATAAACTATTTGATAGCAAATTTTTGGTGTCAAAGTTTTTCATGTACAAGTTCTTGGTTCTTGTTAACTTAAGTTCCATGGAACAAAATATATGTTTCATGTTTCTTTCGTGAAGTAACTTTTTCAGGAACATCATATTTTGTTATTATGTTTGAGTATATATATATTTATTTTAGACTAACCTGCTAATCATAACTTTGCACAAAAGTACTACACTTGAGTGTTATTTTTTCCCAGATTACTCATATTAAAATAACTCAAGATGGAGAATGGCCATGAAGACCATAGGAACATGTTCTAGCTTACTTGTAACATGAAAAATGAGGTGGCTACAACTAAGGGGGAACAACTCGTTATAGCTCGACAATGATTGTTCTATGAAAGAAAATTCACTATTATCGTTTGGTTGCTACCTACAGTGGAAACTTATAACTTTTGACAGTTAAGGTAAGATTGGTTCCAAATGAAAAGTTGGTAAGTCAAGTTCCTGTTCCATTGTGAATTTTTATTGTCGAGTAATTAATGCACATTTGTTTAGAGTTTCCAAAATTATGTTTTCTCTGGTAATTTTAAAAATAAATTACATCATCAGTAATAAATGTCATAGTTGAAGGGAATCAAAGAGGGAACACATACTTTGTGGATCACAATTTGGTTCCTAACAATAATTTGATATTTCTAGGGGTTATTGAAGATGATCCAGAGTTTACAACAAATATAAAAATGTGCGTTGAAATAAGTGAATATATTACTTGCGATTGAAACTAACATGACTATTCCCAGCAACAGGTTAAAGTTTATTTCAATATTGAACTCGCAAGTTCCTGTAGAACTAATCGAGTTTCTAATGATAAAATATGTCACTATTAAAAGCAACAGTAGCCAGCTACATAAGCTCATGTCGAGGAACTTCAAACTAAGGTTCAAGTTCCAGTTCATGAAGCTGAAGATCAACTCGATCAATCAATATCATGCAACAAGTTCCACGACTGCTCTAGTAGTAGAGAAATTGCCAGATTCATTTATCGAGTTCCTGTGTGCACTACAACATTCATTCAATCAATTTATCAATGACATCGACAAAGGAACTCAGAGAAGGTTGGTTCTTGAAAGGAACAACCAGTCAGAAAGGTATTGATTTTTAGGAGACTCTTTCTCCAGTAGCTTGTTTATAAGGTAATTATATATAATCCTATGTTGTTGCACATATGGGACGTAGGTTGTTCCAAATAGAAGATGACTTCTTTTTTTCTTATAAAGAACAATGTCAAGTCCCTTCTTGAAAACTGATTTTAAAATTAACATATTTTGTTTTCAAGAGAAACTGATTTATTAGTGATATATATACATAAATGTTGAACCTAACGAATTGTTTTATAAGGTTTCATTATCATAAGTGTTTATATGAACATGATGAAAGAACACAACAACCACTCTCTTAATTTCTATAAAAATTAAATAGAGAGTGATATTTGAGATGATCAAATGACAAAAGCATGTCAAGGAACTTCTGAAGAATGATTGACAATATTCGATTACACATGAATGTTTCCATAAGATGTGAGGGCATCAAGATGGTGGAACTAGCACTCTAGGAACTCGAACATAAAGTCATCAAAATCAGTCCAGCACTTCAAAGAAATCATATACATGGTGAAAATTTATATAAGGTAAATTTTTCTTATTCATATCATAGCATGTTTTAATGCGTTATATTGTTAACTTATTAATACAAGTGTACAAGTTTTGCAATGCATTATGTGAATATGCTTTCTTTATGATTTCATCTACTCATGGACTGTTTGGAGGATCAAGACTTAGTGAAGCATGACATGAGCATAACATAGTCTTTAACAAGAGTTTTGTTGATTTGGAACGCATACACATATTTAAATAAGGCACTTATGTATGCTTAAAGTAAATGTGTCACACTTATATTTTGTGTTGTAAAAGGAAAACGCATTATAGCTTATTTTTCCAAAGAATTATTCTTCATGCATCATGAATTTTCTTTAAAAATCCTTCATATGAATGCATGTTATAATTTGGTTGTTGTACGTATTTATCACTGATTATATATTCTTTGGTACAACTAACAAATCTTTGTGTAAGTACTTTACTAAACTCATAAAGTAATATGAGCGCAAGAATGCAGAGACACATCACACTCCCACAGGAACACGAGCAAGACTAGATGAAGGTTCCTAAGGGATGATTGTGAGCCATACACAAAGCTTCAGAGGTATGATTGTTAAATTGTCCAATATTTAACCGCTAATAGACCAAATATTGCCATATCCATAGGTCTAAGCGAGAGGTTCCAATCAAATCTCCGAAAGTCGCATTTTACCATCCTATAACTCTTGATCAGAAGCACGAGAAAATGTGGCTGGAACTCAGTATATTCAAGCTGGATATATTTTCCTTGAAGTTCCCCAAATATGGCAAAACTGTAAGTATTTAGCTTTTGGTAAAATTAATCCCACGCAATTCTTGTGTGTGAACATAGATCAGAATTGTACATTGTGAAGGACTCTCCTAATTTCTTGTATTTTGGTTCATAATTACTTGTGCTAACTGATGAAAAGGTAAAAAGAAGAGTCATAAGCCATGTTGTTTTGTGTGTTCCTATTACTAGTACGACAAGCAATTTTTTATATTTTTTCTTTTGATTCAATCTTCGTTTATTCTTTTTCCTTTACAATTTTTCGTATTTGCTTAATGAAAGGACTCCTTGCCGATCTCAATTTTCCTCAAGGATGTTCCATCTTTTGTTAAGTTACACCCAATAAAATAAAATTTTATCTTTTAAATGTTTCAATCTATCATAAACACCTAAAACACTTAAAATCTCTTACACCTATATCCTAAAAGACTTATGCACCAATTAAGTTTTGTTCCTCACAAAAATGTTTCCCAATATTCTCTTACCATATCAACCTATTAGAAACCACAAAAGCCAAATCAATACCACACGTTGATTTATTTTTTCTCTTCAAAAACATTCTCAAAAATTCATCACTATACAAAAACCCTCTACAAAATATTCCTCCTTTGTCACTAAATCGATGCAGCAACAACTGAGGGGGAACTAATGAGGAAGGTGATTAATAGAGCGTTAATGTACATTTTGAAAAAAAAAAAGGGAGATGAAAAAAAAAAAGGAGACAAAAGAAATCGAAAAAAAAGAGGGGAATAAAAGGAGAGATATGTGAAAATAGAAAGAGAAGGGATCATAAGTTCCTACAAGCATTTCAAGTTTCCAAGTTGAAATGCAAATGAAGCTGTCTATACCTTAAAGAATTATCTCAAAAATTATGTAGTTCCTTCAAGATTCACATGGGAACTTACACCATAAATGTAAGTTCCTACAAAAATTGAATCAATGAACTATCAAAAAGCTTCAAAGAATTTATACGTACTGCTAAAGAAGAATAGAAGAAAGAAAGGAACAACGGTGTATTTTATGGCGAGGATCTTCAGTTGAAAGTCCGTAAAGAAGGAGACATGCAGATAAACAAGTGACAAAGGAATACATTCATTAAAATCATGAGCCATGCCTAACCTTTACCTCATAAATTGCCTATCCCTGCAAAATACAAATTGATGGTGTTTATGTATTTTGAAATAATTTTTCATTATTTTTATTTTGCTTTTCTGTTTTTTTTTGGTGAACTTATTTCTTTCTTTTCTGCTTGTTGCTAAGGAACATTGGCTTATGATAATTTCTTTTCACTTTGAATTCTATTCGCTTGAGTATGATTGTCTAAACAGTACAACATTGAGGGAGATATTTTGCTTTGTCTCTGATTCTGACTAACCATTCTCGTTAGTATGGTGCTGTGATGGGATTAAATTAATACTATTAGCTAAACCTTTTGATGATGCCAAAAGGGGGAAAAGAAAGGCAAACATTGAAGGCAAAATATTTTGAGTTCCTAGTCTCAAATATCTGATTTTCTCAAGTATGTTACAACTATGTATATTCTTTTAACTCTTGTAAATATTTTGTTTTAAGATTTCTATGCATGTTGGATTTATTTTCTCTATTAAGTTTGCTTGGTTTGTCATCACCAAAAAGGGGGAATTTGTTGACCCACAGGGTTTTGATGATGACAGGCAAACTTAACTAATAAATGTTTAAGTTTCTATGCTAAGAAAACCAGGAGTTCCAGAGCAGGAACAAGAGAAGGCCAAAGCATGTAGACTTGGACAATCAGAGAAACTGATCAAGCAGGCATAAATAAGTTCCTGATGGGAACATGGTTCGAGAAGTTCCAGAGGTGGAACAACCAACATGCCGAGCAGCATGGAACATGAAGACAGGAAATAAGAGTTTATTTTCTAGGATTCATGTAAGTATGTAGTAGCGTGAAAGGTAATGGAACAAGGTGTCAAAAGGAACTCGTGGAACTTAGAGTCAAAAGCATCTAAGAGTCAGTGAATATGTTGCATATTATTATCGTAATCTGTAGGGATTTATTTAGAGTTTTGTTTCTTAATAAATCTCTACTTGGTTAAGAGTTTTAGATAATACGCACTAGTTATTTTAGGATAAGATTTAGTTTTAAATAAAAGATAAGTTTTAAATTAAATCAACTTTAATTAGGATTCTGATTTTAATTTCATCTTTTATTTATTTTTATCTTACCTGCTGTTGGAAAATAAAGAGTCAAAATTTAAAATACGTATAATGAGTTTGTGAGTGTTGGAACTTGTAATGCAAGTTCCTGCACGAACGAAATCTCATGTATTTATTTCACGTTTATGAAAAGGTTTTCAGTAAAATATTTTTGCATAAGAAAATAAATAAAAAGTGAGTTTTGGAAAAATATCTCCTGGATTATGTTTTGATAAAACGTTGCTTTTTCTCCAAGTATTTATTTTCTTTTTATTTCCTATTTTTACTCTAACTGTTTTACTGTAAACGTGGTATAAGTTGTGCCCAAGACTTTGACTGCTTTCTCCCCAAGTTTCTCCCCAACTAACTGATCATGGGTAAGTGCCTAAAAGTTAGGAAACTTATTGTTAGTGGAGGAATTAGTGGGATTATGGTTAAGTCTTGTACACGCTATAAATAGAGGCTTATATCTTCATTCCAAAGTGTCTGACTTGTGTCATTCCATAAGGGTTGGCTGTGGAATAATGTTATAGAAGAATATGTTTTTCATTCCACATTTTTGAGTCAGTTCCTACGAGTTCCAAGTTCCTACGAGTGACATGTTCCCCATTGGTTTTTCACGTGCTACATTCTAGAGGGATACTAATCAATTATCAATCATCAATATTTTGAGAGTTGGTCAAGGGTTGAGTGAACTCTTGTAATGGGGAATTGGTCAAGGGTTTGAGTGAATTCTTGTATCAAGTTTTGGGCTGGAACTTGAGTGAGTTCCTGATGTGTATGGGGCAGGAACGTGAGTGAGTTCCTGATATGTATTTGGGTAGGCTTTGAGTGAAGTCTGTGAGAGAGAAGCAGAGAGGCTTTGAGTGAAGTCTAAGAGTCAAGAGAGACTTCTAGGGAAGTCAGTGAGAGCGTAGTTGTTTGAGGGAACAACTATTGGGAACTTGAGTTCGTAGAGGAACTCAAGTAATGGCCAAGTTTCTTATAGGATTGTAACTGAGTTGTTGCCCTATAGTGAAAAGAGTTTGAGTTGAAATCCCTAGTGGGTCGAGGTTTTCTTTCCAGTTGGGCCCTGGAAAGTTTCCTCGTAAAATCTCTCTTGCATTGTTTCTCTACTTGCTTATGTTCTTTATAATTCCGCAAAAATTGGCTAGCAAGTTCCATATTACAATTCACCCCCCCTCTTGTAGTGTTCCATCCAAATAACAGTTCCTTTCGTTCCAAATTACGTATAAACAATATTAAATACTTACATAAATCCTAAACATAAACTCATATGTTGTAGTCTTCATGTTGCACCTTTAGAAGCTTCACTCGAAGTCTTCCCAATTTGTTCCTTCTCTGGAACATCGAGGATCCACATAATATATGAGGATCTCGCCTTTGTAAACTTGCTTAATGATTATATCTTCAATGTAGTGTCTGACATGGATCAATTACTTGCTTATATTCCACGTTGCTTAGTTTATCCAACTCAGGATCTCCTTAACTTAGCATTATACCTCTAAGGATCTCGGAACCTATTATGCAACATAACTTAACCAATTGTCAGGAGTTTGCTTTGTCATCATCAAAACTTTAGGGTCAACAATATTCCCCCTTTTTGGTGATGACAACAAAAGCAAACTTTCACTAAATGCAATAATAATCAATTAGCATAAATATAAAGCAATAAATTAAATAAAGTACTTCTATAAAAATTAATCTAAATTTCCTAAATGAAATTAAGGAAAATTGAAATTAATTTTAATAAACGAAAATAAAATTAGAAACGAGAAATAAAATTTTATAAACTTACATCGAGAAGAGAGTAGTGAGACGGACTCAAGTGATCAATTTAAGTTAAGTTTGCATTCATTTCCCCCTGTTGGCATTAACAAAAAGTAGAAATACACAATACTAATATATACCGATTAGAGCGCCCTCCGATGTTCGCAAACTAAGTTAGCCTCAAAGTTAAGTTACAACGTACTAATTTCGAATATAAAACATAATAATTAACAAGCCAAGTTCTTAGAGATACGATCTTTTAGGAGTTCCACAGAAATAAAAGAATAAAAATCGTATGTTTCCCAACAGAGGGTGACATACCAAAAAGAATATAAAATTAAAGTAAAAGGTTCCAAAAAAAAATCAAAAGCATAATGTAACACAAATGGATAGGATCAGGAAAGATGGCTTAGGTATGTAGCAAGTGTAAGTTGTTTCTTTTTCAACTGCATATCAATCCACATCCTTTCTCAATTTCTACTGCGTCCATTCATTCTTCCACTTTCTCATCATTATCCTAATCATCACAAGATATATCAACAAACAACAGAGGATTGTTCACCTTAGGAACCACGTTGTTAACCCTTTCATATTTACTCTTTTTTTTTTTAAAAAAAAAAAAAAACAACGTCATCCCTTTAATATAACTCAATCACCCATAAAATCCTTAATAAGAATGAAAACCTCCTTAGCCAAACTTGCATCCCTTACCAAATAAACCCGGTTTTTTGTACGTTCCCCCTGAGAACGAGCATTGCCCTTTTTTTTTCGGGTTTTTGGAAGCATCCCACTACCCGACCGCCGCTCTCTTCGCGGGTAGGTGGTGTTTCTTCTCTGCGGCTTCGTCGAACTAGGTAAAGAGGGAAGATGAGTCGCGGGTTGGTAACGGTTCGGGGCAGAGAACTGCTGGGTTAGTTTGGGCGGGCGACGATTCTGGATCAGCAGCCGCCACCAGCGAAGGGACGTGGGTCACCGACGCTGGTGGCTCGCGTTTCCTTGAGGGATTGGTCAGTTATGCTGGTGACGCGACGGTGGGCTCCGCGGCTGGGCTCGGTCGGTTGGCCGGGTCGAGTCCGGTCGCTGGGCTGAGTGCGACTTGGCCGGTGGTCGTGGCCTGCTGGGTCTGGCCGCCGCCGGTGGTGGTGTTGGTTTCAAATTTGGGGATTTTTCATTGTTAGGGTTTCAATTTGGGGATTTTTTTATTTTTAGGGTTTCTTGTGTTTGAAATTGATGAGTTTTGAATTTGTGGTGGATTTGGGTATGAGAGATCCATAGGTGTGATCCATTAGCTTTTAATTTTGGAAAAAATAAAATTTAATGGAAAAAATAAATAAAAATATGGATATATAAAAAGAAATAAAAATAATAAAAATAATTTGTGGAAAAATAAAAGATGGAAGAAAATTGTAACAAAAAGAATATATCCATGATCCTCCTATTTTAGTGGAACTGTTTTAATTACGTATCTCATATTGCTTGACTAATTAAATACATATTTTAAATTTAAATTTTTAGTTGTTCCTTAACAATGGTAAACTTCAGTTATGTTTTACGCACATGTATTTATAATATATATAGTAGTTATGCATAAATCTATAAAAGTAATACCTTGTGAGGAACTTTCCTGCTTACTTATCTCAGCTTGATCATCCCGAGGTCCAATCTCATTTTCCCGTGCTTCTTTCTGCTTGTTTACTTTGCATGTTCCTTGCACAAATTTTCATTAGTTGTACCAAACAGTATATTATCAACGTAAAATTGTACAACTATGAGGGAAAGCAATTATGTGTTGAGAACATGGAGCCATTACGGTGTTGACAAGCTACGGCAGAGTCTTGGTGGACAAGTTGAATGATAATAGTAGATGGAAGAACTGATGTTGTCAGCATCTAATCACATCTGTTGGTGATTTTGTTGGGTAAGTTGATCATGGTCCTATGGTTATAGAAAAAAAGGACTTTAAACCAAGTATTTGTTGTTTTCCACCAAATCTGTTTTATTTGCTTCAAGTGTTAAGGGTTGGTAGCTCAAGTAGTTCTCTTTTACCGGAGAAAACAAGAGAAATTCGATACCATGCACCTTAGTTTGTGTTTAGATTAAGATATATCAAATGAGATTTTTATGGTTAAGATTTAAAATGCAACATAGAGGACCTTAACGTGGACCTGAGGCGAACAAACCATCCGTTCTGCTAGATTTCGTGACTTCGTCTCTCATTGTAAGTGCAACCCTTCTTTACTAATAGTTTAATGGTTATAGCTGACGTATTTTGCATCTCCATTTATGGCTATGCCCTTACAAAAAAAATTGAAACATTTTTAAGGTTGAATAACCCAATGGACTAATGGTTTTTTCATATCGATCTTTGATTACCATATCAGAGGAGATACTCTTCCATAATGGTATGATTATTTTCCTTAAGTATATAGGAATATCAAGATTTTTTTGAAAAATCAATAACAAAAATAATTAATTAGATGAAAAACAAAGGCTTAACTCTAGTCCTCTGACTCTATATAAAGAGTCTGATCCCTTATTTCTCCATTCACCCACCTACAAAAATCATTATACCCTTGTTAGGGTAGAATAGAGAACAACTTTGTGAAGGATCTAAGAGAGAAAGAAAGGGGAAATCACCTCCCCGCTATGAGGAAGAGAAAACGAAAGATCTATAATGGAATTGTATCTTTTTTCCATTTCCATCAAGTCAGTAAATTACCTGATATAGGAAACGTCATATCCATTTTTGTGATATTTAAGTTTCTTTTACATATTGTCGAAAACATAGTGTAATTTTGTACATTCAACATGTATGCATATTGTTCTGGTTGTGTTTATATCGATCTTATATGTGATACTTCAATAGAATGATGAAAGTTTCTGTAGTTAATACAGTTTGCACACATTTTGACAGCATGCAGGCTAAGGAACTCCAGAAGTAGCGCAAACGGTGGATAGAACCATCGTATGCATGATAAAACTCAGATGTTACAAGATGAGATTTATCACTTTGTGTTTTATGGAGTCTGCAAGGTTTCTTTCCTAATTGCATTCTTGAGTTTTGTGTTTGATATATCGAGAAATAACTTTGTGCAAGAGATTATCTGGACAATGATGAACACTTGAACAACCGAGATGATCTATGCCCTTGATCATCATATGTAGTTTTATTGTCAAGTGTTTCTATGGTCTGGCTGATTCTCGAGTTTTAGTGCTACAGCTTCTTGCCCATTTTCCATTTGCAATTTCAGAAAGGCTGGAAATGGTGTAGAAGATATACGTAGTATATCTTAGTCAATATTATAGTTATTGTAATCCCTAATATTACTCCTTACATTTAGGTTATTTGTCAATGTAAATCCCTAATTGTTAGTCAAAGAATATCTCTAATTCCTAGGATTAAGCTAGGTTAGTTGTTACTATTATAGCTATATAATGTAATTCATACACTGCAATATATTCAAGCTTTCTCATAACTCTATCAAATGGCTTCATAAAATGTGCGACATATATCAATAAATAGTTTGGTATTTGGTCATATGTATCACAAATCTCGTAAAGTGAACTCTAGTATTGACCGTGATCTTGTAAAGTGAACTCTATTATTGACCGTGATCTTGTAATGTGATCTCTATTATTGACCGTGATCTTGTAAAGTGATCCATTATTGACCGTGATCTTGTGAAGTGAACTCTATTTTTTACCGTCATCTTGTAAAATGAACTCTATTATTGACCGTCATCTTATAAAGTGAACTCTATTATTGACTGTGAAAGATTACGATCAATGTTTCGATTTAATTAAGCAATGTACAGGAAAAAAAAAAGCATTCGCTTATTAATCTATATTTTTTGTTAAACTATAGGTAATATTATTGATGTACGATATTATAACTTAAAAGATTAATCACAACTTGGTTACATTATTGGTTTACATTGGAAACCATAACATAACTACAATAGGTTTAAGACTCTATTAAATTATTAAACTAACACAATTCTAGTTTCTTAAACATACTAGAATCCTAGATATACCATAACTCTAACAATTTTCAAGATAATTGTTTTAATACAAACTTTTAGGAAAGGCCGTCTAACGGTTAGACCACTTTGTTGTCATCTAATAAAACTGATTAGTTAAACACTGGACCAATTAGTTAAACAATGAAACTGATTAGTTAAGCAATGAGATCAATAGTTAAGATTTTATGAGTTTTAGTTAATAATAAGTTTGTTCAAAAATAATAAATATCCGGCTCCTAAATTTAACTATTTGTCTTTGTACTTTAACTATTTTGTTATTCAACTAGTTACGATTTTATTACTTTTAGTTATGCTTTACACTATTTTAGTTAGTACCAAAAAGTGGTCTAACCGTTAAACAGTGTTATGTTTTAAAATGTAAGATCTAATTTTCATTGCAAACATTTATTCATTGCCATGAGAACCTTGTTTATACGGGTTTTATGAATGCAGTCAATCAAAGTTTGATACTAATACGGAATTTAAACTCTTGATACTACTCTCTTCGTCCGGTAATAATCGCCCTAGTATGACCGTTACTGAGTTTAAGCAATTGAATTGACTTATTATTTAATTAGGTGGAAGTTGACAGTGGTGTAAAATTTTAATTTAATTAGTGGGAAATGCGTGGAATCTTCGGTTTTTAGATATATTAGGAATATATGTGAGACCTTAGGTAAGTGAGAGAAACAATATAAAATTAGAAATGCCATTGATAGAAACGGGCCAAGTATTCCGGGATGACTTTTTATAAGGAAAGTGCGGCGAGTATTCCGGGATAGGGAGTAGCACAGAATCACGGAGTACTCCGTATATGTTAAGCCGGAAATACATAATGCTATTTTAGTAACTTTGCCGCTATCCCGTTTATATTCTCACAACTTTTCTTTATCCTATTCTCAAATTCTCTACTTCATATCTCTCTTACATTTTTTTTCCTCACATAATCATATCAAAAGCCCTTGACAAATTTTGAGAAGTTCATTCAGAGAAGAAAGATCGAGTAAGACCAGCTTAACACATCGTGATAAGCTAAGTGACAATGGACTTGAATAAGACATGTCGGACATTCAATTCACCAGTTAAGAGCTTAACTGAAATCAATACTTCCTTTGTGTCATTGTTTCAAAATAGTTGTATCGTTTTGACTTTCATGTTTGCCAATACAGTATGTACTAGTAGAAAATTAAAAAAAGTTGACGTATTTAAAGTATACATTAAGACAAATTCAATAACAATTTTTTTTTTTTTATAGAACTCAATAACATTTTACATACTAATATTTGTTTTTATTTATGAGTAGAAAATTAAGTTCAAATCAAAATATGTGAATAGTGCCAAAAATCAAAACGATGCAACTATTTAGAAACGATGCTAAACGATGCTTTGACAACCCGATGGCCCCATGAGCTCCTTGAGTCCTTGTGCTAGCTCGCGACATTCGCGCTCCACGACACACATTCAGCTCACAATCAAAGCCAAGATGAAGCAGAAAAATGGCACCAATGTGTCGATTAAATCATCCCTTACGAATTCAAGGTAGCAATGTCCTGCATCTTTTCACTTTTTCTGTATTTAGTTTATCATATTTTGTTTCCGAACTTGTTAAGGTTTGGGGTATTCAAGATTTGAATTTTACGCCTAATTATAGCATTTTTTATGAATTGAGGAAATTTAATGGATCATACTGATGGGTTCAAGCGGTCAAATCAAGGGTGTATCAAAAGCAGGAATTTTTAGGGTTAAAATTGAGTTATCCTATACAACTAAAATCTGTGAATTTTGAGTTATAATTATATGAAATAAATTGTATTTCTGAGAAATCAACCCTCCGAATCATTTAATTATTGCATAATTTGGAAAGATGAGTGATACTAATAAGTTACAGTGCGTGTCCAGCACAATTTGATATAAATCTGTACTTAATTAGCTTTTGGAAATTCAGGTACTTTGCTAGAATTGTTGGTTAATTGACATGTGTTTACCCTTTTGTATGTCTTTGATGAAAATGTTTTTTTTTTCTTTTTTTTGGCGGAATCTGTATCGTAGGATTAAGGGAAACAATCATGTTTAAATTCTAGGAAAGGGTTTGTTAATCAGTTATGTATATTTTTGTTTGTCGATGTCTTGATGAGCTATTACTGAAGTTTAAGGAAAAATGCCTCCCAATGAAAAAGTAGCTTCCAATATTAAGCGGTGCTTGTAGTTTCTATGAAGTTTAATACGAAGTATTGTTTTTGTATCTTTTCTTTGAGCGGGGGTGGGGTGCCATCTCGCAATCATCTGTGCATTGAGTTTCTTTGTTAGTTAGTTGTCTGATGTTTATAGATGGTTTTGATCCTTTAATGGGTTGCGAACTTGGCGACTGCAGTGGTAGGAGGATGATTACATAGTTTAAGTTTATTTTGATGTGATGTAAAACATTAACACATTGATTGAAGCTAAAATTTTCTTTTAGTTTGTTTAAGATTTAAACATTATCTGTGAGTTTGTGGCTAGTTAAGTTAGGCATCATACTTAAAATGTGGAGGTAGCCCAAATTATCTGAATTTCTTGACACATAATTAGTGACTTACGTAGTATATGAATGGTGTAATAACTATCTGCTGTGTTTGATCTCGACCAACAAATTTCCATTTTCTAAAATAAAAAAGATGCCATTGTTAAGTATGAAATGTGGACTCTGACCAGGCTTGGAATAAACCATTCTTCCGGTGAAGAGTTTGATTAAAAACCTACTCTCTTTTTTTCCACCTTTTTTCATATTGCTTTCTGGAGTGTCATCAATGATCATTTTCAAATTACCCCGGGTGAAACACAAGTTGTGGTGTTATCTCATATGGATGTATTGGTACGTGTTTGTGGTTGTATAAAGTCATGGATTGATTGCAGTACATCAAATGACTTCTCATGATATATAAGAGGTTTTGGTGGTTGGCATGTGTATAGTATGGTACATTCCTTTGGGTAATATATTTTTTCTCTAGGAGGGTGGGGGTTTAAAATTTATGCGAGGCATTTACATGTCATTAGGATTCTTATCATGCAAAAAGTTAATCAGATACTGCTACTAGAGCTAGTAAAAACAGCGTAGTAGATTTTTGGTATCATTTTCTATAGGGTTTTGATGACTGTTGTATCTCTAAAAGGCGATTTGGATAAGCCAAGATCACATATTTTATTGATGTTAACAAGTAATGACAAGCCTAAATAAGGAAAATCAATCTTTTAAGACTAACAACTCTGTAAAGACTAAGCTTTAAGCACGTGTGTGCATCAAGCTGAAATTTAGCATCCGGCTTTTTGTCCTTAACTAGAATCCAGAGAAATGCATTAATAGTGTTATTTCCTGTTAGACTGCGTGATATGAAATGCAACTGGTTGGTTCATTTTTGAGTCAAATGAGTAACATTGCAATTAATAAATAGCTTATCAATTTAGATCTTGTAACTATACAATGCACTTTCCTTGACGCATTTATGTTATTCAGTCTAATGATGAATGTATCTGATTTATTAGCAGGGAATGGGTAGCTTATCAACTTCAGCAGAAGATGTGTGCAGCAACCCCTCAATTTGTAATCCTAGTAAGTCTTGCTTTTAATCATACCACCCATGCAGAAGCTTAGCATTTATCCTAGTGAATAACTCTTTAATATTCTGATGGCACTACACTATCTGGTGAGAGTCATCTGCAACCACCACAGTAAGTAGGGTTATGGAAGCTTGTATGGTTGTATTATTAACAGCCTAACACCCTTGAAAGTGGTTCTCACTTTTGTTTGAAGGGACGAGAAATGTGTTAGATTAATAATTTGAAGGTTGTTGGATGTATGGCTCATTTTGCAGGTTCTTTATCAATACTAATAACTTCAATCAAATTAATTTTGGGGGTGTGTGTGTCATTTCATGCACCTCTTTAGTTCAAATTAAGAGTAAATGTGAGATTTAATAACTAGAGTTCAACCCTTAGCCTACACGTAGGGTTTCTAATCCCATTCGCTGCCCTAGCTTTCATGTCTAATTGTTAGTATTGGTCCTTGTTTTGTCAAACCAATTTCAAGTCCCTTTAATTGGTTTTTGAGCTTGTATTTTTCTGTAATGGGGTGGAATGAGAAGGACGAGGTGCTTGAGAGTAAGGTTTGACACACAAATATATCCTGGTGGAATATGGTGTTCATTCCGAGTTATTAATAACCAGGGGAGATATTCTTCCATGTGAGCAAATCATTAGAAAATAATATATAGTAACATGGAGATGATCTAACCCCAGCCATTATCTTTCATCTCTCATTTTCATGTCAAACCTCGTTGGTTAATGGTTAAAGATAGGACATTCAGTATCCCAATTTGAAGTCCCTTTTACTGATTTTGAGCTTTTTTAAGCATCCTCATTATAGATTCCACTAATTGATATTCCATCAGTGTCTTTTTACTACTAACTCGAGCACAAATGAACAATTGGAGAGAAATAGTATACTCAATAAAGGTATGACGGGACAAAAAGATAAATGGCTCAAATAAATAGAGACAAAGGATATGCTTAAGACTCAGGTATAATACACATCTTTATCATTGAAAAGTAAAAAAGCATACCTTCAACATAGTGGGTCAAAACAACCCTAAAAAAATTGAACAGAAGAACGTCCTAATAAAGTTTCAAAAGGCTGAGCTATAGTAATTCTTTTCCTTTATATACCATATCAGGGGAGATATTATCTCATTTACGGGCATATCAAGGTATGATTTATTTCCTTTCATATGTGGGAACACCAAGATCATTTTAAAACAAATAATATTAAAAAATGATTTGGATAAAAAAAAAGGGCCTAACCCTAGTTCTCTCACTCTATATAAAGAGTCTCTGGTCCCTTATTCTGCATTCACTCTCCAACAAAACTTATTATAACATACTCTCATCAATAGAGAAAATATTTTCTGGGATTTAAGAGAGAGTAAGAAGGGGGAAATCACCTTCGCTCAATGAGGAAGAGAAAACAAAAGCTTTGTAATGGCAATGAAACCGATCCATTTCCATCAAGTCAGTAAATTACCTGAAATTAAGGGGGGAGATCAATGACTTGAAAAGTTCAAGTTTGTTAGTTTGGGAGGCACGTTATCTTCAATTATTTTGTTACCAAACTAACAAGCAAAGGAACTTTTTAAAATTTGGTGGAAGTTATGTGCCATTGTCACTATCATTTATGTGACAGTACACATTGATCTACTTCTCTTCTTTGATCCCTATGTGTCATCTTCTTGAGCCACTTCATATGTGCTTGAAGATACAAACCCTAATTTTTTCTTCTTTGTGCTAGCATTACCACACGCCTCCTCTCTTCATTCACACTATGAATTGCATAAAATGGTTGTATGGCTTAAACTCCTAGGCAAAAGTTTTCCGTGGACTAAGTTTTATTGGTGCTAATATCTATCATTCCTCAATCTGTTAAATAATGAGTACTCTAAAAAGTATTTCGACGTTACGATATAATAAGGGCTAAAAGTGATTGTCGTTAACTCTTGCAAAATCTACCTTCATTGGTAATCTCGGATGGAATTAAGCTCTCACCAAGATGTGATTGGTCACTTTTATGTAATCTCAAGCTTCTTGGTCGCCTTGCCCCTACTGTTTTTAACAATTTAGGAAATGTTTGGAAATGGCTGTATAAAATGTGTTGCATACTTGTATATGATATATTGATGAATAGCTTTGTAATTTGTCATATGTACCTTGAATCAAGTTAAGTAAGCTTTATTACTGATTTCGAAATAATATGATCAATGTTATCATTGGTTTTAGACTCTTGTATTTATTTTGTGCTCTGAGATGGGATGTTCTTTTGCTATCTCAAGCTGGAGTTTTATCTTACTCCCTCCGTTTCTAAAGGATTGCCCAAACAACATTTTTCACTTTTTTAAGAAAGAAGGCAAAAGAAAAGCAAGTGGGTTGATAGTTTTGTATTTTGCTAATATAAACAATAGAATGTGAGAGGAAACATATGAGGATCACATCCTATAAATGGTATGGGGTAAACTCAAAGAGTCGGACCAAAAAGGAAATTGGGGCGATCTTTTAGGGACGGAGGCAATATTATGTACTCCCTCCGTATTTTAAAAAGAGATACACTTTCCTTAAACGGCCGTATTTTAAAAAGAGATACACATTTTCTTTTTTGACATGTTTTGGTCCCCACTTCCAATATATTAATATTCTCTCTTTCTCGTGGTCTTCACACTTACTCATATCATCCTTTTACTATAATAAAATAATTTACCCATTACTCCACTTCCATCTTATTTTAATAAATTCAACTCACTCTACTAAAACCACGTGCCGGTCAAAGTGTATCTCTTTTTAAAATACGGAGAGAGTACTACGCATATTACAAAACTAGGTAACACTCGAGATATGCCCCGTCTCCTTAATTAAATAATAAAAACTTGGGCATTATTTAAATCATTAATTTTCAACACAATTATTTAGAAAATGTGCATGAGTTAATTTAGATCTAATCTTCAATGCAAATATTTATTGATTATTAATATTGACTAACCCTACATTGTTAACATTTCTAAAACAATCATTTTTAAGTCTTAATGTGAAATTTAATAGTACTACCTATGGTTTTTTTATTTGTTCCACTTTGACTCGACACATTTGGCAAGTTGTCAACACACACCTTTAACCATTAATAATTTTAATGATCTATTCGTAAAAATTATAATAGTTGCTATTTTAAAATAGACGTTGCGACAAATTTATTAACATTTTATATTGTTACATGACAAGTTGATGTGTCATATGACTCATATGTAGAGTACGTGAAAAGAGATTTGACCACATATAAGTTTGACGGATTTCCATCGTAAAACCAATTGGTAATAGGTGGAGTAGTCCACCAATCTTATATGTTAGTCAATCTCTCTTTATTTCTCCAATATGGGATAATTAGTCCAATGCTCTCACATGAGTATTATATCCTTAACATCACACGTCGTTTTCTTATTTATTATTGATCTCAGTTAATTATAAATGCACCACTAGTGGAAAAAGAATTAAATGCTTCAAGAGTATGTTGTTGTTTGCATTGAAGCATAGAAAATTAAAAGATCTAAAAGGAATAATGAGTAGCTTCTGTTGCACTCCGTATAACAAACTGAAGCAAGTTATGTAATTACTAAATTATAATCTGCTGGTTTTTAATGACTGCAAATAAGTCTCCTGATTGTTCCCACCCTTGAACAATGACTTGTCCTCCTCCTACCTTGCCACTTCCTCTCTTGCTCATCTTCAATTATTAACCAACTTTACAAAATATTAGGTTCCAGAAATTCTTGAGGAAACCAAATAGTCGACATGAAAATATGGTGGATTGGTGGAGGCTATTGCTTCTATTGACCTGACCTCTTTCTAGTTATGCCCATAGTCACTTATGTTGGAGTTTTAGTCAATGTAAATCCTGTTTGTGTCATGCTACACAGTGATTTGCTAAAGTTTGTTGATGTTGTGTCGTTGTTGGAACTTCGAAGAGATCGAATTATCGAATGTAATGAAGGTAATTTGTGACATATTAAAGGAGGCTGATTATTATTGATGATTTGAAAATTGCAGATATTAAAAAGAATATTCAAGCTAGCTTTCCATAGGCTTGCCGCTTGATTCTCTTCTAATTGAAGACTCAATAACTTTCATCATGATATCCTTCTCTCTAATCTCCACTTTTATAGAGGATCCCTCTTTTCTGCTTTAACTAACTCCAATCTAACAAACTAATTATGAACTGCCATGTGAAACAATAATATATTGCAAACATCAAGTAATTTTTGCATTGAGCTATTGAACTTGTTTTCATTACTTCCTAATTTTCTCTGTTAAATGATAATTACAACACTTCCTTTTAAGGAGGTTTTTATTGCAAATTACCTTATTTCTGTCTATCTCTCTCCCCTCATCATGTGACCTCCTTCATCCTGACACATTGTAACTTGCAAGTACTTGGAAGTTGGAACAAAGGAAGTATAAATTAGTGGCGACACCAGCCTAATAACTGCTTTGCAAAATATGATCTCAACAAGATAGAGTAGGTTAAAGCTATTCAATTCTTCTAGTCCATTAAACTTGTATATATGTGTAACTGATATGAGTGATATCTTTGTCCTGTTAACTGTTGCAGAGCGTAATTCTAGAAGCTAGCTTGTCATCAGTAACTTTTCAACCACTTTCAGCAGACATTACTGATGTTATCACCATTCATTAATCACTATGGAAATTCTCATGGAGGTATAATTCTGTATTCATCTTTCTCCCTAGTGAACTAATATCAATCTGTTTCATTCATGTTCTTAATTTACTTTAGCATACTGCTCATTCAAGATTGAAGATCTATGTCAGAAAATAAGAAAAATATTTCAAGACTGAGGGTTCAAATTTACATGCACCTTATGATTTATTATTTCCTTCAATCCTACTTCCTCCGTTCCGCAATAGATGCATCGTTTCTCTTTTGAACACTATTCATTAACTAATTTTTACAATTATTCTTTCACAATATGTAAAAACGAACATAGTCAAGTGAGATCTTGTTACATTCGTATCAATGTGAGGATTCCAAGTATCAAGTTTTTATTATTTTTACTTACACGCAATTAGAGATATTAATGTTCAAAGAAGCATGTTGGGATACGTGAAAAAAAAATGATGCATCTATTGCGAAACAGAGGAAGTATTTAGTGAGTATATTTATCCAAAATATACATGTAATTGTTTGCTTATCAATACAAATTTGGTAATACCTATACAACATTAGTATCATTTTATAACCTATTGTACATATTCAATGCTACCTCAATTCGAATTTCACTAAGTTTAAGTAATAATCAAGTATATGTAAAAATTGAGAAAATGTCCTATATTTCATATCAAACGCATAAAATCGTTAAAATCAGGTTCTTTAGTATTTTCAATGAGATGAACCCATTATTCTGTTATGGTCAATGTGAATAGAGTTCTAGATGGATCAGTAACGTTTGTATAGTTTCCAGTTTTACGATTCTTGCTTTCTTATAAGCATCCTTTCTTATTAAGGAAATTCATTGCATGAACGGATGGTACTTTTTTAAACAAAAATGGTACTTTTTTTAACTGAATGGTACTTTTTTTTACAGAATGGTACTTTTTTAACATAAATGGTACTTCCTTTTTTGTCTTTTAGCTATTTGTCTTTTAGCTGATATGTGTGTTGCCACACATATCTGATATCCGAAAAAACAACCTCCATGTTAGGTGAATTAGAATCATACTTAATCAATTTATGAGTTATTTGTACCATACAACACACAGGGCTCTGTAAGTTAGTTATGGTGGAAGATGAGTGCTCGAACCTAGTGTTACTTTTCCCCGAAACCTGAGAGAATGTAATCTACGAAGCAACGTAACTATCAGGGAAAGCAATTATGTGTTGAGAACATGGAGCCATTATGGTGTTGATTAGCTACGGCAGAGTCTTGGTGGATAAGTTGAATGATAATAGTAGATGGACGAACTTATGTTGTCAGCATGTAATCACATCTCTTGGTGTTTTTGTTGGGTTGTTCATGGTCCTAAGGTCATAAACCAAATATCTGTTGTTTTCCAAATCTGTTTTATTTGCTTCAAGTGTTAAGGGTTGGTAGCTCAAGTAGTTCTCTTTTACCGGAGAAAACAAGAGAAATTCGATACCATGCACCTTAGTTTGTGTTTAGATTAAGATATATCAAATGAGATTTTTATGGTTAAGATTTAAAATGCAACATAGAGGACCTTAACGTGGACCCTGAGGCGAATTAACCATCCGTTCTGCTAGACTTCGTGACTTCGTCTCTCATTGTTAGTGCAACCCTTCTTTACTACTACCTCCGTTTCATAAAGATCTTTACGGTTACTATTTGCACAGTGATAAGAGTAGAAAACTTGGTTGAATATATTAAAATATGGATAAAGCAAGAGAAATGTGTAAAAATGTAGGTGGGTGTAAGAAAAAAAATGAATAAAGTAATAGAAAGTGAGTGAAAAATTGTAAATATTGTAGGGTAAGAAGGGTAAGGTAGTAAACTTTTATGTACAAAAATAGAATAAACTTTTATGTACATTATGAAACGGACTAAAACGGAAAGTGTAAAGATCATTTTGAAACGGAGGTAGTAATAGTTTAATGGTTATAGCTGGTTTATTTTGCATCTCCATTTATGGCTATGCCCTTACAAAAAAAATTGAAACTTTTTTAAGGTTGAATAACCCAATGGACTAATGGTTTTTTCATATCTTTGATTACCACATCAGAGGAGATACTCTTCCATAATGGTATGATTATTTTCCTTAAGTATATAGGAATATCAAGATTTTTTTTGAAAAATCAATAACAAAAATAATTAATTAGATGAAAAACAAAGGCTTAACTCTAGTCCTCTAACTCTGTATAAAGAGTCTCTGGTCCCTTATTTCTCCATTCACCCACCTATAAAAATCAGTATACCCTTGTTAGGGTAGAATAGAGAACGTACAACTTTGTGAAAGATCTAAGAGAGAAAGAAAGGGGAAATCACCTCCCCGGCATGAGGAAAAGAAAACGAAAGATCTATAGTGGAACTGTATCTGTTCCATTTCCATCAAGTCAGTAAATTACCTGATATAGGTAACGTCATATCTATTTTTGTGATATTCGCACTTTTAAGTTTCTTTTACATATTGTCGAAAACATAGTGTAATTTTGTACATTCAACATGTATGCATGTTGTTCTGGTTGTGTTTATATCGATCTTAGTTTCTGTAGGTGGGTGAATACTTCAATAGAATGATGAAGTTTCTGTAGTTAATATAGTTTGCACACATTTTGACAGCATGCAGGCTAAGGAACTCCAGAAGTGACGCAAACGGTGGATAGAACCATCGTATGCATGATAAAACTCAGATATTACAAGATGAGATTTATCACTTTGTGTTTTATGGCTTCTGCAAGGTTTCTTTCCTAATGGCATTCTTGAGTTTTGTGTTTGATATATCGAGAAATAGCTTTGTGCAAGAGATTGTCCGGAAAATGATGAACACTTGAACAACCGAGATGATCTGTGCCCTTGATCATCAAATGTAGTTTTATTGCCAAGTTTTTCTATGGTCTGGCTGATTCTCGAGTTTTAGTGCTACAGCTTCTTGGCTTCTTGCCCATTTTCCATTTGCAATTTCAAAAAGGCTGGAAATGGCTTCATAAAATGTGTAACATATATCAATAAATAGCTTGATATTTGGTCATATGTATCATAAATCTTGTAAAGTAAACTCTAGTATTGACCGTGATCTTGTAAAGTGATCTTTATTATTGATCGTGATCTTGTAAAGTGAACTCTGGTATTGACTGTGATCTTGTAAAGTGATCTCCAATGACCGTGATCTTGTAAAGTAAACTCTATTATTGACCGTCGTCTTGTAAAGTGAACTTTATTATTGACTGTGAAAGTTTACGATCAATGTTTCGGTTTAATTAAGCAATGTACAAGAAGAAAAAAAAGAGCATTCGCTTATTAATCTATAACTTTTGTTAAACTATAGATAATATTATTGATATGAGATATTATAACTTAACAGATTAATCATAACTTGGTTACATCATTGGTTTATATTGGAGACCATAACACAATTATAATAGGTTTAGTACTCTATTAAATTCTTAAACTAACACAATTCTAGTTTCCTAAACATACTAGGCAATGCTGAGAGAAGTGGTGGTGGAGTGCGACAACAAGACAGTTGTGGATCTGATCAATGGTGCTCACAGAGATGGATTGCAGCTGGGAATTATCGCTCGAGAAATCAAAACTTTAGCAAGTAGTTTTGATAGTGCCAAGTTCACTCATGTTTTTAGAGAGGTCAATTCAGCGGCACATACTATGGCTCACCTAAGCCCACCCGATTTCAACACAAGAGTGTGGATAAGGGATTGTCCAAGTATCTTAGATGATTTAATTGCTTCCGATTTTTGTTTAATTAATAAAGTAAACTAGCGGTACCGTCCGTTTTCCCTCAAAAAAAAAAAAAAAGAACATACTAGAACCCTAGATATACCATAACTCTAACAATTTTTAATATGATTGTTTTAAAATGTAAGATCTAATTTTCATTGCAAACATTTATTCATTCCCATGAGAACCTTGTTTATACGAGTTTTATGAATACAGTCAAAGTTTTGATACTAACTAGTTGTTGGACCGTGCGCTAACGCGCACGATCCCCCAAGGTATACAAACTTATTTTGCATAAGTGTTACGTAAAAGAATATATGTCATTTACAAGTTTACGTTAATCCTAGATTAGCAATGCTAAAGTTCTATTTGCATGTAATTGATAATACGAAATCATAAATATGTTTACAACATTAGTGTCATTGATATTGTAGCATTCCACAAGCAACATTAAAATCACTACAATTGTTATTGTAGCATTCCACGGGCAACATTAGCAACGTGCCTCTATATTAATGAAGCTATTTAATGAGGAAAGGCATAAATTTTACAACCCGTCATTAGAAAACCAATAAAGAATCACAAAAACCTCTAATTATATTAACACAAGGTCGCATCTTCAATCGTGACAACATTAATAAGGCAAAGGTTATAACCGTAAGTACTCTATTCTTAAGGAAAAGACAAAAATATAAACATGAAGGAAATTGGGGATAATTCAGGTAATTCAGTATTGTGTAGTAACCAAAGTATGAGACTTTATAAGTGTTAGGATATGGAATTTAAACTCTTGATACTACTCTCTTCGATAGGGAATAATCGTCCCAGTATGACCGTCACAGAGTTTAAGGCAATTTAATTGACTTATTATTTAATTAGGTGGAAGTTAACAGTGGGGTAAATTTTGATTTAGTTAGTGGGAAATGTGTGGGATCTTCAATTTTTTAGATATATTAGGAATATATGTGAGACTTTAGGTAAATGAGAGAAATAATATAAAATTAGAAAATACCATTGGTAGAAACGAGTCAAGTATTCAGAGACGACTTTTTATAAGGAAAGTGCGGCGAGTATTCCGAAATAGGGAGTAACACGGACTCACGGAGTACTCCGCATATGTTAAGCCGGAAATACATAATGCTATTTTAGTAACTTTGCCGCTTATCCCGTTTATATTATCACAACTTTTACAAAAGGTCTTGCGCGCACTAGGTGTACAATAAATTTATTGTACACCAAGATAACTTTTACCCAATTTTTTGTAACTTTAACCTAGTTTTGATTAACTTTTATATTAATAATAAAAAAGTTGACAGATAAACTTTTTAAAAGGTTAAATGATTAATTTTATACATTATTTGTCATTTTAAAGAAATAAGTTTTACTAAAATTAAAAAAATTATCACTAAAAAATACATAACTTTTACATATATAAGCTTAACTTTTAAGCATTTTGAGTTAACTTTTACTCCGATATACAATATTTATTGTACACCCATTGTAAATAAGAATTTGTGCAACTTTTATTTATCCTATTCTAAAATTCTCTATTTTATATCTCTCTTACATTTTTTTTTCCTCACATAGTCATATCAAACGCCCTCCGTATAATTTGAGAAGTTTATTCAATGATTCAAAGAAGAAAGGGTAAAACCAATTTAACACATTATGATAAGCTAAGTGACAATGTACTTGAATATGACATGCCGGACATTCAATTCACCATTTAAGCTCAATGAGGATCAATACTTCCTTCATTTTAAAATAGTTTTATCGTTTTAACTTTTATGTTTGCCAACGCATAATTTTCACCATCAATATTAATAACTAAAAAATTAAAAACAAATTGACGTATTTAAAGTATACATTAAGAAAACCTCAATAATATTTTACGTGTTATGAATAAACAGGAGAGATAAGAGAGAGAATAGGGTTGTGTTTATTATTCCATATAATACTGGGTATATATAGGATACAATAGTTAGGGTTTGACTGAACCCTAGAATATTCCGGAAATACTAATGGGGGTATAATGGGCATCCATATTATATTTCATAACACTCCCCCTTGGATGTCCATTATACAAAAATAAAATTTCTCTCTTAAAATAAAATATTTCCTAATGCGCGAACGATGCTACCTCATTAAAAACCTTGCCAGGAAAATCCAGTGGGAAAAAAACCATGGTTAAGGGAAAAAGAGTGCAGCGCGCATCTACTCCCCCTCATGATTACATAACTTGAGATCTTTGATACGACGCAATCCAATCTGGTAAACTAATTTCTTGAAAGTAGCAGTTGGAAGCGCCTTGGTAAATAGGTCTGCCAAATTTTCACTTGAACGAATCTGCAGAACCTGTACATCACCATTCTTTGATGTATCCATCCTTAAGCTGTGCAACGCATGCTGCATTATCTTCATACATAACTGTTGGAGCTTCTTTCCATGTGGATATGCCACAATCTTCTCGTATATGTTGAATTACAGACCTTAACCATACACATTCACGACTAGCTTCGTGGATAGCTAAAATTTCTGCATGGTTAGAATAAGTAGCTGCAATAGTTTGCTTCATGGAACGCCAAGAAATGGCAGTACCACCACATGTAAAAACATATCCTGTATTTTCAAACGTTCACTTGTATGCACTAGGTGAGTATTTATATCACCAGACTTTTGACAATAATACCTGAAATAAATATATTTTCTTGTACATAATATTTCAAAATGTATCCTTAAATATTGGACATATATAAACCTTCTTCTGGAGGTTATAAGTAGTAGTAATCATCAATGTTGATCAAAATTTATCTAGTCATACTTTCATGATAATACATGATAAATAATAATATCACTGTCCAACTAAGGGTATAGTGTAATTTATGGTTCTTCTAGACCATAAAATAAACTCAATGTAAGGGCATTACATACTCTTATCTTAAAATTTTGAATCAACTCATATTTGTACAAGAATTCTTCCGTAAATAAACTAATATGTATATTTCATAATTCTCAAGTACTCAAACTATTGGTTGAGACGACAGTTCAAAAACACTCTTCAAGAGTTTAGATAATATTTGATCAATGTTATGACATTCATATGTAAAACTTAAAGGGCTAGATGTGTAAGAACATCATGTATAAGTTCTTCAGGAACTCTTCTTATTGCATGATTCATAACATGCTATTAAATCAATATTATATATATACTTCTTTCGGAACTATTCGCCCATTGGAGTAAGAAACTCCTCTTATAATATTAATAAAGTTGCAAATCCGTCTTACCATTCTTTGGATGCATATTCATATATAACATCATAATAATTTTGAAACATATATAACTTGATAAATGAAAATCAATCATGATAAAACAAAAAACAAACTAAATGTATAATGAATGATGCATTTACATATTAACTACACATGTATATGAATATGACTCAAAATGCAAAACACTGTACAGTGTGGATATTTTAAATCCATATCTTGTTGGACTTCAGGTCCATGAGCTCATTTAATCATTATAGTTATGTCTACGTCGAAATAGACATAGATTTACGATCCCCTATTCAAAATCCATTATTTTTCGCATATGCATTATATTTCGGTTCCATCATATACCGGTATCATCAAAATTCTTCAAACATATATTGTGCATGCTATTCATTAATGATATCTGAATACTTATTCAATAGGTACCATTCATCTTTTCTCATGGGTCATCTATTATAGTTCAGATATCTATACCACTTCAAGGGTATTTCATACACTATATAATAGTGTTTTCTTTCTTTTCAGAAATATTATCAACTGCATTATCTTGCCTTTTCATATAAATAATTTTGTAACTCATCACTATGTTGGAACCATATATATTATCTACACTTCAGGTGTAGAGATTTAAATAAATATTGGCAAGATATATTTCTCAACACTTACTATGTCTAACATCGAGCACTATGACTAACATATACATTTATGTCTCTAGACATGTAAAACTTAACATAATTAAGTCATAGATATTTATGTCCAAACATACTTCGATGACATATAGTTGGCATTTACACTTACTCATATGGGGATCAATATATTATCATTCAATTTTGCCAACTTATTCTAGTTCGTCTCCCCCTAAGTTGGGAAAATATTTTCAATATATTATGGGGTATAAAATCATTCACCAACTGGTAATACACTTTTCAACGTGTATTTTAATAAATGTTTCATACTTTCGTTCTCTTCTGGAGATTAACATTGATCATGGGGAGTAGATACACTGTGCAGTTGTATTTTTTCATATTTTCTCATTTCGTGCTGACATATGATTGCCCCAATCAAGAGATTTACGATATTTAAATCAATCACAAAAAACTTGTAAACTTCTTGGTGATCTTCAAGTCACTTACTATCATTTTTGGTGAACTTCGGGTCACTTATTATCATGTTTCATTTTTTTTTGTAAACTAGCTTCTTGGTGATCTTCAAGTCACTTACTATCATTTTTGGTGAATTTCGGGTCACTTACTATCATGTTTCATTTTTTGTAAACTTCTTGGTTATATTCAAGTCACCTACTATCATTCTGGTGAACTTCAGGTCACTTACTATCATGGTGAACTTCATATCACCTATCATTATAAAAGTTTTCAAAGCTATTAATATCTCTTGTATTTATTTTCTCAATCGATTCATTATAACTTTTCGATTGAAATACAACTCAACCTCATCAATATGTCTTGCCTTTGAATATATACACACTACTACAGAAAATCTATTTAACAGCGCTTGTTTTGGCATTTAACAGCGCTTCTACAAGCGCTGTTAATCGCCCCGCTGTTAAAACAAAAAAGCACATTTAACAGCGCTTGCTATAAGCGCTGTAAAAGGTCCCTTTAGGAATATTCAAATGATTCTTTTACAGCACATTTTAAGCGCTGTTAAAGGTATGCTGTTAAAGTTTTGCCGCCAACTTTAAATTATTATATAATAGCGGATGTCTTAGAAGCGCTGTTAAAGTAATTTTTAAAAAAACAAAAAAAAAATTTGTTTGCTGTACAATATTTTTCATTTTATGATACCACAAAACTATAAATAGTTCATTATAAGAGATATGAATAATATAGTAAATAGTTAAATATTAATTCCAAACCTCCAATACATGTATTTTTGAAATTGTGACTATTATATAACAGATTACATAAATTTATTCTAAAATAAGCACACAAACATTAAATTACGCAAAAATGTAATGTATCTACTATACATTTGTTGAACAAGATGCAAAAAGTAATCCTACAACACAAGTAATTCTACGGCACAAGTGCATAAGAAACAAAGTGTCTTCAACGTCACCCTTTTCAGCTAGATGCGGAAAGTAATCCTACAAACACAAGTGCATAAGAAACAAAGTTACAAAATAATTATTAAATTGATAAACATATGATGATATTAAAAATGCATTTACCACGACTTGCTCAAATCGAGCATATCCTCTACGAGTACGCTTCAAATGATATAAAAGTCCCTCTGCAGACTTTTTCACGGCATCACTCTTCTTCTGATAAACAATAAACAGAGTAAAGTTAATTGCAACGTCCCAACAGAATGAGAGCACAGAATGAAATCATTTTTCTGTCAACTGATATAATGCAATTTACAGTAAAACATACTGTAATGAGTGCAACATTATATAAACCATACAAACTAAAGATCCACCATGCCGCAGTTGCGATCACTTATATACATTCATTTTTAGATTCGACCAATTCCATACAGCAAATAAAAGAAACAAGCACACTCCCTGATCACCTTAAAGTTTCACTGACACATATGACAACTCCAACATACAACTCAGTATGCTAAGAAGCTTCAATCCCACTTCTTAGTTAAACATGATTCAGAAAAAAAAAAAAAAAAAAAAAAAAAAGAGGATATTTACAGGAATAATATACATTGGTTGAATCAGCCACCGCGAGATTAAATTGTGAAAATCACATACATGCAGGAACTTACTGTCCCAAGTCATTTAAAGTCAATGAGAAAATGGGAACAACCCTTTCGGTAAGTAATAATGTAATAGTCTAATAGAGTTTCTGATCTATGGAGTATACCTCCTTTTTCCAATTAAATTTAGACCTCTGAAATGTGGTAATGTACCTATATTTGCTTAGCCACTATCAACTGTGATTCCGCTTATCATTCATGCCTAAATAATTATTGTTTGTACCTTCAAACTTTCAGAAGTCGAAGAAATGTATAGGGACTTTGCTGCCAGGCAGGTCTTCCTGTGTTTTATTCTTTTGTAATTGAGCTAAGCCTTCAGATTATGATAATGCTTTGTATTATTTTTGGCAAATAAGGAGTATTATTACCAAAAGAGAGATAATTACAGCAGTTCACCAATACAACGAACCACCTTAGACTGAAAAGAAGGATCACTCACCAACAGGGTGGTGTCCCCCCAAAGTCACTACCTAAGAAACACAAATCTCATTTTCTCAGTGCACCTACAGGCTACATGGAAAATAATTCTAGAAACAATAACACTACAACTGCCTAGCTTATTGCTGAAGACTTTAGCATTCCTGTGGAGCCAAATGTGATAATGCTTTATATTGGTTGCATGGAATTTGACTAAGTGACTGCTGGTGCTTGCAGATTATATCCCATCAAGTATCAAAAGATAGAAATCATCAAATGGATGAATAAAATTCTCAGTTCTTCAAAAGACTAACACTACAACAACTAACTACAATCAGTCAATGACAAAAACACATCTAACATCAGTAGGACGATGGGAGAATGGTCATCTCATCACCAACCCCCTTTTCAGACTGAGTTGTCTTTCAATTTTCTAACATCAATAAGCATTTTTTAAGGCGCTTTAGTAGAGCATTTCGCTAGTAAAATTCTTAAAGAGGTGTGATTTAGGAAAATTTTACTTTGAAATCTCTTACTTCAGTGCCTTGTTTTCTAAAACTGTCTTTTAAATTTGCTATATGGCTTCCAAATTTTTTTAGTGGGATTTTCTACGAAAAACAAGAAAACATACTTTATAAAAACAAATATGAACTATATAAAAACTTGATCATAGAGCCCTTCGATTCATAATCTAAACTCAATAATTCATAAACCAAATAAAGAATTAGAAAGAAAAGAAATAACATTCACAAACTTCATCTATGGCAGAATTACAATTCCCAAAATGAGTCGAAGCTCAACTCTAGGAAAAAAGCTCATAAATTATAAATCTGATTAGCATGCTTCTATTTGTTATGATTAATGAAGTACCAAAATAAGACTCAAAACTCCAAACAACTTCTAATCTGCAGTAGTCAAAATGTTTGATCGATATATACCAACGAATGATGATCAACCAAAAATGTACTCAACTAAAGAAAATATAAAATGGATCCAACTATTAAAGATATTAAGTTGCAAACTAAAATGCATCTCTTCCAAGTACATCACTTAATTAACGGTTAAATGACACTATTCTAAGTATCTAACTCAAATAAACTTTTACACAATGTGCAGGCCCCATGTTCAGCAGACCAAGGAATGATCAAACATACAGAATGTAACCGACCTTCTCTATTACATGCCCACTGTCGATTTTCCAATGTAGAAATAGTCTCCTGCATCTTAGTGAGCATAACAAGTTGCCAGTCGTGGTATAACAATGCCCCTAGTCATGTTATTTTACTATTAAGGAGTAATTATAATATAATAGTTTGATCAATCACGATATAGACATATCAGATCTTATTTTGGACAGAATAATTAAACAAAATATATTGGCCACAAGCTAATCACAACCCGAAAATAGGAGGCAAAGGTGAATGAATTCATACCTCATCATATCCGGGTATAAGATATAACCGGAAAGAGAAAATGACTCCTTGAGCTTTTGTTGAGATGCCTTTACAGAAACACCATTGCCGTCTTTAACAACCTTAGCCTATACTAAAGGATATAATAAAGCAAGTTAGCTTCTTTTCATATTATAGAATAAAAGGTCCAATGAAGAACGAAAGTGTACCTCTTCCTTGAAGTTTAAGTTGAAGGTCTTATTTAGTTGTCTTTACTGTAGAGCTCAGTTGCAGCAACAGCCATTCCAATGACCACCATGCTGTTGTATCGAGCTTTATGAACGACAGTCTTCAGAAACTGAAGACATCCCTTATTCTCCTGTAAATTCAAAGAAAACACATGAAAATATCCCTACGATCTTATCCACATGCAAATTGTACTATGCATCGTGGCAAGTGGCTTACCATGTTTGTATAAATCCATACCATGTCTATAATTATGGTATTACATGTTACGTGCTTGTAAATTTAATTATTATTGAAATCTGGTAAATAGGCAGTCAAGGATAACATGAAACTTTAGACATGAAATGATCCCTGTTGTAAGTTAATGTCTGAAGCTTTAAAATTGACTTGAAAATATACAAGTCAAAGAATGGTTGAAACTGAGTATTTATATGTCTGTATACTATCATAAACAAGCAACCAACCTTAGAATCTCAGTAAATGGCAAGATAGATGATAATTAAGAAAATAATTTTACTTTTAGGTTTATAGTTGTGGTAGAGAAGTAAGGCAACTGATTCGATTTCTTAAGAGACGTTCCTGTTTTTATATTTATTTTTCATGTTCTTCATTAAGCTTTTAACTTTTCATAATTGTTCGATACCATCTGTCTAGTTAATGGAGTAAAGCAGCATGATTTCTTTTTACACAATGATAATGCATACTGGGATCTTTAGAAGTTCTAACTAAATGTCTACAGGATCCAAACATTATGAAGGGAGTAAGGAAGTTGTTCATTTATGAACAAGCTCCACAATCACTTATACAATTATGGCATAGTAACCTGCTACGTGTAGTATTCAAATCTCCTAAGTCCTAACATTAAGTATAGGAGACCAAATGAAAGAAATTTTATTACTGAATAGAATAATATCATTTTCCTGTCATTTTGAGGAAGGAACAGTAAGCAGGGTGTTCTAAGATCTGTTTAGAGTGACGATTCGAAATGCAAAGCTCTCATCCTTAATCCATTATTGTTTTATTTTATGCCTCACAAACAACATAATCGATTAACCGCTTTGTTTAGGTGCATTTCACCAGAGATAACATTTCCCAAATTACAGGGAAACTAATTCAAATCAACAAAATCTAAAATTTGATATCTAAAACAAGTACCAAGAGCTAATTCCTCTCAATTGTAGAAAGCATAATGCATTTTACACAAGAACTAAGCCATGATTTCATCATTTTGACACAATTTCTAGCAAACTCACCAATTATATCCTCAACAAAAATTGCGATCAATCACAAAATGCAAAAATTAACAAATTATAACTGACACAATGTAATTATGTAAACATCATACTACATTAAATCTGAAAGAGAAAAAAGAACCTTAATTAGAGAAAGGAAATTACCCATTCCTAGAGCAGAAAGCTCAACCTGAGAGTGTTGTTGCATATACCTCTGCAAACCAAACCCTAATTAATTCAAAATTTGAGGGAAAACTCGAAAAATATAGTCAATTTTGCTAATAGTGTAGGCGTAATTTCTAACAGTGAGATTTGAGGAGAGAAAAGAAAAGAAAGGAATTGAAGGTTTAATTTAATGAAAGTTTCAAAACCTTGAATCTGAAAATTAATAGAGCAATATCTTAGAACTATACCTCGAGCAGTTTCGCAAGCAACCAAAACTCGTGTTTGAGTTTTATTGTGGAACGAAATTAGGTTGAAGATCTTCGAGTGTTGGAGAAGTTTCTGGGTGGAAATGTGGAATGGTGTAGGCGTGTAAAAGAGTAGAGGAGAGAGAAAGAAGACAGAGGGGAGAGAGAGAGAGGGGAAATGAGAGCAGAAAGAGAAGCGAAGGGAGAGGACAACAGCGCTTGTACCATACGCGGTACAGTATGTATGTACATAAGACATCACCTCTATCCTAAGCGCTATAGTATGTACATTTACGACAGCGCTTGCACGATAAACGCTGTTATATGCTACATTTTATACCTTTAACAGCATTAGGGTGAAAAGCGATGTTAAATTAACGCTGTTAAATGACATTTCTGTAGTAGTGACAACATATGAGGGAATGTCAGATCAGCACATAAAATTTTATTTGATAAGAATTTTCAAATTCTCATAACAGGTGTTCTTAAACCCGGATGGCCTGGATTATCACATCATGCGTATATAATATCATATAAAATATTTCATTCGATAACTGCTGGTTATCTTCTCAAAGTGATCACTATAATTATAGAATACTATAATTTGAACATATTGTGATGTGATATAACGACACAAACCGGTGTCTCAATTATAACGGCAAGACAATTTAAACAAAACTTATGGAAGATAGCTTGTACTCTTCAAGAGTATCCATTACAACTTTGGTACATATCACAAAAGTATACATCTTCAGAATGTAGTATATTACTCATGCTCATAGAGCGAGTCAATAAGACATGATCAAATATTTGTACCAAGTGTAACATATTGTATTATAATCCTGATCATATACTACTAATTTTATTATGTTGAGAGCTATCTCCCCCTTATCCTTGCATGTAAATAAATTTGGTTCGGAGGGCGTGCTACAATGTCTATTAGACATATGTTTTCATTATCTTTATACACCATGTTTATCTATAATTTATTCCCTTGTGATGAGTACTAATAAAGTTCAACAAGATGTTTTGGTGTAATGGGCCCAACTTTTATTTAATATTTTCTTCGCAACCAACCAAAAAATATAAAGTTTGAGTTTGAGTTTTCTCATCATTAACTTTTACCTGATTTTCATCATTTACAATCTCACTTCTGGTGTATTTTGAAATTGCATTCATACTCATTTATTCCTCCATGATTATACTATGTTTTACTTTCACATTCGATCATGACTATTGACATTATATTCACCATTTCTAGCCATCAATTCTCATTCACTTCTGGGAATGATTTACCTAGTTGAACATGATCATAATATTTTTCTTCAAGATTTCGTTACTTTATTCATACACCAAAAGACAATATATACGAACTATTTACAACTTTCTTAAACCTTTCTCAAAGTTATTGTGTCTACAAGACCATACTAGTCCTGTTAGGGGTATAGCATCTTGGAAACACACTTTTAAAACTAATGTAGTTTGTAGGTCATGTTTTCCTTGTACTATTATGAGGGGTTTGTGAGCCTTTCAAGGTCAAATATTCATACTTAATCTACGAACATGTTTTGACTTCTTGCCTTATTTTGTACGTTATTAATGACTTCACAAAAATCAATCTCACAAATGTTCATTTCATCATCAAATACCGTAGTATATTTTTCAAGTAAAATCAAGACCCACAAATTCTATAGTTGATGCTATTATTACAAAATTATTAATGTAAATATTTATAAAGTAATATATATAGAATCGGCATGAAACTTTCACCCTATCAAATAAATGAACTTTATAATATGATTTAGCTAACAATATAGAAATGGATTATGTGATTCATGAAAGATTATATAGGACTGTCTGCTAATATAATCAAGTGTCCCATTTAATACCAAGCTCACAACTTGCTTCATATGCCACGAAATTATAAGATACGCATCATATATGAATAATAAATGATCCAAGGGATAAACATAGGCATGCTCATGTATAAAAAGTGATTAACTTTGACCATGTCGAATTAGATATAATCAAGACTATACATAATAAAGGATCACAGGAAACAACTAACTACCGGTCTAACTTTTTGCTTCCTCGTACACTATGAATTTAGAATATATTCAAGGAGAACAAATAATTACCCATTGTATACGTGGAATTAAAGGCACGTCTCATAATCAAACAATTCGAAATCAAGTAACCTTTTTCCCTATAGAGATATAGCTCTCTAAATACATTATATATACAAAAGTGTATAGGGAACTACTAGATATTCAACTTGAGAAAACACATGGGATAGTTATATATAGTTTTCTTTAAGATCTTATTCTCTTATGTTATTAATTGCTGCAAATACTGGTTTGTTAACCATCACCGGCAAAAAAAATACTACAGAGTACTTCATGAATCATAACCCATTATACATGAAATTGTTTATACCAAGTGATTGACAATAAATGGTATAGAACTATAGACAATTGACCTCATTATTGCATCTAATATTCACACTAATACAGTAACTCAAATAAGAATATTCAAATAAATTGAGAAAACTTCCCTTCTTGTTGAGGTATGAATAGCCCAAAGGATACCGTCATCAATTTTAATGTAATGTAATACATAACAATATAACATCAACCAACATCACTTTCATCCAATATTTACATTGCATAACTGCAACGACTATTTAGAAAGCAAACAAACAATCAAACACATATAAACATATAAGGATAAGAATATAAATTTTTACCGATCCAAAGGTATTTCTTTCTTTGCAAATATGTAGATTATCCTTTGGCTTTTCTTTCTTAAATCACCTGAAATATGCTTTCTCCGTGGTAATCGCGAGTTTTTCCATTATTGTTGCTGCAATTTAATTTTCCAAAGGGATACCCTTTATGTTCAATAAAACACGATGTAACGCACCGATTCATACTCATATCTCAATGAAAATTTTATTTGCTCAGTTGGTTAGAACATGGTGCTGATAACGTGTTATGAATAAACAGGAGAGATAAGAGAGAGAATAGGGTTGTGTCTATTATTCCATATAATACTGGGTATATATAAGATACAATAGTTAGGGTTTGACTGAACCCTAGAATATTCCGAAAATACTAATGGGGTATAATGGGCATCCATATTATATTTCATAACATTACGTACTAATATTTGTTTTTATTTATGAATTATGAGTAGAAAAGTATGCCAAATCAAAATAGGTGAATAGTGCCAAAAATAAAAACTATGCAACGATGCTTTGACAACCATGGGCTCCTTGAGTCCTTGTGCTAGCTCACGACATTCGCGCGCCACGACACACATTCAGCTCACAATCAAAGCCAAAGATGAAGCAGAAAAATGGCACCAATGTTTCGATTAAATCATCCCTTATGATTTCAAGGTAACAATGTCCTGCATCTTTTCACTTTTTCTGTATTTAGTTTATCATTTTTTTTTCCCGAACTTGTTAAGGTTTGGGGTATTCAAGATTTGAATTTTACGCCTAATTATAGCATTTTTTATGAATTGAGGAAATTTAATGGATTATACTGATGGGTTCAAGCGGTCAAATCAAGGGAGTATCAAAAGCAGGATTTTTTAGGGTTAAAATTGAGTTATCCTATACAACTAAAATCTGTGAATTTTGAGTTATAGTTATGTGAAATAAATTGTATTTCTGAGAAATCAACCCTCCGAATCATTTAATTATTGAAGCAAATTTCATGAGATTTGCATAATTTGGAAAGATGAGTGATTCTTATAAATTACAGTGCGTGTCCAGCACCATTTGATATAAACCTGTACTAAAATTGTTGGTTAATTGTCATGTGTTTACCCTTTTGTATGTCTTTGATGAAAATGTTTTTTTTTTTTTTGGCGGAATCTGTATCGTAGGATTAAGGGAAACAATCATGTTTCAATTCGAGGAAAGCGTTTGTTAATCAGGTGTGTATATTTTTGTTTGTCGATGTCTTGATGAGCAATTACTGAACTCTAAGGAAAAATGCCTCTCAATGAAAAAGTAGTTTCCAATATTAAGCGGTGATTTTAGTTTCTATGTAGTTTAATACGAAATATTGTTTTTGTCTCTTTTCTTTTGAGCGGGGGTGGGGTGCCATCTTGCAATCATTTGTGCATTGAGTTTCCTTGTTAGTTAGTTGTCTGATGGTGATAGATGGTTTTGATCCTTTAATGGGTTGCGAACTTGGCGATTGCAGTGGTAGAAGGATGATTACATAGTTTAAGTTTATTTTGAGGTGATAAAAATTAAATGTAACCTTGATTTTCAACAGCCGACATTGGAGTTGATAGTATAAAACACATTGAGTCATTATCATTACGCCATTGCCTCAAAGAGGCTCCCGTAAGAAGCGGGGTAAGGGGGGTCGGACGTACGCAACCTTACCCCTGCAATTACAAAGAGGTTGTTTCCAATTGACCCAAAAGCGATGACGTAACGACAACGGGACGACCATCTTCTACTTCATAGAAAGGAGGCGAAGAGGTATTAAGAGCCATTTTGATTTAGTCCATTACATCCCACAGCCAAAAGAACAAATGAATATTTGGCTCCATCGGAAATGGACAAAACACATTAATTGAAGCTAAAATTTTCTTTTAGTGTGTTTAAGATTTAAACATTAACTGTGAGTTTGTGGCTAGCTAAGTTAGGCAGCATAGTTAAAATGTGGAGGTAGCCCAAATTATCTGAATTTCTTGACACATAATTAGTGACCTATATGAATGGTGTAATAACTATCTGCTGTATTTGATCTCAACCAATGAATTTCCATTCTCTAAAATAAAAAAAGCTGCCATTGTCAAGTATGAAATGTGGACTCTGACCAGGCTTGGAATAAACCATTTTCCACCTTTTTTCATAGTGTTTTCTGGGAGTGTCATCAATGATCATTTTCAAATTACCCCAGGTGAAACACAAGTTATGGTGTTATCTCATATGGATGTATTGGTACATTTTTGGGGTTGTATAGTAAAGTTTGGTACATCCCTTTGGGTAACATATTATTTCTCTAGGAGGAGGGTGGGGGTTTAAAATTTATGCGAGGCATTTACAGGTCATAAGAATTCTTATTATGCAAAAAGTTAATCAGATACTGCTACTAGAGCTAGTAAAACAGCATAGTAGATTTTTGGTATTCATTTTCTATAGGGTGTTGATGACTGTTGTATCTCTAAAAGGCGATTTGGAGAAGATCACATATTTTATTGATGTTAACAAGTAATGACAAGCGTAAATAAGGAAAATCGATATTTTAAGACTAACAACTCTATAAAGCCTAAGCTTTAAGCACGTGTGTGGATCAAGCTGAAATTTAGCATCCAGCTTTTTGTCCTTAACTAGAATCCAGAGGAATGCATTAATAGTGTTATTTCCTGTTAAAATGCGTGATATGACGTTGTCCATTTTCAATGGAGCCAAAGATTCATTTGTTCTTTTGGCTATGGGATGTAATGGACTAAATCAAAATGACTCTTAAAACCTTTTCGTTTCCTTTCCATGAAGTAGAAGATGGTCGTCCCGTTGCGATTCGTTATTTCTTTTGGGTTAATTGGAAATAACCTCTCTGCAATTGCAGTGGTAAGGTTGCGTACATACGACCCCCCTTACCCCGCTTCTTGCGGGAGCCTCTTTGAGGCAATGGGGTAATGATAATGATAATGATGATGAATGCGTGATATGACATGCAATTGGTTGGTCCATTTTTGAGTCAAATGAGTAACCTTGCAATTAATAAATAGCTTATGAATTTAGATCTTGTAACTATATAATGCACTTTCCTTGATGCATTTATGTTAATCAGTCTAATGATGAATGTCACTGCTTTATTAGCAGGGAATGGGTATCTTGTCAACTTCAGCAGAAGATGTGTGCTTTGTAATCCTAGTAAGTCTTGCTTTTAATCATACCACCCATGCAGAAGCTTCGCATTTATCCTAGTGAATATAACTCTTTTAATATTCTGAATGGAACTACACCATCTTGTGAGAGTCATCTGTAACCACCACATTATCTAAAGTAGTGATATGGTTGTAGTATTAATGGCTAACACCCTTGAAAGTGGTTCTCACTTTTGGTTGAAGGGACGAGAAATGTGTTAGTTCGATTAATATTTTGAAGGTTGTTGGATGTAAAGCTCATTTTGCAGGTGAAACCACAAGATATTGTTGCCTTCTTTATCAATACTAATAAATTCAATCAAATTCATTTTGGAGGGGGTTTATGATAATGGTTACAACTTCAAATTCAACCTCGCTAAGTGCAATATCTCACCTCCCTTGAGTAAGAATGGTTACAGGGGGGGGGGGGGGGGTGTCATTTCATGCACCTCTTTAGTTCAAATTAAGAGCAAATGTGATATTTAATAACTAGAGTTCAACCCTTAGCCTACACCTAGGGTGTCTAATCTCATTCGCTCCCCTAGCTTTCATGTCTAATTGTAGTATTGTTCCTTGTTTTGTCAAACCGATTTCAAGTCCCTTTAATTGGTTTTTGAGCTTGTATTTTTCTGTAAGGGGGTGGAATGAGAAAGACAAGGTGCTTGAGAGTAAGATTTGACACACAAGTATATCCTGGTTGAATATGGTGTTCATTCCGAGTTATTGATAATCAGGGGAGATATTCTTCCATGTGAGCAAATCGTTAGAAAATAATATATAGGAACATGGAGATGAATTGTGAACAATTAATACATTAGAAAATAAGATCTAACCCTAACCATTATCTTTCATCTCTCATTTTCATGTCAAACCTCATTGGTTAATGGTTTGACATTCAGTATCCCAATTTCAAGTCCCTTTTACTGATTTTTGAGCTTTTTTAAGCATCCTCGAAATAGATTCCACTAATTGATATTCCATCAGTGTCTCTTTACTCCTAAGTCCTAACTCGAGCACAAATGAACAATTGGAGAGAAATAGTAGGAAGGTGGGTCTAGGGCCCAACTCAATAAAGGTATGGATCGAATAAGTGAGACGGACAAAAAGATAAATGGCTCAAATAAATAGAGACAAAGGATATTCTTAAGACTCAGCTTTAATACACATCTTTATCATTGAAAACTAAAAAAGCATACCTTCAACATAGTGGGTCAAAACAGCCCTAAAAATATTTGAACAGAAGAACGTCCTAATAAAGTTTCAAAAGGCTGAGCTATAATAATTCTTTTCCTTTTTATAACATATCAGGGGAGATATTTTCCCATTTACGGGAGTATCAAGGTATGATTTATTTCCTTTCATATGTGGGAACACCTAGATCATTTTTAAACAATTTAATATTAAAAAATGATTTAGATAAAAAAAACAAGGGCCTAACCCTAGTTCTCTCATTCTATATAAAGAGTCTCTGGTCCCTTATTCTGCATTCACCCTCCAACAACTTATTATAATATACTCTCATCAATAGAGAAAATCTTTTCAGGGATTTAAGAGAGAGTAAGAAGGGGGAAATCACTTTCGCTCAATGAGGAAGAGAAAGCGAAAGCTTTGTAATGGCAATGGAACCGTTCTATTTCCATCAAGTCAGTAAATTACCTGAAATTAAGGGGGAGATCAGTGACTTGAAAAGTTCAAGTTTGTTAGTTTGGGAGGCACGTTATCTTCAATTATTTTGTTACCAAACTAATAAGCAAAGGAACTTTTTAGAATTTGGTGGAAGTTATGAGCCATTGTCACTATCATTTATGTGACAATACACATTGATCTACTTCTCTTCTTCGTCCCCTGTGTTTCCATCTTCTTGGGCCACTTCATATGTGCTTGAAGATACAAACCCTACATCACCGCACGCCTCATCTCTTCATACACACTACCAATTGCAGAAAATGGTTGTATGGCTTAAACTCCTAGGCAAAGGTTGTCCATGGACTAAGTTTTATTGGTGTTAATGTCTATCATTCCTCAATCTGTTAATTAATCTATACTCTGAAAAGTACTTAGACGTTACGATATAATAAGGGCTAAAATGCTTGTCGACCCATAGCTTTGTATTTGATTATATATACCTTGTCTTTAACTCTTGCAAAATCTACCTTCATTGGTAATCTCAAATGGAATTAATCTCTCACCAAGATGTGATCTGTCACTTTTATGTAATCTCAAGCTTCTTGGCCGCCTTGCCCCTACTGTTTTTAACAATTTAGCAAATGTTTGGAAATGGCTGTATAAAATGTGTTGCATACTTGTTTATGATATATTGATGAATAGCTTTGTATTTTGTCATATGTACCTTGAATCAAGTTAAGTAAGCTTTATTACTGATTTTGAAATAATATGATCAATATTATCATTGGTTTTAGACTCTTGTATTTATTTTGTGCTCTGAGATGGGATGTTCTTTTGCTATATCAAGCTGGAGTTGTATCTTACTCCCTCCGTTTCTAATAGATTGCTCCAAATAATAATTTTCACTATATTAAGAAAGAAGGCAAAAGAAAAGCAAGTGGGTTGATAGTTTTGTCATTTTGCTAGTTTAAACAATAGAATGTGAGAGTAAACGTATAAGGACCACATACTATAAATGGTATGGGGAAAACTCAAAGAGACGGACCAAAAAGGAAATTGGGGCGATCTTTTAGGGGTGGAGGGAGTACTATGTACTACGCATATTACAAAACTAGGTAATACTCGAGAAATGCTTGGTCTCCTCAGTTAAATAATGAAAACTTGGGCATTATTTAAATTATTAATTTTCTACACAATTATTTAGAAAATGTGCATTAGTTAATTTAGATCTAATCTTCAATGCAAATATTTAATAATTATTAATATTGACCAACCCTACATTGTTAACATTTCTAAAAAAATCATTTTTAAGTCTTAACGTGAAATTTAATAGTACTCCCTCGACTCATATGTAGATTACTAGAGTTTATTCCTCTTTCACATGATAAACCCACCGGGCCTAACACAAGCCCATACATGAAAAGCGATTGACCACATAAAAGTCTGACGGATTTCCATCCTAAAACCAATTGGTGATAGGTGGAGTAGTCCACCAATCTTATGTTGGAGTTTAATCAATGTAAATCCTGTTTGTGTCATCCTACATAGTGATTTGCTGAAGTTTGTGGATGTTGTGTCGTTGTTAGAACTTGGAAGAGATCGAATGTACTGAAGGTAATTTGTGACATATTAAAGGAGGCTGATTATTATTGATGATTTGAAAATTGCAGATATTAAAAAGAATATTCAAGCTAGCTTTCCATAGGCTTGCCGCTTGATTCTCTTCTAATTGAAGACCCAATAACTTTCATCATGATTTCCTTCTCTCTAATCTCCACTTTTATAGAGGATCCCTCTTTTCTTCTCTAACTAACTCCAATCTAACAAACTAATCATGAACTGCCGGGGGAAACAATAATATCTTGCAAACATCAAATAATTTTTGCATTGAGCTGTTGAACTTGTTTTCATTACTTCCTCATTTCCACTGTTAATTGATAATTACAACACTTCCTTTTAAGGAGGTTTTTATTACAACACTTCCTTATATCTGTCTATCTCTCTCCCCTCATCATGTGACCTCCTGACACGTTGTAACTTGCAAGTATTTTGAACAAAGGAAGTATAAATTAGCGGCGACACCAGCCTAATAACTGTTAATTGATAATTACAACACTTCCTTTTAAGGAGGTTTTTATTACAACACTTCCTTATATCTGTCTATCTCTCTCCCCTCATCATGTGACCTCCTGACACGTTGTAACTTGCAAGTATTTTGAACAAAGGAAGTATAAATTAGCGGCGACACCAGCCTAATAACTGCTTTGCAAAATATGATCTCAACAAGATAGAGTAGGTCAAAGCTAGTATTCACTGTCCAGCTATTCAATTCTTCTATTCTATTAAACTTGTATATATGTGTAACTGATATGAGTGATATCTTTGTCCTGTTAACTGTTGCAGAGCGTAAATCTAGAAGCTACCTTGTCATCAGTAACTTTTCAACCACTTTCAGCAGACATTGTTGATGCTATCTCCATTCACTAATCACTATGGAAATTCTCATGGAGGTATGATTCTGTATTTCATCTTTCTCCCTAATGAACTAATATCAATCTGTTTCATTCATGCTCTTAATTTACTTTAGCATACTGCTCATTCAAGATTGAAGATCTATGTCAGAGAATTAGAAAAAGGTTTCAAGACTGAGGTGTCAAATGTACATGCACCTTATGATTTATTATTTCCTTCAATCCTATTTAGTGAGCATTTTTATCCAAAATAACATGTAAAGGTTTTCTTATCAAAACAAATTTGGTAATACAGATACAACATTAGTATCATTTTATAACCCATTAGTACATATTCAATGCCACCTCAATTCGAATTTCACTAAGTTCAAGTAATAATCAAGTATATGTAAAAAATTGAGAAAATGGCCTATATTTCATATCATAAAGTCCTTGAAATAAGGTTAATAAGGATCTTGGTATTTTCAATGAGATGAACCCATTATTCTGTTATGGTCAATGTGAGTAGAGTTCTAGATGGATCAGTGTATTAAGAAGTCTTCTCATTTAAGCTGCTGTAGCCATGTAGCATGTAATTTACAAAATCAAGTTAATGAAAACATACAGCATTTGTATAGTTTCCAGTTTTACAATTCATACGCTCTTCACGCCCGCCATTAATTGTTTGCATTTCCCGTTTGCTAGGTATCTTTATTAGTGCATGAAGAAATAATCAAGAGCGGAGGACACTGAAATCTCAATATGTGAAGATAGATAGTATTGGACTTATCTTCTCTAAAATGGAATCAGATCCTAAACTAGCATTTGAATTTTTCGGAAGTCCAGGTAAATGATGCCATAAGTAAAAAGATATATGCTGGTCTAATTTTCTTTTTAATTCTGGATTTTAGTAAAATGATATACTTCTATATGCTATGCTTAATGGTTGTCATCATAATTGTATTGCTTGTCCCTCAACTAGCATTCGATATTTTTTGGAATGCCAGTAAGTCTGGAGAACTCTCACCAAGATGATCGATCTATGCCCTTGATCATCATATGTAGTTTTATTTGTCAAGTTTTTCTTGTCCATTTCTGTTTGCAATTTTAGAAAGGTCTGGAAATGGCTTCATAAAATGTGTATGGTATATAGACAAATAGCTTGGTATCTGGTCATATGTATCACAAATCTTATAAATTGAACTCTAGTATTGACCGTTATCTTGTAAAGTGAGACTCTATTATTGGCCGTGAAAGATTAAGATCAATGTTTCCGTTTAAAATTTACACTTGTATTTGTTCTTTTTGCTCTAGTATGGGACTCTACTGCTATCTCAAGTTGAATCTTATTAAACTAGATAATGTTCGAGATACGTTCGATCTAATTAAGCAATGCACAAGGGAAAAAAGAACTTATTTTTTTTTATTAATCTATAATTTTCAATTACAAACTTTTATATGGTCAGTCTTACATAAAAGACCTTCCTTGGTGTCATATAAGTAAAACAATGTAACCAATTAATTAAGCAATAAAACTAATTAGTTAAGCACTGGAACTAATTATTTAAGCACTGAAACTAATTAGTTAAGCACTAGAACTGATTAGTTAAACACCGGAACAAATTAGTTAAGCAATCAAATCGATGTTTTTGGTAAGGCGGTCTTACACAAAAGTTGCTGATTTCCAATATAGTTATTTGAAAATGTAAGATCTAATTTTCATTGCGAATATTTACTTTTTCCGTTAGAACCTTGTTTATACGAGTATTTTGAATACTGTCAATTGAAGTCTTGATACTAGTATTGAGTATAAACTCTTGATACTAGCACGAAGTACTTCGTATATGTTTAGCCGGAAATTATGTAATGCTATTTTAATAATGTTAGAATATGCCTTGAATTGGTCAAGCCCCCTAATGCAACGCCTCAGCACGGGGATCTCGCATCTGTCTGTTATTCTGGACTAGGGTTATCTATTTTGGGTCTATTTTCTGCGCCTTTTCCGCATCTGTCTAGAGAGTACTATATAAACTCCCTATGTCATAACCTAGTTGTATTCTGTAATTTGTACTCCTCAAGATCAATAAAACTTACCTCACCTCTGTGGACGTAGCTAACATATTGTTAGTGAACCACGTTAAATCTCGGCGTTCTTTATTTACGTTAGTTAATCTTTTTTTGTATCCGTTATAACAAATAACTTTGTCGCTTATCCCATTTTTTATTTTCACAATTCTTCATTATCCTATTCTCAAATTCTCTACTTTATATCTCTTATATCTTTCCTCTTGTAGTCATATCAAACGCCCCCCTATGGAATTTGAGAAGTTCATTCAGAGAAGAAAGTGTACAACCAATTTAACGTATCTTAATAAGCTAAGTGACAACAGACTTGAATATGACATATCGGACATTCAATTCACTAGTTAAGTTTAAGACCGATGATCTGTATATGATAGGTCACTGGGTCTTGAATTCCACTCCACGTTTGTAGTTTACATTCCCATTCGCAACCAAAAGAAATCATAACAGCAAAAAATGAAGCAGAAAAATGGCACCAATGTTTGGATTAAATCATCCCTTACAAATTCAAGGTAACAATGTCCTGCATCTTTTCACTTTTTCTGTATTTAATTTCTCATTTTTTTCCGAACTTGTTAAGGTTTGGGGTATTCATGATTTGAATTTTACGCCTAATTATAGCATTTTTTATGAAATGAGGAAATTTAATGGATTATACTGATGGGTTCAAGACTTCAAGCTATCAAATCAAGGGAGTATCAAAGCAGGAGTTCTTAGGGTTAAAATTGAGTTATCTTGTACAAATAAAATCTGTGAATTTTGAGTTGTAATTATGTGAAATAAATTGTATTTCTAAGAAATCAACCCTCCGTATCATTTAATTATTGAAGCAAATTTCATGAGATTTGCATAAGTTGGAAAGATGAGTGATTCTTATAAATTCAGTGCGTGTCCAGCACAATTTGATATAAACCTGTACTAAAATTGTTGGTTAATTGTCATGTGTTTACCCTTTTGTATGTCTTTGATGAAAATGTTTTTTTTTTTTTTGGCGGAATTTGTATCGTAGGATTAAGGGAAACAATCATGTTTAAATTCGAGGAAAGGGTTTGTTAATCAGATGTGTATATTTTTGTTTGTCGATGTCTTGATGTGCAATTACTAAAGTTTAAGGAAAAATGCCTCTTAATGAAAAAGTAGCTTCCAATATTAAGATTGTAGTTTCTATGAAGTTTAATACGAAGAATTGTTTTTGTCTCTTTTCTTTCGACGGGGGGTGGGGTGCCATCTTGCAATCATCTGTGCATTGAGTTTCTTTGTTAGTTAGTTGTCTGATGTTGATAGATGGTTTTGATCCTTTAATGGGTTGCGAACTTGGCGATAGCAGTGGTAGAAGGAAGATACTTAGTTTAAATTTATTTTGATGTGATGTAAAAGATTGAATGTAACCTTGATTTTCAACAGGCAACATTGGAGATGATAGTATAAAACACATTGATTGAAGCTAAATTTTCTTTTAGTGTGTTTAAGATTTAAACATTAAATATGAGTTTGTGGCTAGTTAAGTTAGGCAGCATAGTTAAAATGTGGAGGTAGCCCAAATTATTCGAGTTTCTTGACACATAATTAGTGACCTATATGAATGGTGTAATAACTATCTGATGTGTTTGATCTTGACCAATGAATTTCCATTCTCTAAAATATAAAAAAATCTGCCAATTGTCAAGTATGAAATGTGGACTCTGACCAGGCTTGGAATAAACCATTCTTCTGTGGAAGAGTTTGATTAAAAACCTACTCTCTTTTTTTCCACCTTTTTCATAGTGCTATCTGGGAGTGTCATCAATGGTCATTTTCAAATTACCCCAGGTGAAACACAAGTTGTGGTGTTATCTCATATGGATGTATTGGTACATGTTTGTGGTGGTATAAAGTCATGGATTGATGGCAGTACATCAAATGACTACTCATGATATATATAAGAGGGTTTGGTGGTTGCCATGTGTAGAGTTTGGTACATCCCTTTGGGTAATATATTATTTCTCTAGGAGGCATTTACATGTCATTAGGATTCTTATCATGCAAAAAGTTAATCAGATACTGCTACTAGAGCTAGTAAAACAGCGTAGTAGATTTTTGGTATCATTTTCTATAGGGTTTTGATGACTGTTGTATCTCTAAAAGGCGATTTGGAGAAGCCAAGATCACATATTTTATTGATGTTCACAAGTAATGACAAGCCTAAATAAGGAAATCAATATTTTAAGACTAACAACTCTGTAAAGCCTAAGCTTTAAGCACGTGTGTGGATCAAGCTGAAATTTAGCATTCGTCTTTTTGTCCTTAACTAGAATCCAGACGAATGCATTAATAGTGTTATTTCCTGTTAGAATGCGTGATATGACATGCAATTGGTTGGTCCATTTTTGAGTCAAATGAGTAACATTGCAATTAATAAATAGCTTATCAATTTAGATCTTGTAACTATATAATGCACTGTCCTTGACGCATTTATGTTATTCAGTCTAATGATGAATGTATCTGCTTTATTAGCAGGGAATGGGTATCTTATTAACTTCAGCAGAAGATGTGTGCAGCAACCCGTCAATTTGTAATCCTAGTAAGTCTTGCTTTTAATCATACCACCCATGCAGAAGCTTAGCATTTATCCTAGTGAATATAACTCTTTAATATTCTGAATGGCACTACACTATCTGGTTAGAGTCATCTGCAACCACCACATTATCTAAAGTAGTGATATGGAAGCTTCTATGGTTGTAGTATTAATGGCTAACACCCTTGAAAGTGGTTCTCACTTTTGGTTGAAGGGACAATAAATGTGTTAGTTAGATTAATATTTTAAAGGTTGTTGGATGCAAGCTCATTTAGCAGGTGAAACCACAAGACATTGTTGCCTTCTTTATCAATACTAATAACTTCAATCAAATTCATTTTGGAGGGGGGGGTTTATGAGTCTGTTCAACCTCGTTAAGTGCAATATCTCACCTCCCTTGAGTAAGAATGGTTAGGGGGGGGGGGGGGAGATGTCATTTCATGCACCTCTTTAGTTCAAATTAAGAGCAAATGTGATATTTAATAACTAGAGTTCAACCCTTAGCCTACACCTAGGGTGTCTAATCCCATTCGCTCCCTAGCCTTCATGTCTAATTGTTAGTATTGTTCCTTGTTTTGTCAAACCAATTTCAAGTCCCTTTAATTGGTTTTTGAGCTTGTATTTTTCTGTAATGGGGTGGAATGAGAAAGACGGGGTGCTTGAGAGTAAGGTTTGACACACAAGTATATCCTGGTGGAATATGGTGTTCATTCCGAGTTATTAATAATCAGGGGAGATATTCTTCCATTATTTTTCTCTTTTAGTAATTACTTGTTTTAGTGTAACTTATATGGTTGTATATTTTACGTACCTGTTATTAATGGTTGTGAGAAAATCATTAGAAAATAATACTCTCTCCGTCCCGGAATACTTGACCTATTTTCCTTATCGGGTCATCCCTTAATACTTGACCTGTTTCTAAAAATGGAAATATTCTAACAATATTATATTATTTCTCACTCCACCCCTATTAACCCACCTACCCCCTACTCCATACAAAAAATAATTAAAAATTCAACCCCTACTCTCCCCCAACCCCACCTCTTAACCCACCTCCCACTAACTACATTAAAATAATACCCACTATCAAATACTACCTATTAAATTAAATGAGTCAATTCAAGTTCCTTAAACTCTGTGCCGGTCAAACCGGGTCGAGTATTCTGGGACGGAGGGAGTATATAGGAACATGGAGATTAATTGTGAACAATTAATACATTAGAAAATAAGATCTAACCCTGAGAGACATAGGGCGGCTAATACCATTCAGCCATTATCTTTCATCTCTCATTCTCATGTCAAACCTCATTGATTAATGGTTAAAGATAGGACATTCAGTATCCCAATTTGAAGTCCCTTTTACTGATTTTTGAGCTTTTTTAAGCATCCTTGAAATAGATTCCACTAATTGATATTCCATCAATGTTTCTTTACTCCTAACTTGAGCACAAATGAACAATTGGAGAGAAATAGTAGGGGGGTAGGTCTAGGGCCCAACTCAATAAAGGTATGGATCGAATAAAGTGAGACGGGACAAAAAGATAAATGGCTCAAATAAATAGAGACAAAGGATATGCTTAAGACTCAGGTTTAATACACGTCTTTATGATTGAAAACTAAAAAAGCATACCTTCAACATAGTGGATCAAAACAGCCCTAAAAATATTTGAACAGAAGAACGTCCTAATAAAGTTTCAAAAGGCTGAGCTATAATAATTCTTTGGAAAAATTGATATTGACAGTTCCAACTATGGCCGTTTAACTTTTAAAGGTCCCAACTTTTGATTATTCTAGAGTGGTCTCAACTTTAAGGTGTGTTTTCCAAGAATGGTCCTTTGGTTTATTAAACTATTAATTAAGTTGATTTAAGCATATCATACTGTTCCATTTACTTCATTTAATTAAAAAATATGATTATTGCACGAGAGATATGAGTGTTAATTAAGTTATTTAGCACTTAATTTTAACTAAGGGACCATTTTTGGAAAACACTCTCTATAGTTGGGACCACCCTGACATAATCAAAAGTTGGGACCTTTTAAAGTAAATCGGCCATAGTTGGGACCGATAATATCAATTTTTCCTAATTCTTTTCCTTTATATACCATATCAGGGGAGATATTTTCCCATTTATGGGCGTATCTAGGTATGATTTATTTCCTTTCATATGTGGGAACACCAAGATCATTTTTAAACAAATAATATTAAAAAATGATTTAGATAAAAAACAAGGGCCTAACCCTAGTTCTCTCACTCTATATAAAGAGTCTCTGGTCCCTTATTCTGCATTCACTCTCCAACAAAACTTATTATAATATACTCTCATCAATAGAGAAAATCTTTTCAGGGATTTAAGAGAGAGTAAGAAGGGGGAAATCACCTTCGCTCAATGAGGAGGAGAAAACGAAAGCTATATAATGGCTATGGAACCGTTCCATTTCCATCAACTCAGTAAATTACCTGAAATTAAGGGAGAAGATCAGTGACTTGAAAAGTTCAAGTTTGTTAGTTTGGGAGGCAATTTATCTTCAATTATTTTGTTACCAAACTAATAAGCAAAGGAACTTTTTAAAATTTGGTGGAAGTTATGTGCCATTGTCACTATCATTTATGTGACAATACACATTGATCTACTTCTCTTCTTTGTCCCTTGTGTTTCCATCTTCTTGGGCCACTTCATATGTTCTTGAAGATACAAACCCTATATTTTTCTTCTTTGTGCTAGCATTACCGCATGCCTCCTCTCTTCCTACACACTATCAATTGCAGAAAATGGTTGTACGGCTTAAACTCCTAGGCAAAGGTTGTCCATGGACTAAGTTTTATTGGTGCTAATGTCTATCATTCCTCAATCTGTACTCTGAAAAATACTTAGACATTACGATATAATAAGGGCTAAAAATGCTTGTCGATGCATAGCTTTGTATTTGATCATATATACCTTGTCGTTAACTCTTGCAAAATCTACCTTCATTGGTAATCTCGGATGGAATTAAGCTCTCACCAAGATGTGATTTGCCACTTTTATGTAATTTCAAGCTTCTTGGCCGCCTTGCCCCTACTGTTTTTAATAATTTAGCAAATGATTGGAAATGGCTGTATAAAATGTGTCGTATACTTGTTTATGATATATTGATGAATAGCTTTGTATTTTGTCATATGTACCTTGAAATAATATGATCAATATTATCATTGGGTTTAGACTCTTGTATTTATTTTTTGCTCTGAGATGGGGATGTTCTTTTTCTATCTCAAGCTGGAGTTGTATCTTACTCCCTCCGTTTCTAAAAGATTGCCCCAAATAATATTTTTTCACTTTATTAAGAAAGACGGCAAAAGAAAAGCAAGTGGGTTGATAGTTTTGTCATTTTGCTAATTTAAACAATAGAATGTGAGAGTAACCGTATAAGGACCACATACTATAAATGGTATGGGGAAAACTCAAAGAGACGGACCAAAAAGGAAATTGGGGAGATCTTTTAGGGTGGAGGGAGTACTATGTACTACGCATTTTACAAACTAGGTAACACTCGAGATATGCTTGGTCTCCTTAATTAAATAATGAAAACTTGGGCATTATTTAAATCATTAATTTTCAACACAATTATTTAGAAAATGTGCATGAGTTAATTTAGATCTAATCTTCAATGCAAATATTTATTGATTATTAATATTGACCAACCCTACATTGTTAACATTTCTAAAACAATCATTTTTAAGTCTTAACGTGAAATGTATTAGTACTCCCTCGACTCATATGTAGAGTACTAGAGTTTATTCCTCTTTCACATGATAAACCCACCGGGCCTAACAGAAGCCCGTAAATGAAAAGAGATTAACCACATATAAGTCTGACAGATTTCCATCATAAAACCAATTGGTGATAGGTGGAGTAGTCCACCAATCTTATGTTGGAGTTTAATCAATGTAAATCCTGTTTGTGTCATGCTACACAGTGATTTGCTGAAGTTTGTGGATGTTGTGTCATTGTTGGAACTTGGAAGAGATCGAATGTACTGAAGGTAATTTGTGACATATTAAAGGAGGCTGAGTATTATTGATGATTTGAAAATTGCAGATATTAAAAAGAATATTCAAGCTAGCTTTCCATAGGCTTGCCGCTTGATTCTCTTCTAATTGAAGACCCAATAACTTTCATCATGATTCCTTTCTCTAATCTCCACTTTTATAGAGGATCCCTCTTTTCTTCTCTTACTAACTCCAATTTAACAAACTAACTATGAACTGCAAGGGGAAACAATAATATCTTGCAAACACCAAGTAATTTTTGCATTGAGCTGTTGAACTTGTTTTCTTTACTTCCTCATTTCCTCTGTTAATTGATAATTAAACACTTCCTTTTAAGGAGGTTTTTATTGCAACACTTCCTTATTTCTGTCTATCTCTCTCCCCTCATCATGTGACCTCCTTAATCCTGAGCCTCCACCCACATTGTAACTTGCAAGTACTTGGAGCAAAGGAAGTATAAATTAACAGCCAAACCAGCCTAATAACTTCTTTGCAAAATATGATCTCAACAAGATAGAGTAGGTTAAAGCTATTCAATTCTTCTAGTACATTAAACTTGTATATATGTGTAACTGATATGAGTGATATCTTTGTCCTGTTAACTGTTGCAGAGTGTAATTCTAGAAGTTACCTTGTCATCAGTAACTTTTCAACCACTTTCAGCAGACTTTACTGATGTTATCACCATTCATTAATCACTATGGAAATTCGCATGGAGGTATTATTCTGTATTCATCTTTCTCCCTAGTGAACTAATATCAATCTGTTTCATTCATGTTCTTAATTTACTTTAGCATACTGCTCATTCAAGATTGAAGATCTATGTCAGAAAATTAGAAAAATGCACCTTGTGATGTATTATTTCCTTCAATCCTATTTAGTGAGTATTTTAATCCAAAATATACATGTAATTGTTTGCTTATCAATACCAATTTGGTAATACCGATACAACATTAGTATCATTTTATAACCCATTAGTACATATTCAATGCCACCTCAATTCGATAGAATTTCACTAAGTTTAAGATAGGATCTAAAAATTGAGAAAATGACCTATGTTTCATATCAAACGCTTAAAATCAGGTTCTTGGTATTTTCAATGAGATAAACCCATTATTCCGTTATGGTCAATGTGAGTAGAGTCTCTAGATGGATCAGTGTATTAAGAAGTCTCGTCATTTAAACTGCTGTAGCCATGTAGCATGTAATTTACAAAATCAAGTTAATGAAAAAATACAACATTTGTATAGTTTCCAGTTTCACGATTCTTGCTTTCTTATAAGCATCCTTTCTTATTAAGGAAATGCATTGCATGAATGCTACAATTGTCTATTATTATGCCTAAACACTACCTGAAGTCCTCAGTTGTTACGGAGCACTAGCTTACTAGCACTCAAAATGCTTAATGATTTAGATCGTGTTGGAAACTGGAGGATGTCCACATTGGAGTACTGGTTTTGGGCTTACTTCATCTTGTGCCAGAATCAGCAGTTTAAAAACTTAGGGAACAATATATGGTTGATGCATGAGCTCCACTAACTCGCGTATTTTTCTTTGCACATTACTTTTCTGTTTTGGTGTTGATGTTCCCTATAAGGCTATAACCAAGTACTTCCAAGTTATACAATTTAGGCAAATTTGTCAAAAACTACCTTATAAAATTGTGTTTTTGCAAAAAACTACTTTATAAAAAAAATGTTGTAATTAACTATTTTATAAAAAAATTATGTTGTTAGATACTACATTATCCCGAATTATGAAGGTTGACTCAAATTTCGGGATTGACTTTACCATATGCATCTTACGTGCCACTTAATTACCCTTTTTCCCGTTAGATATGTCTAGTAAAGTCAATCCCGGAATCTTGAATCAAAGTTCATAATCCTACCAAATGTAGTACGAAGTATCTTCCAACATAAATTTTTTATAAGGTAGTTACAACATTTTTTTTTATAAGGTAGTTTATCACAAAAATTCAATTTTATAAGGTAGTTTATGAGGTATTTTTGACAAATTTTATAAAGCATGACCTGTTATTATAGGCAGCCAAGAATATATCTCTGGTTCCGAAGAGATAAATATACTGATAATGCAAAGTGTTCTCCTAGCAGATGTCCTGGTTCAAGCCCATGCATTCATAATCTATATTTCAATTTAAGCAGGTCATGCTTTATATCACTTGTTTCATCTACCATAGGAATTTGACGAATGTTTTTTATTTTTATTTTTTATTCATATACTCTTCATGCCCGCCACTAATTGTTTGCATTTCCTGTTTGCTAGGTATCTACTACTCTACTAGGTATCTTTATCAGTGCACATGAAGAAATAATCAGAAGCGGAGGACACTGAAATCCCAATATGTGAAGATAGATAGTATTGGACTTATCTTCTCTAAAATGGAATCAGATCCTCAACTAGCATTAGAATTTTTTGGAAGTCCAGGTAAACGATGCCATAAGTAAAAAGATATGCTGGTCTGATTTTCTTTTTAATTCTGGATTTTAGTAAAATGATATACTTCTATAGTTCTATATGCTATGCTTAATGGTTGTCATCATAATTGTATTGCTTGTCCCTCAACTAGCATTTGATATTTTTTGGAATGCCAAGTAAGCCATGCCATGAGTAAAAAGATGCACTTGGAAATTTTTTGTGAGTTCTGGATTTTAGTGGTAATCATTATTGTATTTCTTGTCTTGCGGCAACTATTGATTCTCTTAATTATTTCATACGCCGTTTATGAAACGGTGTTCTTCTGGAACATGAACTTGGGCTAATCTTCGTCTGCTCATATATATATTTACCTAATTCCACTTATAGTTTGTTAATTCTGATACAAGCGTTGTAAGAATGCAGAAATTTTTTCGAATGCACATAAGTGCAGAAAGCAAGCTGAAAGTTCAATTTTGTAAGTTTTGTAAAGTATTCTTGAAGATATCAATCAATTTATATTGCATCCAAATGAATTCTGGTCTTATTCCTTCAAATAAAGTCCATCCAAAGTTGTTCTTTGTCTTTTGACAATTTTAGGATAGATAAGCAAGCTTTTTGGAAGTGTTAGAGCATGGATAAACTTGGGGCCTGCTGAGACACCACCAGCTTCTTTAACATAAAGGAGGCTTTTAGTAAGAACTTATGATGTTCGCAAAGAACAGGTTCAAAGAAGACATATTGGCATAGACGAGGGGAGATCTTTCCTCAGGGATAAAATAAAACTATAGACCTCAAATGATCCCTGTTACAAAGTCATGTATCAAGTTGATCTCTTCTTTTGAGTGAATGTGAAAAAAAAGTCTAAATCTTTTGTTGAAACGGCCTTAGAATCTTAGTAAAAAGATAAGATGAATGATAATAAAGAAAATATATCCATTCTATTATTAATCTTGTGGTCTTTTAAATTAAAGATTCTGGTAATACTGATTCATTTTTCATGATACGTGCTTCCTTTGATGTTTTTATCCTTATTTGTTCTTCTTCGTGCTTGGCTTTTGCACCTTGTTGGATATTTAATTTTCCTGACCTAAATTTAAATTGGCGGAGTCACCCTAACACTGTGGCTCAGCTTATGGTTCAGGACTCAGGAGCTTATTGCCCTTTATTTTTCTGATCAAGAGCTTATAGACATGTTATTAATATCATATATACGGGTATACTTATGTTTTCCGCATTCTGACCCGGTAATTAAGAAAAACAAACGAGCTTACCCACTAAATTGTGAGAAAATAAAACTCTAGTTCTGAACTTTGAGGAAATACCTTTAAACACAGGATTGTAGAAAAAAAGTTTCAATAGAGTCAACAACCCTGTTATCTTTTTCAAATCTTTTATTACCATACCAGGGATATCTTCTTCCAAATCAGGTATGATTATTTTCCTTTAATGTGTGGGAACATTATGATTTTCTTGAACAACTAAATAATTTTTTGGATTAAATAAAATGGACCAACCCTAGTTCTTAGCCCTAGTAGGCTCTATATAAAGAGGCTCTGATCACTTGTTCTGCATTCATCAAGCTACAAACATTATTTTACATATCCTTATCTGGTTAGACGAGAGAGTAAAGTTTTCTGAGGAAATCAATTCTTTTTGAGATATCAAAATCGAAATCAAATCACCTTCAATTCCGACAATGAGGAAGAGAAAAAGAAAGATCTATAATGGGATTCGAACTGTTTCATTTCCATCAAGTCAGTAAATTACCTGATAAAGGTAACGTCATTGTCCAATACTATGATTTTTTTAAAAAAAAGTTTAACTTGATAATATCATTGTTTTTGTTGTGACTTTGATAGAATATATGATGAAATTGTTTGGTGTCTGATTTTATTTGTACCCATTTTGACAGGAGGGGATCTAAGGACTCCAGAAAACACAGTGACGGAGGCGGTGAAACTAACAGAGATCATCCACGTCTTCATATCTGGTTGTTGCCTTTCTGGATTTTCGAAGCTACCCTCCATGATCTTTGCTGAAACAAGAAATTGTCCATGCTCGATTGATCTTTTGCTTATTCATGAATTCATTCATGTATGCCATTGTTCATATAAGCATGTCTCGATACAGGTACAAGGCAAGAAGGCCAAGAACGGTTTTCTTCCATACCTGTTGAATGCTGGATTGACAATTTCTTCTGTTTCAACATCTTACAAGTTAAAAAAAAAAAAATGTATTTCTTTTGTTACGGGTTTTTGTATTCTTTTCTTTCGAGATTACTGATCATTTAGGGATTGTGCTTGTAGCTTGTGAATTGTGACAAATGTTTTAGTTTATAGCTCCTGATTGTTTACACGGTGGTAGCGTTGATAATCGTTTTAGTCCACAGATTCTAGACAGTTAGTTGATGTGATTCGTCCATTTTTACATGACCTTGGTCTTGATTTTACATTTTACTTTGTTAGTGATATTCAAGTGTAATACGATGAGTTTATTTTTAACAATTATGGCGTTATGAATATGATGATACATGATGTGGTGGTAATATTGGAATGTTTGTGCTTGTATATTGTTATGGTACCTGAAATTCCTGTGGTGGTATATTAGATATTCTGCTGAATTTGCATATAACATTATAACTCAAGTAAGATGTACTGAAAGAGAATACAACACTTGAAATAGAATTTATGTAACTCGGTATCCGGAAGATAAGAGATTATAACACTTAGGATCATAGATTGATTATTAATACACAAGCCACAATCATGAATTCTTCTAGAAATGCTCAAAAAAATTCAATTCAGGTATCATTTGATGTTTAGACATATAACTAGTGTTTCTCCCGGGCGATGCCCCGGGTTACAACATTGAAAAGTATATGAAGTCGTTTGTATTTCTCTATGCATTGTTTACACAATTACACATGTTGGTATGTGAGTTTGACTCTTTTTTTTCCCTAATAACTATCGGGAAATCGTTTATTTTATTCGGAGTGGCGTATTGTACGTAGTAATAATTTTTTTAAGTAACAATATTCTTAATCCTTTTGGGGTTGTTAGTTGTCGTAAACTATATCTAATATCTAATTAATGTCTTGTATGTTATGATCCATGTATGTTAACACATTTGTTGATTAATGAATGATAAAACATGTTCTATTATATACGAAAAATATATGGACAAGTAAAGATGTAATAATTGTTCGAAACCATTTTTAGTAATAGTAACAAAATATTTTTTTTCTTGCAATTACTATGTTGTGAAAATTAACAAATAACATCGAACATCTGAAAATATATTATAAATACACACTAATACTATCCAACTTAAATATATTTAAGTATAGTGAAAAGGCATAACTAATACTTAGCTAAGTTGGTAAACTTTCTACTACAATTCTTGTTGGTCCATGTTCAAACCCTAACAAAAATATTTTGCGTATCTATATTAAAAATACACCTCCATGTCATTGTTGATGTGTCACCTTGTCATGTTTAGAGAATGTGACACATGGCGGCGTGACATGCTTTGCATTGGAGATTTAATAATAGTATAGATTAGGTCCCGTGCACGCACGGTAATTTTAAAATTATTAATTGACCATCTTTTTTAACTGAAATATTTATTCCTTAAATCTATTGCGTAATTAATAAATCTCGAACGTACTCATTTTATCATATAATATACAATTTCTGCTCTATTAAGTATTATATATTTTATATGTTTAATATGATTGTTTGACCAAATTAATATTTGATATGCTTAATATGAACAAAATAAGTAAGAATGTTTTCTATTATTGATATGACGATCTGACTAAATTAATATTACTAAAACTGTTTAATAATGTCATATTTAATAATCCTACAATATTGTCTATTTATAAACATTTATACAAAAGGAGAGAAAATAAAAATAGAATAAAGTAGATATATTTTTTTAGGAAAGGGTTTTTGGCGGGAAAAAATCGCACCAGGAATTGACACGTGTCATTCCTGGTGTCTCTTTTAGTATCTACTTTTAGTATATAGTAATAGATACTAAAAGAGAAGTTCCTCTCTCCTCGTTTGTCCACATGTCGCTACCAGAATTAGGCTCTATTCGGTAAAATTAGCGGTTAGTGGGTAGCGGTTCGAGTAGCGGGTAGCGGTGAATGGTAGCGGGTAACGGTTAGCTGTCAAAGTAGCGGCTAACTGATATGGGTGTTCGGTAAAAGTAGCGGTTGATATTCTAAAATAAAATAAAAGGTAGCATATTGTTTTAAACTTCATTATGAATTTGTCAAAAGCTATCCGTTACCTTAAAAGCTTCTAATTTTAACGTTTGACAAAAGCTACCCAAACGCTACCTCTACCGCTAACCGCTACCTAAAACGCTACCTTGCCGTACGCTTACTAATTTTACAAGTAGCATCTTAACTAGGTCAAAACGCTACCCGCTACCGCAAACGCTACTGCCGAACACGCCCTTAATCTCACCTATTTATTTTTCAATGTGATCGAATTGAATTAATAGTATTTAATTATATGATATATTTTCAGATTCTTATGTTGACACACGTATATTATCTTCTAAAATATTACCTAAGAGAAAGATTAGCGCTAGTACTCCCTCCGTCCCTTAACACTTGCACCGTTTTGACTGGACACGCTTGCCAATGCACAACTTTGACCACCAATATCTTTAACTACATATTATAAAAACTTATAAAAATATATATAAGATGAAGCCAACAATATATTATATACTAACATTTGTTAACATATTCTAGAAATAAAATAAGGTTAAAGTGAATTATGTGAATAGGGAGTATAAGCTAAGACTTCCACGTCATCTTTTTATTAATTTTATTTTATTTTCAATTAATCAGATTTTTGTTGAGATCCTTTCAATCTTATTTAATTTTTCCACTTCACCCCTCGTACTCATTCAAGACTCCTCAAACTTATGAAAATAATAAAATAAAAAAGAATAACTAATAATAATTAAGATTGAATGTACTGTTTAAACGTCTTATGTAGAGTCTTGAAATTCCAAGACTCTTGCTCGGACTTTTGTCATACTCTTCCACTTAAATGGGAGGTCTTAAGTTAATACTCAATAAAACTATTGCTCAGACTGCCGCTAATCTTACTTTAGGTTTTAAAGTCACCTAGTTTAAAAGATTTTGCCTTTTAATTACGTTTACTCCATAGTATATTAATGTTTGGCAAAGCAATTACAGAAAAGAAAAAAACATAGAAAAGCATCACTACTAGAAAAATGGGCTAAGGAACCATTTTTAGGGCACCGCATAAGTCACTTATTAGGTTTCTTAGATAAAGAAACCAATTATCTTAGAAGTGTGGTTTCTTAGGAAAAATATAAGAAACCTCATACCTATAATATATGGTTTCTTAGATAATATTATATTTAAGAAAGAATCAAAGGAACCGAAGATCTTTTAAAACTAGTTTCTTAAGCATATATTATAATAAAATATCATTTTTATTTTTAATATAATTAAGATTGTGATTTTTTTTTGCCTTTTGGATTCCCTATCGTTTACCTGCGTCCGCAGATGAAAGAAAATGAAACCCGTTAATTCCCACTACTTCCTCCATCCTCCCCAGTCCCACACACTCTTCATCTCTCCGATTCCTATATTGCATCTCTTTTGAATTTTCTCTGCTAAGGATCAGAGCAGAGAAAGTCAATAATCGGATGCATCATTAGCGTGATTTTTGAAAAGGATGAACACAAAATTTTAACTGGTATTGAAATGGAATAGGAGGCGCCGACGAAAAAACAAAGCTAGGTTTGAAGGATATTTACATAGAACAACCCTTCATCTCTCCGATTCCTCAACATTCAGCAACCCTAAATCCTTATTTCATTCTTCGCACTCTTGGTAAGATTCTTCTTGAATTTCGCTGGTAATTTTTCCCCATATGAATCTCTTTCGTAATATTTTCCATATGAATTTCTCTCATGATTTTTTTGGATTATCAATTTTACTTTTAATAATTGATTGCACTTTGTACCGATCTCGGTTGAATTTTGCTGATAATTTGCTGGTAGTTTCTTTTTTATTTTTCGATTTGAATTGCTGTCAAATTTTTTCCGACCTTAATTTTTCTTTCTTACATTTCTAGCAATTGATATAGTGTTGATAAATCACATTCTTCAATCCCTAAAAACATAAAATCCCTAAATATTCTTCAGAATATCAACTTGTATTAGGTTAGATTTCAATATGAAATGTTGGGAACTTATTTTCGCTCAAATTTCGGCTTTTTGGAAGTTAAATTTGGGTAGTGTGAGAAATTTCGTTAATACTCTGTATATACTAGTACTTGTCAATGTTTAATCTAAATTGTTACTGATTCCAATTTTAGTTTCCCTAGAATTTCCCTCAATTGCTTAGAGAATGGTAAGTTTCATTGTGGATTTCTTTTAATTTTTCAATTTGAATGGTTGTCGTGTTTATCTTCCGGCTGATCCCAATTTGTCTTTCATGAATTTCCAGCAAGTGATTGTTGGTGCTGATAAAAGGAACCCTACATTGGTAATTCATGATCCCCTTGGTGTTTCTAGAGGCGGTGAGCAGTCACTGCAGGAGAAGCTATTAAAATAGATCAAGGAATCTCGATCAGGTGCGTTTAAAGAAGCAAATACAACAATGCAACAAGCTCGTGGTGAGTACTAGTCTCGACGATCCACTCTTGCAGCACCCAAGACCAAAAAATACGACCAACACTTTTAATATATAGGTGCATACGGTTTTAATTCTGCTCCAGTCTAGTTTATTCTATTATCTGTAAGTCTGTAACTGGCTATCTGGTATTATACCCTCTTAACATCTTTCACACAGAAACAAGTAAAGGCCTCCTGTTAATAGGCTGTTGTACTCCCGGAAATAATAGGACGATCTTACTCATCTTGCATAATAGGGAGTTAAATCCTCGTTTACAACTTTGTTTGTGTCTGGTCTAGTGAGTGTATCTAAATATATACTTGGTATAATATGATATATGTTTCAGAAAATCGAATTTGTAAGCTTCCTCAAAGTGTAATACATGGGATCATGGAACGCTTACCGTTGAAAGATGGTGCAAGGATGGGGTTAGAGGTTTAATGTGTTTTTTTCTTGCTTTTTCTTGTTTTAGATGATTTAGTTTGCAAAGATGGTGCATTGATCTGAGCCAAGGAGGTCATGATTTACCATACTCTTTTTTTCTTGCCTTTTCTTGTTTTAGATGATTTAGTTTGCAAAGATGATGCAATGATATGAGGCCTTGGTCTATACGAAGAGATGAGTTTTTGTAGGGTTAGATTTTTATGACAAAACTGAGGTTAATTATTCATTTTCTGTTTAAATTAGTGGTATTTTGTGGTATTCCAATTGGGTTGATTTAGCATCTACATTATGGATTGTTTGCTGTGAACATTTGAATTATGTTTATGGTTGATTTGGTTGCTTTACAAATAGTATGTTGGAGCTTGCTCTCTCATTATCCTTTCTTTGCTAATCTAAAACCTGAAAAACCTGTAACATTGCTTTGAAGAACAATTCAAAAAGATAAAAAACAAAGGATACCTGCCAAATTCAAACTAATTTTTTAATCGAATTCGAAGTCAATCGCTTTCAGGTAAATGCTTTGTCTTCATTTTGTTTCATTGCTTAGTTTCCTGACATAACAGACAGAGACTCTCCCGGATTAAAACTAGGGTTTTGGAAAAAAAAATATGAAATCTGATTTGGGGTCTTCCTCTGGGCCTCTGGCTTGGATTAGATTTTATTGGATACGCCATTGACGAATCACCAGAGTTCACGTGAGGTTGGGTTTCTTGTCCCAACTTCAAACTAGGATTTCTGCTGAAATGGGTTATTAATTTGGTTGATGTATCATCAATTCATAACATATGAGGTTCATTAGTTGTAGATAAATAGTTTCTGGCGATTTCAGCTTGTAGGAGATAACTGGAAGTGGATTTCATTCACTGGGTTTTACCTTGGGGAGCAAGTGAAACTCGTTAGTTTCGTTACTGGGAAATATGTAACTTTCAAAAGGTTATTACTTACTTATTAGGTTAATTGAACTTGAGAACTATGTAAATCGATTGGTTTAGAGCTTTGATAGCAGTTGGTGAGAGAAATTCAGTACTTTGATATTGGTATCGACACTAGCTACTTCATTTTAAACCAAATTTCATAAAATTGTTTGAGTTAGGCTACTTTACCTGTAATCAACATTTATAACTGAGTTTGAGTAACATGGTTTGGTAGATACAGACCAATAGTAATATTATCTTGCGGTTTTATCGTCTATGATTGCATAAGAATTACCATGTGGTTTTTTGGTTAGCCTTTGGATATAATTGCTAAAGTTGAATCCCTATATAGTTTACGTAATTTCTCTTAGCTGCAACATCGGAAATATAAGGAAATTTATCTTTGAGCTTGAGGTCTTTGTGAAAAGTGTAGTTGAAGATGCAGGCACTTACGAGAATGTAAGATATTTTTAGATTTTATTTTTCTGCAGTTCTTATGGCCCGGAATACTTAGCGAATGGCTGAAATCAATGCCGTGGAGATGGGGTATGTTTTGATCACTTTCCTTCTGGTTATGGTAGTCCAATTAAGTCTTTTTGGTAATTTGGTTCCTGTTATCCTGAAACTGGATTGTTTTCATGTCATCTTCGAGTTGGAACTTCCAGTTAACGAGATTTGTCTCGTCTACTGGTGGCCTTGTGTCGATGTTGTAGGGAAAGAGTAAGGTAAGCCTTTCATCTGCTTGTTCATAATCAGTGTTTGCATTTAACATAGGAGATCCGAGTACCAAGACTGAACCACTCAGCTTCTGTAACAATTTGTCGAATAAGTTGTATAGCCTGTCTGATTGAAGCAGCAGTCTTTCTATGTCCCTGACGTATAGGATGATAGCTATCCACCCTTAGCTAACCAGTAGCACGAGATAGCCTTTCCTATTAGCCTTTTTTTATGCAAAGCCAGGCAAAACCATTAAATTAAAAAGTTACCAAAGTACAACCATGTCAATCAGGGATGTATCTATTATAATAACTGTCCTTCACCCTACAAGTCTTGGCCAAGATATCAGTAGTGATCCGCGTAACAGGCTCCCTGAATTTTTAGAACCGTATCTACTTTTCTTGTTTAATATGTTGTATCTACTTTTGGTGTGCTCTCTCAGAATGGAAACACCCACCATTGTATTACTCATACAATACTTGATAAGATTTACCTGTAGTTTTGCTGTAAGTGACATGGCTCCAAGTGGAACATGAATATGGAGAATGAGGAGATTAAGATCCTTGGAGTGGTATCCATGATGCATGAAACAATATCCATGCCCCATTTAGAAAATCAGCCCCTTGAAATAGTATTTAAATATAGGGTACCAACTTTAAAGATGAACAAACTCTTCACCAACTCCTTGTATTAAGAACTTCAACTATTCAGAGGTGAAACTGATACATTCCCATCCAATAACAGTGCACATAATGCCTTTTGAGTGGATCCGGTACGCAAGAGGACAAGAGTTCCAGAAGATGCACTGTATGAATTCGATATTGTTTATCTACATTATAATTGTCAAGTGAACCTTTCATGCCCAAGACAAGGCTGATTCCTTCAGTTTTATCACTGATAGTTCATATGTCTTCCGTGTAAACTTTTTATATGTTTAATTTTTTGAAAAATAAATAAGGGAAAAGAAATTTATCATTGCTAATATACCAAACAGCAAAAAATCTGCCCTAATAAGTTCTAGACACCATAACAAATTTCAACTTCTATTTTACTAATAGCTTTACTTCCATTCGGCTTTATATTTTTTAACATATACCCATTCTAATCGTTTTTATGTATTGTATGCAGTACTTTCCTCAAGTTCAAGCCACTTATTCTCAAGCGATGATTGACGAGACACGGGATACTTTGGTTACATATTTTTTCAAGCAAAAACAACTTATCAATGATCAGATTGATGAAGATGAAGAAAATGATATTTTGGACGTTGATCATGATGTTAGGTTATGATACATATGACAAAACATAAATCATGCGGAAAACCTTAATGCCAGGAAACATATTATTTACACATAATCATTTAGCATAATTTAGGTGCATACACTTTGTAGCGTGTCCTCCCTAGCTGCGCCCGAACCGAACAAGAACAAGTCTTTAGGACTCCAAGTGTCGTCCCTCCGTAGATAGTCCACAGCACGTCCGGATCCGCCTTAAGCTTGACCAACTAGAATCGCCCTTAAGGTTCTAAGAATTTCGGCTAAATAGGTTGCAAGTGTTTGGCTGATTTTTGCTTCAAAATCTTACCTTTGAATACTTCAATGTTGGGTATAAATTTGTGACCCTAGGCACCTATTTATAGAGTTATGGAAAAGGACTTATAATCCTATTAGAATACTAATTTAGTTTAATTAGAATCCTGCTAGGACTCTATTAAATAAACTTTATCTATTAGGATTAGAATTTAATCATATGTCGACTCCCGATAGCTTTTGGATTCGTATAGCACGCACACGAGCATCGCACGAGCACCATACACCCGCGCGCAGGCCTTGCGGCCCGCGCTGAACGCACAACGCCTCGGCCCAGCTCGCTGCCTGTGATCCGCGCGCGCGCCCAAGGCCTTGGCTGGGCCTGGCCTTGCGCTGGGCCTGGTCGAGGCTTGGCGTGTGGTTTGTTGCGTGTGGCTTGCTGGGCGACGGCCTGGCTTCGTGCTGGGCCTTCGTCTAGTGAGCCTCGTTCGATGATAATTCGTACGATACGCTTCCGATTAAATTCCCGATTCCGGAATTCATTTCCGATACGAACAATATTTAATATTTCCGATTCCGGAATTAATTTCTGTTTCGAACAAATATTTAATATTTCCGTTTCCGGCATTATTTTCCGATTTCGATAATATTTCCGATTCTGACAATATTTCCGTTTCCGGCAATATTTCCGATTCCGGCAATAGTTCCATTTCCAATAATATTTTCCGATACGTACCATGTTTCCGTTTCCGGCAACATCTACGACTTGGATAATATTTATATTTCCGATACGATCCATATTTCCGTTTCCGGCAACATCATCGTTTCCGGAGTATTCATTTCTTGCTTTTAACGATCTCAGCTCCCACTGAAACCAAGATCCGTCGATTCTGAATATCCATAGATGGAGTATTTAATGCCATTAAATACTTGATCCGTTTACGTACTATTTGTGTGACCCTACGGGTTCAGTTAAGAGTAAGTTGTGGATTAATATCATTAATTCCACTTGAACTGAAGCGGCCTCTAGCTAGGCATTCAGCTCACTTGATCTCACTGAATTATTAACTTGTTAATTAATACTGAACCGCATTTATTAGACTTAACATTAAATGCACACTTGGACCAAGGGCATTATTTCCTTCAGTCTCCCACTTGTCCTTAGGGACAAGTGTGCATTTCCTAATTCCTTTGTCACTCGATGCTTTCTCTTGAACATAAGGTAAGAGTTGTCATCCTTATTACGTCCAGAGGTGTTTCTCGGTTTCAGAGTTCAACTGATCAAATAAACAGATAATCATAGCCTATGATTCATCTGAGCACGGCCATGCATTTTACAGTTTCTAGCTCTCCGAGTGGCCTTTTACAACTTTCAGCATCTCATCCCGATTTATGGGAGGACAATCCCAATCTTGCGGTCTTGAGATTAGACTTCGTTTGATAGGTGATTACCTGAGCGTTGCCTTTATAGCCTCCTTTTACGGTGCGACGGTTGGTCAACGTCAAAGTAAGCAGTTCTCAAACAAGTAATCTCAAATCACTCAGGTATTGAGGATTAGGGTCTAATAATTTTAATGAAATTTACTTATGACAGATTTTCATCTCTTACAGTAAAGTTTCATATGTCTGTCCGATACTAGTCTTCCCAAAGTAAGTATCTATGCAAATGATTATGACATTGCCATGTCCACATAGTTCAAGAAACAGAACTACTAGTCATCTTGCATTCTAGTCGTCTAACATTTTCTATGCGTCCATCTTTATAGAAAACTCCGACCAGGGACCATTTTCAACTTTTGACATTCAAGTTCACTTGATAGACATTTCTTAGTCACGGGACTGGTCCTGACAATCTATCTTGAATATTTCGTCAAATTGAAGGGATTCATCATTTAATAAACCACAAATTAAATGGAAAAATGAATTCTATTCATTTATTGTGAATGATTAACCAATAATGTTTTACAAAGTATTAAACTCTAAAACTTTAAAACATTAAACAAGGACATCAAAGCCATTCTCCAATATGCTTGATTCCCATAGCTGCAGTGTGCGAGTTGTGCTTCGCCTGCGGCAGAGGTTTACTCAATGGATCTGAGATGTTGTCATCAGTTCCAATTTTGCTTATCTCGACTTCTTTTCTTTCATCGAACTCTCGTAGAAGGTGAAATCTACGAAGTACATGCTTGACTCTTTGGTGGTGTCTAGGCTCCTTTGCCTGTGCAATAGCTCCGTTATTATCACAATATAGGGCTATTGGTTCTTTAATGGAGGGGACTACACCAAGTTCACCTATGAACTTCCTTAGCCATATATCTTCCTTTGCTGCTTCATGTGCAACAATGTACTCCGCTTCAGTTGTAGAATCCGCAATGGTGCTTTGCTTAGCACTTTTCCAGCTTACTGCACCTCCGTTGAGGCAAAGACAAACCCAGACTGTGATCTGAAATCATCTTTATCGGTTTGGAAACTTGCGTCTGTATAGCCTTTAACAATTAATTCATCATCTCCACCATAGACCAGGAAGTCATCTTTGTGCCTTTTCAGGTACTTTAGAATGTTCTTGGCAACAGTCCAATGTGCCTCTCCTGGGTCTGAGTGGTATCTGCTCGTAGCACTGAGTGCGTACGCAACATCCGGGCGTGTACATATCATAGCATACATTATTGAACCAATCAATGATGCATATGGAATCTCATTCATTCGTCTACGCTCATCAAGTGTTTTTGGGCACTGAGTCTTGCTTAGAGTCATTCCATGAGACATGGGTAGGTAGCCTCGCTTGGAGTCTGCCATCTTGAACCTTTCAAGCACCTTATTGATATAAGTGCTTTGACTAAGTCCAATAATCCTTTTAGATCTACAAAAGGTCTTGCGCGCACAAGGTGTACAATAAATTTATTGTACACCAAGATAACTTTTATACAGTTTTTTGTAACTTTAACTTATTTTTCTGTAACTTTTATATTATAAAAATAAAAAGTTGATAGATAAACATTTTAAAGGGTTAAATGATTAATTTATACATTATTAGTGATTTTGAAGAAATAATTTTGATTCAAATGAAAAAATTTATCATTAAAAAATAAATAACTTTTACATATATAAATGTAACTTTTAAGCATTTTGAGTCAACTTTTACTCCGGTGTACGATATTTATTGTACACCCATTGTAAATAAGAATTTGTGATAGATCTATCTCTGTAAGTCTTGATGCCCAGTATGTACTGTGCTTCTCCTAGATCCTTCATCGAAGAACATTTCCCAAGCCAAATCTTGACAGAGTTCAACATAGGAATGTCATTTCCGATAAGTAATATGTCGTCGACATATAGTACTAGAAAAGAAATTTTGCTCCCACTGACCTTCTTGTATACATAAGATTCGTCTGCGTTCTTGATGAAACCAAAGTCACTGACTGCTTCATCAAAACGTAAATTACAGCTCCTTGATGCCTGCTTCAATCCGTAGATTGATTTCTTTAGCTTGCTTCATCAGGTTGTGTCATAAACACAGTTTCTGTTAAAACGCCGTTTAAGAAAGCGGTTTTGACATCCATCTGCCATATTTTGTAATCGTAATATGCAGCGATTGCTAACATTATCCGAATAGACTTTAACATTGCAACTGGTGAAAAGGTTTCATCGTAATCCACTCCTTGGACTTGTCTGTAACCTTTTGCAACCAATCTAGCTTTGAAAACTTCAAGTTTTCCATCCTTGTCCTTTTTCAGTTTGAAAGCCCATTTGCTTCCTATGGCTTGGTAGCCATCTGGCAAATCGACCAAATCTCATACTTGGTTTTCAGACATGGAGTCTAATTCAGATTGCATGGCTTCATGCCATTGCTTGGAGCTAGGGCTCGTCATAGCTTGTTTGTAAGTCGCAGGTTCATCACTTTCAAGTAATAGAACGTCATAGCTCTCGTTCGTCAAAATACCTAAGTACCTTTCCGGTTGAGATCTATATCTTTGCGATCTACGCGGGGTTACATTTCTAGATTGTCGATGATTCTCACCAGATACTTCTAAAGATCTCTGAGTTTCATCCTGAATGTGATCTTGAGCATTCTCTAGAGTTTGTTGTTCGACTCGAATTTCTTCGAGGTCTACTTTTCTCCCACTTGTCATTTTGGAAATGTGATTCTTTTCCAAAAAGATACCATCTCGAGCAACAAACACCTTGTTCTCGGATGTATTGTAGAAGTAATACCCCTTTGTTTCCTTTGGGTAGCCCACAAGGATACATTTGTCAGATTTTGGATGAAGTTTGTCTGAAATTAATCGTTTGACGTATACTTCACATCCCCAAATCTTAAGAAAAGATACATTTGGAGGCTTTCCAAACCAGAACTCATATGGAGTCTTTTCGACAGCTTTAGACGGAGCTCTATTTATAGTGAGTGCAGCTGTATTTAGTGCATGTCCCCAAAATTCTATTGGAAGTTCGGCCTGACCCATCATTGATCTAACCATGTCTAGCAAGGTTCTGTTCCTCCGTTCCGACACATCGTTCCATTGTGGTGTTCCAGGAGGAGTCAATTCTGATAGAATTCCACATTCTTTCAGATGGTCATCAAATTCATAGCTCAGATATTCACCGCCTGTATCAGACCGCAGTGCCTTAATCTTCTTAATTGCCTAATTGATTCTCTACTTCACTCTGAAATTCCTTGAATTTGTCAAAGGATTCAGACTTATGCTTCATTAGGTAGACATAACCATATCTACTGAAGTCATCAGTGAAAGTGATAAAGTAGTTAAAAGCCTGAAACCACCTCTAGCATTTGTACTCATTGGTCCACATACATCTGTATGGATTAAACCCAATAGTTCAGTTGCTCTTTCTCCAACTTTAGAGAAAGGTTGCTTTGTCATTTTGCCAAGTAAACATGATTCGCATTTACCATAATCCTCTAAGTCAAATGGTTCTAGAATTCCTTCCTTTTGAAGTCTTTCTATGCGTTTCAAGTTAGTATGGCCTAATCGATAATGCCACAGATAGGTGAGATCTGAATCATCCTTTTTGGCCTTTTTGGTATTTATGTTATAAACTTGTTTGTCGTGATCTAATAAATAAAGTCCATTGACTAATCTAGCAGATCCATAAAACATCTCTTTAAAATAAAACGAACAACTATTGTCTTTTATTAAAAAGGAAAATCCCTTAGCATCTAAGCAAGAAACAGAAATGATGTTTTTAGTAAGACTTGGAACATGGAAACACTCTTCCAGTTCCAAAACTAGCCCAGAGGGCAACGACAAATAATAAGTTCCTACAGCTAATGCAGCAATCCTTGCTCCATTTCCCACTCGTAGGTCGACTTCACCCTTGCTTAACCTTCTACTTCTTCTTAGTCCCTGTGGATTGGAACATAAGTGTGAGCCACAACCTGTATCTAATACCCAAGAAGTTGAATTAGCAAGTATACAGTCTATAACAAAAATACCTGAAGATGGAACGACTGTTCCGTTCTTCTGATCATCCTTTAGCTTCAAGCAATCTCTCTTCCAATGCCCCTTCTTCTTGCAGTAAAAGCATTCAGATTCAGAAGTGGGTTGACTGACCTTCCTCTTTTCAGATTTGGCGCCAGTTTGCTTAGTTGGACTGGCCTTGTTGCCACCTTTCTTAGCATTCCTCTTCTTTCCAGATTTCTTGAACTTGCCCCCACGCACCATAAGCACATCTTGCTTATCACTTTTGAGCGTCTTTTCAGCGGTCTTCAACATACCGTGAAGCTCAGTGAGCGTTTTGTCCAGACTATTCATACTGTAGTTCATCTTGAACTGATCATACCCGCTATGAAGAGAATGGAGGATGGTGTCTACAGCCATTTCCTGAGAGAACTGCTGATCCAGCCGACTCATATTCTCAATGAGTCCAATCATTTTGAGAACATGTGGACTTACGGGCTCGCCTTTCTTAAGCTTAGTCTCAAGAATTTGCCTATGGGTCTCGAACCTTTCGACTCGAGCCAGATCTTGGAACATGTTCTTTAACTCACTAATGATCGTGAAAGCATCTGAGTTGATGAACGTTTTCTGCAGATCTGCACCCATGGTTGCAAGCATTAGACATTTCACATCCTTGTTGGCATCAATCCAACGATTGAGGGCTGCCTGAGTGACCCTTTCGCCTGCGGCTTCGGGCATCGCCTCTTCCAGGACATACTCCTTTCCTGCCTGCATAAGAACTGTGTGCAAGTTCCTTTGCCTGTCAAGGAAGTTTTTCCCGTTCAACTTCTCCTTTTTGAGAATTGATCGAATGTTGAATGAATTGTTGTTTGCCATAATTTAAAACTACAATTGAAAAAAGAATAAACAAATAAATAATCATTCACAGTATCTCTTAATAAACTTAAATTCTAGCATACATGCATAATTTAATGTTCATTAAGCATTTTATTCAAGTTATGTGTTCCGGCGGGTGTGAATAAAATGATTCCAAGACCCTAAAACCCATTGAAGAATTAAGCACATTATGTATTTAGACTCAATTCTAAAATCTTTTAGGTAAGCAAAAGCCTTTTGCTAATAGTCTAGAAACTACTCTTGGTTAATAGGTACGTCTAAGAGCTTATTAGGTAAACCTATCAATTTTGCCACGACATAAAAGGACCCCTTACTTATATCGTTGAGTTTCAGCAAAACTAACATGTACTCACAATTATTTGTGTACCTTACCCCTTTAGGATCAATAAGTAACACCTCGCTGAGCGTAAAACTATTACTAGATTGATGTAAAGGTTATCCAAGTAAGTGTTATTTTGGCATGGCACCTTTGAACTCAATTTTTAAGCTTGGAACTTAAGGCTCTTACTATGTTGGTTAGATTTTAAGTGAACTAAAATCCTTAATCATGCAACATACTCAAGCTTCAATCTCATGCATATTTAAGACATATTTAAAAGCAATAAATAACTTAAAGCATGCATAAGATAAATGTGATCTAGTATGACCCGACTTCATCTTGAAGCTTCAACTTCAAAGTCCGTCTTGAAAATGGATTGGAAACTCCGTCTTGAATTTCACCGTGGGAGGCGCCATTTTCTTCAAATAGGATCAGCTATAATTAAACTAATTACAACTATTTGATGGTACGCAGACCATATTTGAATTGAAAAACAAATTTGGTGCATTAGACCAATTACATTCAAATTAATGGTATGCAGACCATATTTTCTATCCTATTTGGGCCATACTAGTCACTTCATAACCTGCAAATTAGTACATATACAATATATACCATTTACCCATTCATTATCATGAATGACCCACATAGCTGGTTAGTAAAACACGTTGTATGCATCACATAAATATTTGCAGCAATTAATCAAGGGCACCAATAATCTACCAATTATTCAGTCCTTATTAATTCTAATCAAGTTGTTTAATCTTAAAGGATTTGTATACCTAATCAAGAGTTTATGACTAAAGGCTCCCACTTAAACCAATAACTTTATATGCTTTACTAATTTTAAACATAAAATTGTATTTCTAGTCTAACCGGAAACATACAAGTTTAATTAAAATTTAAAGCTCATATAAAATTATAATCGAATCTATTTATTTAATTTATTTTTCAGTTGAATTAAATACATTTAAATTAATTCAAGGTTTAATTTTAGTAAAATAATTAGTATAAATTAAAATTTATAATAATTATAATATTCAAAATTAAAATCCAAGAAAACAATTTAAATTATTAATTTTAAAATTAATTAAAATTATTTCCGAACTGAAAATTTTAAATTAAAACGAAACACATTAATAGTTTGCAAGACGAGGCACTTGGGCTTGCGCCCAAGCCCCATCGAGCTACGAGGCCCATTGCCCCGTGCCATTGATCGTTGCCCATGGCTTCCACAGCGACATCACACACACGCCCCATCGCCACGCACACACGCAGCCTTGAGGGCTACGCTGCGCGCAGCTTGGTGATGTGTCGTGGCTGCCTACCCTTCGGCAGGCCTGGTGCGTCGTGGCGCAGCGCACTGCTGCCCACACGCATCATGCTTGGCGCTGTGTGCCTACTGCCCTCGCCCATCACCTAGCATGCACGACTAGGCCTAGAGCCTTGCGTGCCGCATAGCTCGTTGCTCGCTGCATTCGTACCGCACGGGCGACGAGCTCCCTTGCTCGTCGTCGCGTGCCTGCACTATACAACACCTCTTAAGGGTAACACGTAGCTTCCTTTGCTTTGTGCGTGCAACATTTATGAGCGTTTTTATAAAATTTAAAATTTTTAATTTAAAATTAACGAAAAATTAATAAATCATATTAATTTCATAATTTTTGGGCAAAAAATCGAAAATTTATTAATCAATTAATTTTCGATAAACATGGATTCAAATATAGGTCATAAAAATTTAAAATTTAACATAAATTAACAATTTTTATGGTGGATTTTAATCATGGATACCTAATTAAATTATTAATTAATTATGAAAAACAAATCAATTCTAAATTATTCGAATTTCAACAAATTAATCATAATTACAAATTAGGTTGTATAATTAACAAGTCTATGCATTCAAATTTGTTAAACATATACTGTAGGTCAATCAAAAACTCAAGATTTATCAACAAGAATCGCAAATATTCAATTTAACATCTTAAATTTACAAACTTTTGCGTTTGAAAAACTAAAACCTCCGAAAAGTCATAGTTAGGCTTCGAATTTGGGAATTCTGGGTTCGGCCGAAAAATAACTATTTTTGTCAAAATTTTAGAATGCCTTTTACATACGGAATTGACACAAAATTCACTTGATTTGGTTGAATAACGAAGAAACTGCCGAAAAACTGCGTACATATAATTAAATAAACGTAATTTGCAATTAATTAACAATTACGAAAATTAATCACCCCTTTTAATTCTTTGCAAATTTGTATTTAACCATGTCATGCAATTTAGATTATGTAAATAATAAGAGGCTCGTGATACCACTGTTAGGTTATGATACATATGACAAAACATAAATCATGCGGAAAACCTTAATGCCAGGAAACATATTATTTACACATAATCATTTAGCATAATTTAGGTGCATACACTTTGTAGCGTGCCCTCCCTAGCTGCGCCCGAACCAAACAAGAACAAGTCTTTAGGACTCCAAGTGTCGTCCCTCCGTAGATAGTCCACAGCACGTCCGGATCCGACTTAAGCTTGACCAACTAGAATCGCCCTTAAGGTTCTAAGAATTTCGGCTAAATAGGTTGCAAGTGTTTGGCTGATTTTTGCTTCAAAATCTTACCTTTGAATACTTCAATGTTGTATATAAATTTCTGACCCTAGGCACCTATTTATAGAGTTATGGAAAAGGACTTATAATCCTATTAGAATACTAATTTAGTTTAATTAGAATCCTGCTAGGACTCTATTAAATAAACTTTATCTATTAGGATTAGAATTTAATCATATGTCGAATCCCGATAGCTTTAGGATTCGTATAGCACGCACACGAGCATCGCACGAGCACCGTACACCCACGCGCAGGCCTTGCGACCCACGCTTAGCGCACAGCGCCTCGGCCCAGCTCGCTGCCTGTTGGCTGGGCCTGGCCTTGCGCTGGGCCTGGTCGAGGCTTGGCGTGTGGTTTGTTGCGTGTGGCTTGCTGGGCGACGGCCCGGCTTCGTGCTGGGCCTTCGTCTAGTGAGCCTCGTCCGATGCTAAGTCGTACGATACGCTTTCGATTAAATTCCCGATTCCGGAATTCATTTCCGATACGAACAATATTTAATATTTCCGATTCCGGAATTAATTTCCTTTTCGAAAAAATATTTAATATTTCCGTTTCCGGAATTATTTTCCGATTTCGATAATATTTCCGATTCTGACAATATTTCCGTTTCAGGCAATATTTCCGATTCCGGCAATATTTCCATTTCCAATAATATTTTCCGATACGTACCATGTTTCCGTTTCCGGCAACATCTACGACTTGGATAATATTTATATTTCTGATACGATCCATATTTCCGTTTCCGGCAACATCATCGTTTCCGGATTATTCATTTCTTGCTTTTGACGATCTCAGCTCCCATTGAAACCAAGATCCGTCGATTCCGAATATCCATAGATGGAGTATTTAATGCCATTAAATACTTGATCCGTTTACGTACTATTTGTGACCCTACGGGTTCAGTGAAGAGTAAGCTGTGGATTAATATCATTAATTCCACTTGAACTGAAGCGGCTTCTAGCTAGGCATTCAGCTCACTTGATCTCACTGAATTATTAACTTGTTAATTAATACTGAACCGCATTTATTAGACTTAACATTAAATGCATACTTGGACCAAGGGAATTATTTCCTTCACATGAATGATCTTTGTAGCTAGTGCATATTGACACTTTCTTACAAATGTTTTGCGAATCTCATAACAAGTTAATGCATTTGAATTATTCTTTTGGATTTAAGCCTGTGATTGGAGTTTGGAGAATATTATATATTAGAGTTGTTTTATTTAATTTATTGCTTTGGAGAACAAGGTACATTGGTCGGTTTGGAGTATTTTTATGTATATATATTTAATATAGAGTTAATGAATTTTAACCATTAAATTGAGCCAATTTGGATATTGGATGGAATTTAATAGGTATAATGTAATTTGAAAATATATTATCTGTCACTAACTTATTGGTTGTAGCAGCCATTAATAATAAAAAAGTTAAAGAGACCAGATATTTAATAAATATGCTTTCTTAGATTGCACGTTTATAATAGAGGAGCATCAAAGAAACCGCAGATCTTAAAATACAGTCTCTTTAAAAAAAAATCAAAGGAACCGCATTTTGTGACAAAGTGGTTTCCTAGTACAGTCAAAGTAACCGCATATTTCCTAAATTCGGTCTCTTTTTCTTTGTATTTAAATTCACAGGAAATGATCAAAGAAACCAGTTTTCTGCCAAAATCGGTTTCTTAGATATATCAAAGAAACTAGGCCAAAACTCCGGTCTCTTATGCTAAGAGACCTACTACCTAGGCACCGTATAAAGTGAGGTTTCTTTGCCTTATTTTGCCCGGTTTCTTAGGCTGTTTTTGTAGTAGTGCATGAAGATCATGTTTTAAAATATTACTCCTTTAGATAAGGTTAAATATTAATAAATTTGACTTTAAAAAGTGAAATGGTACATTAAATTTGGGCTGAGGGAGTATATGTTAAATAATTAAATTAATTTTTTTTTATATATACAACGTTAACAACAATATTACTTCTTTAGATAAGGTTAAATATTAATAAATCTATACTAATATATTAAAAGGCGTTTTGAAGATCGTATACGTGTCATGTAAACCTCTCCTTATTACACCACGTCACCACTAATTAGCATCATGACACGTCATTACAACCAAAAAACATCTAACAAGGATCAAACACCAAACCTCTTTGTTGAAAGTTACACTTCTTACCATCTTAACCAACTACAACTTATGTAATATCTTTCCATATAAGCCTATGTATTCTTTTTACAATAAACAAATACATTGAATAAAAGTGAATGCAAAAGAAGGAATGATTACTTAATTCACAAATGTACAATTACTACTTTGAAGAAAAGGATCCGACTTTGTTTAGATTTTTGGATGTGGAGTTTAATTGGGAAGGTTGTTGATCGGCAACTAATCTTATGTCACCACTGTAATTTGATGATGACATCATCTCTACGTACACATATTTAAAAAAAAAAAAAACCCGAATAAGAATCAAAACCCGGGGCGTTGACTTTAAAAAGTGAAATGGTACACTAAATTTGGGCAGAGGGAGTATATGTTAAATAATTAAATCAATTTTTTTAATATATATACAATGTTAATGGGGAATAGTAAAGCGCTCGCTTTGCATGCGAGAGGCACCCCTTTTTTTCAACTTCGGCACATGTATAAGCCATCGACCTATACTCCGCCCCCGCCGACGGTCTAAAAATAGTATGTTGCGTCTTCACAAATTCTTATTTACAATGGGTATACAATAGATATTGTACACCAGAGTAAAAGTTAACTCAAAATGCTTAAAAGTTAAGCATATATATATATATATATATATATATATATATATATATATATATATATATATATATATATATATATATGTTAAAGTTATCTATTTTTCAGTGATAGATTTTTTCATTTTAGTAAAACTCATTTTTTCAAAATAACTCATAATGTATAAAATTAATTATTTAACCCTTTAAAATATTTATCTATCAAATTTATTTTTACTAATATAAAAGTTAATCAAAACTAGGTTAAAGTTACAAAAAAAAGGGGTTAAAGTTATCTTGGTGTACAATAAATTTATTGTACACCTTGTGCGCGCAAGACCTTTTGTTGTTTCTTTGTCTTCCACTTTATAGGCGGTGGCTTTGAAAAATGTGTCTAAAATTAAAACTTTGACCATAAATTCTCACTATTATATTTATCAAAATTATCATGAGATATTTTGTTAGATTTGTCTCAAAATGGATTTTATAAATATCAATTTTTAATAATTTTTTGCCATATAGAATTGGATATATTAACAGTCAAACATTGCACCGAAATCCTTGCAAATAGTAATTGTAAAGATTTTTTTAAAACAGATTTAGTACTAATTAAGATCACTATTAACATACTACTAAAAATTTAACTAAATTAAGCATGCACCTTTAATACGGGATTAATAAAAGATTAACTAAAATTATGCAAAAAAATTTTGGCCAGGTAGGGGTATGCAATAATAGCTATTTGTGCAAAACATTTTGTTGCAACATTGAATCAATAAGATTCCTAGGCATTTTTCGTTGTCATAAAAGGTAAAACAAGACTTTGAACATATAAGACTGCGGATACTCTGTACTCACGAAATAGAGACGGTTCAACTACTAAACATTCATGCATAATTGGATGATCACGTACTCTTCTTTAAGTACAAACTCCATACTTTCGAGGTCGAATACGTCAATATCTTCACACCTTCCTTAGACTCATACGAAGTAAAAAAGTTAGATAAACTCGTAGGGCTCTCGACATCGTTAATTTCCCTTCATGGAGGTGATGGAGAAGAAACATCATAGCCTTAGCTTTATCTTGACATGTTGCTTTATTTCCTTCTTTTATTGTGTCACCAAGCCCTTTTGCATCTAGTTGTATTTCAGCATCTAACACCCATGATAAGTAGTTTTTTCCAGTAATATCAAGGGCCACAATCTCAAGTTTTGCTAGATTCGACATAATTCACTATACAAGATAATAATACTGTTAATGAGAGCTCTCGTACTAAGACACTTTAAAACTTCTTACGAAACATGCGTTCAAAATCTTCAAATGCAAAATAAAAATATGAAAGTAACATATCTTTAACACATTAATTTATAAAAGCAATTATAATCGGTATAAAAAAAATCAATGCCATAAACTGAAATTAAAATGATCATCAGTATACGAAATTAAACGTAACCGCAATCATACAATTTTTCCCCTTATACTAGAATTATGTGTGCGTAGATTTAATAAATAATAACCATTATAGAAACATTAATATTGCATGATACTGCATGATATTGCCGAAATCAAATCAAAATTCACTCAACATTCACACGCTAGGTCGCTAGCATCATCAATACATGACTTTTAAATAATAAAAGTACAACAAATTCATTGTTTAATGAGAAAGTGCCAACATTGTAAAACTCAATCTTATTCTAAGTAGTGATCATGCACAATATAAACGAAGAAGTATAAACATAATTTACAGTTAATAAAATCGAAACTAATTTGGTAACAAAGTCAACCACCATATACAAACTATCTTGGTTACTATGTTGGTTACCAGTAAAAATAATGCCATGGAAATTCATAAAAATGCAAGATATCTACAACGGCAAAACCAACTGCGCGCAAGATATATGACTAAAATGATAATTAACGATTCAAAAACATAAATCAATTACGTAAACTAATTGCAATGTAATACTCACATCATGTAATTGTAGTGTCATTTGTCTCTCGTTTGTCATTCCCTTTGTTGTTTACGTCGGTTAGCAATGGTGTTGATAACGTATTATGAAAGTAGGGAGAAAGGGAGAGAGAGAAAGTGTTAGAGTAGTCTTTAAGAATGGTGAGTTTTTGTTGTTGGGAATTGTCCCACATTGATAGAATGGAGATGTAAAGAGTTGTTTATATTAGTAGACCACCTCTTATGTTTATATAGAAGTGGGCCTACTAGTTGGGCTAGTGTGCTTTCGGCTTGGGAGTGCTTGTGGTACCAAGAGTATTAGTTAAACTTTAACTGGACAAATCTTCACATACGTTCGACGAATATACATATTAAATTCCGATATACACCCGTACATAATCAAAATATCACAACAAAAACCTTTTACAACTTGAAATCCTTAAGTAAAAGCTTTAAATCCAACAAAACCTACACACCAAAAGCTTTAAATCCAACAATACCTACGTCATGAAATCCTTACTTAAAATCCAACAAAACAAACACACCAAAAACCAACGCCAATAATCGCAATAAATTCGCTAGCTACACACAGACTTCGCCCCTGTCCCCAATGCCACATATGAGCACATTCATATCACACAAGATGTCAACGTTATTCTTGCCTCCTCTATTGCACCCTGTTGAACAAAAATATAGTCAAACCTCCTAAATCCGGTAAGCAAGGTTTTGGATCTAAGAGACAACACAACAAAGCGATATTTTGTTGTGGTGGACTATTTTCTTTTGTCATTGTAAGCATTACGACCGAACTTGGAATACTGCAACCACGGATGTTAACATTATAAAACCCCAAAGGGTTATTAGGTTCACTTACTCGTCACTTGGTGTAACATTAACAACATCAAAAACCCAACCACTCAAATCCTCCTTAACCCATGAATGATCTTTGGAATAAAACAGAGTGTCCAAGTACTTTGCCTACAACAGTAACAAGTGTTTCACTTAAATAATTTAACACATTATATGTTTGCCCGTTATTCCTCAACGTTATTATTTTATTCCTTTTTCCGAATCTTGGTTTTGTAATTATCAAGGGTATATTAGTCTTTTACGAAGGGATACTAAAAGTGATGTTACTAAAATAACCTCAGTTGTTCCTTTATGTAATAGAGATTTTCCACTCACTTTTTCTTAATTTATTCATTTTTTTTTCTTAGACCCACCTATCTTTTTTCACATTTATCTTACTTTGTACATATTTTGTTATACTAGTTGTTGGCCCGTGCAGCGCACGGTCCCCCAAGGTATAAAAATCTATCATTCAAATATGCTAACGTAAAAGATCGGTCTAATAAATTTATGGCAAATTTAAACATATTGTCCATAACCAAACTTGAAGTTCGGGATAACTACGCATACAAAAAACACTCAGGCCTGTCATTGATGAAGAAACTCGTATTTGGAGAACCGGGAGTACAAGATAAAAGAATCATTGATGATGAAGAAACAATCATTGGTCTTCCATTAAAAGAATTAGGTCCAGCATAAGGAACCTCATTCTTAGCATCAGTAAAGAACATTTTTATAAAGAACGAATCAGAGAGATTTCTTTGCAATTGTAATCTGAACTGGAACACCCAGCTCTGCAGGTGAACTTTCTAAAGAGGGTCTTGTTTGTAGCTTTGGAATCTGCTAGTCTTCAAGAGCATGCCCTTTGGATTGTTTCACCTCAAGAATCTGTTGCAACGTTTTCCACTTTACTCTTATTTGCTTGCATAATTCCTGATTACCAGCATTAAGGAGTTGCAGAAAGCTATCTAATCTAAAACAACCGGCTTTCTTTGCACTTTTTGTTACAGTGATGTTAGGGAGTCGATGATGACTCCATGACTCAGATAACCTCACATCCAGCAACTTCTTAACATGAACTAAAATTTCCAGCGAGGCAGTAGCAACTATTCAATGAAGCCGTAAAAATATAGTCAATCTCCTATCAATGCAATTTCTATGTCAGATAAGCTTGCCAATTAAATGCAATTTCTAGTAACCCTGTAAGGAAGAATGATGTGAGCTAATTGAGTTTACAGAACACGTTTGAAGGCAAAGGTTGAACAAGTACAGCAATAAAGCAATGAGTATGTATTCTGCTTTTAGTATGTATAGTAAATGATGTGTATTGAGCAGATATATTCGACAGTTACACATGGTAGTCCTTTTTAGATATTTTAGGTTGAATGTCTCATAATTAGACAAGTATATAACTCATGGTTATTAACTTACTATAGCGTTACTCGATCAATCTTCACATGTAATTCAGATTAACAAAACTTTCTAAGATTAACAAAATTTTCTAGGAACTAACCAGTAAGTTGTAAATCCCTGTAATCACTAAGATTTTCAAAGACTGAAGTTGATAGAGATACCAACATCATTGCTGCTAGACAGAAACTTGAGTAAGAATTTTGGCGCATTATCATAAGAAAGTGAGTATCGAATTTCATTACTCCCTCCTCCCCATGGCATTTTCAAGGTCAAAAATAAAAAAACATATGGTCAACCAACGTATAGCTCCGTGTTTGAGCCACCTCTTTCAAACCGTGTGCAAGGTCTATGATTTAGCTAAAGAAAGGAATAATCGCAAGGCATATTTGAGGACGGAGTAGGCTAAGACGCAGATTAGCAAGATAATATCATTTCGCGTATTTAAGTTATTTTCCTATTAAACAAGTAGATTTTCTGCTTTTCTCACAACGGTTAATATTTCCTTTCTAATAATTTACTTTGTTTAGTTTTCTGCCTTTCTAGTTTCTACATGATTTTTTATAGTAAAAAAACTTCAAACCATATTTATTATGAGATAATTAAAAACTAGTTTTTTATAATTATTTATAATATTCATTTCTCCGTCTCTTATACTCCATATAACGTATTTAAACGACAATTATATTCTTCAAAGATCTACATTTTATCGGCGCCCCCTATAAAATAATCTAGCTCTCCCAACGCCCTCCATCCTTCATTCAGCATGTACATCACCACATACCACATACGGTGGGAAGGTTGATTTTGACTATTCCATTTGCAGTAAATAACTACTCCGTAAGACTATAAGCAAAACTTAAAATTCCAACTTGAATAGAAATTTACCTGGCGAATAAACCCTTCAAGAGTACCGAGCTTTACCATAGCCATAGCCATTTGGCCCATATAATTTGCAACATTTTCAGATGAACCCGATGAACCAAGAGAACCACTCGACAAAGCTTCTGCCAATCACTGAGACAATGCATCTTCAACTTGTTGTGAAGCCTGTTACAAGTTCTGAATATTAATCACTTGTTGTTTTGTCAGAGGCTCCAGTTAGTTCACAAGCAAGCTGCAGAGTAAGACTTCAATTTAAAATGTAACATCATAAAATCGTAATTCACGGCTTCTTTAACAGAAAGTGCAATAGAGTTCACACTCCACACATTTCTCAAAATAATGAACTTGAAATTAAGAGAAATCATTAACACCCAATTACAGAACCAATAGGACCAAATAGTAGCTCAAGAAGTTCCAAAATCAATTACAATTTGGGTCCGCCAAACAATTAGCACCAAGTATTTTTTAAATCATAAAATTAACCTATCAGCACTTATGAACTATATAACCATATCATACACCAAATTACACCGTAACAGTTTGTCCGGCCTCTAAGATCATATTTAGAAAAATTAACGGACATATAGAAAATAAGAAAAGGGTCTCAAAAAGTGAAGTCGGAGGTTGATATATTATTCTCTGAATGTCCTTCTTTAGCTACAAATGATATAGATACAATTACCAGAGATGACTCACCATGGCCGTAAGAAGTTCAGAAGAATGGAAGCCCGCTAGACTCTAAACACCTTTCAGCCGGTGTTTTCCACATACCCGATAAAAGATGTAAAACATCAGTCTTGGAAGAATTGCCCTTGAGCCTGAAAATATCCTCATAATGTGCCACGACGCTATCAACAATGACCGTGAAGTTCAGCATCACCTCTAAGATCATATAATCTCTTTTACTATTTAGATTCCACCAGTTGAATGAGTTTGACCCCCTGAACTTGAAATACAAATCCCCTAAAGTTGGAAAGGTAACCACAACAATGCAATAATCAACCGGTGTTAAGATCACAACTTCTGTGAGAGAGACGGGGGGGGGGGGGGGGGGGGGGAGTAGACAACAAGATCTAACCTGTTGTCATGCCCGTTGGAGCTCCTGCTCGAGTTGAGTTGGCTTGAGTCTGCTACTCTCTAACTGTTGTTGCTGAAGGAAATAATGCCCTTGGTCCAAGTATGCATTCTATGTTAAGTCTAATAAATGCGGTTCAGTATTAATTAACAAGTTAATAAATCAGTGAGATCAAGTGAGCTGAATGCCTAGTTAGAGGCCGCTTCAGTTCAAGTGGAATTAATGATATTAATCCACAGCTTACTCTTGACTGAACCCGTAGGGTCACACAAATAGTACGTAAACGGATCAAGTATTTGATGGCATTAAATACTCCATTTATGAATATTCGGAACCGACGGATCTTGGTTTCAGTGGGAGCTAAGATCGTCACAGGCAAGAAATGAATACTCCGGAAACGATGATATTGCCGGAAACGGAAATATGGATCGTATCGGAAATATAAATATTATCCAAGTCGTAGATGTTGCCGGAAACGGAAACATGGTACGTATCGGAAAATATTATCGGAAATGGAAATATTGCCAGAATCGGAAATATTGCCGGAAACGGAAATATTGTCAGAATCGGAAATATTACCGGAATCGGAAAATAATTCCGGAAACGGAAATATTAAATATTTGTTCGAAACGGAAATTAATTCCGGAATCGGAAATATTAAATGTTGTTCGTATCGGAAATGAATTCCGGAATCGGAAAATTTAATCGGAAGCGCATCGTACGAATAAGCATCGGACGAGGCCTGCCGGACGAGGCCCAGCACGAAGCCAGGCCATCGCCCAGCAAGCCAAGCGCGCCGCACAAACAGCCACGCCAGGCCCAGCGCAAGGCCAGGCCCTGCAGGCTGCGCAGCGCGCACAGCGCGCACAGCACGCGCAGCGCGCAGCGCGCGCGGGCGCTGCGTGGGCTGCTGCTCGCGCGCACGCATGGGGGCCCATCGTGGCTGCCGTGCGTGTGTGTGCAAGTGTTTGTGTTCGTGCACGTTTCCTAAAACATGCAGAGTTCGGTTAATGATTAAATTCCTAATTCGATTTGATAAATTAATTAAATTAGAGTTCTTGTAGGATTCTAGGTTTAATTAATTTGTATCTGAATAGGATTTCGATTCCCTTTCCATACCCCTATAAATATGAGGCTAGGGCTCACAATTTATAACAAGTTTTTCAAAGTATTCAAAAGTGAGTTTTTTGAGAGAAAATTAAAACACACATCTTGCTCATAAAGTGCCGAAATTTTCTAGTACCTTAAGGCGATTCTAGTTGGTCAATCTTAAGGCGGATCCGGACGTGCTGTGGACTATCTACGGAGGGACGACACTTGGAGTCCTAAAGACTTGTTCTTGTTCGGTTCGGGCGCAGCTAGGGAGGGCACGCAACAAAGAGTATGCATCTAAACTATGCTATATGATTATGTGTAAATAATATGTTGTCCTGGGTTAATGGTTGTTTCCGCATGATCTATGTAATGTCATATGTATCATAACCTAACAGTGGTATCAGAGCCTCTTATTATTTTCATAATCTAAATTGCATGAACATGGTTAAATATTACAAATTTGCAAGAATTAAAAGGGGTGATTAATTTTCGTAATTGTTAATTAATTGCAAATTGCGTTTATTTAATTATACGTACGCAGTTTTTCGGCAGTTTCTTAGTTACTCATCCGAATTGAGTGATTTTTGTGTCAATTCCGCATGTAAAAGGCATTCTAAAATTTTGACAAAAATAGTGTTTTTCTGCCGAACCCAGAATTCTCAAATTCGAAGCCTAACTATGACTTTTCGAAGGTTTTAGTTTTTCGAATGCAAAATTTCGTAAATTTAAGATGTTAAATTAAATATTTGCGATTCTTGTTGATAAATCTTGAATTTTTGATTGACCTACTGCATATTTTTAACAAGTTTGAATGCCTAGTCTTGTTAATTATGCAATCTAATTTGTAATTATGATTAATTTGTTGAAAATTAGAATAATTTAGAATTAATTTGATTTTCATAATTAATTATAATTTAATTAGAAACCTATGATTAAAAACCACCATAAAAATTGTAAATTTATGATAAATTTTAAATTTTTATGACCTAGACTTGAATCCATAATAATCGGAAATCAATTGGATAATAAATATTCGATTTTTCGCCCTAAAATTATGAAATTAATATTATTTATTAATTTGTCATTAATTTTAAATATAAATTTTAAATTTTATGCGATTCGTTCATAAAACTTGCACGCACGAAGCAATGGACGCTTCGTGTTACCCTTAAGGGGTGTTGTATAATGCGGGCATGCGACGACGAGCAAGGGAGCTCGTCGCCCGTGCGGCACGAATGCAATGAGCAAGGGCGTAGTGCACGAGCACAAGGCAGCAGCCCTGCCTTGTGTCGTGTGCCACGAGCAATGGACGAATGGGCATGGGCGAAGGGCGAGCCAAGGCAGTCGCGTGTGGGCAGCAAGCGAGCTGCGCCACAACGCGCGCTGCCTCGCACAAGAGCGCGCAGCCTCGCGCGCAGCGAGCGCAAGCTCGCGTGCCACGAGCGCTGCGCCCAGCATTGCTCGCGCGCACAACGAGCGATGTCGCGCGCCCAGCGAGCGATGGCTCGCGCACCCAGCGAGCGATGTCGCGCGCCCAGCGAGCGATGTCGCGCCCGCACTGCGAGCGATAGCTCGCGTGCGATGAGCGCTGGCGCGCGCAGCGAGCACCAATGCGTGCGGAGGCTTGCGATGGGGATGCAGCAGCTATGCGACGAGCGCATGGGCTGCGCGCACATGGCCAGCAATGGCTGTGTGCGTGCGGCCCATGGGCGTGCAACGCGTAGGGTGTTTGCGTTACGATTAAAGATCGTTTTGAATGTTTAATTTGAAAATCCCAGTTCACGTAATTTTAATTAATTTTAAAATTAATAATTTAAATTATTTTCTTGGATTTTAATTTTGAATATTGTAATTATAATAAATTTTATTTATTCTAATTATTTTACTAAAATTAAAATCATGAATTAATTTAAATACGACTGAAATTAAATTAAACTTTTGGATTCAATTATAAATTGATATGAGCTTTAAATTTTAATTAAATTTGTATGTTTCCGGTTGGACTAGAAATACATTTTTATGTTTAAAATTAGTAAAGCATATAAATTTATTGGTTTAAGTGGGAGCGCTTTTTAGTCATAAACTCTTGATTAGGTCTACAAATCCTTAAGGTTAAAACAACTTGATTAGAATTAATAAGGACTGAATAATTGGTAGATTATTGGTGCCCTTGATTAATTGCTGCAAATGTTTACGTGATGCATAATGTGTTTTACTAACCAGCTATGTGGGCCATTCATGATAATGAATGGGTGAATGGTATATATTGTATATGTACTGTTTTGCAGGTTATGAAGTGACTAGTATGGCCCAAATAGGATAGAAAATATGGTCTGCGTACCATTAATTTGAATGTAATTGGTCTAAAGTACCAAAGTTATTTTTCAAATTCAAATATGGTCTGCGTACCATCAAATAGTTGTAATTAGTTATAGCTTATCCTATTTGAAGAAAATGGTGCCTCCCACGGAGATTTTCAAGACGGACTTTGAAGTCAAAGCTTCAAGATGAAGTCGGGCCATACTAGATCACATTTATCTTATGCATGCTTTAAGTTATTTATTGTTTTAAATATGTCTTAAAATGCATGAGATCAAAAGCTTGATTATGTTGCATGATTAAGGATTTTAGTTCACTTAAAATCTAACCAACATAGTAAGAGCCTTAAGTTCCAAACTTAAAAATTGAGTTAAAAGGTGCCATGCCAAAATATACACTTTCTTGGATATCCTTTACATCAATCTAGTAATAGTTTTCTCTCAGCGAGGTGTTACTTATTGGTCCTAAAGGGGCAAGGTACACAAATAATTGTGAGTACATGTTAGTTTTGGTGAAACTCAACGATATAAGTAAGGAGTCCTTTTATGTCGTGGCAAATTCGATAGGTTTACCTAATAAGTTCTTAGACGTACCTATCAACCAAGAATAGTTTCTAGACTATTAGCAAAAGGCTTTTGCTTACCTAAGATGTTCTAGGATTAAGTCGACAAACTGTGCTTAGTTCTTCAATGATTTTAGGATCTTGGAATCATTTTATTCACACCTGCCGGAACACATAATTTGAATAAAATGCTTAATAAACATTGAATTATGCATGTATGCTAGAATTTAAGTTTATTAAGAGAAACTGTGAATGGTTATTTATTTGTTTATTCTTTTCAATTGTAGTATAAATATGGCAAACAACAATCAAAACATCATCATGGGTTCTGAGCTTATGGTCAAGCTGAACCTGACAAATTTTCTTGAATGGGAAGCTAAGCTAGTTGAAATAGTCAAACTCAATGGACTTGAGTATGTACTGTCACATCCCATGCCAAGCTACTATGCCAGAGACATGACCCCTGAGAGATTTTACGCCTGGGATGCGGATCTCAAAAAGGTTATGAGTCTCATGCTGAACAATATCCCTGATGATTGGGCTAAAAGGTTTGTAGCCTATGAACCTTTTACGCTCATCAAGAATCTGAGGGATATCTGTCGTGGAAGTACGGAGGACAGGGACCTGAACGTCCATGAGTTGATTGAATCAATGTCTGGTCTAAAGGTTAGTTCTCCCAACAGGTGTTATAGGATGGAGGTCCAAGAAACACATGTTCAGCTCCTTCGCACTAAACAGAGGGTAGGCGTCCCACTGAGGTTCCATGTGGATCTTATGTGTTCATATTTTGATCGCCTAAGTCTACTAGGAACACCAATAAGCGAAAGGATGGCAGTCTCTGTCTTGCTCAATTCACTACACAGTGGGTTTGGTCGCTTCAAGCAACTATACCTAAGTGAACCAAGAGAAGAAACAGTTGCAGAATTTATTCACCTTGTCAGAAAAGCTGAAATAGTACTGGACTGTGAAGCCAAAAATTTACTCAAGGCTAGAAAGAGACCATTCAAGAAAGGTGGAAAGTCCAAGGGCAATGCTAAATCGAAGCAGGACAAGTCCACATCAAGCTGTCTTTATTGTGATGGAATAGGCCATTACAAAAGAGAATGTCCAAAGCTAAAGGAAGATCAGAAGAACGGAACAGTCGTTCCATCTTCAGGTATTTTCGTTATAGACTGTATACTTGCTAATTCAACTTCTTGGGTATTAGATACAGGTTGTGGCTCACACTTATGTTCCAATCCACAGGGACTAAGAAGAAGTAGAAAGTTAAGCAAGGGTGAAGTCGACCTACGAGTGGGAAATGGAGCACGGATTGCTGCATTAGCCGTAGGAACTTACTATTTGTCGTTGCCCTCCGGGCTAGTTTTGGAACTGGAAGAATGTTTCCATGTTCCAAGTCTTACTAAAAACATCATTTCAGTTTCTTGCTTAGATGCTAAGGGATTTTCCTTTTTAATAAAAGACAATAGTTGTTCGTTTTATTTTAAAGAGATGTTTTATGGATCTGCTAGATTAGTCAATGGACTTTATTTATTAGATCACGACAAACAAGTATATAACATAAATACCAAAAAGGCCAAAAAGGATGATTCAGATCTCACCTATCTGTGGCATTGTCGATTAGGCCATATAAACTTGAAACGCTTAGAAAGACTTCAAAGGGAAGGAATTCTAGAACCATTTGACTTAGAGGATTATGGTAAATGCGAATCATGTTTACTTGGCAAAATGACAAAGCAACCTTTCTCTAAAGTTGGAGAAAGAGCAAATGAACTATTGGGTTTAATCCATACAGATGTATGTGGACCAATGAGTACAAATGCTAGAGGTGGTTTCAGCTACTTTATCACTTTCACTGATGACTTAAGTAGGTATGGTTATGTCTACCTAATGAAGCATAAGTCTGAATCCTTTGACAAATTCAAGGAATTTCAGAGTGAAGTAGAGAATCAATTAGGCAAGAAGATTAAGGCACTGCGGTCTGATAGAGGCGGTGAATATCTGAGCTATGAATTTGATGACCATCTGAAAGAATGTGGAATTCTATCAGAATTGACTCCTCCTGGAACACCACAATGGAACGGTGTGTCAGAACGGAGGAACAGAACCTTGCTAGACATGGTCAGGTCAATGATGGGTCAGGCCGAACTTCCATTAGAATTTTGGGGACATGCACTAAATACAGCTGCACTCACTATAAATAGAGCTCCGTCTAAAGCTGTCGAAAAGACTCCATACGAATTATGGTTTGGAAAGCCTCCAAATGTGTCTTTTCTTAAGATTTGGGGATGTGAAGTATACGTCAAACGATTAATTTCAGACAAACTTCATCCAAAATCTGACAAATGTATCCTTGTGGGCTATCCAAAGGAAACAAAGGGGTATTACTTCTACAATACATCTGAGAACAAAGTGTTTGTTGCTCGAGATGGTGTCTTTTTGGAGAAGGATCACATTTCCAAAATGACAAGTGGGAGAAAAGTAGACCTCGAAGAAATTCGAGTCGAACAACAAACTCTAGAGAATGCTCAAGATGACATTCAGGATGAAACTCAGAGATCTTTAGAAGAATCTGGTGAGAATCATGGTCAATCTAGTAATGTTACCCCGCGTAGATCGCAAAGATATAGATCTCAACCAGAAAGGTACTTAGGTATTTTGACGAACGAGAGCTATGACGTTCTATTACTTGAAAGTGATGAACCTGCGACTTACAAGCAAGCTATGACGAGCCCTAGCTCCAAGCAGTGGCAAGAAGCCATGCAATCTGAATTAGACTCCATGTCTGAAAACCAAGTATGGGATTTGGTCGATTTGCCAGATGGCTACCAAGCCATTGGAAGCAAATGGGTTTTCAAACTGAAAAAGGACAAGGATGGGAAACTTGAAGTTTTCAAAGCTAGATTGGTCGCAAAAGGTTACAGGCAAGTCCACGGTGTGGATTACGATGAAACCTTTTCACCAGTTGCAATGCTAAAGTCTATTCGAATAATGTTAGCAATCGCTGCATATTACGATTACGAAATATGGCAGATGGATGTCAAAACTGCTTTCTTAAACGGCGTTTTAACAGAAACTGTGTTTATGACACAGCCTGAAGGTTTTGAGGATCCAAAGAATGCTAAAAAGGTATGCAAGCTAAAGAAGTCAATCTACGGATTGAAGCAGGCATCCAGGAGCTGGAATATACGTTTTGATGAAGCAGTCAGTGACTTTGGTTTCATCAAGAACGCGGACGAATCTTGTGTATACAAGAAGGTCAGTGGGAGCAAAATTGCTTTCCTAGTATTATATGTCGACGACATATTGCTTATCGGAAATGACATTCCTATGTTGAACTCTGTCAAGATTTGGCTTGGGAAATGTTTTTCGATGAAGGATCTAGGAGAAGCACAGTACATATAGGGCATCAAGATTTACAGAGATAGATCTAAAAAGATGATTGGACTTAGTCAAAGCACTTATATCAATAAGGTGCTTGATAGGTTCAAGATGGCGGACTCCAAGCGAGGCTACCTACCCATGTCTCATGGAATGACTCTAAGCAAGACTCAGTGCCCAAAAACACTTGATGAGCGTAGACGAATGAATGGGATTCCATATGCATCATTGATTGGTTCAATAATGTATGCTATGATATGTACACGCCCGGATGTTGCGTACGCACTCAGTGCTACGAGCAGATACCAGTCAGACCCAGGAGAGGCGCATTGGACTGCTGCCAAGAATATTCTGAAGTACCTGAAAAGGCACAAAGATGACTTCCTGGTCTATGGTGGAGATGATGAATTAATTGTTAAAGGCTATACGGACGCAAGTTTCCAAACCGACAAAGATGATTTTAGATCACAGTCTGGGTTTGTCTTCTGCCTCAACGGAGGAGCAGTAAGCTGGAAAAGTGCTAAGCAAAGCACCATTGCGGATTCTACAACTGAAGCGGAGTACATTGCTGCACATGAAGCAGCAAAGGAAGCTATATGGCTAAGGAAGTTCATAGGAGAACTTGGTGTAGTCCCCTCCATTAAAGGACCAATAGCCCTGTATTGTGATAATAACGGAGCTATTGCACAGGAAAAAGAGCCTAGACACCACCAGAGAGTCAAGCATGTACTTCGTAGATTTCACCTTCTACGAGAGTTCGTTGAAAGAAAAGAAGTCGAGATAAGCAAAATTGGAACTGATGACAACATATCAGATCCATTAACTAAACCTCTGCCGCAGGCGAAGCACAACTCGCACACTGCAGCTATGGGAATCAAGCATATTGGAGAATGGCTTTGATGTCTCTGTTTAATGTTTTAAAGTTTTAGAGTTTAAATCTTTGTAAAACATTATTGGTTAATCATTCACAATAAATGAAATGAATTCATTTTTCCATTTAATTTGTGGTTTATTAAATGATGAGTCCCTTCAAAATTGACGATATATTCAAGATAGACTGTCAGGACCAGTCCTGTGACTAAGAAATGTCTATCAAGTGAACTTGAATGTCAAAGGTTGAAAATGGTCCCTAATCGGAGTTTTCTATAAAATTGGACGCATAGAAAACGTTAGACGATTAGAATGCAAGATGACTAGTAGTTCTGTTTCTTGAACTATGTGGACATGGCAATGTCATAATCATTTGCATAGATACTTACTTTGGGAAGACTAGTATCGGACAAGACCTATGAAACTTTACTGTAAGAGATAAAAGTCTGTCATAAGTAAATTTCATTAAATTATTAGACACTAAATCCTCAATACCTGAGTGATTTGAGATTACTTGTTTGAGAACTGGTTGCTTTGACGTTGACCAACCGTCGCACCGTAAAAGGAGGCTATAAAGGCAACGCTCAGGTAATCACCTATCAAACGAAGTCTAATCTCAAGATCGCAAGATTGGGATTGTCCTCCCATAAATCGGGATGAGATGCTTAAAAGTTGTACAAGGCCACTCGGAGAGCTAGAAACTGTGAAATGCATGGCCGTGCTCGGATGAATCATAGGCTATGATTATCTGTTTATTTGATCAGTTGAACTCTGAAACCGAGGAACACCTCTGGACATAATAAGGATGACAACTCTTACCTTATGTTCAAGAGCAAGCATCGAGCGACAAAGGAATTAGGAAATGCACACTTGTCCCTAAGGACAAGTGGGAGACTGAAGGAAATAATGCCCTTGGTCCAAGTATGCATTCTATGTTAAGTCTAATAAATGCGGTTCAGTATTAATTAACAAGTTAATAAATCAGTGAGATCAAGTGAGCTGAATGCCTAGCTAGAGGCCGCTTCAGTTCAAGTGGAATTAATGATATTAATCCACAGCTTACTCTTGACTGAACCCGTAGGGTCACACAAATAGTACGTAAACGTATCAAGTATTTGATGGCATTAAATACTCCATCTATGAATATTCGGAACCGACGGATCTTGGTTTCAGTGGGAGCTAAGATCGTCACAGGCAAGAAATGAATACTCCGGAAACGATGATATTGCCGGAAACGGAAATATGGATCGTATCGGAAATATAAATATTATCCAAGTCGTAGATGTTGCCGGAAACGGAAACATGGTACGTATCGGAAAATATTATCGGAAATGGAAATATTGCCAGAATCGGAAATATTGCCGGAAACGGAAATATTGTCAGAATCGGAAATATTACCGGAATCGGAAAATAATTCCGGAAACGGAAATATTAAATATTTGTTCGAAACGGAAATTAATTCCGGAATCGGAAATATTAAATGTTGTTCGTATCGGAAATGAATTCCGGAATCGGAAAATTTAATCGGAAGCGCATCGTACGAATAAGCATCGGACGAGGCCTGCCGGACGAGGCCCAGCACGAAGCCAGGCCATCGCCCAGCAAGCCAAGCGCGCCGCACAAACAGCCACGCCAGGCCCAGCGCAAGGCCAGGCCCAGCAGGCTGCGCAGCGCGCACATCACGCGCAGCGCGCAGCGCGCGCGGGCGCTGCGTGGGCTGCTGCTCGCGCGCACGCATGGGGGCCCATCGTGGCTGCCGTGCGTGTGTGTGCAAGTGTTTGTGTTCGTGCACGTTTCCTAAAACATGCAGAGTTCGGTTAATGATTAAATTCCTAATTCTATTTGATAAATTAATTAAATTAGAGTTCTTGTAGGATTCTAGGTTTAATTAATTTGTATCTGAATAGGATTTCGATTCCCTTTCCATACCCCTATAAATATGAGGCTAGGGCTCACAATTTATAACAAGTTTTTCAAAGTATTCAAAAGTGAGTTTTTTGAGAGAAAATTAAAACACACATCTTGCTCATAAAGTGCCGAAATTTTCTAGTACCTTAAGGGCGATTCTAGTTGGTCAATCTTAAGGCGGATCCGGACGTGCTGTGGACTATCTACGGAGGGACGACACTTGGAGTCCTAAAGACTTGTTCTTGTTCGGTTCGGGCGCAGCTAGGGAGGGCACGCAACAAAGAGTATGCATCTAAACTATGCTATATGATTATGTGTAAATAATATGTTGTCCTGGGTTAATGGTTGTTTCCGCATGATCTATGTAATGTCATATGTATCATAACCTAACAGTTGCACATACGCCTACTTCCAACAAAGAAACAGAAAGATAATACAAGAGCATGTTAAAGACCAAAAAACAAAAAAAACATAAACTTAGCTGATTTTTTCATATTAGCGTTATGACTTCTTTTTTTCGCACATGGAATCCTTCTCCAACTAATTCCATTGATTACATAAATGAGAAAACAAATTAAAGAATTAACAACCACCAAAGCACAAGCAAGAAACAAAATTATGTAACTTACTTTTTCTCTCACCCGGCTTTTCCTTGTTGCCTCACGGTTTTGAGCAAACCTTCGTAAAGTCTACAATAATAAATCACTAAAGATGTTACAAAAATGATGCTACATAATGTCAAATTGCATAAAAAGAGAATGGTGAACAACTTTTAACCTTCTGATCTTTAGTCTCCTTCGATTTGTCACTCGAATCAGAAGCTGCATGAGTTGATGGAACGGTATCAAACTGCACAATAACCGTCCGCAATATTATGCCGTAAGGCATTAGTTACATATATCAAATAAATATAACTATCCACTAATGAGTCTGATCTGCACTTACAGTGCATTCGAACTTCCCAAATTCAACAAAAGATATTAGAAAAATTAAAGGGAAAAGGGCCAATTTTCCCTACAAGAAAGCTTTTAAACAATTCCGCCATTAACAAATAACATAAAGATGATGAGAGATTACCCTCTTGTTTCTTTCATTTGTGTCTGCATCTGTTGAAATAGCAGTCACTGGACTACCATCTGCCATATTAGACTCTCTCCAACTTTCCAAACTACTGGAAGAAATAGAAACCAAATTATTTTGTAAATTTCTTTGTGACTGAGTACCACAATGATTTATATTAAGTAAACTCGATGCATGTAGCATAAAAAATTAATTAAAAAAATATTAAAGGAATTGGCCTCTAGCTCCGTGATCCAGTATTCCTAGTATCATTACCTGAATAAATTAGTACTGAATATCAAAACTCTAGAAAAGTGTCCACAAATTCAAAGCTATTACGATTTTGCAATATTTAGCAGAATCATTAGCACAATAATAGAAATTAGGTTTTTGATTTGATTTGAATTATCTTCATTATCATGTTTGCTTGATTCAAACCGTCAAATATAAAAATTAATTAAAAACGTTAAATAAATAATCAAACAACCAACATACCACAAGACAACTAAAAATCAAACACTAAAATCTAATATAAAATAGAAAAATCAAGAGCAAAACCACTAAAATTAAATTGTGCTGAATTGGCATGTCAAATTAGATCAATTAGTGATAATAAAATCAAGGAATGTATAAATGTCTCAGATAATGCTTAAACAAATAATCACCTAATTCCAGCTGAAATAGAGAAATCAAAAGGACCAAGTTCAGGGAGCAAGGAAGAAAAACAAAAAAATGAAGAGGCAAGTGACTGAGGCACTGACCCTTTTTTACCATCTGCAACACAGTAACCACCACCGATCACCGTGGTTGCTTCTGGTCGTGTTTCAGCTAGCCGGTTATACCAGAGGAGAGATAATGTAGCAGGTAAATGCGAGCTATGAGAGAGAAATGGTATGATAGAGGTTATCCTAGTTTAGGGGGGGTCGTGCTATAACAACTAACGAATGAAATGGAAGCTATGAACTTTCAAATTAATTTAAAATCGAAATATAACGAAATTCTTGATCAATGGAGGAACAATATATATCACCATTTTAGGATCTCCCAGATATATCGATTTCCGACAAATGATGACGCTATAACTGATTTCTGTTGAGCTGGGTTTCTGTTCTAATCTCCAGAATTTTAAAAACAAAAGAGGAATAAAAAGGGTAACTATAAGATCGTGGTGAGCGTAGATCAGACATACTGATAAACCATGGCATGAAACACCTAATAAACACGAACCTTAAGCATGATAACTTTAAAGATGCTGATAAATAAGTAAAAGAATGATGAAAGCATAACGCCATAACCTAAGTTTACCTTATTCCAGCTTCGGCTCGCCTTCTCTTGGGTCTGACCTCTTGGATGGTAGACCAGTTCTCTTTAGAGTTGGGTCTGATCTCTCGGGTCGGACTTCTTCTGGGTCAGACCTCTTGGATGGATGAACACTCTCAAATGTACGGTGGTCTGCATCTTTGGCTCTGTTTCTATTGGGTCTGACCTCTTGGACGGATCAACACTCTCACATGTGAGTGGTCTGCATCTTCGGCTTGGCTTCTGTTGGGTTTGACATCTTAGATGGAAGACCGCTTCTCTTGAGAGTTGGGTTTGATCTCTCGAGTCGAACGAATAATGGGAAATGCCATTTCTGGCATCAATATAGGTGAGCTCGAGCTTGAGATAATTTACGATTTAACTAAACCAGAATCATCAATTGCCTGCGGTCATCTAATTTCACAAAGAGGGCATATGTTAAACCCAATGTCATTAAATCACATGAACAACAAAATAAACTTGTTAATAGCAAGAATGAATTCCACGTATCATCAAGATTTAGCACATTACTGTTAATAAACCAATAAGCTTAGTGTAGGGGGTTTTTTTGTGCAAAACTTGTTTCCCGTTCTACAAGAGGGGCGGTTCTTTAGAAAACCATAGAATTTTTGTACCTCGAAGGAGTCGCCACCAAACATTGTTTAAAGTCTCGTTTGGAAGTGACTCTATTTTGGATAAGGCTTTGAATCCTCGAAACGGATGTGTGAGATCCGGGCACGGGAACAAAAATGCTTATTCCGCGAGCTTTAGAAATATTCAAGTACGTTTACACAACATTTTTACGAAAATATACCCTAGATTAGACTATGTGGGTTTGAATTTAGAGCAAATAGAATCTCTAATTGTATGGTGGTCACTTTGCTTTAAAGATTGATTTAAGGAACCTAAGGTCGGTTTGTCCAAAAAATTTAAGCGTGATGTAACCTTTGTACTTTGTTGTATTTAGCATGTGCGGTGATGAAAGCAATAAAGCAAATAAAGTAACATCACAATACTAAGTAAAGTGCGGAATTAGTAAATACAAGACCCCCTAGAAAAGGACTAGGGAGTAGGTCCACATTTCCTAGAAATGGACTAGGCAAGTAAAGATACGGAATTGAAAGTGCGGAATTGAAATTGCGGTATTGAAATTGCGGTATTGAAATTGCGGTATTGAAAGTGCGGTATTGAAATTGCAATATTGAAAGGTGCATAATTGAAATTTGTACTTGGGCACATGAGATTCGAACGCCAAGCGGCTCCTTAAAAATAAGTGCGCCCGACACGAATTCAAAGCCAAAAATCTCAACTTGGGAGAGGTTGCTCAACCCAAATATCCTAGATTTTGCATGTTAAATTTGAACTTGAAAGCTTGAATATTGAAGTTTTGAACTTGAAATAATTTGAAATTTGAACTTGAAAGGATCCTAGTTTAGGGAAGTAACCATGAACAACCCTAAACATGGTGGGATCTTGAAAATTGAAAACTTGAACTTGTATATTGAAAAAAATGGAGTTTTGAATCTCAAAAGACTAAACCTTTAAGTGTTAAAAGGTGTCATCTTTGATTACCCCATGTTTGAAGGTGATTCTAGTCCAAGAGGTGATTGTAAACAACTTGGACATCCTTGAATCTTGAAAGTTTGCATTTTGTATTTTGAAAAAGTTTGTATTTTTGGAAAACATGTATGATTGTTGCAAGTGGTGTTTTTAATGATTAAAAAAACACCAACTTTCTAATCATTTAGGAATCAAAGAAACATAGTTGATTAGAATGGGATTTGGATTTACCTAGTTAGGTTTAGGCAAGAGCTCCCAATTGCTTTTGAATTTAGGAATTTTGTATGTGTTTTTGAGGAGATTTTGAGTTGTATTTTGAGGCGTAATGTCAAAATTACGACGTTGTATTGTTGTTCCCCTCCTCATTATGCTGAAAATGAGGGGTATTTATAGGGGGAATGGGTGCAGGCGCCAGCACAAGCCAGCGCAGTGCGCTGGACCAGCGCAGTGCGCTGCTGACGTGGCTTGAATGCCGCCAAAGCAAGGACGCGGGCTCCGTCCTTGTTTCGTCTTGTAGTGTTGTACCTGTTGTACGAATAGTACTAGGTTTGGCGTTTTGTATTTTCTTGGAGGTTAAGGCATCATTTAGCGTCTAAAAATAAGCCTTTCTCGGGTTTTGAATTCCGGTTTTACGGGACGGGGCCCGGCATGCTCGGTTTTGTGGGTCGGCGCCCGAATTTGACTTGCCTTATATGATTTTCAGTGGAAAAGGCCTAGTAAAACCAATGGGATGGTCTACTAGATGATATTGTACTTGGATTTTGAAATTGAATTTGGAAAGTTGTATTTTGTACCGAGAACCGAAAGGGGAACGGTCTCGGGGGTTGGATTTTGGATCTTGAATTTTGGAAGTATTCTTAGCAAGTGGGATTTCCTCCTGGAGTTATTCCAATCACCTAGCAAGGATAATGGTATCATCATCATCCCAAAGGGGAGACACAAATTAGGTGTCTACATAAGCCCCCACTTTGACTGAGCGTTCGGTTAGGAAAGCGCAAGTCAAAGTATTTCGAAAGGGACGGAGAATGATCAATATGTTCTGCAATCGAGACCACTCTTTGTACGCCAGTACCTGCATAAAACAGGCATTAGAAAAAAGGACAGAGTCTACCTCGGTGCGGTTGGTGGTGACTCCGATTTGTACTTGTATTTTTCCGCCTTCAGTTCAGGACGGAACTTGGCATCGAAAATTTTTGAATCTTGAATGTTTTTTTGAATCTTGAATTTTTGAATACCCGGAGTTAATCCATTGGGGATGTGCTTTGCTGGGGATAAGATCTTTTTACTGGCCCTTAAAATTTGGAATTTCGACTGACTTTCCCGGAGCTTGGGTCCGTTGGGAGTTGAACGCCCGAGTCGTTGTATTCTTTGGACTTTGTATTCTTGAAATATGCATCTGTTTGTACCTGGAGATACAGGTGTATACCCGTATTTTCGATGGATGGCCTGATGCGATGTTTGATGCTTGTCGCGGAAGACCGTAGCAGCAAAGGACGTGCAGTCAGCACGGGAGACCGCGCGCTGTAGATTCGCGCATGCAGTGGGCAGCGCTGGGTGCTGGGGCGGCGTATGGCGCGGGGCTGCACTATATAAGTGCTCCTTGCCTTGCCATTTTGAGGAGCAACATCTTGCTTCCTTGCTCTCTTTCTCTCTCAAAGGTCGAATTGTCTTCCCTTGGTCTTGTTCTTGCCTTATCCATGTAAGTATTTCATGTTTTGCTTATGAAATAACTCTAGGATTGCATGTAGTTTTGATTTTATCGTACTTTGAAATGATGCTTGTATGATTAAGCTTCTTGAATCTTGTAGAAGACTGTTTGATAGCCATTTGAACTTGAACTGTTGGAACTCGTAGCTTTGAATTTTTTTGAAAGGTTTTTTGAATGTATATTTTTGTATCGGATTCGGCATGGATAGCCTAGGCGTTGATGTGGAACTTGTATACCTGCTTTGGCATGGATAGCCTAGGCGTTGGTGTTTGAACTTGTATACCTGCTTTGGCGTGGGTAGCCTAGGCGTTGGTGTTGAACTTGTATACCTGCTTTGGCGTGGGTAGCCTAGGAGTTGGTGTTTGAACTTGTACCTTGAACTAGAGGTCCACTGGGGATTTATCTTATGAAATTTTTTTGAATTTGTTTAGGCTAGTATAGGATAGCCCCCAGTTTAGAATTTTGATACCTTGTACTCCACTTGATTTAGTATGCCTCGTCACACTCGGAGGAAGCTCGCCGAATCGTCGGTAGTTCGAGCTGCTGAGGAGGACGCTTCGGATGATGAAGCGGCTGCAATAAACGCGCCCAACGAGGGCATGGTTCCCCGGGATGCGCCTGGTTGGAGCCCTTCGCTCGCCTGAGAGCCTTGAGTTTTTGTATATTCGCTCGCTTTCTCTTTTCGAAGTCCGGTGTTACTCCAAGTAAGGATCTAGAGCTCTCTTGTATGTTGAATTTGTACTTGTATTTGAATTTTGAATTTTGAATTTTGAAATTTGAAATGTGCTTCTTGTATACTCCCCAAGGTTTGGCTTATGGAGAGGCTCATGTTGGTGGCACCACCAGAGAACATGGCGAGTTATAATAGAAAGGGATTCACTGTGCGACCCATGCTGCATGGCCGGCTTTCATTGGATGAGTGGCGGTGCGCATTCTCTGGAGTTGAATCTTGTATAAGATGGGTAGTTCCTTGGTGGGGAATTGCTGCTATAAGACATGGCCCTGGTTCCACCGCTTTGAGGGTGCCAAGCCTCACAATGCTGGTCTTCTACTTGCCTGCTCGAGTGATGAGACAATATGGCTTGAAACAGGAGATCCTGGACTGTACTGAAGAGAACCCGAAACCTGTTGTGCTGAATGCGAATCGACTTGAAGTTTGGAGGCGGTATTGGGTTGCCAAACCGTTCTTGAGTATCCAGTTCCCACCTGAGTCAGTTACTCTGTCTGCGGGGTATATTGTATGGATGAGAGGCCTAAGCCAGAGGGACATTTCTTTCTCCGGACCAGCTAGAGTCCGAGGTTCTAGAGCTAGACGTCCTGCATCAACTGGCTATGAGGAAGGTGACGGGAGTGTAGCCCATCCGGTGCTTGACCGTTCGGAATCCAAAGGAGGTTCGTCGTCCTCCCGTCTTGGAAGGTTTGCAAGTTCCTTCACCCGCCGCTTGGGCAAAGGGAAGATTGATGATTGATTGCGGGAAGAGTGAGGGGATAGTACTCAAGGTGCCAAGAAACGAGAGCATAGTCGCCCGACCCTAGATCTTTGTAGGCTAAGTGTGTTTGGAATGAATTGTGTTTGGAATGTGTTTGGAAGAGGTGTTTAGGAAGTGAAAAGGCTTTTGAACTTTGCTTCACTCGATCCTGACTTTGTATTTGAATTAGCTTTGAAGGCCTTAGGGCCAAATAAAGAGTTATTGTGTTAAATTCCGCTTGAACCTGCTTTGCTTTGAATTGGCACATTTGGAATAAAGACAACAACAATTTGAGTTTTGAATTTTGATTTGATTTGATTTTTAGGATGCCCTTAATTGAGGAAATTTTGAATTTTTTGTATTAAAGTGGTCGGGCCTCGAAATGAGGTTGCCTACGTGTCCCGTTAGGGAATCAGGCCGGGCGTAGTTCTGACTACCTTACAGGACTTTGAATTTGGATTCTTGAATTTGAACATGGAATTTAGACATAGAACTTCTTGAGTTGATCGAGGTTGGTAAGAGATCTGAATTCTGTTCCGTCGATGTCTGTTAGTTCGACTGCTCCCCGGGAGAGGATTTTCTTGACAATGTATGGGCCTGCCCAATTGGGTTTGAATTTTCCCCTTGGGTCCATGGTGCTTTTGCGAAGGGCTTTCAGGACAAGCTCGCCTTCCTTGATGTTTCGGGTTCTGACCCTTTTGTTGAAATGTCTGGCCACTCGACGCTGATAGACTTGTACATGCTGAGCGGCTTGAAGCCGACGCTCATCGAGCATAACTAGTTCGTCATATCTGGCTTGTACCCATGCAGCTTCTGGGATTTTTCTTTCGAGGACTATCCTTAGAGAAGGTATCTCTAGCTCGATAGATTGTACTGCTTCCATTCCATAGAACAATGAGAACGGAGTTGCACCAGTTGAAGTGCGAATTGAAGTTCGATATCCCCACAATGCGAAATGCAGCTTCTGGGGCCAGTCCTTGTAATTGGTAGTCATTTTCATGATGATGGTCTTGACATTCTTGTTGGCTGCTTCGACTGAAGGAAATAATGCCCTTGGTCCAAGTATGCATTCTATGTTAAGTCTAATAAATGCGGTTCAGTATTAATTAACAAGTTAATAATTCAGTGAGATCAAGTGAGCTGAATGCCTAGCTAGAGGCCGCTTCAGTTCAAGTGGAATTAATGATATTAATCCACAACTTACTCTTGACTGAACCCGTAGGGTCACACAAATAGTACGTAAACGGATCAAGTATTTAATGGCATTAAATACTCCATCTATGAATATTCGGAACCGACGGATCTTGGTTTCAGTGGGAGCTAAGATCGTCACAGGCAAGAAATGAATACTCCGGAAACGATGATATTGCCGGAAACGGAAATATGGATCGTATCGGAAAAATAAATATTATCCAAGTCGTAGATGTTGCCGGAAACGGAAACATGGTACGTATCGGAAAATATTATCGGAAATGGAAATATTGCCAGAATCGGAAATATTGCCGGAAACGGAAATATTGTCAGAATCGGAAATATTACCGGAATCGGAAAATAATTCCGGAAACGGAAATATTAAATATTTGTTCGAAACGGAAATTAATTCCGGAATCGGAAATATTAAATGTTGTTCGTATCGGAAATGAATTCCGGAATCGGAAAATTTAATCGGAAGCGCATCGTACGAATAAGCATCGGACGAGGCCTGCCGGACGAGGCCCAGCACGAAGCCAGGCCATCGCCCAGCAAGCCAAGCGCGCCGCACAAACAGCCACGCCAGGCCCAGCAGGCTGCGCAGCGCGCACAGCGCGCACAGCACGCGCAGCGCGCAGCGCGCGCGGGGGCTGCGTGGGCTACTGCTCGCGCGCACGCATGGGGGCCCATCGTGGCTGCCGTGCGTGTGTGTGCAAGTGTTTGTGTTCGTGCACGTTTCCTAAAACATGCAGAGTTCGGTTAATGATTAAATTCCTAATTCTATTTGATAAATTAATTAAATTAGAGTTCTTGTAGGATTCTAGGTTTAATTAATTTGTATCTGAATAGGATTTCGATTCCCTTTCCATACCCCTATAAATATGAGGCTAGGGCTCACAATTTATAACAAGTTTCAAAGTATCCAAAAGTGAGTTTTTTGAGAGAAAATTAAAACACACATCTTGCTCATAAAGTGCCGAAATTTTCTAGTACCTTAAGGGCGATTCTAGTTGGTCAATCTTAAGGCGGATCCGTACGTGCTGTGGACTATCTACGGAGGGACGACACTTGGAGTCCTAAAGACTTGTTCTTGTTCGGTTCGGGCGCAGCTAGGGAGGGCACGCAACAAAGAGTATGCATCTAAATTATGCTATATGATTATGTGTAAATAATATGTTGTCCTGGGTTAATGGTTGTTTCCGCATGATCTATGTAATGTCATATGTATCATAACCTAACAGTGGTATCAGAAGCCCCTTATTATTTTCATAATCTAAATTGCATGAACATGGTTAAATATTACAAATTTGCAAGAATTAAAAGGGGTGATTAATTTTCGTAATTGTTAATTAATTGCAAATTGCGTTTATTTAATTATACGTACGCAGTTTTTCGGCAGTTTCTTCGTTACTCATCCGAATTGAGTGATTTTTGTGTCAATTCCGCATGTAAAAGGCATTCTAAAATTTTGACAAAATTCGAAGCCTAACTATGACTTTTCGAAGGTTTTAGTTTTTCGAATGCAAAATTTCGTAAATTTAAGATGTTAAATTAAATATTTGCGATTCTTGTTGATAAATCTTGAATTTTTGATTGACCTACTGCATATGTTTAACAAGTTTGAATGCCTAGTCTTGTTAATTATGCAATCTAATTTGTAATTATGATTAATTTGTTGAAAATTAGAATAATTTAGAATTAATTTGATTTTCATAATTAATTGTAATTTAATTAGAAACCTATGATTAAAAACCACCATAAAAATTGTAAATTTATGATAAATTTTAAATTTTTATGACCTAGACTTGAATCCATAACAATCGGAAATCAATTGGATAATAAATTTTCGATTTTTTCGCCCTAAAATTATGAAATTAATATTATTTATTAATTTGTCATTAATTTTAAATATAAATTTTAAATTTTTATGCGATTCGTTCATAAAACTTGCACGCACGAAGCAATGGACGCTTCGTGTTACCCTTAAGGGGTGTTGTATAATGCGGGCATGCGACGACGAGCAAGGGAGCTCGTCGCCCGTGCGGCACGAATGCAATGAGCAAGGGCGTAGTGCACGAGCACAAGGCAGCAGCCCTGCCTTGTGTCGTGTGCCACGAGCAATGGACGAATGGGCATGGGCGAAGGGCGAGCCAAGGCAGTCGCGTGTGGGCAGCAAGCGAGCTGCGCCACAACGCGCGCTGCCTCGCACAAGAGCGCGCAGCCTCGCGCGCAGCGAGCGCAAGCTCGCGTGCCACGAGCGCTGCGCCCAGCATTGCTCGCGCGCACAGCGAGCGATGTCGCCCGCCCAGCGAGCGATATCGCGCGCCCAGCGAGCGATGGCTCGCGCGCCCAGCGAGCGATGTCGTGCGCGCACTGCGAGCGATAGCTCGCGTGCGATGAGCGCTGGCGCGCGCAGTGAGCACCAATGCGTGCGGAGGCTTGCGATGGGGATGCAGCAGCTATGCGACGAGCGCATGGGCTGCGCGCACATGGCCAGCAATGGCTGTGTGCGTGCGGCCCATGGGCGTGCAACGCGTAGGGTGTTTGCGTTACGATTAAAGATCGTTTTGAATGTTTAATTTGAAAATTCCAGTTCACGTAATTTTAATTAATTTTAAAATTAATAATTTAAATTATTTTCTTGGATTTTAATTTTGAATATTGTAATTATAATAAATTTTATTTATTCTAATTATTTTACTAAAATTAAAATCATGAATTAATTTAAATACGACTGAAATTAAATTAAACTTTTGGATTCAATTATAAATTGATATGAGCTTTAAATTTTAATTAAATTTGTATGTTTCCGGTTGGACTAGAAATACATTTTTATGTTTAAAATTAGTAAAGCATATAAATTTATTGGTTTAAGTGGGAGCGCTTTTTAGTCATAAACTCTTGATTAGGTCTACAAATCCTTAAGGTTAAAACAACTTGATTAGAATTAATAAGGACTGAATAATTGGTAGATTATTGGTGCCCTTGATTAATTGCTGCAAATGTTTACGTGATGCATAATGTGTTTTACTAACCAGCTATGTGGGCCATTCATGATAATGAATGGGTGAATGGTATATATTGTATATGTACTGTTTTGCAGGTTATGAAGTGACTAGTATGGCCCAAATAGGATAGAAAATATGGTCTGCGTACCATTAATTTGAATGTAATTGGTCTAAAGTACCAAAGTTATTTTTCAATTCAAATATGGTCTGCGAACCATCAAATAGTTGTAATTAGTTATAGCTTATCCTATTTGAAGAAAATGGTGCCTCCCACGGAGATTTTCAAGACGGACTTTGAAGTCAAAGCTTCAAGATGAAGTCGGGCCATACTAGATCACATTTATCTTATGCATGCTTTAAGTTATTTATTGTTTTAAATATGTCTTAAAATGCATGAGATCAAAAGCTTGATTATGTTGCATGATTAAGGATTTTAGTTCACTTAAAATCTAACCAACATAGTAAGAGCCTTAAGTTCCAAACTTAAAAATTGAGTTAAAAGGTGCCATGCCAAAATATACACTTGCTTGGATATCCTTTACATCAATCTAGTAATAGTTTTCGCTTAGCGAGGTGTTACTTATTGGTCCTAAAGGGGCAAGGTACACAAATAATTGTGAGTACATGTTAGTTTTGGTGAAACTCAACGATATAAGTAAGGAGTCCTTTTATGTCGTGGCAAATTCGATAGGTTTACCTAATAAGTTCTTAGACGTACCTATCAACCAAGAATAGTTTCTAGACTATTAGCAAAAGGCTTTTGCTTACCTAAGATGTTCTAGGATTAAGTCGACAAACTGTGCTTAGTTCTTCAAAGATTTTAGGATCTTAAAATCATTTTATTCACACCTGCCGGAACACATAATTTGAATAAAATGCTTAATAAACATTGAATTATGCATGTATGCTAGAATTTAAGTTTATTAAGAGAAACTGTGAATGGTTATTTATTTGTTTATTCTTTTCAATTGTAGTTTTTAATATGGCAAACAACAATTCATTCAACATTCGATCAATTCTCGAAAAGGAGAAGTTGAACGGGAAAAACTTCCTTGACTGGCAAAGGAACTTGCAAATAGTTCTTATGCAGGAAGAAAAGGAGTATGTCCTGGATGAGGCGATGCCCGAAGCTACAGGCGACGGGGTCACTCAGGCAGCCCTCAATCGTTGGATTGATGCCAACAAGGATGTGAAATGTCTAATGCTCGCCACCATGAGTGCGGATCTGCAGAAAACGTTCATCAACTCAGATGCTTTCACAATCATCAGTGAGTTGAAGAACATGTTCCAAGATCTGGCTCGAGTGGAAAGATTCGAGACTCATAGGAAAATTCTTGAGACCAAGCTTAAGAAAGGCGAGCCCGTAAGTCCACATGTTCTCAAAATGATTGAACTCATTGAGAATATGAGTCGGCTGGATCAGCAATTTTCTCAGGAAATGGCTATAGACACCATCCTCCATTCTCTTCATAGCGGGTATGATCAGTTCAAACTGAACTACAGTATGAATAGTCTGGACAAAACGCTCACTGAGCTTCACGGTATGCTGAAGACCGCTGAAAAGACGCTCAAAAGTGATAAGCAGGATGTGCTTATGGTGCGTGGGGGCAAGTTCAAGAAATCTGGAAAGAAGAGGAATGCTAAGAAAGGTGGCAACAAGGCCAGCCCAACTAAGCAAACTGGCGCCAAATCTGCAAAGAGGAAGGTCAGTCAACCCACTTCTGAATCCGAATGCTTCTACTGCAAGAAGAAGGGGCATTGGAAGAGAGATTGCTTGAAGCTAAAGAAAGATCAGAAGAACGGAACAGTCGTTCCATCTTCAGGTATTTTCGTTATAGATTGTATACTTGCTAATTCAACTTCTTGGGTATTAGATACAGGTTGTGGCTCACACTTATGTTCCAATCCACGGGGACTAAGAAGAAGTAGAAAGTTAAGCAAGGGTGAAGTCGACCTACGAGTGGGAAATGGAGCACGGATTGCTGCATTAGCCGTAGGAACTTACTATTTGTCGTTGCCCTCCGGGCTAGTTTTGGAACTGGAAGAATGTTTCCATGTTCCAAGTCTTACTAAAAACATCATTTCAGTTTCTTGCTTAGATGCTAAGGGATTTTCCTTTTTAATAAAAGACAATAGTTGTTCGTTTTATTTTAAAGAGATGTTTTATGGATCTGCTAGATTAGTCAATGGACTTTATTTATTAGATCACGACAAACAAGTATATAACATAAATACCAAAAAGGCCAAAAAGGATGATTCAGATCTCACCTATCTGTGGCATTGTCGATTAGGCCATATAAACTTGAAACGCTTAGAAAGACTTCAAAGGGAAGGAATTCTAGAACCATTTGACTTAGAGGATTATGGTAAATGCGAATCATGTTTACTTGGCAAAATGACAAAGCAACCTTTCTCTAAAGTTGGAGAAAGAGCAAATGAACTATTGGGTTTAATCCATACAGATGTATGTGGACCAATGAGTACAAATGCTAGAGGTGGTTTCAGCTACTTTATCACTTTCACTGATGACTTAAGTAGGTATGGTTATGTCTACCTAATGAAGCATAAGTCTGAATCCTTTGACAAATTCAAGGAATTTCAGAGTGAAGTAGAGAATCAATTAGGCAAGAAGATTAAGGCACTGCGGTCTGATAGAGGCGGTGAATATCTGAGCTATGAATTTGATGACCATCTGAAAGAATGTGGAATTCTATCAGAATTGACTCCTCCTGGAACACCACAATGGAACGGTGTGTCAGAACGGAGGAACAGAACCTTGCTAGACATGGTCAGGTCAATGATGGGTCAGGCCGAACTTCCATTAGAATTTTGGGGACATGCACTAAATACAGCTGCACTCACTATAAATAGAGCTCCGTCTAAAGCTGTCGAAAAGACTCCATACGAATTATGGTTTGGAAAGCCTCCAAATGTGTCTTTTCTTAAGATTTGGGGATGTGAAGTATACGTCAAACGATTAATTTCAGACAAACTTCATCCAAAATCTGACAAATGTATCCTTGTGGGCTATCCAAAGGAAACAAAGGGGTATTACTTCTACAATACATCTGAGAACAAAGTGTTTGTTGCTCGAGATGGTGTCTTTTTGGAGAAGGATCACATTTCCAAAATGACAAGTGGGAGAAAAGTAGACCTCGAAGAAATTCGAGTCGAACAACAAACTCTAGAGAATGCTCAAGATGACATTCAGGATGAAACTCAGAGATCTTTAGAAAAATCTGGTGAGAATCATGGTCAATCTAGAAATGTTACCCCGCGTAGATCGCAAAGATATAGATCTCAACCGGAAAGGTACTTAGGTATTTTGACAAACGAGAGCTATGACGTTCTATTACTTGAAAGTGATGAACCTGCGACTTACAAACAAGCTATGACGAGCCCTAGCTCCAAGCAGTGGCAAGAAGCCATGCAATCTGAATTAGACTCCATGTCTGAAAACCAAGTATGGGATTTGGTCGATTTGCCAGATGGCTACCAAGCCATTGGAAGCAAATGGGTTTTCAAACTGAAAAAGGACAAGGATGGGAAACTTGAAGTTTTCAAAGCTAGATTTGTCGCAAAAGGTTACAGGCAAGTCCACGGTGTGGATTACGATGAAACCTTTTCACCAGTTGCAATGCTAAAGTCTATTCGAATAATGTTAGCAATCGCTGCATATTACGATTACGAAATATGGCAGATGGATGTCAAAACTGCTTTCTTAAACGGCGTTTTAACAGAAACTGTGTTTATGACACAACCTGAAGGTTTTGAGGATCCAAAGAATGCTAAAAAGGTATGCAAGCTAAAGAAGTCAATCTACGGATTGAAGCAGGCATCCAGGAGCTGGAATATACGTTTTGATGAAGCAGTCAGTGACTTTGGTTTCATCAAGAACGCGGACGAATCTTGTGTATACAAGAAGGTCAGTGGGAGCAAAATTGCTTTCCTAGTATTATATGTCGACGACATATTGCTTATCGGAAATGACATTCCTATGTTGAACTCTGTCAAGATTTGGCTTGGGAAATGTTTTTCGATGAAGGATCTAGGAGAAGCACAGTACATATAGGGCATCAAGATTTACAGAGATAGATCTAAAAAGATGATTGGACTTAGTCAAAGCACTTATATCAATAAGGTGCTTGATAGGTTCAAGATGGCGGACTCCAAGCGAGGCTACCTACCCATGTCTCATGGAATGACTCTAAGCAAGACTCAGTGCCCAAAAACACTTGATGAGCGTAGACGAATGAATGGGATTCCATATGCATCATTGATTGGTTCAATAATGTATGCTATGATATGTACACGCCCGGATGTTGCGTACGCACTCAGTGCTACGAGCAGATACCAGTCAGACCCAGGAGAGGCGCATTGGACTGCTGCCAAGAATATTCTGAAGTACCTGAAAAGGCACAAAGATGACTTCCTGGTCTATGGTGGAGATGATGAATTAATTGTTAAAGGCTATACGGACGCAAGTTTCCAAACCGACAAAGATGATTTTAGATCACAGTCTGGGTTTGTCTTCTGCCTCAACGGAGGAGCAGTAAGCTGGAAAAGTGCTAAGCAAAGCACCATTGCGGATTCTACAACTGAAGCGGAGTACATTGCTGCACATGAAGCAGCAAAGGAAGCTATATGGCTAAGGAAGTTCATAGGAGAACTTGGTGTAGTCCCCTCCATTAAAGGACCAATAGCCCTGTATTGTGATAATAACGGAGCTATTGCACAGGCAAAAGAGCCTAGACACCACCAGAGAGTCAAGCATGTACTTCGTAGATTTCACCTTCTACGAGAGTTCGTTGAAAGAAAAGAAGTCGAGATAAGCAAAATTGGAACTGATGACAACATATCAGATCCATTAACTAAACCTCTGCCGCAGGCGAAGCACACCTCGCACACTGCAGCTATGGGAATCAAGCATATTGGAGAATGGCTTTGATGTCTCTGTTTAATGTTTTAAAGTTTTAGAGTTTAAATCTTTGTAAAACATTATTGGTTAATCATTCACAATAAATGAAATGAATTCATTTTTCCATTTAATTTGTGGTTTATTAAATGATGAGTCCCTTCAAAATTGACGATATATTCAAGATAGACTGTCAGGACCAGTCCTGTGACTAAGAAATGTCTATCAAGTGAACTTGAATGTCAAAGGTTGAAAATGGTCCCTAATCGGAGTTTTCTATAAAATTGGACGCATAGAAAACGTTAGACGATTAGAATGCAAGATGACTAGTAGTTCTGTTTCTTGAACTATGTGGACATGGCAATGTCATAATCATTTGCATAGATACTTACTTTGGGAAGACTAGTATCGGACAAGACCTATGAAACTTTACTGTAAGAGATAAAAGTCTGTCATAAGTAAATTTCATTAAATTATTAGACACTAAATCCTCAATACCTGAGTGATTTGAGATTACTTGTTTGAGAACTGGTTGCTTTGACGTTGACCAACCGTCGCACCGTAAAAGGAGGCTATAAAGGCAACGCTCAGGTAATCACCTATCAAACGAAGTCTAATCTCAAGATCGCAAGATTGGGATTGTCCTCCCATAAATCGGGATGAGATGCTTAAAAGTTGTACAAGGCCACTCGGAGAGCTAGAAACTGTGAAATGCATGGCCGTGCTCGGATGAATCATAGGCAATGATTATCTGTTTATTTGATCAGTTGAACTCTGAAACCGAGGAACACCTCTGGACATAATAAGGATGACAACTCTTACCTTATGTTCAAGAGCAAGCATCGAGCGACAAAGGAATTAGGAAATGCACACTTGTCCCTAAGGACAAGTGGGAGACTGAAGGAAATAATGCCCTTGGTCCAAGTATGCATTCTATGTTAAGTCTAATAAATGCGGTTCAGTATTAATTAACAAGTTAATAATTCAGTGAGATCAAGTGAGCTGAATGCCTAGCTAGAGGCCGCTTCAGTTCAAGTGGAATTAATGATATTAATCCACAGCTTACTCTTGACTGAACCCGTAGGGTCACACAAATAGTACGTAAACGGATCAAGTATTTAATGGCATTAAATACTCCATCTATGAATATTCGGAACCGACGGATCTTGGTTTCAGTGGGAGCTAAGATCGTCACAGGCAAGAAATGAATACTCCGGAAACGATGATATTGCCGGAAACGGAAATATGGATCGTATCGGAAAAATAAATATTATCCAAGTCGTAGATGTTGCCGGAAACGGAAACATGGTACGTATCGGAAAATATTATCGGAAATGGAAATATTGCCAGAATCGGAAATATTGCCGGAAACGGAAATATTGTCAGAATCGGAAATATTACCGGAATCGGAAAATAATTCCGGAAACGGAAATATTAAATATTTGTTCGAAACGGAAATTAATTCCGGAATCGGAAATATTAAATGTTGTTCGTATCGGAAATGAATTCCGGAATCGGAAAATTTAATCGGAAGCGCATCGTACGAATAAGCATCGGACGAGGCCTGCCGGACGAGGCCCAGCACGAAGCCAGGCCATCGCCCAGCAAGCCAAGCGCGCCGCACAAACAGCCACGCCAGGCCCAGCGCAAGGCCAGGCCCAGCAGGCTGCGCAGCGCGCACAGCACGCGCAGCGCGCAGCGCGCGCGGGGGCTGCGTGGGCTACTGCTCGCGCGCACGCATGGGGGCCCATCGTGGCTGCCGTGCGTGTGTGTGCAAGTGTTTGTGTTCGTGCACGTTTCCTAAAACATGCAGAGTTCGGTTAATGATTAAATTCCTAATTCTATTTGATAAATTAATTAAATTAGAGTTCTTGTAGGATTCTAGGTTTAATTAATTTGTATCTGAATAGGATTTCGATTCCCTTTCCATACCCCTATAAATATGAGGCTAGGGCTCACAATTTATAACAAGTTTCAAAGTATTCAAAAGTGAGTTTTTTGAGAGAAAATTAAAACACACATCTTGCTCATAAAGTGCCGAAATTTTCTAGTACCTTAAGGGCGATTCTAGTTGGTCAATCTTAAGGCGGATCCGGACGTGCTGTGGACTATCTACGGAGGGACGACACTTGGAGTCCTAAAGACTTGTTCTTGTTCGGTTCGGGCGCAGCTAGGGAGGGCACGCAACAAAGAGTATGCATCTAAATTATGCTATATGATTATGTGTAAATAATATGTTGTCCTGGGTTAATGGTTGTTTCCGCATGATCTATGTAATGTCATATGTATCATAACCTAACATCGACTGCCCCATTGGTTTGTGGGCGATAAGGTGAAGAGCGGTGATGTTGAATTTCCCGGAGCATGGGTCCGTTGGGATTGTTGTATTGAAGATTGTACGATATCCCCTTTTGAAGTTTGAACTATTGAAGCTTGTAGATGTTTCTAGAACTTGAACCTTGGAGTTTGTAACTTGAATTTTGTACTTTGGAATTGTAGATGCCTTGCTTGGCACAACCTTGCTCGGTTAGAGATTATAGAACTCGAATTTTGTACTTTGGAATTGTAGATGCCTTGCTTGGCACATCCTTGCTCGGTTAGAGATTATAGAACTTGAATTTTGTACTTTGGAATTGTAGATGCCTTGCTTGGAACAACCTTGCTCGGTTAGAGATTATAGAACTTGAATTTTGAATCTTTGTACTTGTTGAATGGGCCTTCACATTCTCCTTGGAAATGGATTCCCTGATTACTGATGAACTTATGAGGAACACCGTATCTGCATATAATGTTTTCTTGAATGAACTGGGACACTTTCTTGGAACCCAATACCTTGAAAGATCTGGATACTTGGACTTTTGAATAAACCCGGCCTCTAGCTTCTTAGAGAGCTCTTCTTGAATTGTGAGGGAAACATCCGGTTTCATGCGACGGAGTTTCTGCTTGATGGGTTTTGAACCTGGAATAAGGGGAATTGTATGCTGACCGATGCTTGGATCAACCCCTGGCATATCATAATAGGACCATGCGAAGGCGTCTACATACTCTGAAAGTAGCTTGATAAGATCGTCCCGCTCTGCTTGAGAAAGAGTTAAGCCAATCATAACTAGTTTTGAGTCACCGTTGTTAGAAAGGTTGGTTTTTTCTGTTTCCTCAATTATGGGTGTCTTGTTTTCATGATTTTCGATAGCTTTTAGAAATTCAAAGTCAGTTTCTTGTAAAGCAAAGTTGTTTAGATTAGGATTGTGTTTTGAATTAGGACTCGAAGAGTAAGTAGAAATTGAAGTGTTATTGAAATCAGCAATCATTACATCGACTGTTTTGACTTGAAGCTCGGCCTTTAGAGGCTCTTGATTGATGCAAGACTCTAGTTCTAGACACTTAGACTCATTGCTAGACTCAGAAATTGAAAGACAGACTCTGGACCTGGACAAAGACACTTAATCGTAAAGATAGTTCTCAGGGTATTCCCAGACATCTGTGCCATAATCGTCATAATCATTGAAGACGGGGCTGCATACACAGACTTTCAGGATTTGGTCCCAGACTTGACTCCATGTGCTGTAAGGAAATGCGGCGAAGCTGCCCTTGCATGAAGTGTTGAGCCCTAAGAGGAACATTCTCACCATTTTGCCCTCTGGCAGCTCGGGCTGAATTGTACGAGCGGAGATTGCCCATCTGTGGTAGTATTCTTGAATGCACTCATCCTTTTCCTGGCGTACAACCGGCTTTTGCTTGATGAGAGTGTCTCGGAAGCTTGAACCTTTGAGGGTGAGGCAGGCAGGGCCATCTAGTATTTCCTCGAACCAAGGCTCTCCGAATAGTAGGTCGAAGTTAGTAGGCACATCGATTACCAGGAACTCAGCATTGTCGTAATAGGTGTCAAAGGAGAAAACCAGCTCAAGGACTCCTAAGACTTTGTATGTGACACCCTGGAGTTTGACAGTTTGTTGGGCACTCAGCATGAGATCGTACTCGGAGAACCCTAAAGCCTTTTAGGTGGCGAGTGGACAAATGTTCTCTTGGATGTCAGTGGTTACCCTAGGTTCGGGGATCACCCAGTTTTGAGCACTCGGAAGTAGATGGCAACAGCTTGGAACCATCAGCTCGTAGCCTTGCTTGTATATGGTGGAGATCAGATTGCATGGAAACTCCTCTTCTTCATCTTCACAATCATAGGAGATGGCTTGTACAGAGGGGGTTTGCTTAGCCCCGGGTGGTAAGGGTAAAGTCTTGTTGTCGACCATATTCTAGATCAGGTGCTTGAGCTTGTAGCAGTCCTCGATGTCATGACCCTTCCCTTGATGGTATTTGCAATGAGCTGCCGGATCCCAACTCTTAGATCTTTTGTCAACTGGACAATCGGGTGTTGGACCGATTGGTGCTATGACTTATTTTTCGACCAGCCGATCGAATGCCTCACTATAAGACATCCCGAGGTTTGTGAAGACTCTTTGTGGTCTACCTTGATAGTTGCGCTGATTAGCATTGCTTTTGAAGTTGTTTGACTTTGGACCTTGAGGAGCCTCTAGGGCGTTAACCTCATGAACTTTGTGTGTTGTCTCAGGTCTCTTTCCCTTCCACTTGTCAGTTTGTGGAGCTGGGGCTGCGGGTGCTTTCATCAGGTCATCCTCTATGTCGACCCCGATGTCGTATGTTCTCTTGAAGCTTTCCAAGCCTAGGTACTTCATGTGAGCATTGTACTTTGGAAGAAGACCGGCAATGAAAATCTTGACTGATTCTCTCTCGAAGGACCGGGTCACCATTTGGGATGCCATTTCTCTCCATCGGTTGAGGTAAGTAGTGAAGCCTTCCTGAGGCCCTTGCCTGAGAACTTCTAGTTCCCTTAGAGTGGTTTGAAGTTGAATGTTGGGTTGATATTGCTCCATGAATGCTCGAGCAACCGCCTCCCATGTATTTGTTTGATATTCCTTGAGTGAATAGTACCACTTCTGGCAGACAGGTTCCAGAGACATAGGGAATACCACTGGTATAGCTCGAGTTCGACCCCCTTGATGGCCATTATAGCTCTGAAATTCTTGAGATGGTACTTGGGATTCTCAGTTGATTTGAACTTTGGAATGTCATTGGCGGAGAATTTGTCTGGCAGATTCGCCCTCCCCTTGAGGTTGTCCTCCATTGAGGTGTCAAAGTAGTTCTCTTGATTGGTAACCTTACTGACAAGACTCTCGATCTTCTTGGTTAAGTCATCAGTGGGCGCGCCCTGTTCCACGGCACCCAATCGGTTGCTTATGCTCTCCACATTGGCACAGAGGCTGGCGAAAGCCGTTAGGAGTTGAGCGAGTTGATCAGAGGCAGACATTTGGATTGTTTCTTGAACGGGACTAGAAGTTTGATTTGTAGGAGATGAACTGGATGCTCCTTCGATGCCGGCTATGAGGGAGGCTAGGGCTGATGGATTTCTTTTCAACCTCTATCCTCTTCGAAGAACCCACAGGATCCTTGGACTCCTAGTTAGAACATACCAGACGATTTTAGAACTTGGACTTCCCGACACATGATATGATATGCATGCAATGAATGAGACCTAGACTTGACCCTAAGTGTCACTCCGAAGATTCGGGATTTTGGATTTTGTACTTGTATTCGGGATTTGCAACCTGTTGGAAATGTTTGGGAGGAGCGTTCATTCTTTTGTGAAAGTTGACTCTTTGTACTAGAACTTGGAATATCGAAAAAAGAATATTTCGACCTATTGGGAATTGGACTTATTTGAAGGGAATTTCAACCCGCTCAAGAATTTCGAAATTGGACTTGTACTAGGAAATTGAATTTTGTATGATTTCAAGGGAATTTCAACCCGTCAATATTTTAGGAAGATTTCAACCCATTGGACTTGGAGTATTTGAAGGGAATTTCAACCCGATTGAAAAGGGAATTGACTTTGTATTATTTCAAGGGAATTTCAACCCGTCAATATTTTTGGGGAGTTTCAACCCATTGGATCTATAGTATTTCAGGGGAGTTTCAACCCATTGGAAGATTGGACTTGTATTATTTTAGGGGAGTTTCAACCCATGGATAGAATTTGAACTTGTATTATTTCAGGGGATTTTCAACCCGTGGATAGAATTTGAACTTGTATTATTTCAGGGGATTTTCAACCCGTGGATAGAATTTGAACTTGTATTATTTCAGGGGATTTTCAACCCGTTGAATGGAATCTCGAACTTGTATTATTTCTGGGGAGTTTCAACCCGTTGAATGGAATTTCGAACTTGTATTATTTCTGGGAAGTTTCAACCCGTTGGAAATGTTTTGAATTTTGTATTTGGGAGCAATGGAAAGCAAGACTTCTTTGTAGCTTGAAGATGAATTTGGAATTGAATTTGGCTTGAAGTTTGTACTTTGAAATAGAAAGGACGAACATGAGGCTTTGTATTTGGAAAATTCGGCATTATGCCGCCGTGGATTTGAAACATTGAATGGAACTTGAAAGCCAGGCATAATGCCGCCGTGGACTTGGAATCTCGAAGTATAGGACTTGAGGTTTGAAATATAGGATAGAAAAGTCGGCATTACGACGGCATGAATTTGGAATTTGACCCTTGAAGCTTGAAATTTTGAAAGGTCGAGTTGGAAAGTTGGCATTATGCCGGTTTGGGCTCGGATATTTGAACTTGAGACTTTGAGATTGGAATTGGCAACTTGAGTTTGAGGTTTGAAGACTTGAATGTTTGAAATAAGAAATCCAGCATGACGCTGTTGGATTTGAACTTGAAACTTGAAACTCGAAATTTGAACTAGAAAATCCGGCATTATGGCGCCGTTGGATTTGGGTTTGAAAATTGAGGTTTTGGACTAGAAAATTCGGATTTGAACTTGAAACTCGAAATTTGGACTAGAAAATCCGACATTATGACGCCGTTGGATTTGAACTTTGAAAATTGAAGTTTGGATTTGAAATTTTGGATTGAATTTGAAACTCGAAATTTGGACTAGAAAATTCGGCATTATGACGCCGTTGGATTGAATTTTGAACTTGGAACTTGGAATTTGGACTTGAAAATCCGGCATCATGACGTCGTTGGATTGAATTTTGAATTTGGAACTTGGAATTTTGGATTTGAAAATCCGGCATTATGACGCCGTTGGATTGAATTTTGATTTTGGAAATTGGAATTTGGACTTGAAATCCGGCATTATGACGTCGTTGGATTGAATTTTGAATTTGGAACTTGGAATTTGGACTTGAAAATCCGGCATTATGACGCCGTTGGATTGAATTTTGAATTTGGAATTTGGAATTTAGACTTGAAAATCCGGCATTATGACGCCGTTGGATTGAATTTTGAATTTGGAAATTGGAATTTGGACTTGAAAATCCGACATTATGACGCCGTTGGATTGAATTTTGAATTTGGCATTTGTGCGTGAGGCGTGTTTAAGGGTTTTGTATCAAATGGAGTGACACTCCTAAAGACCCTAAAATCGGCGATTTAGATGCATGAGGTTTGAATGATGCTCCTAGGGGTTTGGTTTCCTAGTTGGAGGCTAATTGGTTTTGGCAAGCTAGAACTCGAGGTTAGCCATTCACGCGTGCAAAGACGCCCACACAATGCACAAGTAGCACGTTGTCACACTAATCATGAATATGAATGCGACATGCAAAGTTCTCAGCCTAAGGTCGGTCTAAGTTTTGTATGATGCAAGTGGTAGGCTTTGGGTGTCAAAAGGTACTCGGCTAAGAGACGGATCCAGTGACAAGCTTTCACATCCGCCTAAGGGAAATGTGTGTCAGAAGACGACCTCCATACTTGACATCGGGAATGTCAAGTAAATGCCAAGTTTCGGTAGGCGCGGAAATGGTCACACACTTTGGTCGGGAACCGTATGGAGAGTCACCATTTCGTTACCCCCGGGGCTAGCCCGAATGTAGAACACATCCGTTTGGGCAAAGGTAGAAATTCATTTTGCACAATATGGTTTTCGAAAAATGCATGAAATGCCTAGAAATTGAAATTGAAATCGTACTTGAATTTGTATTTGTAAAGCTCGTTTTTCGGCACTTGTTCACGAGGTTTGGGAGCGTCCTTTCAGATTCAAAAATAGACTAACTCCCAACACGAAAAGTTGAGCAAATGTGGGCGACGAGCCACTATGAGCCACTGTCTTGGATGCAGGCAGTGGCGTTGGGCGCAGGGGCTGCGCCTGGCGCCAGTGCTGGCATCCAGTACTTAAGCAGATCAGTGGCTTGTTGCTCGAAATCTGCCCGCATTTTCGAATTTGAAATTAGTAAAATCCCCAGCGGAGTCGCCAGAATTGTAGGGGGTTTTTTTGTGCAAAACTTGTTTCCCGTTCTACAAGAGGGGCGGTTCTTTACAAAACCATAGAATTTTTGTACCTCGAAGGAGTCGCCACCAAACATTGTTTAAAGTCTCGTTTGGAAAGACCGCAAGTGACTCTATTTTGAATAAGGCTTTGAATCCTCGAAACGAATGGGTGAGATCCGGGCACGGGAACAAAAATGCTTATTCCGCGAGCTTTAGAAATATTCAAGTACGTTGGCACAACATTTTTTCGAAAATATACCCTAGATTAGACTATGTGGGTTTGAATTTAGAGCAAATAGAATCTCTAATTGTATGGTGGTCACTTTGCTTTAAAGATTGATTTAAGGAACCTAAGGCCGGTTTGTCCAAAAAATTATCTTTGTTAAGCGTGATGTAACCTTTATACTTTGTTGTATTTAGCATGTGCGGTGATGAAAGCAATAAAGCAAATAAAGCAACATCACAATACTAAATAAAGTGCGGAATTAGTAAATACGAGACCCCCTAGAAAAGGACTAGGGAGTAGGTCCACATTGCCTAGAAATGGACTAGGCAAGTAAAGATGCGGAATTGAAAGTGCGGAATTGAAATTGCGGTATTGAAATTGCGGTATTGAAATTGCGGTATTGAAAGTGCGATATTGAAATTGCAATATTGAAAGGTGCATAATTGAAATTTGTACTTGGGCACATGAGATTCGAACGCCAAGCGGCTCCTTAAAAATAAGTGCGCCCGACACGAATTCAAAGCCAAAAATCTCAACTTGAGATTTTTTTTCATTTATTAATTATGAAAATCAAATCAATTCTAAATCATTAATTAATTATGAAAATCAAATCAATTCTAAATTATTCGAATTTCAACAAATTAATCATAATTACAAATTAGGTTGTATAATTAACAAGTCAAGGCATTTAAAATTGTTAAACATCTTAAATTTACAAACTTTTGCGTTCGAAAAACTAAAACCTCCGAAAAGTCATAGTTAGGCTTCGAATTTGGGAATTCTGGGTTCGGCCGAAAAATAGTGTTTATGTCAAAATTTTAGAATGCCTTTTACATGCGAAATTGACACAAAAATCACTCGATTTGGTTGAGTAACGAAGAAATTGCCGAAAAACTGCGTACATATAATTAAATAAACGCAATTTGCAATTAATTAACAATTACGAAAATTAATCACCCCTTTTTAATTCTTTGTAAATTCGTAAAATTTAACCATGCTAAGCAATTTATAGATTATGCAAAAAATAATAGGCTCGTGATACCACTGTTAGGTTATGATACATATGAACAACATAAATCATGCGGAAAAACCTTAATGCCAGGATACATATTAATTGCACATAATCATATAATTAGTCTAGGATGCATATACTTTGTAGCGTGCCCTCCCTAGCTACGCCCGAACCGAACAAGAACAAGTCTTTAGGACTCCAAGTGTCGTCCCTCCGTAGATAGTCCACAGCACGTCCGGATCCGCCTTAAGATTGACCAACTAGAATCGCCCTTAAGGTACTATTATTTTCGGCTAAATAGGCAAGTAATATGGCTTATTTTTCTGCTCAAAAATCACAGCTTTTATTGTTTGAATACTTGTTGGAAAACTCGTGTATAAATTTGTGACCCTAGGCACATATTTATAGAATCATGGAAAAGGATTTTGAATCCTATTAGAATACTAAATTAATTAATTAGAATCCCTTTAGAACTCTATTTAATTAATTTCTATCTTCTAGGATTAGGATTTAATCATATCACGAATTCCGATAGCTTTAGGATTCGTATAGCACGCACACGAGCACGAGCACGAGCACCGCACCGCACAGCCCGCGCGCATGCCTCGCGGCCCACGCGAACTGCATGGCGCCTGGCCAATGCTCACAGCCCATCTGATCCGCGCGCGCGCCATGCCTTGCTGGGCCTGGCCTTGCGCTGGGCCTGGCGAGGCTTTGGCGTGTGGTTTGATGCGTATGGCTTGCTGGGCGAGGGCCTGGCTTCGTGCTGGGCCTTCGTCTAGCAAGTTTCGTCCGATGCTAATTCGTACGATACGCTTCCGATTAATTTCCCGATTCCGGATTGCATTTCCGATACGAACAATATTTAACATTTCCGATTCCGGAATTAATTTCCGTTTCGAACAAATATTTAATATTTCCGTTTCCGGAATTATTTTCCGATTCCGATAATATTTCCGATTCTGACAATATTTCCGTTTCCGGCAATATTTCCATTTCCGATAATATTTTTCGATACGTACCATGTTTCCGTTTCCGGCAACATCTACGTCTTGGATAATATTTATATTTCCGATACGATCCATATTTTCGTTTCCGGCAATATCATCATTTCCGGAGTATTCATTTACTTGCCTTTGACGATCTTAGCTCCCACTTAAACCAAGATCTGTCGATTCCGAATAACCATAGATGGAGTATTTAATGCCATTAAATACTTGATCCGTTTACGTACTATTTGTGTGACCCTACGGGTTCAGTCAAGAGTAAGCTGTGGATTAATATCATTAATTCCACTTGAACTGAAGCAACCTCTAGCTAGGCATTCAGCTCACTTGATCTCACTGAATTTATTAACTTGTTTAATTAATACTGAACCGCATTTATTAGACTTATTATTAAATGCATACTTGGACCAAGGGCATTATTTCCTTCAGGAAAGAGGTGTAATCATTAGTTGGCACCTAAAGTTTGTGGTTATGGGTATTATTTTTTGTACATATCTAGCTGTTTATTTTCGTCGTTATATACATAAGTCAAAAAAAAAAAAAAAAAAAAAAGAACAAAAATATGTCATTTATTTTGTAGTATTAGAAAAGCAAGGAAAAGGGTAGAAGTTGGTTCATACTACGAAATCTATTGGTTACTTCCTCCCTTATGGTTATATTTTGGTTATTGATGAGTTGGTTTCCGGAGATGATTTCGTTGGTATCATTGGTTGTTTTTTCTCCCAAAGTTAGACTTTATCACTCTCACATATCCAGAATATTCCTTACCCCTTGTTTATACCCGGCCAACGTTACAAGCCTATATAAAGACCTTTTTGATCATCGTGCAATGTGTGTATAACAATAGGTTGAAAATAGTCGTTAATCAAGGGCCAAAGAGCATATGCGCATTTCGAGTCGACTCCGGTGTAGGTTGAGTGTTTAGGAGAACCTTCAAACACACTAGTGTTGTGAGTTGGGAGGGGCTACTATTCAATCGGTAGTATGCATGCTCATAATGGGAAGGTGAGTGAACGGGCCACAATTGGTTCGCTTAGCCCGCCACATAACGAGAGGAGTGATTCACTTGGTGAGAACCGATCTTGATTTTATACGTATGTCTGGTGAGCCTTGCTTGAACTTTGTACCTATTTGATGTGTAACTGTGGGGACTAGAGATTTTGGTCATGATATTTGCTTGCCTTGATTTGACTCTTGTTTTATCATCCATCTTTTTGCGTAGATTTTGGGGTGAGTTAATCGTTTATGTCTCATTGATGCTCTTTGCTTAGGGACAAGCAAAGGTTTAGCTTGGGGGAGTTTGATACACTCATATTTTATATAGTTTTTACCCCCGTCCCGTAGGCACTTTTCATCTCATTTGAGCTCTTCGGAGCCTATTTTAGTGCTAATGTGTGTTGTGTAGTGTCTGTTAGTTGCAGGGCTGTTTTTGATGATTATTGGTCTTTTAAGGCCCGTTTCTTATCATTCTTGGATGACTACACAGATCCCGAGGCATTGCGGGATGATCTAGCCAGCTTCAAAGGGGCCACGAGCGTCAAACTTGTCCCAAAGGAGTTGGGCATGGGCCTCAAGTTCAAACTCAAGGCAAATACGTCTAAATGTTCTCGATTCCGTTTCTACCTATAAGTTTATGTTTAAAGAGAAGTGACCTAGCAATCAAACTTCCTTGGTATCATATACCGCTTGAGGTTCTTACTTCAGTAATAACTCAAACAATGGAAGCTACGCTACACTAATGACCTACAAGTGGGAAATGAAGCATGGCAATGCTACATTAGTTGTAGGGTCATCTAGTTTGTTTTAAGTCCTTTCAAAGGCTGGAACTTAATGGCTATTTTGTTCCACAATCAGCATACCTAAATTTTTGTTTTCAAACACAGAAAGACTCACATTCAGAAGAACAAAAACAATGTTTGTTTGTTTTATTTGAATGAAATGGTCATTAACGGGTTGAGTCAATATGCTTGATTAAAACAAACGACTCTTTAACAATAAAGACTTTACAAGGTTCAAATTAATCTCTTGATTTGAGTTCCACTAACCTTTAGCATTGTTGCTTAGACCATATCAACAAGTTAACATTCATAAGCACTATTTTGATGGACTTTTGAAAGTTGATTGATTTCTAGATCAATTCAAGACAAGCTAGTCTTACTTGTTGAAAGTAACAAAAGATATGAACTATTGTTAGAACGCCTAGACGATAGAGTTCAAAGCTAAAGAAAGGTTTTATGACTTTATTATTTCACACAGATTTGAGTGAATATAGGTTTATTTACTCAATGTGATATAAGTTTGAATCTATTTGTCTAGTTCAAAGATTCAGAAGTATAAATCCCACTTGGCAAGAAATCATAAAGATCTAGGTTAGATCATGTTGATGATTACTTAAGTCAAGAATTATCATCAATGATTGTGTGTAGTAAAATTCACAATCTAGCTCCATAAGATAAGGCATATCTAAGTTGGAATGATCGAAGTCGATTAATAATTGATTCGATCAATGATGGATCTAGAGATTTTCCTATAATTTCTAAAACAAAATGCTCAACTTCCACCAAACTAAACCACATTCGTCAAAACTATTGAAAAGTAATTTCAGGATATCTTTTCAATTATATATGTCTAAAGAGTTGCTAAACTCAGTGGGAGCTTAGTGTTTGTTATTCAACAAACTAAGGCCCAAGTCTAGATATATGTTTCATTGTGATTTATTCAACGGTTTTTTCATGAAATGTCCCTCAGGTTTGCAATAATGCACCAAATACCCTCGCGTCTTTCAAATCACATAATATACCCCTATTTTTGCCTAAGTTTGCACCAAATACCCCTAATCCGACATTCCGTTAGTCCTCCGTTAAGTCATGTTTATAATTCACAAAATGCCCCTATTTATAAACTTATTGCACAATATACACCTATTTGTAAAGTTATTTGCACCAAATACTCAAATTGCACGAATTGAATCTAACGGCTAGTTTGAATCTAGTCACATTGCCTCCTCATAATTCATCAGTTTCAATTTTCAGAAGAGCAACTCAAGGTAGTTTGAACCTTCTAACTCTATCATGAAATGACTAAATTAGGCTACCTCAACAACTTTGGTTGTTCTGAAGAAAAAAAACCCAAATATCATGAAACTAAATTAGGTAGAGGCAACGAATTTCACTGCTAATAACAGGTTTCCTTGCGTTATTGAAATACTCATTGTCAGAGAAACATTATGAACAACTCTAATAACATCTACAAAATAAAATACAAGTGATTGGTATTGTGAGAAACAAGTGTTGTTGTTAAAGGCTGCATTTCTTGCCTACAAGATCCTTTCCATCAACATGTATACCCAACTGATCAATAGGAACAAAGTTGAACTTTGTTTCAGGGATATATACCCTTTCAACACTGGCTACCTCAACAACTAAGTTCTCATTGATGGTCATCTCGTAGTCATTTCTAGTCGTGTTGAACCTCTTATTAGCAACTTCAACAGATCCCTTTGAGATGTATTAAACCTTCCCTGCATCAAAGGTGTCAAAGAACTTCTTCTCTATCGCATTGAACATCGTTGCTTGTATTTGAGTACCCTACATTCATGAACTACTATATGAACAACTCTCAATTCAAACATGAAAGTGTAAAACATAGAGTTTGACTCATTCTAGATTATGCTTACATATTCATCAGTTAGCTCAACATTGAAGACATTCCCTTCTCCTCTCTCATTATAGAAGGTTCGTAGTGTCCCCTTGCTGGTAACTCGGACTTTGATGGTCCAGTTCCCTTGGTAAGGGTTCAAAGAACCAAGAGGGTACACTCTTCTAGTCATACCCATTCTTGCAGCAGGTGCAGCACTGCAACACACATAAAAGCACCATAAACACTAACCAAAACACACACACTAAAAAAACCATATATAGACACTAAAACAACCAATTTATAGCAAAGCAAATTGGGAAATAAGCACAAGTAACTGGAATCAGTTTGATAACTAATGATTTCTTCATTAATTAAGAAGCAGATAAAGAATAAGAATTAATCTGAAGTTCAAACATAAACAAATCTTAGGAATTAATGGTACTTTACTGAATTGATAAAGACAAATCAGGATTATGAAATTACTAGAGTCGGGATTGATCGTTTCCAGGCACCCTCAAAATCAAATCTAAAACTCTCTAGGCAGCGAATCAAACCAAACCAAAAACGCCCAGAAATTCACCAACATTCATCTCAGTCAACGAAATCAAACCCAGCAGAAACGCCTAGAAATCAAAAGAACTAAGAATTAATTTGAAGAAATCAAACCTAGCAGAAGAAATTGCAAGAACGGTCAAAACAACGAACCAAGAATCTCAGTCAAACAGTTAGGCTCGCCGGCGACCATATATCGGAGATCGGCCTCCGCCGGGGAACAGAGAGGGGAGATCGGCCGCTACCGGCGACTAGAGAGCAGGATGAAGAACAGGGGAGAGGAGAGAGAAAGAGAAGAAGTTGAGACTTTTTTAATTTTTTGGAATTTATGCCAAAGAACATGCATTAAGGGCAAAATGGTAAACTATAGCTAACGGAGGACTAACGTCCGTTAACTGCAAGTGCATTTCATGAACAATACGAAAAAATAGGGGTATATTATGTGATTCGAAAGACGCGAGGGTATTTGGTGCATTATTGAAAACCTCAGGGGCATTTCATGAAAAAACCGTTTATTCAAATGAGACACAAGGGTATTGTTTCTACCACGAATTTTTGAGAACATAATGTTTGTTTGCTCGAAATAATGTCCTTTTGGAGATTCGTTTCCAAAATGACAAGTGGGAGAAAATAGACCTCGAAAGTCTTCGAGGCGAACAACAAACATAAACGGACATTCCGGAGGCTTTTCGAAGTTCTTTAGAAAATCCGAACACGTATTCTTTAAGGACTTTAGAAGTGGCTTTAAAGAATAGACATCTCTTAGAAGACTTTACAAGTGCTTCAATGAGAACAGAATATTCAAAGGACTTTCAAGTGGCTATTGATATTCTATTGTTTGATGTTCTATACCCAAGTAGGCATAGAGTTCAAGTCACTGAAACTATGAGATTCTTCTATTAGATAGTGAAGAAACATGGAGTTCAGGTCACTGAAGCTATGCGATTCTTCTATTAGATAGTGAAGAAACCTACAACTTGCAGTCAAACTATTGTCATATAGATTAATGAGTTTGTGACTTGTAAGAAAGCTATGACGAAACCTAGATTCCCTAAAATGGTTAGAGGCCATATATAGACTCAAATGTTTTAAATGGTTAGAGGCCATAAAACATACTCAATGTTTTGATGACAAAATTGAAATTTTGTTGATTTGCAAGAATAGTTTCACACCTATTGGTTGCAAGTTTGTTTTAAGGATAAAAACCATCAAATATGAAGTTGTGTTCACACACAAAGCTAGATTAGTTGCTAAAGGTTACAAGAAAATTCACGGTGTGGATTGTGTTGAAACCTCATGCAAAATTGTAATGCTTAAGTCTATAATTCAAGCAATGATTGCATATTGGTACATATGGCAATTGGATGACAAAACGTATTCCTCAATCAAATGTTGGAAGAAAACTATGTACATGGCATGTCATAGGATTTGTGGATCCAAATAATGCTTGAAAGGAAAGCTAGCTTATGAAATCTAAGTACAGATTTAAGCAAGCAAATTGGGAATTAAAACTGTACTTTAGTGCAGCTAATAAGTACTTTAGTTTCATAAAATGTACATGATTCTTATAGATATATAAGAAGTTTAGTGGGAGTACATAAAAAAACTTAATTAGTCCTATGTGTATCACACACATATCTCTCTATTGTAAAATAACATTCAAATGCTAATGACTTAGATTTGAAATTATTCATCAATGACGGACCAAGGCGAAACTTAGTGCATACTAGGTATTAAGATCCATTCACAAATATCTTATAATATTGTTTTGGATTAAGTAATGGCATTTACTAAATCAAACACGGAAGACTCCATTGGAGACATTCGACCCATATGAATAAATCTAAATAATGAATTTTTGAACTATGTATAAGCATTTACTAAGTTAAACATCAAAGAATCTAATGACATTCTTCACCTATATTATATGTCAAAGAATTTAGCTGGATTTAGTATCGACTGAAACTAGATAAGCTAAATTTACATGAACATAATTCAATTGGGAATTATTCTGCAAAAGAATTTATCATGTATGATATAATATGAGGATCGCCAAAAACGTATCGTATGGCTTTAGGCATGACGAACATATACCAATCTCTATTGATCTAAGTGAAGATCAACTAGATTGAGATTAAGAATACTTATGGTACTTGAAAAAGTACATAGGAATAGTTCTTGATTCAAGGAACTAAAGATATGCCAAATATTGATGCTACACGCATAAACACTTGTAAAGGATCAAGCAAGATCCCTTTGGTGTTAACCATTGGCAAGGACGAGCTATAGAGCATCGTGTTTTGAAATGGCAACATGGATTAGAGACCATGAGTTGTTGCGTGGGAAATTAAAATATTAATTTCTATGTTCTAAGATACAGCTGGAAAGTCTTCCACATATCTGTGAACTGCTTGGATAAGTAAATCCAAACAAAGCATCACTAGCAACCTATACAGTTGAAGTAAAAGTACTTATTGCCTAAGAAGCAATTAAACAGGGTTGTTTATGTTAAAGAGTTCTTCATTGAACTTGGGTAGATCACATGTCTGCTGACTTGATGGTTCTTCATTGAAAAATGCGTAGAACCACTCTTGTAGCTAGAAAGAATAGATCACAAACTAAACACACTCAAAAGATCTTATCATCCTATCTCGAAAAGACATTCGATGAAAAGGATATTAAGATTGGCAAACCATGATAACTAAACCTATGCAACAAGTGAGAAGCAACACTCACATTGTAGCACTGGAAATCAGGCATAGCTTTGAATTCCATGAACTGTTTTAAAGATGGGTTTGAGGCCCATGGTTGTAAAACATTGGGGTTGAACATTTATCATATATGAAATGCATTTTCATATTCCATTTAATTTGTGGTTTATTAAATGATGAGTCCCTTCAATTTGACAAAATATTCAAGATAGACTGTCAGGACCAGTCCTGTGACTAAGAAATGTCTATCAAGTGAACTTGAATGTCAAAAGTTGAAAATGGTCCCTGGTCGGAGTTTTCTATAAAGATTGACGCATAGAAAACGTTAGACGACTAGAATGCAAGATGACTAGTAGTTCTGTTTCTTGAACTATGTGGACATGGCAATGTCGTAATCATTTTCATAGATACTTACTTTGGGAAGACTAGTATCGGACAGACCTATGAAACTTTACTGTAAGAGATGAAAATCTGTCATAAGTAAATTTCATTAAAATTATTAGACACTAAATCCTCAATACCTGAGTGATTTGAGATTGCTTGTTTGAGAACTGCTTACTTTGACGTTGACCAACCGTCGCACCGTAAAAGGAGGCTATAAAGGCAACGCTCAGGTAATCACCTATCAAACGAAGTCTAATCTCAAGATCGCAAGATTGGGATTGTCCTCCCATAAATCGGGATGAGATGCTGAAAGTTGTACAAGGCCACTCGGAGAGCTAGAAACTGTAAAATGCATGGTCGTGCTCAGATGAATCATAGGCTATGATTATCTGTTTATTTGATCAGTTGAACTCTGAAACCGAGAAACACCTCTGGACGTAATAAGGATGACAACTCTTACCTTATGTTCAAGAGCAAGCATCAAGCGACAAAGGAATTAGGAAATGCACACTTGTCCCTAAGGACAAGTGGGAGACTGAAGGAAATAATGCCCTTGGTCCAAGTATGCATTTAATGATAAGTCTAATAAATGCGGTTCAGTATTAACTGACAAGTTAATAATTCAGTGAGATCAAGTGAGCTGAATGCCTAGCTAGAGGCCGCTTCAGTTCAAGTGGAATTAATGATATTAATCCACAGCTTACTCTTGACTGAACCCGTAGGGTCACACAAATAGTACGTAAACGGATCAAGTATTTAATGGCATTAAATACTCCATCTATGGATATTCGGAATCGACGGATCTTGGTTTCAGTGGGAGCTGAGATCGTCAAAGGCAAGAAATGAATACTCCGGAAACGATGATATTGCCGGAAACGGAAATATGGATCGTATCGGAAATATAAATATTATCCAAGTCGTAGATGTTGCCGGAAACGGAAACATGGTACGTATCGGAAAATATTATTGGAAATGGAAATATTGCCGGAATCGGAAATATTGCCGGAAAAGGAAATATTGTCAGAATCGGAAATATTATCGAAATCGGAAAATAATTCCGGAAACAGAAATATTAAATATTTGTTCGAAACGGAAATTAATTCCGGAATCGGAAATATTAAATATTGTTCGTATCGGAAATGAATTCCGGAATCGGGAATTTAATCGGAAGCGTATCGTACGAATTAGCATCGGACGAGGCTCGCTAGACGAAGGCCCAACACGAAGCCAGGCCGTCGCCCAGCAAGCCACACGCAACAAACCACACGCCAAGCCTCGACCAGGCCCAGCGCAAGGCCAGGCCCAGCCAAGGCCTTGGGCGCGCGCGCGGATCACAGGCAGCGAGCTGGGCCGAGGCGCTGTGCGCTCAGCGTGGGTCGCGAGGCCTGCACGTGGGTGTACGGTGCTCGTGCGATGCTCGTGTGCGTGCTATACGAATCCTAAAGCTATCGAGATTCGACATATGATTAAATTCTAATCCTAATAGATAAAGTTTATTTGATAGAGTCCTAGCAGGATTCTAATTAAACTAAATTAGTATTCTAATAGGATTATAAGTCCTTTTCCATAACTCTATAAATAGGGGGCTAGGGTCAAAATTTATATACAACATTGAAGTATTCAAAGGTAAGATTTTGAAGCAAAAATCAGCCAAACACTTGCAACCTATTTAGCCGAAATTCTTAGAACCTTAAGGGCGATTCTAGTTGGTCAAGCTTAAGGCGGATCCGGACGTGTTGTGGACTATCTACGGAGGGACGACACTTGGAGTCCTAAAGACTTGTTCTTGTTTGGTTCGGGCGCAGCTAGGGAGGGCACGCTACAAAGTGTATGCACCTAAATTATGCTAAATGATTATGTGTAAATAATATGTTTCCTGGCATTAAGGTTTTTCCGCATGATTTATGTTTTGTCATATGTATCATAACCTAACACGGTATTCCAATCCTTACAAGAGGCAAAAAGGAAAAAAAAAAAAAAAAGATAACTTTTAAGTAAGATTTTATGAGATCATATCAGTTATAAAGAAATCAAACAATTAGATTTTTTTTTCAACTTTTACTATGATTTTATGACAACTCGTTACTTTTATGAGGACTATTAGAATATGTTTTGTCCCTATATATTATAAGTGGAATATATTGAAATGAAAAATTGGCTGTATGTAAATATATTTTTATGATTTCATAAGGGCTAAAAATAAAATATAAAGATACCATAAAATTGGTTCTCAAAGTTGATTTTTTTGTGACGTATGCTTAACTCTTTATAATATGTTGAAAATCTTTTTTACGATATACAAAAATCAATATGTTGTAAATAAATTGTTTGTAACTTAGAAAATTAATACGTTGTCAAAGTACTCCGTAATTGATTGATCCCATAGCTTCATAGTCAAAGTACTCCTAATTAAAAAATTGCATGTGTTTCCCTCCAAAAACTAAAATTATCCCATAAATTCATCGTTGAAGTAAAAAAAACACCGTTTTGTTGTTTGTTAGGATTTGAACACGGGTGCGCGTAAATGATTAGAAGCTCAAATAGCATATATAGGAATGACCATTATGGCAAAGGGGTATCAGCACATCAACATTTGCAACTAAAATTGATTAAATCTATTTAGATTGTGTATGGTTTTATTTCATTTTGTGATATTCTAAGAATTAAAATGATACTGTAAAATAGTAGCTAATCCATTAAAATAATATCCAAAGTTTTAAAAATATTCAATAAAGTTACCAAAACTTTTTTTAATTGTGACACATAATTTTAGAGGATCCTTTTGTCATGAAAATATCAAAATATTGGATGTTCTTTTAACTTTTAAAATATGATTTTTTGGCAACTTGTTGTCTTTATAGGGACTATCAAGTAATTAATTGTCCCCGTTATCAAAAGTGAGTTGGTTTTTAGAAACATCAAATTGATTTTATTTTTAAAATACAATTTTTTTTTATAATTACACAAAGGTTCAGAGTAGAACTTAACGATACCAGGAAATTGTGCACCCTGATTTTAGATGAATATATAATTCAAATTCTAAGAACATATCGTTCATATGCAAAGACCATATAGTAAATGAACATATAGTTTAAATCCAAGTAACAAATAATAAAATGTTCTTTGGATTTATTAAATTTTTTTATCAAAATATTAAATTGATTGCCATTGGGTATTCAATGAATGTCACTGGGGTGCAAGTGAGCATAGTGCACCCGAGTATATAATCCAAATTGCGGTTTCAACTTTTAAATCTATTTGCAAACCAAATTTTTTTTAAACTTTGAATATGAGTTTAGGGGATCAATTAAATTTTAAGGAAACCAATAGCTAAATAAAATCATACCCAACCTACATAGATTAAATGAACTTTTGTTGCAAAAGATGATCTGATGATCGATATCTCCCCTTCTCATAATTAATGGTCCCTGCAACATTGCTTAAGTTTCCAAATTATTTGCGTGCATCCGTGTTCGATTCTTAATAAGATCTAAAGCATTTTCTCAACCTTTAAATATGAGTTTATAAGAGCATTTCAGTTTTAAGGAAATAAAGAAAAATTAGATAAATTTTTTTACTCTAACTATGATTTTATGACAATTCGTTATTATTATAGGAACTATTAGATTATTTATTATCCTCATTACCAAAGAAATCATATATTGGAAATATAAACTAGTTATATATTATAATAAATATATTTTTATGATTACACAAGTGTTGATAATAAGATTAGTTTCACAAAAAGTGCTAATATAGGAGATCCCAGAAAATAGTTATCGATCTCGAAGATAATTTTTCACGATGTTATGTTTAACACTTTATAATAATGTGGAAATATTTTTTTAACATCTCCAAAAATATATACTACGTAATTCGAAAATTAATATGTTGTGCATAAATTATATAGACTGTCTTTGGCGTGTAATTGTCCAAAAAATATGTGTAACTCCTAATATTCCCATGGGTGTGTTAATAATCTAAGTTGTTTGCATCTTTTGTAGCACAAAGTTATGATCCTCCACCAAGATAGAAAAAATATTTTTCTTGAGCTTCTAATCTATTCGAGAAAAAAAATTTATTAGCTTAATTTGACGATGATTATGTAGAATCATTTCACCTTTAGCAAAATCATGCTTACATAAAATAAAGCTCAATTAAAAAAATATTACAAAAAATTCTTTGCAAAGTACTTCGTATGATATGTTGATATACGCTTGTCATAATGGTCACGACACTGCTTGAATTTCTATCCGAATTGTGTGTACCTGTGTTTGAATCCCGACAAGAGCTAAAAATCAATTTTGAACTTTTAACTAAGATTTTATGAAATCATTTTCTTTATCACGAAATCAAGACATTGGATATGTTTTTTTTTTCAACTTTAACTGAGATTTTATGGAAATTCTTTACTTTTATGGGAACTAACAAAATATTTGTTGTTCCCATTATCAAAGGGATATATTAGAAATTGTAAAATGGTTTCATTTTATTATATATTGATAATTTATGATAAACACAAGGACTAATAATAGAATGTAACAATACCAAAAAATAGTTAAGGATATGATCTAGAAGGTTATTTTTTCATGATGTACGTTTAACTTTAACCCTTCATAACATGTAGAAACATTTTTTACGATCCTCCAAAATTAATACTTCTGTTTTAAATAAATTGTTTAGATCCGAACTTAAAAATAAATTTGTTGAGCATAGATTATGTAGATCGCACTTGGTGTGTACTTTTCTAATGAGATGTGTGGGACGATGGCGAATAACTCCAAGGTGGCGAATAACTCTCACTTACTCCTTCACTCAACTCCATTCTTACGCCGTCCACTATCAATAAAAAAGGAGAAACTTCGAGCAAGAAATATTTTCATAAATTTGGGAGGAGACAGAAATTCTACGGGAGTAGGAGAGAGAAAGGGCAGATGGTAGACGTTAGATTTTAGGGACGATGTGGAACCATTATCCCAATAACTGGCTTAGAGGAGTACGACGTATTTAAATTTTGAAGATTAGAGTTTGAAGGGATTACAATTATTTTAATGGTTTTGGCGAGAGTGTATAGAATTTCTCTATTGGAGATTTGGAGGACTCACATAAGCCACTGACATTTTTATTATTATACACTTCCTCCGATTTTTAATACTCGCAACGTTTGTCACTTTTTACGTATGTCAATGCACAACTTTGATCATTAACATCTCTAATTCTCTTTAAGCAAAAATTACAAAAGTTTGATATTTTGGAAGGACACGTTGAGACGAATCTAACAAGATCTTATATGTTTATATTTTATCTTACTTATAGATAACCAATAATAATCAAAGTACAATATGTGAATAGTGTAAAAGGTCCAAACGTTGTGAGTATTACAAGTTGGAGGAAGCAAGAAAATATAAGATAGGATATGATTTTTAATGGGGCTTACTATTTACCGCCCCACTGTTTTACCTATATACACTCCTTTATTTACCCCCTCATTCAATATTTACCATCCTCATTTATCCTCTTACCTTCCCACATCCGTCCACCACCGACCGCCAGCACCACCATCGCCACCACGTCGTCGGCGAAAAATGCGTAATAATGTTTACATGGCCGAGTTTACCGTGTAACGTCGATTTTTTTTCCCGAAATTCTTTTTAGAAACATATGCATTTTTAGCTTGTACCATGGTACATGCTTATGAATTTTAAGCTTGTACCATGGTATATACTTATGAGGTTTTAGCTTCGACCATCGTATAAAATTATGCAATTTAAGCTCGTACCATGGGTAGATTTATGAATTTTAAGCTCTGTCCATGTTACGAGCTTACACTGCATAAATCTATATCATGGTGGAAGCTAAAAACTCATAAGTCTATTCCATGGTACAAACTTAAATTTCATAAGCCTATACCATGGTACAAGCTTTGAAATTCCTAAGCCTATACCATGGTACAAGCTTTAAAATTCCTAAGCCTATACCATGGTACAAGCTAAAAATGCATAAGTTTCTAAAAAAAAATTCCGGACAAAAAAAAAAAACTCTTTTGAATTTGACGTTCCACCGGTAGACTCGACCATGTAAACATTACTATTTTGTCGTCTGCGGCGGCGGTGGCGGTGGTGGTCCGATTTGGGGTGGAAAGGTAAGAGGGTAAATGATGATTAAATAAATATGGGTAAAATAGTAGGGCGATTTTGAGTAATATGGGGCGGCTTTTAGCGCTCCACTTTTTTTATCTGCACCTCTCCCCTAGGAAGTCTTGGCACCAAGTGGCTTGTGTCCATATGGACACAAGTGGCTTGTAATTAGAACCCATTAATTTGGTATTCATACTAAATTAGTACTCCGTATGATATTGATATACCAATACATTGCTAAGAAGTATCAATACAAATTATTTGTGTTTTTTAATACTGACATACTTCCTCCGTTCCACAATAGATGCATCGTTTCTCATTTGCGCACTATTCATCAATAAACTTTGATAATCATTTCTTCACCGTTATGTAAGAAAAAACATAGTCAAGTGAGATCTTGTTAAATTCGTATTAATGCAAGGATTCCAAATATCAACTTTTTTATAATTTTTCAAAAGGTCTTGCGCGCATAAGGTGTACAATAAATTTATTGTACACCAAGATAACTTTTACCAATTTTTTTGTAACTTTAACTTAGTTTTGATTAACTTTTATAGTAGTAAAAAAAAGTTGATAGATAAACATTCAATGATTAATTTTATTACATTATTAGTGATTTTGAAAAAATAAGTTTTATTAAAATGAAAAAATTTATCACTAAAAAATAGATAACTTTTACATATATAAGCTTAACTTTTACACATTTTGAGTTAACTTTTACTCCGGTGTACAATATTTATTGTACAACCCTTGTAAATAAGAATTTGTGATAATTTTTACTTATACGCATTTAGAGATATTAATGTTCAAAGAAGTTTGTTGACATGCGTGCAAATAGAAATGATTCATCCTTTGCGGAACGGAGGAAGTATATTATATTGATACTAAAAATAGTTATATTTGAATCACTTACGTCCATATGGACACATGTTTAACATTCCTCACCATTCCCGTGCCCCGTTTGTAATTCACTAGTGGAAAAAACCCCTGTTGTAGCCCCCTTGTTGAGGGGGGCATACATAAGCGCGCCTCAATAGCTACTTAGTCAACGCGGGTCAAATATTTTACTATTCTGTTGAGGCGGGCTTTTTTGGTGTTCGCTTCTACAGAAGCTGTTGAAGGGGGCTTTCCTTGCCCGCCTCAATAGATAGAAGCTGTTGAAGGGGGCTTTTAATTGCCCGCCTCAATAGGGTCTCTCTGTTGAAGGGGGCTTTTAATTGCCCGCCTCAATAGGCTACATTAAATTTTAAAAAAATAAAACCACCGCCAAACAGATCGATAAGCTTCTCTTCTCTTCACATCTCGTCGTCGTACTTCACATCTAGCTCTTCCAACGCATACCTATCCTCACCGCGCGACTCCACCACCACCATAACCACCACCACCACCTTCCTCACAGCGCGGCTCCACCACCACCATCTGAAGGAGAGTTTCCCCACCGTCGTCTTTCCTACCTTCGCGCGACTCCATCTGTTTCACACAATCGATTTGTGAAGCTAGGTTAGTTTTTATTTGCAATTATTTGGGTAATAATCCTCTTTTTTCTCGTGCATTTTCCACTTCATTTCATTTTTGTTTGATTTCCCTTGTTCATCGACCTAATTGCCCCTGTTTGTTGTTTGAATTCCTGTTTGAATTCCTGTTTATGGATGGGTAAGGGGGAGAGCCTTCCCTCTTCATATCCTTTATTATGAATTAAGATATCTAAGGACATGATACAGTACTAAAAAAAGCTAGGGAAAAATTGCTCAAAAATCCAATTTATTAAACAGAAGGTAACAACTTCCCAGGTGATGCTAGAGCATTTATAGCAAGTCTTAAACAGACTTCAATTATCCTTAAACTTCCTCACGTAGCTTCAAATAAAGAAAAAGGATAGTTTTTGTTTTTTGAATTCTAGTTAGGTTGATTTTTGTTGTCCTTCGTGCACTTTATAGGCTTGAGTTGACTGAGTATTATTTGAGGCACAGATTACATGGCACATTGGCCATTATCTTTGCTCATTGGCTCATCTGTTTTTTGTTTGAATTCCTGCTTGAATTTCATTTTTGTTTGAATTTCTCGTGCTAGGTTAGTTTTCTGTTTTGGATTACATGGCTTTTGGTGAAATGCCATTTGATTTAATGTCTGGCTTTTGGCATTGGACAGACTACTAAAGAGACTTAAGTACCCAGGAGCGACTGAATTTGGGGTGGATTTGTCTCAGGCCAACATCTCAATTCAACTTGATGTTGGGAAGGGAGGAAATAGTGGCTCAAATGCTATAGCACCCGTTGTAGAGGTAGGTTATGAGGTTCTCTGATACTTTCTTTTGTTTATGAGGTAGCACCTTTCTTTTGTTTATCACTATTCTCTGATACTTAGAGCTGACTGACTGTCTGCCAGATTGCCTTGATATTATGCTAAAATGACATCTACGAGGTTACTTGTATATGACTTGGTGGTAATAAACCTGGCCTTCACTGGATTATTTACTTCAAGATTTCTTATTGGACCTGTATTGTACTTGAAAAAAGGTAGTCAGAGTTTGAGGATATCGCTAGATTGATCTGATTTTAGCTGAATGAATATGAAGTAAACCGAATTAACCCGAACAGAACCCAATCCAAGTGAATACGTTGCCTTTTTTCTTCTACCCTGTTAGTGTTTCAAAGTGTAGTCTCCCAATTCCGCTAACCTAATGTGCAAATGGGTTTATTTACACTGAATGCGGGTTTCGTAACTAATTTAAAACCTAAACATGAGCATCGCTGGGATCTATTGATTGAGTACTGGAGGATGGTTTTTACTGATATTTTATCTTTGGATAAGATTGCATCATTAGAGAACAAAGATCTTATGCCAAGCTAGTTTATACTTAAATCGATTTTAGTTTATTCCTGTGAAATCTTATGTGAAGCTAATAAATGTTAATGTTGACACATATTCCTGTTTTGTTTGGTTTTAAAATTGAGATGAGGTCTTACCATTTTTCTGATGTATAGTTCTTGTGTCAAAATTAAGAATTTGTGGCTTGATTTATCTAATTCTGTGTAAAACCTTGTGTTATTAGAAATGAGTCGTCGTTGGATGTACGGTGACCATACTACGGTGGAATACTTGAGTGGGGTTGAGGAGTTCCTTAGATGTGCTTTAGCACACCAACGGAATACGAAAGCCGCAAAGATCTATTGTCCTTGCCGTGATTGTAACAATGTAAGGCGGTTAGGTGATATTGATGAAATTGAGGATCATTTATTTCGTCGTGGGTTTAAGCAAGATTACCATGTCTGGTTTTGGCATGGTGAGAAAATACTTGATCGTCCAAGTTCTAGTGTGAATGAATTTGATGTTCTGGCAGAGAGTGATGAGAGTGATGAGAGTGATTCTGATATTTCTGAGAATAATGAGATGGATGATGATGAGCAAGAAGATAATGAAATAAATGAAATGATGGATGCGGTGAAAGATCACTTAAATGGACGACCTCACATACTCGAGCAGGTATTAAAGGCTGCTGAGACGCCTTTGTACCCTGGGTGTACAAAATTCAAATTGTTAGAATGTGTGGCATCACTTTCCAACTTGAAAGCGGAGAGTGGTTGGACCGAAGAAAGTTTCACGAAATTATTGAAACGACTAGGTCTTTGGTTTCCCGATGGCAATGACATTCCCACCTCTGCCTATTATGCCAACAAATTGACGAATCCCTTAGGCTTAGAGGCCGTCAAGATAGATGCTTGCCCAAATGATTGTATTCTTTACAGAAAAGAGTATGAAAATTTGGATAAGTGTCCAACGTGTTCTATGTCGCGTTACAAGCGTAAAGGGGCCAATTCAGCTAAGAGGGGACCGCCCGCCAAGGTATTGTGGTATCTTCCGATCATACCTAGGTTTGAGCGCTTGTTCTCCGTAAAGAAGAATGCTAAGTATCTGAGGTGGCATGCGGAAGGGAGGAAGAAAGATGAATTCCTTAGACATCCGGCTGATTCTCCTCAATGGAGAACTATTGATAAGAAGTATCCTGAATTTGGCAAGGAGGTTAGAAATCTGAGACTTGCTCTATGTACAGATGGGATGAATCCATACGGCTCTCTGAGTAGTCAGCATAGCACTTGGCCGGTTCTTCTTGCAATTTACAATCTTCCTCCATGGTTGTGTATGAAACGCAAGTATATCATGTTGTCACTCCTCATCTCAGGGCCTAAGCAGCCAGGACATGATATAGATGTGTATCTCGCTCCACTCATAGATGATTTGAAATTGTTGTGGAATGAAGGTGTTCCAATGTTCGATGCTCACACCAACTCAAACTTTACATTGCGGGCAATGGTTTTCTGTACCATAAATGATTTTCCGGCCTATGGAAACTTGTCTGGGTACAAAACCAAAGGAGAACAAGCATGCCCTATATGTGAAGAGGACATGAAGCCCACACGGTTGGATCATTTCAAGAAAAATATCTACCCAGATTTCAGGAAGCACCTTAGTCGATATCATCCTTATCGTAAGAAGAAGAAGGAATTCAATGGGTTCACCGAGGAAGGAGTAGCTCGTACACCTTTGACAGGATCACAAGTTTATGGTATCAAAAATGTTGAAACCAAATACGGTAAGTGCTTCAAGTCCAAGTCTAAAAAGGGTGTTTTATGGAAGAAAGTGTCTCCATTATGGGATCTTCCCTACTGGAAAGATTTGTCGGTTAGGCATTGTCTCGATGTAATGCACATTGAGAAAAATGTGTGCGATGCTATCATCGGGACTTTGCTAAACATACCAGGAAAGACCAAGGACAATGAGAATGTGCGGAAAGATATGAAAAAGAAGAATATTCGACCAGATTTGTGGCCTGTTAAAAAAAAGGATGGTACAAAGACCTTTCTGCCTCCAGCGTGTTACACAATGTCGAGAAAGGAGAAGAAGAAGTTTTGTGAGTGCTTACATGGCATTAAGGTTCCCTCGGGATATTCGTCGAATGTTAAGCGCCTAGTGTCTCTCTCGGGCCTTAGGTTGATTGGTATGAAGTCTCATGATTGTCATGCACTGATTAATGTATTTTTGCCAATTGCACTTCGTGGGATATTGCCGAAACACGTGAGACATGTTATAACAAAACTTTGTTTGTTTTTCAATTCCATATGTGCTAAGGTGATTGATCCGGAGACTTTGGATGCTTTGCACAATGATGTTGTTGAAACTCTATGTCGATTTGAAATGTATTTTCCGCCTTCTTTCTTTGATATAATGGTGCATTTGATTGTCCATTTAGTTCGCGAAGTCAAGTTATGTGGTCCGGTGTTCTTAAGATGGATGTATCCTTTTGAGAGATTTTTTAAGACTTTAAAGGACAAAGCAAGGAATCCGGCTAATCCAGAGGGTAGTATCATTCGGGGAGTCCTTAAAGAAGAGATTTCTGGATATCTAGCTGAGTTTTTGTCAAGCCTTGAACCAATAGGACTTCCAAAATCTCGACATGTTGGTAGGCTCGCAGGGGAGGGAGTAATTGGTAAAAATGTGATATCTCCTCCATCGGAGAGGAAGAAGAAGGCACATCTTTGTGTGTTGCAGCATCTTACAGAGGTTCATCCTTATTTAGAAAAGCATCTGCTTGAATTGCAACATTGTAATCCTAAGTTGAAGGAAAGAGCGTTGATGCGGGAACATAATCGCACATTTATTGAATGGTTTAAGAAGGAAGTTGGAAAGAAACAAGACCATGATGTTTCTGATACGATCAAGTGGTTATCTCGAGGTCCTCGACTATGTGTTCGATCTTTTGAAGGATATGATATCAATGGGTTCACATTCTACACTAGAAGGCAAGATGAAAAGAGTGTAGTGCAAAATAGTGGAGTAAAGGTTGTTGCATCATCTAGGGTCTATGCAAGCGCTAAGGATAAAAGGCCGGTTGATTCAACACAATCATATTATGGTGTTATCGAAGAAATATGGGAGCTTGATTATACCTATTTTGTGATCCCTGTTTTTCGGTGTCAGTGGGCTAACAACCAAAATGGTGTGAAGCGAGATGAAATTTTCCCGGGTTTAACCTTGGTGAACTTTGATCGACTAAGTGACAGTGACGAGCCATTCATTCTAGCATCACTAGCTAAGCAAGTTTTTTATGTGGTTGACAATATTGATCCTAGATGGCGTGTTGTTGCCCAAGGAAAAAGACATATTTTGGGTATTGATGATGTTGTAGATGAAGATGAGTATGACGAGTATGATGACACACCTCCGTTACCAATGGTTGTTCAACCATTGCCAGAAGAGGAGGATGCAAATAATACTAATCATATGCGTACAGATCATACGGAAGGAATATGGGTTACGAATCGTAATTGAAACATACATGTGTAAGTTCGGGCTTCACTTCTGATGCATTGTTGAAGTTTTTGACTTTGTTCTTTCTATTCATATCTGAAAGCCTGTGCGCCTTGGAATTTTTGTTATCTTGACTACTTAAATTTGAATAGTGAAGGATACTTGTGGATATTAATTCATATTTTTTTTCTAAAAATTCAACCCCAATCAATTGCCACTTGTATTGTGAAGAGGAATTGCAGTGATAGTCTCCTACTTTATCCCTCCTATTTAAGTTACTGAGAGTCTGATACTTCTAATAACTTGACTAACTTTATCTGGTTTTTTCGCACAGGTGTAAACTTGGTGAATGTCGTATCCTCTTATGTGAGCCAGGTTCCAAGCACAGGTTGCAGAAATTGCAGTTGAATTTTCCTAGGTTAGTTTTCAGTACATTTTGTCTAATAATATCAATTACCTGTTCTTGTTTGCATGGCTTTGTGATTGGTAACTTAGTTTCTGATGTTTGCTTTCTGGTGGTTGATGATGGATAAGTACATAAAAACCGTTTTGAAGATGACTTTGTTTACAATTTGATACTTTGCTTACAGTATGGTGTAATTTACATGTTATGATTTTTTTTTGGGTTGTTTTTTTAGGTGAGGTTTGATTTGGGATTGTTTTGCATGTTAGGTGTAATACCATAAGGCCATTATTTTAGGTATAGCTTTGTAAATGGCCAATTGTAGCATTTTGCCCTTAATATAAAAAAACAAGACATAAACAGAGATTCTTTGGCCAATTGCACTAATCAACTCAGTGAAGTACTGTTTTAGCTTCTCAGTGCACTGATCAGTTCTGTTCTGTGCACTGATCTGCACTGCCCAGATCAGAACTGTGCAGATCAGTGGACAAAACTGATCAGAACTGTGCAGTTATGTGCACTGATCTGCACAGCTCATATCAGAACTGTGCAGATCAGTACACAGAACTGGTCAGTTCTGATCAGTTCTGTGCACTGATCTGCACAGCTCAGATCAGAACTATGCAGATCAGTGCACAGAACTGGTCAGTTCTGATCAGTTCTGTGCACTGATCTGCACAGCTCAGATCAGAACTGTGCAGATCAGTGCACAGAACTGGTCAGTTCTGATCAGTTCTGTGCACTGATCTGCACAGCTCAGATCAGAACTGTGCAGATCAGTGCACAGAACTGGTCAGTTCTGATCAGTTCTGTGCATTGATCTGCACAGTTCTGATCTGAGCTGTGCAGATCAGTGCGTAGAACTGGTGAGTTATGATTTTTTTTTGGGTTGTTTTTTTAGGTGAGGTTTGATTTGGGATTGTTTTGCATGTTAGGTGTAATACCATAAGGCCATTATTTTAGGTATAGCTTTGTAAATGGCCAATTGTAGCATTTTGCCCTTAATATAAAAAAACAAGACATAAATAGAGATTCTTTGGCCAATTGCACTAATCAACTCAGTGAAGTACTGTTTTAGCTTCTCAGTGCACTGATCAGTTCTGTTCTGTGCACTGATCTGCACTGCCCAGATCAGAACTGTGCAGATCAGTGGACAAAACTGATCAGAACTGTGCAGTTATGTGCACTGATCTGCACAGCTCAGATCAGAACTGTGCAGATCAGTGCACAGAATTGGTCAGTTCTGATCAGTTCTGTGCACTGATCTGCACAGCTCAGATCAGAACTGTGCAGATCAGTGCACAGAACTCGTCAGTTCTGATCAGTTATGTGCACTGATCTGCACAGCTCAGATCAGAACTGTGCAGATCAGTGCACAGAACTGGTCAGTTCTGATCAGTTCTGTGCACTGATCTGCACAGCTCAGATCAGAACTGTGCAGATCAGTGCACAGAACTGGTCAATTCTGATCAGTTCTGTGCATTGATCTGCACAGTTCTGATCTGAGCTGTGCAGATCAGTGCGTAGAACTGGTGAGTTATGATTTTTTTTTGGGTTGTTTTTTTAGGTGAGGTTTGATTTGGGATTGTTTTGCATGTTAGGTGTAATACCATAAGGCCATTATTTTAGGTATAGCTTTGTAAATGGCCAATTGTAGCATTTTGCCCTTAATATAAAAAAACAAGACATAAACAGAGATTCTTTGGCCAATTGCACTAATCAACTCAGTGAAGTACTGTTTTAGCTTCTCAGTGCACTGATCAGTTCTGTTCTGTGCACTGATCTGCACTGCCCAGATCAGAACTGTGCAGATCAGTGGACAAAACTGATCAGAACTGTGCAGTTATGTGCACTGATCTGCACAGCTCAGATCAGAACTGTGCAGATCAGTGCACAGAACTGGTCAGTTCTGATCAGTTCTGTGCACTGATCTGAGCTGTGCAGATCAGTGCGTAGAACTGGTGAGTTATGATTTTTTTTTGGGTTGTTTTTTTAGGTGAGGTTTGATTTGGGATTGTTTTGCATGTTAGGTGTAATACCATAAGGCCATTATTTTAGGTATAGCTTTGTAAATGGCCAATTGTAGCATTTTGCCCTTAATATAAAAAAACAAGACATAAACAGAGATTCTTTGGCCAATTGCACTAATCAACTCAGTGAAGTACTGTTTTAGCTTCTCAGTGCACTGATCAGTTCTGTTCTGTGCACTGATCTGCACTGCCCAGATCAGAACTGTGCAGATCAGTGGACAAAACTGATCAGAACTGTGCAGATCAGTGCACAGAACTGGTCAGTTCTGATCAGTTCTGTGCACTGATCTGCACAGCTCAGATCAGAACTGTGCAGATCAGTGCACAGAACTGGTTAGTTCTGATCAGTTCTGTGCATTGATCTGCACAGTTCTGATCTGAGCTGTGCAGATCAGTGCGTAGAACTGGTGAGTTATGATTTTTTTTTGGGTTGTTTTTTTAGGTGAGGTTTGATTTGGGATTGTTTTGCATGTTAGGTGTAATACCATAAGGCCATTATTTTAGGTATAGCTTTGTAAATGGCCAATTGTAGCATTTTGCCCTTAATATAAAAAAACAAGACATAATGTATACACAACCTACCCGTTTGTAGGCAGACTTTCATAGTCTTCATTTGAAACATGTATCAATTTTATTATAACTGAAAACTGAGTATTGCTCTCTTTTCTAAGTATTGCTCTCTTTTCTAAGTATTGCTCCCTTTACTAAGTATTGCTCTCTTTTCTTTGTTGCAGGACCGTAGCTACCATGGATGATCATCGTGATAATGAAATACAGGGAATTGATGGAGCTAGTCATTCTACGGGGGAATCACAAGGTACCAACACTAGTAAAAAGACCAAATTCCGTGGTCCGTCAAAAGGAGTTCAAGCCAAAAAGCCTATGCATCTTCAGTATAATCAATATGGGATCCCCGATGGAGAATGGTCAGGAGAATACGGGAAGCAAGTTGGGTCTTGTGCTGCTAGAATTAACATTAATGTGAAAGAATATTCAACGTTAGATGAACACACAAAGAAGGGGTTTTGGGAGGAGACCAAGGTAAACATTGAATAAAAACTTGATTTGTATTCTCCTAGATTATCTATTTGTGTAGCATACGTTTCTAACAATCTCTTATCCATAAAATTAACAGCTTCTGTTCCACATTATTGATGATCCGGCTAAAAGGAGAGAAAAATATTTTCATATGTGTGTGGCGAAACGCTTTGGAGCTTTCAAGTCCAGGTTAACGCGGCGTTGGATAACTAAGAAAGAAAAAATGCCGAAACATCAGACAAATGACATGCCTTGGGACATCTACCATCAAATCACAGAGGATGATTGGAAAACATTTGTGATGGAACGAAACAAGCCGGAGATGTTGGTAATAATGAATTTACTTTGCTAGATATTTTTTTATATAATTATATGATTAGTTTGTTGTTGCCATCTTTAAATGTTCGACATGTTCTTTATGTGTTTTTTGACAGGTTCGTAGAGAAAAAGCAAGTAAAAGTGCATTACAAAACAAGCACCCACATCGCACATGCCAAAAGGGTTATGTTAGAAAGAGACCAGAGTGGATAAATGATGGGCGACTACCGCCAGAGGCAGCTTTAACCCTCTCAAGTGGCTCCTCCTCAGTGACCTCATCACTCACCACAGCGCCAGATAGATTTAAGAAGTTTAGATCAGTAGAGTGGATCTTGGCTCATCAAGTTAAAAACAAAGAGGGAAAGTGGGAAGTTGACCCGAATGATAAAGAAGCCGTAAATATTGCTAAGATGGCTGTAAGTGCATATGAAATTTTACGTTCTATATCCTTTTCTTTCCTAATTCCTAGTTCTATTGCTAAGATTGCTTCTCCTTTCCATCATGTATACCATCTAATTTTTACTTTCCTAATTCTTATAGTTGGAGTACATAGAAGAAGAGGGAAAAGGAAATATTTCATTCACCCAGGGAGAAGATGCCCTCACCAAGGCTATGGGAAAAAAGGATCACCGTGGGCGTGTCAAGGCAACAGGTGGAGTTAATGTCGGTTACAAAGTTGCTTTCGGTCCAATAGACCGAAGTAGTAGATGTGGCCATATTGAACCATCACCGGAGGCTATCGAATCAATCAGAGCTTCGGTGAGAAGGGAGTTTGAAGATCAATTAGAGAGAAAGGTGGCGGAGGCCCTCCAAAACCAACTAGCCACATTGAAAGCAATCGGTCAACTACACACCCTCTCTACCCCCGCACTTGATTCTGCTCTTGTAAGTGATGAGTTTGATGTTAACCGTGCACTCGTAACCTGTTGTCCGAGTTCATCGCAGCAACCACGCGAGCTGAAGGTATATATTCTCTATAGTGCATACACTCAAAACACCCCTAGCTAGGTTTTTAATATTGTACTTTGTAGTGATTTCTGAAATTTTGTAAATTTATTTGTGAAGGCCATAACTCCATGTCGTCTTGCCCTTGAGGATAAAGTTTTGGGTAACAAAGTGATAGTGGCAGATGGTATGGCGTACCCATTGGATGGTTCGTTGCACCAACACTTTAGATCGATGAAGCCTAGTCATTATAAGGTCCAAGTTGATTGTATTCACGACGGACATGATGATGACACTCTTCCGGTACCTACTGGAGATGGATTCAATAACTTAGGCAGGGCTCTTGCTAGTTTTGTGCAATGGCCAATTCACTTGGTGATTTTCGAAGAAGACGAGGTATAACTTTTTTATTATTAATTGTCATTCATTGCGTTATGCATCTGTTTAGAATTAGATTCAGAGCCTTGAACTCCTTTGGTTTCTACCTCTGTTTAGGAGTACTCTACTCCACGCCCAACAAAGAAGTCCAGGAGTCAGATTTTTGAAGAGGTGGTTGGTAGCTCCAAAGAGAAGAAAAACGAATTAATTGTCAAAGAGAAGACAACAGAATTAGTTGTCAAAGATAAGACAACAGAATTAATTGTCAAAGAGAAGGCAACACTTGATTTAGGGTCCAAAGAGAAGACAACACTGAAGTTAACGGCCAAGGTAAACCATATGCTTCCCACTCCCCTGTGCTTCAACACTGAAATCAAAACTGAACTTTTCATGCTAGCTTAACATTATTGTTACAGGAAAATTCATGCTCAAATAAGTTGGAGTCGAAATCGAAGTCGAAGAACTCTAAGAAATCCAAAGAGATGGTAGGTAGTTGTGATCGTAAAACTGAAGAATCAGCCGCCAAAAGTAAGAAGCAAAATTTGGCAGACGACACAATTCAAGGTCTTGGCCCATCATGCAATTATTTGAAGTTTATCATCAATACGGCGCCCGGTGATGTATATAAAAATACTTCAATCCCATTGCCCGCTTCGGTTTGGCATTATGACGAAGATCGACAAACTTATGTAAATGAGGTTGACGTTGAAGAGTTCCTTAGAGGGGCGTGCCTCAACATTTCAGTGATCCAAGTCTATATGATGTAAACTTTTCCATCGATATTTTTGTTTTTGGTTTTGTCAACTATAATAGTTTTTGAAATTTTTGCATTATACATTTACTTTGTAGGTGTTTATTCCACGAACACACCTTTGCATTTGACAACTCTCAGATTGGGTTTGTTTGTCCCGAGGCAATGTCAAGCTCTAGAATCAAGGCCAACCCTCAGGCTGCATCAATGTATTTGAAAGTAGTTTTCAATGCTGAAATTGAAAAGGAGAAGAAGGGTGATCCTAACATTACCAAGTGGTTTTTGATCCCATACCATCAAGAGTAAGTGTTAGAGATTGATCGATATTTGGTAAATAGCTATGTTATTGTTATTTTCATGCATAAGGTTGCAATAACATTTATATATAATGCAGAAATCATTGGATTTTGTACGTGTTAGACCTACGTAGAGGTTGTGCGTATATTTTCGACTCTGCGATAGGTTCCAACCGAGAAAATAGTGCATGGGGAATCTTGTGTTTGTAAGTTACTTTCAATTCTTTTTAAGTTATTTCTTTTCGTGCCGAATCAGATTCATGAAGTTTTACTCAACTTCCAGGGCATACCAAGTGTACAAGTTTAATGATGGGATTTGTCCGAATAGAGCGACTATGCAGGGGTTGAAAGGCTTCCATGTAAAGGTATATCATGCTTACTAATTAGCTTTACTTTTTTTTTTTTGGTAACTACTTGGATATATAATTTATGATTTATCTCCAAATCAGTGTGCTCAACAAGTCGGCGCCCGCGAGTGTGGCTATTACGTTATGAAGTTCATGCATGAAATAGTCACGTTACACCATAACACTGATGAGCGGTTAGACAATGTTCGTTCTTTTACCATATGTTAGTTGAACTACTAATACTAGTACTTTTACGTAGTAGAATTCTTAATTTACAAGTAGCATTACTTATCATGTTACTTATTTCAGGCTTACACTCCAAGAAATGCGCCTTATACCGATGAGGAAATAGATGTGGTTCGTGAGCAATGGGCTAAGTTTTTTACAACCGAGTATTTATTTACTTAGGTTGTTTAGACACAAAGATGGAAGCGTTTATATCTTCATGGATTTGGTAAAGTTCTTTAATTTTTCCATAAATACAAGTCTGCTGGATTTGCTAATTTATTGCTTTGAATACTAATCTGCTGGTCTTGCTGCTGCTGCATGTGAATTCTGATCTGGTGGTCTTTAGAATTTCACTTCCATCTGTGTGTTTCTCCTCTGTTTGCTTCTGTTGCTGCTCTGTATGTTATTGTTTCTACTCATTCGAATCTATTTATGCACATTTAAGGCTCATTAGGTCGTTATAGGTCATGTACGTTTAGAGCTAAAATGACATTTCCGCTCCCAACTTTGAACTAAAGAACCTAAGGACTCATTTGATTCTTATTACATGACTAATATACATAGTTTTAACTTTCTAAAACTCATTCGAATCTATTTATGCACATTTAAGGCTCATTAGGTCGTTATAGGTCATGTTTAGAGCTAAAATGACATTTCCGCTCCCAACTTTGAACTAAAGAACCTAAGGACTCATTTGATTCTTATTACATGTCTAATATACATAATTTTAACTTTCTAAAACTCATTCGAATCTATTTATGCACATTTAAGGCTCATTAGGTCGTTATAGGTCATGTTTAGAGCTAAAATGACATTTCCGCTCCCAACTTTGAACTAAAGAACCTAAGGACTCATTTGATTCTTATTACATGACTAATATACATATTTTTAACTTTCTAAAACTCATTCGAATCTATTTATGCACATTTAAGGCTCATTAGGTCGTTATAGGTCATGTTTAGAGCTAAAATGACATTTCCGCTCCCAACTTTGAACTAAAGAATCTAAGGACTCATTTGATTCTTATTACATGTCTAATATACATAATTTTAACTTTCTAAAACTCATTCGAATCTATTTATGCACATTTAAGGCTCATTAGGTCGTTATAGGTCATGTTTAGAGCTAAAATGACATTTCCGCTCCCAACTTTGAACTAAAGAACCTAAGGACTCATTTGATTCTTATTACATGATTAATATGCATAGTTTTAACTTTCTAAAACTCATTCGAATCTATTTATGCACATTTAAGGCTCATTAGGTCGTTATAGGTCATGTTTAGAGCTAAAATGACATTTCCGCTCCCAACTTTGAACTAAAGAACCTAAGGACACATTTCATTCTTATTACATGACTAATATGCATAGTTTTAACTTTCTAAAACTCATTCGAATCTATTTATGCACATTTAAGGCTCATTAGGTCGTTATAGGTCATGTTTAGAGCTAAAATGACATTTCCGCTCCCAACTTTGAACTAAAGAACCTAAGGACTCATTTGATTCTTATTACATGTCTAATATACATAGTTTTAATTTTCTAAAACTCATTCGAATCTATTTATGCACATTTAAGGCTCATTAGGTCGTTATAGGTCATGTTTAGAGCTAAAATGACATTTCCGCTCCCAACTTTGAACTAAAGAACCTAAGGACTCATTTGATTCTTATTACATGATTAATATGCATAGTTTTAACTTTCTAAAACTCATTCGAATCTATTTATGCACATTTAAGGCTCATTAGGTCGTTATAGGTCATGTTTAGAGCTAAAATGACATTTCCGCTCCCAACTTTGAACTAAAGAACCTAAGGACTCATTTGATTCTTATTACATGACTAATATACATAGTTTTAACTTTCTAAAACTCATTCGAATCTATTTATGCACATTTAAGGCTCATTAGGTCGTTATAGGTCATGTTTAGAGCTAAAATGACATTTCCGCTCCCAACTTTGAACTAAAAAACCTAAGGACTCATTTGATTCTTATTACATGACTAATATACATAGTTTTAACTTTCTAAAACTCATTCGAATCTATTTATGCACATTTAAGGCTCATTAGGTCGTTATAGGTCATGTTTAGAGCTAAAATGACATTTCCGCTCACAACTTTGAACTAAAGAACCTAAGGACTCATTTGATTCTTATTACATGACTAATATACATAGTTTTAACTTTCTAAAACTCATTCTAATCTACGTATGCACATTTAAGGCTCATTGGGTCGTTATAGGTCAACAACGTACTTAATTATCTCTATAGTCTGCAACTATATCTTTTAATTTTATGCTTCAATGGAATGTAAAGACAATATCGTGAGTGTAAACTTTGGTACTCATATATATTTTCCTTCCATGCAACTTGCAGGCTAGGGATCGAGTCGATTGGAAGAAAGTCAACACGACCTTACTTAAGGTTTGTAATGCATGATCTAAAGGGACCTAAGTGGCTGGATTAGAGACATTTGTTAGATTAGCTCTCTAGCCTTTTGTCTTTAGTTGTTAATATTAGTTGTAATTTGTTAGACTAGCTAGGTGTTTAAAAATTGTAAACATACGTACTATATATACGCTTTGCTTTGTTGGGTTAATATAAATGAAGTTAATGTAATGATTTATTTATCAAAGATAAGCAGATTCATACCTTTGCTATTTTGGTGTTGATTGGGTACAGGTTTCAATACTCAATGGAGTATATATCTAGTTGTGGTTATTGCCGCCTATTTTATATTTTAAAAGAATTTGGAAAAAAAAAATTAATGTTGTTGAAGGGGGCTTTTAATGTACGCCTCAACAACATATGAATTTATGGCGCCAATGTACATGTATTGGCGCAAAAATAAGGACCTGTTGAGGGGGGCATTTAAGAAGTGAGCCTCAACAGAGGAGGCTGTTGAGGCGGGCTTCTTAAATGCCCCCTCAACAGGTCCTTATTTTTCGCGTTTCTGTAGAGGTTGTTGAGGCGGGCTTTTGAAAGCCCCCCACAACAGATCACCTGTTGAGGCGAACAAAGCCCGCCTCAACAGATCACTGAGCTGTTGAAGCTACGTCTGTCGCAGCGGGCCTTGTTCGCCTCAATAAACCCAAAAAGCCCCCTCAACAGGTATTTTTTCCACTAGTGATTCATTCGCACCAAAAGAAAAAAAAAAAAAACAATCGCGCCATTAATTTCAAAGACCCGAACCTCAGAGCTTGAATTCGAGCAACAATGGCGGCACTCCGTACTGATATAGTCGCAGATATTCTCTCAAGATTGCCTGTCAAATCGATTATCCGCTTCAAATGTGTCTGCAAATCCTGGGATTCCTTAATCAAAACCCCTAATTTCATCAAACTTCACCTCAATAAAACCCTACTTTCTAATTCCGATCGCCGTCTCCTCGTCTCATCACCATGGTCATCTCTTTATTCCGCCGATCCAGACCTCAACCGTAAACGCCTCTCTTTCTCGGAGCTCCACCACCCTCTCAAACCCTACAAAGTTGCCACATTGGTGGGTTCCTGCAACGGCGTCGTTTGCATCTCCGACGAATCCAAAAACGACGTCTTCTTATACAATCCTCTTACAAAATCACGTCGTAAGCTCCCCGTCAATCGAATTCCTAACCCTAACATAAATTTTGCGTTGTTAGGGTTTGGGTACGACAACAAGAACAACGATTACAAAGTTTTGAAGTTAGTTCAGGGGTTGGTGTATACCGAGTCTTTCTACACTGAAGCGAAAGTGTACAGTTTGAACACCAATTCATGGAAGTCTGTTGCAGATGTTCCATATTTTCTCCACTATAGAGGATTCAATGGTTTGCTTGTTAATGAGGTTTTACATTACATTGTTGTCAAGCAATTGGAATCGCCAATTAAGTTCATTGCTGGTTTCAATCTTCGTACTGAGAGCTTTTCGCTGATTGAATGCCCCAAAGATGATAATATATTAAGGAGTGATTTGATGTTGTTTTTGTCTGAATTGGGTGGGTGTTTGTCCCTGCTGGTTAATATTCATACTCGTGATCTTGCTAATATGTCCCCTATGATTCTGAATGTTGAACAATATGTGGACCGAGTTGATTTGTGGGTGATGAAGGAGTATGGGAAGAAAGAGTCCTGGGTTAGGTTGTTTAGTATTCGTGATCCGGAGAGGTTTGAGGCTCATCTAGAAATTAAGCCTGTTGTTTATTCCAAAGATGGGCGGAAAGTTCTGTTGGAGATAGATGGTGTGAGATGTGGATGGTATGATTATAGCTCCAACAAATATACTAGATGCACGGTTCATGGGCGGCCAGAAGGAGTTGGGGAGATGTTGTGTTTCATGGGAAGCCTTGTTTCACTTGAAGACAAGGGGGAGCTTGCCATGGAAGAACAAAAACAAGTATACAGATTTCTTAAACTATCTTGCTTGCATTTCCTTTTATGTCAAGTTCAAATGCATGTTCTTTTTGCTTAAAGTAATGTCTTTATATCCTAGTTATAATCCTGTTATGTGTTGTGCTATACTTGTGTTTTTCGTGGTTGCTGTGTAGGGTAAATTTCTCAGAGTTAGCGGTTTATTATTGATGTCAAATGAATGCCTAATGCACTTAGCTAGGTGACAGTCATACTTTCATAGTGTCGTAGTATACATGTGGCTAATTGCTAGTTCATGTTTAGGTAACCTATTTAAAGTGCATTTATATAGATAATGTTACACTTACTCACTGTTATATGTTCATTATGATTTCTGCTAGAAATCCAGAAAGCAGAGGCCAGCAGGCCACTACCAAGGTTTCTCTCTCTCACCCAAGTAGAGTTTTTTTTTTTGCATCTACTAAGCATTGCCATTATCATGAAATAGGATTTTCTTTTATACGTGAAAGTCATAGGATCTGCTCGCCCTAATGATGTGTTTGTAGCTGCTAATTGGGATTCTGAATATTAGAACAACAGCCGGAACAATCCTCAATAGCTTGTGAATTATGGTCCTTCTTTCAAAGTGTGATTTTTAAGACTTACGATGCCTTTGTTATGCACCTTTGACATTAGAGTTACAAAGTTCTCACCACTACCTGAGTACCGGACAAATTTCTCACTCTATTATTCAAACTCTCCAATTACGTTTCTATACCCTTGTGTCACACACTCACACTTATCTAGCATTCTAGCACTTCAAACGGGTTTAGTCACTTGGATGTGATCTTTATGCTATCCATATCAGATTCTTCTAATGACTTTAACACTCACAAAAAGTCTAACTTCAATTGGTTGTTAGTGGTTATTGCAGCTCTGACTAAACCTTCTGGTTTTCCTGTTATCCTGAATAGGACACGAGAGAAGCAGTATTTGGTTGATTTAAGTAAGAAAAACTGTTTAACACAATGCAAAGTATGAGACCCTTTGGCCTTTGCGGTTTGTAAAAAGCTATTTCATCTGAGTTACCTTTATCACTGTATGTTTTATTTTGACTTCTATTTTAATTGCATTTAACTTACACTTGTCTGAAGTTTTATACTTATACATTACTACAGTTGTATGTTTTTAATGGCTGCTGTTGTAACCCTGAGAAACAGAGGCCACTGCCACATTGCCCTCATTTTCGCCTAAGTAGAGGCTTATATTTGTTGAATCCTGAATATTTCGTCAAGCTATATTCCTATTATAATCTAATCTAGAATATCGACTTATGGAGCCCTACATTACTATTAATCTACTATGACAATCCTGATTTCTTGCCTCTTCTGAAATCGTGTTACATCTGTTTTAGTTTGGTGTAATTTTTTTTCTCCAGCCTTTCTTTCCTTTTCTTATGTTATTATTCAAACAGATGTATGTTTTCTAGTTTTGCATCTATTGATATTTGGTAATCATTTATTAGGTGTTCTGAACTTTTTTGATAAATTTTCTTCTTAAGCATCGAAAATAATCAGTTTTGCACGTTCTGAAGCTCTCCCTTCTTTTTTCAGGGGTGATTTGGATAGTTTTCTTTCTAAGGGGTTCAAGCTCAGGCTATGACCGGATTGGACTACTGCTGAGACTTAGTTCAGAACTTTGTAATGGTAAGTATGAAAGTCGTCTTGCAGTGATCTAAAACTTCTCTACACACCTCTTTGGTTCATCTTTTTGTATATGTTTATAGTCATATCTCGTTGACTTGTGTTGGCTGAACGGAGAATTTTATCAGTTCCTATTTGTAATCTACAATAGATTCAGTTAAATTTGATAGAAGGTTTGTTTTTAATATATAAAATACAGGACCAGTCATGAAGCAGAAACCTTTTGTAAGCTTGATATTAGAACTCTCAAACTTGATGAGATTATGTCTAGGTCAAACTACACAAGATCGCATGAACTTCCGTATCTTCAAAAACCATAATCCACTTAATTTCTAGCCCTTTTAGTTTCCTTCCATAAACTTTGCAAAGAACATTTATGATTTTTCGGATAAAACCACCTTTAAAAGTTCACACTTTTGATAACCACCTTATAAGTTTTTTTTTTTTAAATAACCACCTTAAACTTTCTCCGTTAAGGAAATCGCCACCTAATGTTAATTTCCGTCAAAATTGCCGTTAATGGGGCCCGCATCCAACGATTCTTTTTGACTTTCCCTTCTTTCTTCCTTCCTTCTTCCTCCAATTCACTTGTTCCTCCATTAACAAACCTTGCTCAATTTCTTCACCTCCAAATTCCCCCAATTTAATCAATTTCTCTTCCAATTTTAAAATGTTTCAATCACAGATCAATTCTCTGCATTTATACTGAAATTCTTATTGCAATTGAATGAATAATTTCATTAACGGTAAAATGTCAGATTTCTTCCTGTTGATTTGCAATATGCTTACGAATATAGTCTTGGGAGATTTCTTCATGTTGATGAGATGAACTCAAACATCTACTAACAGACACAAGTAAACTCAGGAAGAAAAGTTGCTTGCTTTGATTAAGGGAAGAACTCAGAATAGAGTTTAGGGTTACAAAAGTAGTAGCTTGAGGCTACAAATCTCCAAGTCAGTAGCTTTAGGCTACAAATCTCTATTCCTAACACCAAAATTCCATCCCTTTTTCTTTCCTCTCTTCTTCTATTTATCCTCACATTCCCTACTGATTGTTATGTTGTCCTTGTTGTTTGTTGTTGTGTTGCTATTGTTGTTGGGCTGCTATTCTTGGGCCTCATTAGTTGGGTTCATTACAGTTGATTTAAAATTTTTCCTCAAAACATAGAAACAATTTTCAAAACAAATTGGGTCAAAATCCACCGGGGGAAGAAGATGATGAAGAACAACTTAGGGGAAAAAATGTCAAAATTAGATCTTGGGATGATTTGTATCTCAATAGTTTTATCATGCCTTATCATGCTTGCAACCTGTTTGTGTATATGTCCAAAAGAAAAGATGATCCCAATTGGGGTTGAATGTGAATCATCTACCTTTTAGTATTTAGTCATTTACAATCTCCTAAACATATTTTCCTTTCATAAGGGTGAGCGAAAATAGAGCCGGAATAAGGAATCATTCATCAAGTAATCAAGATATATATAGATGGGTCAAAATCAGGTGAAGTATGAGAAGAAGATTAAGAACAAGCAGTGGCGGAGCCAGGAATTCAACGTTTGGGGGGGCGAGAAAAAAATTGGAACTAAAAATAAGGGGGGGGCGAGGAAAAAAATAAAACTAAAAAGAAATAATATGGTATAAGGATTTGAACCCTAGATCAAGGAGTATAAATGACTTATTAAAGTAGAAATAACCATTGAGACAAGTAGTATTTAGTGATATATTTTAGTATTTATTACTATATATTAGGAATTTTTAAAATTGTTGGGGGGCGGCCGCCCCAACCCGCCCCCCCTATCTTCGCCTCTAAGAACAAGGAAAGGCCAAAATTTGAGTCCAAGGAGGAATATTTTATTAAAAATGGAGGAATTTCGCTGGAAAAACAAATTGCTATGAGCTAAGGCCAATACAAAGGAGCAGGGCAGCTGGAAATTTTCTCAAGCAGGGAAATCAAGCAGGTTGCAGAAAACTATGACCCTGGTGTGTTTGTTTCAGTTGTGGAAAGGAATTGCATGATGGAGTAATTGACAGTGAAGTCTTGGGAGAAGCAATTAGGGCTGAGATTCAACGAGTTTGCACAACTTGCATTGTCGTGTACTATGAAGCACGGGGACGGCACTGGACACCCGTTTCCCGTACCGGGGACGGGTACGGGTCGGGTACGGGACGGGTACGCCATGGATTCGTCCCCAAAACGAATCTGAAATCTGGGTACGTGGGCCGAAAATGGGTACGGCTGGGTACGGGGTGGGTACGCGGGTGGGTACGTATTTGGACAAAAACGAAGTACCCAACACCCATTAAGACCCAAATTCGAAATTTTAAGGTTTTTCCCCAAATCTGAAATCCCTAAATTCTCTCTCACCTGGTTCGACTCTTCGTCTCTTCGTCTCTTCCTCGCCGCCGATGTTCTTCCTTGCCGCCGGCCACCAGCGAGGCAGCGTCGCAACGCATTGAATTCAATTCGCAGGCTCGCAGTCGCAGCGACGTCGAGGGAGGAAGTGCGTACCACTGGTACCACCGCCGGGCGCCGGATGCTCGTCGTCTGCAGAAATATCCACCGCAGCCGTCTCTCCTTCTCTCCTCGCCGCCGGTGACTCGGTGTCGGTGAGACATCACTTCACTTCTCTTTTTCTTTTCTTTTTTCCTTTTTTTGTTTCTCTATTTGTTTTGTACTTTTGTGTTTGAATGATTTTTTTTTAGTGTTGGAAATTTGGAATATGAAGTGTTTAATTATCTTATATTTTTCTGTTATTTTTTTAATTTTTTTGGACGTTTTTTTTTTTAAATTTTTATTTTCGTTTTTATATAATTAAATGTTGTTATGTTTTGTGATAAATGATAATGTGATATTGTGATTTAGTCATTTAGGTAACTTAATGTTTAAAATCTTAATTAATTAGTTGAATGAATTAAATAATTAATTAGGAAACTTAATGTTTAAAATCTTAATTAATTAGTTGAGTGTTGAATTGTTGAATGGTTGTGTTGAATGAATTTGTTTATTTTTCATTTGATTAGGATCAATATGGATTCATCTCAATCTCAACAACACAAAGTACTTATATTGGTAGTAGCACGGGTAGTGGGTCAATTGGTGCGGAATCATTGTCTAGTGAGGGTTCTCCTCCATTGTGGAGGTTTGTAACAAGAATTGAAAAACAAGGGGCGGTTGGTGGAACATGGAAATATCGATGTAATTTTTGTAATGAAAACCGAACATCTAGTTATTCAAGAGTTAGGGCCCATTTGCTTCAAATTAAGGGTCAAGGCATTGCATGTTGTAAGAAAGTGTCTCGTGCTGATAAACTTGAAATGCAAAAACTTGATGATGAATTTGAGAATAAGAAACTTGATTCGGGCCCTAGAGAAGTTCCTTTGCCTAGTGAATCTCTTTCTCATTTGGACTCCGATGCTATGTTCAAGAAAAGGAAGTCTGAAAAATTACCAATTACTAGATGTTTTGGTATTGAAACTAGGGATCAATTGGATCAAGAGATTGCAAGGATGTTTTACACAGGAGGGTTGCCATTTAATCTTGCTAGGAATCCACACTATATGCGGTCTTATACTTTTGCTGCCACTTATAATATAGCAGGTTACAAACCTCCTGGTTACAATAAGCTTAGAACTACATTACTTGTGCAAGAAAAAGCTAATGTAGAGAACCTAATGATTCCACTAAAGTCAACTTGGAGAGAAAAAGGGGTGACAATTGTGACTGATGGATGGAGTGATCCAACAAGAAAACCTCTCATTAATTTCATGGCTACTTCTGGTAATGGTCCAATATTTCTTAAAGCTGTGAATTGTTTTGGTGAAATAAAAGATAAATATTTCATTGCTAATCTCATGAAAGAAGTTATTCAAGAAGTGGGTCATCAAAATGTAGTGCAAGTCATAACTGATAATGCAGTAAATTGCAAAGGGGTTGGGGAGCTAATTGAGAGTGAGTTTCCTCACATTTATTGGACACCATGTGTTGTTCATACCCTTAATCTTGCTTTGAAGAATATTTGTGCGGCAAGGAATGTGAGTAACAATTCTGAAACTTATGAAGAATGTAGTTGGATCACTGATATCCATGGGGATGCAATGGTAATTAAAAATTTCATCATGAACCACAACATGAGATTGGCTATCTTCCAAAAGTTTTCTCCTCTTAAGTTGCTTTCCGTGGCCGATACTCGCTTTGCCTCCATTATTGTGATGCTTAAGAGATTTAAGCTTATTAAACGAGGTCTTCAAGCCATGGTTATAAGTGATGAGTGGACTTCTTATAGAGAAGAAGACACGGGGAAGGCAAACTTTGTGAAAGACAAGATTGTGAATGATGATTGGTGGGACAAACTAGCTTACATTGTTGATTTCACAAAGCCTATCTATGACATGATTAGGCTTTGTGACACTGATAAACCATGCCTTCACTTAGTGTATGAGATGTGGGATTCTATGATTGAACAAGTGAAGCTTGAGATTTACAAGAAAGAAGGTCGTCCCAATTCGGAGTTTAGTCCCTTTTCCATGTGGTTTATGAAATCTTGGTAGCTCGTTGGGCAAAAAGCAACACTCCTCTCCATTGTCTAGCTCACTCCTTGAACCTGAGGTATATATTCTATTATTTGACATTTTCTTTATCTTATTATACTTATACACAAATCTATAACTCTTTTTTAAAAAAAAATATTGAAGGTTCTACAGTGATGAATGGCTACTTGGTGATCAATTTTGAATTGCTCCTCATAGAGATGGTGAAGTATCTCGAGAGAGAATGAAGTGCTTTCGTAGATTATTTGCACTTAATGATGATGTTGGTAAAGTGATGGAAGAATATGCTCAATTCTCTATGAAGAGTGGACCTTTTGAGGATTTAACTTGTATCTCAAGGATGCATTCTATGGATCCTAAGAGTTGGTGGGCAAACTTTGGAGCTCAAACTCCTCTCCTCCAATCTTTGGCATTTAAAGTGCTTGGGCAACCTACTTCATCATCTTTTAGTGAACGAAATTGGAGTACATATGCCTTCATTCACTCACTTAGGAGGAACAAGCTAAATCCAAGTCGTGCCCAAGATTTGGTTTTCATTCACAACAATCTTCGCCTTTTATCAAGGAATTCCGAAGAATATGCGGAGCTTTATACAAAGATGTGGGATGTTGGTGGAGATGCATTTGATTCCTTGGAGGATGTTGGGTTTCTAGAGTTTGCGGAACTCTCACTAGATGAGCCGGATTTAGAAAATGTGTTGCTCGTTGAAGATTGATGTGCTTTGTCTAAGTTTTATCTACTATAAGACATTAAATTTAGTTATTGTGTTTTTGTTATTTTGAACTTTGAACTATTTATTGTGTTTTTGGTATTTTGAACTATTTATGTATGGATGTTTAATTTAGCTAAATTCTTGTTTTTTTTTTTTTGCCGAATCCATGCCGTACCCGTTTTTTGCATTTTTGATTTTGCCGTTTTCCGTACCCGTACCCGTATCGGTGCAACCTAGGTCGTGTATAGCAAAGAAAGGGGTTGTGGCAATAGCGCCAAGAATGTTCTTAAAAGATGTTAACAAGATGTTAATTTGTTAGTTAAATAAAATTATTTGGAAAATTGGAAGAGAAATTAATTAAATTTGGGGAATTTGGAGAAAAAATATTTGAGCTAGGTTTGTTAATGGAGGAACAAGTGAATTGGAGGAAGAAGGAAGGAAGAAAAGAGGAAAAGTTAAAAAGAATCGTTGGATGTGGGCCCCATTACCGGCAACTTTGACAGAAATTAAAATTGGGTGGCGATTTCCTTAACGGAGAAAGTTTAAGGTGGTTATTTTAAAAAATAACTTATAAGGTGGTTATTTCAAAAGTGTGAACTTTAAAAGGTGGTTTTATCCGAAAAATCCGAACATTTATGAAACTAATTACTTTATAGTTTTCAGGGCTACCACTTTGTTATCTGGTCAAACCTGTGGTTTGTCATTTATAATATTGAACTGGAACCTAAGTTGCACGGATATGGGTACGGGAACGGGTACCGGGACGGGTACGGGGACGGAAAACGGCAAACTCAAAATTGCAAAAAACGGGTACGGCATGGATTCGGCAAAAAAATTAAAAAAAAAAAAAAACAACTCTGAATAAACAAAATAAAAAGAAATAAAGAAAAATAAATAAAGAAATGTATCATGTACTATTCTTGATAAAGACAAAACAATGCTGGCATGCTTCCCCAAAAAAAAATTTAAAAAAGACTTTATTAACAGCTGTCCATGAAAAATAAATAAAGGAATTTTTCTTCCTTTTAAAAAGGACAAAACAGCAATAAATAAAAGTAGTAAAGTTTTTTTTTTTTTGAATGGGCCTTGAAATCAACTCCTTATTCACGTCGTCTTCTTCGTCTTCTTCACACCAGACTTCTGAATCTTATCTTCCACCGCCATTGTTAAAATTTAAAGCCGTCTTCTTCCTTAATCAACCGGTGACGAGGGGGTGCAACGGCCGGCGAGCCGGTGACGAGGGCTTGCAACGGCCGGCGAGATCGCGAGATCTTGACTGCTGGTTTGTTGGGTACGTCCATTCCTATTCAAATACGTACCCAACTTTACCTAAACCGTACCCAGAAGCTACCCGCGTACCCGCCGGTTTGGATTCGCCATGGGTACGTATCCTGGGCGTACCCGTACCGTACCCGTACCGTATCCGTACCCGGTACGGGAAACGGTACCCAGGAGCCGTACCCAGGCTTCATAGACTGGAACTGCAATTCGGTTCGCTAATTGTTATAAGCTCCAAGTAACCTATACTATCGGATCGGGTAACCGAAAACCAATAATGCAAAAATTGATATCCATGAACCAAATCGTTAAGTTCGGGTATCCAAAGTTACTTTCGAATCGTGTACTGGATACCCGTTATGATACCCAATTAGAAAAAATAGACTTTATAACTAGATTATTGTAATATTATTCAACACTAATACCAACATTAGCACATGATTTTGACTACATTACTAATGAATTTACAATTTACTAAAATTATACACTGATTACAATTAGGATTTTAAACTCTTGGTAAAAAATATTTAAATTGAGAAAAAGGGCTTATCTGATCGTTATCAGGAACCTGTTATTTATAAAATGATATTCATAACCATATCTAATACCCGAATTTCGGATCGGGTACCCGAACCGATAAGCATACCGGTTCGGGTACCCACTTTTTGGATTGGATACTGGTTCAGGTTTCGGGTTTTTGGTTTTTTGTATAGTTTTGCTCAGCCCTAACCTATACTTCCTCCCCCGAAATGTAATATTCACTGAATAATGAGGTGGCTTTTGGTTTTTAGGTCTTGTTTGAACAATGCTTATTATGTTAAAATGGTTCTGAAGCAGATGAGAACTTTGGTTAGGGTTTGAGGAAGTTCAATACTTGTCATAATCTAGGCTTTTTCCTGTTATTTGCGTAATTTATGTGTTCGTAGTGAGGAGATTGGGAGTTTATGTTTTTTATGCAGTGTCACGCGGTGATGTGTCTTTTGCTGAGATTATTTGGTCTGGTTGGGATTAATTGGGTTGCCCCTTTAATCTACGGGGTCATCTGTATATACAGTATATCAAGTTTGGAAGGCAAAAGGGGCACACGATTTTTTAGAGGAATGGTCAGTTAGGGATGCTTTTGATGGGTCGGAATGATAGAATTTTCTATGGTCGTGAGACTCACTCAGGCCTCCCAAGATTCCTCTTTGGTTTTCATTGTATTATTTGCGTGGATTTTTGGTGGACTTCTGGTTTATATTGTATTATTTCTTCTATAATTGAAATTTTCTTCTTATCACAACAATCAGTCTTTTTGAGGACTAGATATTTCCTTTAAGGTTCCGTAAAACGTTTTTTTGGAAAACGAATTTTCCCTTTTTAATTATTTTACGTTGTTTGGTTTGGCAAAGGATGTAAAACAATTTTCCAGAACTTCCTCAAAGGTGGAGACACATTTTCCATTTGAGAGGAAGAGAAACCACTTTTCCACTTTTCCACTTTACCTCCTCACCTCCCTCTTTCTTCTTCCCATCTATCTTCTCCTATTTTCCCTTTTCTACTAATTTTCTTGTAAGGAACCAAACAAAGGAAACTAGTTTAGAATCGTGCTTTCCTTGAAAATTGTTTTCCATGAAAAAACGTTTTACGCCAAACCAAACGGAGCCTAAGTGGCATGTGACTTGTTAGCATAAATATGCTAGCCTCTAGCGTTTTTGTTGATTTGCAAGTTAATCTATGACTATTTAAAAATTAGTCATTTATCTATGCTTCCATGTCTTAGGACATTTAACCTCTCTGCAACTTGACAGAGTTTTGACTGAAAAACACAGCTATTCTTCTTTACGAAGTAGCACCTCCCTATTACCACACCCCATAAGCCATCCTTATGTCTTCAACGGTAGAATTGTTATCCGTTAGCACAACAATGCTTACCTTGTGTGTTTTTGCCATTGAAGTACTTGAAACAAGGCTATAAATAGTCATGGATAAAACCGGCAAAACTTGAGCCTTTTGTATGAGAAATATTATCAAACACTAGGAATTGTTTAGGTTGAGTATGATCTCTCTACCCTTTGGTGGTGATACACTGTTATACATCAAAGGTTTCTTTTTCTATTAGTTCCTAGTTCCCAGTGGTGTTTCTGTATCTAGGGTTTTAGATCTGTATTGCCAGAGTAGCTGATCTGTATTCCCAATATAGAGCTGCGGCTTACACAATTACACCATACATTGATTGACATACCACTACTGAATCAAGATCCCTGAGTTAAGCTAGTTTGGCCATGACTGCAGCATGAAAGGTTTCAGGTTTGGCTTCGAGGTTCTGAATAACTTACTAGTATATAGCAGTTTTTCTTCAGGTTAGTGGCATGTTCATTGTTAGAGGGAATAACATTCTTTTGGATGATTTCCTCAGAAATATGAATATTGTACTGCTCGTGCTGATATTAAACTGCTTGTCTCTAAGCAGTGTTGAGATTTTGCATTGTTAAATTTGCACTTGTGATAAACTTTTTGGCCATTTTGCTTTGGTGCAAAAAGCTGATAACATTTATTTCTTTACTTTCTGTCCTTGAAGTGACCTTTGGTGGAGGCGACCATATTGGATCAAGGAGCATCGGATAGGTGAATTCAGTATGAACAACTTACAAGTAACCTATAGTTTAGTGGCTATCTTTTGTCGTACATATTATAAAAATCTGATTATATTTGGTATTGGGTATTTGAATAGTGCAGTTGGCTTGATGATATGTGATTGCATATGAGTAATTAGTTGATATACTATGCATAAGTTGATATGTACTCTTTACGCCTTTTGAGGTTCTACCTATTCATCTTTTGAAAGAAAAACCTTGTAATTACTTGCATATACTTCAAAAGACAAGATATGTCTTGTTAATATTAAATTACTCGTCTTTTGCAGGGATAGGACTCTGCATTGTTAAAAGTTTGCACGTTCGATTGGTTTTAATGCCATTTTGCCTTGATCATAGCCAACAATGTCAAAAGCTGAAGCAGTATTCAGTTAATATTATGTTTTGGAAGTGACCCTTGGTTGAGGTGGCCATTGAAGAACTCACTTGGATGCTATTCTATATAGGCCTTTTCAAGTAAGTTTACAGTGGCTATATTTTGTAGTACAGAGTATCTAGTTAAGTCAACTTTGGTGCTAAACTGCTAACCTACTGTTAATAGACTGATGTTGTAATGCATCAAGCTGTACTTTCCGATACTAGTATGGCCTCGGTAGAACTTCTAATGCCACTGTCTGTAAACAATGGATAAACTTAGTTTCTGGTTTCATCTGGATATCTGCTTCAATAGTTTGGTTTTGATTCTGGTTGTGAATTTTTTTAGGCTCTCCGAAGTACAATGTGAATATTGGATAAAATATTTGGTGAAACTTTAGCATAATTGTATGGACAAATTATTTTTTACCACCTACAAAATTAAAGTTTGTATTTGACCACCTAAAAAAATTGTTGAGTATTAAAACTTGTTTTTTACCGCCTGGAAATGAAAAAATAGATGAAACCTTTATGTATGGCTACCTAATTCAATTCCCCTCTAATTTTTTACACTTCCTGTGTGATTTTCTTTAACTCTTTTACCTTTCTTTCTTTACTTCCATTAATTTTTGTCAATTTTATGAATTAATGGTGGTGAAAAATTAAGTGAATTTATGGAAAATAAGGAAACGGGGGAAGAGAAAAGAGTTAAGTACATGACATTGTAGAAAAAGATAAAATAATAGAAATATTACCGTTATTGCGGCGCCCTCCCTAACATTTTAATCTACTTTCCAATTTTCAGATGGTAGAAAACAAGTTTTGAACTTTTTTAGGTGGTAAAATACAAGTTTTAGTTTTTAAGGTGGTAAAAAATAATTTTTTGATTTTTTTAGGTGGTAAAAAATAATTTGTCCTAATTATATTACTCCGTATAAACTTTCATTTTAAATCAAGAGGAAAAAAAATAAAACACACTAGATTGTTACTCACACAACCAATCCTAAATCCTTGTAAAAGAAAGTTTTCTAAAGCGGTGTGTACGTTTTCGGTTATGAAAAATCTCGAGTTTTGATTCCCCAAGAGTAAATTCTCTCAAGGGAAACTGTTTACAAACACTTGCTCCACCTTACTAGTCATAAAAAAAAAAAAAAAAAATCGTATGTAATTGAATATATTGATGGTCAAACTTGTGTATTGAAAATCGTGAAAAACAAAGTGTAACCATAAAAAATAAAAGGCAGGGAGTATGGGCATAACAGAGCATCTATATATTATACTAAAACACAATTGTCTTTTTCTCTCCAAAACTGCACATGTTTTTTTTATTTCATTTTTTTGTAAGTTAAGTTATACCATAAATTTTTCTAGGAAATAATAAATCCTATATAATAATAAAAAAGTCATTGGTTATTGTGAGGCCTCCAAAACCTCATTTAAGCATTCTGATTGACTCCCTCCAAAAACAATGAAAACACCCTAAAATCGAAAATTCAAATAGATTTTAATAAATAAATAAATGATGCACGTAATATGGTAACCAACTCCCCCATAGAAAATACAACTACCTCTCCTATTCTCCCACGTAATATGGTAACCAACACGTACCCCCCATAGAAACTCCAACTACCTCTCCTATTCTCCATTCTTTCTCACAAGTCACAACAACATTAGCAACATTATCACAGCATCCAAACCACCCCCGTCTTCAACAGCTTCTTCAACAACGTTCACCATTATCTCCAGTCTTTATCCTATGGTACCTCCTCTCTTCTACTCTTTCTCTTTATTAATTATTATTCTCTTCAATTTACTCACCTACCCATAATGTCTACATAATAATACATACAATTTTTGATTTGTAGGTCAAGAAGGAGGGGATATTCGATACACAAGATCATTCTCACCAGCATTCCACGGAGACGCCGCCGAGTACGAGTAGAAGTTCTGGTACACCCACTGCAACGCCGTGAACAAGGGTACACTTTTCTTATTTATATAGGATTATTTAATTTAATGTTAAATGATGAATGATCAACGAATGATAACCGAAAAGCTAGGAAAGCTTTACAATGATTGGGAAATTTATGATCTGAACAACAAATGAATGTGCCCCTGAGTCCCTGACTTTAGTAAATTAAAGCTTTACAATGACTATGAACTAGAAAATAAAAAAATATAGTCGAAGAATTGACGCTCAGTTGGTTTTGTTAAGAATTGACGCTTCCTATGCAATATGGTTGGTGCTGGGTCGAAGCTCCTATATATGAGGGTCACTTTTCTTTCTCTCTCTTTTTTTTGCATCTTAGTCAACAGATAATGTAAAATATAATAGAGGGAGAAAGCTTTAATTGTATTGATGAGCAATGGCTATATTTATAGTACAATGATATGCGTAAAAACCTTTCCTAATGCAACTAGACTTAGAACATTGTTATAAATTGCTACTGCTAACATTACGTAATTCCTAATCCCTAAGACTTAGGAATAGTAGTCTAGGCTAAACTCTAACTGCTTGTTGTATTAGAATTATAGTGTAATTCTAATCCCTAACAGATAACATATACTACCCTTTTTTTTTTAAATATTAGTTAGAAAATGAATACAACAATTTTTTATAACATAAGCAAAAACTGTTATAATGCAGGACAAATAACTTCCAAATATAACACCATCTCCTTTTTGTGTCCTTCACTAATTAGCTTCTTATAGATCCATTTCGTATTTTTCCTAATGTGGCGATTATGGATTTTGTCTGATACTATTTTGTCTGAAATGTATTCTGTTGGATTTTTTTTTTTCTTTGTTTTAGTGTTCTTTTTTTATCTGATTAGTTTATAATCAGTTAATAGTTGTAATTGAAGTCATGTATTCGATCATATTATTTTTGTTTATATACTATTGTATGTTTTAGTGGTTTATTTGTTGTTTTGAGGAGGGAATCCAGTAGTAAAGAACAATAACTAACGGTATAATAATAATTAGTTTGATTGAATTGATTTTAATATGTCAATTATGACATTCGTTGAATAAGAATTGCGCAGTTAACATAATGTATTTTAGCACGATAACAAGAGAACAAATTATGTTAAAGATGTGATTTAAGTCAATTTCTAATTAGACCTTTTCATCCTACATAATATATTGTCAAGATTACAAGAGAACAAAATATGTTAAAGATATGATTTAAATCCATTTCTAATTAGGTCTTTTCTTTTAGTTTGTTGGAACTAAAACATACTCTAATTAATACATATTATGCGGTGAAGACAAGTTATGTTAAAGATGTGATTTAAATCAATTTCTAATTAGGCTTTTTTATCCTACGTAATATATTATCAAGATTACAAGAGAACAAATTATGTTAAAGATATGATTTAAATCCATTTCTAATTAGGCATTTTCTTTTAGTTTGTTGGAACTAAAACATACTCCGTACTCTAATTAATACTACCTCCGTTTCAAAAAGATCTTTACAGTTACTATTTGCACGGACTTCAATGCAATATTTAACTACTAATATATCCAATTTCGTATGTGAAAAAATTCTAAAAATTTGATATTCTGAAAATATATCCCGAGACCAATGTAACAAGATCTTACATGTAACATTTTGATGTATATAATGGTGAGAATTTACGGTCAAATTTTTTATACTTTGGACACATTTTCCAAAGCGTAAAGAACTTTCTGAAACGGAGGTAGTACATATTATGCGGTGAATCTATAATTAGAATGGACATGGATGCACGTAATATTCGATACGAAGAGTATTTACAATACAAAAATGCAAGATTAGCAGTTAGAAGGAAGTTATTACTTAAACGCACTGCAAACCCTGATTGAAAATACATATTTAATATTGTACTCTTACATCACATAATGATTAAAAATGTCACTTACTATTGTACTCTCTCTTGCTTATTCATGATAGTAGGGGATAAAACTGGAAGTATCTATTTTCATACTCCGTAGTTATTTTCACGATAGATCGGTTGTAAGGGATAAAACTAGCTACTATGGAAGTGTTGGATGATGTTAATGGAAATTTTGACTAATATAGATGTATAAACCGTTTGTAGAGTATCATATCATATGGGAAATGTATTTTCTTAAATCCAAATTAAATGTACAAAGTACTTTTTTTGAATCAATACTATCAAACAATTGCATAATGAAATAGTTTTAACCTGTTTTCAGTTTTGGTTCCAGAAGTATTTTTATCTTAAATATGAAAAGACCTAAAATAAATAAGTGACCTACTATTATTGACAATCAAAAGAGAATACTAGAAATTTCTAATTATTAATATCCTGTGCATTAGCACGGGCACATGCTAATGCAACATTATCAACCGCCTCGTGCATTTGCACGGGCACACACTAGTATTATAAACATTTATTGTGGGTAAATTACGAAGTGATAATATTCTTTTTACTATTTTATTGAATCTAAGTATAATTTCTGTTTGCATTGGAAATCAAAAGTTTATAAGTTCCTTTCGATATCGTTTTTTATTGTATGTTTTTTAGAAAACTAAAAACAAAAATATCGAAACTACAAAAAAATAATTTCCATTTTTTTGTTGTCAACTTTCAAAAATTTAATAGATTCGTACATTGCACACGGAGCTAACTAGTATAGAATCAAAGCATAGGTAACGCTATATGGCCACATAACAAAGTATCATCAAGGAAAGAAATGTAGCATTAATTAAAAAAGAAATTTGAGCAAGCAACTTAATTTTCCACTAAACATAATCAAAGATTTTTTACTCAAAAACAAACCTAGATTATATGAATTCGTACTTGACAAATTGACATTAAGGGTTTTCAGCCTTGAGAATCAATGTAATCATAATCTAATGCCTCAATTAATCAATCAATACCTAGTATTTAAAAAACATAACTATGATTATTTTAATGATACATAAGCCACTTCATCTTGAAGATACGTGTCCACATCTTATTAATTTTTCTATTTACTTTTGTTATAAAAAAATAATGGACATTCATTATTCCACTTTATTTCCATTAGTTTTAACGTAGTATACTACTAATCCCTAATTTATTAGAATTGTACTCCCTCTGTCCCATGTTTATAGCCCCGTTGACAAAAAACACGGGTTTTAATAAAAATGGAATATATTATATGGGAAATTGTAATACACTCCCTCCGTCCCTTAATACTCGCACCGGATTGACCGGTGCGAGTTTAAGACATTTGAATTGACTTATAATTCAATGATTGTTAGTTGGTAGTGTAGTATTTTTTTTTAATATAGCTAGTGAGAAATGCGTAAGGGGTGAGGAGTGGTGAGTTGGGGGTGTGAATTTTTAAATGATTTTTTGTAGGGAGTAAGGTTGTAGGTGGGTTAGTAGGTAAGTGTGAGAAATAATATAATATTGGTAAAGATTTCCATTTATAGAAGCAGTGCAAGTATTAATGGACGACCTGAAAAGGAAAGCGGTGCGAGTATTAAGGAACGAAGGGAGTAGTACATTGATAATTGATTTGTATGAGAAAGTTCGAATATAGTACATAAAAAAGGGAATATATTACATAAAGAATTGAAATATAGTACACGGTAAAGTTTTTTTGGGCTTTCAATGCATTTTAGATTAATATAGCACATGGAAAAGTGGAAAACTTAATGGCCAAAAACATGACTATAATTTTGGGACGCTCAAATAGAAACCGAACTATAAAAATGTGACGTAGGGAGTACCAAAAGTTAGGATCATTACTAAACTTTATTATTCCTAAACAACCGTCCCTTACTTCATCTTCCCCATTCTTCAACTTCCCATTAACTCTTTAGCCTTAATTATTTTCAATGTCAATTTAATTCAATCCCCAAATCTTCTACCCTTCTCATGTAGCATTCATTCAAATTTAACCTCTCACTAATAGATTTTTTGACTGGTCCGTTTTAAAATGGTAAGAGATTATATGGTGTTTAATTCAACATTTTGATAGTTTATTTTCATGCATGCAATTCAAGTTGTAGTACCACCTCCCCCCCCCCCCCCCCCCCTCTAAGCACATTGTTCTTGACTTTTCGGGACGCTCAAAATAAAAACAGGACTATAGCATGAGACAGAGGGAGTACCAAAAAATTAGAATCAATAATTAACTTGATTATGCCAAAACAACCTTCCCTATTCTTCAACTTCCCATTAACTCTCCAACCTTAATTATTTTCAATGTCAATTTAATCCAATCCTCAAATCTTCTCTCATTCTTCTGTGGCGTTCATTCAAATTTAATCTCCTACTAATATAATTTTTTGCTGATCCTTTTTGTAATGTTAGGAGGTCATAGGGTGTTTTAATTCAACATTTCGATTTTTTATTTTTATGCATGCAATTCAAGTTGTAGTACCATCCCCCCCCCCCCCTTTCTCTCTCTCTAAGCGTGTTGTTCTTGATTTTTCTTAAGCATATTGAAAGTATGTTGTTTATTTTTCTTGCTTAATTAGTTGCAATTCATTTTGCAAAGAAGGAGAATCTTATAATGTATGGTTTCCATGCAAATGATTAAAAGTAGATAAATCTTCATCAACATTTTGAGACTTTTAAGTGAGTTTTATTTGTATATTTTTTTTTTGTTATGGGACTTACAATTAGTTTTAGTTCTCTTATAAGAAAAGTTTTGTCAGTATAGTTCAATAGTTAGAATTTGTTAAGCCTTTTCCTTAATTGAATATCATGATTATAGTCGTACAATGTAACATTTTTGTTTGATTTTTGTACCAATGATATGTTATTGGCGATAATATGTGATTTAAAGTGGACTTATTTTTTCAGGGGAGATGAACATAAGTAGAAAAATGTAATGATTAAAAAGACAAGACTTCATAGGTCGTAAAGTTTCATTATTGTCATTTGGTTTAAACACCTGCTTAAAAACAACATAACTTCTAAACTCCATTACACTACCAACATACAACCATCCCGTTCATCGAACTGGCCCACAAACTAGTTTAATAAAATATAGAATTCCATCTCTATACCTTATATTGTTCAATAGTGCCATCTTCTAAATTATAAGTCCTCTTTTTATAACAAAAAATCCTTGCAATCCAAGATCTCTCGCTTCAATTGATAATGTTGCATTACTCCCCAAGAAGATAACTTTACCACCTAAGTTACTCATTTTTCTCCAATAATTAGTTCCATTAATTTCCTAAACCATGTTATCCCGATCTCAAAACGAACCACACACAATGACACTAATAGATGATACTAAAGGTATATTCGTAATTGTACTATTATACGATATTATTATATATGTGAGTCTCAGACACTCGTATCATTATAGTCACAGACACAAGTCTCCATCGCACTCAACCAAGTAATGTTCGCGGCCAAATGAATTAGCCGGTGGTATTCCATGTACAACAAGTACCAAAATGACCATTCATATTCTCCTCAGAGTTTCTTCAATTGGATCATGATCCTAAAAAGACTTCCTTTATCATCTATAGCCAAAAAATCATTCTTGTAATGAATTATATCAACAATTTTTATTTTATTTTCACTATGATTGGGCGCCATTTCATGCATCCATCTCTCCACCAATATAATTTCCCAGCATCATGTAGAGCTAAAGATGGTCGTGGGTCGGGCCGGCCCGACCCGAGTCCCAGCCAGACACGGTCCGAAAAAAGCACGGCCCGACACGAGCATGAAGTCGTGAGCCGTGGGCCTGGGCTACATTTTTTTGTGGAAAAAGCACGACAAGACATGACATTGTAAAAATTTAATAAAATTAGGCTTAGACACGATGGCCCGACACGAAATCCTGTAGGTCTAGGCCCTATTTTGAACTTTTTGGCCGGCCCACCCCGCCACGATACAGTAGGGGCCCGGTCCGTTTAGGTCACTCTCCGTGGGCCCGGTTTGAAGCCCGATCAGGCCTCCCCACGACCGTCATTGTGTAAAGCTACAAATATGAATTGGGTTGATGGTAAATTTGACGAAGATTTTCTTAAATTGGTGCCCTGCATAGAATCTCACAAAATATTTAAATGAATATCCCCGAAAGTACTGCATAGTTATAACATTTTAACATACTCGTTTTAATTTATTCATCTAATATGCATATTTAAAATGCTAATATTTTAATTTGACTAAATTATTGAGTGATATATTTTCCATTATTAATATAGCAATTTGACTAAAATATTACCAATTTAGAATAATTATTATTACGTCGTATCTATTATTGCCATAATTTATAAACTAAATTTTGTTTCCATACATAAATAGTTTGTAAAAATACAAACTTTCTAAAAAGACGGTCTGACGCGTCAGACCATCTTATACCCGAATTAAAGTCGCGGGTCAAGTGAAGCGTAATTGGGTCCCGGATTTTTTATTTGGATCATAATATATAATCTTGTTTTTGCCCTCATTCTGCCTCGTAATTCACTTTCTCTCTCCTCACAATCTCTCTGCGCTCTCTCTCTCCCTCGGGATCTCTCTGCTCTCCCTCTCTCCTCATGATTTCATTTTCGCCGACCTCCATGTATTGTCGAATTCTCCTCTTTCTCCCTTCCATGGCCAACCGATCGGGTGGAGGTTGAAGTATGGGGCGGCGGCGGCAACGACAAAGGATCGTGACGACCAAGAATTCAAAGATCAAACCCTAACCAGATCCGATTTTCGATGCGTTAGATCTTTCATGGTTGCGACGACAAGGTAATGAATTTCGTTGATTTGTTTTTATTTTTAGGTTTTCATCACTTCGACCTCAATTCTCCTTCGTCTCCTCCATTTTATTCATGTTCTAGGTTTTTATTTCAGTTTTTCTTTTATTAACTTAGTTGATTTTACATTTATGTTTTCCAAATTTTGTTTCGATTAGGTTTTTTTTTCGGTTTATGCGATTTGGATATGGATTTGATTTATTTGTTATGCGATTTAGGTGACATCGACTGTCGTCAAATTACCGGAAACTAGGTCAATCTAGCAGCGGCGGATGCAGCGGTTAGAGTGGTGGTTGTGTGTGGTTTCCGACGCCGATTATGGTGGTGCCGAGTATTTCAATCGATTTGCCGTCGATGATTAAGAATTTCATAGTTGTTGTTGTTGTTTCGTGTTGTTTATGCAATCTTTGAAGAGTAGTGTCAGCTGCTGTTGCTTTGGTGGTGTTGTTATTTGTTTTAGTTATGAACCTATGATCAATTCATTTTAGTTATATTCCCAATATGTATTTGTAAATGTAAAACAATATTAGTTAAGAATAGTTTCATATTAGTTAAACTTTTGTTATATTTAGTTATGAGAAAATTTGTTTGATTACATTGTCATTTTTGTCTTAGTTTAAAATTGTATTGTTTCAGTTACATATTTGTTATATTTAGTTATAAAATGAAATGGTTTAGTTACATTTGTTCTCAATCATTGTTTTAGTTATACGTTTGTTGTATTTAGTTAAGAAATAAAACCAATTATTGGGTTAAATTTATTTGAGTTAAGAATGACTTGTATAATTTGTTTGAGTTGAGAATGAATTTGTATTAGTTAATATTAAACTTGTTTTAATTAAGAATATTTTGGGTTTAGTTACGATTAATCAAGGTTAAATTTGTCTTAGTTAAGAATTGTTTTTGGTTTATTAATTAAATGATCAAACAACATAAGTTACAATTGTAAGTAGAATAGTTAACATTTTATATGTATTAGTTATAATTTTGTGTACACTAATTACGGTAATACACAAATAGTTGTGCTTTATGACCAAATAGTTATGCTTTTATATAAATTAGTTATAATGTAATATAAATAGTTGTACTAATAAACTGAATAGTTAAACTTTTATATAATTCGTTTGAGTTAAAAATAATTTTGGTTTAGTAACGTGTTTTTGAGTTTTAGATTTTTTGAGTTTTAGTTAAGATTTTCTTAGTTTTAGTTACGGTTTTCTTGGTTTTAGTTAAGATTTTTTGAGTTTTAGTTACATATTTCTAAGTTTTAAAAAGAGAATTTGAGGGCTTTAGTTAAGATTTTATGGGCTTTAGTTACGATTTTCTACATATTAGTTAAGATGTTTTAAGTTTTGGTTAAGCTTGAAATTCAATTAGTTAAGCCTAAAATTCAATTAGTTAAGCAACATAATCAATTATCATTAACTGAAACTAATTAGTAAAGCAACGAAACCAATTATTTAACCACTGGAATTAATTAGTGAAGCAATGAAACTAATTAGTTAAGCACCAAAACCAATTAGTTAAGCCAAAAATTCAATTAGTTAAGTTTTGGAACCAATTAGTTAATCACTGTAACTAATTAGTGAAGCGTTGAAATTCAATTATTAGTTAAGCATTTGAACCAATTAGTTAAGCAATGAAACCAATTAGTTAAGCACTTGAATTAATTAGTTAAGCAATCGAACTAATTAGTTAAGCATTTGAACCAATTAGTTAAGCAATGAAACCAATTAGTTAAGCAATCGAACTAATTAGTTAAGCATTTGAACCAATTAGTTAAGCAATGAAACCAATTAGTTAAGCAATCGAACTAATTAGTTAAGCATTTGAACCAATTAGTTAAGCAATGAAACCAATAGGTTAAGCACTTGAATTAATTAGTTAAGCAATCGAACTGATTAGTTAAGCATTAGAACCAATTAGTTAAGCAATGAAACCGTTTAGTTACGCACTAGAATTAATTAGTTAATCAATCGAACTAATTAGATAAGCATTTGAACCAATGAAACCAATAAGTTAAACACTGGAATTAATTAGTTAATCAATCGAACTAATTAGTTAAGCATTTAAACCAATTACTTAAGCAATGAACCAATTAGTTAAGCACTTTAATTAATTAGTTAAGCAATCGAACTAATTAGTTATGCAATGAAACAAATTAGTTAAGCAATCGAACTAATTAGTTAAGCATTTGAACGAATTAGTTAAGCAATGAAACCAATTAGTTAAGCACTTGAATTAGTTAGTTAAGCAATCAAACTAATTAGTTAAGCAATGAAACCAATTAGTTAAACCACGAAACGAAATAGTTAAAGCAATAGAATCAATTAATTTAATTAGTTATGTCTGAAATCCAATTAGTTAGTGAATTGAACGAATTAGTTAAAAAATAAAACCAATTAGTTAAGCAATCGAACTAATTAGTTAAGCATTAGAACCAATTAGTTAAGCAATGAAACCAATTAGTTAAGCACTGGAATTAATTATTTAATCAATCGAACTAATTAGTTAAGCATTTGAACCAATTAGTTAAGCAATGAAACCAATTAGTTAATCAATCGAACTAATTAGTTAAGCATTTGAACCAATTAGTTAAGCAATGAAACCAATTAGTTAAGCACTTTAATTAATTAGTTAAGCAATGAAACAAATTAGTTAAGCAATCGAACTAATTAGTTAAGCATTTGAACCAATTAGTTAAGCAATGAAACCAATTAGTTAAGCACCTGAATTAGTTAGTTAAGCAATCAAACTAATTAGTTAAGCAATGAAACCAATTAGTTAAACAGCTAAACAAAATAGTTAAAGCAACAGAATCAATTAATTTAATTAGTTAAGTTTGAAATCCAATTAGTTAGTCAATTGAACGAATTAGTTAAAGATTAAAAAAAGAAGAAAAAACAGATCTCAAAGAAACTCTGGAGGAACATCAATACGATTAACAACCCCCATACCATCATTTAACATGATTAACAACCCAATTATACATGGCTCGTCTTCCTGGAATATCAACAACAACGACTGAGGAGAGGATTGTAGTGTTGCACCAACCACAACATAAACAACACCAATCAACCACCAGCCATAGGGGAATCGACGCCTCTGTTCTTAACTAAAACGGAAGTATTTTTAACTAATTATATAACTAATATGCAAAAACAAAATATTGAAACTAAACTATTTATTTTCATAACTAAATATGAGAAAATTATCACTAAATCATTATAATTTTTAACAAAATATAAATATAAACTAAATTAATGCAATAATAATTGGACAATCAGAGTAATCACACTTGCAAACATTCTTCATCAATGGTAAAATGAAAATTCCCATCACACTCAAATCAATGGCCCTGCATATTTGAAGAAACTCGCCGCCCTTCCTTGCGACGCCTCATCCAACCACCCAAAGTCGCCGCCCTTCCTCGCAAAACCCAGCCGCACCTCCACCACCGAAACTCGCCGCCATTCTCGCAGAACTCAAGCGCACCTCCACCGCCGAAACTCGCCGCCATTCTCGCAGAATCCAAGCGCACCTCCACCGCTGAAACTCGCCGCCCTTTATCGCAGAACCAAGCCACACCTCCACCACCGCCACCGCCACCTCCGCCACCTCCAGCTAGAATATTAAAATCGAAAAAATCAATGAAAATAATAAAAAACCTAACTTATAAATCAACAAAATTAATCCTAAAAAATCTCAAAGAATTGAAATGGAAGAGAGAGATAGAAGAGTTACCTAGATTCGCAACTCTTCCATGGAAGGCGGAGGGAGAGCTTCCATGGAGGCCATCGACTCTGAGGAGAGCGAGAGTGCCCGAGAAAGAAGTGGAGGTTTTGAGTTTTGAACCAGGAGAGAGGGGCGGAGGTTGAGGAGAGGAGAGCAAAACTAGGGTTTGCTGAAGGAGAGAGTCGCAGAAGAAGGCTGAATGGAAATGAAAAGGGAGGAAAGAAAAAAAAAATCTTTTATATTGCGCGTGATATCACGCGCGCGTGGGCCACGTCGGCCGTCTGACAGGCGCGTCGCTGTCAGGCGGTCTGACAGGAAAGCTACTGTTATAAAAAAAAGGTAGAGAATAAAAATAAAATAAAACAGATACGGAGTACACTTTTTTGGGAAAGTGTTTTTGGCGGAAAAAATCGCACCAGGAATTGACACGTGTCATTCTTGATGTCTCTTTTAGTATATAGTAATAATAGATAAGAGCAGCTATTCTTTTCCATATTTGATTATACCAGATCAGAAAATACAAAAAAACACTCATAGACCATACCATAAACTAGAAAAATCAGATTAGCTCATAACAGAAAAAGAGAACGTAACAAAGCTGCCTAGTGGTTATGAAAGTGTAGTAACTAGTCTAGTATTCGGTAAAAGTAGCGGTTGATATTTTAGAATAAAATAAAAGCTTTGTATATTATTTAAAACTTTACTAGTTTGTGCCCGTGCTAATGCACGGGACTTCTATAAAATTAAAATGATATTAAAAGAATGCAATGCGCGCATTAGATAAAACCATTACAAAGTACTATGTGTAATGGGAATGACAATAAACATCGAGTAGTTATGAAATTAATCAAGGACATAAACATTTACGCAGTATATGATAAATAATGTTTTCTCAATATTAGATAATTAAATTGTTGTTAGATGTCTAAGATAAAAATGTCATGCTCAAATAATGTCATAACATATTTTATACCAGATGGTAAATGACTTTGTTGAATTAATGATATTGTATTATTTTATGGTTTTTAGCCAACTTTATAATTTTTTTATTTTTTTTTATACAGATTGGTCATTTATTTTTATGTGTCATTTGGTAGTTTAATGTGTGAATTTCTGTAACTGTATTATGATTTATTACTTATACTAATTTGAGTATGAATCATTTAGATTACATTTTATTGAATGAGTTTCATATTTTCTTTGTTTATATGATCTCTATACCCAGATTCCATATTGCTCAGTTAACAATAATGTTTTGTTCTTTTAGTGTAGTCATTTTCTACACATTTAAATCCTCTTTGATTTTTTCCTCCTCTGAGATTCTAGATTTTCTTCGAGTACTATATGTATGTTATACTATCTACTTACTTACATGTTTCTCATAACAATATATATATATATTTTCTTCAAATGGCAAGAATTGAATACTGACGAAGTGTGTAGTAATATTGGTAAAGACAACAATACGGTTTTTTTTAAAGGGGAGAAGGATTTTGAATGTTATTTCGTTCTATTTTTATAATATAAGTTAAAATGGTCTTAGAAATGAGACAATGAGTAGTTTTAATTTGTTTAGACCTCAGTTGAGTCTCGCCAATGATGATAAGCTTAATTTGATCTTGTTAAATTAATTTTCTCCTTACAAAAACAACAAAGTGGTTTGGATCGAGCTCCTATCGTACTTATGAGAAACCATTGCTCGACCAAACCAACAACAAACCCTACCCAACTACTACAAAATTCTTCTCACCAGTCACCACCACAAAAATTTCCAAACCAACCCATAACCAACTCAACAACAATCAAAATCTCCCTCGTCGATGAAAATTGTCTCATCCCATCCACGACATCCACGACACAAAGATCAATACATTCTACAAATGACACGAATTGAATATTGGTTAGTGCCTAACAATATTGATAATATAACAATACTTATTGATGGAGAGAAGGGGTTTAGAATGTTTTTTTTTTCTAGTTATATTTTTTTTTAAATACTCCCTATAAGTGATAAAGTGTATGGTTTAATATTCTTTAACTAAAGTTTTTTATTTTTATTAAAATGATTAGAATAGAAGAATCATAGGAAAAAAAAGGGTGATGTTTTTCATATTTATTATATTGATTAAAATTTAGCAACTTTGAAAATATGTTTTAAAATTTTCAATCCATATTTTTTTTTGTTATTCAACTTTCCGTTATTATACCTCAACCACTAATTGCTATCTAAACCGTTATTTGCCAAATACTTACAAATTTTACAAGTAGCATATTGAAACTACCCGCTACCTCAAACGCTACCGCATATCCAATTATATGGTTCTAATTACTGAGCAATCTCCGCAAAAATGTTAAAAGACGTTAAAATTCCCAAAATGTGCATGTCCCTATTAGATTAAAAAATCTCTAATTTTTTTATTTTGGTATACGACACGTCACCTGACATGTCACACTTACGACACAAATAATTGTGTTGCAGTACTACACGTTGCGAAATTAAACCCATAACCTAATTTGTAAGTGTTTTTTCTCATAGTGGTTATGAAATGAAATTAGGTAGTATTGTTTCTCATGGGAATACTGTTTCCTATAAATTAAACCCTTAACCTAATTTGTAAGTGTTTTGTAAGTGTTTTTTCTTTAGACATTGTTGCCTTTGTTGGTAGAGGACTCTGTTTAAATGTAGATGATCAAAGTTCCTACTATCTTCGTGTTTGTGCATAATTTACAATTTTTTATGTTCATGTAGTGTGTCGATCATTAAGGAATATTTAACCTATCTTACCCAAATCATCTTTGACCTGACTTTATTAGTAATCTTGAAATAACATGATGAATGCTGCCATTAGTTTGACAGTTTTAAACCATGTTTGTTTTTCTTAATTTTTACTATACATATGAAAAAAAGAATTAATCAGTAAAATATATGTTAATCTAAATTTCAACCAAAACTTTTATTGATTAATGACTAATGGTACAATCTTATTCATTTTTCGAAATGCAACCACTTTTAAATCTTGAGGAAATCTTTGCAGGAAAAGAAACTCGCGCGGTTGCTTTAGTAGATTTATCTTTATTACGGTATACGATTGTTATGAAGTGTACGGAGTAGTAGATAAAAGAATGAACCTTGACTCCTTGAGCCATACGTAACGTACAAGATGTTCTTTATTCCTCCTAGCGACATTATTGTCATGTACGAATAAATTGTACGGAGTACTAATTGATACGGAGTAGCTTACTGAGTTACTTACTTTACTGGTACTAGACCTGTCAAACGGGTTAGTCGAGTTGGGTTATAAAAACTTACTTTCGGATTAGAGTTAATTCGGGTAGGTCACTTTTGAATTCGAATTTACAAATACTTATTTAAGACCCAAAACTTGCGGGTTCGGATCCACCCAACGGGCTGAGAGATTTTAAAACGCATATCATATTTTTATTAATTTTGGTAATAAAAATATGCGTACAAATTAACAAATTTTCAAATACAAGTTTATATTTAGTCACATTCAACCATAAAATGATGTATATTTCAATCAAAATAATATTAAACCAACAATAGTAACAACATGTTTATTGTGCTTAGAGTTTATTACTATAAAATACAACGATTTTAATTGGTCAAATAAAAAAGGGTTCAGTCAGATTTTGACCCATTACTTCTCAGATTGTTCGAGTTCAGCTAAAATTGAATTACGGGTCATAAAATATTTGACAAGACCCAAAATTTCCGGGTCGAGTCGGGTCCATTTTTAATTAAACGGGTCTAGTAACTACTTCATTTTCTAAACACGCTATAAATACTTTCTCGCGCTACTCCACAACGTAGCGCGAACACGTTTATCAGTTTTGGTGTTCCCGTAGGTTTCTAAACCTGCGCCATTGTCCGATTATCGCCATGGTACTGATCTTCTTCCACTATCGCCTTTTCTTTCTTTGATTAAGAAACTTGTTTAGATTTTGATTTTATGCTTTTTGTGGATCATACTTGTGAGTTTTAGCCTTGAGTTGAAGGGAAATTTATATAAATTGTTTTAGGGTTATGATACATTTTGCAATAAGTATGTGAATTTACCTACTAATTAAAGAAACTAAAGTATAATTTTGAGTTGTGAATTATGCGAAATCAAATTTATGTCCGAGAAATCAATCATCCACACAATTTATTCAAGTGATTTTCGTTAGATTTTCGTGATTTGATCAAAGTGATTATTAAATTTCAATGACTAATTTCCCCAATTTGATGCAATCAGATTATATGATTCGTTTTAATGAAGGATTTTTTAGGTTTCAAGTACATTTTGATACTGCTTCACATGCTTTGTTGAAATTCCTGGTTAATTGTAGTTTGTTTCTATGTTTTGTATGCTTTAGCCTTTTATTTTGGAAAAAAGAATTATGGCCAAGGAAAGCGGCAAGTGTTCATATTCGAGGAATGTACGTGTTTAGCTGAATTTTGATTAGCAAAGATGCCTCTCAACGAATTGAGGGATTACCCTGTAATATTAAGTTGTGATTGTAGTTTCTATTTCCTTTATTTGTCTTTGTCACTTTGCTTTGAATGGGGGTGGGATGCCATCTCTAAATCTGTTTTGCATTAAACTCTTTGGTTAGTAAGCTATGGTAGTTGGTTTTGATATGTTAAATGGATTGTGATGGCGGTGGTAGGAGGGTTGGTTAATTACTTGTTGGTAAACTTCATTATGACGTGGTTAAGAAAGTACAAGATTGAATGTAGATTAGATATTTTTAAGCAATTTTGGTATCCCATTTTGGTATATGATTGTGGTGGTAATTGGTATGATTGTGGTTAAGAAGTATACGTCATGAAAGTACCTCCAATTGCTATGGTGGTCTATTAGATGTGTTGATGATCCGTCTTTTATCCCTTTTTTCTGCTCTAACTAACTCCCTTGCTGCCTCTTCAAGCTAATGCTAATGCTAACAAACTCATTATGAACTGCGAGTACCCCTCCCTTATCGCTTGACTTCTATTTAAAAGCTGAGGGATTGTATTCTACTAAGCAATTTCCAGGGGAAGCCATAATATCTTGAAAACATGAAGTAATATTGGCATTAAGATGTTGAACTTAATTCATTACTTCCTCATATCCTCTGTTATATCATAAATAATTGCAAGTTTGCATCACTTCCTTTTAAGGTGGTTTTTATTGCAACATTACATTACATTATAACTCTCTATCTCTCTCCCCTCATCATGTGACCTCCGTAATGTTGTTCCTCCACCCACGTTGCAAGTATTTTGGAACAAACTATGTATAACTAATTAGCAGCAGCACCAACATAATAATAACTGCATTGCAAAATATGATCTAAGAAGATAGACACCAACATAAAGCTAGTATGCACTATTCCGCTATTCAATTCTTTTAGTCCATTAAACTTGCATATATGTGGAACTGATATGAGTTATATCTTTGATCTGTTAACTGTTGCAGGAATAATTCTAGAAGCTTTTCAACCACTTTCAGAGTTTCAGCAGATATTACTGACACTATCACCATTCACTAATCACTTTTGAATTTTCAGATCAAGTTAAAAAAGTTCACATGGAGGTATGATTCTGTATTTCATCTTTTTCCTACTGAACCCAATATCAATTTGTTTTATTCATGTTCTTCGATTTACTTTAGCATACTGTTAGCGGAAGATTGAAGAAGAATGTTAGAAAATATTGAGCAAAATAATTCAAAACTGTGGTAATGATAAATTTGATAATAAGATTTTTCTGTTTTCTGATTGTTTAGTACTCACAGAAATACATCAATTTATCCAAGTGAGTGCGCGCATGCTCCTTATGATCAGTTATTTCCTTCAATCCTATTTAGTGACTTTCCTAATCCAAAGTTTGCATGAAATTGTTTACTTACCAATACAAATTTCAGAATACCAGTACTACGTTAGTATATGTCATTTATAACATTATTACATATTTAATGCCACCTTACAATACCAAATACATTTCACTAAATTTGAGTAATACTCCCTCCGTTTCTTTTTAAATGCACCACTTGGAGCGGCACACTTGCCAATGTATCATGTTACCAATAATTGTCTCTATTTTTCTATGTGTAAAAATTATAAAAAAAGTTGATTTTATGAAAATATACATTGTCACTAATCCAATATTTTACATAATAAAATTTGATTAATACATGTTAGTAAAAAATTCAAGTCGAAGTTAGTATATCAGTAGTGCCAAAGCCAAAGTGAAAGAAACGGGGGAAGTATTCAAGTATATTTATAAATTGAGAAAACGGTCTACGTTCCATATCAAAGGCATAAATCCTTAAAATTGGGTTAATAAGGCTCTTGGTATTTTCAATGAGATGAACCCCATTATTTCATTATGGTCAATGGGAGTAGAATTCTCGATGGATCAGTGTGTTAAGAAGTCACTTCATTAAAACTGTTGTAGCATGAAATTTACAAAACCAAGTTAATGAAAAAAAATACAATGTTTGTATAGTTTGTTGTTTTGCAACTCTTGCTTTCTTGAGCATAAACATCCTTTCTTATTATTGCAATGCATTGCACCTTTAATTGTACGAGATGCTAAGTTATGTATTATTGAGCCTAAATGCTACCTGAAATCATTAATTGTCACTAGTTGCTAGCTAGCAGTCAAAATGCTTAATGATTTAGATCATGTTGGGATCTGGAAGATGTCTCATTTAGATCATGCTGAACGGTTGTCATCATAATTGTATTGTTTGTCCCTCAACTAACATTTGATTTTTTTTTTGAATGCCAAGTAAGCCATGCCATGAGTAAAAAGATATACTTCTATATGCTGGTCTAATTTCCCATTACTTCTGGATTTTGGTGGTTATCTTAATTGTATACGTATGTGGAACAGTGTTCTTGTGGAACATGAACTTGGCCCAATCTTTGTATACTCATATTTACCTGATATCTCTTATTCTATTAATTCCTTCAAAATAATTTACAATCCGAGATTCTCTATACATTTATTTGAGGAATTGGTCTTCTTGTGCTTTTGAAAATTTTCTTAGAAGTTAGAAGTGTAAGAGCGTGTCTAAAATTGTTGCCTGCTGAGACACCACAACTTCATTCTTTAACATGGAGCTGTAAAATGGTGATTGAGATAGATATCGAGGAGGCTGTTACTAAAATCTTATGATGTTAGCAAAGAACAAGTTCAGACTTCAGAGGTGGTTGGTGGCAGAGTGGTAATATGTCCTCTTTACAGCATAGTCAAATTATACATACTGGCAAAGATGAGGGGAGATCTTTCATGGAAAAGCCATACATCAAGTTGATCTCTTGTTTGGAGTGAACATGAAAACGAGTCAAAATATTGTTGAACCAACCTTAGAATCTTAACAAAAGACAAACTAGACGGTAATAGAGAGAATATATTCATTTTAGTATTGAGCTTATGGTCTTTTAGATTAAAAAATCTGATAGGATACATGTTCGATTTCTTAGGACAAGTGCTTACTGTGATGTTTTTATTCTTAATTTTTTTTTTTACAATGGCTCAACTTATGGTTAAGAAAGAAGTTTTACACATTGAGTTGATTATGGTTTAGAAAACAGTTTAAACAGTTTCACAAGTAGCAAAATGGTTCAGCTTACTACTCCATCTGACAATGATTAGCTGAGATGAATGAAGATTAGTAAATTCATGTATCATTCTGGTGATTTGTTAATTTTACTGTCTATACACATTGACTTGTTGAGCTACATGATCAGTGGATTATGGGTGCGGAAAAGTAAGAACTTAAAAGAAACCAGTTCCTGCTTTTAGTATATTTTGTGTTAACTATGATGAGAAATCATTTCTAAAATTTATTTGTTCATTCCTTACCTTCAACGGGGATCTAAATGTGTGCATGAGTAACTATTTCATATACTGCCGCTAACAAATAGGATATAACTGAGATAATTAGATGTCATTTCAATTTCATTTATGGATGACTTTTATTTGCCATTGTTATAGACATTATTACACGAGGGTTATCTAGAATGACTTCATGCTTGCTCCAATATTTGGTTCTTATTAAAGTACTTATGACGTGCATTTGATCAAAACGACTGATAAATCTCTTGATTTTTCCTTGTCAGGATTGCTTCAACTCATCATATTTTTATGGCAGAGTCCAAGCTGCATGTACAGATATATATACTTCACAATGATAAGCAAAACGGGTGATTGATTCAACAACCCTGTTATCTTTTTCAAATTTTTTATTACCATATCAGAGGATATCTTCTTCCGAATCTGGTGTGATTGTTTTCCTTTAATATGTGAGAACATCATGATTTTCTTGAACAACTAATGGTAATAAATAATTTTTTGAATAAAAAAAAAAGACTAACCCTAGTTTATTAGCTTCATAGGCTCTATAAAAAGAGGCTCTGAATCCCTTATTCTGCATTCACCAAGCTAAAAACATTATTTAACATACCCGGCCCTCATCTGGTTAGATGAGCGAAAAGCTTTGTGAGGGGTCTAAGAGAGAAAAAGAAGCGATATATCCCTTTCCCTCGATGAGGAAGAGGAAGAGAAAGAGAAAGATCTATAATGGGATTGGAATTGTCCCATTTCAATCAAGTCAGTAAATTACCTGAAATAGGTAATCCAATACTGTGTTTTTTCTTTATTCAGGTTTACTAATTTTATTGCAGTGATAAATTTTCATATGATTTTCTTTTACGCATTGTAGAAAGAAAACTAGGCTAGTTTTGTACATTAGAATGATGACATTTTATTGCAATGAAATTTTTTCATATGTTTTCGTCGTGTTTATATTGTTATTATGTGTGATTTTGATAGAATGATGAAACTTTTAATATTTAATTTTATTTTGTATCCATTTTGACAGGATGGAGATAGAACTGCAGAAAACACAGTGAAGGGAACGATGAAATTATCTCGGCCTCAAACATCTTTCGCGACATTGCTTCCCTGTCCCTGCTTTCCCGTTCTACCCACCATCTTCCCTGTGATAAAAGCCCATTTTCTTTGTCCATATTTTTTGACAAAGTTCTTGAGAAGTCTTCGTATAACGAAGAAACAAAAATCATTTAGTATGAAAATCACATCAAGAAGTTGAAAAAAATATGGTAATAAATATGGAAACATCATTGGGAAGCCTTCGTTGGTATACAACAAGCACTAGATAATCATTCACGTGATGTGTGTTTCAAATTCAAAAGCTAGAGTGGTTGGACGTAGATATGGCTGTATAAAATACATACTTCGTATGATATTTTGATAATCTTGTAAAGTCAATTTTATCCGTTATCGGATATGTCCTTGTTCGTCTTTGACATTTTTAGTGATCTTGAAGTAATATGATGAATGTTATCATTTAATTTAGACCCATTTACTTTTTTTGTGTTCTAGACTTCTAGTATGAGATACTCTTATGCTACCTCAAGTTTGTTGTATCTTCTATTGCAAAATTTTCGTGTCTTATTTGCCTTTATTTTATTTTATTTTATTTAATTTTCTTAATGTAAATCCTATTCATATCATGCTACAAAGTGATTTGATGAAGTTGGTGGATGTTGTTGGAATAACTTTTTGGTTTAATACGAACTTCTTTGAAAATGAAAGGATGATGAATATGACTAATTAACGATATCAAAGTTGCAGAAATTAAGAGGACATTTAAGCTTTCCAAAGGTTTGATTCTCTTCAAATGCAAAATGAAACTCATAAAAGACACAATAACTTTCGTTATGATTTCTTTCCCTATGATCTCCACTGTTGTTAAGACCCATGAAACATCACGTGTGACCCATATTGAAGAACGGAACTCATATATGAGGAAAAGTGTTAAGATCTGATCCATGAAACGTCACGTGCGAGAGTCTCACATTGATAAAAGAGATGAGATATACTTCCCCTGTCCCGGAATACTTGCACCGCTTCCTTATAAAGTCGTCCCGGATTACTTGCATCGTTTCTATAAACGGTAAAATTTTATTAATATTATCGACTACTCCCTTCACATGTCACTTTGTGGTCCCGTGCACCCTACCCCCTTGACCCCTTTAAAAAGTTGACACATATCCCTATCTATATTAAAAAAAATACCCCATCAATTACTATATAATTAAATAATAAGTCAATTACTTTGTATTAAACTATGTGCTGATTAAACTGGTTTAAGTATTTCGGGACGGAGAGAGTAATCACTTAATAAGGCCAAGAGGTCACTCCCCTCTATTTCTATACGGTTTTAAGGTGGAAACTCATTTGGACTTGTTAAATGTACCCTCTCTCTTGATGATGGATGCGGCCCAAACCTGTATTTAACAACTATTTATACAGGATTCATCTTTCCAAGCTAATTTTAACAAACTACTCCAGTTACGAACCGTGACTACCCAACCCTCCCTTATACGGTTATACCCAATGCAAAACGGAGGATTACCCCAGTATACCGTGATATACTCAAAATTTACTAGGGGAAGCAATGATATCTTGAAAATACAAAGTTCCTACTTGTGCATTTTAGTAAAACGATCGATATACTCCGTACTTGCATATGATATGCTGGGGCATGCTTTATGTTGGCCAAAGAAAGCCATGCTCCCCCCGATGTCCTAAATTTTCATATTAATAGCATGCATCAAGATAGTACTCTCTCTGTTTCTAAAAGATTGTCGCATAAAAAAAATTCATTTTTATTAAGAATTGGATATATCAAAATGAAATAGGTAAGTAAATTTATCTTTTAGTTAGATTAAACTAGATTAGGTCCCGTGGACGCACGGATATTTAAAAATTATTATTTGACCATATTTTTTATAAAATTTTTAATTGAATTATTTATCCCTTATATCTATTGCATAATTAATAATCTCGAATGTACTCATTTTATAATTTTTAACGTACTACGTATTATATATTTTATATGTTTAATACGATGATCTGACTAAAATATTTGATATATTTAATATGCTAATTTGACCAAAATATCGAGTAAGAATATTTTCAATTATTGGCAAGGCAGTTTGACTAAAATTTTACCAAAATTTTAATAATGGGCATATTTCATAATCCTATATTTTTTTTCCATACATAAACATTTATACAAAAGGAGAGAAAATAAAAACAGAATAAAATAAATGTCTTTTTAGGAAAGAGTTTTTGGCGGGAAAATTTTTCAACAGGAAATGACATGTGTCATTCCTGGTGTCTCTTTTAGTATATAGTAATAGATAATACGGTTTTTTCATGAAATGCCCTTGAGGTTTGCAATAATGCACCAAATACCCCTGCGCGTTTCAAAATTCATATAACACCCCTATTTTTTCCAAACTGTTCATAAAATACCCCTATTGTGACTTTCCGTTAGTCCTCCGTTAAGTCATGTTTATAATTCATAAAATACACCTACATATAAAGTTATTGCATAATATACACCAATTTATAAAGTTCTTTGCACCAAATACCCAAACTCCTTTAAAACTGCAGAATTTGAATTCAACGGCTAGTTTGAATTTCTAATTTTCCTAACAATGAAGTAGAACCGTTTGTAACAAATTTCCAGCAATAAATAGGAATTATATTCCATAAAAAGCCGATTAATTTGCAGAGTAGCTTTACAAAAACTCTGATTATATTGCCATTGCCATTACATTTGAAAGTCTATAAAAGCTCTTGAAAATTCAAAGTAAGCCGGTAATAATACCCTTGCAATGAACATTTAAAATCACTCTTGTACTACAATGCATCACATTCTTGGTTACCTTGCTTGAGCCATTTCCACCCTTAAATAGAAAGAACCACACCGGTAGAACGCAAATTAGTCCTGCAGTCCCAATTGGTCGAAGATATAGGTACAACTAGCGTCCAGAGTCTCTAAACCGCATTCATCTCGAGCACAATACTTCAATGCTCCCAAAAGCACCATAGGTTGCGCAATTGATATGATCATACATTCATACTGTCGCATCCACGAAACTCAACCTAAATTCTAACTATACAACCCAAAACACAAAGAAAAACCACAAACCTAATCCTAAAAAGAAATCTCCTTCTGAGTTCTAATTGCTTGAAAATTATCCCTAACATGAGTAATAAAATTGGAAAAACAAAATTACAGAACAATGAACAATCAAAATTGTCAATAATAAGCACACCACACTCAATCTAGCTTCAATTCATTATAATCCAATAAATCAATAAAATTTTAACAAAATATTCTGAACTTTTAGCCGAAATTTTATAAAATTTTAACTGGAAAACACTAAAAATTACCTGGTGCACCGCAAACTGAGGTCATTGCAGGATCTATCACACATTTTCTCTCCCCGTTATCCGTTTATAATTATGCAATTCAACTTCCTGGTCATTATTTTTGCACAAATTATTCAACAATTCAACGAAATTATAAGAAAAATTGAATCAAACCAAAGATAAAAACACAATTGGCAATTTAGCAGTTCACAACTTGAATAAATAAAGAAGGAAAGTTGAATCAAACCTTCATCCTCGTCATCCTCAGGCAAAGGGAAATCAATCCAAGTCTCAAGATGCATAGCATGATAGCAACATCCCTAGCAAACGACCCGGTCTCAAAACCCTAATGTCTCCCACCGAAATCGCCGCCGAATTCACCCACCATGACCACGCCAACAACGGACGTTTCTGGTGTTGCCCCTCCTCCGTCATCTCCGCCCAACGATGGTGGAAGCTCCTCTTCCTCCGCCAACCCGATTTTTTCTAATTCTCTCTCCTCCGCTCCGGGATCAACTCCTCCCGCCGTCTTCTCCTCCCCTTAATCAACGCCTCTCACCTTGATGAAATCTCACTCGTCGACAACGCCAATGGAGGAGATAGAGAGTTGACCGGGTCACCGATGCCATCGACGGTGCACCAGAGAAAGTCAAATCCTGACCGAGGTTGGCGACGGTAGCGGGGGCTAAGATGGTGACGGGGTGAGGAGTGGTGTTGGTTCAGTGGGAGGAGAGAGAAAGTTTGGGTGGGTTGGGTGGGAGAGAGAGAAAGTATACAGATGAATGGGATTTAAGCCACATAAGGGTAAAAACGTAAATTCATACTAACGGAGGACTAACGGACGTTAAATCCAAGTGTATTTTATGAACAGTTGGAAAAAATAGGGGTATTCTATGAATTTTAAAACGCGCAGGGGTATTTGGTGCATTATTGCAAACCTCAGGGGCATTTCATGAAAAAACCGTAAATAATAATGTGTGAGGAGAGACACGTGGGGACTATACACTAAATAAGATATGGAAAAACAAATAGGAATATCCATTTATATTATATCGGACAATATTTTAAGGACGGAGGGAGTATAAAGTAGATACTAGTGTATCCTCTTCGACCCCCTAAGAATCAAGTCTGGCTTCACCTCTGTCACATTTAATGATGACTTAAGTTAACTAATTCCTTTACAAATAATTGACCTAAAAAATAATATTTTAACGGAAAGGTGCTAAGTTAAGACCGAGAGTAGTAACTAATAAGCCCCAAACTAAAAATTTAGAATATGATTCGAGCTGGGCCAGACTTTAGTGTAAAAACTCATGCTCAAACCCAAAAATTAGTATGAGTTTGTATGGGCCTGGTTTGGGTTTTGGGTCTAAAAATATATTTTTAAGGCTATCCAATCGTGATTTTTTTTTTGGTGTCGGACCAGACTATGATTCATCAAGTACCTTGACTCTGGTCTACTATACGATACAGCATCACTAAATGTTTGCGCGCCAAAACGAAATTTTAGTACGGGTTTTTCAGGCCAAAATGGGTTTCTTCCGATTTGTATGGTCCGGGCTCGGATTTTGGACTTAAAATGTGTATTTGGTACTACTCAAACTTGAATTTTTTTTCGTGTCGAATCAGGCCATAGTTGATCACGTCCCCTTATTCAAGTCTATTATACTAGTCTTTTATGGATTTTTAGAATGTGATGTGGGTAAAAATACCCTCGCATACGTGGCCCAATTGCCGCAAGACACGTGTCACTCCCTTACTGGCTGGCCGCCTATTGGGCTGCCACTTAGGAGTCGTCCATGTGCTCATGGGTGACTGGCCTAATTGTGCCAACCACTTTAAAGCCCATGGCCCATGTGTCACCATCTTACACACCAACCAATCATATGAGCTCACTTTAGGGTTTCTCCCAAAAGGGGGGGAACTATAAATATTCCCATTTCCCAAGAAATGGACACACAATTCTAGATAGAGAAACATTCTACTACTTACTTTAATGCTTTATGTTTATTAATTACATCTTCCTAAAAACCCGTGTCTTACTTAAGCATCGGAGGGAATATTCCTTCGGGAATATTCTTGTTTTGTAGGTACGCCGCCGACGTGGACTGGACTCGACACTACGTGGAACCTGATACCTCCTCGTCATCATCCAAGGAAAACTCCCACAACATTTGGCGCCGTCTGTGGGGAGGTAAGGTAACATTGTAGACGTCCAGCACTTCGGAGACGGACCCATCAGTCGAAAAGAAAATGACGAAACCACAATCAATGGTGATCGTCCTCCTCGAGGGAGGGATGACAGAAGCCACCAGTCTGTAGGGCAGGACGGCCGTCCTGAACCTCCTCCTGAGTCGCAACCTGAGCAGGTTCAAGTGGAAGATGAGACGGGTCAACCTTTGTTTCCTCCAGGCGGCCACTTGAGAGCTGATGCCGACACAGTTATGGAAGAGAACCCAGACTTGCCGGTGTCTGTTGGGCAGCTTAAAAATATCCTAGCTGGATTCAAGGCACACATGGACACCCTTCAAGATGAGATCAAGATTATCCGTTCTCAGTCTCAGGGGACGGGAATTCCATTCTTTAATGGACTCACTCGTTCTAATGTCTGGCGGCAAGACCAAGCGCGAAATGACGATCATGACAGACGCTTTGACAGAACCAGAACTTCCTTCCAGCCCATAGCTCCACGTCGGATTCTGCCAACTTCACGGCCTGAACCGTCCCGAAGAGTACCGATCATTCAGCTAGATAGGCCTCAAGAAACTGAGCTGTCAGATACAGGCTCCACTCCTGTCATGCAAGATTCACCCCTCGCTGCCCCTTCGCGCCGTCTCACCAGGAGTCATGTCAGCCGCGCGGACAGCGAGCGGCGTAGAACATCCCAGAAAAGAAGGCAAGATCCAATTTGCCATATTCAACAAGGGGTAGCCGGCATTATCCTTGATTACACTACCCCATTCTGTGCTGATATCATGAATGCTTCCAAGGAGCCTAAAGAAAAACCACCTGCTATTGACGCCTATGATGGCACGTCTGATCCTGATGTACACCACTTGGCCTATCGGCATCATATGTATGTCCAGGGGACTACTGATGCAACATGGTGCAAATACTTCCCGTCCACTCTGAAAGGAGTTGCCTCCAAATGGTTCGAGAAGTTGCCTGCGGGAACGATCAACACATATGCCGAATTGGAGATGTTATTTTCAGCAAGATTTATGGCTTACAAAGAAGAGAAAAAGACGAGCATGCATTTGGGTCGAATACAGCAAGGAAAAGACGAATCTTTGCGAAGCTATGTTCGACGTTTCAATTTGGAATCAGGACAGATTCCAGACCTGCCTGATGGGGTGGCGTTTGATAATTTCTTTAGGGGACTTAAGAAGGGGTCCTTTAAGTTCGATCTGGTGAAGAAGAGCGTGAGAACAATGGCTGATGCTTTGGACGAGGCCGAATCCTTTATTCATGCCACTGAAATCTGTTCAGTCCCCAAGGAGTCTAAGGGAGCAGAGATTGCAGACCACTCCCAGCGGAAGGACAAATCGGAGAAAAAGTCCAACCGTCCGAATGGGACGTGGGCCATTGAAAAGAAAGGATATCAAGCAAACGCCTCCCAAGGACAGAGGAGGGGACCCCCCTACGACAAAGAGAGGTTTGAGTATAACACTGAATTGTACACAATATTGCTGGACGTCAGTGATAGGTATGAGATTGATCGTCCGTTCCCAATGAAGTCGCCGGTGGAAACGCGGGACAACTCTCTCTACTGCAAATTCCACTGTGACGTGGGACATGAAACCAAAGATTGCAAGAGTTTGCGTAGGGCCCTTGATGGGTTAGCCGCCAAGGGATTCTTGAAGTCATATCTCAGCTCGAGTGCAGGAGGAAGTGGTAAAAAGTTCTACAAGAAAAGCAAGTCACCGTCATACCGACGTGATGACAATGACACTGATCCAGAGATTGTAGCCGTCATCTCAGGGGGTTTGGCCGCTGGGGGACCAACCATGAGAGGACAAAAAGACTATGCAAGCCGGTTGGGACAGGTCATGTTGTCTGGAAAAGCCCCAATTGACCATATCCCTAAAGTAGACATTTGTGAATCTGACAGGGGTAAGATCGCCACTCCACATGACGACCCCTTGGTCATTGAATTGAAGGTGGCAAACCTTAAGGTAAGGCGCATTCTAGTGGATACGGGGAGTTCGTCAGACATTATCAGCACAGCTTGTCTAAGTCGTCTTGAGCATGATCCGAAGACAATTGAGAAAATACATTATCCTATCAATGGATTCGGAGGCGGTATAATCGACCCCCAGGGGATAATCACCCTGCCCCTACGAGTTGGAGGCCGGCATCAAAGCAAGAACTTGAACGTCCGCTTTTTAATTGTGAAGGACCTCACTGCTTACAATATCATACTGGGTCGTCCAACTTTGAATCAGGCCAAGGCAGTGGTCGTCACTCATCTTATGCTCATGAAGTATGTTTGTGATAAAGGTCAGGTCGGCATAATTCATGGTGATCAACAGCTAGCAAGAGATTGTTATCTCACTACGCTAAGTCCCGAGGCTTGGGGGAAAACTGACGAAGCCAGAGCAAGCTCAAAAAGAAAACTAGATGAGATGGAAGAAAAAGTCAAGAAGGAGACCTTTACCATTGCCACAACTCATATGGAAACTAGGCGGCCTGAGCCGGTTGGTGGGCATTATGAGATCATCCTTGATGAAGCACGCCCAGACAGGACGGTGCTAGTAGGGGTCTCTCCTGACGACCAGCTTGGGGCACATTTAGTCACTCTTCTGAGGGAATTCCATGACATTTTTGCTTTTGCTGTGGAAGAGATGCCGGGCATCGATCCAAGCATAGCTGTACACAAGCTCAATGTAGATGAGTCCTTAAAACCTGTTCATCAGAAGAAGAGAAATCATGGGGAAGCAAGAAACAAAGCTGCAGCTGAAGAAGTGCAGAAGTTGTTGGAGGCTGGGTTCATTCGGCCAAGTCAATATCCAGATTGGGTGGCAAATGTAGGGTTGGTGCCGAAGCCCAATAAATCCTGGAGAATGTGTGTGGACTATACAGATCTAAACAAGGCTTGCCCAAAAGACAGCTTCCCTCTACCCAAGATAGACCGGTTGGTAGATTCAACGACTGGCCATGCTTTGATGTCTTTCATGGACGCATACTCGGGCTTTCACCAAATTCCTTTGTGGCCAGACGATCAGGAAAAGACGTCATTTGTTACTGAGCAAGGCCTATACTGTTACAAAGTGATGCCGTTCGGGTTAAAGAATGCTCCAGCCACATTTCAACCTCTAGTCAACACTTTCTTCTCTTGTCAGTTAGGACGGAACATCGAGGCTTACATTGATGATATGATAGTAAAAAGCAAGCAACGCGAAGAACACCTGGCTGACCTAAGAGAAACTTTTGTGACGCTCCGAAAATATCAGATGAGGTTGAATCCAAAGAAGTGTGTTTTTGGGGTAACGGCTGGGAAGTTCTTGGGATTCCTTATTGATGAAAGAGGGATCGAGGCCAATCCTGATAAAGTACAGGCGGTAATAGATATGACGTCGCCAAAATCAGTCAAGGAAGTCCAACGACTGACGGGATGTCTAGCGGCCCTGAGGCGGTTCTTATCAAGGGCAGGTGACAAGTGTCATTACTTCTTCGGCACAATCAAGAAAAAGAGCAAATTTGAATGGACTGAGGCGGCAGAAACTGCCTTCGTTCGATTAAAGGAACACCTCCACACCTTACCGCGGCTTATCAGTCCTCTTCAGGGGGAAACTTTGTATGCATATTTGGCCATTTCCGAATGGTCCTTGAGTGTTGTCTTGTTGACTGAAAGGGAAGGAGTGCAACTCCCCGTCTATTTTGTGAGCCATGACCTGCAAAACGCTGAATTAAGATATTCTCCAATTGAGAAGTTCGCACTTGCGCTGTTTATGGCCAGCAAGAAGCTGCGCCCTTATTTTCTGGCACACAAACCAGCCTTTGAAACAACCTCTTACTAAGCTAGACGCTGCTGGACGAATGCTGAAATGGGCAATTGAGCTAAATGCATTTGATATCTCATATGAGCCTCGAAAAGCTATCAAGGGACAAGCATTTGCTGATTTCATTGCAGAGATGACGAGGCCGAATTTTGAAAAGAATGTGGCGACTCACTGGACAGTCTATGTAGATGGCTCGTCAACCCAGAACGGGTGTGGAGCCGGCATAATATGTCAGTATCCTGAAGGAGACAAGTATGAGTATTCCATGAGATTCAACTTCCAAACATCCAACAATGAGGCAGAATATGAAGCTTTATTAGCCGGCATAAAAATGTGCAAAGCCGCTGGAGCTCAAGAGATACTTGCCTTCTCCGACTCTCAGCTCATTGTGAGCCAAGTAAATGGGGACTATGAGGCAAGGGACCCTAACATGATCAAATATATGCAATCTGTGCATCAAGAAATAGAACATCTAAAGAGCTTCGAAGCTAAGCAGATTCCCAGAACGGAGAACAATCAGGCCGATGCCCTGTCGAAACTAGCTAGCTCGGCTTCCTGTGATACTCCGCGTCACGTGTTTTGGGAAGTAAATGATAAGCGAAGTATTGAGCAAGAATTGTGCGCTCCTATAGTAGCTGTCCTGGATCGGTCGTCAACATGGATGGACCCTATCATTGCTTACAAAATGGACGGTACGCTTCCGGACGATTCAAGTCTGGCCGCCAAAATACAAAAGAAGAGTTCTTGGTTTGAATGGTGGAATGGAGTTTTGTACAAAAAGTCATTTTCTAGACCTCTCCTGCGGTGCGTCACTCCTGAGAAAGGAAAGGAAATTCTAGATGATTTGCACCAAGGATTATGTAGCTCCCACATTAGAGGACGAGCCCTGGCAGAGAAAGCTTTGCGAACTGGTTATTATTGGCCCACTTTGAGAGAAGACGCCCTAGCCATGGTGCAAAAATGTGACAAGTGCCAACGGTTTGCTCATCTCATCCACAGGCCGGCCCACCCACTTACTCCTATTATGAGTCCCATTCCGTTTGCCAAGTGGGGGATGGACCTGTTAGGGCCATATACAGCGGCCCCTGGAGGCCGGCGCTATGTGATAGTGGATGTTGATTACTTCACCAAGTGGGTTGAAGCAGAGGCTCTCAAGAATATAAAGACAAGTGATGTGAGGGCATTTATCTGGAAAAATATCATGACTCGCTTTGGAATACCTCAAGCTATCGTCTTTGATAATGGGCCTCAGTTTGAGACGCCTAAGCTGAAGGAGTGGTTAGCAGATCACGGCATAAATAGCTGCTTTGCCTCTGTGGGACGACCTCAAGCCAATGGCCAAGTCGAAGCTTTTAACAAAATCATCTCAGAGGGGATCAAGAAGAAACTAGATGAAGCCAAGGGTCTATGGGCCGATGAGTTACCAAACGTCTTATGGTCCATCCGCACCACGGCTAAGAACTCAACCGGCGAGACCCCATTCTTGTTAGCCTATGGAGCTGAGGCCGTATTACCCATAGAAATGTGTGAACCTACACTAAGGGTCATGTTATATGACGAGAATGCCAACTGGGAAATGATGAAGTTGGCCCTTGACTTTTTACCTGAAGTAAAAGGAAATGCAGCATTGAGGCAACAATTGTACAAGATAAGGATGGCGAGGGAGTACAACAAGAAAGTCTCCAAAAGGGTGCTCAAAGTAGGAGACTTTGTTCTCCGGAAAATGGAATCTGTGGGACGAGCCAATGAACAGGGTAAACTGACGCCCACTTGGGAGGGACCCTATGAGATCTATGACGAAGTCAGAGATGGAACCTATCGCATTCAGGACATGCAGGGCCGGCCAATTTTACGCACCTGGAATGCAGACAATTTCAAAAAATACTTTTTCTAGGGTGTATTCTGACTATCTTTTATTAAAGAATCTGTGATCTAGACAACGGCCGCTAATGGTCCTAATGGAGTAGTAGTCTCTCTTGTAACCGGCTAAATTCGCCTTACAAAGTATAAATAATACTACTCTTGCTTCGTCCTATTTATTACTCTCTACTAACTTATCTAACATATGCACGCAAAAAGCCTAATCGAATAAAGGCCTAAGAAGTGGCCCTAGATTAGCACAACATTGACAAGCCTAATTGTTTGAAGACTAAGAAGTGGCCCAGATTAGCATAAACATAGGCTGATCACCTATTAAATTCTAAAAACCATTCCCGAAAACACGAGCGTCTATTTATCTAAGGCAAATAGGTTCATTCCCTATATGCCGCGGCAACAAATGTGCCGCTTCACATTGACGACGGGGGCAAACCCCACATAAGTCATACGCTGCGGCATCAAACATGCCGCGCCCAATTTGCGACGGGGGAAAACCCCTCACAATTTGTCGTTTTCTTAAAAAACATGAAAATTTTCGAAGGCAAATAGGTTCATTCCCTATATGCCGCGGCAACAAACGTGCCGCTTCACATTGACGACGGGGGCAAACCCCCACATAAGTCATACGCTGCAGCATCAAACATGCCGCGCCCTATTTGCGACGGGGGCAAACCCCTCACAATTTTTCGTTTTCTTAAAAAACATGAAAATTTTCTAAGGCAAATAGGTTCATTCCCTATATGCCGCGGCAACAAACGTGCCGCTTCACATTGACGACGGGGGCAAACCCCCACATAAGTCATACGCTGCGGCATCAAACATGCCGCGCCCAATTTGCGACGGGGGCAAACCCCTCACAATTTGTCGTTTTCTTAAAACACGAGCGTCTATTTATCTAAGGCAAATAGGTTCATTCCCTATATGCCGCGGCAACAAACGTGCTGCTTCACATTGACGACGGGGGCAAACCCCCACATAAGTCATACGCTGCGGCATCAAACATGCCGCGCCCAATTTGCGACGGGGGCAAACCCCTCACAATTTGTCGTTTTCTTAAAAAACATGAAAATTTTCTAAGGCAAATAGGTTCATTCCCTATATGCCGCGGCAACAAACGTGCTGCTTCACATTGACGACGGGGGCAAACCCCATACAATTTATGGTTTTCTTAAAACAATGAATATTTTCTAAGGCAAGTAGGATTACTCCTACATGCCGAAACAAAAAGTAGTCCAATTGCGAGAAGCCGCACAATAATCCCCATACCCAAGTTCAGCGGCAATCATACTGATTGATTGACTTGCGTCAATCAATCAACTAAAATAAACTTGGGCATGGGAGTCTGGTTCAAAGACATGCAAACACCTGCTCTGGGGCATAAAATGGACGGCTAATCACACACGACATAAACAGAGAAGGCATTTAAAAGTCTAACAAGAAAAGGATAACATAAAAAGGTGACGAATCACCACTGGTCTGCGCTCAAAATGGCGCCAAATTCAACAAATAAAAAAAATTATCCAAACAAACGCCTAAGGCGTTGAAACACAAATAAAAAATTATTCATTACAGACGCTCTAGGCGCCATAAAAACTGATTTTGATTTTGATAAGGGGAAGTGGAGTTAGGACCCAGCGGGACGAGCAGCAGCAAAATGAGCGGAGGTCGACGTGCCCACACCATCTGGACCGTCGACAGCAGGCTTTGAGGTTGGCTGAGCTGAAGTCTCCTCCTCCTGAGCCGGTGAGTTCACCTCCTCACTTTCGGCGTCAGAATCCTCAAAAACGGGAGGAGAAAGACCTTGTTTCTCGGCCTCAATAATTGCACCCTGCTTTTGAATCTCCCGCTCAAACCAGGCGAATGAGAAGTCCTCCATACAGGCGTCCCAGGCACGGCGAGTTCTCTCCCTCACCTCCTCCGCAGCCAACTGGGCCTCGTCCTTGACCCGAGAAACCTCGGCCTGAGAAGCCGAGACCATCTCTTCAAGGCTGGCCACTTGCTGACGCAAGCCCGCAGCTTCCTTCACCATGGCTTCGGCCTCCTGGAGGAACGACTGGGAAGAAAGGGCTTCGGCATTAAGAGTCTCAATAGCAAGAACTTGTTCATTTATTTTGATCAAGCACTGCCTCTTGTCACTCCTCAGGACGGCCAGCTCCTTGCTCTGAGCTTCAATGGTCTCCTGCATCTCCAGCCGAACCTTCTCTACCGTCGCCATGGCATAGTCGCCGGCATCGGTAGCCTTATGCACCTGCCGCTGAAGCTGACTGGTGACGTCAGCTCGCCAGCGTTTAAAGCCTTCAGCCTTAATGAGCAGCTGTGGAAAAACACAAGTAAGAGGGGATAAAATTACTAAGTCAAAAGGGTGAAACAAAAAGTTGGACGCTTACATCCAAAAGGACCGCCTGCATAGCTCCAAACTACGCGTCCGCTACCGGAGGGAATTGGTCCACATATTCCTTCGGCACGGCCTTGATCACCGAAGAGATGATCTTAGCCTTATCCCGGGAAGAGAAGTGGCGGGACTGAGGAATATTGCGGACCTCTCCGTCCAATGTCGCCTGCCGACCAGAAGCTATACAAAGAAAAAGCAAGAGATTATGTAAGCCCTTAACCCAAAAACAACCAAGTCTAAAAGGATCCTGAGCATACCTAGATCGTCTCTGCCGCGGGGAGGAGGACGAGGTGCCTCAGGAGTCCGAGCCGCCTGAGCCCGTGGAGGATCGTCCTCACCATCGAGGATCTCCACCGGCGTAGGAGACGCCGCTCTCTTGCTGGGGCCGGCTCCGCCCCTGGTGTCCCCCCGCCTGGCGGAACCCTTAGGGGGAGGGTGTTGCCGTAACGGAGTTACAGCCATGGGGACAACCTCCACAGGAGAGTCCGCTGACTTCTCCGGCACGTCCTCCTTTTTGGGACGCCTAATCCCCGCCCTGACTTTAGGACGCTTCCCCGCTGCGGAAGCATCCCCCTCTTCGGCCTTGCGCTTTGAGCCGGTCGGACCCTTCTCACCCTTCTGCAAAAACAGAAACAGACACCATAAAGAAAATGCCGAACTAACATACCAACATCAATAAAAACGAACTAACTTACTTTCGCCGGGGCACCTCCGCCGAGTCCTCTTAGCTTCTGGTCAACCATCTGGGTTAACCACTCCTTGGTGTTAATAACCCCCTTCTCTTGCGGCGGATGCTTGGACATGGCGACGGCTGCAAAAGGAGATTTTATAGAAGTCAGTAAGCAAGTAATATCCAATACAAAAGGCAGTAATCCGAGGTACCTTGGTCCAACCCATGGTCCAGACCGGCCGCTGCCAGAAACACGGAGTCCCTGAGCTGAGAACACGACGGAAGCAAGGATAGGGGAATGTTCAAGTTCTTGGCCTGGGCCGTCACAACCTCAGCCTGGAAATGGACCGTGATCTGGTCCCATTCCTGCGCCGTTAAGGCCGGCAACTCCTCGTTCCCTCCTGAAAACGAGGATTCAGCTGCCAACGGCTAAACTTTAGTTCTGCCTCCTCGTCGGCGGTCCACATCACCACCCACCTCATTCTCCAGAAGTGATGTTTTGACGGCTTGTCAAAAGTGGTGGCATACTCCCCTTTGTTAGCCAACTGGAACCAACCTTCGGCCCCTTTCACTTTCTGAAAACGCACCAGTCTAAGAAATGCGTTGAAAGACGGCTTCAGGCCCAACAGCTCACATTTGGCGACGTACCCAAGTACGTTCGTCCAAGAGTTGGGGGACAATTGGCAGATGCCAATGCCGAACCCATCAAACCTCCTCCACAAAAGGGTGGACTGGAAAGCGTAGTCCACTCTTAAAGGCTCCAGCATATATAGGGAACTCGCCTGTGCCCACGTCAAAAATAGTGGACGCCTCACTTTCGGAAAATCTCATTTCATAGCCCGGGCCGGTATTCATACCAGCGGCATAATTTTCTTTATGCCTCTCCAGCCATTTAAGCCACTTCGGGTCAGCCCCAATATGACCCGCATCGATCTGAGCATTCTCACCCTGGACGCCCCCAGCAACAACCTGGGGCACTCCAGCCACCTCTTCTCCAGCTTCTTCACCCACAGCCTCGCCGCCGCTCTCATCTGGCTCCGACTCATCGAACGAAACGGCAGGCTGTTCTGATGGACCAGCTTCCATCTCTTCCATCCAAAACTCGTCAAAGAAAGTACCTCCTTAACGAGCACTACTAGCCTCACCTGGGGGAGTCCGACTTATTTCCCCCGCCGGCACCTTGATGGATCTCCCTCCTGAGAAAGAAGGGTCCATCTGCTGACCTCTAAGCCGCAAGTCAGCAATGTTTGCCGTCTTTTTGTCCTCGCCATCGTGCCCTGCATAAAGACGCAATGGGAGGCCGAACTTAACGACGGGCTTAAAAGGAAACAATGAGGGATATTGGTGCGGCGCAGATCAGACCACCAAATCCAGGAGCTCCAACCTTAACGGCTCGAGAAACATAGGCCATTGTTCCAAAAAGAAAAATAGACGATGCCAACACTGACAAAAAAAAACAATACAAAAATAACTTATTGAAATCAGGCCCTTACCTCAAAAAATAACGGAGATGATGGCGTCACAGGTGAGCGTCGCGAAAAGAAGACGAAAGGCTTGTCCGGTCTTTCCTTCGTCTTAAGAATGGGCCGAATCGAAGAAAGCGCCAAGAATCTCTGTAAAATCTCTCTCTAGAAAAGCACAGAGGTGAATTTTGGAAAGTGAAAAATGAAAATTTTACCCCCCTTCGCATATATATAGGGAGGGCAGAATGGGAAAGGTCGCCACGGGGCGCACTCTCCTCGGTTCGAAAACGCCCAATCAGGAGATCAGGGGTCAAGGAAGGGCACCAAGCCAACCGTCTTACCGTAATACCCTTCTTGAGGGGCAAATGATGTGGGTAAAAATACCCTCGCATACGTGGCCCAATTGCCGCAAGACACGTGGCACTCCCTTACTGGCTGGCCGCCTATTGGGCTGCCACTTAGGAGTCGTCCATGTGCTCATGGGTGACTGGCCTAATTGTGCCAACCACTTTAAAGCCATGGCCCATAGGGAGTTATGATGGTGACACATGTCACCATCTTACACACCAACCAATCATATGAGCTCACTTTAGGGTTTCCCCCAAAAGGGGGGGAAATATAAATATTCCCATTTCCCAAGAAATGGACACACAATTCTAGATAGAGAAACATTCTTCTACTTACTTTAATGCTTTATGTTTATTAATTACATATATCTTCCTAAAAACCCGTGTCTTACTTAAGCATCAGAGGGAATATTCCTTCGGGAATATTCTTGTTTTGTAGGTACGCCGCCGACGTGGACTGGACTCGACACTACGTGGAACCTGATACCTCCTCGTCATCATCCAAGGAAAAACTCCCACAACAGAATGCATGTAGGCCGATATTGATAAATTAATATTTACTATCGTAAAATAATTACCTCTTTTTTTTTCTTCTTTTGAAAGCATCTTAACCAATTTCTTAATACCTATTTCAAGACTTAGTAACTAATCGAATAGTTAAGAAAATGGTATGAAAGATCTATAGCAACAAAAGGCGTAAGTTGAAAACTTAAAACCGAAACGATAGATTGAGATCCACCAAATTTGTTGAGACAATTATGCATGATCATAGTTTGAAAACTAACGCAAATAATGCATAAGTTGAAAACTTAAAAACGAAACGATAATAATTCCGTAATTAACTAATATTCTCACCAATTTTTTTTAATAATTTAACGTAATTATAAGAGATTGATTATCAACTTAAAGTCTTAAACACTCTCTTTTGCCTTTTATATTGACTTTTAGGCTTTATTTGGTTGGGAGGAATTGAAAGGAAAAGAAAAGAAAGGAAAGGTAAAATAAGGTTTCCTGTATTTGGTTCAAATAATTATATGGAAAGTGGAAGGAAAGGAAGGGAATTGGAAGGAAAGTTCCTTTATAAAATTTTCACTTTTCTTTCCTCCCAAAATTGGAGAAATTTGGAAGGAAAGAGAAAATTAAATACTGTCATTTATATTTTCTTTCTCTTCCCTTCCTTTCTTTCCCTTAAACCAAAAACAAGAAAATAAAATCTCTTTTCCTTTATTAATAATGAACCAAATAGGGTCTTATAATTAATGGAGTAGTAATTTAAACTTTGTAATTAATAGTGGCATTCATTAATTAAATTGTGAATTAATTAAGAGTATTATTCTTTTTTCTTAGGGGACACCAAAAATGTGATTACGAAATTACCCTCACCCCTTTCCTTTCCTGATATGACATCACTAAATGTTTCGCGCGCCACTATACCGCAACGTAGCGCGAAGACGTTTGTCAGTTTTGGTGTTCCCGACAGTTTCTAATCTCCGCCATTATCGCCACCGTACTGATCTTCAATCAAATTAACCCGAGGTACTGATCTTCTTCCACTTTCTCCTTTTCTTTCTTTGATTAAGAAACAGAAACTTGTTTAGATTTTGATTTTATGCTTTTTGTGGATCATACTTATGAGTTTAAGCCTTGAATTGAAGGGAAATTTATATAAATTGTTTTAGGGTTATATAGGAGATAGAGTTTACAGTAAAGTCTGTGAATTTACCTACTAATTGAAGAGATTAAAAGTTGTGAATCACGCGAAACTAATTTATGTCCGGAAAAATCAATTATCTAAACAATTTATTGAAGTGATTTTCATGATTTGATAATAGTTGAGTAATGTTATTAGTTTTCAGTGACTAATTTTCCCGATTTGATGCAATCTGGTTATCATTAATTTTATTGAAGAATTAGTAAGATTTTGAATGCGATTAGATAGTGCTTCACATTCTTTGTTGAAATTGCTGGTGAATTAGTTTGTTTATGTGTCAACCCTTTTGTATGCGTTTTTTTCTTCTAGAAGTGTTTTTTTAGGGCCAAGGAAAACTATAAGGGGGTGTTTGGTTCACACGGGTTAACGAGAATGAATCGAAGAAAGGGAAAGCTGAAAAGGAAAATAGGGTAAAGGAAATGACAAAAAACACTAAAAAAAACAATCATAAAGGGAATCATACAAGTTCATTCTCATACCCTTTTCTGAAGACCCCAACCAAACACCTCCTAAGTGTTAATATTCAAGGAATTGTGTATATCTTTATATGTCGATGTCTTGACGACCAATAGCTGAAGTTTGATTAGCAAAGATGCCTTCCAATAATTGAGGGACTACCCTTCAATGTCAAGCTATGATTGTAGTTTCTATTTGGTCTAATATTGGGTCTTTGTTACTTTGCTTCCAAATGGGATGCCATCTCTAGATCCTCTGTTCATTAAACTCTTTGGTTAGTAAGTTGTTGTAGTTGGTTTTGATCCATTTAATGGTTGTGATGGCTGTAGTAGGAGGGTTGGTTACATATTGGTAAACTTTATTTTGACGTGGTTAAGAAAATCCAAGATTGAACGTAGAGTTTATTTTTAACAATTTTTGTATCCCATTTGGCGCTGCAAATCTGCAATGGTATATGATTGTGGTGGTAATTGGAATGATTTTGGTTGTAAATTATACGCCATCGAAGTACCTCAAATTACTATGGTGGTCTATTAGTTGTGTTAATGATTTGCATGTGTAGAGTTTGGTAACTCTGTGGGGGTGAGATATTATTGCTCAAACGGAGAAGAGTGTGTAATAGATTGGACCTGTATATTGTTTAATCACTGATTTAAGTAAGTAAGATTAGATCGGAGCCAATAGTATTTTTAATAGTTGATGCAATTAAATCATCAATTATGGAATACAACTTAGGCAGAAAGAGTAAATGGAAACAACTGAATAATCAACATGCTTCATCTTTCTATATACTCCTCTATTTATAGACTAACAAACTACCCTCTTTTTGTTGCTTTGAGCTATCCCTAACAGCATTATTATGACACTTCCTAATGTGCCATTCCTCTCTACGGGCTATACCCGATACATTACAGGGTGTTTAAAGTTTCACAAGGACAATGTACTAGTGTAGTACTTAGGCTTATGTAGTCTAAAGGTCATCATAAATATATCTTGCAGATAATCGATCAGATACAGAGGCATGCAGTAACTCGCATAATAGATTTTTGGTTTCATTTTTTGTTGTGTGTAAATGATTCATGACTCAAGATTTAGTAAGTCCCCATCATGCATTTTTCTGGTTTATTAATGTCAGCAAATAATGAACTTGAGGAACATAGATCTATCAATTAAGACTACGAAATCTGGATAGCTAAAGCATTATACACATGTGGATAAATTCTTAAATTTAACACCTGATTTTATGTCCTTTATTACAATTTAGAAGCATGCATTAGTAGCGCTAATCGATGCAGTTAGTTAAATATTTAATACATATTTCTTAGATGGGAAGGAAAAAAGTAGTTTGGTCCTTATTTCTTATTAGTATGATACAAAATGCAAAGTGGTTAGTCTTCTTTTGAGTTAAATGAATTACTTGTTTCATATGATGTATTTCTCCATGGAAACTTTTTTTTGATCTAATGATGAATGGATCTTCTTTATTAATAGGTGTTGGGCATGCTTATTAACTTCATCAGAAAATGTTTGCGGCAACCTATGAAGTATCCTAGTAAGTCTGTGTTTTAACCATATCATCCATGTTGAAGCTTAGTATCTGTCCTAGTAAATATAACTCTTGTCATCTTTTGAGATTATTATGATTTAACTAGCTAAGACTTATATTTTAGCTCGTGAAGGTTCTTAATATATGCTTTTAAAAACGAAAAAAAATCTTAGATACAACTAAGGAAGAAAATTAGGTTAGAAATTTTCTATACATTATAATGGCGGAGGCCGTTGCTTTCATTAACTTGACATATTTCTGATTCCGCCTCTGACCACATGCAATACATGTATGGTTTCCCTTTTTGGTGGGTAGAAGCCTAAATTGTAGGATATATATCTTGCTCCACTCGCACATGGAACCTTGTAAAGTTGTATTATTGATGGCTAAAACCTTTTAAAATGGTTGGATGTAATGCTCATTTTTAGTTTATAGGACAAATTCGTGTCAGCTGTAATGTTTGAGGGTTGATGGATGTAGTGCTTGTTAATTATTTTGGTGAAAACACAAGAATTTTACTTTCTTTATTGATACTATTAGCTTCAATGGAATTCATTTTTAAGAATTCCAATGCAATATCCTCCTCCCATAAGAATGTTTTTTTAGGGGGGGAGATGGCACACCATGCTTATCTCTGCTTATTTCCAGTGTTAGGACCTTATATTTTTTCAAACAAATGAGTGGTTATGCCTTAATTCCTGAAGAGGGTGTGTAGATATTGAAAAAAGAAGTGAAATACCACAAAGAAAAATGGAGTATAACTACGGAAGTTACTGAACACACATCAATATCATAGTTGGATTTTTGAAATGATGAAAACTACAAAAGTTACCCTCAACATACTAAATACTGTTCCAAAAGGCCAAAACACCTCTCTAAGGAATATTGGGATCCCTTGTTCTGCAAGCAATCAGAGGTGTTCGTTGAAGAAGAAAAAGGATATTAGGCATTAGTCAGGCAACACCACCACTTAATCACAATACCCATCTATCAAAATAGTTTCCCTAAAAAACTAGAGGCACACTAATGCATCTGTCATCTATCTTGTTCCTTTTCGTTCATTTATCTAGTTTCTTGTTTTGATGTAACTTCATGAATGATTTAGCAGAGTGGGGGTGTGAGGGGGGGGGGGGGGGGGGGGACCCATTGTCCATTTAGCTAGAACAACACGTTCAGAGATACGATTCATATGCAGGAATTTAGAGCGTTTTTAAGCTGTATGATCAATGAATTATGGCTACATAAAAGTAAAAACCATGTATATACTGCAAGACCTGTATATGCTTTCACGCCTTTCAGCATACTTTATGTTAAATGGTCTTAGAATCTTAGGAGCAAAAAATTTATGCTTGTGGCAGGAATATATAAATGTTTTTTTTTTAGATTGAAGTCATATGAGAATCATTTATAAATTTTTATTTCTCATTTCTTGCCTTCAGTGACCGAGGATCTAAATGGGGGGACCCATTGTCCATTTAGCTAGAACAACACGTTCAGAGATACGATTCATATGCAGGAATTTAGAGCGTTTTTAAGCTGTATGATCAATGAATTATGGCTACATAAAAGTAAAAACCATGTATATACTGCAAGACCTGTATATGCTTTCACGCCTTTCAGCATACTTTATGTTAAATGGTCTTAGAATCTTAGGAGCAAAAAATTTATGCTTGTGGCAGGAATATATAAATGTTTTTTTTTTAGATTGAAGTCATATGAGAATCATTTATAAATTTTTATTTCTCATTTCTTGCCTTCAGTGACCGAGGATCTAAATGTGTTTGCATGAGCATTCAATATATATGTGTATATGTGTAACTATTTCTTATTTTACGGCTATCCGATTAAATTTCATGCAGTAATTTTTTTTGAAGGGGCTGATATTGCAAAATGTTCTTCTAGTTGTCGTCTGTTTCAAGTCCATGCATTCAGAATCAGTATTTCAAACTGAACGGGACATGCGTCATATCACCTGTAGTATCTACGAATCTAACACAAGCATTTGGATGTTTAGAAACACAATCTAGATTGCAGTTTATGTGTGTTTAATTTTTGTTTCTCATTTGTTCTTCAGAGGCGGAGATCACCCAGTAGTGCTGGCAGAATAAATGAAGCCCAACATACAAAGCAAGATAGTATGGGAAGCATTCTCTAAAAACGACTCAGATCCTCGATCAACTAGCATTTGAATTTATTGTAATGCCAGGTAAGCCATGCCATGAATAAAAAGATATACTTAATTCATTAGTTCATTGTGCTGGTCTAATTTTTTATTACTTACGGATTTTAGTAAAAAGATTTACTTTCATATGCTGGATTCTCTTGGGGAAATGATGGATTCTCTTAATTTTTCCTACGTTGAACGATGTTGATGTGGAGCATGAACTTTGCCGCCCAATCTTTATCTTCCCATGTTTACCTAATTCCCCTTATACTTTGATCTGTTGCACGATGTAGGGGGGGTCAATGGATCAAAAATTTGACGTTTGTTAGTTTGGGAGGCATGTTATCGCCAAAATTTCCCGTTATCAACTAATGATCAAATAAACTTTTGTCAAAGGAAATGGTTTTGTTAAGTTTGTCAGTTTGGTAGTAGCTAGCATGCATGTAAAAAACAGCTTGCTTCTAATGTGGAATGAAATCTAGCTTACCAATAAGATAAAACTAGTGTTCGTCTCTAAAGATGGCTAAGATCTCATAGTTTAATTGCATCAGGGGATGATTTTTATTTGCCTTTGTCATAGACATGCAATTGAAGTGTTATCTAGAATGACTTCGTGCTTGTTGCAATCGTTGGTTCTAAAAGTACTTATGTTATGCATATGATAAAAACAAAAATGACTGATTAGTCTCTTAATTTGATGGAATTGACACACATCAATATCATATACGGAGCGTTTTCATATGAGTTCCTAATTCTGAGCTGGAAAAATTATAAAAAACAAACAAGCGATTAAAATACCTTAGGGATCAAAGGTACGAAGTATCTCTAAACTTTTAGAAAAATACCTTTTACCATAGGAATACCGGAAAAAAAAAACGTTCCAAAAGATTTAACAACCCTTTGATCTTTTTCAAATCTTTTATTACCAATTCAGGGTAGATCCTTCTATAAACCATGACTTGGTGTGATTCATTTCCTTTAATGGGATGAAGGTACAAAGTATCTCTAAACTTTTAGGAAAATATGGAGTATCCTTTTGACGTAGGAATGCGTTATAAAAATTTCACTAGAATCAACAACCCTATAATCGTTTTTTAAATCTTATATTACCAATTCAGGGGAGATCTTCTTCCATAAAACATGATTTGGTCTGATTCATTTCCTTTAATATGTAGGAACACCATGATTTTCTTGAACAACTAATATTAAAATATAATTAATTAGATATAAAACATAGGTAACCCTAGTTCCCAGCCTCCTAAACTCTATAAAAAGAGGCTTTGATCCCTTGTTCTCCATTCACCAAGCTACAAACATTGTCATACATACCCTCATCAGGTTAGGTGAGAGTAAAGCTTTCTGAAGGGTTTAAGAGAGAAAAAAAAAGGTGAGAGATCGCCTTCCAACGATGAGGAAGAGAAAAAGAAAGATCTATAATGGGATTCAAACTGTTCCATTTCCATCAAATTAGTAAATTACCCGATATAGGTAATGGCATTATCCAATACTGTTGTTGTGAACTTTTTTTTTTTTGTTTATTTCAGGTTTACATAAAATTTTGATTGCAGGGATGAATTTGCATATGATTTTCTTTTAGGCTCCGTTTGGTAGGGCGTAAACGTTTTTATGGAAAACGATTTTCCACTTTTCAATCATTTTACGTTGTTTGTTTGGGTAAAGAATGGAATTTTTTTTCCAAAACTCCTTCAAATGTGGAAAACCCTTTTCCATTTGAAAGGGAGGGAAACCATTTTCCTTTTTTCTTCCTTACCTTCCTCTCTTTTCTTCCCCTCAATCTTCACCATCTTCTTCAATTTTCTTTCAAGCTACCAAACAAAGGAAAACTAGTTTGGAATTGTGTTTTCCCTTGAAAAATAAATTAAAATGAAAACGTTTTACGCCCTACTAAACGGAGCCTTAGACGTATAAATATAACTATTCTAATTCAGTGAATTAGTATATAATGTACATTGTTTTCGTTGTGTTTATTATATTGATCTTATGTGTGATTCTGATGCAATGATGAAATTTTTTGTACCCATTTTGACAGGATGGAGCTAAAGAAATGCAGTAATCACAGTGTTGAAGAAGATGAAACTATCAAGACATAGATCTTCTACGCCTGTCATTTTCTGGGTTTTTAAAGCTCTCTTCCATCAACTTTTATTTTTAAATGTTTCTATTCTAATGCACTTCCATTGCTTGGAAATGCTTTACCAACTCCATCGCCTCAACATCAAGAGTACTACCAAGCTAGGCTGATTTTTATCCCCTTGACATGCTGCAACGAGCTCGGAGGTGGAGTTGGGTTATCTAACGAAAGCGCACTCGGTGGTGGAGAATTCATGACTTCGAGTATTTTGGGGATGTCTCTATCAATGTGAGACCGCGCATAAGATAAAATATTGGAAATTGAATATCACCATTCAAGTCATTTAGGGTAATAATCACGGTAAAGCACAACCTAAGGGCACTAACACTGTGAATTGCTCGAAAGAGTTTTTATCCCCTACTAAGATGATTTATGCTCTTGCTCATCTGATATGAGTTTTTTATGTTTCATATGGCATTCATTTGTATTTTATTAGCGATCTTGAAGTAATATGATGAATGTTATCATTAGTTTTAGACCCTTGTGTATGCTTTGTGCTCGATCTTATACTACCTCAACTTTGTTGTATCTGAGTATAATGCGAATTTCACTAATTTCCAAGACGTTTTTGGTATTCTTAATTAATTTATAAATATGAAAAAAATAAGTTGACATTTATATATTAATCTCATCATCAGAGAAAACATTTATTGATCAATGAAAATTTAGATTTTATTTATACTTCTAATAATGCAATCACTGTAAAGTCTTGAAATTAAGGAGTGGATTTTTGGAGGAAAACTACTTGGTCCCTTTAGTAGATTTTCCTTTATTTAGTACTATAAATATGGATATAGATGAAAGGATGAATTTTGTTTAACTTATTTCCACTTGTTTTGGGAAAAATAAGTTTAGATAAGATAAGTTCCACAAAAAAATAAGGGTTATCCAAGTACTCTCTTCGTGTCTTTTTGTTATTTACATTTGGTATTTTACACGCGTTTTAACGACTAATTAATGTGCATTGAGATACCTCTATTTTTTTTTTAAAACAAGGTAAATTACGTTTATTTATAATTTTTGTACTTTGATATTGGGAAAAATTTAATGCCTCAATGTAAAAGTGTGAGAGATTAAATGATCCAATAAATTTAATTCGTTAAAATAATTATTAGACATAAATTTTGATAGAATATTAAATCATTTATGCGACAATAGAAAAACATTTTTGTGCCTGAAGGTTTGTCTTCATGGCCCTCATATCACTTCTTGGAAGAACAAGGGTAAAGAGGAAGACGAATGCATGGATAACGTGAGATCTTGTGTGCTATTTTTAATTTTCCCTAGAAGATTGTGAGATCTTGTGTGCTAATTTACAGTTATACATCATGACATGCAGATAACAAATGGAACACTAGAGTCTGCAATACCATTCCACAATAAACTTATGCATATGCTATTCAGAGCTATATATGAATCAAATAAGACTCATCCGATCCATAAGTTCTAAAAAAATATAAAATTTTGATATTATCAAAGTACTCATTAAAATGAATCAAATAAGACCCTACATAAATATGTTTTTTTTCCTTATGTATTGGAAATAATTTAGAAGATTCTCTTCAATTCAAATGGTGTAAAAAATCTAAATTGAAACATCTTTAATTATGGAACAAATGAGTAATAATTTAGAAATGACATTAAAGATTTATAACAAAAAAATTCTAAATTCTACGATCTTGTGGGAATTTATATTATATAATATACCACACATATATATGAGTTCTAACATAAACTTAAATATATATGTTAATTATAACAATGAAGAAACTATTTGTATTTTAATCTACAAACGAGTCATGACCTAAGTTCTAAAGCTACATCAACGTATCTAATTTGGAGCCCAAAATTTAATCCCCGGTATATCATGTAGCTCTTTTGTTTTTAAAATTTACCTTATTTTTTTAAAACATAATTTCTCTTCAATTTAGCCCGAAAAAAGTGAAAAAAATGTTGAAAATAACAAAGTATATATGTGATTTGTACGTACATACTACTACATACTCCATACTTAATTGGTCAAATTAACTAATTATATATGTTTCGCACAAATATAAAATTTTACTATGTCATTATTAATAATTTGTGTGTCATTTTTTGTGAACCACACCAAAAAAAATACAAATAAATTTTATTTCATTACAAATATTTCCCAGTTATAAATTATTGTTTACGAGTAATTAATAATACCCGTAAACAAATTTAGTAACATTCATACGTTGCATGAGTTCTGAGTTAGTTGTATATTATGAGTGATTTTGAAGGGATAATTTTTATTAAAAAAAAACTTATCACTAATATCTTCTAATATTATACGGTGTGGCTTTTAAAGTTTTAAGTATTTTGGGATAAATATCCATCTTATAATATCTATTGTATACACCGGATGTAATAAAGATATTACGTATCTTAATACATGAATAATAAAGAAAATAAAATAATTGTTTTGTCTCTAAATTTAATACTAAGATGATCTATGCTCTTGTTCGGCAGATGTGAGTTTTGCACGTTTTCTGTGACATCCATTTTGTATTTTACTAGTCTTTGGGCCCGTTTGACGAACGAGAAACGAACTTGTGCAACTCTTTATAGAAGTTTCATTGTCGTAATCACCCTTTTCAAAATTTTGACATTAGTTGATAGTAGATTAGACATTACAGTATGCTCAATTGAAAATACATGTCCATTCATAGTGCAACGTATTTTGGATACCAAACTTGTACGAAGTATATTTTAGTGTGTGGCCATAGTAGTAACTGTTTAACTTTGCTTTAATAATATAGATATATTAGTAACTAATTGGAATGTTTAAAAAGTCATTGCTCCTTTTACCACAACTTACAAAATTGTAGAAATTCCTAAATAAACTCAACCATATAATCTACAAATTAAAACACATAGTTTAAGATCAAGAGTAAATTATTAAAAACCCTAAATAACCCATCATTCTTGGTATGGAAAAGTCATGAAGTTGAAGTTAGACAAAAAGGTTTTGCATGTGTGTTTTTGCTTTGGCTTATCTTTCGGGATGTTGGTCCAACGTCTGATAGTTGGATTTGGTCTTGATTTGAAGTTGGTGCTTTGCTTGTTGTCGTTATCTCCTCCATTGTGATGGTCCTGTTGTATTTTAGTAACATGTTAGTATAAAATTATATAAATAATACATGTCACGTCATATTGTCCATGTGTTCCCGTATCAATATGTAACATAGACCTTCCCTCGTATCAATATAGTTGGAATAGACAATGATTATGAAAAAGTGCAGAACACGCATTAATTCATATAAGAATGTAGGAAAGGTAGTAGAGAAAAGAGTTCACCTTTGTAGGGACATCAATCCTCCAGATTACCAGGAAAATGAAATAAACCCAAGAATCGAACTTATGTCCACAAACAATTTTAATACCACTTTTAGATAGTTAAAAAGATGGAAATACAATAGAGTAGCCTAATTAGAGAGGGGGAAATCATACTTGATTGTTCTACTATACTTTAAATGAAAGGTACAAATTAAGAATATGAAAGATAAATGCAATACTATATTTTTTTTAAAAAAATATTAGAGCTGGATTGTTTAAATACTCCTTTTTTCTTGATAAAAAAGTACTCCGTAAATAACAGTGCCTAGATCCAATCACGACCATAACCAAAGCCAAAATGCACTTATTTAATCTCCATAATGTACATTGTCTATCATAATTAGCAATTGACAAAAACTAGTATTTATGAGGTCAATTACTATAAGATCGACAAAGTGAGTCGTTGATGAAGTATAAGGCTTAAGGCTTAAGGCTTTGAGCTTTTGTTAGGTTCTTTAAGTATACAATGTCATCTATCAATAAGATCCAACTTACATATCAAATAAGATACATCTCGATCAAAATTCAAGTAAACATTGTATTAGAAATTTCTCTAGATGCAAAGTAAATTTGTACCCTTTCTTCACTGGAACTTGGTTGGTTTTACTCGTAGTTTCAGTTTGGTTTGATATTCTCTTTTTCTTTTTAAAAGTATCTTACCATGAGCTGACTTGTTTCTGTTTTTCTAGCTGTAGAGGCGTGGAATGTGAATGAGTATAAATGTTGAATGAGTGAAATCTGAAGCTTTTCAATGCTGCAAAAATTATTCTTTCAGAATCGAATGTTAAATTTGTGCTTATTGCTGAATATTATGAGGTCTTTTAGGCTTAATGTTGGTTTTTGTCTATACTCTTCTTCGAAGTCCCCTCTCTGGCTTAGGTTTTTTCATACAAAAATGACAGTGTAGCCCTTGCTTCTTACTCCCTCAGTCCCCTTATATATTTCCCTTTGTGTAAATATTTGGAAATGCATATAATGGAATTTAAGCAATAATGTCTTAGTAATTGGCATAGTGAGTGTGACTTTAGTAAAAGGTAATCGATTAGATGAATAGCTAGAAACACGATTAAAAGGGACAAATATATCAACATAAAAGAGGGTACTGATTGTGGGATAGTGGAAGTATTTTTGACGATTTTCCATTAATAATCCAACCTTTTGATTATTACTTCCTCCATTCTTTTTTAAATGACACAATTATTTAGACACGTTTTCCAATGCACAATTTCAAAACATTAATATCTCCAATTTTGGAAAAGAAAAAATTATAAAAAGTTGATATTTAAAAAATATTTATTGAGACGAATCTAATAAGACCCCACACGACTATATTTTTTCTTAAGTATAAACCACAAAATCAAGTCAAAGGAGCTTGTGTGAATAGTGTTCAAAACTCAACTGTGTCATATAAATAAGAACAGAGGAAGTATTTAATAATCTAACTTTTACACCCCACTGACTTTTATTGCACCCAAATGACCGTTTACCTGTTAAGAAGGTTACCCTCCTATTTTTATTAAAAAGAAAACTCAAAAACTTTTAGAAAACAGTATAATTGTTTTTATTAAAAAAAAAAGCTCCTCCCCTCTCTTCTCTCGGTTATTTCCTGTGTCTCCCACACATGAATTCACCATTTGTCGTCCATGATATCCATGCCAGCCACCGTCTGTGGCTTTTCGAATTGTCGTCGTCCTTCAAATTCTCGAAGCCCAGATTCGCATCAGCCCCGAGAAAATCAAATTGGGGAAAACAAATTCAAGGTTCCTGTTCAAATAATTTGGGGAAAATTCTAAACAATTAAGTTTTTATTAAGCATGAATTTGTGTATTTGTTGTTTAATTTCGATCAAGTTCCTTCTTTTTTTTCTTTTTACAATTTGGTAATGAAATCAAAATTTACATTCAAGCACATTAAATTAGGGAAAAAACTAGGTTATATAATTTGGGTGGGTTGAAGGGGTTGGTCGATAGCGGCGGTGGTTCTTAAAGGTCATCTTTGCTTGTGGTTGTTGCGACAGTGACGAAAGTGATTACTAGTTGTTATTGTTGCTGCTTTAATTTGTAGTTAGCTTTCTTCTGGGTTATTTTGGTTTATATAATTTTGATGATGAGATGATGATGAAAATGGTGGTGGGAGTGAGTAAGGTTGGCGATGGAGGACGGAGGAGGGTGTGGGCGGTGGAGGAAGGAGGAAGGAGGAAAGGCGAAAGAAGAAAGGAGAACGAAGAAAGGAAAAAAAAAAGAACGAAAAAAAAATAAAAAAAAATAAAAAGAAATTATTAATTTTAGAAAATAAAATAAATTATGACAAATGGTTTCATGACACGTGTACAGGTTACCTGGTGTATTGGGTTGGTGACCGGTTGGGTGCAATTGAAGTTAATGGGGTGCAAAGGTTGGATTATTAGTTAATAATCCAAAGGTTGAATTATTAATGGAAAATCGTCAAAAGGTTGGATTATTCAAAGTAATATTTCCTATATATTTCCCTTTGTGTAAATATTTGGAAATGCATATAATGGAATTTAAGCAATAATGTCTTAGTAATTGGCATAGTGAGTGTGACTTTAGTAAAAGGTAATCGATTAGATGAATATGCATTTATCAGCTAGAAACACGATCAAAAGAGACAAATCAACATAAAAGAGGGTACTGATTGTGGGATAGTGGAAGTATTATTAATCTTTTTACAGTTAATTTTTTTGCTCATAGCTAAATTCTTTCTCTCATAAACCAAAGGAAACTGGCAAGTACGTCCATCTATTGGCTTGCTTGATTCAAAAAGTTAGCAATGTTACTCCTACTTAACTGTAAACACTAAGATGTTCCTACAAAAAGTTAGCAAGTAAATTCTAGTTTTTATGAATGTCGGCTATGACTGTAAAGATTAAGATGTACCCTCAGTACTTAGTTGCCAAATTTTCTAACATTCATAAGCGCTCCATTAGCATCATTGACAGTCAGAACTCTCAAGCAATGCAAAAAAGCTTTAGCCTCCAACATTCATAAGTGTTACATTAGTATCATGGTCAGACCCAAGATGAAATTTATTTCATGTTACTCAGAAAAAATCCTAGAAATGATTTAAGGTCAAATAACGGCTAAAACTATGCATGTGATATTTTATTTTGTGGTGTTTTATGTTTCTATTAACTGGTTTAGCATCTGAAGGTTCACAAAGTATAAGTACCCGACAATGCATCATAGGCTTTAATTCTTGAGATGACCAGTTGATCATCGTTATCATTAACCCATTGAGGCTCCCGTAAGAAGCAGGGTAAGGGGGGGGGGGGTCGGACGCACACAACCTTACCCCTTCAATTGCGGATAAGTTGTTACCAATTGACCCAAAAAGATAACGCGATGACCATCTTCTACTTCATTGAAAGGAAGCGAAGAGGTATATGTTCAACGGGACGACCAATCCTCATTGTTAATGCTCAAAATTGAGTGTATGTTTCATTAGTAAGTCCGATTTGACAGGCAACAAAAGTGATGCAGCTGATCAAGTTCCTAAAAGTTCCTGAGTTGGAAAAGGTTTATACATAAATGGCATACTTCATACTTTGTGGACATAGACTACAGAGAAGGACTTCTAACAACTCATCAAGCTTCTCAAAGGAAAACTTTACAGAGATTCTCATCAGTGGTCATATCAGGCTTTCCATTTTGTTGTTCCAGAACCGATTTGCAGAACAGAGAAGTTCTTTGTTGCTGTAGCATCTGGGAGGTGACATTCCTATTAAGCTTATTTTTTATGTTATTGTATTTTACGATGTATCTTCGACACCTTGTTAGCAGTCTTTTGCTTCATATATTACCCATCCCCACACCATAATTCTTTAATCATTATGCACAATGAGTCAATCTAAGGCCATTTCAGTTAAACCCATCAGAAATAAGAACCAAGGCCGGCCAACGCTCCACCCAAAGGTATACTTTCTCCAATCTCTCTTCAAATTCAGTGGATTTTATTATTGACTCAAACAAACAATTAGACAAATAATTTAAACAATAAAAATATGCAGGGGTGAAATTATCGTATGGTGTACAAGATTGGAATCTTGGCTGCTTTGAGATCAATCCAAAATCAAGCTGTCATTGGATTGATCATCACAGCTTCACCAAATTACAACAACATATAAGCACATCAATTTGAAAATACAACAACATATAAACACATCAATTTGAAACCTGAAAGGTGGAAATGCATATACCTATTAACAAAATACAACAATGCAAAACTGTAAGTTAAACCAATTTTTAAAAGGGCATGAAAAAACGGAATCATACCTTTCTGTAGCTCTAGGTCATATCTTACTCATGGAAAACCTAAATGTGTTAAATAGAGTTAAGAATGGATTAAGAGAGAAAGAGATGGAATGTCAATGACTGTTTGTGCAAACAAACCGTAACCGACATGATTTAAGAAATTGTTAATGGTTTTGGGGGAAATTAATTTGTGAATTAAGGCTATTAAAGTTAGGGAGAAGATGGTGGGATCGAATTGAAGGTGAAATTGGATTTTTATTAGGGTACGAGGTCGAATTGAAGGTTTTTGCGAGGGTGAGATAGAATTGAGGCTGGAATTGAAGACGGTAGAGATTCAATTCTCGTAAGTTACAAGTTAGGCCTCATCAATTTGGAATGAATGGTGATTACTGGTGAAGGGAAGAAGCTCAACTGACAGTAATTGGGGAGGATGAAAGGAGGGGGTTTCTAAACCTCAAGTGGCTTGTGTCCAAATGGACACAAGTGATCCAAATACAACCATCTTGAGTACCAACACATAATATGTCAATACCAAAATGCAAAATTGCATAGAAGTACCACCAATACAAGTCATATTGTGTTATTGGTATTCACATACACTAGTAGAAAAAACCCTTATTGCAGCGGGCTTTTAGACCCCTGTTGCAGCGTACATCGTATGCTGCAACTGGGGGGCCTGCAACAAGTCTGAACTTGTTGCAGCGTACAATGTTCGCTGCGAAAAGTACTTTTTGCAGCGTACATATACATGTACGTTGTAACAAGTGTCAAAAATTTGACCAAAATCTTGACTTGTTGCAGCGTACAAATTTATGTACGCTGTAAAAGACCCCACCTGTTGCAGGGTACATATATTTGTACGCTGCAACAAGTCTGAAATTTTGCCAAACCTTTCACCCTTGTTGCAGCGTACACATATATATGTACGCTGCAACAAAGCACTTTTGGCGGGAAAATTATAGTTTTGTTTAGGGATACCTAGAGTGCCTTGCATCAAATATAGAAACCTGTCACAACAATAATAGAATATCGCAACCTGTATAACAAATATAAAAACAAAAATTGTTATTTTGTTATCCCAAAACCAAAGTGCACGTACCACATACATTTAAATATAATTACGTTCCAATTTCAACGTACACATACATTTTAATACAAAAGATTCTATAACATCTAAACCAACTCGATCAAGCGCGCTCAGGCAAATAATAAATACTTCCTCGTAATAAACTTAGCCCATTGCTCACGAACCACTTCAATTTCCTCACTAGCATAAGGCGCATTCCTTAGAGTATAGACCTTTACAAAAACAAAAATTTGATGGGAGCATTAGATTAAATGCAAATTAAATGTCACATTTTAACATTCAAGCAACTAATGACAATGTACTAATAGTCTAGAATACGACTCAAGAGTAAGGAAAGTTAAAACTATGCATATTAATCATGTAATAAGAATCAAATGAGTCCTTAGGTTCTTTAGTTCAAAGTTGGGAGCGGAAATGTCATTTTAGCTCTAAATATGACCTATAACGACCCAATGAGCCTTAAATGTGCATAAATAGATTCGAGTGAGTTTTAGAAAGTTAAAACTATGCATATTAATCGTGTATAAGCATCATTCGAGTCCTTGGGTTCTTTAGTTCAAAGTTGGGAGCGAAAATGTCATTTTAGCTCTAAATATGACCTATAACGACACAATGAGCCTTAAATTTGCATAAATAGATTCGAATGAGTTTTAGAAAGTTAAAAATCTGCATATTAATCATGTAATAAGAATCAAATGAGTCCTTAGGTTCTTTAGTTCAAAGTTGGGAGCAGAAATGTCATTTTAGCTCTAAATATGACCTATAACGACCCAATGAGCCTTAAATTTGCATAAATAGATTCGAATGAGTTTTAGAAAGTTAAAACTCTGCATATTAATCATGTAATAAGAATCAAATGAGTCCTTAGGTTCTTTAGTCCAAAGTTGGGAGCGGAAATGTCATTTTAGCTCTAAATATGACCTATAACGATCCAATGAGCCTTAAATGTGCATAAATAGATTGGAATGAGTTTTAGAAAGTTAAAAATATTCATATTAATCATGTGATAACTGATATGAATCATTCGAGGCCTTGGGTTCTTTAGTTCAAAGTTGGGAGCGAAAATGTCACTTTAGCCTAAATATGGCCTATAACAACCCAATAAGCCTTAAATGTGCCTAAATAGATTGGAATGACTCTTAAAAACTTAAAACTAAGCATATTAATCATGTAATAAATTTAAAATGAGTCCTTAGGTTCTTTAGTTCAAAGTTAGGAACGAAAATGTCATTTTAGCTTAAATATGACATATAACGACCCAATGAGCCTTAAATGTGCATAAATAGATTTGAATGAGTCTTAGAAAGTTAAAACTATGCATATTAATCATGTAAAAGATTTAAACTGAGTACTTAGGTTCTTTAGTTCAAAGTTGGGAGCGAAAATGTCATTTTAGCTTAAATATGGCCTATAACGACCCAATGAGCCTTAAATGTGCATAAATAGATTGGAATGAGTCTTAGAAAGTTAAAACTATACATACTAAACATGTAATAAGTATAAAACGAGTCCTTAGGTTCTTTAGTTCAAATTTGGGAACGAAAATATTATTTTAGCCTAAATATGACCTATAACAACCCAATGAGCCTTAAATTTGCATAAATAGATTGGAATAAGTTTTGGAAACTTAAAACTAAGAATATTAATCATGTAATAAGTTTGAAATGAGTTCTTAAATTCTTTAGTTCAAAGTTGGGAACGAAAATATCATTTTAGCCTAAATATGAGTTGTTTATAAATGAGATTCTTCACAAATTATTCAATCATGCATATAAAAATAGTTGTGCTAAGAATAACCATCTTTCAATTTGCTCATGATGTGAGTATCAGTATAAATCTGTAGACTCACAGATTTCAGTATAGAAATAAGATCTATAAGAAAAACAGTCTCCCCCCAGCTTGCAAGTTCTCCTAGGGGTGGTTTGATTCAAATGGGAATTAAATTCCTAGGGGAAGTTACTTCCTAGTACCAAACAGAGCGTAAGTTTGTTTAAGAAACTAGAGGTAACAGTCTTCACAATAAGGCTAGACATATCTACTTTTCCTAATTTTTGTTTTAACGTATCAAACTATAGCTGATTTCAAAATATAAACTTGATCAATTGAATTCCCCTAAAGTAAAGCAGAATCCTAACATTTACCCTTATCCCCATATCAGTCAGTCCATGAACAATAACATATACTAGTATTAAAGAACACATTACTCTTTTGATGCGGACTTGGTAGTTTCTCTCAGCAATAATACTATGTATAGAAAAAATGAAACCACTAAAAGAGAAAGGAGCTTGAAGGACAACGGGAATCCTCAAGCATAAACCATGTACTTACAATATTAGTAAGGGAACAGTTATTGCTGCATCCAGTCCCACAAAGTAGCCCAAAACCACCTTCAGAATCCCCCCTCTTTCCTTAGTGTTGATTGCTTTTTGCTCTGTCAGATGGTCTGTTTGAGGTGGTCCTCCCAGGATATCATCTGCACCTTCAGCAGAAGTTGTGAGTCTTGTGACGCATATTTAACCATCTGAGTAGCGGATTCATACATCTAAAAATCCTGAAGAATCAGCATATGTGATGTTGTTTTTTGCAGGTTGATCATCCTCGATCAGTTTGATTTTCAACTTTCGGCCTACAGGAAAAGCAGAAATTCCAGTTCATCAAACCAAGCCATTGCACTAGTGCAGCAACAGAATAGTGTAGACACCTACTTTTGTCCCCATTCCCGAAAGGGAAGGTTCGATGATGAGAACATAAATCTCCACTTGGCAACGCATCTCCTATAAAATAACGAATCTCGATCACCCTTTTCATTTCACCCGAACCTGCTATTTATAGAAACCTGCTAAAAATAGTAACTGCCATAATAAGTAGTTGTTAAAAGTGGCAAGTCATAAAAGATAGAAACCTGTCAGAATTAGGTGTTGCACTCCAACATAAATCCTAAAAGAGATAGAATTTGCAAGAGGAATCCTATTCCTAGTATAATTCGAAAATAAGAGTTACGTATTGATTAAAATCCTAACGAACCTAGAGTTTGTAACGGGCCCAGACGCATTCCGTCATAAAGTTAATACGCACTAAAAGACTTGGATAAGTCTCAAACACTCCGGATTCTAAGAGTCCAAATCTGATAAAGAACTCGGCCCAAACATCATTTTCAACGCCCAACACTGGGCGCTGAAATTGCCTGGATCCCATTTTCAACGCCCAGATCTGGGCGCGGAAATCTTTAACGCCCAGCCCTGGGCGCTGAAATTACTTGGGTACGTGTTCTCTCCCAATTCTTCTTGGATTAGTGCTCTAAAATTCTATCTTTCCACGAACTCTTTTCTATAAATACAGCCCCAAATTCGACGTGAAAGGACAACACACACAACACACAATTCATATTCTGAGTATTGACTCCAACCCCTAAGCCTAAGCCTCACGCTGCGAAATTGATCCCGCGTTCTGTCGCAATCGATCCAAAAATCGAACAGAACGTATCCTGTCCCTTATAGCTGAAGAATAAAGCCCGGAAACTTGAGATTCGTTAAATAAAAGGAGAAATAGCAAAGCCAAAGTGGTTAGTTTTCTGAGAACCATGACACACCTCTCAAGGGTGCGTCGTAATGTGTCCCTTCGCATGATTTAATCGCTTTCCTCGCCCTTTTATAAAACTGTTAAACTATTAATCTGATTGTTCTATCACGCCTAACAAAGATAATATCTTGGGAAATTGAACTATCATGCTAGGTCCCCTAAATCAATCTAAACAAGATAATCGCGATCGATCTAGTATTATGTGTTGCATATTGCTAAAATCAATTCAGATTAGTTTAATAGTTAACGCATGTCCCTTCAATTATTTATGCTGAGCTAGTAAGGATATCCTGCCTCTGGAGTTATCGAAGAGCGAGTACTCCTCTCGGTAGTTACAGTCCCCCGAACTCTCAATCTTTACCTTGCGGGTGTACGTTGAGATATCCCCACACCAGGGATCACAAGGGAACCTATGGCCGTCGTGGTCAAACATAATTGCACTCCCTTTATGTCACGATAACCGGGTTTTGTCAGTTTTTCTCATTGTCGTTAAAAACTGAATGGCGACTCCTATATTACTAGTCAATTGGGTGTAAACTCACAGGAAATCCAATTACACTTGATTTGACAAAAAGAAACGTCACGCCCACGAGGGACGAGGTCACGCATTAGCCTCGTGCTTTTTCAACCCCCTCACAAGTAGCAACAGATCATTCAGCAACAACATTTCACTAGTGCAGCAGCAGTATAATTCAGACAATTTGTTTAATGGAACTATTGTACCTTCAGGGATAATGTCCACTGGACTCAATACATATATGGAACTGAAGAACACTTGAAATTACAAGGCCGAAATTTACTCTACACACAACTCAATGAAGGAATAAGAAAACAAGTTGTTGTAAATTGAGTTGTTCACTTAACTGCCAAATAAATCCGAGCTTTGATGACGAATGGCAAAGATCTTTGAGGATCTAGCAAATCATTCAATGACCTTCGAAGAAGAAATGGAAGATCTCGCAGCCTCTGAGAAAACGAAAGAGAAAATAATTAACAAGATCCAGAAATCAAGAAATGACACAAGCAGAAATATCCATCGATCATAATAACAAGATCCAGATAAGGTGGAATTTGATGTAACAAAGGGTGAATTTCAGTGTTCTTGAATTGGGTTTTATAGTTTTGATGCTTGACTATTTCTGGATTAAGATTTAAGACACCCCCGTTTAGCAGGACAGGGAGAAAGAGAGGGGGAAAGAGAGAGAGCTTGGGTTCTAGACTTTTTTGGACACACTCACAAAGTCACAAATTCAAAAGGTAGATGTGGAAACTACAAAGGCTTGTTATAAGCTGCACAAAGTTACATCTGATCAGCTAAAGTTGCCTGCCGTGAAACGGTGGAAGTTCTATTACATAGAACAAATAGGGAACAGGATTTTTCATCCTCATATAGACATGGAAAATAAGTCATTTGGGTCAAGTTAAACACAAGTTAATAAAAAGCTAAACATACCTTATTAGAGGATTCTGTAATGTAGAACACAATGACTTGATTGCTGTACGAACACGTCCTGATACATTATCCCCAAAATTTGATTTCATTGAAGTGATCCATTCTCCATGATTTGTTTTAAACTCATACCTGATAGAGATTATAGCAAGTCAGAACAATGTACAAGAATCAAATCAACTTATAAATTTATCACCAACAAACCATAACAACTAAGGAACCACAGAACCATAAGAATCAAGAATGAAAACAGTCATCATTATTTTTTCAAACATGCATAAAAGGTGAAGAGAACTAGCTTATTTTTTCAGTCCAATATCTCAAAGTAAAATATAGCATATTTGTCAAAAGTGCATTTCATCTGTACAGAAAGATAAATAGTCTATCACTAGGCTAAGAAGTAAGGTCTCCAGAATTGAATTCAGCAGCTTACAGAAGCTTATCCAAATAAAAGAAGCAATTATGGGATCCCAATAGATTAGCCTTAAGATTTTGAGAGAAAGAGAAGGCTACAGCATTACACATATCAAACCTGGAAACCATCATGTAGAAAGTGCTCAAAATCTTGCACTGTTCCATGCAACTTCAAGTTTCAGTAAATCTTTATTTATCTTTTTGGTATCCTCCTTAAACCACACTAAATTAAATCAATCTTTTGTATTAGTTAGCATTGGCCATGTGGTATATCGGGGCTTAACAACGCTAGGTTCACACCAACTCATCTGCCACATAAGAGGGGAAAAAAGCACTGAATATGATTTCAATTTTTTGTTGTCATTAGTATAAACAAGTATCAAAAAGACACAAAAGCAGTTAGCTAACTTCCCCATAAGACTTAGAAAATATTTCGTAAACATTGACTATCTGATTCATAAGCAGTTAGCTAACTCTCAACTAATTCACACAAGACAACGTGATAATATTCATATTTTAAATAGTCGTTTTCGCTCCCAACTCTCAACTAATTCACACAAGACAACGTGAAAATAGTCATGATTCACACAATTCACACAATAGTCATATTTTGAAAAGCTTCCAGATGAGCAGTGCATCATAATATCAGATTCAATACAGTTAAAATTGATAATTAAAACATTAAACTTGAAACATGCCATTGTATAACAAGGAAGACAAACATTGTAAATACGGAGGGAGTATCCACTGACAAGGTATACTATCTACTGAAACACAAGCTAAATTAAGGATCATCATTACAGGAAGCACCAGAGTAGTTCACACAAGACAACGTAAAGAGAAAATGTTTAAGTCAAATATTTCATTGACCGTATTTACTTTAGAATCTATTTTTAACATTAACTTCAAAGTTCTTTAGTTCTTAATTGCACACCAGCCATCTCCAGATCTCTTATTCTTTCTTAAAACTTATTTCCTTTAGCTCGAGACCCTAGGAATTAAGTCAGACGTCTGAAGTAATTCTAATGATTAAATTTTATATGCACATTCCACTGCAATGAACTCGAGTTAAAGAAAAAACATACCTGAAGATGTGTTGTTGCATGACTTGCATCATGTATCTCCAAGACTTCCATATAAACAAAGGCAGTAAGTCTGGTTCTTAGTACCATCGATCTAGCATGTACATTGAACAGGAATAGGTGTATAAGGAACTGTGATATTCTGTGACCCAGGAGCATAATCAAATAGCTAGTGATCAAGCGTTGTATTTCATACTAGCACATGGTGCCCAAAATTAACTTACTTTCTATCGGTGTGGGCTGTAAAAAATTGTTATTTTATTTTATAAAATGAATTATTATAGTTTAAAATAAATAAACAAAATATTTTAAACAAAATCTCTAAAATATTGTAGGTGGATGGCTTATGTTTGTCTTGTTCTGTTACTGGGGTCAGTTTGAGCTTGTTGGGAGTATGCATAAGCTTTCAATGTTCTACTGTTAAGGTGCAATTAGGTCCTAATAGTGCTTAGGGTTATTGCTAGTGTGTTAAGTCAGTTGGGAGTGAGTTTGTTGGCTACTGTTTGCAGTTGTTAGGTCAACATGGGCCATTGTTGACTTGAGCTGTGTATGGTCTGGTGTCAAAAAGTTAGCAACTTAATTAGTTCATATCTACTAAACAATCAGTATGTCATATAAGAATAATAAAGAACCTCAAACATCCACTAACCTCAATATAATACTAAAAACTATGTAAACCATGTAATAATACAAATCTTGAAGAAGAAAGAAGAGAAGCATACATTCAGCAGCACATTCAGAAGCACATTCAGCACAGGAATGAGTTCCAACTCCAGCAGCATTTCCAACAGCAACAGTCTTATTTAATCATTAAAAACACCATCAATTTCTGAAACCTAATCTCGACGCCTCTCCATTTTCTTTGCTGGTATTGTTAAGAACAATGAACACCCAAATTATCACAAATCTATATTATTGTAGTGAAATTGCAAAGCTATATTCAATCCTGAGACATTAACATCTCAATGAAAGAAGAATTTTAGTAAAGCTGGATTCAATTCTTCTAATAATATGAAGTGAACATCCTAATTCCCATCAAACCAAAAACCATCAAATGACAATATTACTTGATAAGCATGGTATTTCCCAGCTCTAATTGTTCCCTAACTAAAACATTAAGTCTTATTTTATTTCTTTTAACTTCTTCAACGAGATTAAAGGCAAAATGATGGTTAACAAAACTTAAATAGTTCATATCTGCCATAAATTACTATATCATACAAGATTACTAAAACCTCTTAACAGTCAGCAAATCCAACTTCCATTAACACTAAAAATTATGTAAATCTTGAAGAAGAAATAAGAGAAGCATATTGATGCCTATACTTCCATCAGAGGAACAGCAACAGTAGAATATCCTTAAAGAGTAGCATCACCAAAAAGAATCAAGCTCAACCCATATCCCAAAATCTAAGTGCAGAGTTTGCGGATGAAATCCTGATAATTAAGCGTCCTCAAATCCCTAATTCTGAACGAAAGAGGAAAAAAGGAAACCCTAGATTAGTAGATCGTTCCCTCTTTCGATTAAAAAATAAAATGGAGCCAAAACCCTAAAATTTGGGGGAAAATAGTTAATTCAATTTTACAAAAGTTGAATAAGCCGAATCTTAAATTGAATAGAGATATACCTCCGTAGTGCATAAATTCGAAGAAAAACGAGCGGTGGTGGTGGTGGTGAGAAACGCGATTGGTGAGAAAAACGAACCCAATTGGATCTCCAACGAAAGGTGGTGGGACGGTGGTGAACGCGGGCAGAATTCCGAGATTAAAGCGCAAGAAAAGGTGGCGACTGGCGAGGAGGTCAGAACCACCGACGAGGAAGCTATTGACGACGCAGGAAGGTTTTTTTTTTAGGGGACTACGCAGGGAAAGGTAAGGGAAGAAGAAGGGAGTAAAGCGGGAGAAATGAAATTTTAATATTGCAGCGAATAAATTTTTGACCCGGGCTATTGCAGGGGATTTTAAATGTACGCTGCGACAAAAATAGGATATTGCAAGGGGGCTTTTAAAATGTATGCTGCAACAATTTTTTTTGCAGGGAACAATTAATTTGTACGCTGCAACAACCCTTTAAAGGGTTTGACCTGCGTTGACCGACTGGTTGTTAAAGCGTATTAATATATGTACGCTGCAACAAGGGGGCTGCAATAGGGGTTTTTCTACTAGTGATAATTTGTATTGGTACTAACATATTCTGTAGTGGTACTCCAGATTCTGTATTGGTACTGACTTGTGTCCATATGGACACAAGTCACTTGTGACAAAGACTTCCTCGAGGAGGAAAGGGGGCGACATAAATGGTGATGCCAAGTTGGGCTTTTTTGGTTTTTTTTTTTGGTTTTTTTAATGTAGAATAATTCCTCTATTCTTATTTATATGACACAATTGGAGTTTTGACACTATTCACACATGCTTGTGATTTATGCTTAAGAAAAAACATAGTCGTGTGTGATCTTATTAGATTCGTCTCAAAAAATAATTTTCAAATATCAAATTTTATAATTTTTATTTATCCATAATGGAAGATATTAATGTTTGAAATTGTGCATTGGCAAACGTGCCTAAATAATTGTGTCATTTAAAAACTAACGGAGGAAGTATATGATAAGCCACGTGTCATTATAAGGGTGTTGGTTACTTGTCTTTGAAATGATGTTGGTCTTCTTTTTTAAATTCTAGGTATTGATTAGCGATCTTGAAGTAATATGATGAATGTTATCATTAGTTTTAGAGCCCTGTATTTGTTTTGTGCTATATTTTATGCTACCTCGAGTTTGTTGTATCTCAGTATAATGCAAATTTCACTAATTTCCAAGATGTTGTTGATATTCTTAATTAATTTATAAATATGAAAAAATAAATTGACATTTATATATTAATCAGATAATAAGAGAAAACATATATTTATTGATCAATGAAAATTTGGATTTTATTTATACTTCTAATAATGCAATCACTGTGAAGTCTTGAAATGTAAGGAGGGGATTTTCGGAGGAAAATTACTTGGTCCATTTAGTAGATTTTACTTTATTTTAGCACTATAAATATGGATTTAGATGAAAAGGATGAACTACAAGGCATATGCGGCGGAGACGTATAAGATGTCTTTTCTTCTTCCCCGTCTATTACTGACTTACGCGAGTAAATGAAAACCCTATTCAATTCCATATAAATGAATGACTCCTCAATTTTAATTACTAGATGTAAACCCGTGCTATGCACGAGTTTTTTAATTTAACTTTTTGTATTATACTCTCTTCGTATTTTAAAAAGAGATACACTTTGAGCGGCACATAGTTTTAGGAGATTGAGTTGAATTTATTAAAATAAGATGAAAGTGGAGTAGTGGGTAAATTATTTATTATAGTTAAAAGATGATCAATGTGAGTAAGTATATGAACCACAAGAAAGAGAGAAATATTAATATAGTGGGAAGTGGGGACCAAAACATGTCAAAAAAGAAAAGTGTATCTATTTTTTAAAATACAGCCGTTTATGGAAAATGTATCTCTTTTTAAAATACGAAGGGAGTAGTAACTTATAAGTACAATAAGATATATTACAAATTCTATAATAATGTAAATATAAAAGATATATAAAATTATAAATTACGTACGTAACAAATCAACATTTATCTATTGTACTGTATTTCACTTTGTATGAATTGTCATGTCATTTATTTTCTTGCCTTGTCATATATCATTTCCTAATCACAATACCATTATCTAATTTAAGGAAAAATTAATATTAATTTAAGCTATATTTATTACTATTCCTAGTATATATACTCCCACTGTATTTATTTAAGAGATACACTTAACTTTTTCGGCCGTATTTATTTAAGGGATATACTTGCCATTTTTAGTAACTTATCAACCCCACCATCTAATTAAATAATCTATCTAATATATCCTATATCCCACCATCCTATTAAACAAATAATTTCATAACGACATCCCACCCCCACCCCCTAAAATGACATGGTCCCCACTTGTTTTACTTATTAAAATATTTACTCAACCCCATTTGTTCTATTACTTTATTTCATTCAATTCTTCTTTTTAATACCCGTTCCGGTCAAGTGTATCTCTTAAATAAATACGGAGGGAGTAGTGTATTGAGGAAGAGTATTTTGTCATATTACGGAGTATAACTTTGGTCAATAGCTATAATATTTTTTCAAAACAATTTACTCCTATAAATCTAACATGTCCATTGACATTTTCTCCAATCCCATTCCCATTGATTTAAATTTATAAAGAGTATAAAAACTTTATCATATTTGAATTTTTTTGTTATGGATAACATTAAGTTAAATATTTCATCTTTAGGAACATTACTACTCTGTAGTGTGTATGTAGTAAAAGGTTAATTAAGTATTAAAAATGGGCTCTAGTGAATTATGATAAAGATATTAGTTACATTCTACACTATTTATCAACAAATTTTAGCTATATTCTATGGTGAAACTTTATCATGATATAATTCATGACAAATGGTTAAGGTTTCAAACTTAAGAAGCTAAGTTGGTGAAGTTTTGGTAAGGAATGGTACATTGTTAAGTATAAGTGTGACATAACCACAAAAACCACGCATCAACACTCGTTAGCATCGTTGGTCTTTGATGCTTTACGACATTCCCTTAAATCGGGGATATCATACAAAATACTGAGCTCATAGGGACAGGTCACTCTAATACTACAATAGCTCTGGAAAATATTATAAACCAAACAAAGCCAAAGTTTGGAAGGTAAAATAATTACTTGAAAGAATTTGGGTTTTTCTACGTTGTACCCTTGTGGTTCATTGATTTTTACGTTGTACCCAAACGTTTTAAAATTTACACATTATACCCTTGTATTTGCAAAAGTTACTCATTTTTATCCTTGTCGCCAATCCAATGTTAAAATATTTTGTTGTATTTTTAAGAAAATCAAGATTTTCAATGTTAGCGTTGGTTTAACAACAAACATAAAGTTGACTATAATATAGAAAAACTTTTGTTTGCTTAAAAAGTCAACAACTTTTTAAACGTTGGATTAACAATAAGAATAAGGTTGACTATATTTTACAAGTACAGGGGTACAATATGGAAGATTTTAAATGCATGGTACAACGTATAAATCAAAGAAATATAAGGGTACAACGTAGAAAAACCCAAAGTATTTAGTTACAACTTACAACAATAAAACAAATCGTACAATTATCTCCCAAAGCAAGGGCTTCGGTACACACTACACACCTATTGCCTTATTTCTTCAATTTACATTGAAACAAAAAAAAACATATGCTAATACAGCCTACCTACCTATCTCCTCCCATTACATAACAGATGCTCCGAAATCATACTATATGGATGGCATGAAATATTAATCGAAAGATTGGTGTGGGAAGGATTGAAGATGATCTTCAAGTGTAATAGATGATGTAGTATCAGGTGAAATAGTAATACCACCGTTGCAAATTTTGTAAGCAATGGTACTTCTCCTCCGGGTTTAAGGTCCTTGGTCTTCACGATTAGAATTCTGTTTCACTTCGGCTTTGATGGGGTATATATCACGGTTGACAGAAAGATATAAATGTAGAGGTGTATTGTTGTTTAGTACTCTACAATCACTATTGTACTCTTTAGAACATTTGTTCATCTGTTTCTATTCTTCTGAAGAGCTTATAGTATACTCTTTGTTTAGAACTGTGAGAATGATTTTGCCTGCCTTTCTCATTGATTGGTATTGTTAATATACAAGCTGTACAACTAAATCATAGGCTAGAATCTAGGAATATCTTTGACAGAATATTTGTAACGTATACTAACCTTAACTACCAAATCTTTGACTAAAATAATTTACATTTATTTACATAGTCTAATACTCCCGTAACGGAAGGTGGACGAACGGTAAGACTGTCCCGAAAACATCAAAAAGTACGCGCAGAAGACCTTTGGTGAAGATATTTGCAATTTGATAACGGGGTATAAGAACATGAAATATTTTAACGTTGCGGCAAACTGTTGTTGAAAGTATTTTATAATTAAGCTGTTGATGTTTCACGTAACTCAAATGCATCCTGAATTTCCTGGATCTAACAGTCATATTCACTTTTGTAGTTCTTGGTGATATTTTTATATAAGCTTCTGGCATACTTGGTTACTCTATCTCTTAATTTCACGTATTTTCAATCATGCATTGATGCATATTATAGCCTTAAATTTGAATTAAATGCTTATACTTAGGTGTGATCCTTGAAGTATCATGTCTCGTTTCCTTCTAATTGTCCGTCATCCTAAGAGTGAAGGGTACGTAAGTCAATATTTACTATACCTAATCTTATGAGCCTGCTGTATAAGTTGTTATGAGTTGTGACAAAACTTTTTGATGGATTTTCGAGTCTTTTATGACTTATATATTCCTACGTTTCATATGAACCAAATAAGTGCATGATCATTCTTTATGGGTTTTTGAGCTAAATTGTTTTTGTTATGTTAGAATTCACTGGATCATTTTTAGATAACAGGGCTTAAGATTTACAACATACAGTGGCGGAGCCAGGATTTCACGGATGGTGGGTCACCATTCTACGCCGCGCACCATACAATCATAAATCAATGTTTAAATTAAAAAAAAAACATTACTACTTAAAAAAAAAAAAATTGTTCACTTGCTTGAGGGAGGATTTTGTGGAGGAGGAGGGGGATTTTGTGGAGGAAGATGATCTTGTGTAGGAGGATGATCTTGTTGAGGAGACGTTTTTTTAAGAAAAAAACTAGAAATATCCTGTGTTTTCTTCCTTTTCATTATGAAAATTAAGTCACAAATACAATCAAGTACTTAACATTGAAACAATATATAAATCCTAAATCAACAAATTCCTAAATCAACAAATTCCTAAATCAACTATTTAAATATCAAAATCAACAAATTCCTAATTCCTCAAAAAATCAATAATTCCTCAACAATTTAATTCAATTCAATTCCTCACAAATTCAATTCAATTCTTAATTCCTCAACAATTCAATTAAATTCAATTCAACAATTCAATTCAATTCCTAATTCCTCAACAATTCAATTCAATTCAACAATTCAATTCAATTAAATTGAACAATTCAATTAAATTCAATTCAACAATTCAATTCAATTCCTAATTCCTCAACAATTTAATTCAATTCAATTAAATTCAACAATTCAATTAAATTCAATTCAACAATTCAATTCCTCACAAATTCCCAAATATCACAATTCACAAAGTCACAAATATCACAATTCACAAACAATAGGTAAATAATCCAAATTCACAAATCAAAATTTAATTATTATCGATAGTTTAAATTTTATAGGTTTAATAATTAAAAATTTAATGTTTAATAATTAAAATTATACAATTTAAACGGTTATACCTCAAAACTCAAATCACGAGCCTAGGCAGAAGCAAGCACTGCTCGACGGCGGCTCCTCCTCGAGTCCTCGCCTCCTCCGCTCGTCCGTCGGTGCTTGGCTAGTCGCTGCTCCTCAGCTCCTCCTCTTCCTCGGTGCTCGACGAGTCGATGCTGCTCGGTTCTTCTTCGCCGCGACCACGGACTGACTCGGTTCTGCTGCGGATGAGCGGATCTGGGTTCGGTCTTCGGTGGTCGGAACTCGGATGACCTGGTGGAGTGGTGGGCGGTGGCTGGTGGGCCGGTTGCGGCCTGCGTGAGTCGTGACTGCGTCGAAGAGAGGGGAGTCAGGGATTAGGTTTTGTGTTTTGATTTGGCTTTTCCAACTTCCACAGAGGGATTGGAGCGCGTAATTTTTTTTTCAATTTTTTTTTTTAAAATATTAGTGGGTCACGTGATCTAGGTTGCCCAAGCCTAGGTCCGCCACTGACAACATATGTAATATGTCATAAGTTTTAGAGCATCTAGTATTTTCGTATATTTAGAACGTATGGTCCTAACCCTCTTGTTTACACAATATTTACTTTTTAGAACATATTAACCATTATTTAGAACATAAAAACCATTATTTAGACCATAAAGTTTAAGTTTTAGAACATGACTAAAAAATGATTAAAATATTATCTTCTCTATTTAATTTGTCTTTGATTTGTTGATTGTCTAACCCAAAATTTTATGTTCTTAATAAAATGCATGCTCCTAACCCCCAAAAATTCTACATGATCGGTGTGTCATTATCGGACACTTCTTAACTGTTCTGCAAATTTTGTTTTGTAGTTTTGGATGTGGCGCCTCAAATGCGAGATTTCAGGTAGTAGATGTTCGCTCCAATACCAATCTTAAAGGAAATCTGGGCAGAAAATGGCAACATACAAGTTATCAAGTTTGATTTTTAGAACATTTGTTATCAAGGTTTAGAACGTACACAACAATTTTTGGAACAAGAAGTTTAAGTTTTTAGAACATAGACTGTTGACCCTAAAGTTTTGATGATGACAAAGCAAACTCCTGACATTTGGTTAAGTTATGTTGCATAATAGGTTCCGAGATCCTTAGAGGGATAATGCTAAGTTAAGGAGATCCTGAGTTGGATAAACTAAGCAACGTGGAATATAAGCAAGTAATTGATCCATGTCAGACACTACATTGAAGAAATAATCATTAAGCGAGTTTACAAAGGCAAGATCTTTAGGCGAGTTCCTAAGGCGAGATCCTCATATACTATGTGGATCCTCGACGTTCAGAAGAAAGAACAAATTGGGAAGTCTTCGAGTGAAGCTTCTAAAGGTGCAACATGAAAACTACAACATATGAGTTTATGTTTTAGGATTTATGTAAGTATTTAATAAAGTTTAAACATAATTTGGAATGAAAGGGACATAAGTATTTTGGTACGTTTTAAATAAAATATATTAACTGTAATTATAAAAGAGTTTTAAGTTAGAAAATCTTTTTAATAAATAAAATGAATTTAATTAATAAATGTAAACATAGGATTCTGATTTTATTCTCCTTGTTTCTCAATCAAAAGATTTTCCATGTTCCTTGAAACTCTCCCACGTATTTCCGTTTAAACGTGCATTTAGTGTTTTGAATTGGTCTCCCCTGTTTCTCTCCAACTATGCCCATGTTACTGAGCAGTAACTGTTAGTGGGTAGTTGAGGAGAACATGAGTACCCAACCCTAGGTAAAACTCTCATATAAAAGGAAAAGAGTTTTTGCTTTTCAAAACACACAACTGATCTTTGCAAAATATATCTTAAAGAGCTTAGACGTTTTAAAAGAGAATCAGTTTTTCAAAAGAGTGTCCCTTGAGTTCCTTATTACTTTAAGCTTTATTACGTACTAGAGTTTTATATCAAATTGTATTTTGGGTTTAAGGGTTGAGTGATCCTTAATTGACTTAGAGTTAAGTCAAAGAGAAAAAGAGCGACTTAGAGTTAAGTAAAAGAGAAAAAGAGCGACTTAGAGTTAAGTCAGAGAGAGAAAGAGGAGCACAGTAATCAAAGGGGATTGCTGTGGGGAACTCGTGTTCGAGAGGAACTCGAGTTAAAGAGCGTATTTGTAATAGAGTTATTGCATTAATACAAAAGAGTAGTGAGGTTCTTCTTGATTAGGATCAAGAAGGTTCCTCCGTTTTATATCTTTCTCCGCTTATTGTTCTCAGTCTCTTTATTGTTTAAATTCCGCAAGAAACTTACCCAAGTTCCCAAGAAACAATTCACCCCCCCCTCTTGTCAAGTGTTCCTACTGAACTATCACTTGGTATCAGAGCAGGATCTCACAAAAATACAAGAAACCCTGTTGAGAAAAAGTTCCTGGAAAGTGTAAACGGTTACGAGAAACTCGAGGAAGGTTATTCCACTCAAAGACCTCATAAGTTCAACGGGAAATTCTATACCTACTGGAAGAACAGGATGGAGATCTATATCAAGGCTGAGAACTATCAAGTCTGGCGAGTCATAGAAGTCGGTGATTTCGTGGTAACAATGACCAATGCTCAAAATGAGGTAGTTCCTAAACCCATGTCTGAATTTACTAAGGAAGATTTTGAGAAATTTGAAATCAACGCAATGGCTGTGAAAATCTTGCATTACGGCCTTGGACCTCACGAACATAACAGAGTTATGGGGTGCAAGAGCGCAAAGCAAATCTGGGATCTCCTTCAAATAACTCATGAAGGAACTAATGAGGTCAAACGTTCAAAAATTGATTTATTAATGTCTAAGTATGAACGTTTTGAAATGCAACCAAGAGAAACAATACAGGAAACGTTTACTCGTTTCACTAATATTACTAATGAACTAGTTTCTCTTGGAAGAAATGTTCCCTCTGATGAACAGGTTAGGAAGATCCTAAGGAGAATGCCACAGGATGATAGATGGAGAACCAAGGTCACGACATTGTTCGAAACAAAGGATTTCACCAAATTCAACATTGAACAATTAGCGGGATCCTTGATGACGCACGAATTACATCTAGGAGCAGCTGTTCCTGAGAACCCCAAGAACCGAGGCCTTGCTCTTAAGGCTGAGGAACAGGAGGACTCAGAACCTGATGAAGAAGAAGATGCCATGTTGGTCAGAAGGATGAAAAGATTTTACAGGAACTCTAAACCTGGAAATCTAAGAGGAAGGAACTCAATGAGAAAACCAAGCGGTTCTAAGCCTGACCAAGGATGTTTCACGTGCGGAGATTCTGACCATCTAATCAAAGACTGCCCTCAGTGGGAAAATGAAAAAGGGAAAGGCAAGGGAAAGGATCTGTCCAAGGAAAGATTCAACAAATCAACCTTTGCCAAACCCAACTTCAAGAAGGCTATGACCGCAGCTTGGGGAGATGCTACTGACTCGGAAGAAGATGAGGATCAACCAGATGAAGAAACAACAAACCTTTGTCTTATGGCAAAGATTGATGGAACAACCCAAGATCCATCAAGAGAAGTAAGTTCCTCAACTCTTCAATCTCTGTCTAAAAATAAGTTAGTGGAATTATTGATAGAAACTCTAGATAACTTTAAAAAGCTTAGTGTAATAAAGGCTCAAAGTGACAAAGCCTTGGAACTCACCAAGGGACACATGACCTACCTTAATAATGTTAGATCTGATGTACAGGGTAGGTTCTTTGACTTGCTTGATAGAAACACTGCTCTTCAAAACTCATTTGAGAGAGTCAAAAATGAAAACATTCTTCTCAAAGTAGAACTCAGTCAATATAAACTGTTTAATTTAAGCCTAGATCCTAGCAAGTCCATTGAGATTAGTATGGGGATCTTTAACGTTGATTTGGAAAATTTAAACAGTGAGTTGGTCACAGTAAAGGAACAAAAGGAGAAATTAATCAAGGAACTAGCCTTAGCTAATGCACGGAAACAAGCTCCTAGAATCACTCCTAAGTGGATTGAGAAGGCTCAATCTAAAAGAACTGAAGGCCTAGGTTTTTACTATAAAAGGAACAATGGTAAAAAGAAAAATTATGTGGAACTGCCTAGTGTCAAAGTTTGTTCCTTTTGTGGTACTGATGATCATGTTGTGACTGAGTGTTCCAAAAAGAAGGAACTGTTTAATAAAAACCAGAACATTGTCAAGAAGATATGGATTAAGAAAGCTGATCCTTTAGTAGAAAAGGAACTCGAGGAAACCCGAGTTCCTGTATCTAACAATTGATAATATTGCAAGTCCTAGTGAGGGGGAACAACTCGTGGTATCTTGATAGCGGGTGTTCCAAGCACATGCCAGGAGATAAAACCAAATTTCTCTCACTAGAGGCCTACAACGGAGTAACTGTGACCTTTGGAGACAACAAGAAAGGTGAAATCATCGCCATTGGAAAAGTAGGAAGGTCAAGTTCCCATTAAATTGACAATGTGTTCCTGGTAGAAGGTTTTGATGCACAGTCTGCTTAGTATTTCACAATTCTGTGACAAAGGAAACTCGGTAAGCTTTACTTCAGAAAATTGTCGACTTATTAACAATAACAGTAAGGAAGTTATTTTGGAAGGAACTCGCAAAGGGAACACATATACTGTGGATCTCAACAAAGTTCCAAGGAACAACTTAACTTGTCTTAGTGTTATTGAGGAGGATCCACTTCTATGGCACAAGAGATTCGAACATGCTAGCTTTTCATTGCTTGACAAACTGAGATCAAAGGAACTAGTGAGAGGTCTGCCTTCCATCAAGTTCCTTAAAGACAAAGTTTGTGAAGCATGTGCCAAAGGAAAGCATGTCAGGAGCTCTTTCAAGCCTAAGAAAATGGTCAGCACAACCAAACCATTGGAACTCATCCAGATGGATTTGTGTGGATCTATGAGAATTCAAAGTAGAAGTGGAAAACGTTATGTCTTGGTTATTGTTGACGATTATTCTCGTTTTACTTGGGTTATTTTCCTAGCAAGTAAGGATGAAATGTTTAATGAATTTGTTGCTTTTGCTAAGAGAATACAAAGATCCACAGGACGTCGGCTAATACATATAAGGTCAGATCATGGAACTGAATTTGAGAATCACAAGTTTGATGAATACTCCAAGGAACAAGGTATGGATCACAACTTTTCTGCACCTAGGACTCCACAACAAAATGGAGTCATTGAAAGAAAAAATAGAACCTTGGAAGACATGGCTAGAACCATGTTAATTGCCAGTTCCTTACCAAGGAACTTCTGGGCTGAAGCAGTAAACACAACTTGTTATATTATTAATAGATTAATGATCAGGGCCATTTTAAACAAGACTCCCTATGAGCTATTAAAAGGAATCAAACCCAATATCTCTTACTTTAGATCCTTTGGGTGTAAATTTTTTGTTCACAACAATGGCGAAAGGAACTTAGGGAAATTCGATGAAAGAAGTGATGAGGCCGTTGTTAGGTTATGATACATATGAATAAACATAAATCATGCGGAAAAACCATAAAGCCAGGAAACATATTATTCACACATAATCATTTAGCATAATTCAGATGCATACACTTTGTAGCGTGCCCTCCCTAGCTGCGCCCGAACCGAACGGGGTCCAAGTTTCGTCCCTCCGTAGATAGTCCACAACACGTCCGGATCCGCCTTAAGCTTGACCAACTAGAATCGTCCTTAAGGTTACTAGGGTTTTCGGCTATTTGGTTTTGCAAGTGTTTGGCTGATTTTTGCTTGAAAATCTTACCTTTTAATACTTCAATATCGTCTATTAAATATGTGACCCTAGGCCTATATTTATAGAGTTTAAGGAAAGGAATTATAATCCTACTAGGATATGGATTTATTAATTAGAATCCTATTAGAACTCTAAATAATAAATTTAATCTTTTAGGATTAGGATTAGGATTTAATCAATGCACGAATTCCAATAGGATTAGGATTCGTTACAAACACGAGTGTTGCACGACCACGAGGAACGCACGCACTGTTAGGTTATGATACATATGACAATTCATAAATCATGCGGAAACAACCATTAAGCCAGGAATACATATTATTTACACATAATCATTTAGCATAGTTTAGATGCATACTCTTTGTTGCGTGCCTTCCCTAGCTGCGCCCGAACCGAACAAGAACAAGTCTTTAGGACTCCAAGTGTCGTCCCTCCGTAGATAGTCCACAGCACGTCCGGATCCGCCTTAAGATTGACCAACTAGAATCGCCCCTAAGGTACTATAAATTTTCGGCACTTTTGAGCAAGATGTGTGACTGAATTTTTCTCTCAAAAACTCACTTTGAATACTTGAATAACTCGTTATAAATTGTGAACCCAGGCCACATATTTATAGGGGTATGGAAAGAGAATTGGAATCCTATTAGGATACGAATTAATTAAATTAGAATTATAATAAAACTCTTATTTAATTAATTTATCAAATAGAATTAGGAATTTAATCATTAAACGAATTCTACACGTTTTAGGTTTCGTATGCGAACACAAACACTTACGTGAGCATGACCCGCAAGCGTGCAGGCCATGCCCGCGCACAGCCCACACGGCCGCACGGCCCACGCGAGCTACAAGCCCACGCGAGCTGCAGCAATGCTCGCAGCCCACTGCTCGCAGCTGCGCGCGCTGTGCGCGCTGCCACGGCCTGCTGGGCCTGGCCTTGCGCTGGGCCTGGCGTGGCCTTGGCTGTTCGTGTGGCGCGCTTGGCTTGCTGGGCGATGGCCTGGCTTCGTGCTGGGCCCTCGTCCGGCAGGCCTCGTCCGATGCTTATTCGTACGATACGCTTCCGATTAAATTCCCGATTCCGGAATATATTTCCGATACGAACAATATTTAATATTTTCGATTCCGGAATTAATTTCCGTTTCGAAAAAATATTTAATATTTCCGTTTCCGAAATTATTTTCCGATTCCGATAATATTTCCGATTCTGACAATATTTCCGTTTCCGGCAATATTTCCGATTCCGGCAATATTTCCATTTCCGATAATATTTCCCGATACGTACCATGTTTCCGTTTCCGGCAACATCTACGACTTGGATAATATTTATATTTCCGATACGATCCATATTTCCGTTTCCGGCAATATCATCGTTTCCGGAGTATTCATTTCTTGCCTGTGACGATCTCAGCTCCCACTGAAACCAAGATCCGTCGATTCCGAATATCCATAGATGGAGTATTTAATGCCATTAAATACTTGATCCGTTTACGTACTATTTGTGTGACCCTACGGGTTCAGTCAAGAGTAAGTTGTGGATTAATATCATTAATTCCACTTGAACTGAAGCGGCCTCTAGCTAGGCATTCAGCTCACTTGATCTCACTGAATTATTAACTTGTTAATTAATACTGAACCGCATTTATTAGAATTAACATTGAATGCATACTTGGACCAAGGGCATTATTTCCTTCAGTCTCCCACTTGTCCTTAGGGACAAGTGTGCATTTCCTAATTCCTTTGTCGCTCGATGCTTGCTCTTGAACATAAGGTAAGAGTTGTCATCCTTATTATGTCCAGAGGTGTTCCTCGGTTTCAGAGTTCAACTGATCAAATAAACAGATAATCATAGCCTATGATTCATCCGAGCACGGCCATGCATTTCACAGTTTCTAGCTCTCCGAGTGGCCTTGTACAACTTTTAAGCATCTCATCCCGATTTATGGGAGGACAATCCCAATCTTGCGATCTTGAGATTAGACTTCGTTTGATAGGTGATTACCTGAGCGTTGCCTTTATAGCCTCCTTTTACGGTGCGACGGTTGGTCAACGTCAAAGTAACCAGTTCTCAAACAAGTAATCTCAAATCGCTCAGGTATTGAGGATTTAGTGTCTAATAATTTTAATGAAATTTACTTATGACAGATTTTCATCTCTTACAGTAAAGTTTCACAGGTCTTGTCCGATACTAGTCTTCCCAAAGTAAGTATCTATGCAAATGATTATGACATTGCCATGTCCACATAGTTCAAGAAACAGAACTACTAGTCATCTTGCATTCTAGTCGTCTAACGTTTTCTATGCGTCCAATTTTATAGAAAACTCCGACTAGGGACCATTTTCAACCTTTGACATTCAAGTTCACTTTATAGACATTTCTTAGTCACAGGACTGGTCCTGACAGTCTATCTTGAATATTTCGTCAAATTTGAAGGGACTCATCATTTAATACTAAACCAAGATTAAATGGAATATGAAAATACATTTCATATATGATAAATGTTCAACCCCAATGTTTTACAACCATGGGCCTCTAACCCATCTTTAAAACATTTCATGGAATTCAAAGCTATGCTTGATTTCCAGTGCTACAATGTGAGTGTTGCTTCTCACTTGTTGCATAGGTTTAGTTATCATGCTTTGCCAATCTTAATATCCTTTTCATCGAATGATATTCGAGATAGGATGATAAGATCTTTTGAGTTTGTTTATTATGTGATCTAGTCTTTCTTACTTCGATAGTGGTTCTACGCATTTTGCAATGAAGAGCCATCAAGTTAGCAGACATGTGATCCACCCAAGTTCAATGAAGAACTCATTAATATAAACAACTCTGTTTTATTGCTTCTTAGGCAATAAGTACTTTTACTTCAACTGTTTAGGTTGCTAGTGATGCTTTGTTTGGATTTACTTATCCAAGCAGTTCACAGACATGTGGAAGACTTTCCAGCTGTATCTTAGAACATAGAAATTAATATTTTAATTTCCCACGCAACAACTCATGGTCTCCAACCCATGTTGCCATTTTCAAAACACGATGCTCTATAGCTCGTCCTTATCAATGGTTAACTCCAAAGGGTTTTGCTTGATCCTTTGCCAGTGTTTATGCGTGTAGCATCAATATTTAGCATATCTTTATTTCCTTGAATCAAGAACTATTCCTATGTACCTTTTCAAGTACCATAAGTATTCTTGATCTCAATCTAGTTGATCTTTACTTAGATCAATAGAGATTGGTATATGTTCGTCATGGCTAAAGTCATACGATACGTTTTTGGCGATCCTCATATTATATCATACATGATAAATTATTTTGCAGAATAATTCCCAATTGAATTCTATTCATGTAACTTTAGCTCATTCAGTTACAGTAGATACTGAATCCAACTCAATTCTTTGACATATAATATAGGTGAAGAATCTCATTAGATTCTTTGATGTTTAACTTAGTAAATGCTTATACATAGTTCAAACATTCATTACTTAGATTTATTCACATGGGTCGAATATCTCCAATGGAGTATTTCGTGTTTGATTTAGTAAATGCCATTACTTAATCCAAAACAATAATATAAGATCTTTGTAAATAGATCTTAATACCCAGTATGTACTAAGTTCCGCCATGGTCCATCATTGATGAATAATCTCAAATCTAAGTCATTAGCATTTGAATGTTATTTCTCAATAGAGAGATATGTGTGTGATACACATAGGACCAATTAAGTTTTACGTACTCCCAATAAACTTCTTATATATCTATAAGAATTATGTATATTTTCTGAAACTAAAATGCTTATTAGCTTCACTAAAACACAGTTCCAATTCCCAATTGCTTGCTTAAATCTGTACTTAGATTTCATAAGTTAGCATTCCTTTTCAAGCATTTATTTGGATCCACAAATCCTATGACATGCCATGTACATAGTTTCTTCCAACATTTGACTGAGGAAGATGTTTTGTCATCCAATTGCCATATGTACCAATATGCAATCATTGCTTGAATTATAGACTTAAGCATTACGATTTTGCATGAGGTTTCAACACAATCCATATCGTGAATTTGCTTGTAACCTTTAGCAACTAATCTAGCTTTGTGTGTGAACACAATTTCATGTTTGATGGTTTTTATCCTTAAAACAAACTTGCAACCAATAGGTGTGAAACTATTCTTGCAAATCAACAAAATTTCAATTTTGTCATTAAAACATTGAGTATGTTTTATGGCCTCTAACCATTTAAAACATTTGAGTCTATATATGGCCTCTAACCATTTTAGGGAATCTGGGTTTCGTCATAGCTTTCTTACAGGTCACAAACTCTTTAATCTACATGATAATAGTTTGACTGCAAGTTGTAGGTTTCTTCACTATCTAATAGAAGAATTGCATAGTTTCAGTGACCTGAACTCCATGTTTCTTCACTATCTAATAGAAGAATCTCATAGTTTCAGTGACTTGAAATCTATGCCTACAAGGGTATAGAACATCAAACAACAGAATATCAATAGCCACTTAAAAGTCCTTTGAATATTCTGTTCTCCTTGAAGCACTTGTAAAGTCTTCTAAGAGATGTCTATTCTTTAAAAGCCACTTCTAAAGTCCTTAAAGAATAAGTTCGGATTTTCTGAAGCACTTCGAAAAGCCTCCGGAATGTCCATTTATGTTTGTTGTTCGCCTCGAAAACTTTCGAGGTCTATTTTCTCCCACTTGTCATTTTGGAAACGAATCTCCAAAAGGACATTATTTCGAGCAAACAAACATTATGTTCTCAAAAATTCGTGGTAGAAACAATACCCTTGTGTCTCATTTGAATAAATCACAATGAAACATATATCTATACTTGGGCCTTAGTTTGTCGAATGACAAACACTAAGCTCCCACTGAGTTTTGCAACTCTCTAGATATATTTTATGAAAAGTTATTCTGAAATTTCTTTTCAATAGCTTTGACGAATTTGGTTTAGTTTGGTGGTAGTTGAGCATTTTGTTTTAGAAATTATAGGAAAAGTCTTTATGATTCATCATTGATCAAATCAAGTACCAATTGACTTCGATCATTCCAACGTAGATATGCCATATCTTATGGAGCTAGATTGTGAAATTACAACACACAATCATTGATGATCATATTTGGTCTCAAGTAATCATCAACATGATCTAACCTAGATCTTTATGATTTCTTGCCAAGTGGATTTAATACTTCTGAATCTTTGAACTAGCCAAACAGATTCAACTTATATCACATTTGAGTAAATAAACCTATATTCACTCAAATCCATGTGAAATAATAAAGTCATAAAATCTTTCTTTAGCTTTGAACTCTATTGTCTAGGCGTTCTAACAATAGTTCATATCTTTTGTTACTTTCAATAAGTAAGACTAGTTGTCTTAAAATGATCTAGAAATCAATCAACTTTCAAAAGTCCATTAAAATAGAGCTTGTGAATGTTAACTTGTTGACATGGTCTAAGCAACAATGCCAAAGATTAGTGGAACTCAAATCAAGGGCTTGATTTGAACCTAGTAAAGTTCTTTAAAGAGTTGTTTGTTTTAATCAAGCATATTGACTCAACCTGTAATTGACCATTTGATTCAAATAAACAAACAAACATTGTTTTTGTTTTTCTTGAATGTGAGTCTTTCTGTGTTTGAAGCAGAAATTTAGGTATGCTAATTATGGAACAAAATAGCCATTAAGTTCCAGCCTTTGAAAGGACTTAAAACAAAGTAGATGACCCTACAACTAATGTAGCATTGCCATGCTTCATTTCCCAATGGTAGGTCATTAGTGTATCCTAGCTTCCATTGTTTGAGTTATTACCGAAGTAAGAACCTCAAGCGGTATATGATACCAAGGAAGTTTGATTGCTAGGTCACTTCTCTTTAAACATAAACTTATAGGTAGAAACGGAATCGTAAATTCCTTTCATTTGTTCCTCGTTTTCCTATTTCTTGTACCCTTTCTTATAGTCTTAAGAATTGATTTCTTTAGTGTTGACTTTTATACTTTGTTAGACATGTCCAATGTCACCAACAAGGTTTTTACCATTTTAATTTATGTTGAATATTCTGTTTCAACTAGATGATCTTACAAGAAGCTTCTAAAGTTCTCTAAGCATCGATCTATTCGAATGTCTAGGGACTAGACTCATTCGAGAATTAAATGGACAAAGATATTAGGTTGTTAACCATTGGTAAAGCTGAGCGTATTAGACTCAATTCTTTATGATCTCAAAACTACAGTGTATTTTGAATTCACAAGCACCAATTGGTTTGCCATTCGATTTTGATGTTCGAAAACAACCATAAAAGTCGCTATAAGAAACGTACATTTTAAATTGCTCACTTTCTCTCATTTCCGTGAATCGTTCTTGGATTCACTACCAATCGAGGAAATTTACTGTTACCTTTCTAAAAGGATTTACTGCAGTGCAAGATATTTAATTATAAACAATAATTAAGACATACATTGAAGCATGCAAAGTCTAAACATTTATCATGAATAATAACTTGAAAATTAAAGCAATCATGCAATTTTAACAAGTTATTAGCATTTTATTCGAATTTATTGTTCCGGCAGGTGTGAATAAAATGATTCCAAGATCCTAAAATCATTGAAGAACTAAGCACAGTTTGTCGACTTAATCCTAAAACATCTTAGGTAAGCAAAAACCTTTTGCTAATAGTCTAGAAACTATTCTTGGTTGATAGGTACGTCTAAGAACTTATTAGGTAAACCTATCGATTTTGCCACGACATAAAAGGACTCCTTACTTATATCGTTGAGTTTCACCAAAACTAACATGTACTCACAATTATTTGTGTACCTTGCCCCTTTAGGACCAATAAGTAACACCTCGCTGAGCGAAAACTATTACTAGATTGATGTAAAGGATATCCAAGCAAGTGTATATTTTGGCATGGCACCTTTTAACTCAATTTTTAAGTTTGGAACTTAAGGCTCTTACTATGTTGGTTAGATTTTAAGTGAACTAAAATCCTTAATCATGCAACATAATCAAGCCACAATCTTATGCATAATTAAGACATATTTAAAGCAATAAATAACTTAAAGCATGCATAAGATAAATGTGATCTAGTATGGCCCGACTTCATCTTGAAGCTTTGACTTCAAAGTCCGTCTTGAAAATCTCCGTGGGAGGCACCATTTTCTTCAAATAGGATAAGCTATAATTAAAACTAATTACAACTATTTGATGGTACGCAGACCATATTTGAATTGAAAAACAACTTTGGTACTTTAGACCAATTACATTCAAATTAATGGTACGCAGACCATATTTTCTATCCTATTTGGGCCATACTAGTCACTTCATAACCTGCAAAATAGTACATATACAATATATACCATTCACCCATTCATTATCATGAATGGCCCACATAGCTGGTTAGTAAAACACATTATGCATCACGTAAACATTTGCAGCAATTAATCAAGGGCACCAATAATCTACCAATTATTCAGTCCTTATTAATTCTAATCAAGTTGTTTTAACCTTAAGGATTCGTAGACCTAATCAAGAGTTTATGACTAAAAAACGCTCCCACTTATACCAATAAATTCATATGCTTTACTAATTTTAAACATAAAAATGTATTTCTAGTCCAACCGGAAACATACAAATTTAATTAAAATTTAAAGCTCATATAAATTTATAATTGAATCCAAAAATTTTAATTTGATTTCAGTCGTATTTAAATTAATTCATGATTTTAATTTTAGTAAAATAATTAGAATAAATAAAATTTATTATAATTACAATATTCAAAATTAAAATCCAAGAAAATAATTTAAATTATTAATTTTAAAATTAATTAAAATTACGTAAACTGAAAATTTCAAATTAAACATTCAAAACGATCTAATCGTAATGCAAACACCCTACGCATCGCACGCCCATGGGCCACACGCACACAGCCATCGCTGGCCATGTGCGCGCAGCCCATGCGCTCGTCGCATAGCTGCTGCATCTACCCATCGCAAGCCATCGCACAAGTTGGTGCTCGCTGCGCGCGCGCCAGCGCTCGATGCACGCGAGCCATCGCTCGCTGTGCGCGCTCGCCAGCGCTTGCTGCGCGCGCTCCAGCACTCGATGCACGCGAGCCATCGCTCGCTGCGCGCGAGCAATTGCTCGCTGCGCGCGATCGACGCTGGGCGCAGCGCTCGTGGCACGCGAGCTTGCGCTCGCTGCGCGCGAGGCTGCGCGCGCTTGCGCGAGGCAGTGCGCGTTGTGGCGCAGCTCGCTTGCTGCCCACACGCGACTGCCGTGCCTTGCCTTCGCCCATGCCCATTCGTCCATAGCTCATGGCCCACGACACAAGGCAGGGCTGCTGCCTTGTGCTCGTGCACCATGCCCTTGCTCATTGCATTCGTGCCGCACGGGCGACGAGCTCCCCTGCTCGTCGTCGCATGCCCGCACTATACAACACCCCTTAAGGGTAACACGAAGCGTCCATTGCTTTGTGCGTGCAAGTTATATGAACGAATCGCATAAAATTTAAAATTTATATTTAAAATTAATGACAAATTAATAAATTAATATTAATTTCATAATTTTAGGGCGAAAAAATCGAAAATTTATTATTCAATTGCTTTCCGATTATCATGGATTCAAGCCTAGGTCATAAAAATTTAAAATTTATCATAAATTTACAATTTTTATGGTGGTTTTTAATCATAGGTTTCTAATTAAATTATAATTAATTATGAAAATCAAATTAATTCTAAATTATTCTAATTTTCAACTAATTAATCATAATTACAAATTAGATTGCATAATTAACAAGGCTAGGCATTCAAACTTGTTAAACATATACAGTAGGTCAATCAAAAATTCAAGATTTATCAACAAGAATCGCAAATATTTAATTTAACATCTTAAATTTAGGAAATTTTGCATTCGAAAAACTAAAACCTTCGAAAAGTCATAGTTAGGCTTCGAATTTGAGAATTCTGGGTTCGGCAGAAAAATACTTTTTTTTGTCAAAATTTTAGAATGCCTTTTACATGCGGAATTGACACAAAAATCACTCGATTTGGATGAGTAACGAAGAAACTGCCGAAAAACTGCGTACGTATAATTAAATAAACGCAATTTGCAATTAATTAACAATTACGAAAATTAATCACCCCTTTTAATTCTTGCAAATTTGTAATATTTAACCATGTTCATGCAATTTAGATTATGAAAATAATAAGAGGCTCGTGATACCACTGTTAGGTTATGATACATATGACAATTCATAAATCATGCGGAAACAACCATTAAGGCAGGAATACATATTATTTACACATAATCATTTAGCATAGTTTAGATGCATACTCTTTGTTGCGTGCCTTCCCTAGCTGCGCCCGAACCGAACAAGAACAAGTCTTTAGGACTCCAAGTGTCGTCCCTCCGTAGATAGTCCACAGCACGTCCGGATCCGTCTTAAGATTGACCAACTAGAATCGCCCCTAAGGTACTATAAATTTTCGGCACTTTTGAGCAAGATGTGTGACTGAATTTTTCTCTCAAAAACTCACTTTGAATACTTGAATAACTCGTTATAAATTGTGAACCCAGGCCACATATTTATAGGGGTATGGAAAGAGAATTGGAATCCTATTAGGATACGAATTAATTAAATTAGAATTATAATAAAACTCTTATTTAATTAATTTATCAAATAGAATTAGGAATTTAATCATTAAACGAATTCTGCACGTTTTAGGTTTCGTATGCGAACACAAACACTTACGTGAGCATGACCCGCAAGCGTGCAGGCCATGCCCGCGCACAGCCCACACGACCGCACGGCCCACGCGAGCTACAAGCCCACGCGAGCTGCAGCAATGCTCGCAGCCCACTGCGCGCTGTGCGCGCTGCCACGGCCTGCTGGGCCTGGCGTGGCCTTGGCTGTTCGTGTGGCGCGCTTGGCTTGCTGGGCGATGGCCTGGCTTCGTGCTGGGCCCTCGTCCGGCAGGCCTCGTCCGATGCTTATTCGTACGTTACGCTTCCGATTAAATTCCCGATTCCGGAATATATTTCCGATACGAACAATATTTAATATTTTCGATTCCGGAATTAATTTCCGTTTCGAACAAATATTTAATATTTCCGTTTCCGGAATTATTTTCCGATTCCGATAATATTTCCGATTCTGACAATATTTCCGTTTCCGGCAATATTTCCGATTCCGGCAATATTTCCATTTCCGATAATATTTCCCGATACGTACCATGTTTCCGTTTCCGGCAACATCTACGACTTGGATAATATTTATATTTCCGATACGATCCATATTTCCGTTTCCAGCAATATCATCATTTCCGGAGTATTCATTTCTTGCCTGTGACGATCTCAGCTCCCACTGAAACCAAGATCCGTCGATTCCGAATATCCATAGATGGAGTATTTAATGCCATTAAATACTTGATCCGTTTACGTACTATTTGTGTGACCCTACGGGTTCAGTCAAGAGTAAGCTGTGGATTAATATCATTAATTCCACTTGAACTGAAGCGGCCTCTAGCTAGGCATTCATCTCACTTGATCTCACTGAATTATTAACTTGTTAATTAATACTGAAACGCATTTATTAGACTTAACATTGAATGCATACTTGGACCAAGGGCATTATTTCCTTCACGCACCCGCGCAGGCCTTGCGGCCCACACGAGCAGGCGCTGCCTCGCAGCCCACGAGCATAAGCCCGCGCGCGCCTATGGCCTTGCTGGGCCTGGCCTTGCCCTGGGCCTGGCGAGGCTGTGGCAGCTCCGTGTTTGGGCGCTTGGCTTGCTGGGCGCGGGCCTGGCTTCGTGTTGGGCCTTCGTCTAGCAAGCCTCGTCCGATGCTAATTCGTACGATGCGCTTCCGATTAAATTCCCGGTTCCGGAATTCATTTCCGTTACGAATAATATTTAATATTTCCGATTCCGGAATTAATTTCCGTTTCGAACAAATATTTAATATTTCCGTTTCTGGAATTTTTTTCCGATTCCGATAATATTTCCGATTCTGACAATATTTCCGTTTCCGGCAATATTTCCGATTCCGACAATATTTCCATTTCCGATAATATTTTCCGATACGTACCATGTTTCCGTTTCCGGCAACATCTACGACTTGGATAATATTTATATTTCCGATACGATCCATATTTCTGTTTCCGGCAATATCATCGTTTCCGGAGTATTCATTTCTTACTTGTGACGATCTCAGCTCCCACTGAAACCAAGATCCGTCGATTCCGAATATCCATAGATGGAGTATTTAATTCCATTAAATACTTGATCCGTTTACGTACTATTTGTGTGACCCTACGGGTTCAGTCAAGAGTAAGCTGTGGATTATTATAATTAATTCCACTTGAACTGAAGCGGCCTCTAGCTAGGCATTCAGCTCACTTGATCTCACTGAATTATTAACTTGTTAATTAATACTGAACCGCATTTATTAGACTTAATATTATATGCATACTTGGACCAAGGGAATTATTTCCTTCAGTCTCCCACTTGTCCTTAGGGAAAAGTGTGCATTTCCTAATTCCTTTGTCGCTCGATGCTTGCTCTTGAACATAAGGTAAGAGTTGTCATCCTTATTATGTCCAGAGGTGTTTCTCGGTTTCAGAGTTCAACTGATCAAATAAACAGATAGTCATAGCCTATGATTCATCCGAGCACGACCATGCATTTTACAGTTTCTAGCTCTCCGAGTGGCCTTGTACAACTTTTAAGCATCTCATCCCGATTTATGGGAGGACAATCCCAATCTTGCGATCTTGAGACTAGACTTCGTTTGATAGGTGATTACCTGAGCGTTGCCTTTATAGCCTCCTTTTACGGTGCGACGGTTGGTCAACGTCAAAGTAACCAGTTCTCAAACAAGTAATCTCAAATCACTCAGGTATTGAGGATTTAGTGTCTAATAATTTTAATGAAATTTACTTATGACAGATTTTCATCTCTTACAGTAAAGTTTCATAGGTCTGTCCGATACTAGTCTTCCCAAAGTAAGTATCTATGCAAATGATTATGACATTGCCATGCCCACATAGTTCAAGAAACAGAACTACTAGTCATCTTGTATTCTAGTCGTCTAACGTTTTCTATGCGTCCATCTTTATAGAAAACTCCGACCAAGGACCATTTTCAACTTTTGACATTCAAGTTCACTTGATAGACATTTCTTAGTCACAGGACTGGTCCTGACAGTCTATCTTGAATATATTGTCAAATTGAAGGGACTCATCATTTAATACTAAACCAAGATTAAATGGAATATGAAAATACATTTCATATATGATAAATGTTCAACCTCAATGTTTTACAACCATGGGCCTCAACCATTGTCAAATTCAAAGCTATGCTTGATTTCCAGTGCTATAATGTGAGTGTTGCTTCTCACTTGTTGCATAGGTTTAGTTATCATGATTTGCCAATCTTAATATCCTTTTCATCGAATGTTATTCGAGATAGATGATAAGATCTTTTGAGTATGTTTATTTTGTGATCTAGTCTTTCTTGCTACAATAGTGGTTCTACGCATTCTGTAATGAAGAACCATTAAGTCAACAGACATGTGATCTTCCCAAGTTCAATGAAGAACTCATTAATATAAACAACTCTGTTTTATTGCTTCTTAGGCAATAAGTACTTTTACTTCAACTGTTTAGGTTGCCAGTGATGCTTTGTTTGGATTTACTTATCCAAGCAGTTCACAGATATGTGGAAAACTTTCCAGCTGTATCTTTGAACATAGAAATTAATACTTAATTTCCCACGCAACAACTCATGGTCTCCAATCCATGTTACCATTTCAAAACACGATCCTCTTTAGCTCGTCCTTGTAAATGGTTAACTTCAAGGGATCTTGCTTGATCCTTTGCCTAGTGTTTATGCGTGTAGCATCAATATTTAGCATATCTTTATTTCCTTGAATCAAGAACTATTCTTATGTACCTTTTCCAGTACCATAAGTTCTCCTTGATCTCAATCTAGTTGATTGATATGCATGTTTTATATAGTATTTTTACCCCCGTCCCTTAGTGCTTTTATGTGTCAAACGTGCTCTTAGGAGCCGTTTCTAGTACTAATGTGTGTTATTGAGTGTGCCTTGAGTTTCAGGTTTGATTATGAAAAATTGATCGTTTTAGACTCGTTTCATTGTTGATCTAGGCCACTATATGAGTCCGAGAAGTTCGGGACCTCCATCGTCGACTTTCGGGAGCCTTGGATGCTTATGGTTGAGCCCCGGGAGTTAGACTCACTGATATGGGCGAGCTACATTGAAGATTGCAAATCGCCCTGGAAGCTGTGGGCGAAATGCAACCATCGGGCGGATTTATAAGTAATATGGAATCATCAACGCGCGCCCGATCGGGCGCATCTCGCCCGATCCGGATCAGGCGGTCAATCTAGAGGCTGTATGGAGAGTTCAAAAACCGCCCGATCGGGCGGATTTTGGCCCGATCGGGCCGACTATCGAGTGGATCGCCCGATCGGGCGAAGCGACGCCCGATCGGGCGACGCCAACCCCCAGCACTTATGCGCGAGTTTTCTTTCCGTTTTTTGGGCTTTATTTTGGGCAAACTATATAAGCAAGCCTTAATTGTTTTTAGAGAACACCTTATTTTCTAGTATTGAACCTTAGTATTATTTTCCTTAGCCTAGTTTTCTCTCTAGTTTATGCAAAAACACTTAGTTTAATTCTCAATAAAAATTCAAGCTTTCAATTCCCTTGTTCTTCAAATAGGTATTAATTCTTATTTCAATTCATTGTCTTGCTTCAATAATGCTTTCAATTATGATTATTGCTTTGTTAATTGTCAACATGCTTGAGTAGTCTAATTTCTAGGGTTGGGGATCCATGAATAATATGAAGGGATGATTGAATGATTATGATTGGTTGGATTGTAATTGATTCCTATTGATTGGTTTATTTCACTATACAATTAGATTTGCGCAGGTTTAATTGTGGTAGTTATGCAATATCAAATTAAGATTCTAGAGATGCAATTTGATGTTTAGGCTTGTGTCAATAGGTAGAATTAGAGTTAATACGTAGCGAGAGCCCGTTAATTCTAAGTCTATGATTAGTATCGACTTGAGAGAGCATGCTAATCTAATTAATTACTTTGCTTATTATCGTGATTGTTCAATGTCCTGAATTATTATGTGTTGGCAAACCTATACCCTAGATTCCTTAATATATTGATTCATTCTTGTTTAATATTCATTCGTAGTCTTAGTATACAAACCATCAACCAACTTTGTTCACAATAGTCTAGATTAGTTAATTAATAGTAGAAAGAACATTGTTTCACTGTGGATACGATCCCTGCTTCCCTTACTATATTTTTAGTTGGTGAACGTTAGGTTTATCTTTGATAGGAGTGCGATTTAGCCTGTCAAATTTTGGCGCCGTTGCCGGGGAAACGGTTTTATTTTCTGTTGTTGATTGCTTATCCTAGATTATTGTTTGTTACTACTCAAGGAACTCACGTTCCTTGAGACCGGATCTCACATTGTTTTGTAGTCTTTGTCTATGCCCAGGACCGTAGGTACTAGTAATCTTACTCCATTCGATCCTGAGCCCGAAAGAACCTTTTGTAGACGAAGAACTTTCATTGCACAGTGTGGGAATTACCCTGATTCTGATCATAATATTGGCGATCTTTTTCCTTCAGATACAGATTCAGTTTCAGAGATAGAGATGGGTGACGAAAATCTGATACCGCCACCTACCCCACGGCTTACGGACTATTCTAAGCCAAGTCTGTCCGTGCTACCAAAGGCGATCATGCCTTCTATTGCAGCTGAGACCTTCAAGATTGAGCCTGCATTGATTAACATGATCGAGAGACGGCAGTACGGTGGGGAACCAGGTGAAGATCCGAATCTTCACATTCAGTCCTTTATCCAATATTGCTCCACCATCAAGCAAAAGGGATTGACTCCGGAGCAGACTATGGAGATACTTTTCCCATTCTCTTTGAGTGGGAAAGCTAAACTGTGGATTAATGGGTTGAATCGGGCGGCTTTGAAAATCAATAATTGGGAATCCTTGGCTCTTGCTTTTTATGTTAAATATTTTCCACCTGAGAAAACGGCTCGTCTGAGGGGTCAGATATTAGGTATCTCACAACAAGCGGATGAGAGTTTGTTCGAGGTTTGGGAGAGATTCAAGGATTTGCAAAGAGAATGCCCGCACCATGGTTTAGAAGATTGGTTCTTGATTCAGCAGTTTTATAATGGTCTGGGCAATGAGTCTAGATGTTTGTTGGATTCAGCTGCCAATGGGAGGTTCATGCAACTTGAGGTGCCTAGAGCTATGGAGGTGATTGAGGAGATAGCCATTCACAATGCCCAGTATGGAAATCCTAGAGGTCTATCTAACAGGGGTGGTAAGCATGATTTAAATTCTATTGAACAATTAACTGCCCAATTGACTGCTTTACATTATAAGTTCGATAATATGCAAGCGGCCAATGCTCAATCTGCCCAACCTGTTAGTGTAGCTGCTATGAGTGCCCAACCTACTACTATTTGTGAAAGTTGTGGAATGTCTGGTCATTATGCACAGGAATGTAGAAGCTCTATTGAACAATGTAATGCATTTCAATCCTACAAACAAAACAACCCATTCTCCAACTCTTACAATGAGGGCTACAAAAATAACCCTCTGCTTTCCTACAGGAGCAACAATATCCAAAACCCTCACCAAGTTCAACATCCACCACCACAACCATATCAACCCCCACACCAACAATCTTACCAACCCCGAAACAACTACAACCAACAGTCTAGTGGGCCACCTGGGTTCTCTAGACAACACACATCACCCTCACAACCACAACCTCAAGCCACACAGCCTGACCCTATGCTAGTAGAGATGAGAAACATGATGCTACAAATGCAAAAATCTCTAAGTGAAAAGGATGCAAAAATCGATGCTCTTACTGCTCATAACAAGATCATTGATACACAGTTGGCACAGATGGCTACTACTATTACAGGGAGGCCACCAGGCCAACTTCCTTCACAGCCCGAAAATAGGGAGACTGCTAATGCAATTACATTGAGGAGTGGTAGGGATTATGATGGTCCTTCTATGCCGGTTGAGGTTGATTCCGGGGTGTCTGCTAGTGATCTGGTCAGTGAGGAAATCCCGAAGATAGTTATGGGTTAAAAGGAACCAGCTGAAAAGGTAGTCAATGAGAATGAGGCTACAACTGCGGTTAAGAAGGGGGCGGATATACAAGTACCACCTATTGCACTCCCCTTCCCAAACCGACAACTCAAGAATAAGCTAGACAAGCAGTTTGGGAGATTCTTGGAAGTGGTCAAAAATTTGCAGGTAACGGTCCCTTTTACTGAATTAATTTTACAAGTTCCTGCTTATGCTAAATTCATGAAAGATATTTTGACCAGAAAACGTGCTTTTTGTGAGGTAGAGACTGTAGCTTTCACTGAGGAATGTAGTGCTTATTTGCAAAACAAGTCTCCACCTAAACTTAAGGACCCCGGGAGTTTTTCCATCCCATGTAACATTGGCACCGTATTTATTGATAAAGCTTTATGTGATCTAGGTGCTAGTGTGTCTGTCATGCCTTTGTCTGTCTGTACTAAACTGAATATGGGTGAGCTTAAGGTTACCAATATCACTCTACAAATGGCCGACCGTTCTGTCAAATACCCCTTAGGTGTTTTAGAGGACGTCCCTGTTAGAGTAGGTAAATTCTATATACCTGTGGACTTTGTAGTATTAGACATGCAGGAGGATTCTCAAATTCCCATAATCTTAGGTAGACCCTTCCTTCATACGGCGGGGGCGGTAATTGATGTTAAAAGTGGGAAATTGACATTGTCTGTTGGGGATGATAAGGTGACTTTTAATCTGAATAGTGCCTTAAAAAGTCTCATGCTAGAGGAGGAACAATGCTATCGCATAGATGTAGTTGATTTTATTACTCGTGATAACGTCTCCCAAGTTCTCGAAAGAGACCCTTTGGAGGCAGTGCTTTGTTGTGAGTCTTCTGCAGGTGATAGAAGTTCTTGGAGTGCTGAAGTGGATGCTCTGGAGTTGGCTCTTAATGGTGGAGAATATGAGCCGGAGAGCACCAAATTGAAGAGGATTAAACAGGCACTGATTTCGGCTCCCATCATCCGTTCTCCCGAATGGGATATTCCGTTTGAGATAATGTGTGATGCAAGTGATTATGCAGTTGGGGCAGTGCTGGGTCAGAGAAAGGAGAAGGTTTTACATGCCATCTATTATGCAAGTAAGACCTTGGATGAAGCTCAAGTTAATTATGCAACTACTGAGAAGGAGCTTCTAGCTATAGTCTATGCCTTGGATAAATTCCGCACCTATCTGATTGGATCCAAGGTGATAGTCTACACTGACCATGCGGCCCTTAAGTATCTGCTCTCTAAGAAGGAAGCCAAGCCTAGGCTTATTCGATGGATACTACTGCTACAGGAGTTCGATCTAGAGATCCGCGACAAGAAAGGGGCTGAGAATGTGGTTGCAGATCACTTGTCTAGATTGAGGTATGACGATGGTAAGGGATCTACACCGATTGATGATTCATTTCCGGATGATCATTTACTTGCACTTGCCAGTCAGTCACCATGGTTCGCAGATTTTGCTAACTACATTGTAGGTAGAATTCTTCCGGCTGATCTTTCATATCAACAGAAGAAGAAATTCCTACATGATGTCCGGTTCTACTTTTGGGACGACCCTTATTTGTTTCGTGAGACTGCTGAAGGGTTATACAAGCGTTGTATTCCAGAATGGAAAGTTCAAGGTGTTATCAGTAGGTGTCATTCTTCACCTTATGGTGGTCACCATGGACCGTCTAAAACAAACGCTAAGCTGTCACAATGTGGTTTTCACTGGCCTACTATGTTCAAGGATGCACAGGCTTTTATTATGGCTTGTGATGCGTGCCAGAGGGCCGGCACTATTTCGAGGAGGTATGAGATGCCACAGAACGGGATCCTTGAGGTTGAGATTTTCGATGTGTGGGGAATTGATTATATGGGACCATTCCCATCGTCCAAGGGTAACTTGTATAGTCTTGTTGCTGTAGATTATGTGTCAAAGTGGGTGGAAGCCGTTGCCTCACCTACTAACGATGCTGAGACAGTCATCTCCCTGTTCAAGAAGATCATTTTTCCTAGATTTGGGGTTCCGCGCGCTTTGATCAGTGATGGAGGGTCACACTTCCATGAGAAGCATCTGGATGCGCTCCTGCGCAAGTATGGAGTTTATCACCGCACTGGACTAGCCTACCACCCTCAGACGAGTGGTCAAGTTGAGGTCTCCAACCGAGAGATCAAATCTATCCTTGAGAAAGTGGTGGCAAAGTCTAGGAAGGATTGGAGCGATAAGCTAGATGATACTCTATGGGCATACAGAACCGCCTTTAAGACACCTATTGGTACCTCCCCGTATCGGTTGGTGTATGGCAAGGCGTGTCACTTACCAGTAGAAATGGAGTACAAGGCTTATTGGGCAATCAAACAACTCAACATGGATGCAAAGCTAGCCGGTGAGAAGCGGCTACTTCAATTAGGTGAGCTCGATGAATTCCGACTACAAGCCTATGATAGTGCCCGGATTTACAAGGAAAAGACCAAGAAGTGGCACGACAATCACATTTTGCATAGAGAGTTCGCGGTGGGCGACAAGGTTCTACTTTTTAACTCTAGGCTTAAGTTATTTCCTGGAAAACTTAAGTCTAGGTGGTCTGGGCCGTTCACTGTGACTATGGTAAGCAAGTTTGGGTCTGTTGAAGTAGAGAATGAGAATGGTGAACGATTCAAGGTCAACGGGCAACGTCTGAAGTTGTACCATGATGGGGCTACTGTAGGAGTGGTTGAGGTCCATCACCTCAATCCCTCCGCTTCATAAACTGCATATTCAAGGTAACAAGGTCGAGCGGGACCTAGAAATAAACCAGCGCTTTGCGGGAGGCAACCCGTATTTTATCGCTTTAAGTAGTATAAGTTTGATTTTTTTTCATTCTATTTTTGTGTGTTTAGTTAGTATTTCCATACCTAAGTGTGTTTAAGTATTGTTTTTGGTGTTAGTGAGGCGAGAAGAGGGCATTACGCTGTTTGGGTGTTTAATAATGTGCAGGCCTAAAGCTCCAAGTTCGAGAAAGTGAAATTACGCACAAGGCCAAGCACGCTGCAAACCGCCCGATCTGTATCGGGCAAGGTGCGCCCGATCGGGCGCGCACGGATGAGTTTCTTGCAGTATATTTCCGCCCAATCAGGCGCAGCATGCCCGATCGGGCGGTCCGGCGAGTGGAATGCTCGATCGGGCGAAATTATTTCGCCCGATCGGGCGCTTTGGCGAGTGGAACGCCCGAGTCGGGCGTTAGTTTGCCCGATCGAGCGCAAAAGACTAGTGGAATGCCCGATCGGGCGAAATTATTTTGCCCGATCCGACGGTTGATGAAATTTTCGAGGAAAAGTAAAGGATGATTCTGGGCAGGAAAAAGTCAAGAAAATGAGCATTCGCAAATCGCCCGATCCGGATCGGGCGAGGTGCGCCCGATCGGGCGCGCACGGATGTAAAGAAAAGGATCGCATTCTGCCCGATCGGGCGGAACGTCGCCCGATCGGGCGCGACGCGATTTCAGCAATAAACCAACGATTCTACCCTTTCTTTCTTCACTTTCTCTTCATCTTCAACCTAAATTTCTCTCACTTCCTCCATAAACCCCAACTTCCAAAAACTTCAAACCACCATATCTCCCTCAAATCTCCACCAAATTCAACAATTCTTTCATCAAAATCATCCTCTCATCATCCTCTACAACCTACACCTAACCGATTTAAGTTTTCTCTCATCCCCACAAAATCCCCAAATTCACCCAAAAAGCTCAAAAAACTCAAAAATTCAGATTTTTCATCAATGGCAAATAGACCACAAAGAAAATGCACGAGGGTACCAAGAAATCAACATGAGGCTTCCACAAGCCGAGCTCGGGAACCGACACCACCACCTCCACCACCGCAATTCGAGCCCGACACGGATTTTCCGGATGTCATCTTTATTACGGAGGAGCAACGAGCACGATTCATGCACCTCAAATTGAGGGAGGTAATCCCTACTCGCTTTATATGTCAAAAATCCTTGCATGAAATGGGAATTGAGCGTGATGTAAAACGTGTTTTTTTTGGTGTTGGTATGAGTAGCATGTATAGTATGCTCCGTCTCACATTTAGACGGTTGACTGTAGAATTCTTGAGTAGTTTTAATGTGCGTAGGGATGGCTATCGAACCGTATCATCGGTTCAATTTCGTGTGATGAATAGAACCTACACCATGAGCTTATCTGATTTTGGTAGGATTTTTGGATTATCTACCACATATAGTAGGAAACCTAAGGAGACCCATAACAACTGCACCATGTGGGGAAAGCTTACGGGAAATGATAATCCCGGGAGTATGCAACTTTTGCATGCTTCCAAGATACAACACCCGGTACCCATTGTCTTTTACAGGTTCCTAGGATTTACAATCTTTGGTAGGGATGAGACCCAGAACATTAGGAGTACGGAGCTAGAGATCCTAGGTGGCTACGTTTCCGAAGGAGAGGAGAGCTACAAAATGAACCTTGCACATCACATGGCCTCTCAATTTTACTCCATAGCCACCTCCACACATACTACCAAAATTACCATTGGTGGGTTGATCACCCACATAGCCATGGCCACGGCCAACTTTACTGAGGCTAACCAGATTCCAGTTCTGGGTAGCAACTTGCTTGATTTGGCTTATTTTGCTGGACTCCGTAGGCTACAGGGGGAGCATGGGTTATTTAGGCCGGGAGCCATGTACTGGATATTCGAGGGAAACAGGCTTTTCACCTTGCCTGACCCTCAGGGCCGCACTAGTTTCAGACCCGGTCAGGCTCATTATCTATTTGTTGGATTTGAGCAAGAGCCTCAGCCTGACCCCCAGCCTCAGCCTGACCCTGAGCCAGAGCCCCATCAGTACCAACCAGAGCCTCGCACCTACTTCAGGGGGGGCGTCGAGACACGGGAGGCCCCAGAGTGGCCCGGTAGTTCATGAGGATCAGGGGTCCATTGATGAGAGGTTGAGCAGACTTGAGCTCGGGTTCCGGGAGTTCGCAGCTGATCACCAGAGGACCATGTTCCCATTTTATGATCAGTATGCCAGGCAGGGCTATATTGCCCTAGATTACGTGCACCCTACCTGGTATACCTATCCCGCGGAGGGATATGGAGCTCCGGGTTCTATGGGCACCTTCACACCCACCCAGTACGGAGGGTGGGGAGCGGGTCCTAGTGGGCATGGTGGCCGAGATGATGGTGATGATGATGATGATGGCGGCAATGGCCGTCAATGATGGAGATGAGATCGAGTTGGTTCGATACCCTTGAGCCAATGAGGACATTGTCTGATTTGGTTTGGGGGGGGGGGGGGTTTCACATTACTTGTACATTGTAGGTATGTTTTTCTTTTCTTTTCGCATTTCTTTATTTTGGTGTGTTTAATGCTTTCTAGATTAGTTTATTGCTTTAAAAAAAAAAATACAAAAATACGTTCCGATGAATGCAAAATCATGCTTCCCTGTGCCCCTTTGATTGAAAATTGTTTTGATTCTTGGTGTTTGATGATGGGCAATGTAGATGTGTTAGCCATGATTTGATGTTCGATTGTTTTGATGCCTAAACATGAGTCAACTCCGACTAACTACTTGTGGACTTGGTGCTTGACTAGTTGACTTGGTTAGGATGTGTGATAGCTTCCTGGTGTGCCATTGATTTTGAGTATTGGTTTGCAACTATTAGTAATGTTTTATGACTCATATACATGCACATTGTGGAGGACGAAGGCATTTTTCTATTTAGGTAGCCTTCAGATGAAATTAGGTAGCCCTCTTTTTCTACCCATGTTGTGCTTGTGCCATTTATTCGGTGACTAACCACATTACAAGCCCGTAAATTCCCCATTGGTTACTAGTCCCAAGCCTAGCTTGGGGGAGCTAATAGTAGTGAGGTGAGGGAGTTGTAGTGTGGTACATTTTGAGTATATTGAGTATTGAAAAGGGAAGTTCTTCTTATCATGATTGTTGTTGAAAAAAATGAAATGAAAAATGAATGAGATGAGGAGAATAGAAAGAATCGTGTGAAGGTTCCAAAAGAAAAAAAAATGAGATTGAGCAAGAAAAAAAAAATAAGAAGGAAAAATCGTTATTCTCAAGAAAATTCAAAGCATTGTTTCACTCAAGTATTGTAATTTCTTATCTTTATGAGTGATTGATTTTAATTGTGAAAGAAAGGGCAAGAAAATATAGTGTGGTTTGTTTCTTGTTTCATCATGTGTTGAGTGGGAAGTTGTGGTTGTGGTCATCATTTGTGGTTGACCATGGTTTTGCTAGGATTTATGCTCCCCAAAGCCAAGGCTTTAAGCTCACGTTTTACCCAAATTTACCGCACCTCTACCTAAGCCTAACATTACAAGCTTTGAATACCTTCCGACCTTTGTGCATAGAGTCATATTAATGTGAAAGTAGTTGTTTATCAATGCAAGTTATGACATGACACATTCCGAGTCGACTACTAGGTTGAGTGCATGTTTTCCTAGACACACGAGTGTTGTGAGTTTGGGAGGGCATTTTACACATATATGTTGGGAGGAGAGCGAACGGGTACATTTATTATCCGCCACATAAATGAGTGACGAGTGTGTGAGCACTAGTCTTGAATTCCATTGTACACTTGTGGTTCGCTTTGCGTGACGATTGTTGAGGTGGATTGGCGGTTGAATGAATTTGATTGGTTAACATTGATGCATGCTTGTTGGATTTTGCCTCGAATTATGTTTTTCATTTTGAATTATGTCGGGGGTGAAGTTGGTTTTGTGTTCATCGATGATTTCCTTGCTTAGGGACAAGCAAGGATCTAGCTTGGGGAGGTTTGATATGCATGTTTTATATAGTATTTTTACCCCCGTCCCTTAGTGCTTTTATGTGTCAAACGTGCTCTTAGGAGCCGTTTCTAGTACTAATGTGTGTTATTGAATGTGCCTTGAGTTTCAGGTTTGATTATGAGAAATTGGTCGTTTTAGACCCGTTTCATTGTTGATCTAGGCCACTATATGAGTCCGAGAAGTTCGGGACCTCCATCGTCGACTTTCGGGAGCCTTGGATGCTTATGGTTGAGCCCCGGGAGTTAGACTCAGTGATATGGGCGAGCTACATTGAAGATTGCAAATCGCCCTGGAAGCTGTGGGCGAAATGCAACCATCGGGCGGATTTATAAGTAATATGGAATCATCAACGCGCGCCCGATCGGGCGCATCTCGCCCGATCCGGATCGGGCGGTCAATCTAGAGGCTGTAAGGAGAGTTCAAAAACCGCCCGATCGGGCGGATTTTGGCCCGATCGGGCCGACTATCGAGTGGATCGCCCGATCGGGCGAAGCGACGCCCGATCGGGCGACGCCAACCCCCAGCACTTATGCGCGAGTTTTCTTTCCGTTTTTTGGGCTTTATTTTGGGCAAACTATATAAGCAAGCCTTAATTGTTTTTAGAGAACACCTTATTTTCTAGTATTGAACCTTAGTATTATTTTCCTTAGCCTAGTTTTCTCTCTAGTTTATGCAAAAACACTTAGTTTAATTCTCAATAAAAATTCAAGCTTTCAATTCCCTTGTTCTTCAAATAGGTATTAATTCTTATTTCAATTCATTGTCTTGCTTCAATAATGCTTTCAATTATGATTATTGCTTTGTTAATTGTCAACATGCTTGAGTAGTCTAATTTCTAGGGTTGGGGATCCATGAATAATATGAAGGGATGATTGAATGATTATGATTGGTTGGATTGTAATTGATTCCTATTGATTGGTTTATTTCACTATACAATTAGATTTGCGCAGGTTTAATTGTGGTAGTTATGCAATATCAAATTAAGATTCGAGAGATGCAATTTGATGTTTAGGCTTGTGTCAATAGGTAGAATTAGAGTTAATTAATACGTAGCGAGAGCCCGTTAATTCTAAGTCTATGATTAGTATCGACTTGAGAGAGCATGCTAATCTAATTAATTACTTTGCTGATTATCGTGATTGTTCAATGTCCTGGATTATTATTTGTTGGCAAACCTATACCCTAGATTCCTTAATATATTGATTCATTCTTGTTTAATATTCATTCGTAGTCTTAGTATACAAATTATCAACCAACTTTGTTCACAATAGTCTAGATTAGTTAATTAATAGTAGAAAGAACATTGTTTCCCTGTGGATACGATCCCTGCTTCCCTTACTATATTTTTAGTTGGTGAACGTTAGGTTTATCTTTGATAGGAGTGCGATTTAGCCTGTCATTGATCTTCACTTAGATCAATAGAGATTGGTATGTGTTCGTCATGCCTAAAGCCATACGATACATTTTGGCGATCCTTATATTATATCATACATGATAAATTCGTTTGCAGAAGAATTCCCAATTGAATTCTATCCATGTAACTTTAGCTCATTCAATTTCAGCAGATACTGAATCCAGCTAAATTCTTTGACACATAATATAGGTGAAGATCTCATTTAGATCCTTTGATGTTTAACTAAGTAAATGCTTGTACATAGTTCAAACATTCTTTACTTAGATTTATTCACATGGGTCGAATATCTCCTAAGGAGTCTTTCGTGTTTGATTTAGTAAATGGCATTACTTAATCCAAAATAATGTTATAAGATCTTTGTAAATAGATCTTAATACCCAGTATGTACTAAGTTTCGCCATGGTCCGTCATTGATGAATAATTTCAAATCTAAGTCATAAGCATTTGAATGTCATTTCACAATAGAGAGATATGTGTGTGATACACATAGGACCAACTAAGTTGTATGTACTCCCACTAAACTTCTTATATATCTATAAGAATCATGTACATTTTATGAAACTAAAACACTTATTAGCTTCACTAAAATACAATTCCAATTTCCAATTGCTTGCTTAAATCTGTACTTCGATTTCATAAGCTAGCTTCTTGGATCTACAAATCCTATGACATGCCATGTACATAGTTTCTTCCAACATTTGACTGAGGAAGAGGTTTTGTCATCCAATTCCCATATGTACCAATATGCAATCATTGCTTGAATTATAGACTTGAGCATTACGATTATGCATGAGGTTTCAACACAATCCATGCCATGCATTTGCTTGTAACCTTTAGCAAATAATCTAGCTTTGTGTGTGAACACAATTCCATGTTTGATGGTTTTTATCCTTAAAACAAACTTGCAACCAATAGGTGTGAAACTATTCTTGCAAATTAACAAAATTTCAATTTTGTCATCAAAACATTGAGTATGTTTTATGGCCTCTAACCATTTAGGTAATCTGGGTCTCGTCATAGCTTTCTTACAGGTCACAAACTCATTAATCTATATGATAATAGTTTGACTGCAAGTTGTAGGTTTCTTCACTATCTAATAGAAGAGTCGCATAGTTTCATTGACCTGATCTCTATGTTTCTTCACTATCTAATAGAAGAATCTCATAGTTTCAGTGATTTGAATTGTATGCCTACTTGGGTATAGAACATCAAACCATAGAATATTAATAGCCACTTGAAAGTCCTTTGAATATTCTGTTCTCCTTGAAGCACTTATAAAGTCTTCTAAGAGATGTTTATTCTTTAAAAGCCACTTCTAAAGTCCTTAAAGAATACGCGTTCGGATTTTCTAAAGAACTTCGAAAAGCCTCCGGAATGTCCGTTTATGTTTGTTGTTCGCCTCGAAGACTTTCGAGGTCTATTTTCTCCCACTTGTCATTTTGGAAACGAATCTCCAAAAGGACATTATTTCGAGCAAACAAACATTATGTTCTCAAAAATTCGTGGTAGAAACAATACCCTTGTGCCTCATTTGAATAAATCACAATGAAACATATATCTATACTTGGGCCTTAGTTTGTTGAATAACAAACACTAAGCTCCCACTGAGTTTAGAAACACTTTAGATATATTATGAAAAGATATTCTGAAATTACTTTTCAATAGCTTTGACGAATTTGGTTTAGTTTGGTGGTAGTTTAGCATTTTGTTTTAGAAATTATAGGAAAAGTCTTTATGAATCATCATTGATCGAATCAAGTACTATTGACTTCGATCATTCCAACTTAGATATGTCATATCTTATGGAGCTAGATCGTAAAAATTACTACGCACAATCATTGATGATCATAATTGGTCTTAAAGTAATCATCGTCATGATCTAACCTAGATCTTTATGATTTCTTGCCAAGTGGATTTTATACTTTTGAATCTTTGAACTAGCCAAACAGATTCAAACTTATATCACATTGAGTAAATAATCCAATATTCACTCAAATCCAGGTGATACAATAAAGTCATAAAATATTTCTTTAGCTTTGAACTCTATTGTCTAGGCGTTCTAACAATAGTTCATATCTTTTGTTACTTTCAACAAGTAAGACTAGTTGTCTTAAATTGATCTAGAAATCAATCAACTTTCAAAAAGTCCATCAAAATAGAGCTTTTGAACGTTAACTTGTTGATATGGTCTAAGCAACAATGCCAAAGATTAGTGGAACTCAAATCAAGGGGTTGATTTGAACCTAGTAAAGTTTTTATTTAAAGAGTTGTTTGTTTTAATCAAGCATATTGACTCAACCCGTAAATGACCATTTCATTCAAATAAACAAACAAACAAGCATTGTTTTCGTTCTTCTGAATGTGAGTCTTTCTGTGTTTGAAGCAGAAATTTAGGTATGCTGATTATGGAACAAAATAGCCATTAAGTTCCAGCCTTTGAAAGGACTTAAAAAAAACTTAGATGACCCTACAACTAATGTAGCATTGCCATGCTTCATTTTCCACTTGTAGGTCATTAGTGTATCCTAGCTTCCATTGTTTGAGTTATTTACCGAAGTAAGAACCTCAAGCGGTATATGATACCAAGGAAGTTTGATTGCTAGGTCACTTCTCTTTAAACATAAACTTATAGGTAGAAATGGAATCGTAAATTCCTTTCATTTGTTCCTTCTTTTCCTATTTCTTGTACCCTTTCTTATAGTCTTAAGAATTGAATTCTTTAGTGTTGACTTTTATACTTTGTTAGACATGTCCAATGTCATTCCAACAAGGTTCTTACCATTTTAATTTATGTTGAATATTTTGTTTCAACTAGATGATCTTACTAGAAGCTTCTAAAGTTCTCTAAGCATCGATCTATTCGAATGTCTAGGGACTAGACTCATTCGAGAATTAATTAAATGGAAAAAAGATTTTAGGTTGTTAACCATTGGTAAAGCTGAGCGTTTAAACTCAATGATTTATGATCTCAAAACTACATTGTATTTTGAATTCACAAGCACCAATCGGTTTGCCATTCGACTTTGATACTCGAAAACAACCATAAAAGTCGCTAAAAGAAACGTACATTTTAAATTGCTCATTTTCTCTCATTTCCGTGAATCGTTCTTGGATTCACTACCAATCGAGGAAATTTACTGTTACCTTTCTAAAAGGGTTTACTGCAGTGCAAGATATTTAATTATAAACAATAATTAAAACACACATTGAAGCATGCAAAGTCTAAACATTTATCATGAATAATAACTTGAAATTAAAGCAATCATGCAAATAAAACAAGTTATTGGCATTTTATTCGATTTTATTGTTCCGGCAGGTATGAATAAAATGATTCCAAGACCCTAAAACCATTGAAGAATTAAGCACATTATGTATTTTGACTCAATTCTAAAACATTTTAGGTAAGCAAAAGCCTTTTGCTAATAGTCTAGAAACTACTCTTGGTTGATAGGTACGTCTAAGAACTTATTAGGTAAACCTATCGATTTTTCCACGACATAAAAGGTCTCCTTACTTATGATCTAGAAATCAATCAACTTTAATCATCTTTTGTTACTTTCAACAAGTAAGACTAGCTCGTCTTGAATGATCTAGAAATCAATCAACTTTAAAAAGTCCATCAAAATAGAGCTTTTGAATGCTAACTTGTTGACATGGTCTAAGCAACAATGCCAAAGATTAATGGAACTCAAATCAAGGGGTTGATTTGAACCTAGTAAAGTTTTATTGTTAAAGAGTTGTTTGTTTTTAATCAAGCTTATTGACTCAACCCGTAAATGACCATTTCATTCAAATAAACAAACAAACAAGCATTGTTTTTGTTCTTTTGAATGTGAGTCTTTCTGTGTTTGAAGCCTAAATTTAGGTATGCTGATTATGGAACAAAATAGCCATTAAGTTCCAGCCTTTGAAAGGACTTAAAACAAACTAGATGACCCTACAACTAATGTAGCATTGCTATGCTTCATTTCCCACTTGTAGGTAATTAGTGTAGCCTAGCTTCCATTGTTTGAGTTATTACCGAAGTAAGAACCTCAAGCGGTATATGATACCAAGGAAGTTTGATTGCTAGGTCAGTTCTCTTTAAACATAAACTTATAGGTAGAAACGGATTCGTAAATTCCTTTCATTTGTTCCTTGTTTTCCTATTTCTCGTACCCTTTCTTATAGTCTTAAGAATTGAATTCTCTAGTGTTGACTTTTATACTTTGTTAGACATGTCCAATGTCATTCCAACAAGGTTCTTACCATTTTAATTTATGTTGAATATTTTGTTTCAACTAGATGATCTTACTAGAAGCTTCTAAAGTTCTCTAAGCATCGATCTATTTGAATGTCTAGGGACTAGACTCATTCGAGAATTAATTAAATGGAAAAAAGATTTTAGGTTGTTAACCATTGGTAAAGCTGAGCGTTTAAACTCAATGATTTATGATCTCAAAACTACATTGTATTTTGAATTCACAAGCACCAATCGGTTCGCCATTCGACTTTGATACTCGAAAACAACCATAAAAGTCGCTAAAAGAAACGTACATTTTAAATTGCTCATTTTCTCTCATTTCCGTGAATCGTTCTTGGATTCACTACCAATCGAGGAAATTTACTGTTCCTTTCTAAAAGGGTTTACTACAGTGCAAGATATTTAATTATAAACAATAATTAAAACACACATTGAAGCATGCAAAGTCTAAACATTTATCATGAATAATAACTTGAAATTAAAGCAATCATGCAAATTAAACAAGTTATTGGCATTTTATTCGATTTTATTGTTCCGGCAGGTATGAATAAAATGATTCCAAGACCCTAAAACCATTGAAGAACTAAGCACATTATGTATTTTGACTCAATTCTTAAACATTTTAGGTAAGCAAAAGCCTTTTGCTAATAGTCTAGAAACTACTCTTGGTTGATAGGTACGTCTAAGAACTTATTAGGTAAACCTATCGATTTTTCCACGACATAAAAGGTCTCCTTACTTATATCGTTGAGTTTCACCAAAACTAACATGTACTCACAATTATTTGTGTACCTTACCCCTTTAGTATCGATAAGTAACACCTCGCTATGGCGGAAAACTATTACTAAGATCGATGTAAAGGATATCCAAGTAAGTGTTATTTTGGCATGGCACCTTTTAACTCAATTTTTTAAGTTTGGAACTTAAGGCTCTTACTATGATGGTTAGATTTTAAGTGAACTACAATCCTTAATCATGCAACATAATCAAGCTTGGATCTCATGCATATTTAAGACATATTTAAAAGCAATAAATAACTTAAAGCATGCATAAGATAAATGTGATCTAGTATGGCCCGACTTCATCTTGAAGCTTCAACTTCAAAGTCCGTCTTGAAAATGGATTGGAAACTTCGTCTTGAATTTCACCGTGGGAGGCGCCATTTTCTTCAAATAGGATAAGCTATAATTAAACTAATTACAACTATTTGATGGTACACAGACCATATTTGAATTGAAAAACAAATTTGGTGCTTTAGACCAATTACATTCAAATTAATGGTACGCAGACCATATTTTCTATCCTATTTGGGCCATACTAGTCACTTCATAACCTGCAAAACATTACATATACAATATATACCATTCATCCATTCATTATCATGAATGGCCCACATAATTGGTTAGTGAAAACACATTGTATGCAACACATAAATATTTGCAGTAATTAATTAAGGGCACCAATAATCTACCAATTATTCAGTCCTTATTAATTCTAATCAAGTTGTTTAACCTTAAAGGATTTGTAGACCTAATCAAGAGTTTATGACTAAAATTGCTCCCACTTAAACCAATAAATTCATATGCTTTACTAATTTTAAACATAAAAATGTAGTTCTAGTCTAACCGAAAACATACAAATTTAATTAAAATTTAAAGCTCATATAAATTTATAATTGAATCCACTTATTTAATTTATTTTCAGTTGAATTTAAATTTATTCAAGGTTTTTAATTTTAGTAAAATAATTAGAATAAATTATAATTTATAATAATTATAATATTTCAAAATTAAAATCCAAGAAAACAATTTAAATCATTAATTTTAAAATTAATTAAAATTACTCGAACTGAAAATCTCAAATTAAAATTTAAAACGATTTAATCGTAACACAAGGTACGCACATCACCACGCAACGCACAGCCATCGCTGGCCACGATGCGCGCAGCCTCTGTGCTGTGTCGCGTCTACTGCTGCTCACCCTCGCAAGGCACCGCTCGCTGCACGCGAGCCAGCGCTCGCTGCATGCGAGCCAGCGCTCGCTGCGCGCGGCAGTACGCGCTGTGGCGCAGCTCGCTTGCTGCCCACACGCGACTTCTCGCTTGCCTTCCCCCTCGCCCTCGCCCATCACATAGCACACACGGCCAGCTCCTTTGCTTCGCGCGCGCGCTACGCTTTGTTGCTCGCTGCATTCGTACCGCACGGGCGATGAGCTCCCTTGCTCGTCGTCGCGTGCCCGCACTATACAACACCCCTTAAGGGTAACACGTAGCTTCCATTGCTTTGTGCGTGCAAGTTTTATGAGCGAATTGCATAAAAATTAAAATATTTTAATTTAAAATTAATGAAAAATTAATAAATCATATTAATTTCATAATTTTAGGGCGAAAAATCGAAAATTTATTAATTAATTAATTTCCGATTAACATGGATTCAAATCTAGGTCATAAAAATTAAAAATTTAACATAAATTAATAATTTTTATGGTGGATTTTAATCATGGATACCTAATTAAATTATTAATTAATTATGAAAATCAAATCAATTCTAAATTATTCGAATTTCAACAAATTAATCATAATTACAAATTAGGTTGTATAATTAACAAGTCTAGGCATTCATAATTGTTAACACATATACTGTAGGTCAATCAAAAACTCAAGATTTATCAACAAGAATCGCAAATACTTAATTTAACATCTTAAATTTACAAACTTTTGCGTTCGAAAAACTAAAACCTCTGAAAAGTCATAGTTAGGCTTCGAATTTGGGAATTCTGGGTTCGGCCGAAAAATATTAATTTTGTCAAAATTTTAGAATGCCTTTTACATGCGGAATTGACACAAAAATCACTCGATTTGGATGAGTAACGAAGAAACTGCCGAATCATAAATCATGCGGAAAAACCATAAAGCCAGGAAACATATTATTCACACATAATCATTTAGCATAATTCAGATGCATACACTTTGTAGCGTGCCCTCCCTAGCTGCGCCCGAACCGAACAAGAACAAGTCTTTAGGACTCCAAGTGTCGTCCCTCCGTAGATAGTCCACAGCACGTCCGGATCCGCCTTAAGCTTGACCAACTAGAATCGCCCTTAAGCCGTGTTCCTAGGATACGCCTCAAACAGTAAAGCGTACAGAGTTTATAATAAAAGGTCGATGTGTATTGAAGAGAGTGTACATATAATTTATGATGAAGCTAACAATGTTGATGAAATTCAGGAGCAGGAAGATTTCGAAATTGGCTTAATTTGTTTTACAGATAATGATGAGGAAATCTCTCCTGGAAGACAGCAAAATGAAATAGCAGATCCACAAACACAAGAAACTGCTACTAACCAAGAAGTTCCTGGAAGAAGAAATCCAAGAGCTCGTGATCCCGAGGAACCAGAAAATGCTGATCCTGAGGAACCAGAACATGCTGATCCTGAGGAACCAGAAAATGCTGATCCTGAGGAACCGGAAGAAGATCAAGAAACCTCTGATGCAGAGGAACAAGGATCTCAGGACACAGAAGGAACTGAGGAGACCTTAGATGTTCTAGTGGCACAATTTCAACCTAAGCCCTGGAAACATCAAAGTTCTCACCCAATGGATCTGATTATCAGTGATATTAGGAAAGGAACTCAAACAAGGTCTCAACTAAGGAACTTCTGTGCTTTTCATGCGTTCCTCTCCACAATCGAGCCAAAGAACCACACTGAAGCTTTGGAATATGCTGACTGGATCACTGCCATGCAAGATGAGTTAAATGAGTTCCAAAGGAACAAGGTATGGCATCTGGAACCCAGACCAAAGAATTAGAAGGTCATAGGATTAAAGTGGGTGTTCAGGAACAAGCTCAATGAACATACAACAATCATCAGGAACAAGGCAAGGTTAGTAGTGAAGGGCTACAATCAACAGGAAGGTATTGATTTCGAAGAAACCTTTGCTCCTGTTGCTAGATTAGAAGCTATTCGTATTCTAATTGCTTTTGCGGCCTTTATGGGATTCAAGTTGTATCAGATGGGCGTCAAATGTGCTTTCTTAAATGGTTTTCTTGATGAAGACGTCTATGTGGAACAACCCCCTGGTTTTGAGAATCCCAAATTTCCGAACCACATCTATAAGCTCGACAAAGCTCTTTATGGGTTAAAGCAGGCTCCTAGATCGTGGTACGAGAGATTATCAAAGTTTCTTTTACAAAATGATTTTAAACGATAAAGAATTGACAAAACTCTATTTTTAAAATCAAAAGGATCTGACTTATTAGTTGTACAAATTTATGTCGATGATATATTATTTGGTGCTACTAACGAAAATTTGTGCAAGGATTTTGCTAATTTAATGTGCAGTGAGTTTGAAATGAGTATGATGGGGGAACTCAATTTCTTTCTTGGTTTGCAAATCAAACAAACTAAGGAAGGAATTATGATCCACCAACAAAAGTATGTGAAGGAACTCCTCAAAAAGTACGAGCTAGATTCAGTAAAGACAAATCACACTCCCATGGGAACAGCCACAAGACTAGATGAGGATCCCAAAGGAAAAACTGTGAATCAAACGACGTACAGGGGAATGATTGGATCTCTGCTATACCTAACTGCAAGCAGACCAGACATATCATTCAGTGTAGGGTTGTGTGCAAGATTTCAATCAAACTCAAAGGAGTCCCACATGACTGCAGTGAAGAGGATATTCAGATACCTCAAAGGAACAGACGATCTATGTCTGCTTTATCCAAGAAGTGGAACTTTCGATTTGAAAAGATATGCGCATGCAGATTATGCAGGTGATTTAGTAAATCGTAAGAGCACATCAGGTATGGTTCAATTCCTAGGATCTTGCATGGTTTCTTGGGGTTCCAAGAAACAGAATACCGTTGCCTTATCCACAGCAGAAGCTGAATATGTAGCAGCTGCTGCATGTTGCTCTCAGATACTGTGGATAAAGCAACAATTACGGGATTTTGGCATCATATATGATTGTGTTCCTATTTATTGGGATAACACTAGTGCAATCTGCATTTCTAAGGATCCGGTATATCATTCCCGGGTTAAGCATATTCATATTAGGCATCACTTTCTTAAGGATAATGTTGAAAAAGGTTTAATCAAGTTGGACTTTTGTCAAACTGAGAATCAAATTGCAGACATTATGACTAAACCTTTAAGCAGAGAGAAGCACGAGAAAATGAGAATGGAACTCGGGATGATCAAGATAAGATAAGTAAGCAGGACAGTTCCTCATGAGGTATGACTTTTATAGATTTATGCATAACTACTGTATACCATTATAAATACATGTGTGTACAGCATAACTGAAGTTTACCATCGTTAAGGAACAACCAAAAATTTAGAATTAAAATGTGTATTTAATTAGTCAGTAATATGAGATACGTAATTCAATCAGTTCCACTAAAATATAAGGATCATGGATATATTTTTTATGTTACAATTTTTTTCCTATCTTTTATTTTTCCACAAATTATTTTTATTTTTTATTCCCTTTTATATATCCATAATTTTCATTTATTCCATTAAATTTTATTTTTTCCAAAATTAAAAGCTAATGGATCACACCTATGGATCTCTCATACCCAAGGCCACCACAAATTCAAATCTCACCAATTCAAAACACAAGAAACCCTAAAAATTAAAAATCCCCAAATTCAAACACTAACCATGAAAAATACCCAAATTGAAAACCACCACCACCACCACCGGCGGCCGGACCCAACAGGCCACGACCACCGGCGGCCGCTGCTCGGCGACCGGATGACAGGCTAAATCGCACTCCTATCAAAGATAAACCTAACGTTCACCAACTAAAAATATAGCAAGGGAACCAGGGATCGTATCCACAGGGAAACAATGTTCTTTCTACTATTAATCGGCAATTCTAGACTATTGGGAAACAAGAATATGGATTGATTTGTATAATATAACTAGAACGATGATAAAATAGGGAAAAATCAGATATTAAAAGGTCTAGGGCATAGGTTCACCGATGAACAACATTCCAGGATGACAACAATCAATAATAATCAATAAAACAGTTAATTAGACTAGCATGCTCTCTCGAATCGATACTAATCATAGACTTAGAATTAACGGGCTCTCGCTACGTATTAATCCCAATTCCACCTATTGACACAAGCCTAAACATCAAATTGCATCTCTCGAATCTTAATTTAATATTGCAAAACTAATACAATCAAACCTACGCAAATCTAATTGCAAAGTAAATAGGAGCAATCAATAGGAATTAACAGCTAAACCAACAATCAACAACAATTAATCATCCCTTCATATTTGTTCATGGATTCCCAAAACCCTAGAAAATCAACTACTCACACATATTTAAATTAAACCAAATAAACATATTAAATAAAAGCATGATTGAAATTGAATAATGATAAAGGGAAAAACTAGGTCGTTACTAGTCTTACACCTAAATCAACTTAAATACCTAAACTAACCACAAGAATCAAGTAGAGTGGCAAGCAAAGGGTCGATATCCACAGGGAATTGCGAGTTCCGTAGCTAGAAATGCTAACATAAGCTAATTCGAAAAGGGATTGGTTGTTGAAAAAGAAAGAAGATTCAAACTAAGCGATTAAAATGTTAAACAAGGATTAAAAACACTAGGGGATTGGGATTCACCAAGGGATACATGCAATGGGGGAAATAAGGATTTGGGGATTACCTAAACTTGCAAAGACAAATTGAAAGGGGAATCGATCTTTAAAATCCTCAAGCAACGAATCATGCTTCCGCAATCAACCCAAAGCCTAAGAACTAATCAAAATAAATCCGATCGAAATCATACAATGCAATGACTTACAATCCCTTGCCAAATCAATGCATCGCGTTCCATTGACCAAGCAAAGTTACGTCTAACCAAGCAAGCAACGAGGACCCCCCAACTTATGCAGTTAATTGCAAAACTAGCAAATCCTACCTTAAAACCCCACACACGAAAACCCTAGGCTACACCCAAACCCCTAGATGAGAACTACTCACTCATGGACTTGACTACAAATTTCAACATGATGAATTCAATGGAAGTATGCATTTCCGAATAATCAAAGAAAAAATCCCTAACCAAAGAGTTCAAGCTAGTTTCATCATGGGAATCAAATCTATAGGCAAAACCATCATCCACAATACAATCAAAATCACCAAATCTCAAGAGATTAGCAAGGAAACTAATAAGTCTAATCATAAAGGATTAGGAAAAACTAAACAATCAAACAAGTAGGAAGGAAAAATATAAAAGTGCCTATTTTTGGGGTTTTTGATTAGTGAGAAAAATAAGAGACAAAATAAGAAAAATCAGAAATTAATGACATTAAATAGAAATAAGAGTTGAGAATTTTTTCAATGAAGCTTCAAAATCCAAGATTAGGGAGAATCCCAAGCAATACAATGAACAATGAATGAAGTTCTCCTCCTTTCTCTCTCTAAAATTAATTTCAAACTACTTTTGTAAAAAACTAGGTTTTCTAAAAGCTCCTAAAATGCTTTAAATAGTCCCGAAAAGTGGCTCAGCGCTGGCAGCAGGTTCGGCCGAACATAAATGAAGTTCGGTCGAACTAAGAGGCAAGTTCGGCCTAACATAATGCAGGTTCGGCCGAACCTGGGAAGAGACAGGAGCTACTGAGTGCGATGTTCGGTCGAACAATAGGGGAGGTTCGGCCGAACATAGGTAAGTTCGGCCTAACTTTTGTGAATGTTCGGCCGAACTCTGGGCTTAAATCTTCAGGCTGTCCTGCTTTGGTTCGGCCGAACACCTCTGAAGTTCGGCCGAACATCTTGAGTTTTTTGACTCCTTCCTTCCACTTCGAGCTTTCCTTGGATGCCGTTGACTTCCATTGACTATTCCGTCCATTTTACTTGTTTCCCTACACATTAACCCGTGAAAAGCAAAAGCTTGACAAAAATGAAGAAAAACAAGGCGAAAGGGCGGTAATTAGGAGAAACCGAGTCAACTAGCATGTAAGAGCAAAAGGACTAAAATGAGCATAAAAGGGGAGGAAAACAAACAAAAACAAGAATAAAAAGATACAAAATACTATCCTAGGAGTGACATAAATGTCACTCATCAAACTCCCCCAAGCTAGACTTTTGCTTGCCCTCAAGCAAAACAAGAGAAGAACAAGGGAAAGACGAGATTTTATTCAAACAAAGCAAAAAGGAAAAACGGGGGTGAGAATATACACTAACTCACTGTCGTAGGAATCACGATTGCATTTAAGCACATGCAATAAGCTCTTTAAACCCCTAAGTCATTCTAGAGGGCGAGTGAGATCTCGCAAGGGTTTTCCTCGAGTTTTACCCATAACTCAAATGAAAATAGAAATAAAGAAAATTAAACTACACAATCATGCCCAAGTTAACCCATCACGGAAGTGGTCCACAAATTAAGACAATCGAGTGACTTTTCGGAAAAGCTTCTTCCAAATGTATGCCAAAGCTAGGAGTAAAGGTGAAGACTAATCTAAATTGCTAGAGGACACTTCTATTAGCGCTTTTACTTGGTACATTAGAGCACATCTAGCTATTCAAAAGGTTTCATAAGCTATACTTTGGTTAAAAGAATCCAAGAATAATGGTCCACCTCCCCCAAATGCACGATTAGACCCCCTTTTGCTTCCCTCCACTCAAGACATGAACGAGCGAAAACTAAGCGTGGGAGGCATCCACAAATTGACCTCTTATTAGACTTCCTTTTTTTTTTTTTTTCTTTTTCACGCCTTTTTTAACTGTTTTTGGCCTTTTCTTTTTCCCTTATTATGGGATTTTTTACAAGAATAAACTTTATTTGAACAAAGAAGATGAAAAAGAATGCACTTGTGGCTTATGATGCCACTTATTGAATGACACGAAGGTAAAACCAAGTCCTTTGTAGAGTTTTACTTTGGAGGGAATAAGGGTACACTTAGGGGCTCAAGGGACCACCTATTGGGCTACTTTTATTCAATGATGAGCAAATTAGACAATTTTTCAAGCTAGATGGCAATTGCACGGTTGAAGACTAATTTTAGTGGTACAAGGAGCAATAGAGATTAAGCAACTCCTAGAACACCCTAACTCTAGCATACATTTTTCCGAGAACAAATCCTACAAACTCCCACAAAGGCCTGAAAAAGGGAACCACATTAGATTTCATCATTTGGGCATTGTCCTTGGGCATTTTTGACCGTTTATTAAGTAATAAAGAAAGACCTTTTTTTTATTATTTTTTTTTATTATTATTTTTTTATTTTTTATATTTTTTTTATCACTATTTTATTTACAAAGAGGGAATTACGAAAGTTGAATAAAAAGCGAAAACAAATATAATAATTGAAAAATCTTTTTGTGATTTTAAGTTTTTTTTTTTTTTTAGAAATTAAGAAAAGAAAATAACAAAAATCAAGAAAAGAAAACTCAAAAGAGAGAAATTGTTAGTCATTTTGGATTTTTAGAAATGGGAGCGATCATCCACTAAGGATATCAATGAGACATGAATCAAGCACCACAAGCATACACCAATCATACTCATGGCAAGCAAAACCAAACAAGCAATAACATCAACAACCATCAACCAACAAGAAATAGCAACAAGCAATGGCAACAAGCGAGCAACAACCAATAACACCAACAACCACCAACAACAAGCAAGCACAACCAATAGCCACAACCAATAACCACCAACAACAAGCACCAACAAGCAAAAGCTATCAACCCCTTCCAACCCACCACATGCTCCCAAGCAACATCCCCCAAGCTAGCTAAAATCGTCCCCCCAAGCTAACCATTTGCTCGTCCTCGAGCAACATAGTCTAATCAAGGCACAAAAAAGGGGGGGAGGAAAGATTCAAGCATCGTCCATATCATCATCATCGTCCTCTTGAGGAGGTTGGTAGGGATAATAAATGCCCGATGGATCATATGGACTAATATAATCGGACGGGGTCGGGGAAAGGTTGTATTGGCCATCCACATCGGGCCCGGAGGCGGCGGTGTAGGGTGGCCAATCATACCTAGGGGCGGTGGGACAAACCGACATAGATGGTGCTTGGTATGTCCCCCAACATGCCCCCCAATTTTCAGAACGGGGTGGGTAAACATCGGGGCATGTCGGGTCATACGCAAAGTCCGCCCCGCCCGGCCTAGTCCAATCATATGGAGGGGGAGGGGTAATTCTCTCCTCGGGGGTAACATGGCCACTATAGTATGGATAGGTGAGTGGTGCGCCATCTCCCCCCCAACGAGGAATTGGCCCTTCTTGGGGCAGGTGGATGGGGTAGTTCAAGTACGGGTCAATGAGGTTGTTCCTCACATTAACATCATAGTTTGCCCGTGCATAGTACCCCCAATGATCTTGCCCGTGAAGGATACCACTAAGGGTACTTTGAATACCCTCAAAGCTAAATGGGGAGGGGGTAGAAGAAGATGACGTACCTTGCTCCCCTTGGGGGGCTTGTTGTCGGGGTGCTCTCACCTTTTGTTGTGGCGGCATGGTTTCCGCCAAGGATAGACTATTTGGGACGTCTTGCGGCCCGATGTACCATGGATGGTACTTGGTGCGATCAATCTTTGTGAGGTCGTGGTTGGGAAGGACATACCACTCTTGCTCCTAGTAGACCACGACGATCCACTTAGCATCCTTCCGCTTGGTGTAGTTGATAAACCGTTGGCTTTGAAGGGCCGCAATATTGAGAAACTTGTCGTTCGGGCCACCAATGCTAGCAAGATCCTTCAACCTACCCGCAAATTTGTCTCTATGCATCCTCTTGGCAATGAGGGTGACCATGGCTCCCATGTGGATTTCTCCCTTCACGGTCCCATCCCTTGTGCCCAAACATCGGCTTATGAAGGATGCTACACAATCGTAGCGGAAATGCGGCCGTGGTTTGTCGGCCAACCATAGACTAGCAACCTCGTCCTTAATCATGGCTCCTAGGCTTGCTTTGAAAAAGATGGAATAAGCAAGCATTCGAGTGAAATATCGGAGGGCTAGGTGAATGATTTCCGATGCTTTGGATTGGTTGGTTTGGAAGTGGTTATGCTCGGTGATTTGGCTCCACCAATCGTTCTCATTGTAGGCAAACCCATTGGCTACTAGACTTGTGGCTAGGTTGGTGTGGGCTTCACCATCCTGGGGGAAACAGAATAATGCACCAAATTCGGAAGAGCTCAACTCATGCGACTCATTGAAAAGCCGAAATTGGACTTGCAACCCCTCATCCGTTGAAGTTGTTTCGATGGAAGATAGGAATTCTAGGGTGAGCCTAGGATAGGTCTCGCAATGTAGCACTACTACAAATTAATTCTTGTGCCACGAATAGTATTGTGGCACAAGCTTGATATTCCCGTGGCAATGCTACTTTGCCACGGGAATTCAACTCAAATGCTTCAGTGGCACAAGTGTGCGTGGCTAGGTAGTTGCCACGGGAAATACAATCCCGTGGCATAAACCAATTTTCTTGCCACAACAAATACCGAGGCTAAAAAATCCCCTGCCTCAAATACACACGTGGCAAATAGATTATTCCATGTATAGAAACCTCATTTTAAGCCACATGGGTATCCGTGGCAAAGTTTCATCATGCAGCTAATAAATAATTTTAGCTACCCTTCTTTGAGTGTGGCTACACAATAATATTCACCGCGGCAATACTAGTAAATACCCATTGTTATAACTATTTATAAGCAAGTTTTGACAGAATAAAAATAAAATAATTCACTGGGATCCGAAAAATAAAATAAAATAAAATTTCATACCCAATAATAGGTTAGAAATATGTTGTACACAAGAGTACAAAGAACTTAAAAGTTCCACAAAGTCAACTACATAAAAAAAATAGTAACATAACAACATCCTAGTGTACGTAATATTGAAAAGAAAAAAAAGCAGTCTTTTACTTAGTTGTTACAAAGAATATCTATCTTGTTCTTCTTTTGCTTCTGATATCTAGTGAAAGGTTTCACTGCTGGAACTTCTACCTACAAGGGACAAAAAAATTGTATAAGTATCAACAATGGTATGATCATAGTAAGCACACCATTAGAACAAAGACCAAGTATATACTACTACTGCTGCCAAATCTCTTAAATAACCCACCAGGCCACCACACAATACATGAAATTAAAATCATCAGTAGTAATGGTTGGCCATAAAAAGAAATCATCACTTTTAAAAAAAATATCTGCATTGGACATAATGTAACCTTTATTCTCTTATATCTAAATATTGTGTCTCGACATTATGTAGAAATAAAATGCTTTTACAATACGTGTAGAAAATAAGTAAATAAAGGAAACTAGAAAGTGATGTATTGCAAAAGAAAAAAGGAGGAAAAAAATAGGAAAGAAACCTATTAAAGTCGTATTATCAAAAAAGCACCAAACACCAAAAAATTCGAAGGGTTGTATAGCATAAGCATAAAAAGAACGATAAACTATGATTACCCACCCTAACATCAGTCAAAATTTAACACAATATTTCAAGACCCTGTAACCATTATTAACATCTATCCTCTCAACAACAATAATAATCTAAAGTATTAGTGGTCTTGGGAGGGTAAAAGTCCTTCCAGACTTAGGTTTCAAATATATGGAGATGATATGCACCAAGTAGAATGAATAGAAACAGTGAGAGTCACAAGATGAACCAGGTTATTCGTGTTCATGTTGTTCAACTACCAAAGAGCATAAAGTATTTTTTCTTAGAGTATTGTTTTGGGTGTATCAAATACTAATTAGTCAATCCAATAATATGCAAACATACTTACTTCAAGATGATGAACCAGTACTCTCCGAATCATTATTTTCTGAAGCATATAATCCAGCCCCTTGCAGTATATTTCTAAGTCGTTTCTCCCACAACTTATTATTAGCAGCAATTTTTTGATCTATCTCATCCCTTGCTGCTGCTGCTTCTTTCTTGGCAAGCTTTGCTTCTTCTCTAGCATTTTCCGCTTCTTTCTTGGCAAGCTTTGCTTCTTCTCTAGCATTTGTAGCATCTTCAGCATCTTTTCGAGCTTCTAGAATTGCTTGCTCAGCTGTCTTTCTTACTTCAATCACCTCATGAGCAAGATTTATACGGGATGGCTTAACGCCAAAATGATCTGTGATACTTTTACCTCTTCCATAGGCTCGCAAGTATCCATGAGTATCTTTACCAAGCACCTTCTCAAATATTTGTTCATCTGTGTGGTTATTAAGCCCTTGTTGTCTTTCTTCTGTCAACTTTTTCATCTCAGACTAAAGAAAATAGAAAAGCAAAAAGATGAATTAGATCATTTAGAATTGTGATTTTTATGGGCAAGTAAAAAAAACTGACTTTACTTACTACTGCATTTATGTTATTAGCTAAGGTAATAGCATTAACAGATTTCTTTGATTTCCTCTTACGAGATTCGATTAGCAAGTCAACTCTTGAACAATCCTTCCCATGCGTTTGTTTCTACAATAACATGTAAGTGCAATTAATATTTTATAAAAAGGAGTAAGATATGTTTAAATTAAATTAGCAACTACTTACATATTCATCTTTAGCACGAGCAAAGCTTTTAGTCCCATTATAGTGAGGCATCTTTTGATGAGCTCGACTTTCGGTAGCTTTAGCACTTTTTGCCTATGGGAAAAAGTTAATATAACATAAAAAATAAAAAATCATAATCCACCGTATCACAAGAACTTTGTATACCTTAAATTTATCACCACTCCAAAAATCAACCAAGTATTTCCAATCTCCTTTAGTCATCTTTTCAGGCTTGTTTCTTACGCGATCCTCTTTTGTTTTCAATTTCGGATCATCATAATATTGGTGCTTCAGCTTATGTCTACTGTCTCTAAACAATCTTCTTGCATGTTGAATAACACTGTCTTTTCTTAACTCAGGGTCGTCAAATGAACATTTTTCCTAAAAGATAGGCAATAAAAAAAAATTAGAACAAAGATAAGGAAAAGAATGGATCAGAAAAGTAAAAAAAGATATTATGCATCAGAGACTTTTCTTACCAAAACACAACTCCAAAGATGTTCTATTTTTTCAGATTTAATTTCTGTCCAGCCTTCGACTTGTACAGGAATGACAGCACGATTTCGTACCTGCTCACCTAAGAAAAAGGCAAATATGGAAGAATTTTTACCAATAGGAATACCATCCCTATCAAATTCCACATTTATTTTTTCTCCAGGAGGTAATGCAGTAAGCTTTCTGCAATATACAGGCCCTCGTTTTCCTTTAACAGGCCCTCGTTTTCCCTTAACAGCACCTAAACACAAAGAATCACGAAACAACAAAATTAACATAATTGAATTTTTCCAGAAAATATTAATATTAGGAACACTACTTAACCTTCCACCAATGCAAGCATCCTATCTCCATCTATTTCATCATTCGCCTCATGTGAAGATTCATCTTCCGGTGTAGAGTCCATTCTTGTTCGGCGATCCTCTTCATTAGTAATATCTTTTAAATTATTAAATAGTTATAGTTTAAGACTAAAAATAGCATTGGCTAAATTCACATATTCACAAAGTAGGTTTCCAAGAATGATAATTTACATACCTTGATTCATTTGTACATCTCCATCACCAAATAAATGCTCATTTTGACCTGATAAACATTGAATTGCATCAAGATTTGAAAATTTTAAGACCAAAACCCCACTTTTGATCTTAAGAAAACAACATATAGGTACAACTTAAGTACCGTCATTCACTTCAACCCCTCCTGCATTTCCATTCAACTCCTCTGCATCACCCTCTATATCTTGCATGTCTACATTGTAATAAGCAAGATAAAAATCAAGTGAATTTTTTTTTATTAATATGTAAGTGAATTTCTAAGGTAGGTAGATAATAGTTTTTAAATTCCAATATAATACCATCATTTACTATTTAATATTTCCACCCTAACAAAGAATACTAACCAAAAGTAACCATAAAACTTCTACCTTAAAAGCATAATTCAGTATAAGTGAAGAGCATATTTTACCTTCATTTGAAACAGTATTTTCTTGATCAACATTCAATTGTTCATGATTACTAATGGCTGCATTAAAAATATCAACTTTTTACGCAACCGAGTAATAAGCACTAATATTATTGAAGAAAGTCATAATATAAAGTATATACCTTGTTCCAGAACTTTCATGGCTTTTGAAAGTGAATTAAATGTTTTATCTCCTACCATTGCTTGTTGCTGTTTTTTATTCATATTCAAAAATTTTGCCACAGACATCGGTGGAATGAATTGACCTCTTTTCGATATTCCTTTTGATGGACAACGTTGAATCTGAAAAATATATTTAAGTAGATGTTTAAAGCCGATTATGTTAGAACAAAATTGAAATTTTACAAATTCATGATAATACCTGTTTTGACGTTGAAAAGTCATTTTCTTTCTCATATTCATCCTCTAAAGTATTCATATCCTGTTCTTCATCACCAGAGGTAGGAATATAATCTTTATCTTCCTCGATCACATTCTGGTTCTTCTTTCTCTTTTTCTTTACTTTTTCGCTATCTACTAAACTTGTAAGGGAAGCTGTAATGCGTTTTATACCCAAAGATTGCATTTTACACTTGTTAGACTGAATCCTCATTAGCCTTTGTTGTTCATACTCATTTTGCTGAAGAGGTTGCTTTGAAGTCATATTCTTCCCAGCTTTCTCCATCAATTTGCTCCAAAAGTGTTAGCTATAAACAAATTTAAATATCACCATACATATATATATATATATATATATATATATATATATATATATATATATATATATATATATACATATGTGATTATAATTTATCATATTGAGCATATCAATGATTAAATAAATGTCACCAAACATAAATATTTTGTGAAATAAACCAAAATGTCAAACTATCAATGAAATTTCAGTTAGAAAAAATTATAAAAAATAGTCACAAATATTAAAGTCAAGCAATATCATCATCGTCGTCCTCCTCTCCATCACCATCGCTAATGTCATTGCCATCATCACCGTCGTTGTCTTCATCAAAATCAACTTCATCATCTTCATTTTCAATTCCATCAAAAATCTTAGGTTGATTTTGGTCATTGGCATCTATTATTATGTCATCAGTGTCATCTATTCTCCCATCAAATGGATTATGAATGTCCTCCAAATCTGGATCACCTGACAAGAAGACATCATCAAAGGACATAGAGTCACTTTGTTGTAATGCATCCTCATCTACCTCAGTATTTTCATTCTCAGGGACGTCATATTGATGTCGCGAATGAGTCTTAACAACAACCAACCAATGTGGATCAAAACCATCTCGGACATAAAAAACTTGTTGAGCTTGAGACATAAGCACAAATGGCTCACTAGTATTCCACTTATATCTAGTGTTGACACTAACTACACCACCTTTGTCAATTTTAACACCTCTACCAATCTTATGAACATCCCACCAATCACAACGGAACAAAATCACACGCTTCCCATCTAAATATTGCAGCGAAATTATGTCATTAAGAACCCCATAATAATCAATATCTTTAGATTCTACAATTCCCTTCACCATAACTCCGGAATTTTGGTTTTTTCTCTTCTTTTCAATATCGCTAGTATGAAATCTAAAACCATTAGCTAGATATCCACCGAAACATTGGACACCTCTAAAAGGTCCTAAAGCCAATGTTCTTAAATCTTTGATTACTTGATCCCCACTTTCTTCTGGAAATGTTGTTACCTAATATGGGGAGATTGGGTTAGTCACATGATAATAAGAAAAAGAAAAAAAAACCATTACAATGCTAACATACCCGATCTTGAAACCATTCCTGCAAATTTTTTCCGTTGCTTCCCGGTGTATATTCACTGTAAAAAAAAAGTAAGAAAATCAAATAAAATTACATTGTACAACATAAGTCGCTATTTAGAGTTGGTAGACCATACAAATAAATCGAATAAGAAAATTCATACCTAAGGTATAATTCAGCTTCATCGCAATTTTTCAGCACATATTCTTGAGCTTGTACCAACTCTTCATTGCTAAGATATCTAGACTTGGCCTTTCCCAAGGGAATACCATATGGAGAAAATATTGATAGTCCCTTATATACATCATTTCCATGATCTGCATTCCTCTCAGGTTGATTATATCTTGTCTCCATTTCATTTAAATACCTCGAACAAAAGAACATGCACTCTTCTATTATATATCCTTCAGCAATAGAGCCCTCTGGTCTATTTTTATTCCGCACATATGACTTAAATTTCCGCAAAAGCCTATAAGATAAATATTAATTTCGTTTAACATTTTATTCAAGATAATGAAATTTTCAATGACTTAGCAAAGCAGAGGAATACCTTTCAATAGGATACATCCATCGATAGTGAACTGGCCCAGCTAACTTAGCTTCCTCAGCAAGGTGAACACACAAGTGCACCATCACATCAAAAAAGGAAGGAAGGAAATTCTTTTCCATTTCACATAAGGTGATAGCAATATGATTCTCAAGATCATTCAAGTCCTTAAGTTTCAAAGACTTGGAACACAAATTCTTAAAAAATTCACTCAATTTAGTAACAACCTCATACACTTTGGCAGATGATACTCCACGAATCGCCAAGGGTAACAATTCCTCTAGAAGAACATGACAATCATGTGTTTTAAGTCCCCAAATCTTACGCTTATCAAGGTTTATGCACTTAGAAAAGTTAGATGAATACCCATCCGGAACCTTTATATCTTCCAAATATTTACACACTGCTAATTTTTGAGATTTAGACAATGTATAAGGTGCTGCAGGTATATGCCATTTACCGTCAACCAGTTTTGGGGCAAGATGCTTCATAATATTCACATGCTTTAAGTAATGTCTGGCTTTTATGTGATCTTTACTTTTACCTTCAATGTCTAGTAAAGTGCCTAGAATATTATCACATACATTTTTTTCGATATGCATGACATCAAGGTTATGACGAATCAAGAGGCTACTCCAGTAAGGAAAATCAAAAAATATACTCTTCTTCTTCCAGTTATCCTTTCTCTTTGGCAACTTAAACGTTTTCCCAAATTTCATTCCTTCGAGATCTTTAACTTGCTCTAAAATCTCATTACCTGATAATTTCTTTGGGCGACTTCTTCTTTCAACTTTTCCATTGAAAGACTTACTATTTCTCCATTTGTGATCTACATGAAGGAATCGTCGATGGTCCATATAGCAACATTTCCTACAATTAGGTAGTCTAGTTGAAGAAGTTTCATTCATACAACAAGGACATGCCTTATAACCTTTGGTAGACCACCCAGATAAGTTTGCATACGCTGGAAAATCATTAATAGTCCATAAGAGAGCTGCATGCATATCAAAGTATTCATTTTTTGAAGCATCATAAGTCTTGGCCCCAAATTCCCACAACTGTTTTAGTTCTTCAACTAAAGGTTTCAAATACACGTCAATGTTAATGCCTGGTGCACTCTTACCGGGTATTAACAGAGATAACATTGTATAAGGTTGTTTCATGCACATCCATGGAGGGAGATTGTAAACGACAATCACTACTGGCCATATACTATAGTCACTTCTTAGACCACCAAAGGGGTTAAACCCATCAGATGCCAAACCTAATCTCACGTTACGAGACTCTAAAGCAAAAGAAGAATACGACTCATCGAAATGCTTCCATGCTTTGCTATCAGCCGGGTGTCTAAGAATTCCATCATCATCTCGCTTATCTTTATGCCATCTCATGTCATTAGCAGTTTTACGTGACATAAACAGCCTTTGCAATCTTGGTGTTAATGGGAAATAGCGCAATACTTTTGGAGAAGTTTTATTACGTTTTGTATCACATACACTACATTTTTCAAGGTTAGCACTCTCTTTCCAGAAAAACATACAATCATTCTCACATGCTTCAATCTTCTCATAATCAAAACCCAAATCAGTAACCATTTTACGTGCTTCTCGGTATGTTGATGGCACATTTGCATCTTTGGGTAAAACACGTTTGTACATTTTAAGCATCTTTGTGAAAGCTTTGTTAGTTATTCCTTCCATGCATTTGATTTGGAACATCTCTAAAATAAATAACAACTTTGAATAGTCATCACAACCAGAGTATAGACGTTGTTGAGCATCTCTCAATAATCTTTCAAAAGCTCCTAAACCCTTTATGTCGTTATGTTCTGGATGGTTATCAACTTCCTCATCTAGAACATCATATGAACTCATTGGCTCATGAGCATCAAAGATCATTTCAAAAATTTCATCCCGGCCCTTATCTCCCGTTTCAACTCTACATCGTTTTTCAGGGGGTTTATATTCACCATGATAGATCCAACGAACATAACCTTTCACAATTCCGTTCAATAACAAATCCTCAAAAATATCTTCCCTAGTTTTGTGTCTACTATTGTTGCATCGATTACATGGGCAAGGGACTTTAGTTTCTTCTTCCTCAATTTCACTACCGGTAGGTAAATCAGTAAAAGCAAAGTCTAAAAATTCTTTCACTCCATTAATGTATAATGTATGAGTCCTATCATCACAACTCATCCATTCTAACCTCTTCTTTAAGGGATCGGAAATATCCATGTCTCAAGAGAAAATTTAGCTACAAGATAAACAATCAAATATCTTTAAATAAAAGAACATTCAAAATTATTTTAGAGACAACATATAAAAGGAGTACTCTGAACGAATTTTAAATAAAAGAACATCCAATTGCTAATATCATATTTAGGTAGTTGGTTATAAAAGGAGCCCCAAAACCGATTTTAAATAACAGAACATCGAATTGCTAAGCTAATATCGTGTTTAGCTACTTGGTAATTGATGTGTAGTGTGTGGCCTAGATTATTTTTGTTGTTGTAAGTAATTAGCTAATGACTATGTCAGGGGAAATGAAGTCATTTGTTAAATTTGTACAAAGAGTCCATAAATTATAGTAAATACCAATTTTTCTGTACTAGAAGCAGTGAGTCCCTACTTTGGCCCATATGTAATGGTTTGTAATTCCTCTGTCCCTTAATACTCGTCCCGTTTTGACCGGCACAAAGTTTTAGATAATTTAATTTATTAATTTATTAGGTGGTATTGATAGTGTGGTGTTTTATTAATATAGTTAGTGGGAAATGTGTCAAATAAAGGGGCGGGGGTGAGGGGTTTTTGAATTTTTTAATGTCAAATAAAGGAAGTAGGAATATATGTGGGTCCATAATTAAGCGGGAGAAATGATATCATATCAGTAAAAGTATGTCATTAATAGAAACGGGACAAGTATTAAGGGATGGCATTACAAGGAAAGCGGGACGAGTACTACGTATCATTCATTTTATCTTTGTAGTTGGATCATGCTTAAACTCATTTATTTGTATACGGAGTATTAGATTGTCTTCCTATAAAATCAACACAGTTATGTTACACTTCGAATATGACCTTCAATTTCACATCACCAGTGACGTATAGGTTGAACAAATAAAGTTATACGAAGTATCAAATTTCTCTTCTTTTATTTATCGGTAAGAATACTTCTATTTAAAATATCTATTGCCAAAAAAAACGGAATTTTAACATAAAAAAATCACAACCGCATATTTCATATGAATAAATTCAACAAAATAAAATATACGTGCGTGACACGGGTTTAAAACTAGTTACCTATTGTAGCATGTTATCAATTTTTCCTTTTAACTTTAGTCTTTTGTATTTCTTTCCGGCAAGATTATTAGACTAACCATCAAGTCCTATTGTAATGTTAACATTTATTGTAACATTTATTTTGGATTAATTAATGATTTAGATTCTTTTGGTTCTATCGGTATAGTATTACGAGGCAACATATATGGCCTTACAATCTAGCAGACACAACAATCAAAAAAAAAAAAGACATAAGAAACCGGTCAATCGAAAAATATGGTGTCCTTACGTATATTAAATATTCACACCCAACACAATATAACATATTTTCATGTGAAAGGGTTTCTTAAAGAAAGTTAAAGAGACCAGGTTACGGACGGAGGTGGTCTTTTTGAATTATTAAAGAGACCACTGTTCTGGAAAAGGTGATTCCTTATATAGGTTATATAAATAACCAACTCTCTAAGATAATTGGTTTCTTAGTTTTTACAAAGAAATCTATTCAAAAAGGTAGTTTCTTAGTCTATGAGACTTGTGATCTAAAGACCATCTCTTGTGAGGTCTAAGGGGTTTTTGGTGGTCTCTTTTGGCTTTTTTGAGGTAGTGCACCTTTTTACAAAAATAAAAATACCCGTCTTTTTCTCCAAACAAGAACGATATTGAGAGACAGAGGGAGTATTAGAAAGGGAATTAAAAAAGAAATCAGCAACAAAATAAAGCTAGACGACGACTTAAAATATATGAAACTATTACGGGACAAAACTAACGTCCAATGCAATGGAGCAAACACATATTTCTTATTTACATTTCTTAATTAATGACATGGTTGGTAGAAATTATAACCTTGCCAATTGAAGCTTATTAATGTGTTAATTAACCCAGGTACACTTAGTTGGCTTAGCTTAAATATTTTGAGAAATTTGGTAATCTAGAAATTATTGTGACACGTAATTATTAGATTCTAATCATGGATAACATAATTTTCAAAGTGACAAAATTATGAAATCAAAAGAGTAAAAAAGCAATCATAAGCTAAAAAGATGCACAAATGGGGAATCATGCCACCTAATATCATATAAAGTCCAAAAAAATCAAAATTTTGAACAACAGACCCACAAACTCAACGAATAAAGATCAAATCAACAACAACCCAGCAAAATTAACACACCAGCACACCACCAGCGATTTCCTCATCCAAATTTCCAGATACCCATATCAGAAAATCAAAACCCAACCAAAACTCTACAATTAATTCGTCATCAAATCCCAATATCTGAGAAAAAGAAATTCAAATCCAGACCCAAAATTTCACAGAACCCTGATCAGAAAACCAGTAAATCAAAAAAATCCTTCAACTGATTCATCAACATAGCTCGAAGTTTGAAAAAACAATTGAATCGAACCGTAAATATGAAACTAATTATCCAGTAAACTAAAGAACATGATTAAAGAAATTGACAATTTCTAGTAAATCAAAATTGGTTCGATCAGATAACCTAACAACAAAAATTGAATCTTATAAAGAAAACAAACTTACTATGTATATTCTTCTCAGAAACAAAATTCTTTGACTAGATGAATTGATAGAAGTCGAAAAACACCGCAGCAATTGAAACCTGTGAACATAATTAGTGAAATTGTGAGCGGAATCGCAAATATTATTTTGAGAAATATCAAAATTGTGAGCTATTTAGAGAACTACCAAACGTATAAAATATTATACAATGGATTAGCGTTTAAATTGGACGAAAATCCATCACCATTGAATGGGGGAAAAAAAGGAGAGCCAAAGGAAGAGGAAGAAACTGTGTTTGAGTCTTGTAGGGTTTTTATATTTCTTTTTCTGTTTTTTTCTAATTTTTTGGGGAGATGAGTATAGGAGACCGCGTGAGAAGGTTACACTTTATCTCATATGACTGAGTGTGTTTGACTTAATCTAGAAGCCTCCAAAATTTTGGAGGGAGCTTTAATCTGGCGGTTATAATAAATTATAGCCCAAAATTTAGGCGGTTTTTTAAAATTATACATTGCCACATAAAAGGTCGTCGCAAGTTTACATGTTTGCCACAAATAGATTTTTACTGTGGCATAATGTTTTTTGAAAAACTTATTATAATGTATAAAAGTGTAATTCCTGTGGCAAGATACAAATCTGCCACAAATTAAGATTTCCCGTGGCATAATTCGTGGCACAAGTATTAATTTGTAGTAGTGTAGCTTTGAGAATTCCTTTAATCCAAAGTTGTCAACCAATAGCATCACCTCATCCTTAATCCCAAGTGAGAATAGAGTGGGCTCGTGATAGAACTTTGTGGCTTGGATTTTTCTAGAGGAGAGCCTCTCAAAGTTGTCCCAATGCTTTTGGGACTCGAATTGGATGCCATAGGTTGTTGAGAGATTGGTGGGTGGGATGATTTGTGAGGTGGAACCGACATCTCCTCCCCTTCTCTTTTTAGTTGGCTTAGGAGGCATGGTGTTTTTGGGGGGTTTGGTAGATGATTCAAGGGTTACCTCACAAGGTTCACAAGAGTAACAACCACAACTTCCCAATACAAGTGACAACTAACAACTCCAATAGCACACCCCAACAAATTTCAACACAACCTCCAAAACTACAACCACACCTGTTGAAACACAATACATACAAAACAATAATCCATCAACAACAAATATAAACTATCAACAACACATAATCCATCAACAAAGCAAATAAAAATCAATAATTTCTCAATTCACATTCAACAATTTCTCAAACCCTAACATATGAATTTTGAAGATTAAAGCATGAAAACAAGTAATAAGATGCAAATTAGACTACTCAAAACCATTAGGGAGATGAATAAAACAATAAAACATCCATACTTACAATCAATTTGAAGAATTTGAGAAAGTTGATGAATTTCCCCAAATTTGCAAAGTTGAGAAATTTCTTATTTTTTGAAGAATTTGTGGACTTGAATGAAGATTTTGTTGTTGTGGAGTTGATTTGTGAGTGAAAGGATTAAGGATTTGTGATAGAGTATTGAGAGGAGTTTAATTTTTTGATGCAATGGAGTATGAGGATGAGAGAAAATGAGAGAGTAGAGAAAAAAGGATTCGAAAATATGAAGAATTAGGAGAGAGAGTCGGGCAAAAACCGTCTAAAGTGGCCAAATTTCTCAGCAGAATCGGCGGAACATTAAGAGAGTTCGGCCGAACTCCTTAATGTTCGGTCGAACCTTCTTCGAAGTTCAGCCGAACTGGCAAAATGGGGTGTTCTGGCTGCTTCTGTTTCACGACAGGTTTGGCCGAACCATGGATGATGTTCGGTCGAACTTTCTCAAAGTTCGGTCGAACCCTGGGAAAAGTTCGGCCGAACTCTATTTTGCTGAGTTCCTGATTCTCTGAAAAGTTCGGCCGAACAAGAAGGAGTTCGGTCGAACTTTCCTTCAAGTTCGGTCGAACTTATTAAAAAGTTCGTCCGAACCAAGAATTGGGGGGATTCTGATCCCTGAAAAGTTCGGCCGAACATGAAAGAGTTCGGTCGAACTTCCATTCAAGTTCGGTCGAACTTCTTAGAAAGTTCGCCCGAACCCAGTTTTTGGGGCATTCTGCCTCTTGATGTTCGGTCGGACAAAAAGGAGTTCGGTCGAACATTTTTATGGGTTCGGCCGAACCTCCCTTCTGTTCGACCGAACTTTCCCTGATTCACAACAAGCCCCCTTTTCCCTTCTCATTTAAACCATGCACCATTTATTCAAAAACCAAAGACTAACAAAAGCTCACGAAACACCAAAAATGCTAAAAAATAAGGAAATGAAAGAAAAATTTAAAGGACAAGGGTTAGAGATCACCGGGTTGCCTCCCGGGAAGCGCTCTTTTAACGTCACTAGCTTGACGTGTCTTCACGGAGAAGATCAAGTGATTGCTTGTAGATGTGTTGTGCAAACCGTCCCAATGTGGGCTCCTTCGAAATACTTTTTCACTCTATGACCGTTGACCTTGAAGAAATCACATTTGTCTTTGTTCCAAAGCTCCAATGAACCATAGGGCAACACTTTCTTTACCTCAGAGGGACCGCTCCACCGGGATTTGAGTTTTCCGAGAAAAAGCTTCAACTTTGAGTTGAAGAATAGGACTTTCTCACCTTCTTGAAAGTCCTTCTTTGTGATTTTCCGGTCATGGTATTCCTTAGACCTTGCCTTGTAGATGCTTGCCGAATCATACGCATTCATGCGCAATTCCTCTAGCTCATGCAAGCCTAGGAGCCTCTTCTCACCCGCACTCTTCAAATCAAAGTTTATATGCTTGATGGCACTTGAAGCCTTGAATTCCATCTCTACCGGGAGGTAGCAACTCTTCCCATAAACGAGCTTATATGGCGTCGTTCCAATGGGAGTCTTGTATGCCGTCCTATAGGCCCATAGGGCATCATCAAGCTTCAAAGCCCAATCCTTTCGGTTCGAGGCTACCGTCTTCTCAAGAATGAGTTTGATCTCACGGTTAGAAACCTCCGCAAGACCACTTGTCATAGGATGGTAGGATAAGCCTCGCCTTTGGATGACACCATATTTGGAGAGAAGGTTTGAGAAAGCACCCTTGAAGTGAGACCCACCGTCACTAATAATCGCCTTGGGCATCCCAAACCTAGGAAATATCACCTTCTTGAAAAATTGGATGACACTTTAGCATCGTTAGAAGGGGTGGCAATGGCCTCAATCCACTTGGACACATAGTCAACCGCTATAAGAATGTAGGTGTTTCCTTGCGAGGATATGAAAGGCCCCATAAAATCAATAGCCCATACATCAAAAATTTCAAGCTCAAGGATGGGATTTTGAGGCATTTCATCCCTCTTGGAGATATTCCCAATTCGTTGACACCTATCACAAGTCTTCACAAAAACCCAAGCATCCTTGAAAAGAGATGGCCACCATAGAAGAGATTGCAAAACCTTTGCCGTGGTTTTGGAGGCACCCATGTGACCACCACTAGGTGACGAATGACACATATGAAGAACACCTTGAATTTCATCATCCGGGACACACTTCCGCAAGAGATCATCGACACCTCGTTTCAATAGACACGGATCATCCCAAATATAGTGCTTGCAATCATGCCTTAACTTCCTCCGTTGTTGGGGGGTGAAGTCCGGAGGAATCGCCCCACAAACTAGAAAATTCACGATATCGGCATACCAAGGAGTGGCCTTGGTTTGAATAGCATAGAGGTGATCATCCGAAAAAGCCTCATCAATGGGGAGATCTTCACCACTTCCCCTCACTTCCAACCTAGACAAGTGATCCGCCACTAGATTCTCGGTTCCCTTCTTATCCCGGATCTCGATATCAAACTCTTGAAGGAGAAGGATCCAACGAATAAGTCTTGGCTTGGCGTCCTTCTTGGCAAGAAGGTACTTCAAGGCCGAATGGTCCGTGTAAATGACAATTTTGGAACCGAGGAGATAAGGACGGAACTTTTCCAAGGCATAAACAACCGCAAGAAGCTCTTTTTCTGTGGTGGCATAATTTGCTTGTGCGTCATCAAGAGTCTTTCTAGCATAAGCAATCGCATGAAGGGCCTTACCATCTCTTTGCCCAAGCACCGCCCCAATGGCAAAATCGCTAGCATCGCACATAATCTCAAATGGTAGCTCCCAATTGGGGGGTTGAATAATGGGTGCCGTGACAAGAGCTTGTTTGATCCTATTGAAAGACTCAAGGCACTCGTTAGTAAAAACAAAAGGGACATCCTTGACAAGCAAACTAGATAGTGGTTTAGCAATTTTTGAGAAATCCTTGATAAACCGCCGGTTTCTACCGGCGTGACCAAGGAAACTACGAATCCCCTTGACATTGATTGGGGGAGGCAATTGCTCAATCACATCTACTTTGGCCTTGTCAACTTGGATTCCCTTGCTTGAAATCACATGACCAAGGACAACGCCTTCCTCAACCATAAAATGGCATTTTTCCCAATTCAAAACAAGATTCACATCTTCACATCTTTTCAATACTCTTCCTAGATTGACTAGGCATGAATCATAGTCTTCTCCATAGACACTAAAGTCGTCCATGAAGACTTCCATGATTTTCTCAAGAAATTCCGAAAATATTGCCATCATACATCGTTGGAAGGTTGTCGGAGCATTGCACAACCCAAACGGCATCCTTCGATATGCAAAGGTGCCAATTGGGCATGTGAATGTTGTCTTTTCTTGATCACTTGGATGAATGGGGATTTGGAAGAATCCCGAATATCCATCCAAGAAACAAAAGTATTTGTGCTTGGCAAGCCTTTCCAACATTTGATCAATGAATGGGAGAGAAAAGTGGTCTTTCCGGGTGGCGGTGTTTAGTTTGCGATAATCTATGCACATGCGCCAACCGGTGACAACCCTAGTGGGGATCAACTCGCCATTATTGTTCTTAATGACGGTCATTCCCCCCTTTTTGGGTACTACTTGGACGGGGGAGACCCACTTTCTATCCGAAATCGGATAAATGATTCCCGCATCCAATAGTTTCACCACTTCCTTCCATACCACTTCCCTCATATTGGGATTCAATCTCCTTTGAGGCTCAATAGAAGGTTTATGACCTTCTTCAAGAACAATTCGATGCATGCAAAAATCCGGGCAAATCCCTTTCAAATCACCAATGCTATACCCAATGGCTTTTTTATGTTTTCTCAAAACGTTCAAGAGTTTGGAAAGCTCTTCGTCATTGAGTTTAGCATTGACAATTACCGGACTTGCATCATCGAGGTAAGCATATTTGAGAGTAGAGGGGAGGGGTTTCAGTTCAAGCTTGCTTACCTCCTTGGTGGCCTCATCGGACACCAAGGGTTCTTCACAATCCAAAGCTAAAAGCATCTCATGAGTTTTCGTGGTGGCATTGCTTACATTGGAATCATGCACAAGAACATACTCAAGAACATCGTTAGTAGAATGCATATGCATGCTCATAGACTCATTGACAATTTCATCAAGGATATCAATTCTTTTACAATCATCCATGTGGGAAGGGCATCTCATGATTTGGTTAAGTTGAAACTCAATTTTCTCATCCCCAACACTAAGGGATAATCTACCACCTCTCACATCTATGATTGCTCCCGCGGTGGCAAGGAAGGGTCTTCCTTAGATGATTGGGACATTGGGGTCCTCCTCCATTTCTAAGACCACAAAATCAACGGGAATAAAGAACTTCCCGATCCTCATAGGCACATCCTCTACTTTTCCCAATGGAAGCTTTACCGAACGGTCGGCTAATTGGAGGGACACTTGGGTAGGCTTCAACTCTCCCACATTCAACCTTTGAAAAATAGAGAATGGCATTACACTCACACTTGCTCCTAAATCACATAGGGCTTTATCTATGACAAGTTCCCCAATTGCACAAGGGATGGAAAAACTCCCGGGATCTTTCAATTTGGTGGGAAACTTGTTTTGGATAATGGCACTACAACTTTCGGGTAGGCTAATACTCTCAACCACATCCACAACCCTCTTCTTGGTTAGAATCTCCTTCAAAAACTTGGCATAAGTGGGCATTTGCCTAAGGGCTTTGGCAAAAGGAATGTTCACATAGAGGTTCTTGAGGACATCTTGGAATTTTGCAAATTGATCATCAAGGTTAGCTCCGGCAAAACGAGATGGGAAAGGAAATTTGGGCTTGTAAGGAGGGACCACTCTCTTTGGAACTTCAACAACCATTGGTTCACTCACCACAACCTCTTCCTCATCTATGGTGGTATCGACAATAGGCTCACTTTCATCAATGGGCTCACTCTCTCCTTGAGTTGGACTCTTTGTAGTTGAATTCACAAGGTTTTTCCCACTTCTTGTCACAATAGCATTAGCTTGATGGGTCTCACCGGGACTTACCCCTTGAGGAGGCAAAGAACCGGGAACTCTTGAAGCATTAGAGGATGACAATTGCGCAATTTGTGTTTCAAGCATTTTATTATGGGTGGCCATGGAATCAAACTTTTGGTTGACTTGAGTCATGAAAGTTTTCAACATTGTTTCAATATTTGACTCTTGAGGAGGTGGGGCATTGAGGAGTGGTCTTTGAAAACCGGGAGGAGGATTTTGAAAGCTTTATGGTGGAGGTGGCTTTTGAAATTGAGAAGAAGAAGAGGATTGACCTTGGTAGCTCCCTTGACTTTGATAGCTTTGTGGTGGTGGTGGTATTTGGAAGTTTGAAGGTTGGCCTTGATTTTGAAAATTTTGGCCATAGTTTTGATTCCTTGAACCCCCATAATAGCTTGAACTTCCACCCTCATAGTTACCTTGATTTCGACCATTCCCTTGGTTTTGAAATTGGTTTTGACCTTGGGTTTGATCATCCTTCCAACTAAACCTTGGGTTGTGCCTCCAACCGGGGTTATAGGTGTTGGAATAAGGATCAAACCGTTGGTTGTTTGCATTATTAAAAGCATTAACTTGTTCCATGGGTTGGTCGAAAGGATAACAATATGAAGAGGGATGCTCAAATGAACCACAATAATCACAAGACAAAGCACAAGACATCACACTAGAAGTGGATTGGGGAGTAGAAGGACAAGAAGGGATAGAATTCAACCTTTGAAGTTGTGTAACGAGAGCATCAAACTTGGTGCTCAAAGCATGGATCGGATCAAGGTCGTACCTTCCTCCTTTCTTGTCACATTCTCTTCTATCATCATTCCAATCTTCACAATTTCGGACCACATCATCAATGATGTCAAAAACTTCTTCTAAGCTCTTCTTCATGATTGGCCCCCCGGCTCCCGCATCTAGGGCCGTCCTAGAAGCTTTAGAAAGTCCGTGGTAGAAGCAATGGAGAAGCACCCCCATCTCTATGCCATGATGTGGGCATTGCCGAAGAAGCTCATTAAATCTTTCCCATGACTCTTGAAGGGTTTCATCGGTCCTTTCCTTGAATGTCATCATCTTGGACCGGTAGTCCGCGGTTTGTGCGGGGCTACTATATTTGTTGATGAATGCCTCCGTCACCTCATTCCAAGAGGTCAATGAGTTTGGCTTGAGGTCATCGAGCCACTTTCTTGCATTACCGATCATAGAGAGCTTGAAGAGTGCCATTCGAATGTATTCTTGGGTTACCCCATTGTGTTTCACCGTGGAGCAATAATCGACAAAAGTCTTTAGATGCTCCCTTGGACTCTCAAGTCTCGACCCGGTAAATTGGCTCCTTTGAACCATCCCAATAAGTGCGGGCCGTAACTCAAAATCGGTAGCCTCCAAGGCCGGAAGTGACACTAGTGGAAAAACAATCATTTGCATCACCATATTTGCCTCGCACATTTAAACATGTGACGCAATTGACAGTTTTAAGCATTAAAATTAGTCATTTGCGTCGCAGAATTACTAATCTGCGACGCAGATGACTCTAAGATGTTCTTAAAGTCATTTGCGTCGCAGATTAATAATAATGCGACGCAAAATATTACCTCCTTTGCGTCGCAGAATTACTAATCTGCGACGCAGATGACTCTTAGAGTCATCTGCGTCGCAGATTTACTAATCGGCGACGCAAAGGAGGTAAAAAATTTTCGGTTTCTAATTAAAATTTAATTATTACCTTTTCCTTTTCTTTTTTAATTTGGTGCGACGCCCTGCTCCCATTCCCTTTCTCCCTCATACATTTCCTGCCTCCCCAAACTCTTTCTCTCTCATAATTTCCAGATCTCCATTGTTGAAATTCCAAAGCTTCTCTGTCTCTCCTTCAGAATCAGTATCGAGCTTTCCCTTCAAAGTCTCCTCTCACCAAATCATCCCAATATCTCAAATTTGTTTTAAAATTCAAGCTTAGCGAATACGAAGGAGGCAAACCCAGATCTGAAAGCGATGACGTCTTCAGCCGGATTTCAAGCCGCATTCTCTGCAAACTCCAGCTCTGAGGTGGATGACTCGGCGGCGACTCATCTGGGTGCGGTGGAAGTGGGGCTGAGTTTTTGGGGAATCTGTTGAGTCGACTCAGACCGAGTTGGTCCCGAGTTACACCGCCATAACAACGCCGAAGTGTTGGTGCTGGAGTTTCGGTTTTTATCGCCACCGACCTTGAATACCTTGTTTCGATCTAAAGGTATTTTCTCTCTCCCTACCGTGATTTCCATGTTTAATTAATTTTGCAACTTTTTCATATTGTTTTGATGAATCTAGGGCTTAATTATGTTAGTTAGTTGGTGATTTTGAGTATTTATTTTACGATTGTTTGAACTCTTCATTTTAGGATTTTGATTTCAGATGTTGTAGTTTGTTATTGATTATGTCGAATCTGTTTAGGATTTTGATTTTGATTTTAGGATTTTGATTTCAGATGAATCTAAATTTTGATTGTTTGAACCCTAGATTTTGATTTTGATTTTAGGATTTTGATTATGTCGAACTCTTAAAAGAGATTCATTAACTAGCTAAGACAATATCATGAAACATATAGTCCATCCAGTTGAAAAAATTCAGTAAGATTTACCTTTGGATTTTTTTCTTTGTCTACCATGATTGCTAGGCAACCCTGCAGTAGAAGCAAGAACTTAATAGACACACATATGCCACATATATGACAGAAAAAACAACTAATTTAGTCTTTTGGAACCTTGAAGAAATCTTCGCTGACATCTTACAGTCTGAACTCAGCCCATAGAACAGTAGAGGATGTAGAACTTGGACCAGACTGGGACCAGAAAGCCAACAGCCTGCTGCGTAAACATTTTGGGTACTCCGGGTTGAAAAGTTTTCAAATGGAAGCTCTTGGTGCTTGGTTTTCTCAGCAAGACTGTCTTGTTCTTGCAGCAACATGGTCTGGTATTTATTTTCTGATTCTTATTCTCCCTTTTCTGTGCATTTCTTCTTGAATCCTTTGTACAATGTATATACTGTGTCAATGTTTTTGAGGCTTTAATGTTTCTACAGGGAAATCTCTGTGCTTTCAGCTACCTGCGCTTTTGACAAGGAAGGTCGTGGTCGTGATTTCTCCATTGATAAGCTTGATGCATGACCAGTGCTTAAAGCTATCAAAACATGGCATCTCTGCATGTTTCCTTGGATCAGGACAACCAGATAACACCGTTGAGAAGAAAGCAATGAACGGCATGTATTCCGTTGTATACGTTTGCCTCGAAACACTGCTTAGGTGAACACATTTGTACATCATCTGGTATTGCTTGTAGTTTGAATTGTTTCTAAATGCCCTGATGTTGTCACTTGGGACTGTATGATGTCAGCTTTCACTGTCTGATGAGGTGTATAATGCATACTAATAAGTCCACTTCAGAGGCTTGCGGAGAACCGTGGAATAGCTTTATTTGCCATCGATGAAGTACATTGTGTTTCAAAATGGGGACATGACTTTAGACCTGATTACAGGTTTCACCCTTGCTCACCTTGGATGTCTTATGTTTGAAATGTTCAGTTGCTTATCCAATGATACATGTTTTTCACATTGCCATTTTGTGCATACAATAAATAACAGCTCGTGTGTTTGATTATTGTGAGGTCTAAGTTCAAATTTTAATGTTCTGTGGTTGATTCCCCAATTCTTGCTAGCGTTTATTACTTTTTCTGAAATGTTCCCATATAATTGAGGTTTAATTATTGTTTCCTTATATGAATATAATTGTTCTGAATGCAATTCAAACTGCAAATGGTAGCAAGACTAGCAGACTATTATACCTCCTGTTGAGAGTAGGTTTGGGGTTATGCAACTCTAATGTTTTTCTTTTCTTAATAAGGGTGAATATGTATTGCCTTTGTTGCTAAGAATGTGATTGTTCTGCTATTTTTGTTTGTTTTCTTTGGGCTGATTACATTATGAGCAATGTCGATATTTAGCTAGTTTATTGTAATATTTACTTAAACTTTTATGTTTAAAGTGTAGTTAGGTTATCAACATGTTGGTTGATCTATGGTGAATTTGCCTTTTATTGGGTTGTAAACTGTTTTGACAGGTATATATTAATGTATTATAACATTCCCGGTATTGGGGAGGGTCAAATTACAAAGGAAATATTGTCAAAATTTTCACCTAGTTTACTTTTATTTTTATGCTCTGAATATACTAGTACTGAAAGCTGCTTATTTTATTTAATCTATGGATTAAATAAAATCAGCAGCTCATTTTTTTTAGAATATCCAAAAGTCATTTGCGTCGCACTTTAGCTAATCTGCGACGCAAATGACATTTTTTTTAACATATTGAAAAGTCATTTGCGTCGCACATTTAGCTAATGTGCGTTGCAAATGACATTTTTTTTAACATATTGAAAAGTCATTTGCGTCGCACATTTAGCTAATGTGCGTTGCAAATGACATTTTTTTTAACATATTGAAAAGTCATTTGCGTCGCACATTTAGCTAATGTGCGTTGCAAATGACTTTTCAGCACCATGCCTGAAAAGTTATTTGCGTCGCACATTAGCTAATTGTGCGACGCAAATAAGGTTCATTTGCGTCGCATAAATGTGCGACGCAAATGACTTTTAGTCATTTGCGTCGAGAGCTTTTGCCACGCACGATGTGCGACGCAAATGTGCTTAAAAGTGCGATGCAAATGACCCTTTTTCCACTAGTGTGAGATGGCACTTTTTGCCTCATAGGCCCCGGGGGCACCATAACTCCTCAAATCATGCGCCATATGGAATGTATCACTTGAACTACTCTTGAAAGATCGGAGACTTTCCGTCTCTCCGTCCGAATATTCTAGTTCTTCGTGCTCAAAAGGAAAAATGGGTTCCTCTTGATGATCTATTTTGTTAGATGCTCGTTGCAAGCTTCGACGCCTAGCACGAAATGTCCGCTCAATTTCCGGATCTTGAGGAATGAGGGGAGATGCTATAGGAATTCTTGGCATGCACACTCAAGCAAACATTAGCATTGACAATCAAAAAGAAAAAAAAAAAAGCAATTAAAAGAACTAGACTTATACACTAAAAGCTACTAAACTTAGTCGCAACTCCCCGGCAACGGCGCTAATTTGATAAAGGGAAAAACTAGGTCGTTACTAGTCTTACACCTAAATCAACTTAAATACCTAAACTAACTACAAGAATCAAGTAGAGTGGCAAGCAAAGGGTCGATATCCACAGGGAATTGCGAGTTCCGTAGCTAGAAATGCTAACATAAGCTAATTCGAAAAGGGATTGGTTGTTGAAAAAGAAAGAAGATTCAAACTAAGCGATTAAAATGTTAAACAAGGATTAAAAACACTAGGGGATTGGGATTCACCAAGGGATACATGCAATGGGGGAAATAAGGATTTGGGGATTAACTAAACTTGCAAAGACAAATTGAAAGGGGAATCGATCTTTAAAATCCTCAAGCAACAAATCATGCTTCCGCAATCAACCCAAAGCCTAAGAACTAATCAAAATAAATCCGATCGAAATCATACAATGCAATGACTTACAATCCCTTGCCAAATCAATGCATCGCGTTCCATTGACCAAGCAAAGTTACGTCTAACCAAGCAAGCAACAAGGACCCCCCAACTTATGCATTTAATTGCAAAACTAGCAAATCCTACCTTAAAACCCCACACACGAAAACCCTAGGCTACACCCAAACCCCTAGATGAGAACTACTCACTCATGGACTTGACTACAAATTTCAACATGATGAATTCAATGGAAGTATGCATTTCCGAATAATCAAAGCAAAAATCCCTAACCAAAGAATTCAAGCTAGTTTCATCATGGGAATCAAATCTATAGGCAAAACCATCATCCACAATACAATCAAAATCACCAAATCTCAAGAGATTAGCAAGGAAACTAATAAGTCTAATCATAAAGGATTAGGAAAAACTAAACAATCAAACAAGTAGGAAGGAAAAATATAAAAGTGCCTATTTTTGGGGTTTTTGATTAATGAGAAAAATAAGAGACAAAATCAGAAAAATCAGAAATTAATGACATTAAATAGAAATAAGAGTTGAGAATTTTTACAATGAAGCTTCAAAATCCAAGATTAGGGAGAATCCCAAGCAATACAATGAACAATGAATGAAGTTCTCCTCCTTTCTCTCTCTAAAATTAATTTCAAACTACTTTTGTAAAAAACTAGGTTTTCTAAAAGCTCCTAAAATGCTTTAAATAGTCCCGAAAAGTGGCTCAGCGCTGGCAGCAGGTTCGGCCGAACATAAATGAAGTTCGGCCGAACTAAGAGGCAAGTTCGGCCGAACCTGGGAAGAGACAGGAGCTACTGAGTACGATGTTCGGTCGAACAATAGGGGAGGTTCGGCCGAACATAGGTAAGTTCGGCCGAACTTTTGTGAATGTTCGGCCGAACTCTGGGCTTAAATCTTCAGGCTGTCCTGCTTTGGTTCGGCCGAACACCTCTGAAGTTCGGCCGAACATCTTGAGTTTTTTGACTCCTTCCTTCCACTTCGAGCTTTCCTTGGATGCCGTTGACTTCCATTGACTATTCCGTCCATTTTACTTGTTTCCCTACACATTAACAAACCCGTGAAAAGCAAAAGCTTGACAAAAATTAAGAAAAACAAGGCGAAAGGGCGGTAATTAGGAGAAACCGAGTCAACTAGCATGTAAGAGCAAAAGGACTAAAATGAGCATAAAAGAGGAAGAAAACAAACAAAAACAAGAATAAAAAGATACAAAATACTATCCTAGGAGTGACATAAATGTCACTCATCAAACTATAGAATCAGAAATAAAGTAATACCTAAACGAAGAACGAAGAATTAGCTGAAAGATTGAAGCTTTAAATTAATAAAAGTTGAGTAATTGGAAAATAAAAATTGAAGTTTTAAACTAAGGAATAATAATAATAATACGAAGTTCGGAGGTCCGGAATTCCTAAAACATTAATTACTTATATATAGTGCAAACTAAGAAAAAGAAGACGAACTGGGACCGAAAACCGGGCACCCCGGTTTCCAGAAACCGGCCGGTTTTCGGCCCAGTCAGGCACACCAAAGCCATCAGGTAGCGAAAATCGGGGCCACAGGTTTCCCAAAACCTTCCGATTTCGCACCTAAGAGAAACTTTCTTCATTTCTCAAAACCTGACGGTTTGCGAAAACCGGGGCCACAGGTTTTGAGCTCAATTAGACGTATTTGCCTTGAGTTTGAACTTGAGGCCTAGGCCCAACTCCTTTGGGCCAAGTTTGACGCTCGTGGCCCCTTTAAAGCTAGCTAGATCATCCCGCAATGCCTCGGGATCCGTGTAGCCATACAAGAGTGATATGAAACGGGCCTCCAAAGATCAAATATCAACAAAAACAGCCCTGCAACTAACAGACACTACACAACACACATTAGCACTAAAATAGGCTCCGAAGAGCTCAAATGAGATGAAAAGTGCATACGGGACGGGGATAAAAACTATATAAAATATGAGTGTATCAAACTCCCCCAAGCTAAATTTTTGCTTGTCCCTAAGCAAAGAGCATCAATGAGACATAAACGATTAACTCACCCCAAAATCTATGCAGAAAGATGGGTGATAAATCAAGAGTCAAATCAAGGCAAGAAAATATCATGACCGAAATCTCTAATCCCCACAGTTACACATAACACCGGTACAAAGTTCAAGCAAGACTCACAAGTCATACGTATAAAATCAAGAGCGGGCCTCACCAAGTGAATCACTCTTCTCGTTATGTGGCGGGCTAAGCGAACCAAATGTGGCCCGTTCACTCACCTTCCCATTATGAGCATGCATACTACTGAATGAGTAGTAGCCCCTCCCAACTCACAACACTAGTGTGTTTGAAGGTTCTCCTAAACACTCAACCTACACCGGAGTCGACTCGAAATGCGCATATGCTCCTTGACCCTTGATAAACGACTATTTTCAACCTATTGTTATACACACATTGCACAATGATCAAAAAGGTCTTAATATAGGCTTGTAACGTTGGCCGGGTATAAACAAGGGGTAAGGAATATTTTGGATATGTGAGTAATAAAGTCTAACTTGGGGAGCAAAAACAACCATTGATACCAAAGAAATCATCTCCGAAAACTAACTCATCAATAACCAAAACATAACCATAAGGGAGGAAGTAACCAATAGATTTCGTAGTATGAACCAACTTCTACCCTTTTCTTTGCTTTTCTAATACTACAAAATAAATGACATATTTTTGTTCTTTTTTTTTGTTCTTTTTGTTCTTTTTTTTTCTTTTTTTTTTTTTTTTGTATATAACGACGTAAATAAACAGTTAGATATGTACAAACTATAATACCCAAAACCACAAACTTTAGGTGCCAACTAATGAATACACCTCTTTCTTTGCTAACTTCCCGAGTACACGGAAACACAACCTTGAGTAACATAGGCCTTTAAAGCCAACCATCTCAACAAAATAAACCGATACTAACAAATGATAGCTCCCCCAAGCTAGACTCGGGATAAGTAACCAACGGGGCTAATAAGGGCTATTTTGTGGAGTTAAATGAAGAAAACGGTCAAGGCTAAACATGGGAAAGAAAAAGCAGGAACAGATGTATCTAAGATCGTCTGAAAGCTTCCTAAAGAATGGCCTTTCATCATGCGCAAAGTGCAAGTGTGTTAAGCATACTAATAGTCGAAAACCAAAAACTTAGATCAATGCAACACCAGGAATTAAGCACTCTGAAAAATCAAGGCTCAAGACCTCACAGCTAACCACAATCCAGCATTATACATATGAAAAGTGGGACAAAGTTGACCTTTGACAAGAGTCAATATAACTGTAGTTCATACATCAAACAGTCAATCCAATATGCTCACCTGTCTTATCAGCTTGAATCATCAAAATACAATTTCGAACCAAAGGGGCACAGGGAATTAATTGTCTAAATCTCATTGATCAACACGTATTTTTGTATTTTTAATTTTTTTTTTAAAGCAAAAACTATCCTAAAGAAGCAAGCAAACACACACACACAAAAACAATAGAAAAGAAGAAGGGAAAACATACCAATATGTACAAGAAGCAAATACCCCCCCCCCCCCAAGCTAAATCGGACAATGTCCTCATTGGCTCAAAGGGGTATGGAATCGTCACCAATGTCATCATCATCACCATTATCATCGCCACCCACCTGTCCACCACTCGGACCCGCACCAGAACTCCCTTGCCCACCATCATGGGCAAATCGACTCGCCAGTTGGCTCTCAAAATGATCGAATCGGCTCTCGAAGTGACTCTCAAGCCGGTCAAATTGGCCCCATAATTGACTCTCAAATTGATTGAAATGGGAAGTGAGAGCGTCTTGGTTAACCTCAAGTTGTCGGAATCTAGCATATATGATCTCTGGGTCTAGGGGGCCGGGCTCACTAGGCTGGCCTGCAGCCCGTGCTGCTACTCTGAAATAGGCTTGCTCTTGTATAGGTTGCTGAACAGGAACCTGCTCAGCGGGGATGTCATAAAGATAGCTAGCCTGATCGGGGATAAAAGCTGTGAGAGCAGTATTAGGCAGTGTGAAAAGAGGCTTCCCATTAAACATCCATTGAATCTCTCCAGGCACTAGACTATGGTTTAAGGGCCTAATCCACCCTTGCCTCTCCATATAGAGAAGTGTCATGGCATTACCACCCTCAACATGCCCAGTCTCTGGTTGCACAAAATTAGCTACACTCATAGCTAGGTGAGTGATCATGCCTCCCAACACAATGGGGCGGGTGGATGACTGCTTCCCGAGAGCCTGAAAATGTAGGGCCATGTGGTGGGCTACATTGATCTTGTAAGAATTAGCTCCCCTGTACACCCAACTTCCCAAAATCATCAACTCAGTACTCCGGACATTATTAGGCTCAAATCTTCTAAAGAAAGTCAACCCGAAGAACCGTTGGCCTACCCTAAGCAAGGGGTGTTGGAAGGAAGTGGCATGGAGATGTTGCACATCCTCTTTTACCTCCCCTGTTAAAGTGGTCCACAATTCCAAAACATTGTAGGGAGCGGGGGGTTCCTTAGGTCCGCCTACATTCATACCATACACTCGGGCAAAATCTCTCATAGACATGCGGTAATTCTGATTGAACATTCGGAAAGATACATGCGTAATTTCACTACCACGCCCTTTTTCTACATTGAAACTACTCAAGCATTCGAGAGTGAGACGTGCATAGGTTTTTCTACCACAAATGTCATACATTCTACCTATACCAGCATGTTGAAATAGTTTTTTCAATTCTTTATCAATCCCTAACTTGTTCAGACTTTCCTTATGCAACCAACGAGTGGGATGGATGGGTTTACCTTTGAGTTGCTTAAATCGGCGTTGTTGATCGTAGGACTCGAACACCACATCCGGGTAAGTTGTGTCTTGCTCAAGCTGCACTTCGGGAGGTGGTGAAGATGCCCTACTCGTACTTGCCTATGCCCTTGACCTTTTAGTTGGTGCCATGGATGAATTTTTCAAGCTTTTTGGGTGGAATTCCTCTTTAAAAAATCTGAGTGAAATATGAAATTGTGATACCAATAGATGAAAGAGAAAAGGATGGGGATGATTTTGATGTAAGAAACTTGTAATTTGGTGGAGTAATGAAGGTGGTATGAGGATTTGAAGAGTTAGGGTTTTGAGGTTTAATGAAGTTTGGGGAAAAAATTTTGAGGAAGAAGATGAGATGTAAGGAGGAATGTCGCACATAACTGATGCTGCTTCTTTTCTGATTCGCGACTTTTCCCGAAAACCGGCCGGTTTTCGCAACCCCAAAAATCTTCTGTTTTGCTCAAAACCGGCTGGTTTCGCGAAACCTGCCCCCCAGGTTTTCGCTGAAATCAAACTTGGCTTGCTCCATAATCCCAAAAATCGGTGGGCCAGGTTTTCACAAACCTGCCGGTTTTCGGTTTTGCACTTGTCTCCTGTTCCTTGCGAAACCGGCAGGTTTCTGGGAACCTGCCACCCCAGTTTTCGCCACTTTTCTCTTCTTTTCCTTCAAAATTTCCTTGGACGTTGAGGTCTTGGCTTACATACGGAACCGACAGGTTTTAATGAAACCGGCCGGTTTTCGTTGAAAAGTTTCACTTACGATCAAAAGGACCCCAAAAAATTCTAAGGCAGGAATAGAGGTTTAAGCTCGAAACCGGCAGGTTCCCACGAACCGGCCGGTTTTCCTTGCCTTTTAACACGACCGTAATCCTCCAAATTGCTCATACTTGGTATTGAAATCTGCACATTACTCAAACAACCAAGTGGTAAAATTCCTCTCTCCTCACCTCTCTAAAGCTATAGAATCTAAACTAAACACACACGAAAGCAATAATAAGAAAAATTAAAGGACACAAACTAAAAATAAAACCAAAGTAAGCAATGGAATACGGGTTGCCTCCCGCAAAGCGTTGGTTTATTTCTAGGTCCCGCTCGACCTCATTACCTCGAATATGCAGCTCATGGGGCGGAGGGATTGAGGTGACGAACCTCAACCACTCCTACAGTAGCCCCATCATGGTACAACTTCAGACGTTGCCCGTTGACTTTGAATCACTCACCATTATTGTTTTCTACTTCAACTGATCCAAACTTGCTTACCATAGTCACGGTGAATGGCCCAAACCACCTAGACTTAAGTTTTCCAGGAAACAACTTAAGCCTAGAGTTGAATAGTAAGACCTTGTCGCCCACCGCGAACTCTCTATGCAGAATGTGATTATCGTGCCACCTTTTAGTCTTTTCTTTGTAAATCCGGGCACTATCATAAGCTTGTAATCGGAATTCATCTAGCTCATTCAATTGAAGTAACCGCTTCTCACCGGCTAACTTTGCATCCATGTTGAGCTGTTTGATTGCCCAATAAGCCTTGTACTCCATCTCTACCGGTAAATGACACACCTTGCCATACACCAACTGATACGGGGAGGTACCAATAGGTGTCTTAAAGGCGGTTCTATATGCCCACAGAGTATCGTCCAGCTTATCGCTCCAATCCTTCCTAGACTTCGCCACCACTTTCTCAAGGATAGATTTGATCTCTCGGTTAGAGACCTCAACTTGCCCACTCGTCTGAGGGTGATAGGCTAGCCCAGTGCGGTGATAAACCCCATACTTGCGCAGGAGCGCATCCAGATGCTTCTCATGGAAGTGTGACCCTCCATCACTAATCAAAGCTCGAGGAACCCCAAATCTAGGAAAAATAACCTTCTTGAACAGAGAAATGACCGTTTTAGCATCATTACTAGGTGAGGCAACGGCTTCCACCCACTTCGACACATAATCTACAGCAACAAGGATATACAGATTACCCTTGGACGATGGAAATGGTCCCATGTAGTCAATTCCCCACACGTCGAAAACCTAAACCTTTAGAATTCCGTTCTGTGGCATCTCATACCTCCTCGAAATAGTGCCGGCCCTCTGGCACGCATCACAAGCCATAATGAAAGCCTGTGCATCCTTGAACATAGTAGGCCAGTAAAAACCACATTGTGACAACTTAGCGTTAGTCTTTGACGGTCCATGGTGACCACCATAAGGTGAAGAACGACACCTACTGATAATACCTTGGACTTCCCATTCCGAAACACAACACTTGTACAACCCTTCAGCAGTCTCACGAAACAAATAAGGTTCATCCCAAAAATAGAATCGAACATCATGTAGGAATTTCTTCTTCTGTTGATATGTAAGATCGGCCGGAAGAATACCCCCTACAATGTAGTTAGCAAAATCTGCAAAGCATGGCGACTGACTGGCAAGTGCAAGTAGATGATCATCTGGAAATGAATCAACGATCGGTGTAGATCCCTTACCATCATCATACCTCAATCTAGACAAGTGATCTGCAACCACATTCTCAGCCCCTTTCTTGTCGCGAATCTCCAGATCAAACTCCTGTAGCAGTATTATCCATCGGGTGAGCCTAGGCTTGGCTTCCTTCTTGGAGAGCAGATACTTAAGAGCCGCATGGTAAGTGTAGACTATCACCTTGGACCCTATCAGGTAAGTACGAAATTTGTCCAAGGCATAGACTATGGCTAGAAGCTCTTTCTCAGTAGTAGCATAATTAACCTGAGCTTCATCTAAAGTCTTACTTGCATAATAGATGGCATGCAAAACCTTTTCCTTTCTCTGACCCAAAACTGCCCCAACTGCATAATCACTTGCATCACACATTATCTCGAACGGAAGATCCCATTCGGGAGAACGAATGATAGGAGCCGAAATCAGTGCCTGTTTAATCCTGTCAAAAGCCTCAAGACAAGCATCAGTAAACACAAACGGGGCATCCTTGAGGAGGAGTTGGGTAAGTGGTTTAACAATTTTAGAAAAATCCTTGATAGAGCGGCGATAAAACCCCGCATGACCAAGAAAACTTCTAACACCCTTCACATTAACTAGAGGGGGCAATTGTTCAATCACTTGGGCCTTAGCTCGATCCACCTGAATGCCCTTATCGGATATTAAATGTCCCAAGATCACCCCTTCAGTAACCATGAAATGACACTTTCCCAATTTAGGACTAAGTTACACTCTTCACATCTTTTCAAAACTTTAGTCAGATTTAGCAAGCAAGAATCAAAAGAAGTGCCATAGACATTAAAATCATCCATAAATACTTCCATGATAGACTCAATAAACTCAAAAAAGATACTCATCATGCAACGTTGGAAAGTAGTGGGTGCATTACACAGACCAAAAGGCATCCTACGATATGCAAAGGTACCATAGGGACAGGTGAAGGTGGTCTTTTCCTGGTCGTCTGGATGTATGGGAATTTGAAAGAAACCAGAATAACCATCCAGATAACAGAAAAACCTGTGACAGGCTAGCCTTTCTAACATTTGATCAATGAAGGGAAGGGGAAAATGGTCCTTTTTAGTAGCAACATTCAGACGCTTATAATCAATGCACATGCGCCAACCTGTGACTACCCTAGTTGGTATCAACTTATTTTTCTCATTTCTAACCACAGTTGTCCCCCCTTTCATAGGCACTACCTGAACAGGACTCACCCACTTAGAATCAGACACAGCATATACAATACCTGCATCAAGCAATTTCATAACTTCAGCTTTTACAACATCTTGCATGACAGGGTTCAAACGACGCTGGGGTTGAATGCATGGTTTATGATTTTCATCTAGATGTATCCTATGCATGCAAAAGTCAGGGCTAATACCCTTTAAATCATCAATACTGTACCCAATGGCCCTTTTGTGCTTTTTCAACACAATAAGAAGTTGGGATAACTGGTCTGCATCAAGTGCAGTACTGACGATCACAGGGCAAAGTTGTTCATCATCCAAAAATGCATATTTAAGGTTAGCAGGAAGAGGCTTAAGTTCGGGTTTCTTTACCTCTTTAACAGGACAAACCGGCCGAACTAACCTCTTCAATTTGGTGCTCTCTGGTTCGGACCCTTCACCAACAAGAGCCAACTCTAGAGCATCCACTACTGCACTCCAAGAACTGCTATCACCTGCAGAAGACTCACAACAAAGCACTGCCTCCAAAGGATCTCTTTCGAGAACTTGGGAGACGTTATCACGCGTAATAAAATCAACCACATCAATACGATAGCATTGTTCTTCCTCTAGCATGGGACTTTTTAAGGCACTATTCAGATTAAAAGTCACCTTATCATCCCCGACAGACAAAGTCAATTTCCCACTTTTAACATCAATGACCGCCCCCGCCGTGTGAAGGAAGGGTCTACCTAAGATAATGGGAATTTGAGAATCCTCTTGCATGTCTAGTACCACAAAGTCTACAGGTATATAGAATTTACCTACTCTAACAGGGACGTCCTCTAAAACACCTAAGGGGTATTTGACAGAACGGTCGGCCATTTGCAGAGTGATATTAGTAACCTTAAGCTCACCCATATTCAGTTTAGTACAGACAGACAAAGGCATGACAGGCACACTAGCACCTAAATCACATAAAGCTTTATCAATAAACACGGTGCCAATGTTACATGGGATGGAAAAACTCCTGGGGTCTTTAAGTTTAGGTGGAGACTTGTTTTGCAAATAAGCACTACATTCCTCAGTAAAAGCTACAGTCTCTACCTCACAAAAAGCACGTTTCCTGGTCAAAATATCTTTCATGAATTTAGCATAAGCAGGAACCTGTAAAATCAATTCAGTAAAAGGAACCGTTACCTGCAAATTTTTTACCACTTCCAAGAATCTGCCAAACTGCTTGTCTAGCTAATTCTTGAGTTGCCGATTTGGGAAAGGGAGTACAATAGGTGGTACTTGAATATCTGTCCCCTTCTTAACCTCTGTTGTAGCCTTATTCTCATTGACTACCTTTTCAGCTTCCTTAACATCCATGACTATCTCTGGGACTTCCTTACTAACCAGACCACTAGCAGACACCCCGCAATCAACCTCAACTAGCATAGAAGGACCATCATAACCCCTACCACTCCTCAATGTAATTTCATTTGCAGTTTCCCTATTTTCGGGCTGTGAAGGAAATTGGCCTGGTGGCCTCCCTGCAATAGTAGTAGCCATCTGTGCTAACTGTGTATCAATGATCTTGTTATGAGCAGTAAGAGCATCGATCTTTGCATCCTTTTCACTTAGAGATTTTTGCATTTGTAACATCATATTTCTCATCTCTACTAGCATAGGGTCAGGCTGTGTGGCTTGAGGTTGTGGTGGTGGGGGTGATGTGTGTTGTCTAGGGAACCCAGGTGGTCCACTAGACTGTTGGTTGTAGTTGTTCCGTGGTTGGTAGGATTGTTGATGTGGGGGTTGGTATGGTTGTTGTGGTGGATATTGGACTTGGTGAGGGTTCTGGATATTGTTGCTCATGTAGGATAGTAGAGGGTTGTTTTTGTAGCCCTCGTTGTAAGAGTTGGAGAATGGGTTGTTTTGTTTGTAGGATTTAAATGCGTTACATTGTTCAACAGAGCTCCTACATTCCTGTACATAATGACCAGACATTCCACAACTTTCACAAACAGTAGCAGGTTGGGCACTCATAGCAGCTACACTAACAGGTTGGGCAGATTGAGCATTGGCTGCTTGCATATTATCAAACTTATAGTGTAAAGCAGTCAATTGGGCAGTTAATTGTTCAATAGAATTCAAATCATGCTTACCACCCCTATTAGATAGGCCTCTAGGATTCCCGTACTGGGCATTGTGAATGGCTATCTCCTCAATCACCTCCATAGCTCTAGGCACCTCAAGTTGCATGAATCTCCCACTGGCAGCTGAATCTAACAGACATCTAGACTCATTACCCAGACCATTATAAAACTGCTGAATCAAGAACCAATCATCCAAACCATGGTGCGGGCACTCTCTCTACAAGTCCTTGAATCTCTCCCAGACCTCGAACAAACTCTCATCTGCTTGTTGTGAGATACCTAATATTTGGCCCCTCGGACGAGCCGCTTTCTCAGGTGGAAAATATTTAACATAAAAAGCAAGGGCCAAGGACTCCCAATTAGTGATTTTCAAAGCCGCTCGATTCAACCCATTAATCCACAACTTAGCTTTCCCACTCAAAGAGAACGGGAAAAGTATCTCCATAGTCTGCTCCGGAGTCAATCCCTTTTGCTTGATGGTGGAACAATATTGGATGAAAGACTGTATATGAAGATTTGGATCTTCACCTGGTTCCCCATCATACTGGCGTCTCTCAATCATGTTAATCAATACAGGCTCAATCTTGAAGGTCTCAGCTGCAATAGAAGGCATGATTGCCTTTGGTAGCACGGACAGACTTGGCTTAGAATAGTCTGTAAGCCGTGGGGTAGGTGGCGGTAGTGGAGTTTCGTCACCCATCTCTATCTCTGAAATTGAATCTGTATCTGAAGGAAAAAGATCGCCAATATTATGATCAGAATCATAGTAATTCCCACACTGTGCAATGAAAGTTCTTCGTCTACGAAAGGTTCTTTCGGGCTCAGGATCGAATGGAGTAAGATTACTAGTACCTACGGTCCTGGTCATAGACAAAGACTACAAAACAATGTGAGATCCGGTCTCAAGGAACGTGAGTTCCTTGAGTAGTAACAAACAATAATCTAGGATAAGCAATCAACAACAGAAAATAAAACAGTTTCCCCGGCAACGGCGCCAAAATTTGACAGGCTAAATCGCACTCCTATCAAAGATAAACCTAACGTTCACCAACTAAAAATATAGCAAGGGAAGCAGGGATCGTATCCACAGGGAAACAATGTTCTTTCTACTATTAATCGGCAATTCTAGACTATTGGGAAACAAGAATATGGATTGATTTTTATAATATAACTAGAATGATAATAAAATAGGGAAAAATCAGATATTAAAAGGTCTAGGGCATAGGTTCACCGATGAACAACATTCCAGGATGACAACAATCGATAATAATCAATAAAACAGTTAATTAGACTAGCATGCTCTCTCGAATCGATACTAATCATATACTTAGAATTAACGGGTTCTCGCTACGTATTAATCCCAATTCCACCTATTGACACAAGCCTAAACATCAAATTGCATCTCTCGAATCTTAATTTGATATTGCGAAACTAATACAATCAAACCTGCGCAAATCTAATTGCAAAGTAAATAGGAGCAATCAATAGGAATTAACCGTTAAACCAACAATCAACAACAATTAATCATCCCTTCATATTCGTTCATGGATTCCCAAAACCCTAGAAAATCAACTACTCACACATATTTAAATTAAACCAAATAAACTTATTAAATAAAAGCATGATTGAAATTGAATAAAAGAATCAGAAATAAAGTAATACCTAAACGAAGAACGAAGAATTAGCTGAAAGATTGAAGCTTTAAATTAATAAAAGTTGAGTAATTGGAAAATAAAAATTGAAGTTTTAAACTAAGGAATAATAATAATAATACGAAGTTCGGAGGTCCGGAATTCCTAAAACATTAATTACTTATATATAGTGCAAACTAAGCAAAAGAAGACGAACTGGGACCGAAAACTGGACACCCCGGTTTCCAGAAACCGACCGGTTTTCGGCCCAGTCAGGCACACCAAAGCCATCAGGTAGCGAAAACCGGGGCCACCGGTTTCCCAAAACCTGCCGATTTCGCACCTAAGAGAAACTTTCTTCATTTCTCAAAACCTGACGGTTTGCGAAAACCGGGGCCACACGTTTTGAGCTCAGTTAGACGTATTTGCCTTGAGTTTGAACTTGAGGCCTAGGCCTAACTCCTTTGGGCCAAGTTTGACGCTCGTGGCCCCTTTAAAGCTAGCTAGATCATCCCGCAATGCCTCGGGATCCGTGTAGCCATCCAAGAGTGATATGAAACGGGCCTCCAAAGATCAATTATCAACAAAAACAGCCCTGCAACTAACAGACATTACACAACACACATTAGCACTAAAATAGGCTCCGAAGAGCTCAAATGAGATGAAAAGTGCATACAGGACGGGGGTAAAAACTATATAAAATATGAGTGTATCACCGGACTCGACCCGGTCAACCGCCCAAGCATCGCAGCACCGGCGGCCGCGAACCACTAATCTTTCTCCCTTAATCCCAGCCACGAACCACCACCTAGTCCCTCCACAGCCAGCGATACCAACGCCCACCCTAACCAACCGGTGACAGCCCTATCGTCGCCGTCCGACTCCGACAACCAAACGCATGCCATTGTTCCCCTCCACCCAACCCGTCCGCGAACACCACACCCAAACCCGCCCAGTTCGCGCACAAAAAACCCCGACCCACGCGTCTACAAACCACCCGCCCAGACCCAAAACCCGCGACCCGACGAACCCAAACACAAAACCACCCTCTGTTGCAGTTCAGTTCGCCGAGAGGAATGAGAGGGAGCACCACCGACCCGCGAAAGAGCGGCAGTCGGGTGGTGAGGTTATTGCAAACACCGAAAAAAAAAAAAAAACAAAGAAAAAGAAATACGGATTGTTCTAAGGGGGAAATTACCTCATTCCGTGTTCCTTCGGTTGATGATGCAAATATGGTGACAAGGTTTGCAATTAATATTGAGGATTTATGGGTTATGTATTATATTAAAGGGATGACGTTGTTATACCAAAAAAAAAAAAGGGTTAACAACGTGGTTTGTTGATATATCTTATGATAATGAGAATAATGATGAGAAAGTGGGAGAATTAAAAGAAGCAGTAGAAATTGAGACAGGGTGTGGATCGATATGCAGTTGAGAAATGACCAACCTACACTTGCTACATACCCAAACCATCTTCCCTGATCCTAGCTGTGTTACATTATGCTTTTGATTTTTTTTGGAACCTTTTATTTTATTTTATTTTTTATATTCTTTTGGGTATGTCACCCTCTAATGGGAAACATGCGATTTTTATTCTTTTATTTCTGTGGAACTGACAGGCTAAATCGCACTCCTATCAAAGATAAACCTAACGTTCACCAACTAAAAATATAGCAAGGGAAGCAGGGATCGTATCCACAGGGAAACAATGTTCTTTCCACTATTAAATTATTAATCTAGACTACTGGTAACAAGAATATGGATTGATTTGTATAATATAACTAGGACGATAATAAAATAGGAAGAAATCAGATATTAAAAGGTCTAGGGCATAGGTTCACCGATGAACAACATTCCAAGACGACAACAATCGATAACAATCAATATAACAGTTAATTAGACCAGCATGCTCTCTCGAATCGATACTAATCATAGACTTAGAATTAACGGGCTCTCGCTACGTATTAATCCCAATTCTACCTATTGAAACAAGCCTAAACATCAAATTGCATCTCTCGAATCTTAATTTGATATTGCGAAACTAATACAATCAAACCTGCGCAAATCTAATTGCAAAGTAAATAAGGGCAATCAATAGGAATTAACAGCTAAACCAACAATCAACAACAATTAATCATCCTTTCACATTCGTTCATGGATTCCCAAAACCCTAGAAAATCAACTACTCACACATATTAACAATAAGCAAAGCAATTGGCATGATTGAAAACATAATTAAAGCTTAAACAAAGAATTGAAATAAGGAATAATACCTAATTGAAGGACAATGGCAAATGAAAGCTTCGATTTTTCTTTGATTGAAAATAAACTAAGTGTTTGAATTGATGTAGAGAGAAAAATAAAACTTAGAAAAATAAACTAAGGGTTTTGTGCTGGAAAAATAAGATGTTCGTCAAAAATAAAACAAGTTTGCTTATATAGTTTTTGCCAAAATAAGGCTTAAAAACGGAATTAAAAACGCGAAAAACTGCTGGAGGTTGGCGTCGCCCGATCGGGCGACGCTTCGCCCGATCGGGCTAATCACTCGATAGTCGGCCCGATCGGGCCAAAATCCGCCCGATCGGGCGGGTTGCGAAATCTCCACAAGACCTCCAGATTGACCGCCCGATCCGGATCGGGCGAGCTGCGCCCGATCGGGCGCGCGTTGATGAACTTGGCTTGCTTATACTTCCGCCCGATGGTTGCATTTCGCCCTCAGCTTCCAGGGCGATTTGCAATCTTCAATGTATCTCGCCCGTGTCACCAAGTCTAACTCCCGGGGCTCAACCATAAGCATCTCAGGCTCCCGAAAGTCGACGATGGAGGTCCCGAACTTCTCGGACTCATATAGTGGCCTTGATCAACAATGAAACGGGTCTAAAACGACCAATTTCTCATAATCAAACCTGAAACTCAAGGCACACTCAATAACACACATTAGTACTAGAAACGGCTCCTAAGAGCACGTTTGATACATAAAAGTACTAAGGGACGGGGGCAAAAATTCTATATAAAACGCATATATCAAACTCCCCCAAGCTAGATCTTTGCTTGCCCCTAAGCAAAGAAATCATCGATGAATACATAAATCAACTTCACCCCAAACACATCTTAAAACAATGGATACGATTCAAGGCAAAATCCAACAAGCATGCATCAATGTCAACCAATCAAATCCATCCAACCGCTAATCCGCCTTAACAATCGTCACGCAAAGCGAACCAAAAATGCACATTGGAATTCAAGACTAGTGCTCACATACTCGTCACTCATTTATGTGGCGGATAAAAGATGTACCCGTTCGCTCTCCTCCCAACATATGAGTGAACAATGCCCTCCCAAACTCACAACACTCGTGTGTCTAGAAAAACATACACTCAACCTAATAGTCGACTCGAAATGTGTCATGTCATAACTTGCATTGATAAACAACTACTTTCACATTAATACAACTCTATGCACAAAGGTCGGAAGGTCTTTCAAGCTTGTAATGTTAGGCTTAGGTAAGGGTGCGGTAAATTTGGGAAAAATGTGAGCTTAAAGCCTTGGCTTTGGGGAGCATAAATCCTAGCAAAACCATGGTCAACCACAAATGATGACCACAACCACAACTTCCCACTCAACACATGATGAAACAACAAACAAACCACACTATATTTTCTAGCCTTTCTTTCACAATTAAAATCAATCACTCATAAGGATAAGAAATTACAATACTTGAGTGAAACAATGCTTTGAAATTTCTTGAGAATAACGACCTTTCCTTCTTTTTCTTCTTCTTTTTTTTTTTTTTTTTTTTTTTTTTTTTTTTTTTTTTTTTTTTTTTTTTTTTTTTTTGGAACCTTCACACGATTTTTTTTTTTTCTTTTATTCTCCTCATCTCATTCATTTTTTTTTTTTTTCAACAACAATCATGATAAGAAGAATTTCCCTTTTCAATACTCGATATGCTCAAAATGTACCACACTGCAACTCCCTCACCTCACTACTATTAGCTCCCCCAAGCTAGGCTTGGGACTAGTAACCAATGGGGAATTTACGGGCTTGTAATGTGGTTAGTCACCGAATAAATGGCACAGGCACAACATGGGTAGAACAAGAGGGGACAAACGTATCTAATTTCATCTGAAGGCTACCTAAATAGAAAAATGCCTTCGTCCTCCACAACGTGCATGTATATGAGTCATAAAACATTACTAATAGTTGCAAACCAATACTCAAAATCAATGGCACACCAGGAAGCTATCACACATCCTAACCAAGTCAACTAGTCAAGCACCAAGTCCACAAGTAGTTGGTCAGAGTTGACTCAAGTCAAGGCATCAAAGTAATCGGATCTCAAATCATGGTTAACAAATCAACAATGCTCGTCATCAAAAACCAAGAATCAAAACAGTTTACAATCAAGGGGCACAGGGAAGCATGGTTTTGTATTCATCGGAACGTATTTTTGTATATTTTTTTTTTTTTTTTTTTTTTTTTTTTTTTTTTTTTTTTTTTTTCAAAGCAATAAACTAATCTAGAATGCATTAAACACACCAAAATAAACACACCAAAATAAAGAAATGCAATACTAAAAGAAAGACATACCTACAATGTACAAGTAGTGTGAAACCCCCCCCAAACCAAATCAGACAATGTCCTCATTGGCTCAAGGGTATCGAACCTCATCATCAACATCATCTCGGCATCACTGATGGCCTTGGCCATCATTACCAGCATCATCACCATCATCTCGGCCAGCATGTCCACTAGGACCCGCTCCCCACCCTCCGTACTGGGTGGGTGTGAAGGTGCCCATAGAACCCGGAGCTCCATATCCCTCCGCGGGATAGGTAAACCAGGTAGGGTGCTCGTAATCTGGGGCAATATAGCCCTGCCTGGCATACTGATCATAAAATGGGAACATGGTCCTCTGGTGATCAGCTGCGAACTCCCGGAACCCGAGCTCAAGTCTGCTCAACCTCTCATCAATGGACCCCTGATCCTCATGAACTACCGGGCCACTCTGGGGCCTCCCCGTGTCTCGACGCCCCCTCCTGAAGTAGGTGCGAGGCTCTGGCTGGTACTGATGGGGCTCTGGCTGAGGGTCAGGCTGAGGCTGGGGGTCAGGCTGAGGCTCTCGCTCAAATCCAACAAATAGATAATGAGCCTGACCGGGTCTGAAACTAGTGCGGCCCTGAGGGTCAGGCAAGGTGAAAAGCCTGTTTCCCTCGAAAATCCAGTACATGGCTCCCGGCCTAAATAACCCGTGCTCCCCCTGCAGCCTACGGAGTCCAGCAAAATAAGCCAAATCAAGCAAGTTGCTACCCAGAACTGGGATCTGGTTAGCCTCAGTAAAATTGGCCGTGGCCATGGCTATGTGGGTGATCAACCCACCAATGGTAATCTTGGTAGTATGTGTGGAGGTGGCTATGGAGTAAAATTGAGAGGCCATGTGATGTGCAAGGTTCATTTTGTAGCTCTCCTCTCCTTCGGAAACGTAGCCACCTAGGATCTCTAGCTCCGTACTTCTAATGTTCTGGGTCTCATCCCTACCAAAGATAGTAAATCCTAGGAACCTGTAAAAGACAATGGGTACCGGGTGTTGAATCTTGGAAGCATGCAAATGTTGCATACTCCCGGGATTATCATTGCCCGTAAGCTTTCCCCACATGGTACAGTTATTGTGAGTCTCCTTGGGTTTCCTACTATATGTGGTAGACAATCCAAAAATTCTACCAAAATCAGATAAGCTCATGGTGTAGGTTCGGTTCATGACACGAAATTGAACCGATGACACGGTTCGATAACCATCCCTACGAATATTAAAACTACTCAAAAATTCTAGAGTCAACCGCCTAAATGTGAGACGGAGCATACCATACATGCTACTCATACCAACACCAACAAAAACACGTTTTACATCACGCTCAATTCCCATTTCATGCAATGATTTTTGACATATAAAGCGAGTAGGGATTACCTCCCTCAATTTGAGGTGCATGAATCGTGCTCGTTGCTCCTCCGTAATAAAGATGACATCCGGAAAATCCGTGTCGGGCTCGAATTGCGGTGGTGGAGGTGGTGGTGTCGGTTCCCGAGCTCGGCTTGTGGAAGCCTCATGTTGATTTCTTGGTACCCTCGTGCATTTTCTTTGTGGTCTATTTGCCATTGATGAAAAATCTGAATTTTTGAGCTTTTTGAGTTTTTTTTTTTTTTGGGTGAATTTGGGGATTTTGTGGGGATGAGTGAAAACTTAAATCGATTAGGTGTAGGTTGTAGAGGATGATGAGAGGATGATTTTGATGAAAGAATTGTTGAATTTGGTGGAGATTTGAGGGAGATATGGTGGTTTGAAGTTTTTGGAAGTTGGGGTTTAATGGAGGAGTGAGAGAAAGTTAGGTTTTGTATGAAGAGGAAGTGAAGAAAGATTGGGGAAAACGTGAGTTTATCGCTGAAATCGCGTCTCGCCCGATCGGGCGAAATTCCGCCCGATCGGGCGGGATGCGATCCTTTTCTTTTCATGCGTGCGCGCCCGATCGGGCGCACCACGCCCGATCCGAATCGGGCGATTTGCGAAAGCTTATTTTCTTGACTTTCCCCTGCCCAGAATCATCCTTGACTTTTCCTCGAAAATTTCATCAACCGCCCGATCGGGCAAAATAATTTCGCCCGATCGGGCATTCCACTCGCCAAAGCGCCCGATCGGGCAAAATTATTTCGCCCGATCGGGCATTCCACTCGCTGGATCGCCCGATCGGGCATGCTGCGCCCGATCGGGCGGAAATAAACTGCAAGAAATTCATCCGTGCGCGCCCGATCGGGCGCACCTCGCCCGATACGGATCGGGCGATTTGCAGCGTGCTTGGCCTTGTGCGTAATTTCACTTTCTCGAACTTGGAGCTTTAGGCCTGCACATTATTAAACACCCAAACAGCGTAATGCCCTTTTCTCGCCTCACCAATACTTAAACACACTTAGGTATGGAAATACTAACTAAACTCACAAAAATAGAATGGAAAATGACAAAAATCAAACTTATACTACTTAAAGCAATAAAATACGGGCTGCCTCCCGCAAAGCGCTGGTTTATTTCTAGGTCCCGCTCGACCTTGTTACCTTGAATATGCAGCTTATGAGGCGGAGGGATGGAGGTGATGGACCTCAACCACTCCTACAGTAGCCCCATCATGGTACAACTTCAGACGTTGCCCGTTGACCTTGAATCGTTCACCATTCCCATTCTCTACTTCAACAGACCCAAACTTGCTTACCATAATCACAGTGAACGGCCCAGACCACCTAGATTTAAGTTTTCCAGGAAATAACTTAAGCCTAGAGTTAAAAAGTAGAACCTTGTCGCCCACCGCGAACTCTCTATGCAAAATGTGATTGTCGTGCCACTTCTTGGTCTTTTCCTTGTAAATCCGGGCACTATCATAGGCTTGTAGTCGGAATTCATCGAGCTCACATAATTGAAGTAACCGCTTCTCACCGGCTAGCTTTGCATCCATGTTGAGCTGTTTGATTGCCCAATAAGCCTTGTACTCCATTTCTACTGGTAGGTGACACGCCTTGCCATACACCAACCGATACGGGGAGGTACCAATAGGTGTCTTAAAGGCGGTTCTGTATGCCCATAGAGTATCATCTAGCTTATCGCTCCAATCCTTCCTAGACTTTGCCACCACTTTCTCAAGGATAGATTTGATCTCTCGGTTGGAGACCTCAACTTGACCACTCGTCTGAGGGTGGTAGGCTAGTCCAGTGCGGTGATAAACTCCATACTTGCGCAGGAGCGCATCCAGATGCTTCTCATGAAAGTGTGACCCTCCATCACTGATCAAAGCGCGCGGAACCCCAAATCTAGGAAAAATGATCTTCTTGAACAGGGAGATGACTGTCTTAGCATCGTTAGTAGGTGAGGCAACGGCTTCCACCCATTTTGACACATAATCTACAGCAACAAGGATATACAAGTTACCCTTGGACGATGGGAATGGTCCCATATAATCAATTCCCCACACATCGAAAATCTCAACCTCAAGGATCCCGTTCTGTGGCATCTCATACCTCCTCGAAATAGTGCCGGCCCTCTGGCACGCATCACAAGCCATAATAAAAGCCTGTGCATCTTTGAACATAGTAGGCCAGTAAAAGCCACATTGCGACAGCTTAGCGTTTGTTTTCGACGGTCCATGGTGGCCACCATAAGGTGAAGAATGACACCTACTGATAACACCTTGAACTTCCCATTCTGGAATACAACGCTTGTATAACCCTTCAGCAGTCTCACGAAACAAGTAAGGATCGTCCCAAAAGTAAAACCGGACATCATGTAGGAATTTCTTCTTCTGTTGATAAGAAAGATCGGCCGGAAGGATTCTACCTACAATGTAGTTAGCAAAATCTGCGAACCATGGTGACTGATTGGCAAGTGCAAGTAAATGATCATCCGGAAATGAATCATCAATCGGTGTAGATCCCTTACCATCGTCATACCTCAATCTCGACAAGTGATCTGCAACCACATTCTCAGCTCCTTTCTTGTCGCGGATCTCTAGATCGAACTCCTGTAGCAGTAATATCCATCGAATAAGCCTAGGCTTGGCTTCCTTCTTAGAGAGCAGATATTTAAGGGCCGCATGGTCAGTATAGACTATCACCTTGGATCCAATCAGATAGGTGCGGAATTTATCCAAGGCATAGACTATAGCTAGAAGCTCTTTCTCAGTAGTTGCATAATTAACTTGAGCTTCATCCAAGGTCTTACTTGCATAATAGATGGCATGTAAAACCTTCTCCTTTCTCTGACCCAGCACTGCCCCAACTGCATAATCACTTGCATCACACATTATCTCAAACGGAATATCCCATTCGGGAGAACGGATGATGGGAGCCGAAATCAGTGCCTGTTTAATCCTGTCAAAGGCTTCAAGACAAGCATCAGTAAACACAAACGGGGCATCCTTGAGAAGGAGCTGGGTAAGTGGTTTAACCATTTTAGAGAAATCCTTGATAAAGCGGCGATAAAACCCCGCATGACCAAGAAAACTCCTAACACCCTTCACATTAACTGGAGGGGGTAATTGTTCAATCACTTGGACCTTAGCTCGATCCACCTGAATGCCCTTATCAGATATCAAATGTCCCAAAACCACCCCTTCAGTAACCATGAAATGACACTTTTCCCAGTTCAAGACTAAATTGCACTCTTCGCATCTTTTCAAAACTTTAGTCAGATTTAGCAAGCAAGAATCAAAAGAAGTACCATAGACGCTAAAATCATCCATAAACACTTCCATGATAGACTCAATAAAATCAGAAAAAATACTCATCATGCAACGTTGGAAAGTAGCAGGCGCATTACACAGACCAAAAGGCATCCTACGATATGCAAAGGTACCATAGGGGCAGGTGAAGGTGGTCTTTTCCTGGTCGTCCGGATGTATGGGAATTTGAAAGAAACCAGAATAACCATCCAGATAACAGAAAAACTTGTGACAGGCTAACCTTTCTAACATTTGATCAATGAAGGGAAGGGGAAAATGGTCCTTTTTAGTAGCAACATTAAGACGCCTATAATCAATGCACATGCGCCAACCTGTGACTACCCTAGTTGGTATCAACTCATTTTTTTCATTTCTCACCACAGTTGTCCCCCCTTTCTTAGGCACTACCTGAACGGGACTCACCCACTTAGAATCAGACACAGCATACACTATACCCGCATCAAGCAATTTCATAACTTCAGCTTTTACAACATCTTGCATGACAGGGTTCAAACGACGCTGGGGCTGAATGCATGGTTTATGATTTTCATCTAGATGTATCCTATGCATACAAAAGTCAGGGCTAATACCCTTTAAATCATCAATACTGTACCCGATGGCCTTTTTGTGCCTTTTCAACACAATAAGAAGTTGGGATAGCTGGCCTGCATCAAGTGCAGTACTGACGATCACAGGGCAAAGTTGTTCATTATCTAAAAACGCATACTTAAGGTTAGCAGGAAGAGGTTTAAGTTCGGGTTTCTTTACCTCTTTAACAGAACAAACCGGCCGAACTAACCTCTTCAATTTGATGCCCTCCGGCTCAGATTCTCCACCATTAAGAGCCAATTCCAGAGCATCCACATCAGCACTCCAAGAACTGCTATCACCTGCAGAAGACTCACAACAAAGCACTGCCTCCAAAGGGTCTCTTTCGAGAACTTGGGAGACGTTATCACGAGTAATAAAATCGACTACATCTATGCGATAGCATTGTTCCTCCTCTAGCATGGGACTTTTTAAGGCACTATTCAGATTAAAGGTCACCTTATCATCCCCAACAGACAATGTCAATTTCCCACTTTTAACATCAATTACCGCCCCCGCCGTATGAAGGAAGGGCCTACCCAAGATTATGGGAATTTGAGAATCCTCCTGCATGTCTAATACTACAAAGTCCACAGGTATATAGAATTTACCTACTCTAACAGGGACGTCCTCTAAAACACCTAAGGGGTATTTGACAGAACGGTCGGCCATTTGTAGAGTGATATTGGTAACCTTAAGCTCACCTATATTCAGTTTAGTACAGACAGACAAAGGCATGACAGACACACTAGCACCTAGATCACATAAAGCTTTATCAATAAATACGGTGCCAATGTTACATGGGATGGAAAAACTCCCGGGGTCCTTAAGTTTAGGTGGAGACTTGTTTTGCAAATAAGCACTACATTCCTCAGTGAAAGCTACAGTCTCTACCTCACAAAAGGCACGTTTTCTGGTCAAAATATCCTTCATGAATTTAGCATAAGCAGGAACTTGTAAAATTAACTCAGTAAAAGGAACCGTTACCTGCAAATTTTTGACCACTTCCAAGAATCTGCCAAACTGCTTGTCTAGCTTATTCTTGAGTTGTCGGTTTGGGAAGGGGAGTGCAATAGGTGGTACTTGTATATCCGCTCCCTTCTTAACCGCAGTTGTAGCCTCATTTTCATTGACTATCTTTTCAGCTGGTTCCTTTTCACCCATAACTATCTTCGGGATTTCCTCACTGACCAGATCACTAGCAGACACCCCGGAATCAACCTCAACCGGCATAGAAGGACCATCATAATCCCTACCACTCCTCAATGTAATTGCATTAGCAGACTCCCTATTTTCGGGCTGTGAAGGAAGTTGGCCTGGTGGCCTCCCTGCAATAGTAGTAGCCATCTGTGCCAGCTGTGTATCAATGATCTTGTTATGAGCAGTAAGAGCATCGATTTTTGCATCCTTTTCACTTAGAGATTTTTGCATTTGTAGCATCATGTTTCTCATCTCTACTAGCATAGGGTCAGGCTGTGTGGCTTGAGGTTGTGGTTGTGGGGGTGATGTGTGTTGTCTAGAGAACCCAGGTGGCCCACTAGACTGTTGGTTGTAGTTGTTTCGGGGTTGGTAAGATTGTTGGTGTGGGGGTTGATATGGTTGTGGTGGTGGATGTTGAACTTGGTGAGGGTTTTGGATGTTGTTGCTTCTGTAGGAAAGCAGAGGGTTATTTTTGTAGCCCTCATTGTAAGAGTTGGAGAATGGGTTGTTTTGTTTGTAGGATTGAAAAGCATTACATTGTTCAATAGAGCTTCTACATTCCTGTGCATAATGACCAGACATTCCACAACTTTCACAAATAGTAGTAGGTTGGGCACTCATAGCAGCTACACTAACAGGTTGGGCAGATTGAGCATTGGCCGCTTGCATATTATCGAATTTATAATGTAAAGCAGTCAATTGGGCAGTTAATTGTTCAATAGAATTTAAATCATGCTTACCACCCCTCTTAGATAGACCTCTAGGATTTCCATACTGGGCATTGTGAATGGCTATCTCCTCAATCACCTCCATAGCTCTAGGCACCTCAAGTTGCATGAACCTCCCACTGGCAGCTGAATCCAACAAACATCTAGACTCATTGCCCAGACCATTATAAAACTGCTGAATCAAGAACCAATCTTCCAAACCATGGTGCGGGCATTCTCTTTGCAAATCCTTGAATCTCTCCCAAACCTCGAACAAACTCTCATCCGCTTGTTGTGAGATACCTAATATCTGACCCCTCAGACGAGCCGTTTTCTCAGGTGGAAAATATTTAACATAAAAAGCAAGAGCCAAGGATTCCCAATTATTGATTTTCAAAGCCGCCCGATTCAACCCATTAATCCACAGTTTAGCTTTCCCACTCAAAGAGAACGGGAAAAGTATCTCCATAGTCTGCTCCGGAGTCAATCCCTTTTGCTTGATGGTGGAGCAATATTGGATAAAGGACTGAATGTGAAGATTCGGATCTTCACCTGGTTCCCCACCGTACTGGCGTCTCTCGATCATGTTAATCAATGCGGGCTCAATCTTGAAGGTCTCAGCTGCAATAGAAGGCATGATCGCCTTTGGTAGTACGGACAGACTTGGCTTAGAATAGTCCGTAAGCCTTGGGGTAGGTGGCGGTATCAGATTTTCGTCACCCATCTCTATCTCTGAAACTGAATCTGTATCTGAAGGAAAAAGATCGCCAATATTATGATCAGAATCAGAGTAATTCCCACACTGTGCAATGAAAGTTCTTCGTCTACGAAAGGTTCTTTCGGGCTCAGGATCGAATGGAGTCAGATTACTAGTACCTACGGTCCTGGGCATAGACAAAGACTACAAAACAATGTGAGATCCGGTCTCAAGGAACGCGAGTTCCTTGAGTAGTAACAAACAATAGTCTAGGATAATCAATCAACAACAGAAAATAAAACCGTCTCCCCGGCAACGGCGCCAAAATTTGACAGGCTAAATCGCACTCCTATCAAAGATAAACCTAACGTTCACCAACTAAAAATATAGCAAGGGAAGCAGGGATCGTATCCACAGGGAAACAATGTTCTTTCCACTATTAAATTATTAATCTAGACTACTGGTAACAAGAATATGGATTGATTTGTATAATATAACTAGGACGATAATAAAATAGGAAGAAATCAGATATTAAAAGGTCTAGGGCATAGGTTCACCGATGAACAACATTCCAAGACGACAACAATCGATAACAATCAATATAACAGTTAATTAGACCAGCATGCTCTCTCGAATCGATACTAATCATAGACTTAGAATTAACGGGCTCTCGCTACGTATTAATCCCAATTCTACCTATTGAAACAAGCCTAAACATCAAATTGCATCTCTCGAATCTTAATTTGATATTGCGAAACTAATACAATCAAACCTGCGCAAATCTAATTGCAAAGTAAATAAGGGCAATCAATAGGAATTAACAGCTAAACCAACAATCAACAACAATTAATCATCCTTTCACATTCGTTCATGGATTCCCAAAACCCTAGAAAATCAACTACTCACACATATTAACAATAAGCAAAGCAATTGGCATGATTGAAAACATAATTAAAGCTTAAACAAAGAATTGAAATAAGGAATAATACCTAATTGAAGGACAATGGCAAATGAAAGCTTCGATTTTTCTTTGATTGAAAATAAACTAAGTGTTTGAATTGATGTAGAGAGAAAAATAAAACTTAGAAAAATAAACTAAGGGTTTTGTGCTGGAAAAATAAGATGTTCGTCAAAAATAAAACAAGTTTGCTTATATAGTTTTTGCCAAAATAAGGCTTAAAAACGGAATTAAAAACGCGAAAAACTGCTGGAGGTTGGCGTCGCCCGATCGGGCGACGCTTCGCCCGATCGGGCTAATCACTCGATAGTCGGCCCGATCGGGCCAAAATCCGCCCGATCGGGCGGGTTGCGAAATCTCCACAAGACCTCCAGATTGACCGCCCGATCCGGATCGGGCGAGCTGCGCCCGATCGGGCGCGCGTTGATGAACTTGGCTTGCTTATACTTCCGCCCGATGGTTGCATTTCGCCCTCAGCTTCCAGGGCGATTTGCAATCTTCAATGTATCTCGCCCGTGTCACCAAGTCTAACTCCCGGGGCTCAACCATAAGCATCTCAGGCTCCCGAAAGTCGACGATGGAGGTCCCGAACTTCTCGGACTCATATAGTGGCCTTGATCAACAATGAAACGGGTCTAAAACGACCAATTTCTCATAATCAAACCTGAAACTCAAGGCACACTCAATAACACACATTAGTACTAGAAACGGCTCCTAAGAGCACGTTTGATACATAAAAGTACTAAGGGACGGGGGCAAAAATTCTATATAAAACGCATATATCAGGAACTCCTAAAAGATCGTATCTCTAGAATCATGACTAATTATTTATTATGTTTTATTTTCAAATCTAGTACGTTGGAACTTAACTTTGAGACTAACTTAGTTTGCCAACCGTTGATCGGAAGGCGCTATAATCGGTATATATTAGTATTGTGTATTTCTACTTTTTGTTAATGCCAACAGGGGAAATGAATGCAAACTTAAATTAAATTGATCACTTGAGTCCGTCTCACTACTCTCTTCTCGATGTAAGTTTTTAAAATTTTGTTTTCCGTTTTAATTTAATTTCGTTTATTAAAATTAATTTTAATTTTCCGTTAAATTTATTTCGGAAGTTTAGATTAACTTTTAATAAACTACTTTATTTATTTTATTGCTTAATATTTATGCTAATTGATTATTATTGCATTTAGTGAAAGTTTGCTTTTGTTGTCATCACCAAAAAGGGGGAATATTGTTGACCCTAAAGTTTTGATGATGACAAAGCAAACTCCTGACATTTGGTTAAGTTATGTTGCATAATAGGTTCCAAGATCCTTAGAGGGATAATGCCAAGTTAAGGAGATCCTGAGTTGGATAAACTAAGCAACGCGGAATATAAGCAAGTAATTGATCCATGTCAGACACTACATTGAAGAAATAATCATTAAGCGAGTTTACAAAGGCGAGATCCTTAGGCGAGTTCCTAAGGCGAGATCCTCATATATTATGTGGATCCTCGACGTTCCAGAGAAGGAACAAATTGGGAAGTCTTCGAGTGAAGCTTCTAAAGGTGCAACATGAAGACTACAACATATGAGTTTATGTTTTAGGATTTATGTAAGTATTTAATAAAGTTTAAACGTAATTTGGAATGAAAGGGACATAAGTAATTTGGTACGTTTTAAATGAAATATATTAACTGTAATTATAAAAGAGTTTTAAGTTAGAAATTTTTTTTAATAAATAAAATGAATTTAATTAATAAATGTAAACATAGGATTCTGGTTTTATTCTCCTTGTTTCTCAAGCAAAAGATTTTCCATGTTCCTTGAAACTCTCCCACGTATTTCTGTTTGTGCATTTAGTGTTTTGAATTGGTCTCCCCTGTTTCTCTCCAACTATGCCCATGTTACTGAGCAGTAACTGTTAGTGGGTAGTTGAGGAGAACATGGGTACCCAACCCTAGGTAAAACTCTCCTATAAAAGGAAAAGAGTTTTTGCTTTTCAAAACACACAACTGATCTTTGCAAAATATATCTTAAAGAGCTTAAACGTTTTAAAAGAGAATCAGTTTTCAAAAGAGTGTCCCTTGAGTTCCTTATTACTTTAAGCTTTATTACGTACTAGAGTTTTATATCAAATTGTATTTTGGGTTTAAGGGTTAATTGAGTGATCCTTAATTGACTTAGAGTTAAGTCAAAGAGAAAAAGAGTGACTTAGAGTTAAGTCAAAGAGAAAAAGAGCGACTTAGAGTTAAGTCAGAGAGAGAAAGAGGAGCACAGTAATCAAAGGGGATTGCTGTGGGGAACTCGTGTTCGAGAGGAACTCGAGTTAAAGAGTGTATTTGTAATAGAGTTATTGCATTAATACAAAATAGTAGTGAGGTTCTTCTTGATTAGGATCAAGAAGGTTCCTCCGTTTTATATCTTTCTCCGCTTATTGTTGATCAGTCTCTTTATTGTTTAAATTCCGTAAGAAACTTACCCAAGTTCCCAAGAAACAATTCACCCCCCCTCTTGTCAAGTGTTCTTACTGAACTATCATAGACTAAAATAGCTAGAAATATATCTGAAACATTAAACTAAGTTTTATTGTTTGGAGTTTATGATGCACAAGTTGAGTGTAAGAGAACATTGTTTAGAACGTAAGAATCAATATTTAGAACACAAGGTTATTCTTTTAGAACATATAAACTTCGAAATATATTAACCATTTTTAGTTGTTAGTTTTTGTAAATTTTAATTATCTACTAGTAATACAATGGATAATATAATTAACACCCTAAATAAAAGTGAAGGGTAAGTCAATATTTACTATACCTAATCTCTTTGTTTGTAGGATGGGTGTAGAGCTGTCAAAACAGGTCATCGGGTCGGGTTTGGGTCGGGTCATCTCGGGTTTCGGGTCATGATCAGGCCGGGTCGTGTCGGGTTAATATTTCATTCGGGTTGAGTTCGGGTTCGGTCGGGTCGATTTCAGGTCGGGTCATATTGGGTTTTTTCCTATCCCGGGTTCAGGTCGGGTTCGAGTCGGGTCACATTTCAGTCAGGTTTGATTTCGGGTTAGGGTCTTATCGGGTCGGGTTTAAGTCGATTTGTAGCAGATAATTTCGAGTTCGGGTCTTATCGAGTCGGGTTTAAGTCGGTTTGCAACACAGTTATTTTCGGGTTCGGATCTTAGTTTGGATCGGATAATAACCAGATCAAATAGAATTCAGATCGGGTCACTCTCAGGGACGGGTCAAACTCGGGTCTGATAATTAACCTATACATTTTAAGGATTTTATATTCTAAAAATTTTTGTTTAACTTATTTTAGAGTTAAATTTTTCAATATTTAGCAATAAATAATTAAAATAGATATATCAATGAAGTTAATATTTGGTCGTGTCATTGATAACTCGGGTAAATCGAGTAGCGGGTTCTCACAGGTCGGGTCTATAGCAGGTTTCATCGAGTTACAATCGGTTTCGGGTTGACATCGGGTCGGGTATCAAATCGGGTTCGGGTCATTGTTCGGTCGGGTCAGTTCGGTTATCGGTCATTTTCGGGTCGGATGTCGGGTTCGGGTTCGGGTGTTACAACATCGGGTTAAAATCGGTTATCGGTTTTTTCGGGTCGGGTACAGGTCGGGTTTCGGGTTACCTGTTTTACCGTAATTTCGGGTCATGGTCGGTTACGGGTTCGGTCGGTTCAGGTCGGGTTTTCGGGTCGGGTCAGTTTTTGACAGCTCTAGATGGGTGGAGTAATTGAATTGAATGGGTTCAAAGGCTCAAAATTTTGATTCTTGTACACTAACCTTAAGCTCTAAACAATGCGAGTTTTATTCTAACTTTGATGGTCCTAACTTTGCGAAAACGTGTCCATAATTACTGTATGAAAGTGATATAACCAAGGAAAGGATCCTTAGAAAATTTCTGAGTTTAAGATTGTACAAGAAAATTTCTGAGCAACAAGAAATCAGTTAACTAGTGGAAAATTGGTAGTTCATTTAAGAATATTCATAATTGAAGTCGACTTTTTCCTATTATGATCATCTGACTTTTTCTTGTGATGAGTAGTCGATTGACTGTTTAAATGTCCTTTTAGTAAGTGGCTACAGAGGAAGTCTTGCTCCATAATGGCTTGTGTCCAATCTGGACACAAGTGGGGGCATTATGGTATTTTCACCGTAAAAAGAGAGAGGCCCACTTGGAAATAACGGACTCCGTTATTCATTGCTGGCAAAAATTTCAGATTTCAAAATTTTTGAATTTGAGGTATTTAATACTCACATTGTCTCTCTCCTCCTTGTTATTCTCTCTCCTCCTTCAAAGCAGTCCTTCTTCCTCGTGCTCCTCCTGCAGTGAAGACGAGCAAGAAATTCAGATTTCGGGAATTTTGGGCAAAAAATTCACACCTCCATTTTCAAGACGAGCTAAAAAATTCACACCTCCATTTTCAAGACGAGCTAGGATTGTTCGTTAATTTGGTGAATTCGTGAAAAGCAATTGCGCTGGAGGAAGAATTATTTGTCATCAAGAGGTAAAACCCTAAAACCCAAATCGAAAATTTAAAAAGTTAATGTATTTAGGCTTATTGGAGGGTTTAGGGTTGTAATCCTAATTGTTAAAGTCGTCTAATTTTAAGAATTTCTGGGTTTCAGTTAGTTAGGGTTTCTGGTTTAATTGCTGCATGTTTTAGTTCGTTTATTAATAATCGTTTTTTAATATTTGTTTAGGGTTTTGTAGGCTGTTGGTGGAATTAGGAGTATGAATAATGGTTGTTTTGTAACTGGGTTTTGATATTTGAACAAATTTGGTATATTTGATGTCGCCTAAATTTTGGAAATTTGTTAAAAATAGTGTTGATAATATGGAGAATAGTACTTAAATATAGAATTATTTTTAAAAAGGATCATAATTTTATATTGATCCTAAAATGGTACTGAAAGTGTTTGACAGTTTGGTATCGCAAATGAGATTTGGATTGGTAGATTTGTACCAAACTGGGTCTAATTACTGGTCTAATTATGTGTGGATGTTTATATGTGTGCATTTTAAAAGTAATTGCAGTGTGAAGTTTTGGAATGTTGTGAATTTCTTGTGTTTAGTTTACGTTGTTATTGTAGTCATTAAGTTTTATAATTTTTTAGGAAAATGGGTAAACGTAATGCTCCACTTCCAAAGGAGAAAAAAACAGAGGAAGACGTTGTTAAGGGAAAGGGCGTGTCTACAAGGGCAGGAGCACGAACGGTAATTAAGAATGCTATTGTATTAAATAGAAGAATCCAATTCTAATCCAATTCTATTTTTAATATTCAGACATAAGTAAACTTGTTGTGTTGTGTGTGTAGAGAACAACTGCATGTGGACTAAAGGCAGTGGAAGGTTCTTCCAGTGGAAAGAAGAGAAAAGTCTATGATGCGGAGATTAGTGGAGAGGAGGAGCCACGTACAGAGAGCAACGATGACGAGGACGTCGTTAGTATTCATAACTTAACCACTACTATTAGACCGATGGTTTGTTGAATTGTTAACTACCTATTTCATGGATATCTATTTTGTGATTGAAAATTAATCAGAACAAATGTTTATGATCAATTCTTACATGGTTTTGATTTAGTGGGCATTGTTGTATGCATCTTAGTTGAGTGTAGGTGCTCAGGTGAAGAAATCGGAGACTGTTGTGTCCACCAGGCTGAGGAAAGGCATGCATGAGAATGATAGGATTGAGGTGTTTTCAAAGTTGGTGTCACTGTTGGATGACAGTCGAAGGGATTTAGTTAGAAAAATGGGGTTTGGAGCCCTCCTCACCGTGAAACTGCGCAACCTGTCCCCAGAATTTGCCTACTGGTTAGTGACCAGGGTAGATGGTGCTAATGGGGTGTTTTATGGTGGGGGCGATATGGAATTCAGCCTGGATCCCATCCAATTTAACTGTGTTTTGGGGCTGCCTATGGGTACTCAGCCTGTACCATCTCTTAATGGAAACCTAGACACACGCCATAGGAATATAGCAGACCATATTGTTCAGATGTATGGGGATAGTGGTGGGGTTTCTGTTCAGAAAGCTTGGGAATTTGCAGTTGGGATGAGGGATGGACAGGGTAAGGCGGTGGCTACTATTGTCCCAATTGTAACAAGAGAGGAGGAATTTGAATTTAGAATAGCCTTTATGATTGTTATACTGGAGCTGGTGTTGTGCCCAAGCACAGACGGGTTTACCTTGATCAGCATGGAGTTGTTTCTGGATTGGGGGGCTGCAGCCTATTTTTGACGGTTGGTATAACTGAAAATATTTTTATTTATTGTGTATAATTTTGCAAAGCTCTTATTTGATTCTGAAGCAAGTTGGTTAATGTTGTAGGTGTTCTACCTGGACCACCTGAATGTTGTTCCTAGGCAATGGTGTGTTATGCCGAGGGTGGCTGTGTGGTCCCAATCTGATGTGGATGCCCTGATAGAGGCAGACAAGAAAGCTGGAGGTGACTATGGAAGAACTCAGGTGAGATGGAATACCAAAAATTTATGTTGTGTTAGTAGTGATTCAGCAGTATAATGATTCATTCATATATGGACTGATGTTTTATTTTGATGTTCCACAACCAGTCTGTTGATGTTGCTTACGGCGAGAGACACCATCCTCGATTGCCAAGAGATATGCGGGGTTCCTACATTGCAAAAGAGGTTTAATCTATTGTTTCTAATCCAATTTGGTTTAATTAGATTATTAGTTGATTAGTTTATAAGTTTCTGGCTTCTGTCCCGCGCGCGCACTAGATATTCTGATTGTGTGATTGAAATTTGTATATAGGTTCTGAATGTTTTAACAAGCCGATTTGAGAGAATCGAGGAGCAAATGCACAACCAAGGAGAGGTTTTAAGAAGTATGAAACTTGATTTGTCAAGAATAGTAGGGGTGAGGGAACAAGATAGTGGGTTGAAGGACACTCAAAGTGGAGGTACAAGTGGTGGTAGTGTGGGTGGTGTGGCTGTTTGCCCTGCTCTCGGAGGTACGCAGACAATGAGGCCGACCACAATTCCTACGGCCACTGCACAGCAGTTTGGAGTTCCGTCGCCGGTGGGTTTTGCACCGGCCTTTGGTTCAGCTCGGGGTATTGGCACCCGAGGCTTTGGGTTCCCTCCTCCTTCCACTTCAGTCTCTCCAGTTTTGGTGAGTGATCCTATAACCCCTGGTCCTTCTTCTGCGGTTACCTCAGATGTTCTTGGATTTATGGCTCCCTCTTCCTCTGATTGTTCTGTCCCTACGAAATCTATGACCACGCTACAGACTGAAGTACAATCTCCTGCTCAGAAGCCGGTACATTTTCTTACACTACTGTGAATGAACAATCCAAGATATACTTATCTTAGATAATTTTAATGTTGGGTTATATACATATCCAAATTGCACAGGTAATCACCACTGAAATTTTAAAGGGAGTTTCACCTCTTAGGAGCTCCCGGAAGAGTCGTACTGATATGGAGAAGGAATTGGTTGCTTTCATCAAGGAGTGCCAGGGAAATAGCAAGTAAATGTCAAACTTTTTAGTAAATTATGATTATTAATGTATTTGTATTTTGTTAATGTTTACAAGTTTTAACTTGGAATACGACAGTTGATTATCCTTCAATTGATCAATATATGCAGGGATGAAGGACCAGAGTTGATTGAGTTCGATGGTTTATGTCTAAGCAAATATCAGATGTATCGAATGGTAGCAATGGATGAGTATGCGGGGATAGAATACGTCAAAGTGGCTAGTAAGATGTATACTAGCAGGTGGAAGGCAGAATTGGGTGCCGGTAGAGGACGAAGTGTAATGCTTGAACCTGGTTTCGGGGTTAGTTTTCAGACGTATTTCTCATCTATGTTATCATGATCTGATAATTTTTTTGTAAACGTATCTTGAGGTAATTAGTACACCTTCTAATTGTGGCAGGTTAAGGTACAAACAAACGAACCCCCTCAGTCTCTTGTAGCCCCATTCGGTGCCCCCTTTGAAAACCTCGTCATTCGGGAAATGTTTGTGGTATGTGAGATAACATCACATTCTAAATTAAATACATTTGTGATAATTATTGGTAAATTTTTAATTTACCATTTAACTTATCGTATCTATTTTACAATTCATGCCAGGTTGTAGTACCCGTGTTGCACATGTACTTCACACTTCCACCGCACACACGTTGGTATTGTGTTGCATTATCCATGAAGGATAAGCGGATTTGGGTCCTTGATCCTACATCAGACGAGCCTTTGTCTGAGCACGGTCGTCTGATTAGCCACATGGTAATGATTGTATCTAAAAACATTTAATAATTATCGCATACATTTCATACATATGATTGACTTGTTATTCTTGTAGTTCAAGTACTTGGACACCCTGTTTTACTTTAAAGACGAGTCATGGGTAAAGGATGGACTGAGTGGATGGGGGGTTGACCTTGTTTCTGTCCCACCAAGCGATGAGTAAGTAACCCAACGCAATCGCTTCGCGTAAATATAAGTTGGTTTGTTTATATAAGGATTATATGGTTTGATCACTGTAATGCAGTGTGTCAAGTTGTGTTGTAATGCTAGCATGGATAAAGGACATAGTCCAACGCAACAAAATTTCTCCCACATTCCAACCGGTACGTTCATTTAGTTCCATGTGTTTAGTTGTGTGTGTTCTTGAAAACAATAGTCCTGTAGTAATGCTATCATATTTATTTGCTATCATCATCAGGGTGCAATAGAGGATGCAAGGGTATCACTTGCTGTTGATGACATCTTGTGCGAGTTGAATGTGAGGAGACCTGAGGTGTACGACCTTATTTCTGGGAGGCAAGTCCGTGTGTAGACCGTGTTTACGTGCTTGAACTTAAGTTTTTGGATGTAATTTGGATGTATTTTGGATGTATTTCGGCAACTCTGTTGCATTTGAATTCTGGTACTTAGTTTGGAAGTTAGTTTGGAAGTTTGTGTGGAAGTTAGTTTATGACCAAACATTTGATGTTGTATGTTTATATTTCTACTGTGAACTAAGGGGTCTTTTGTTTTAAAGGAATCCAGGTAGAAATAAGATATTTATGCGCCAATTAAGATCCCTGATTTGTAGTTATGTATGAAATCAATCAGATAAATGAACACAAGTAGTGAAATGCACACATGTAGTGAAATGCAGGTCAACTTTGGTATACGACATTTGTCAACTTTGGTATATGTCATTTGTCAACTTTGGTATGAGTATGACATTTGCCAACTTGGCTTTGGTACAGTTCATGTAGTCCTAAATTCAAGTTTGGTACAATGCATTTAACCAGAACTTTGACTTTGGTACGTTTTCATGTCGTAACACGATTTGGTACATTAAATGTAGCCAGAACATCGAATTTGGTACATTAGATGTACCAAGAACTTCGACTTCAAGTAAACCCATTATATTTGCTACACTTTTGGCACGATTTGGTACATTAAATGTAGCCAGAACATCGAATTTGGTACATTAGACGTACCAAGAACTTCGACTTCAAGTAAACCCATTATATTTGCTACACTTTTGGTGGTGATAATAAGATTTTAAAGTTGCCAAACTTCGTACACTTCTTATTTGGTACCACCACTTAGGCAAATAATAAAACACTTGACTTTCATTTGACCCACTTTTGGTGGTGATAATAAGATTTTAAAGTTGCCAAACTTCGTACACATAATAGGCAAATAATAAAACACTTACAAAGAAAAGAGTTAAGTAAACGATAATAATCCAAAATCAACTAACAAGACCCTTAGATATAAATTATCCGCATAGCAGTAAAGTGAATTATCCAAAAGCAGCAGTAAACATTACCACCAAAAAATCCGACACAAATCTTAAACATTAGATAATCCGGCTAATAAACAGTTTCCAAGAGTTACATAATATTACTACGAGAATCATCAGATGACTTTCAAGTACAGGTGATTGCTGACAATGCTTCATCCTTTGCTTCATTAAATTCCGAGAGAAAGTCTTCCATTAGTAGCGCTTTTCGAGCCACAACAATATTTTCCTACAACGATGAATGAATGGTAATAAGGAGCAATATATATGAGGGCTAAATACAAAGCCACTTACCATTCCATATCTTGATACGATACGAGCGGCCGATGACTTTATCCATCCCAACATTAGTACGCCGCAGCTATGACTGCAAGAAAACTAGTTGTGATTAAATGGGGGAATAAATTTTAAATGACACACAGAATGATTTAAATCCTCTGGTTCACATACTTGTCGGTGTTGTTCATAAGCTCGACTAGTTGTCTTCCCCAACTACCCATTGTGCCTAGTTCCCACTGGGGGTCATGGACATTTAACATCGTGTCGATGGCCGGGATCTGTGATGTAAAGCATTCACATCAACCCCAGAAATTGTAGTTTGTAAATGACAATCGGCGTAAAAACTTTGGAAGCAAAACATACCATATTTTTCAGAATAGACTTATGCTTCTCTTCGGGGTTGGGGTACATAGTATCCATGAACCATACGGTCTTCTCCTTCAACTCAAATGCAGCACACCACCAATGGTCATCGTCCAATACAGGAACAAAAATCTGATTCCATCATATTACCACAGGAATTATTAGTTATTTGTTTATTCAGAGAACATGTGAAAGGAGAATGTTAAAACTAGGAAAAATACCACACAAATCTGGGATGCAGTTATGTCACGAAGAGGTTGGCCGTGCTTCTTTGCCAGATGTTCAAAAGGATCCTTATTCGTAATTACCCTCATCTGTAATATAAAATGATGTTCAATAAATATATTCTGGTGTAAACCCTAAACACCTAAAACTTAAAAATGTGATTTTAATAATTAAAAATGTGATTTACGAATTCAAACTTAAAAGTGTGATTTAAATAATCAAAAATGTGATTTAAGGCGTAATAATTCAATTCAAGGCGTAATTACCGCAAATGTTGGGTCAAGCATAATTCTCCGACTCTTGCCTTCGTAATCCATTGCCCACTTTTTCATATACATCTCCGAAGCCATCCTTACATAGTCAGCACTGACCCTCGCTCTTGTATGCAAGACCCCATAGCAGTCTCTTTGGGTTGCACTCCTGCCATCGCAGGTAATCATGACTTGTCCTGGACTGCAAAACAGAACTGCTTTAGTTAAGGTATTAAATGAAATGGGATGATATTCTTATAAGTTGATTAACTTACTTAGCCTCGTCTCTCAAATCTTTCCATCTCTTAACGAAGGCAGTGATGTCATTAACCGGACCTGTGACCCTTTGGTTTGTACCAGACACGAAATCTCCCGAAAATACTGCTGCAGATGGAATATGAGTTCGGTGTCCTAAACTTCTCCTCCTCCTTGGTCCTCCTCCTCCAGCAGCGGCCTCTTCATTGTCACGCGCATCCTCATTCAACTCCTCATCATTGTCACGCGCATCCTCATTCAACTCCTTACTAGTCAATGGGTCGTCCTGATTCAACTCCTTATTGTTCCCAGGATCATTCTCGTTATTGGCATGATACTCTTCATGACGTTGTGCTAATACGGATTGAAGAGATTCATTTGCAACTTTGCCAATGACATCAGTAACTGATACTTGATGGTGATTGTCAATGTGTAACATATCGTCGACAGCGGCCATCTTCTTGTTGATCTCTTGTTGCTCTGTTTGGGTTCTTTGTGAGGTTGGATTGATTATCCTTGGACTTCCCAGTTGCTCAAGAGACGTGAATGGTTGATTCAAACCAAGATCAAGATCTTGTATATCGTCAGCAAAATGATGAGCCGGAGAATGGATATGGAACTGGTCATGTATGGGAAAGCCAAAGGGTCTTGTGTTGTCCCGTGCCGTTTGCAACTTATCAATCTTCTCCTCCAGCCTCTCTAGGTAAGGTGTGATCAACTTCATAATCTGTACCATATATGGAAGATGACCAAATTTTAGTGTGTATACTCGAACGATTTATACAATGTAAAAATATAAATGCGTAGATGAATTACATACATTATTTACTAGCCTTGTATCCTCGCAATCCTCATCTTCATCTTCCTGCGAGATGGGTGTAATTTTGTCTCTGGCGAGTCGGGGATGTGGTTCCCCATATGCAATGTCCAGTGACTGCCACAATAAACATTAAACATTTCCATAAATAATAACCAATAACCAGAATAAGTTTGCTACACATGATTTTAATGTTGTGTTGTGATTCATTGTAAAAGGATCAACTTACTGATAGCTTTCCGTAGTCGTCAGTTTCCTTCTTGTCCAAATCCCTAGCCAGGAAGACATGCTCAGTTGTCCAAACTCCTATCCTTGGGAACTCGTTCCACGACAGAGGAGGCCTGTTCAAATGATCTAGGTAGAATATCTGTTCACCAAAATGTTTAATCAAAAATTATTTAAATAATACGAAAAGTAACATTCACTATGGGGAAAAAAGGTTTGGAAAAGTACCAAGAGGAACAGGGTACAACCACCACATCCCGCCACGAACCCAGCTTTGTCAAACTTCTCAGCAAACTCAGAAGACTTAGTCATAAGCCACTCATGGGCAAACGTACACCAATCATATTCAATTGACATGTCTGCCACAGTACACGCTTGCATCAAGGGCTTAGACATATATGATCCATCAGTCGAAGGACATATGACCAGACCCAAGAGCGCCATCAAGAAAGCAGTACGGAATTCGCTACGGGCCGATTCGGTTTCTAGCTGGGTGACGTTGCCATCTTCATCCTCTTCGACTAACGCATCGATGACTGAACGTAAAGAAACCATTTCCTTTCCCTCCCCATTCACCATTGTGAATTTCCGAGCCACCTTCGCAGCCTTAACAACCAACGTCGGACTATCAACCACGTCGAAGGGAACCGTCTTACCTCCCATTGGGAGATCAAATATGCATTTCCATTGTGTTGGAGACAACGGTAAGACTCTGCCATCACCTGCAACCAAGGTCTGGGCAACTCCATCCACCCTAGTCATTAACCAATAGCAGAACTGTCGCGAGAGTTGGGTCAACTTCAACATTAGCATCCCACCAAAACCCATTTGTTTAACAACTTCAATTCTAGAAGCATCAAACCTTTTGATCAACTTCGAAAATGCATCAACACGGCAAATGAATTGGGAATTATTAAATATTCTCCCAATCAATCGGAAATGAATTCCCGCATCACCAACCGAATTGCTTACAAAAGAAAATCGATATAGATCCGTTGTCATTTGTACATATCGGTTATAGGTAATTACTTTAGGGTTTGAGGGTTTAGGGTTAGGGTTAGGTATTTCATTTGTACATGTCGGTTCTACACATTAAACGTAATGGAAGGGCATAGATTTAATACAACAAAATTAAGTATGGATTACTGCACACTAATTAGGGACTTTTAAAAATTAAGTATGGATTAGGGACTTTTAAAAATTGGTACCCTAGTTATTCAAATACAGCCCACGCATGTTGAATTTGTTACATTTGTTGTACCAAATTAGGGTATCTTTGTTAAAGATTTTGGAATTTTTGTACCAAATTGGGTTATGTGTGCTGTATTTGGTACAGTATTTGTACCAAATTAGGTTTATTAGTACTTTTTAAAGCTTGAAGAATGACAGTAAGGATCGCAAAGTTGTGGTAATAACAACACATAAATATAGATTCTATCCCATTCAAACACATACACAGAAACACATACATATAGATCATTCAAATATCTGAAATGAACAACAACACATAAACAATTTCATTGTTAAACCTATTTTCCTCTTCATAGTTTTGACTTCGAAAATCACTTATCCCACCCAAGAGAATTTCGGCATAAAAGATCATCAACATTGTCAAGTCCAAGTCCATCATCACCAACATCACCAACATCACCAACATCATCTCCTCCAACTATGCTGGTGAAATACCCAACTGACCCATCTTGAGATAACATCTCAATACCCCCAGCAGAAGTGTGTGTCAACTCAACATCATCAGCGCCCTGAATAAGAATAAGTCAAATCAAAGTTAATGGTTTGGACATATGAACTGCAACGAAACAAGTACTATAAATACATTTGTAATACCTGCGTGGGAGGTTCCTGTGAGCAACCAGCAACATCATTTGTTTTGCTTCTCCTTCTCCTTATGGGTGTTTTCTTTTTTGGCTCAACACAAGAACGGTGCCTACAACTTGGTGTCCTATGTGGTTTATTTCTTGCCACAGGATCATTCACCTTGACGTTATCAGGAGGTGTTGCACATTTGTTTCGTTTGTTCACAGACTTAGGGGTACTTTTGGTGGTCCTCTTGTTTTTGGTTTGACTGCACCCATTGGTAACAGATTTTGGAGTAGTTGCCCTCTTCTTGTTGGTTTGAGACAAACCAGGAGTACCAACATCATCCTGTGTCTCATCAGCATCCATATCTTCCACACCAATCAACTGTTGATCCAACCGCTTCTCCAACACCTTCAATGTATCCATCACAATTTTAATGCACTCGGGATTCGTTGACGCCTTCAAACTGATTGGCTCGTATGCTAGCATTAATTTATCATGCTTCATGACATCTTCGGTCTTACTTGGATCATGGTACACCACCTTCACGCGCGAGTGCTTCCTTGACACATCTTTCCTCCATCTACGAAGAATATAAACATCTGGGACATCTTGAATGTCATGCATGTCATACACTTTTATAATGTGCCTGCAAAGTATACCGTCACTTTCAAACAGCTTGCATTCGCACTCCGCCAATTTAGTCTCCAAATTGAACTGCACAATATAATTCCGCCTGTACTTTGTTGAAAATTCCTTGCGGGTTTCCTTACACAACACCCACACTCTGTCCTCCAGCTTATGATGTGCAACTTCAGCTGACACCATAGTAGTCTCAAGAGAAGTAAGGTACAGTACACGATTGCACTGCTCTTGAACCTCGAGGAATTTTGCATCCGTGTACACCTTTCTAAAGGCTCTCTCAACACTAAATTGGGTGGCCAACGGGCGAACTGCCCTTTGGTCAGCTGCATCAGCCTGTTGCTCATCGTTAGCTCTAGATTCCACTGCTTTAATATAAAATGGAGCAAACTCAAACAATCGTGTGTGCTTATCAACGAACCCATCAAAGAACCTGTTTATGCTTTCGGATCTTTGAGTGCTCTTCATTCCAGCCCAAAACATCCCGTTCATAAATGCAGGCACCCACATTTCCCTTCCATGGTATAATCCTGAAATAGTAGCAAAAGGAAATCAACATAAACAAGTCTTGAACATCTTAAGGTCTGTTTTTTCTGCAGGAAAATGTGTGTCTACATGAAAATGTACCATATGGTTTTTTAATTAATGTACCATATATGAAATAATGAAAAGTATAATTATGGAATTACCTGCAAGCCAAATCTCACCCTCCAGTTTATACTTCTTGATTACATCAGTCCATTGCACTTCAAATTCATTCTTGGTAAGGCTGTTGTAAATCACATTATGAAGCTCAACTTTGAACAGCTCATAGTCATTGTATTTTCCAAGTTTGTGACTGAACTTGGTAAGTATGTGCCACAAGCACCATCGATGTCGGACATCAGGCATTACTTCTCGTAGGGCCTTCCTCATGGCAGCGTCTTGGTCAGTAAGAAAACCAATGGGTTTTTTATTAGACATACATGACAACCACTCGGTAAATAACCATTCAAAGGTCTCTGAATCTTCATGGGATAACAATGCACACCCAAGCAGAATGGTTTGACCATGGTGATTAACCCCAACAAAGTTAGAAAATGGCAAGTCATACTCGTTTGTTAAGTAGGTGGAGTCAAACACTACAACATCTCCAAACTCTTCGTAAGCAGCTCTACTCCTAGCATCTACCCACATCACATCCTTTAATATGTTATCCTCACCCACCCTATGCTTGTGAAAGAAATTTTCATTGTCAGTAGACATCGCTTTAAAGTACTTCCACATTGCATTCCAATCTCCCTCCTTCATCTTTTCTGCCTTATCCCTAGCAATGATGTTTTGAAGATCTTTTTTGGTGAATGTCACGTTCTCAACTCCATTCCTCTCGCTAGCTAGACAGTTAAATATCTGAGGAACGTTAGCACCCGAGTTGTAGTCATTAAACAACTTCCTCTTTACAAGAGAGGTGATGTCTTCCTGTCGATACCTAGGAACATACCTAGATTTCCTCGGTGTTGGACAATGGTTCTTATGCTCATTAACTGCCCTTTTAACCACCCATTCCCCATCCTTGGTCCTGTTGCAATACATTAGAACAGGGCAATCACATTTCTTTGACCTTTTGGTGCCAAGCTCATCCCTAGTTGAGTAAACCCTTTTCCCCTCAACCCGACGCCTATACACTGCACGACCATAACATTCACACTTCCACAAGTATCCCCTCAGTTCCTTAGATTTTGCCCCCCCCTTTTGCACATACGACCCTGCAGCACGGAGTATGCCAAATCCTTGTTGTCTCCCATACCTTTTGTAGTACGTATCCACTTCTTCCCAACTCTGGAATACCATCCCAACAAATGGAGGACTCAGTATATCATCATCGGCTCCATTTTCTTCTTCATCATCCGTAATGTGTACTTCCTCAATTACATCCTCAATTACATCCTCATTATCATTCCCAACAAATTCAACCATATTTCTGCAACATTTTACATTTCAATTAAGTAAAAACCCCTTTCAAAACCCTAACCCTAACCCTAACAAAGATTATTTCAGTACCTAAAAATCATTATCCATTCTCAAGGCTTATACATTCCCACTTATTTAATTATCAATACAGATTATTATAATTCACACTTAATTAATAATCATGCCTCAATTCTTACAAATTACCAATAATTTGTTTTGCTCATAATTTGTTTTGCTCAATTACAAAACTTAATTGCAATTTATCAATAACTGATTACCCTAATTCATTAATTGAATATGCAAAATTCATATATTGATTTACATAATTAAGACAAGCACATACCTTAAACTTGCTCAATGATGTGCGACCAAGTGTTGATTTTTGTAGGAATACCAAATTCAACTCTGCTTTCTTTATCTCTCCTAAAACAATAAACCCCTAAAATTCTTTTTACACTGTACTTTCTATTTTCCCGCCCTTCTATTTCCATAATTTCCCCCCCTTTTTTGGGATATTTTGGCAGGCCAATAACGTGTCGGAATAAGGGGAACCAATCTCCTCTGACAAATAGGACCTTGAAAAGGTAAAAAATATTCTCAAGATTTCGTATTATCTTATTGACTTTCTTCGTAAAATTATTATGGTACATAATACGTACCAAATATAAATTTTTTTGAATATAGTATTATTTTAATACCAAATATAGTTCATTTCACATTTGGTATAAATAAAATACCTGAATTTATGTCGGGTCGTAAATTTGGTACATATATCATACTGTTCCCTAAAATCTGGTACGGAATGGTACAACTGAAGTACCAACCTAAGTTTTTAGTATCATATGTTAACTTCTTGGTTACATATCTAAAGTATGGTACATATATAGTACCAATATCTATATTGGTACACATACAGTATATTCTTTTTTTTACCAGTTAATCAATGGTACTTGTTACATCCAAATGTAGTATATTTTGTCTTTCATAAATAGATACATTTCCATTTATGAATACATTTTCATCTTCAAGTTAATACTCTTTGAATTTCGACTTTAATTTCAATGAAGAACCAAACTTCAAATACATTTTCAATCAGTTGAAAATTGGGAGTATTGGGGTTCTCTATAAGTTGGTACCATCCCTTATCTCCATCTCCCCTTATCTTTCTCTCTGATTTTGTTCTGGTTTCTTTCTCTCTCCTGTTGAAGCAACAGAGGAACGCTTGCCTTCGAAGGAATTTCGTGGAAATATTTCCCTCCAACTTTTCGCGAAAATCTTTCCTCCAATTTGGCGAAATTTTCCCACCATGATTTTCCCCCTCAAATTTCAGCACATCCCGTTCCCCGTTACGGTGCAAAAGTACCATTCCAGCTCATTTTGGACACTTCTCCTTTAAATTTTAAGCAGTTTATATTTTTATAATGGTACTTGTGTCCATTTTGGACGCAAGCCATTATGGGCTGAGAAACCCTCAGTGGCTACATGCTTGGTAGCTTCTAAAATCTGGTTTTGTTGTCAGTGAATCAAGGATGGTATAGAGCTGATTGCAGTATCCCATCAGTTTTCTCATCTTTAAGAGAATATGTCTGCTTATGCACAATTTTTATTTTATTTTTAGTTGGTAAAAAATAATTTTTTCTTTTTAGGTAATAAAACATAATTTATCAATTTTTTTAGGTGGTACTCCCTCTGTATTTATTTAAGAGATACACTTGTCTTTTCCGGCCGTATTTATTTAAGAGATACACTTGCCATTTTTAGTAACTTATCAACACCACCCTCTAATTAAATAATCTATCTACACCCCACCCCCCAGGCCCCCACTCCCTAAAATGACATGGTCCCCACTTGCTTTTCTTATTAAAATATCTACTCAACCCCACTTGTTTTATTACTTTATTTCATTCAATTACTCGGCCAAGTGTATCTCTTAAATTAATACGGAGGGGGTAAAAATAAGTTAACCTTATTTTTATTTTATTTTCTTCCCTTTTGTATAAATTGTTTACGTATGGAAAAAAAATACAGGATTATAGAATATGACTATATACGATTTTGGTAATATTTTAGTCAAATCGCCGCGTATCAATTCTTTACACAATATTTAGGTCAAATTAATGTATTAAGCATATCAAATATTTTGGTCAAATCATCATATTAAACATATAAAATATATAATACAAACTTTTACGAAAGACGGTCTAACGGTTAGACCACTTTTATATAATGGAACAACTAATTAGTTAATCACTAAACCAAGTAGTTAAGTCTGAAATTCAATTAGTTAAGCAACGAAACCAATTAGCACTAGTAGAAAAAACCTCAAGTGCTTTGAGCCAAGTGCTTGGGTTTTAGAGAAACCCCAAGCACTTGATTGAACCTAGAAAAAAATCTAATTAAGTGCTTGGAGTTTTTAATTCACCCAAGCACAAAATTGCAAATTCTACAAATGCTTGGGGTTTACTATTCACCCCAAGCCCTTAAACCTACATTTTCACTACATCACCGAGGGTTTCTCAGCCCATAATGGCTTGCGTCCAAAATGGACACAAGTACCATTATAAAAATATAAACTGGTTAAATTTTAAAGGAGAAGTGTCCAAAATGAGCTGGAATGGTACTTTTGCACCGTAACGGGGAACGGGATGTTCTGAAATTTGAGGGGGGAAAACATGGTGGGAAAATTTCGCCAATTTGCTGGAAAGATTTTCGCGAAAAGTTGGAGGGAAATATTTCCACGAAATTCCTTCGAAGGCAAGCGTTCCTCTGTTGCTTCAACAGGAGAGAGAAAGAAACCAGAACAAAATCAGAGAGAAAGATAAGGGGAGATGGAGATAAGGGATGGTACCAACTTATAGAGAACCCCAATACTCCCAATTTTCAACTGATTGAAAATGTATTTGAAGTTTGGTTCTTCATTGAAATTAAAGTCGAAATTCAAAGAGTATTAACTTGAAGATGAAAATGTATTCATAAATGGAAATGTATCGATTTATGAAAGACAAAATATACTACATTTGGACTTAACAAGTACCATTGATTAACTGGTAAAAAAGAGAATATACTGTATGTGTACCAATATAGATATTGGTACTATATATGTACCATACTTTAGATATGTAACAAAGAAGTTAACATATGATACTAAATTTCAAATTTAGTACACTAGAAATACGTTTAAACTTAGGTTGGTACTTCAGTTGTACCATTCCGTACCCGTTTTGAGGGAACGGTATGATATATGTACCAAATTTACGACCCGACATAAATTCAGGTATTTTATTTATACCAAAAGTGAAATGAACTATATTTGGTATTAAAATAATACTATATTCAAAAAAATTTATATTTGGCACGTATTATGTACCATAATAATTTTACGAAGAAAGTCAATAAGATAATACCAAATCTTGAGAATATTTTTTACCTTTTCAAAGTCCTATTTGTCAGAGGAGATTGGTTCCCCTTATTCCGACACGTTATTGGCCTGCCAAAATATCCCAAAAAAAGGGGGGAAATTATGGAAATAGAAGGGCGGGAAAATAGAAAGTACAGTATAAAACGAATTTTAGGGGTTTATTGTTTTAGGAGAGATAAAGAAAGCAGAGTTGAATTTGGTATTCCTACAAAAATCAACAGTTGGTCGCACATCATTGAGCAAGTTTAAGGTATGTGCTTGTCTTAATTATGTAAATCAATATATGAATTTTGCATATTCAATTAATGAATTAGGGTAATCAGTTATTGATAAATTGCAATTAAGTTTTGTACTTGAGCAAAACAAATTATGAGCAAAACAAATTATTGGTAATTTGTAAGAATTGAGGCATGATTATTAATTAAGTGTGAATTATAATAATCTGTATTGATAATTAAATAAGTGGGAATGTATAAGCCTTGAGAATGGATAATGATTTTTAGGTATTGAAATCTTTGTTAGGGTTAGGGTTTTGAAAGGGGTTTTTACTTAATTGAAATGTAAAATGTTGCAGAAATATGGTTGAATTTGTTGGGAATGATAATGAGGATGTAATTGAGGATGTAATTGAGGAAGTACACATTACGGATGATGAAGAAGAAAATGGAGCCGATGATGATGTAGTGAGTCCTCCATTTGTTGGGATGGTATTCCAGAGTTGGGAAGAAGTGGATACGTACTACAAAAGGTATGGGAGACAACAAGGATTTGGCATACTCCGTGCTGCAGGGTCGTATGTGCAAAAGGGGGGGGGGGGCAAAATCTAAGGAACTGAGGGGATACTTGTGGAAGTGTGAATGTTATGGTCGTGCAGTGTATAGGCGTCGGGTTGAGGGGAAAAGGGTTTACTCAACTAGGGATGAGCTTGGCACCAAAAGGTCAAAGAAATGTGATTGCCCTGTTCTAATGTATTGCAACAGGACCAAGGATGGGAAATGGGTGGTTAAAAGGGCAGTTAATGAGCATAAGAACCATTGTCCAACACCGAGGAAATCTAGGTATGTTCCTAGGTATCGACAGGAAGACATCACCTCTCTTGTAAAGAGGAAGTTGTTTAATGACTACAACTCGGGTGCTAACGTTCCTCAAATATTTAACTGGTCTAGCTAGCGAGAGGAATGGAGTTGAGAACGTGACATTCACCAAAAAAGATCTTCAAAACATCATTGCTAGGGATAAGGCAGAAAAGATGAAGGAGGGAGATTGGAATGCAATGTGGAAGTACTTTAAAGCGATGTCTACTGACAATGAAAATTTCTTTCACAAGCATAGGGTGGGTGAGGATAACATATTAAAGGATGTGATGTGGGTAGATGCTAGGAGTAGAGCTGCTTACGAAGAGTTTGGAGATGTTGTAGTGTTTAACTCCACCTACTTAACAAACGAGTATGACTTGCCATTTTCTAACTTTGTTGGGGTTAATCACCATGGTCAAACCATTCTGCTTGGGTGTGCATTGTTATCCCATGAAGATTCAGAGACCTTTGAATGGTTATTTACCGAGTGGTTGTCATGTATGTCTAACAAAAAACCCATTGGTTTTCTTACTGACCAAGACGCTGCCATGAGGAAGGCCCTACGAGAAGTAATGCCTGATGTCCGACATCGATGGTGCTTGTGGCACATACTTACCAAGTTCAGTCACAAACTTGGAAAATACAATGCCTATGAGCTGTTCAAAGTTGAGCTTCATAATGTGATTTACAACAGCCTTACCAAGAATGAATTTGAAGTGCAATGGACTGATGTAATCAAGAAGTATAAACTGGAGGGTGAGATTTGGCTTGCAGGTAATTCCATAATTATATTTTTCATTATTTCATATATGGTACATTAATTAAAAAACCATATGGTACATTTTCATGTAGACACACATTTTCCTGCAGAAAAAACAGACCTTAAGATGTTCAAGACTTGTTTATGTTGATTTCCTTTTGCTACTATTTCAGGATTATACCATGGAAGGGAAATGTGGGTGCCTGCATTTATGAACGGGATGTTTTGGGCTGGAATGAAGAGCACTCAAAGATCCGAAAGCATAAACAGGTTCTTTGATGGGTTCGTTGATAAGCACACTCGATTGTTTGAGTTTGCTCCATTTTATATTAAAGCAGTGGAATCTAGAGCTAACGATGAGCAACAGGCTGATGCAGCTGACCAAAGGGCAGTTCGCCCGTTGGCCACCCAATTTAGTGTTGAGAGAGCCTTTAGAAAGGTGTACACAGATGCAAAATTCCTCGAGGTTCAAGAGCAGTGCAATCGTGTACTGTACCTTACTTCTCTTGAGACTACTATGGTGTCAGCTGAAGTTGCACATCATAAGCTGGAGGACAGAGTGTGGGTGTTGTGTAAGGAAACCCGCAAGGAATTTTCAACAAAGTACAGGCGGAATTATATCGTGCAGATAAATTTGGAGACTAAATTGGCGGAGTGCGAATGCAAGCTGTTTGAAAGTGACGGTATACTTTGCAGGCACATTATAAAAGTGTATGACATGCATGACATTCAAGATGTCCCAGATGTTTATATTCTTCGTAGATGGAGGAAAGATGTGTCAAGGAAGCACTCGCGCGTGAAGGTGGTGTACCATGATCCAAGTAAGACCGAAGATGTCATGAAGCATGATAAATTAATGCTAGCATACGAGCCAATCAGTTTGAAGGCGTCAACGAATCCCGAGTGCATTAAAATCGTGATGGATACATTGAAGGTGTTGGAGAAGCGGTTGGATCAACAGTTGATTGGTGTGGAAGATATGGATGCTGATGAGACACAGGATGATGTTGGTACTCCTGGTTTGTCTCAAACCAACAAGAAGAGGGCAACTACTCCAAAATCTGTTACCAATGGGTGCAGTCAAACCAAAAACAAGAGGACCACCAAAAGTACCCCTAAGTCTGTGAACAAACGAAACAAATGTGCAACACCTCCTGATAACGTCATGGTGAATGATCATGTGGCAAGAAATAAACCACATAGGACACCAAGTTGTAGGCACCGTTCTTGTGTTGAGCCAAAAAAGAAAACACCCATAAGGAGAAGGAGAAGCAAAACAAATGATGTTGCTGGTTGCTCACAGGAACCTCCCACGCAGGTATTACAAATGTATTTATAGTACTTGTTACGTTGCAGTTCATATGTCCAAACCATTAACTTTGATTTGACTTATTCTTATTCAGGACGCTGATGATGTTGAGTTGACACACACTTCTGCTGGGGGTATTGAGATGTTATCTCAAGATGGGTCAGTTGGGTATTTCACCAGCATAGTTGGAGGAGATGATGGACTTGACATTGTTGGTGATGTTGGTGATGATGATGGACTTGGACTTGACAATGTTGATGATCTTTTATGCCGAAATTCTCTTGGGTGGGATAAGTGATTTTCGAAGTCAAAACTATGAAGAGGAAAATAGGTTTAACAATGAAATTGTTTATGTGTTGTTGTTCATTTCAGATATTTGAATGATCTATATGTATGTGTTTCTGTGTATGTGTTTGAATGGGATAGAATCTATATTTATGTGTTGTTATTACCACAACTTTGCGATCCTTACTGTCATTCTTCAAGACTTAAAAAGTACTAATAAACCTAATTTGGTACAAATACTGTACCAAATACAGCACACATAACCCCATTTGGTACAAAAATTCCAAAATCTTTAACAAAGATACCCTAATTTGGTACAACAAATGTAACAAATTCAACATGCGTGAGCTGTATTTGAATAACTAGGGTACCAATTTTTAAAAGTCCCTAATCCATACTTAATTTTTAAAAGTCCCTAATTAGTGTCCAGTAATCCATACTTAATTTTGTTGTATTAAATCTATGCCCTTCCATTTTTTTGAACCTGTTTTTGAAAAAATACGTTTAATGTGTAGAACCGACATGTACAAATGAAATACCTAACCCTAACCCTAAACCCTCAAACCCTAAAGTAATTACCTATAACCGATATGTACAAATGACAACGGATCTATATCAATTTTCTTTTGTAAGCAATTCGGTTGGTGATGCGGGAATTCATTTCCGATTGGGAGAATATTTAATAATTCCCAATTCATTTCCGTTTTCTATTGTAATGTATTGTAATGTATCCGATTTTGACAATATATTTCTATTTCTGAAAATATTTCAATTTCCGGAAATATTTCCGAGGACTCCGGCAATATTTCAATTTTCGAAAATATTTTCTGATACGTACCATGTTTCCGTTTCCGGCAACATCTACGTCTTTGATAGGATACGATCCATATTTCCGTTTCCTGGAATACAACCGGCCTCTAGCTAGGCATACGGTTCACCAACACTTATTAGACTACTTAACCTTAAATGGATACTTGGGCATTATTTCCTTCACATTGACCCTTAACCCTTAGTAGTTTCGAAGCATTAGGGTGCGTTATGTTCAACTTATTTGACCTGAACTTATCTGAACTTATCTGAACTTACACGTTTCCCACTTTTCCACACCATTTTCGCACTTTTCTATAAATCATTAATTAAGGTTCAAATAGTAAATAATAAGTAATAATAAATTAATAATATTTAATAATTAATAATTAATAAATAATAAATAAGTCATTGAATATTGAATAAATAAGTCGTGCAAATAGTAAGCGTAAAGAACATTAAGGAATGTAGGTAGTAATAAATAATTATTAATACATAATAAATAATAAATAATAAATAATGAATAATAAATAATAAATAATACATAATAAATAATAATACATAATAAAAATAAAATTTAAATAATTAATGTCTATTAATTACTTAATAATTATAAGTTAATAATTAATATTTAATAATTATGTAGTGAATAATTGTTATTAATTATTAATTATTAATTATTAATTATTACTTATTAATCAGTAATTATTAAGTAATTAATAATTACTAATTAATAATTAATACTTATTTATTAATAATTAATAATTAATTGGAACTAATTGGAATTTATCTGAAGTTATTGGAACTTATTGAAACATATTGAAACTTATCTGAATTTATCTGAACGAACTTATTGGACTTGAAACTTATTTTTATAAGGTACCCTTAGTGAACATCTATGTACTGTTCTCTATGTCCTTTTTTGTAATGGTACCTAGCGTTTGTATAGTTTTGTTAGATACTATCGTCATTTGGTACTTATACTTTTATAAATATGATAGATACTAGTGAATTTGGTACGTTAAATTTTACAAATATGTCAAGTTCGTACTTTGTCCTTAAAAAATGATTCAACCATTGGGGCTTAAAATTGTCCTTATAGTGTTTTTTTTATGGGCGGGATATTTGACTAACACTTAAATTTCAAAAAAGTTATTATTCAAAACAAAGACACTTGTCGATTCCACAGTACAAATAACTTAATATTAAACCCATATTTTAATTTAAAAATAAAATTATTATAGGAAAATCCTTTCTCTCTCCTGTCATTTCTACTTGTGTATTTTCTCTCTCCTGAAGTGTCGCAGTTCTTCGACTTCCCCACTCCGACTTGCCTTGTCGACGGCGTTCACCAAATCCACCACCCAGGTATCAAAGTCGAAATTTTCTTTACAATTTCAGTATTTCAATTTGAATCACTACTTGTTCCCAATTCAATTGTTCCCAATTTCCATTTAGGGTTCCCTAAATGGAATTAACAAATCCATATTGAATTTTGTATGAGTTTTTGTCGTTAGTTGTATGGTGATTTGACAGTAGTACATAGTAATTGTAGTAAAGTTTATGAGAAGACCCAATTCAAAAGATGTCGTTTATAAATTAGGGTTCCTAAATTAGGGTTCTTACAAATTGAGTAATGTATGGTTAGTTTTTGCGTTCTTTGTTGGGGAATTGACATCAGTATTGAGTAGTTGTACTCAACTATTTCTAAAGGCCCAGTTGTACATTTCTCGTTTCTAAATTGGGTTTGGTAAAACTGAAGTGATGTAGTCAAATTGATTACTGTATGGTACTTTTTGTGTCCGTTGTTGGTGATTTGAGATGCATATAAAGTAATTGTAGTTAACCATTTTGCGTAATGTTTGGTTTTTTTGTGTGTTTGTTGTTGGTAATTTGAGATGAGTATAAGTATTTGATTTTGTGTCCCTATTTATTATTTTCACAGTGTCATGAGGAAGGGACTAGTTCATAGTCATACGAAGAGAAAAATGGGGAATAATGTCATTGAATATGAGGGAACTTCAAAGTCCAAATACAAATAACATAAATCCTTCGGGGACTTTGGGGATGATGAACTGTGTAAGTACTTCACCAGTGACTTGAGTGTACTTCCTATTCATAAACCGCCAACGAAAAAGTGTAGGGCGGTCGTAGATGAAGATTCGTACGAAGACGAAAGTCAAGATGAGGGTGATGAGGACTATGAAGCTGAGGAGACTAACAATGATGAAGTTGAGAATTCTGATGAGGAGTACGATGAAGTGCCAGAGCGAGAGACACATCCAATTAAGAGGGGATACAAACAACAAGTGTCTCGGAAAATATTACCCAAGCAAGGTGTAAAAAGGAGACGACTTCCTACCCCAAAGCCACGGCCACAGGTAAAGCAATGCAGCAGGAGTGAGTCATTGTAATTGGTTCCCCTGTTGATTGGCAAAAATGAATTCTAAATATATTTGTTATTGGTATTCAGGAGCAGCAATACGTTGTGAGAAGAACCAAAGGTCTGTCAGGTCTGTCAAACGGGGAACAAGTTAAGAGGGAAGAGTTATGTGTTGCGACGCAACTACAAAAATGTCGCAACAAGGTTAGTCAGTGAACTTTATCTAAATGATGAAACTGTATTCATTAAAATTCAGTGTCCCATTATTCATTTCTAGTTGTACAGGAATGTTTTTTATATGACCATACGCTTTTCATGTTTACAGCAACCAGCGGTCATTTGCCGTGTTGATGCATTTTCGAAGTTGATCAAAAGGTTTGATGCTTCTAGAATTGAAGTTGTTAAACAAATGGGTTTTGGTGGGATGCTAATGTTGAAGTTGACCAACTCTCGCGACAGTTCTGCTATTGGTTAATGACTAGGGTGGATGGAGTTGCCCAGACCTTGGTTGCAGGTGATGGCAGAGTCTTACCGTTGTCTCCAACACAATGGAAATGCATATTTGATCTCCCAATGGGAGGTAAGACGGTTCCCTTCGACGTGGTTGATAGTCCGGCGTTGGTTGTTAAGGTTGCGAAGGTGTCTCGGAAATTCACAATGGTGAATGGGGAGGGAAAGGAAATGGTTTCTTTACGTTCAGTCATCGATGCGTTAGTCGAAGAGGATGAAGATGGCAACGTCACCCAGCTAGAAACCGAATCGGGCCGTAGCGAATTCCGTACTGCTTTCTTGATGGCGCTCTTGGGTCTGGTCATATGTCCTTCGACTGATGGATCATATATGTCTAAGCCCTTGATGCAAGCGTGTACTGTGGCAGACATGTCAATTGAATATGATTGGTGTACGTTTGCCCATGAGTGGCTTATGACTAAGTCTTCTGAGTTTGCTGAGAAGTTTGACAAAGCTGGGTTCGTGGCGGGATGTGGTGGTTGTACTCTGTTCCTCTTGGTACTTTTCCAAACCTTTTTTCCCCATAGTGAATGTTACTTTTCGTATTATTTAAATAATTTTTGATTAAACATTTGGTGAACAGATATTCTACCTAGATCATTTGAACAGGCCTCCTCTGTCGTGGAACGAGTTTCCAAGGATAGGAGTTTGGACAACTGAGCATGTCTTCCTGGCTAGGGATTTGGACAAGAAGGAAACTGACGACTACGGAAAGCTATCAGTAAGTTGATCCTTTTACAATGAATCACAACACAACATTAAAATCATGTGTAGCAAACTTATTCTGGTTATTGGTTATTATTTATGGAAATGTTTAATGTTTATTGTGGCAGTCACTGGACATTGCATATGGGGAACCACATCCCCGACTCGCCAGAGACAAAATTACACCCATCTCGCAGGAAGATGAGGATTGCGAGGATACAAGGCTAGTAAATAATGTATGTAATTCATCTACGCATTTATATTTTTACATTGTATAAATCGTTCGAGTATACACACTAAAATTTGGTCATCTTCCATACATGGTACAGATTATGAAGTTGATCACACCTTACCTAGAGAGGCTGGAGGAGAAGATTGATAAGTTGCAAACGGCACGGGACAACACAAGACCCTTTGGCTTTCCCATACATGACCAGTTCCATATCCATTCTCTGGCTCATCATTTTGCTGACAATATACAAGATCTTGATCTTGGTTTGAATCAACCATTCACGTCTCTTGAGAAAGTGGGAAGTCCAAGGATAATCAATCCAACCTCACAAAGAACCCAAACAGAGCAACAAGAGATCAACAAGAAGATGGCCGCTGTCGACGATTTGTTGCACATTGACAATCACCATCAAGTATCAGTTACTGATGTCATTGGCAAAGTTGCAAATGAATCTCTTCAATCCGTATTAGCACAACGTAATGAAGAGTGTCATGGCAATAACGAGAATGATCCTGTGAACAATAAGGAGTTGAATCAGGACGACCCATTGACTAGTAAGGAGTTGAATGAGGATGCGCGTGACAATGATGAGGAGTTGAATGAGGATGCGCGTGACAATGAAGAGGCCGCTGCTGGAGGAGGACCAAGGAGGAGGAGGAGTTTAGGACACCGAACTCATATTCCATCTGCAGCAGTATTTTCGGGAGATTTCGTGTCTGGTACAAACCAAAGGGTCACAGGTCCGGTTAATGACATCACTGCGTTCGTTAAGAGATGGAAAGATTTGAGAGACGAGGCTAAGTAAGTTAATCAACTTATAAGAATATGATCCCATTTAATACCTTAACTAAAGCAGTTCTGTTTTGCAGTCCAGGATAAGTCATGATTACCTGCGATGGCAAGAGTGCAACCCAAAGAGACTGCTATGGGGCCTTGCATACAAGAGCGAGGGTCAGTGCTGACTATGTAAGGATGGCTTCGGAGATGTATATGAAAAAGTGGGCAATGGATTACGATGGCAAGAGTCGGAGAATTATGCTTGACCCAACATTTGCGGTAATTGCGCCTTGAATTGAATTATTACGCCTTAGATCACATTTTTTATTATTTAAATCACACTTTTAAGTTTGAATTCTTAAATCACATTTTTAATTATTAAAATCACATTTTTAAGTTTTAGGTGTTTAGGGTTTACACCAGAATATATTTATTGAACATCATTTTATATTACAGATGAGGGTAATTACGAATAAGGATCCTTTTGAACATCTGGCAAAGAAGCACGGCCAACCGCTTCGTGACATAACTGCATCCCAGATTTGTGTGGTATTTTTCCTAGTTTTAACATTCTCCTTTCACATGTTCTCTGAATAAACAAATAATTAATAATTCCTGTGGTAATATGATGGAATCAGATTTTTGTTCCTGTATTGGACGATGACCATTGGTGGTGTGCTGCATTTGAGTTGAAGGAGAAGACCATATGGTTCATGGATACTATGTACCCCAACCCCGAAGAGAAGCATAAGTCTATTCTGAAAAATATGGTATGTTTTGCTTCCAAAGTTTTTACGCCGATTGTCATTTACAAACTACAATTTCTGGGGTTGATGTGAATGCTTTACATCACAGATCCCGGCCATCGACACGATGTTAAATGTCCATGACCCCCAGTGGGAACTAGGCACAATGGGTAGTTGGGGAAGACAACTAGTCGAGCTTATGAACAACACCGACAAGTATGTGAACCAGAGGATTTAAATCATTCTCTGTGTCATTTCAATTTTATTCCCCCGTTTAATCACAACTAGTTTTCTTGCAGTCATAGCTGCGGCGTACTAATGTTGGGATGGATAAAGTCATCGGCCGCTCGTATCGTATCAAGATATGGAATGGTAAGTGGCTTTGTATTTAGCCCTCATATATATATGGTAGCCTACAAACTATTGCTCCTTATTACCATTCATTCATCGTTGTAGGAAAATATTGTTGTGGCTCGAAAAGCGCTACTAATGGAAGACTTTCTCTCGGAATTTAATGAAGCAAAGGATGAAGCATTGTCAGCAATCACCTATACTTGAAAGGCATCTGATGATTCTCGTAGTAATATTATGTAACTCTTGGAAACTGTTTATTAGCCGGATTATCTAATGTTTAAGATTTGTGTCGGATTTTTTGGTGGTAATGTTTACTGCTGCTTTTGGATAATTCACTTCATTTGGGATAGTTTAGTGCTATGCGGATAATTTATATCTAAGGGTCTTAATAGTTGATTTTGGATTATTATCGTTTACTTAACTCTTTTCTTTGTAAGTGTTTTATTATTTGCCTATTATGTAAGTGGTGGTACCAAATAAGAAGTGTACGAAGTTTGGCAACTTTAAAATCTTATTATCACCACCAAAAGTGTAGCAAATATAATGGGTTGGGTCAAATGAAAATGTAAGTTGACTTGAAGTCGAAGTTCTTGGTACATCTAATGTACCAAATTCGATGTTCTGGCTACATTTAATGTACCAAATCGAAGTTCTGTTACGACATGAAAACGTACCAAAGTCAAAGTTCTGGTTAAATGCATTGTACCAAACTTGAATTTAGGACTACATGAACTGTACCAAAGCCAAGTTGGCAAATGTCATACTCATACCAAAGTTGACAAATGACATATACCAAAGTTGACAAATGTCGTATACCAAAGTTGACCTGCATTTCACTACCTGTGTGCATTTCACTACTTGTGTTCATTTATCTGATTGATTTCATACATAACTACAAATCAGGGATCTTAATTGGCGCATAAATATCTTATTTCTACCTGGATTCCTTTAAAACAAAAGACCCCTTAGTTCACAGTAGAAATATAAACATACAACATCAAATGTTTAGTCATAAACTAACTTCCACACAAACTTCCAAACTAACTTCCAAACTAAGTACCAGAATTCAAATGCAACAGAGTTGCCGAAATACATCCAAAATACATCCAAAATACATCCAAAAACTTAAGTTCAAGCACGTAAACACGGTCTACACACGGACTTGCCTCCCAGAAATAAGGTCGTACACCTCAGGTCTCCTCACATTCAACTCGCACAAGATGTCATCAACAGCAAGTGATACCCTTGCATCCTCTATTGCACCCTGATGATGATAGCAAATAAATATGATAGCATTACTACAGGACTATTGTTTTCAAGAACACACACAACTAAACACATGGAACTAAATGAACGTACCGGTTGGAATGTGGGAGAAATTTTGTTGCGTTGGACTATGTCCTTTATCCATGCTAGCATTACAACACAACTTGACACACTGCATTACAGTGATCAAACCATATAATCCTTATATAAACAAACCAACTTATATTTACGCGAAGCGATTGCGTTGGGTTACTTACTCATCGCTTGGTGGGACAGAAACAAGGTCAACCCCCCATCCACTCAGTCCATCCTTTACCCATGACTCGTCTTTAGAGTAAAACAGGGTGTCCAAGTACTTCAACTACAAGAATAACAAGTCAATCATATGTATGAAATGTATGCGATAATTATTAAATGTTTTTAGATACAATCATTACCATGTGGCTAATCAGACGATCGTGCTCAGACAAAGGCTCGTCTGATGTAGGATCAAGGACCCAAATCCGCTTATCCTTCATGGATAATGCAACACAATACCAACGTGTGTGCGGTGGAAGTGTGAAGTACATGTGCAACACGGGTACTACAACCTGGCATGAATTGCAAAATAGATACGATAAGTTAAATGGTAAATTAAAAATTTACATATAATTATCACAAATGTATTTAATTTAGAATGTGATGTTATCTCACATACCACAAACATTTCCCGAATGACGAGGTTTTCAAAGGGGGCACCGAATGGGGCTACAAGAGACTGAGGGGGTTCGTTTGTTTGTACCTTAACCTGCCACAATTAGAAGGTGTACTAATTACCTCAAGATACGTTTACAAAAAAATTATCAGATCATGATAACATAGATGAGAAATACGTCTGAAAACTAACCCCGAAACCAGGTTCAAGCATTACACTTCGTCCTCTACCGGCACCCAATTCTGCCTTCCACCTGCTAGTATACATCTTACTAGCCAATTTGACGTATTCTATCCCCGCATACTCATCCATTGCTACCATTCGATACATCTGATATTTGCTTAGACATAAACCATCGAACTCAATCAACTCTTGTCCTTCATCCCTGCATATATTGATCAATTGAAGGATAATCAACTTTCGTATTCCAAGTTAAAACTTGTAAACATTAACAAAATACAAATACATTAATAATCATAATTTACTAAAAAGTTTGACATTTACTTGCTATTTCCCTAGCACTCCTTGATGAAAGCAACCAATTCCTTCTCCATATCAGTACGACTCTTCCGGGAGCTCCTAAGAGGTGAAACTCCCTTTAAAATTTCAGTGGTGATTACCTGTGCAATTTGGATATGTATATAACCCAACATTAAAATTATCTAAGATAAGTATATCTTGGATTGTTCATTCACAGTAGTGTAAGAAAATGTACCGGCTTCTGAGCAGGAGATTGTACTTCAGTCTGTAGCGTGGTCATAGATTTCGTAGGGACAGAACAATCAGAGGAAGAGGGAGCCATAAATCCAAGAACATCTGAGGTAACCGCAGAAGAAGGATCAGGGGTTATAGGATCACTCACCAAAACTGGAGAGACTGAAGTGGAAGGAGGAGGGAACCCAAAGCCTCGGGTGCCAAAACCCCGAGCTGAACCAAATGCCGGTGCAAAACCCACCGGCGACGGAACTCCAAACTGCTGTGCAGTGGCCGTAGGAATTGTGGTCGGCCTCATTGTCTGCGTACCTCCGAGAGCAGGGCAAACAGCCACACCACTCACACTACCACCACTTGTACCTCCACTTTGAGTGTCCTTCAACCCACTATCTTGTTCCCTCACCCCTACTATTCTTGACAAATCAAGTTTCATACTTCTTAAAACCTCTCCTTGGTTGTGCATTTGCTCCTCGATTCTCTCAAATCGGCTTGTTAAAACATTCAGAACCTATATACAAATTTTATTCCAAGCACACAATCAGAATATCTAGTGCGCGCGCGGGACAGAAGCCAGAAACTTATAAACTAATCAACTAATAATCTAATTAAACCAAATTGGATTAGAAACAATAGATTAAACCTCTTTTGCAATGTAGGAACCCCACATATCTCTTGGCAATCGAGGATGGTGTCTCTCGCCGTAAGCAACATCAACAGACTGGTTGTGGAACATCAACATAAAACATCAGTCCATATATGAATGAATCATTATACTGCTGAATCACTACTAACACAACAGAAATTTTTGGTATTCCATCTCACCTGAGTTCTTCCATAGTCACCTCCAGCTTTCTTGTCTGCCTCTATCAGGGCATCCACATCAGATTGGGACCACACAGCCACCCTCGGCATAACACACCATTGCCTAGGAACAACATTCAGGTGGTCCAGGTAGAACACCTACAACATTAACCAACTTGCTTCAGAATCAAATAAGAGCTTTGCAAAATTATACACAATAAATAAAAATATTTTCAGTTATACCAACCGTCAAAAATAGGCTGCAGCCCCCCCAATCCAGAAACAACTCCATGCTGATCAAACTGATGTGCAAACATTTTGCACCATATCTTTAGCCACTCTAAACAGAACGTGCACCAATCATATGAATTTGACTCCGGTGCTACCGATGCGGCAGGTAACAACCTTCCCGCCAAGGTAAACCCGTCTGTGCTTGGGCACAACACCAGCTCCAGTATAACAATCATAAAGGCTATTCTAAATTCAAATTCCTCCTCTCTTGTTACAATTGGGACAATAGTAGCCACCGCCTTACGCTGTCCATCCCTCATCCCAACTGCAAATTCCCAAGCTTTCTGAACAGAAACCCCACCACTATCCCCATACATCTGAACAATATGGTCTGCTATATTCCTATGGCGTGTGTCTAGGTTTCCATTAAGAGATGGTACAGGCTGAGTACCCATAGGCAGCCCCAAAACACAGTTAAATTGGATGGGATACAGGCTGAATTCCATATCGCCCCCACCATAAAACACCCCATTAGCACCATCTACCCTGGTCACTAACCAGTAGGCAAATTCCGGGGACAGGTTGCGCAGTTTCACGGTGAGGAGGGCTCCAAACCCCATTTTTCTAACTAAATCCCTTCGACTGTCATCCAACAGTGACACCAACTTTGAAAACACCTCAATCCTATCATTCTCATGCATGTCTTTCCTCAGCCTGGTGGACACAACAGTCTCCGATTTCTTCACCTAAGCACCTACACTCAACTAAGATGCATACAACAATGCCCACTAAATCAAAACCATGTAAGAATTGATCATAAACATTTGTTCTGATTAATGTACTTTCAATCACAAAATAGATATCCATGAAATAGGTAGTTAACAATTCAACAAACCTTCGGTCTAATAGTAGTGGTTAAGTTATGAATACTAACGACGTCCTCGTCATCGTTGCTCTCTGTACGTGGCTCCTCCTCTCCACTAGTCTCCGCATCATAGACTTTTCTCTTCTTTCCACTGGAAGAACCTTCCACTGCCTTTAGTCCACATGCAGTTGTTCTCTACACACACAACACAACAAGTTTACTTATGTCTGAATATTAAAAATAGAATTGGATTAGAATTGGATTCTTCTATTTAATACAATAGCATTCTTGTACTAATTACCGTTCGTGCTCCTGCCCTTGTAGACACGCCCTTTCCCTTAACAACGTCTTCCTCCGTTTTTTTCTCCTTTGGAAGTGGAGCATTACGTTTACCCATTTTCCTACAAAATTATAAAACTTAATGACTACAATAACAACGTAAACTAAACACAAGAAATTCACAACATTCAAAAACTTCACACTGCAATTACTTTATTTTTAAAATGCACACATATAAACATCCACACATAATTAGACCAGTAATTAGACCCATTTTGGTACAAATCTACCAATCCAAATCTCATTTGCGATACCAAACTGTCAAACACTTTCAGTACCATTTTAGGATCAATATAAAATTATGATCCTTTTTAAAATTAATTCTATATTTTAAGTACTATTCTCCATATTATCAACACTATTTTTAACAAATTTCCAAAATTTAGGCGACATCAAATATACCAAATTTGTTCAAATATCAAAACCCAGTTACAAAACAACCATTATTCATACTCCTAATTCCACCAACAGCCTACAAAACCCTAAACAAATATTAAAAAATGATTATTAATAAACGAACTAAAACATGCAGCAATTAAACCAGAAACCCTAACTAACTGAAAGCCAGAAATTCTTAAAATTAGACGACTTTAACAATTAGGATTACAACCCTAAACCCTCCAATAAGCCTAAATACGTTAACTTTTTAAATTTTCGATTTGGGTTTTAGGGTTTTACCTCTTGATGACAAATAATTCTTCCTCCAGCGCAATTTCTTATCACGAATTCACCAAATTAACGAACAATCCTAGCTCGTCTTGAAAATGGAGGTGTGAATTTTTTGCCCAGAACACTTTCGCCGCGAAATTGGATAGAAGGAGGAGCACAAATGGAACCTCGACTGCTTTGAAGGAGGAGAGAGAATAACAAGGAGGAGAGAGAGAGTACACTGTGAGTATTAAATACCTGAGCTCCTTCAAATTCAAAAATTTTGAAATCTGAAATTTTGGCCAGCAAAGCAAACGGACTCCGTTTTACACATGTGGGCCTCTCCCTTTATTTCGGTGAAAATACCAATAAGCCCCCACTTGTGTCCAGATTGGACACAAGCCATTATGGAGCAAGACTTCCTCCTACATCACCTAGGTTTATTTGCAAAAATATTCCTCCCCTTCCAATGTTCATTTCCCCGCCCTTTGATTCTCACACAGCCTTCGTTGAGTTCTTTCTCATCTGCGTGGCTTCGTTTCTTCCCAAACCTTCTCACCTGCATTTCTTCCCCAACACCGCCCACCCCAAAAGCACCACCGTGTCGTGGCTGCCATATCCACCCCAACTCGCGTTTCTCCCCTCCCCCGCGTGACTGAAGACGTCTCCTACTGCTAGAAGCCCCCGTGTTTCTCCGACTCGCCCACTTCTGGAAGACGCCCAACCGCCTCATCTCCTCTCCCCTCCTACGCGCACTGCCGCCGTCTATGGCTCTCCTCCCACCGGCCACTGCTAGGTTCTTCCTGCAATTTTGTAATTTTTGTTATGTAAATTTATTTTGTCAATTTTGTTATTTCTGCAATTTGTTTACTCACCATTTTTGTTAATTTTGTTCTATAAATTTGATAATTATTCCTCAAAAGTATCAATTAGTGAATTAACCACCAGTTAATTTTGTTAACCACCGTTGATTTTATTAAATTTGTTGTAATTTTGGTTTCTTTTTTTTCGGCTTGGCCTGTGACTGAATTGAAGGCCTGTGCACAGTTATTCTAGGATAACTATCTTGCTTATCATAACTACTTTATGATGTTGGTTGCAAGTAGAAACTGATGGAGAATTGAATTGTGTGCTTGTTTGCCAGTGAATTCAAAATGCCTCTAGTTATTCTAGGCCTGTCAATGTTGATTGAAATAATAAAAACAAGCAGGAGGATAAAGCTACTGTCAGATAAGAGAGACTTTAGCATACAAAGAAATAAGATTTCTTGCTTGTAATTTATGGATACTTTTGGAAATTAGGGGAATAAATAGGCAACTAAATTGCCTTTGATGCTTACTTTGTCGCTTGTCTTTTATGTCTGAACCATATTAGTGTATTAGAAGATTTAAATTTGTCTACAAGGTGCTTTGAATAGCCTATATTTTTATTTAAAAACAAAAAATATTCTGATAATTAGGATTTCTGTCATTCTAAACAAAATAAGGCGTCAAACTGTCAGATTAATCTATAGGTGACTTTTTTTGGTGTACTCTTTGTGCTTCTTCCGCGTTGCCACAAAGCAGACTTATATAGAGGGTTTGAACGTTAGAGGGAGGCACTAAGGTCGTGTAGAGATGTAGGCAGAGCAGGAAGGTGAATATGCATGATGTATTCTGCAGTTTAATTCATATTCTAAAAAAAATTGCAAGACTGAACCATAAAGAAATCTGGAGTAACTGCTAAAGGAGTAGTAAAAGGAAGGAAACAAAGCAGGTGAAGGGGTTTAATATCAGAACTCAGAGACCGTTTTATTTGTATTTGGTTGAGTAGCCACGTTGTAAGCCGGGATGGTTATTGGACGAGGGCTTAATGGAAAAAGAGGGTCGGATCAGGCATTTAAGTGCTCTAATTCGTTTATATTATTCTTGTGAGTATGAATGCCCAAACAATAAATGTGGCTTACCCGTGACTGACCCCAAAGTTTTAGAATTTTCCTCATCCTCATGATATTTATCATATTTAAACTAGAATTTTTACTGGTGGAGGTGTGCAGATAGCTATTTAAAGTATCAAAGGCTAAGTTTGCAGCTGAAACAAGAAATACAGAACTTCTAGACTTAATCTTAAAGTTTTGGAATGGAATTATGGAAGTGCATAATCTTCGGTATAACTCATTGAGGCAGGATACTTTGTAAGTAATAAGTAAGGTACTTTAGGACATGTTTGGTTCAACTTACTATATTTTGTTTAACTGTTTTATTCTAGCTTATCAGAATTTGTATCCATAATTATTTGCACTTATCTAAATTAATATTTTCTGAATTAAGTAGAACAAGTTTCCGTAAAAAAAATGTTCTAATATTGATGATTGATTTTGTAGCGATACGATTCAACTTGGAGCTAGTGAGGAGTGTACGTAGCGATCGAAATTAATAGCCCCATTGATAATGATATGTATTTCTTACATTTTATTCTTTCTCTTTATATTTTGTAAATATTGGGTGGTTATGTCTAAGTGAGATTTGTGATGACAACTGCTAGTCCAATTCAGGGGATGTGAAGTATTATATCGAAAATGGTATCCAAAAATCGAAAACAAAAAACGTCAAGTTCATCGTTGCTCCGATTATACAAGGGTATGTTTCATAATATTGTTTAATGAATGCTATTGTACAAAAATAGTAGCAAGAAATAACAATTTTTTTTTTAAACTAATCCTTTTGATATGCTCTTCAAGTTACACAATCTATCAATTTGATTTTCTCCGACAAGATCCACCACGAAACTTACTAGTTAAACGGTTGTTGAACATGTATTGATATTTATTTTGTTTAACATGTCAATTTGATTTTGTACTTATGCATGATATTCCAACTAAAAGTTCTTATTCTGGAGGTGCAGCGCATTGAAGAAAATAAATGGAAGTGATATATACAAATCAAGATCACCTTTATGAAAATCAGTGAAGGTAATTAATTAATGTATATATTCATCACTTTGTTATTCGGCAACAACATACTTTTTCTAACATCCATCTTATTTGTGTGATTTTAATTTTAGTGTGCACAACAAAGATACAATCAAGAATGTGGCTACTACGTGATGAGGTTTATGTACGATATAGTCACATGTTGCTCGGAAGTTGAGCATCTCAAGAAGGTACATACTATACTATAATTATTGATGCTTTAAATAGAAATAAGCTCCCACAAATTTTATAAAATAGGTGAGAATGAGTCTTAAAAACATGAAACTAAGTTTATTAAACATGTAAAGGGTTTAGAATACCTATTTAGCTTCATTAGTTGAGAGTTGGGAGTGAAAACAATCATTAGAGTCAAAATATATCCTATAAGGATAAAACGAGGCTTAAATGTGCATAACTTGACCAAAGTAGAAGAGAATGAGTCTTATAAACCTAACAATAAGTATATTAAACATGTTAAGGGTTTAGAATGCCTATTTAGCTTCATTAGTTAAGAGTTGGGAGCGAAAACAACCATTATAGTCAAAATATGTCATATAACGATCAAACGAGCCTTTAATGTGCATAAGTTGACCAAAGTAGATGAGAATGAGTCTTATCATCCTAATACTAAGTATATTAAACATGTAAAGGGTTTAGAATATCTAATTAGCTTCATTAGTTGAGAGTTGGGAGCGAAAACAACCATTATAGTCAAAATATGTCCTATAACGATGAAACTAGCATTGATGTGCATAACTTGACCAAATTAGATGAAAATGAGAATTATCAACCTAATACTAAGTATATTAAACATGTAAACAGTTTAGAATACTTATTTAGGTTCATTAGTTAAGAGTTGGAAGCGAAAACGACCATTTAAGTCAAAATATGACATATAATGATCAAACGAGCCTTAAATGTGCATAAGTTGACCGAAGTATATAAGAATGAATCTTATCATACCAATATTGAGTATATTAAACATTTAAAGGGTTTAGAATACCTATTTAGCTTCATTAGTTGAGAGTTGGGAGCGAAAACAACCATTATAATCAAAATATGTCCTAAAACAATTAAAAAAGCCTTAAATCTGCATAACTTGACCAAAGTAGATGAGAATGAGTCTTATCAACCTAATATTAAGTATATTTAACATAAAAATATTTAGAATACCTATTTAGCTTCATTAGTTAAGAGTTGGGAGCGAAAACAACCATTATAGTTAAAATATATCCTATAACGAATTAAACGATCCTTAAATGCGCATAACTTGACCAAAGTAGATGAGAATGAGTCTTAGAAATATAAAACCTAGTATGTTAAAAATTTCAAGATTGTAGAATGGTTATTTAGGTTCATTAGTTGAGAGTTCGGTGCGAAAACGACCGATATAGTCAAAATATGACTTATAACGGTCAAACGAGCCTTCAATGTGCATAACTTGACAAACCTAGGAGAGAGTGAGTCTTAGAAATATAAAAAATATATATATTAAACATGTAAAGGGTTTATAATACCTATTTAACTACAGGGGTTAGAGTTGGGAGCGAAAACGACTATAATAGTCAAAATATGACCTATAACGATCAAATAAGCCTTAAATGTGCATAACTTGACCAAAGTAGATGAGAATGAGTCTTAGAAACCTAATAATAAGTAAATTAAACATGTAAAGGGTTTAGAATACCTATTTAGGTTTATTAGTTAAGAGTTGGAAGCGAAAACTATCATTTAAGCCGAAATATGACATATAACGATCAAACGAGACTTAAATGTGCATAACTTGGCCAAGGTAGATGAGAATAAGTCTTAGCAACCTAATACTAAGTATATTAAACGTGTAAAGGGTTTAGAATACCTATTTAGCTTCATTAGTTTAGAGTTGGGACCGAAAACGACCTTTATAGTCAAAATATGTCCTATAACGGTCAAACGAGCCTCAAATGTGCATAAGTTGACCAAAGTAGATGTTAATGAGTCTTAGCAACTTTATATAATTATATTAAACTTAGGGTTTAGAAATACCTATTTAGCTTCATTAGTTTAGAGTTGGGACCAAAAACGACCATTAGTCAACATATGACCTATAAAGGTCAAACGGGCCTTAAATGTGCATAACTTGACCAAAGTAGATGAGAATGAATCTTAGCAACCTAATACTAAGTATATTAAAGGTGTAAAGTTTTAAAATACTTATTTAGGTTCATTAGTTAAGAGTTGGGATCGAAAACGACCATTATAGTCAAAATATGTCATATAACGATCAAACGAGCCTTAAATTGCATAAGGTGACCAAAGTAGATGAGAATGAGTCTTAACATCCTAATATTAAGTATATTAAGCATTTAAAAGGCTTACATTAAACATGTAAAAGGCTTATAATACCTATTTTACTTCATTAGTTCAAAGTTGGGAGCAAAAACAACCATTATAGTTAAAATATCTCCTATAACGGTCAACGAGCCTCAAATGTGCATAACTTGACCGATGTAGATGCTAATGAGCCTCAACAACCTAATACTAAGTATATGAAACGTGTAAAGGATAGGGAATACGTATTTAGGTTCATTAGTAAAGAGTTGGGAGCGAAAACGACCATTATAGTCAAAATATGTCATATAACGATCAAACGAGCCTTAAATGTGCTTAAGTTGACCAAAATAGCTGATAATGAGTCTTAGCCACCTAATACTAAGTATGTTAAAGGTGTAAAAGTTTATAATATCTATTAAGCTTCATTAGTTGAGAGTTGGGACCGAAAACGACCATTATAGTCAAAATATGTCCTATAACGGTCAAACGGGCCTTAAATGTGCATAACTTGACCAAAGTAGATAAGAATGAGTCTTAGCAACCTAATACTAAGTATATTAAACATATAAAAGGATAGAGAATCCGTATTTGGGTTCGTTAGTCTAGTTGGGAGCGAAAACGACCACTATAGTCAAAATATGTCATATAACGATCAAACGAGCCTTAAATTGCATAAGTTGACCAAAGTAGCATCGAATGAGTCTTAACATCCTAATATTTAGTATATTAACAAATTAAAGGGCTTAGAATACCTATTTATCTTCATTAGTTGAGAGTTGGGAGCAAAAACAACAATTATAGTCAAAATATGACATATAACGATCAAACGAACCTTAAATTGCATAAGTTGACCAAAGTAGATGAGAATGAGTTTTGGAATCCTAATATGAAGTATATTAAACATGTAAAGTTCTTAGAATACCTATTTAGTTTCATTAGTTAAGAGTTCGAACCGAAAATAACCATTATAGCAAAATATGACATATAACGATCAAACGAGCCATGAACTGCATAACTTGACCGAAGTAGCTGTGAATTAGTCTTATCATACTAATATTAAGTATATTAAACATGTAAATTTCTTATAATACCTATTTAGCTTCATTAGTTGAGAGTTGGGAGCGAAAACAACCATTATAGTCAAAATATATCATATAACAATCAAACGAGCCATAAATGTGCATAACTTGACCAAAGTAGATGAGAATGAATCTTATCATCCTAATATTAAGTAGATTAAACGTGTAAATGGTTTGGAATACATATTTAGGTTCATTAGTTAAGAGTTGGAACCGAAAACGGCCATTTAAGTCAAAATTGTTCATATAACTCCATTATTGTTTTAAAATAATGTTCATATTATATTTTGCAATATTCATTTCTCATACTAATTTATTACATGTTTTTTTTTTGGATTTGATTATAGGAATTCATGAACAAACCAAGGGAGCGTTCCTTCACGAGTGATGAAATAAAATGTGTTCGAGACAAGTTGGCACGATTTATTACTAATGAATGTCTTTGATTGGTCGCGTTTTTAGCATTATAATGAATCTAATAATGTAGTTATCTACCTATTTCCATTAAAAATTTAGATACAATATGTTTTAATCTGTTGTTTGATATTTGTTTTGATTTTTTTTTTCACTTGTGTTATTGAATGGTGAATGGATGAGCTAAGGGCATGTTTATTGGTGTATAATATATAAGTTATGGTTGAATGAGGTTGTTTGATGTAAGTACAGGTTTTATAGCTACTACATATTGTGCTAAAGTGGTACGGGCCTGGAAAAATTTACAAAAAAAAATGGATATTATGTGCTTGGGGTATTAAAAATACCCCAAGGACTTGATAGTAGCAGATTTTATTTAAAATATATTGTTAATATCAAGTGCTTGGGGTTTTCCAGAAATCCCAAGTTTAAGTGCTTGGGGTTTTTTGTTAACCCCAAGCACTTAACTTGTCAAGTGCTTGGGGTTTCTGGAACCCCAAGCACTTAACATGTTAAGTGCTTCGGGTCAACCCCAAGCACTTGAAATATTACAAAGTGCTTTACCCTCAAGTGATGGGGGCATAATTACCAACACTTGATGGCATTTTACCCCAAGCATTTGAGGTTTTTTCTACTAGTGTAGTTATGCAACCGAACTAATTAATTAAGCACTGAACCAATTAGTTAAACAATGAAACTGATTAGTTAAACAATGAGATCAATTAGTTAAGATTTTATGAGTTTTAGTTAATAATAAGGTTGTTCAAAAATAATAACTATTCGACTCATAAATTTAACTATTTGTCTTTATACCTTAACTATTTTGTTATTCAGTTAGTTATGATTTTATTACTTTTAGTTATGTTTTACACTAGTTTAGTTAGTACCAAAAAGTGGTGTAACCGTTAGACGGTCTTACACAAAACTTTCTGAATATATAATACGTAGTAGGACGGAAATTGCATATTAGATGAAAAAATGAGTAAGTTCGAAATTTATTAATTATGCATTAGATTTAGTGTATAAATGTTTAAGTTGAATATTTCTTTAAAAATAAATGGCCAAATTATATTTTTTGAATATTTGTGCATGCACGGGCCATAATCTAGTATATATACTACGTATATATAAGAACACTTTTCTCGGTAAGAACACTTCTCTCGATAAAAACACTCTTTGGACCGTAAGATTTAATCTGATTTGACCGCTCAAAATGAATTTCTTACTAATGGCATGTTTGTAATTTTGTTAAACACTTACCCCTATCATCTTATTCACCCGTGCTCAATTTCTCTCTCTCTAAACCTGCAACTTCTATGTACTTTCTCTCTCTTGCTAACGCCGCACACATTGGAGCATCAACTGCATCGGATTTCATCATTCTGGTCAAATTCTTGCGACTTTACACAACATTATTGATTATATTCGTCGAATTTTCATACTCTGTATTTTTTAGGTTTAATTTAAAGGTATGTTTTCAATTTGGGTTCAGTTTTGAACTATATAATTTCAATTATTTATTTTGGTGATTATATGTTTGATCTTGTAATTCAGTCATACTTCGACTGAATTTTATGTATTTTGATTCAATTTCACTTTGATTTTTAGTTTCTGATAGAAATTTGAGGACGTACGCGGAAGTTTTGATGGACCTCAATTGTATAAAAAAATTGCATTGTGATCATTGATTACATTAATAAGAATTGTACAACACTATTTGCTTTGGTAGAAAACTTGTTTCTACCTCTCATATTTTGTGGGAGCTCTCTTGATTAGCTCACCCATCAACTTATGCATACAACATATTTATAGTGGGTGTATCCTACTTTCTAGATTTTTCTACACTTGTCATTTATCTAGATTTTTCTTACTAGATTTTTCTTAGGATAATTCTAGAAATTCTCCTACTAGATTTTTACAAACATATTATCTAGATTTTTCTAGATTAATATTTCAACAGTTTCAATAACATATTTTCTTTTATTCATGTGTTTGATTTGTTCATTCAATTCAAATTATAATTTGATTGAATATCTTATAGAATTTGTGCTTTTTTATTTAAATTTGTCTTAGTTTGTATTATTGGAGGAAACTGATTTAATTTTGCAATTTGCATCTATGTTTGTTCTAAATATCTGGTATTCATATTCTTAATTTTTCTTGTTTGAATCAATTGTGGTATCCGGTGAATTAATGAATTTATGTCGACGGTATTAGGTCCTAAATCATTATTTCTTATGTTCAAAACTAGTGGTGCATATGTTCTAAATTAGTGCTTTTATGTTCCGCCATCGAAGATTTAGAACAAATGGTAAAACGGAAGTGAAAATTTTATTGTGGATATATAAAATCAGCAGTACGTAGGTAGTGAAATAGGGAGAGATTAATAGAGAATTAATGAAGGTATGGAGTCGATAATTCATTCCTAGCTTATTCTAATTAGTAGCTCCTTATGTTCTAATCTTTATTGCATATGTTCTGACCTATAACTGAAGACGTTATGAACTATAAGTGCACCAATTCCACTTGCATGGACCCGGTCCACGCTATAATTAGCGTGGACCAGGGTTTTTTTTGTAAATAGCAATAGTGGACAGGGAGAATTTTACATGACCTAACCCACCTCCTCCCCCTTCTTTCTCTCCCATTACACCACCTCTCCGATGTTCTCTCTCCTCCCTTTCCCCCGTGGCTTCCAAAGAAGACCAACCTATCTACAATAACTACGAACGACGATAATGATGATGACGATGACAGTGAGTCTCTCAATGGTGGTGTTCCTTGCGACGATGTTGTCGTTGATTCCTACTCTTCTTCCGGCAAAGAATCTACCATCGCGTGAGATTCCATCGCATTTGCTATTCCGTCATCCTCTACTGCTATCTCCGTTGCAGTTCAATTCCATTTACAAATTAATTACATAAAATCAATCATCATATCAATTCGACTTGCAAATCTCATGGTAGTCTAACCCTCAAATCAACCATTTTATCTTACAAATCAAGCAAATTGGTTGTGATTCATCTACAAATCAAGCAAATTTGTTGTGATTCGATGAGATTGATATTGTATAGATTGTTTCATATAGTAAATATTTCTATAAGTTTAGTGTTTTTGGGGAAATCGACTTTGTTCGAATCCGTTCCGTTCCTACAGTGGATGTTCTTGTTGTTTTTTGGTTTGATTTGATTTGGTTTTGTGTTATTGAATTGATTTTTGATGGTTTTTTTAATTACAGAGCAAGAAACCGGAGAAGGCTTTGATTACTTTTTGTAATCTTATAGAAATATTTACTCTTTTATATCATATAGTAACTCTTTTTATTCTATAGTTACTATTATACTTCGTATATCTTATAGTTAATGTTATCCGAAATAGTAACTATATAAAAAATAAGAATAATTATATATTTATTCTTGCAGACAAAAAGAGTACGTAAATTATAGAAACTATAGGTTATGTAAATTAACTATATCTTCAGAATAGTAACTATGAAAAAAAATGTCATTTTGATAAGAATAACTATTCTATCCCAAGCGTAATTATATCATCTAAGATAGTAATTTTAACTGTAAAACAATTACTATAAAAATAAGAATAATTATATACTCATTATTACAGACAAAAAGAGTAAATTATAGAAAGTATAGGTTCTGTAAAGTAATATCTTCAGAATAGTAACTGTGAAAATAATAATAATAATATAGTCATTTCGATAAGAATAACTATTTTATCCAAAGATTAACTATATCATATAGAAAAGTAATTTTAACTGTAAAACAATTACTATAAAAATAAGAATAATTATATATTCATTTTTGCAGACAAAAAGAGTAAATTATAGAAACTATAGGTTCTGTAAAGTAACTATATCTTCAGAATAGTAACTATGAAAACAAAAATATAGTCATTTCGATAAGAATAACTATTATATCCAAATAGTAACTATATCATATAGAAAAGTAATTTTAACTGTAAAACAATTACTATAAAAATAAGAATAATTATATATTCATTTTTGCAAACAAAACGAGTAAATTGTAGAAACTATAGATTCTGTAAAGTAACTATATCTTTAGATAATAATAATAATAATAATAATAATAATAATAATAATAATAATAATAATAATGTAGTCATTTCGATAATGGTAACTAATCTATCCAAAGAGTAACTAACTAACTATATCATATAGAAAAGTAAATTTAACTGAAAACAATTATTATATTATAAAATAAACCATATGATATAGATGCTTAGAGGTCATATTGTAACTTTTTCTATTATATAGTTACTATTATATATCATATAATTATTGAAATTAAAAAAAGTAACTATATCAAAAGTAAGAGTAATTATAACTCTTGAACAGTAATTAAGAAAAACAATACTACATGGTTAGTTGTTTTTAGCTACGACGTTCTAATTATTTGCATCTATTATATTAAATAAACCACATTAGCTCAAATGTTTTTTGGACTAAACAATACTAATCGCCACGTCCACGTCCCTCCCTCCTTCCACCAGCACATCCTCTCCTTCCACATCCGCGTCATCTCCTTCCTCTACGTACCACGTCCTTGGTTTTCATGGTTGTCATAACTTTATTCTTCTTCTCATGCTTTTGTGGTCCTTGCAGAAGTTATTATTTGCCCGAGTTCAATTCTGAATGCATCATCCTTGTATTTATGAATTAATCATATATAAACTAAGTTAATAATTTAACATGTAAATATGAAAAAATAACATAGTAACTATGTAAAACATATAGTTTCTATTATGCATCATATAGTAACTCTTAGATTTAACGATGGTAAGATACTCACATAATTGCTGATATAGTTATTGTTATTGTCATAGTCATATAGTTACTGTCATAATAATATACTACCTCCGTTTCACAAAGTTCTTTACGCTTTGGAAAATGTGTTCAAAGTATACAAACTTTGACCGTATATTCTCACCATTATATACATCAAAACGTTACATGTAAGATCTTGTTAGATTGGCCTCGGAATGTATTTTCAGAATATCAAATTTTTATAAATTTTTCACATACAAAATTGGATATATCAGTAGTTAAATATTGCATTAAAATCCGTGCAAATAGTAACTGTAAAGATCTTTTTGAAACGGAGGTAGTAGTCACTTTTATTACTTATAACATAGAGTACAAAGAAAGAACATAATAAGAACATCATGTTATAAATAATGACACGACATGTTTTAAATTTGTATAACACTTTGATTATATATTCCTTAGTTTTATTGACATTAATCTGTCTATTTTTTTCAGGGTTTTGTCATAGAAATAGAGAATGATGTTTTTGGGCTGAAGTTTTATTTTACTCAACTTTCATTCGTATTAGCTAGTTTTGAAAAATGATCAAAGATTGAACTTTTGTGTCGTATTTTTAGTGTTATGGTCGAAATTGTAAGATAAATTTTATACTTCATATTTTAATTTCAAAGTATTTTAGCTTGGTTGACCATGTTCTAAAATCTATCACCTTATGTTCTACGTAGTACAAATTATGACCCGTGTTCTGAATTTTTGTTGTATGTTTAATAACCGTATGTCGATTCGGTTTGACCAATAAGACGACGGATGGTTGTTTAATATAAGATTCAATATTGACGAAATTTACAATAATACACATATTGTTTAGAGCTCGAGGTTTATGTACATTTTAAATGATTATATTGTAGACAAATTAGCAAAGGCAATATCACGTAGGAACAAACTGCATCAACATAGAAATATAAGTCCAATTGATTCCATGTTCTAAAAATCTCAGGTTTATGTTCTAAATTGTATTGCTATATGTTCTACAAATCATGCCCCTACTCTTTACTAACATTAAAGTAACAAAGCAAATTAGCCGTATCAGAAAGTGAGCAACCCAAGTAACCTATCGGTGCCCCCTAATTATATAGGTAGCTACTTATCAATAAATCGGGGGAAAAGGGAGGGGAGGGGTAGCTCAATGCAGCTTGAAACAAGATGCAAAAATAGTCATTAACAAGGCCATAACTTATTTTACATTATCTCTATTATATAAGTGAAGATGTGAGGTTATTTTAGTAAATTCACTTTTGGTGTCTCCCTGAGATTACTAAAATACCCTCCGCACTTATGAAATAGATAATATAATGGCAACCTACCCACTAGGAAAAGCCCAAAGAAGCATTTTAATCAATCTAACCCTTAAATAAATTCTTTATCATTTTAATCAATTTGTTTATATGCGTTCGCCTATATCTAACTTATATGTTTCTTATATTCGAATGCATTCATCACATTTATATTATATTTTTTACATGTTATTTCAAGTTTAAATGTAATAACACAAATCTGTTTCTTATATTCGCACGCATCGTGTGCATATAACACTAGTATTAATATATGTACAGATATGGGAGACATGGTAGCACTATGCCAGTAGCAATCACTACCAAAGTTAACCCTACAAAAAACAGAAGAAACCTCGCTACTGCAACTGAAGTGAGGAAGTCTTGATCTATACTAGGTATACCATTTAAATGGTATACTAGCATTAAAATAATAGTTTCTCCAAAAGTGGGGTAAAAGGTGTGTGAAAAATAAAAGGAAATAGCATACTCAGTTTAGCGCCATTTGCATTTACTGAATTCTAGAGAGAGAGTGAAATATTGATGAATTGCGCCAAAGATTTGGCTGAAAGTTGAGCGGCAAAAATTGGTATAGTTCTTCACAATCATTTTGTAAATAATTACTCCTTCCTTCTATTAGTAACCGGGTCTCCTTCAAATTACATCTGGGTTCCTTAATTAATCAACTTCTTCACTCCTTTCAGATCTGGTAATTGGAAATCGGTTTTCCGAATAATGTTGCATCTGGGTTCCTTAACCTAAGAGATAAGTCGCATCCATGGAGGAAGAAGGAGTCTTGAGTAGCAAAAGAAAGTTGCATTTAGACCAGGTATGTATTCGTATTCAATTCAAATAATGTCGGGAAGTTTTAGGGTATATTAATAACAAAATTGAATTGGGGAAGAACATTGCAAGGTATTAGCGATTAATGCAGGGTTTAGGATTTTTAATGCTGAATTAATGTGAACTTGGTAATAAATTAATGTGGAAAACCTTGCAATGAGTACAGATTAAGTAAGGGTTTAGGCTTATAATGCGTTAGGGTTTAACTTTGTTGGTAATTAAATAATGTGGAAAACCTTGCAATCATTAGAGATTAATTTAGGGTTTAGCCTTATAATGCTGAATTATTGTAAAATTGGTAGTTAATGAATGTGGAAAACCTTGCAATGATTAGAGATTTAGAGGGCATGCATTGTCTGAAAGATTAAGAAGTTTGATTTGTTGTTGACTAAATTGTTTATAGTTATTGATACCAAACTGAATATGTATAAAAAAAAATTCAAGTTCGGTATTAGAAGTGTGTACGAATCTCCAAAATTAATGCATTGTATGTGCTATTATTAAGGTAGTTGAAAATGATGGGGATGATGATTTCTTGGATGATGAAGGGAATTTTTGTAGTGATGATGGTTTTGAGGAATATGATGGGGCAAGTGATAGTGATGAAGAAGTAGTTCGAGGTGATGCGGAAGAAGGTGATGCGGAAGTAGGTGATGCGGAAGAAGGTGATGATAGTGGGGAGGAGGATGACTTGGTTGATGATGATTGTGATGAATCACTGGATGCCGGAGATGAACTAGATGAGGAATTATTTATTGAAAATGATGATGACCTGAATGATGATAAGTCAGAAGATGTTTTTGTTGATGAAGAAGATATTGTGGACGTAGGAAACACTTATGGTAAGGAGAATCTAATAACTGGCGGGGGTGATGGGGATGATGGTGGGTTTGGGGCAGATGTAGGGGGGAACCATAAGGATGTTTATACGACTCCTACGAAGAGGACAACTGGTCCTGTTATTGCAAGCCCTGCTGTTGGAATGACATTTGACAATTGGGAAGGTTTGAACGAATATTACCGTTCCTATGGGGAGCAGCAAGGTTTTGGTGTGGTCTGTATGGGAGGGAATAGGAGCCAGGGTAAAGACAATGAAACAGGGAAATCAAATTCCCTCAGGACCTATGTATGGAGGTGCGAGTGTCACGGAAGGCCAAAGTACCGGCGTAGGGTTAATGGGAAGATAGTCACCTGTGTTCAGGAACCAATTGTTAAGAGGAAGACGAAGAAGTGTGGTTGCCCTGTTATGTTGTACGGTGCTCGTAATGGGAACTTTTGGGTTGTGAAGACTGTTGTGAATGAACACGTTAACCATGTTCCTACGCCTACCAAGTCAACACATATTTCGATGTTTCGGGTGAAGAGAATAACACAGACAATCCTGAAACAGATGGAAAACGATCACGATTCAGGGGCCCCTATTGCACAGATTTTCAACAACTTAGCGGGCAGAAGGAATGGGGTAGAGAATATAGGTTTCACCAAGAAAGATATGCACAATATTTTAAATAAGAGGATGCGACTAAGGCTTAGAGATGGGGATGCTGTTGCAATGATAAATTACTTAGATAAAATGACCAAGGACAACCAAAATTTTTTCCATCTTCACCGGCTTGACAAAACAGGGAAGTTGAAGGACGTAATGTGGGTTGATGCTCGAAGCAGAGCTGCCTATCAGTATTTTGGGGATGTTGTATGTTTTGACTCTACGTATTTAACAAATAAGTACGAGCTGCCATTTTCGAATTTTGTCGGGGTTAATCACCATGGTCAAACTATATTGCTTGGTTGTGCATTAGTTTCCCATGAAGATGCGGAAACGTTTGTGTGGCTCTTCAGGTCATGGTTGTCGTGTATGGGGGGGGAAAACCTCCAGCTGCAATGATGACTGACCAAGATGCAGCTATGAGGAAGGCAATTCGAATAGAAATGCCAAGGCCTAAAACCAGACATCGTTGGTGTATGTGGCATATTATGCAGAAGTTTAGCCGGAAATTGGGATCGTTGACTGATTTTCCCCAAATCAAAGTTGCCTTACAGAATGTGATATACAATAGTTTGACCCCCGAAGAATTCGAGGAGGACTGGGCTGAAGTTGTCAAAACTTTTAAGCTTGAGGAGGCAAAGAAAAGCTATAAGTGGCTTAACGGTATGCAATGATTTCGCAAAAGTTATATATGTTGTCTAATAGTTGCAAATCTTTGATGGTAATCCTTTAGAATTCAGTGGACCAAACTGCTTGAATTTGGTACATGAGTAAGATGTAAACAACCCTTTTTTTTCAAAGTACATCCTCAGTTGGTACATGATTAACATTTACACAACTTGCATATTTATTTTGGTTTTCAAACAACGTTCTGTACATCTTCATTTGTTTAGGTAGTAAGTCACCCATGTTGTTATTTTTATCAGGGTTGTATAAACAGCGAGAAATGTGGATCCCAGCTTACGTGAAGCATATATTTTGGGCAGGGATGCAGACGACCCAGAGGGTAGAAAGTATTAATAGTTTTTTTGACGGGTACTTAAAGAAGAATACGAGGTTATATCAGTTTGCTCCTAGGTATTGCAAGGCTATGGAAAGTAGGGCGAACGATGAAAAAGCTGCTGATGTGAACTGTTGTCGGTTCACTCGTTGTTTGATTGGTGAGTTTGCTGTGGAGAGAAAGTTCCAGAAACTATACACGGATGCAAAGTTTGTTGAAGTCCAGATACAGTGCATGCGGGTATGTTATGTAACACCTGTTAGTTCTAAAATAATATCTGATCAGGAGGTTGAGCATAATGTGTCGGACAAAGTATGGATATGATCAAAGTTCTTGAAAAAGGAAATTTCACTAGGTGGCCGGAAGCGTATTTATATTGTATTGTTCAACAAGGAGACCTGTTTTGCAAAGTGTGAATGCAAACACTTTGAGTGTCATGGCATAGTTTGTAGGCACATCATTAAGGTTTTGGACATGGAGAACGTTGAAACTGTACCAGCCGGTTACATTGTTGATCGTTGGAGGAAGGATATCCAACGCAAGCACACTCTTGTGAAGGTTGCTTACCATGATCCGTAGAAAACAGATGAAGTTAAGCGCTATGACAAGATTATGAATGCGGTGGAACCCGCTGCTCTTAGAGGTTCAATTTCTGAGCAGAAGTTGGACTTGGTGATTGAAGGCATTATGAATATTGTGTTACGGCTGGATGAAAGTGATGTGGTAACAGCAGTTGTCGGTGATAATGAAGGAGGTGGACCATCTTCCGTCGGGAAGAGAAAGGCGAGTGACGGACCAACAACTCCAGGGTCCGTAAACAAACCTCCTAATAGCATTGGAGAGACTCCCACTCCAACCCCAACACTAAGTATAAAAGATCCTGATACGCGTGGTGGTGTCAAGGCTCACAGGACACGTGACAAACGATTCTTGCAACCAGGCGAGAATAAAAAACCGGGAAAGAGACAAGTGAGGAAAAGCAAAAACGTAGTTGCTGATGTCAACCCAGAACCAAGTATTAATCAAAACAGGGGGGCTGTGTTGGTACATCAACAAAATAATTATGTTCACCCACAGAACCCCTTCTCTCCTGGTTGGGGTGGCCATAATCGACATGTGAGTCAAAGAGAACGTATTTTAGTTATTGGAAAATATGTTATTGTCGTCCTTACGGTTGTTTTGAAAGACTTTTATTTTGAATGACACCAGGTAAGTAGTGTTGCTGCTGATTCACAGCAACGTGAAGGGGTTGTAAGAGGCAGTATGCTATACCCGCAACAGAATTACAACAATGGGTTCCCTGTTCAACACTACCAGGTGACTTATTTAATTACACTTTATATAACACATTAATATTGATGAGCCTACTTCATTCTGAATATGATTTTTTTAATATTGTAGTCATCCAGCAGTAGAGCTGGTGGAGGAGTTGCCACAAATTTGTTCCCAACACCAGGACAGACACATATTCAAATGTCTGTTGGTGGGATTCGTATGACTCCTGAGGGGGCTGATGTGATTATGTCGTCCCAAGATCCTTGCGGGATTGTATTGAACCCAAACATACCTAGTATGCCAATTGCACAACGACCTCATATGTCCCAACACGTTGGCGGTGTTCAACTATCCCAAAACCTTAATGGAGTGCAAATGTCGCAGAACATCATCGGAATGCAACTGTCTCAAATGTCACAAAACCACAGCGGAGTGCAACTGTCTCAAAATTCACAACTCTGTAATGGGGATTAGCTGTCCCAGAATGCTGCTTCCATTAGGTACTTCACCAGCAATGGTACTGGAAATTATCATGCCACCGTGAATCAGTGTTTGCAAGGTGTATTTAACAGTAAGCAGGGTTTTCAGGTGGGTGGGAATGAGTCCTGCCTTGGTGGTCCCCAACATTTTCAAAAAACCGGCTATCCCATGTTGCAAGCCAATCCGTCTTTGCAAGCCAATCAAGTTTATCATGGCACCCATAATCATAATCAAATATTCACACAAGACCTCCTCGGATGTCATGACCTTAGCAAAAATTAAGAACCTAGGTCTTCATCATGTTGTACAATATTGTTTACATCCCTTATAGGTATTATTTAAAATTCTTGATCGTGTTTTCTGGTCATTAATAAGTCTGGTTTATTTCCTGTACTAAACTCTTGTATTCTTGCAACAGAATTCATTCTTTCCTTCACCCAATATCAGTATTTCATAAATTAGTACTTAATGTATATGGTATGGCATAGTATTTGGTACTTTATTGGTGAATGTAAATGGGTTTGTCAAAGTGTTTGGTATTTTCCTATGTATGTTGTACTCTTGGTTGGACTACCATACTCCCCTGTCGAATGTGCCAAAGCAAATTACTAATAGGTTGTTTGGTACTTTACATTTGGTATTTGATCATTACATAGGTATTTCATCATGCACGTTCCATTTGCGTATAATATTACATGTTGAAAACACTGGTAAACAGTACTTAAAATATTACATGGCATAGAAACATGTACCATAAAATTTTGGGACTTAAAAGTTAAGATCGATAATAGAGTATCCGGTAATTGTTAAATAAAGGTTCTAAAATATTACATGGCATAGAAACATTACTAAAATATTACATGGCATAGAAACGTCGATAACATTTAGACCGACAAAATAATTATACAAAAGCTTACTCCCATAATTATAATGCATAATGTTGTTGTTCTAACCAAATTCGCATACTTACCATGCTCCGACAAACGCATTAAAATTAATTTCACCTAATCTTCCACACCAGACACACAATAGCCAGGGAAAAATTGTTACGTTGTATCATAACACAACATAACTACTGGTGTGTGGTTCCAGGTGACACCATGGCTGGCTACAGTTCTAGTTTTCGAGCCAGTTGTAGCTTTGGGGGCCTTGTCGGAGGGTTGAAAACCGGCTGCAAAAACATACAATTCATAAGGTAATTCATTAGTATTAAATAAGTACTTCGTAATACATACCAAGCGGTTTGAAAAAAACAAACTGTAAAAATTCTAGTTTGGCACCAGAGTAAATGTTACGCAGTACCAATCTGTATATTATGTTGTCAACGTAAAATGAAATCTGAATCTTATACAGTTTGGTAGTTGCTTAACATAAATATTGGGGACATACTAAAATTTACCTTGAAAATGAGTTTAAACATATTAGGACCTATGTCATCTTCTATGAACTTTGCAACCAATTCTGTTTGTCGCCACATAACTACTACCCCTCCACACTTATTTAGATCTTGGAAAACGGTACACTTGAAGTTCCCCGGGAGTTCCTTAACAATTCGTTTGCAATCTTGCCAAGTTACCTTGATTGTGTTATGACAAGCAAAGAAGGTTTGTGTGCATCGTACAGGGTTTTGAACGCGTTTTCAAAAGATGGTCAGGCCATAGACCTAGAGTTTCAAATTACAATGACCGTACCTCGAGGGATGTACGTCGTGTATTCTCCGTAGTTTGTTGTCTCACCCTTCAAGGTCATCTGTACGTACTCGCGATTCAATCTCCAAAGGATTTTATGATTCACATCTATTTCCACATAGTACATGAACGATTCAACACTTGTTACATGGACACTGTCAGCGTCTGGTGAAATGTACACATGACTGGGTGAAATTGGAAAGCTATAAGGTGTAAGATTTTCTATGTTAATACCTGGAATCGGGTCTATTAGAGGAATTAACTCTTTAGGTAATAACATGGAAGATCCAGTTGCTCGGAGACCATCTGCAGCCCAGTCTAAAAACGCCCAAAAAGCCAGATGTAGATCACTTTGGTCGTCGATTATCGGTCTGTGTGGAGGCACTGCCTTTCCATCAGTTGATGCCATGATTTCACATTGGAAGCTCTCTATATCGTAGGGCTGCTGGAGCATCTTGTCTCGTAGTTGGTGTTTCAAGTCACGTTGAACCGCGTCACGTATGCAGATTTGGCGGTGGAAGTCTTCGTTGTCGACGAAGAAGAAAGTGTTGTTATAATCTAGATCTGGAACAATTTTTGATGGGTAATGTTTGAACAGGATGATATTTCTTGGGTGATAGTTGATAGTCCGGCTACTACCAATTTGGGTGTTCAAAACTTTCTGGGATATGGATTTTTGGAAGTTAAACATTGTGTCTTTTGTCGTGGGTGCTTTACTTACGGAAGGAATGACTGAACCGCAACAGAAAAATGGGTGTGGTTTCATATTTATGGTCGGTATCAAACATATTTATGGTGGTGGTGGCACACTCCGAGAGAGTTGTTGGGCCAAATTCAATTATAACCCCTTGATTTTCTTTTAAATCTTGTTTGGTACCAAAACAAATGTACCACGTCTGATTTTGTCCTAGTTTGAGTACCAATAATGTATGATGGTACATCGACATATGGTAAAGCTATACCAAACACGTTAAACTTATCAAACGACTATAGTTACGTACGAAAATAAGACTGTTATAGCTTGTGAATCCATAAACTACCATGGTCACCTATTGTGACTAACCGTAAGTATTAAAACCTTATAGAAAACAATCGACTGGTTAAAAAAAGGGATAATGTTTACCTCGAACAGAACGTCAAACAGCGCGTCGTCATCGCAATCGAAATCAGATTCCTTGAAGTCAACATATAGGTCGTTGACTCGCCACATAAGGACTACCCCTCTGCAGTGATTCTCGAATATGGTAGAGTCGAATTTTCCGGGTAGTAGGGTAAGCAGCTCCTTACAGTCGTTGTTGCAGATCCTTGCTTCAGTAACAACAATGAGTGATGGATGGTGGGTTGCAAACAACTCAAGAAACAGGTGCTTGAACGACGGCCTTGCCATGGATCGTGCGTTCCATAAAATGACCATCGTCCCCCGGGGTATCACGGTGGAGCCGCCTGTTTGAACCTTCTGGCCCTCCAAGCATATTTCTGTATATTTTCTGCGTCGCTCCCATAAACACTTTGGTACCACCTTAACTTGTAATCCGTAGAAAAAGTTTTCTACCCGCATTACGTGCACGGCGTTGGTGTTTGACGCAATGAAAACGTGGCCTTCGAAATCAGGGAAGCTATAAACAGGTAGATCGTCTACATCTACATCCGGGATAGGATCGATCACACCAAGAAGATCATTAGGGTACATTTCCCAAGACACTTGTGTAGTAAGCCGGTTGGAACACCACTCTAGGTACGCCCAAAAACCCAAATGCATGTGAGGGTGGTCTGTAATTAGTGGGTGGTGGGCCGGAGAAGCTACCCCATCTGCGGTTACCATAACTGAACACGGGAAGCAGTCAGGGTCGTATGGTGTGTGATTGAGTATGGCATTCAGCTGGACGTTTAAGTCGGATTTAATTGCATCCGGAACAACCAAATCCATTTCCAACTCTTCGGTGTCCACAAAGTATGAAGTGGTGTTATAATTAATTTCTGGGACGTGGTTGAACGAGGGTGGTCGAAATATAAAACGCACTTCGGGTGAAAAATTATTGAACGACTACCTCCCTCCCCCCCCCCCCCCCCAAAAAACTTGGTTTTCTGCTAATCTTGATGAAATGGACCTAGATTTGTTCATGTTGTATGAAATATTGTGTTGTTTAGGCAAGGGGATGAATGACAATTTGAAGGAAGGTAGTGGTAGATGTAATGCAATGCAGAACGATAATGAGTGTTAATGCTGTGTTAGTTCCTTCCCCGACTATTTATTTATTATAGGTCAGACAATGTGTAGTTGTGGTGCATTAATTGGGAAAGTGGGTGCCAGTGCGACAAAGTACGATGTTTGGCTTTGTTGACATTGTTTGGTACCTATTTATACCTAAATGGCATGTACAAAATACTATACAGAATACCAACATCGTATGGTATTGGTGTTTGATCCGTATTGTAATTTAGGGTTATGGTAATTTACCACATTTAAACAAATGAGGCAGTTGTCAAATTGTGTGTGCTTTCATATATTTAATACAAATTGTGAGAACGTTTGAAATTTACGTAATTACGTACTATTATTACATACATTAACAAAAATACCTGGGGTTAGGTATCTCTAGAACACTTGATAGGTTTAGTCGACTCTATGAAATAGTAATTTAGGGTTTGGGGTTTACTAGAAATAAAACTAAGTTAGATGTTAGATGTTTAATAACTAACAAAAAAGTCTTTGAATATTATTTTGTACATAATCTATAAAATGATGCAATATGTATTTGATGCAAAGGACTCTAGTGCCTCGCCTGCATTGCATAAATCAACATACGACGTACACGATGTATGGAGTACGATTGCGAATGTCCACTACTACAGAAATATTATTTAATAGCGTCTTTTTAACAGCGCTTTTACCTCTTCCGCTATCAAAAGTATAAAAAATAACATATTATAGCGCTTATATAAAAACCACTGTCTTACGTACACATATTATAGCGCTTATATAAAAAGCGCCATCATATGTACATAATATTACAACGCTTAAGTCATATGCTCTCTCAAACTATTGCTATTATAAGGCTTCTAAAAAAAATGCTATTAAAACGTATAGGAGATAAAAAAACATAAGGAAAAAAAAACCGCATTTTTATCCTTCCCTGTTCTCTTCACTCTAAGCCTCAAGACCCTAATTGAGCGAGACCAGCCTAAATCAATCACACGGCGGCGATTACGGTGGTGGCGATATCCTTTAGGTGGCGGCCTTTCCTCCGCCCAACGGTTCTTCTTCTCATGGCGAAAGAGAATTTCAAGGTAATCCATCCTTAAAATGTGCGATTTCTGTTGATTTTATGTTTGGTTGTTCGTAATTTGCGTTTTAAGTGTTGGATTATTGTTAATTAGTTTTCTTGAATGGTTTTGTGGTGAAAGGGGTTTGCATTCGATTAGGATTGGTTTAATTTGTGTTATAGGGTTTTGTTCCTCTGAATTGGTTCACGTATGTAGTGAGAATTTAGATTGTAATTGGGTTTTGATTCTCTATTTTGATAATAGGTTGTTGGATTATTTGGATTTCATTATTGCACTAGAGTATTACATTTGCTGGAATTTTGGAAAACTACAGTAGGATACTTATCACTTTAACTTCAAATGTGACTATTTCATTTGTAAGAAAACATTATACCAACTGGAAGTGGGATATATATTTGTTTAGGATGCTTATCACTTTATCTTACTAGTCTCAATTCTCCTTAGACGACTCTTGATGCACAATTGTATTTCAAGTGTTTCAAGAATATTTTGTTTTGATCTTGGATCTACACTGCATAATTTCTTCAAATGTGGCTTCTTTGTTACATTTGATGAATAACTGAAGGCTACTTTTCAGGTTAGTTAAATTTTTTTCTACTATGTTCTGAGATTGTAATTTATTTATTTTTGGTTAAAAACTTAAAATTAATTTGATCTGATTTTAATTTTAGTTAAACTTTATGGGTTAGTAATTTGGTTTTAAACTTATCTGATTATGTGATTCAATGCTATTTTTTCGAGTAAATATGTTTTTGATTGTTTGGTCGAATGAGTATGATTCAATTCGGTCAACAAGTGACCAATTTTGACTGATTCTGGTTGTATTTAAAGGAATTGGAATTAGGCGGAGATAGATATAGGTTTTCGGTTAGTTAGAGCTTAATTAATGGAAGTTTTCTCCACTTTTTGCCTTAAAAAGTAGATTATAGGATTCAGAGAAAGATTTCATCAAGAACTTTAATTGGACAATTAACTTTTATCAGGAACTATTAATATCGAACCAGAACTGCTGTTTTATCAGAACTATTTTATCAGGAAATTTCTATTCAAACCTTACTGTGTTGACCTTGTGTAATGATTTGGAATGGTTGTCGTGTTGATTTCAAAACTAGAACTGCTGCTGTAGATGAATTTCTTTCACTGGTTTGGTAGACATACTATCATCCTCTTCACATTAGGATAAAGCTAAATAGAAGCTATGATATCTTGTGGATCCCCATCTCAACTTTTGGAAAATGGAGCAATAATGTAGTTAATATCTTCAATATTTTATCAAACTCCTTGTCGAGGTACTCAATTCGACAACCATGGTCAGTCAGCTCAAAGACGGTTAACTATACAAAAAAGGAATGGCAAATCGATAAAATTCCCAGTATGGTTGTCTTAGACCCTACAGGAACAATAACCAATATAAATGCAACTGATATGATATGGATCTAGGGTAAGCATACCCCTTCGCAGGTTCAAGAGAAAAGGAGTTGCGGAGAATAGAAAAATGGAATCTGAGACTCTTACTTGACAGTATCAACCTCTTTTTCCCATGTAGGTATGATCTTTGTTCTAGCATTTTAAAATCTTCTCTGTTATAGTTGCAATAAACTTGTGCACTGGTCATTACCTCACAATAATGTCAGGTAGAAAAGGGAAGAACACTTTGCATTTACGGAAGTATTAAACTTGAGTCGGTAAGAGAGTTCAACGCTGAGATTAAAAACACTAAAAGCTTAGTTACACAACTTCAGGTGGTTTATGTTGGAAAAAAGGTCAAAGTGTACTAGTAAGAAACATAGTCTCTTCCACAGAGAAAGAGAAGCTAAGCCACTCTCTTACTTTGACTAAGATATCTTTATTTTGGAGGCGGCTTGAGAGTATCAGACAGTCCAATACTCAGGTTTTGATTTTGGTTTTGTTATTTTCTTTTCAACTTTCTCTAATTAATATATTTTGTTTTATCTTTTCCTATTGATAGGCGACATGTATGGACACAATTTTGCTTGTCTTATCGTGGTCAGAAGCTACTAAATGACAACGAATATCTCAGAAACAGTCAGAGATTGTGATGGAATGAGGTATGTTTGCTCACATACTCTTTAAACTCTACCATGATATTTGTGTTGCAACTGAGTTATGTTTGCGTACATACTCTTTAAACTCCAAGTGCTCTTACATTTGTATTACAACTGAGTTAAGTTTGCTTACGTACTATTTAAACTCTGAGTACCCCAAGCAGGAAATATAATATACTTCATGCCTTCCTGGTATTGATTATTCACTTCCCTAACTTGCATTTTACAATTCCAAGTCATGATAAGATTTTTTTAGTTGTCTGCATTGTACTCTTTTTTTTTCATGTATTTGTGTGATTGGTTTTATATGGTTGTCAGTGCTTTGTCGGCTGAAAAATTGAGATTTATGGGCATTGAGTATGCTTCTTATTATTTTAGGTCAACATATCATCGTTCCGCAACTTTTCTTTTAGATAGTAAAATATGAGGATACATTTTCAATATTTTATCTAAGCATGTGGTATTAAACCAACCTTGTAATATCTCTCTACATTGTTGTTGCTGCTGCTCGTTAATTCGTGGAACTTGGTGCTCAAGAACATTGTTCAATTCTCTATTAAAATTAAACTCTTAACAACTTCAACTGTCTAATCTACACTTAACATCTTCAACTGTCCAATCTCTCCTACTGCTGCTGCATTCTTATTTTGTTTGTGTTTCTCCTTTTCTACCTTCTTTTATACTGATTCTTTGTATGCATTACGACCGATTGACCGGTGGTAAAGCCTCTTTTTTTTCCTGTGGTTGGGGGGACTTTGGGGAACTTTGGCTAATGAAGGTTTCAGGCGGCGAGAGTGAATTAACCTAGACGAACTTTTGTTAATTTATTTTTCAATAGAGTTCTTATATTAATGCTAAATCCTTTGTGTTTATTTTTTTTCTCCTCCTATATTTGTATGAGTATCTTATACCCTGTTGTTTCGCAATACTTTTCAGATTGGCAGTTTCCAATTTATGACCAAGAGTAGATGGACAAAGTAAAAACTCACTGGATGCGCTATGTTGTTCAACAGATGTACATTAGCTAGGCTACGTTAAAGGAACCAACAAATATACACCTCTATTATTTTATTTTATTCGAAGTTCAATATGTTTGGTCTTATTTTAGAACATATTTATGTAATTGGTTTTATTGTAGTGACAGTTTCTTCTTTTTATTGAAGTTTGGAAATTAATATTAAACTATTTACTATAACTCTTCAATATACGGTGTTATTATTAAATATTTATAGTTTTGTAGTATAAAATGAAATATATATCGTAGCCAAAAAAATTATAAAAAAAAACTTTCAAAAAATTACTTTAATAACGCTTTATATACAAACGCTATTAGAAAATAATTTAAAAGTTGGCGGCATTATCTTTAACAGCACACCTATAATAGCGCTTATAATGTGCTATAAAAGAAACATTTGAATTATCCTAATAGTTCTTTTGACAGCGCTTTTGCAAAGCGCTATTAAAAGCACCTTTTACTTTTAATAGCGGAGCCATCAACAACGCTTCAAGAAGCGCTTTAAAAGGCAAAAATAAGCGCTATTAAAAGTATTTTCTGTAGTAGTGGTCGATGCATAAACGACTAAACTTATTAGGCTATGAAACTATGAAACAAGTGTAGCTTCCACGTAAGTACGCAATGAGGTCCCTAGTCGTGTTACGGATGACTTTGCACTAATGTTACATGATATTATTTATAAAAATTGCACACTTACTTTGATCTAATGTTAGGGTTGAGCTAATCTTAGGGTACCTCTAATTGGAATATTAGGTAACAAATGGATATGGATCGGGTATGGAGTTCGCAGAGTATGGAGTTCGCAGAGACTCCTACTCGATTCTGACCCGAGTCCGAATCCGAGTGCAAATTCGACTTGAAAAAATTTCAGTGTATTATTGTTCGTCCATACTTTTTTTTATTTTGTATTTCTCAATATAATCTTATATATTAGAATAAAACGCATATATTTTTTATTTATTAATCTATTATGAACTTGAATTTAGTAAATGGGAATTAGAATAACTAACTCGAACGGGTATGGATCGGATATGGGTTGTACTAAATCAGACCCGGATTCGATTCCTACTGTAGACGCGTGTGGCTTGACACGTAATTCCACCATAGTAAATTTTCACCATAGTAAATTTTAGGGTAGGAATCGAATCCGGGTCTAATTTAGTACAACCCATAGTAAATTTACTATTCCACCATAGTAAATTTTCCTTAATAGTTGTTTTCATAATTATTCAAACATGTGGGCGGGAAAATTCCCCCCTTTTCTACTCCGCCCAAGGCTCCAAAGCTTCTTTGGGAAGCTTCACCATATACCCCTATTTAAGGAGACCCAAGTACAATTGCATAACCCAACTGAAATTAGGTCCCTTTCGCCGGAAAATCATGTCCACTAATTCCACCACGCAAACATCACCACCGGCAAACGTCGGCGGCGTCGGTGCTCAACAAATACTATGGTGCGAAACAATAAGGTGCCCCAATTGTCCAAACTGTATAACGGAACTCAGGATTTCTCAAACAACGACAAATCCAATGAAATTGTACTACAAATGTAGATTCTGCGGATGGTTCCGGGGGGTGGAAGAGCAGAATTTGATTAAGGCTGGGACGATGGTACCGTCGTCGCTAGTTCAATTAGGTATGCACGGTGTTACGGAGCAGCTAAAAGGGATTGAGAAAATTGTAAAACAAGTGTTCAAACTTTCAATTTGTTGTTTAGCTTTTTCATTGGTTTTGTACCTAAGTATGTGAATTATGTGAAACTGTTGATGTAATGAGAATTTTATTATCAATAACATGGTTAGAATTTTGGATTATAGAATTATGAAATGCAAAATTAGTTGATATGCAAAATTGTGTATTAAAGAATTATGAAATGCAAAATCCAATGATTGGTTCTTATCTGTGGAATGCACAATTAAAATTAATAGACCTGGTTAGAATGACGGATTATGCCTTATACCTCTGTTGATGCAGTGAAGACATTACTTACTTATTAAAGAATTATGAGATGCCAAATTTGTTCATAATTAATAATTAATTACCTCGTTGATTTTCATTTTCTGCAATCACTTGAAAAGTCTATGCTTTGCTCGGGAATTGGAACCAGGAATTTTCGCCTGTAAATGATAGTTTAGACTTGTAAGACGATGAACCCTCATGAGTTACAAATAATATGGCACATATACGAAGAGTATACATATTATTTAGGAGTGTTTAGACAAGTATGTCGATAAAGCACTGTTTGGTACATAAACATTGGTACCATCTTGTTGAGATGGTACAATCATGATGGTACTATCTTATTGGGATGAAACATATTACGTAGTTTTATCGGAAAATAGTATATGGTAAATCACACGGTACCATAATCGTTAGATCATTGGTAATCCAATACGTTTGGTTATATATGATAGACGTTTGGTACTTCCATACAACCTTTTTGGTATTGGGAAGTGAGGACAACATGGGCATAATTCCAAAATTGAGGAAACTTACATGGAATTTTAAAGACACTAGGTGGTGTGGGGGGCCCTTGTGGTAGAATGGCTTATCCGCTTTGTAATGTATGGAAGGTTGGGCGTCAGCAACACTCCAAAACATTACCACTCCACCCGCTCGTCCTCTTGGTCCGAACATGTCATGCTGGTACTCCCCTGGTAGACGTTGCACAAAGAGCAGAAGCTGTGCTTCATTTATACGAGACTCGGTTATAATAATAATTTTTGGGTTTAACTTGGTGTAGATCTCGTTGAAATGTGCAATAAATGAAGGCCTCGATACACCCCTAGCATTCCAAATGACGGTAACTAAGCCCTTGGACAACATAGCCGGTGTACGTTGGTTTTTGTATTCCTCAGTCGAACCAACTTTTATTTGATGGTATCTCCTATTATTCCTTTTGACGACGTGGTAAAAAACGTCAACATCGATTGAATGGATCAAATTCGAATTTTTCATGATGTGGAGGCCATCTGTGTATGAACCAAGAAAGATTGGAGTCTTGTTTACAGGAACTGTGTACACTGGTGTATGGTCGATGTGGAGAACTGGAATTGGATCTATCAGGGCAAGGTAATTGGCAGGAATTACTTCAAGTGACCCTAACTCGGCCAGCCGTTTTGCATCCCACTCAATGAACACGACCATTCCTTCATTAATAATTCCCGTTGAGTCATCGGGCGTGGGTAGGTGAAATGGTAGAACACGATTTTCAGGGGTTAACATGAACGTACCGGGAAACCCGTCTCGATCGAAGGAATTGGAAAAAATAGCCGCCCTAACCGCCTCGTTTTGGAGTTGATCAAATTCGTCGTCTTCAAGTATCTCATTATAAGTTTTAAAGTAGAATGTGTTGTTTATATCCAACTCATACTTTGTTCCCGTAGACGGTGAGAAATACATCGCCGCGCGTGGGTGGTAAAGAATTTGACGTGTTGGTGAAGTTTCATACGTAACAAATTGCGTTATCACATTTTTTATTGGAGATTTAGACATTGAAGGAGTTGAATATTAGGGTTTGTTCGGTATTATTTTTTTCCTTTACAACACCGAATAATATGGGTGTGAAATTTTAAAGCTAACTGGTGATGGATGTAATTGGAAGTATGTTATTGGTAGTTGTGTAGTTAATGCATTATCTAAGGAGTTACCCAATGGCGACATGGTTTTGTATTTAATGCATTGTCTGAAGACATTATCCAAAGTACTACTGATAGTGTTGTAGTTAATGCATTGTTATAATTTCTGTCCGTTAAGGAGTAAGATATGCAAAACAACTGTAAGTTAAGTCAGGGTTTGAATATTCACATCCGTCGTTATCGTTTTGTTTGTGGAGAAGTATTGAAGTGTTATCATTTAATCAAATCTAAACCCCCCACCAACCATCAGCATTTAATAATAAACTATGTTACCAATTGTTGTATTCACAACTACCAGCATATACCACAACTTTCCCTTCATTTAATTAAATTCTTCCTTTAAATGTGAACGACCTTAGCTAACTTTGTTCATTCCATTGATTGCATTGTGAAAGGTGAAGATGGGTGGATCCGGCACTAATAACAGGTTAGTAACATCTTATGGTTGTAGCCGTCGTTTGTTTCAAAAGTATTTTGCAAAGTAATAATAATAGCCGTCGTTTGTTTCAAAAGTATTTTGCAAAGTAACATTTTAGTACTTTGGTAACTTCACAGATTAGTACCAGACACTGATTTTCCAATAGTTTAGTACTTTAGTACGTTCCCGTTGCCTAATTTATATATACCAAACCTGCGTTATTGTAGGAAATCTAAGCCAGTTGATGCGAAAGGTAAAGGAAAGGCGCCTGTCGATGACGATACACCACGGAAAAGACGGTACACTGCAAGGGAGAAGGGAAAGGCCAAGCTCATAAATAGAGCTGAAGTTATGGACGTCATGGGTGAATCTGGTCATCGCGATGTCAAGGATAAAATTGGCACCTTTACGGTACGTAAAAGGGCGGAAGCCCAAGTGTTTCCCCACTTATTGGCAGCTGTGTCTAGGAATGGAGATGAGGCCATAGGTGGGATAGACTTTAATCCTAAACGGCCTTTCCTAACTCCTTTAAAGATAGTTAGTGCTCGTCGTTTCAGGAAAGAGGCATATTGCTTCTTATACTATTTACTAGACACGTACAAGATGGCTTTCAGCTTTAATTTGGTAAAGTTGAAGAAAATCTTGATGAAGTGTATGGAAAATGAGTTGTTCTACCGTTATCTTGTTAAATTCTTTGAGATGTTTAAGCCTTTAAGGGGGTGGTTGGACAAGGTCACATATAGGTTAAACATGCATGAAAAGGAGTCTGGTCATTTCGGCCTTTTGGTGCTAGGGAGGAAATACATGGGTCTTAGTGAAAGAGAAACCACTTGGGACTGGATTAATTTTGGTAGGGTTGACATGTTTTACTACTTGTCCTATGACGAGACCAAATATTTAACCTTCAAGAATGAGATGATAGATATCAATGGATTGGAAACGATGAACGAGCTTGATTTGTTACTTGAAAATCCATTTTACTCTGAACACAATAACCCCGAAAACTATAACACAATGATGGAGATTGCTTCCGTTTGGCGAATTTCTAAGAAGTACTACTACGACGAAGATATGGTCTATTACCACCCAGAGGATTCAGTTGATGAGGAGGAAAGTTCAAAAGTGATACAAGTGAAGAGATTTAATGTCTATAAGACCCGGTAAGTTTCTCATCGATTCCAGTTTGGTAGCACGGGGTTTTGTGTTTGGTTGTTACTTTGGTTGCCTTTCATCCGTTTGAGTGTACTTAGTACGACATCTTCGGGTGTCCTTACTCTATGTATGGTATCATTACTGTAACGAACTAAGTCTCTATGATGTCCTTTTAGTGTCCCAATTACCTCTACTCAGTGTACTAAACTACGTTTCGTCGGTGTTCTATTTCATTTTTTAAATGTTGTCATGTACTAGAAGTTGTATTATTCACGTACTAAACCATATCAATTACGTTGCAGTATATTTTTTTCAGAGGAATGACGTTGCACTATGACTACAATAATACGTAAACACAAATTGATAAAACCAGTTGCTCAAACCACACATTGAAGTAAAACCAGTTGCTCAAACCACAAATATGTATGATAAAACCACACTTCGATGCAACTACGCACAGGAAAACCGAAAACGTAAAACAACAATAAAATACATAACTAGTAAGCCCGGAGTATCTTGAGACACCCAATTATTTTCACACAACGTGAAACAAACACATACAAACGACTAATTACAAACCAACCCCAATCCGAATACCTTATGTCATTACATTACATATGGCCGCACGTCATCCACCAATTCAGGTTCGAGTCATCCGAGTCCATCATGGCGAAATTGGTGAAATCAATGTCCGCTAGAACATCAACCAACTCCTCACGGACTCTCCAACCGTACCACCCGAATGCCTTCTCATACAAATCACAAACACACTTGTACTTAATGGGTGTGAACGTACCATCAGCCTCCTTGTATTCCAAGATTTCGTAATAACGGAAGTTGCCAAAGCGAACTCTACGGGAAAATTCCCAGTCATAGTTGGGGTGGTAGTATTCTTTGAAAAGTTCCATGCCCCACTTCTTGCATGCGAAAACTGCATTTGCCTTACTTGGCTTATCCATCTTAGACCATATTATACCCATCAAGTCAACGTCCCCCGCAACGGTACTTGCACTTGCACGGTTTGGTCCCGGTTGTTCCTGTTCAACGACCGGATTGCCAAACTTTCGAGTGACCTTGATATGAAACATTTCAATTAGACTAGGTATACGAGCAGCCTTAATTTGTTCAACCATATCATAGCGTAAATGGTGATTGGGGCACACCTTTGGGTACGTCTGATGTTGATCCCAATATACCCACTCCATGATGCAGTTGTTCTAGTAACGTTTAATATCGCACAGTAAGATAAATTTGGATAGAGTTTGATGGTGGTAATAAGGGTAACGACTGTGGAAATAGGGTTATATATAGACAGCTCCTTGAACAACCGCCAGCGTGCAGTTACCTTCAAATCATCCTTATCCAAACTAGAATATTTGGTATTTGGTATTTGGTACACATTGTAGTACCAAATAGCCAAATATTTGGTATTTTCAAATCATCCTTATCAAACCATCGGTATTTGGTATCAAACCATCGGTATTTGGTACACACTGTAGTACCAAATAGCCAATTCGTAGTTTACAACGAGTAAGTACGCGGTGCCTTAACAGTAATAAATAAACCAATTTAATTTAATACAAACTCTAAAATTGTATCACATAATACAACAATTAAGGAAGTTAATTCTTCATTTAACAAAACACTAATTATAAGACCTTGACATAATACAACACTTAAGGACCATGACATAACAGTTCACAAAACATTTAGCAGACAGCGAATACAGACCGATATAATAAGAACCCTAGTTGTTTAGAGTTGTTGTTGTCGAATCACCCTCAATCCTTGCCATCTTCATAGACCCAACTCCGACGTACGGGCTACTTTTGCTTTCTTGTAACATAAACCACTGGCTGTACACAAAATTGTAGTTATTAATTACATAGTAGACGTGGAATTATGAAACGTATCGAAGATAATTGGGTGTGTCTTCATTTGAACTTATATACTCTTGTACTTAGTTAGCTAACTACCACCCACAACATTATTATGGAGAGACCATCATACAATCTATAAGTGTCCAGAAATATTTGGGTAATCACAACATTAGCGGAAAGTAAAGATGATTCTAGTGTAGTTTGAATTTGGTACCACTTTCGTAACAGCGAATAAGAAAAATAGTATAAAGGAACATGTAAATGCACTTGAATGGTACCCTATTAAATCATTGTCGTACTAAACTCTCAGATAACCAGTACCATATGAAAACATTTTTAAGGTCAAATTTCATGTTCTGTAAACAATTCAATTGCATTTCAAGGGCATCTAATCTAACAAGAGGACCTAGAAAGAGGGGTGTTGTACACATGTTACCTCAAATGTGAAGTTGAACAAACCGCTGTCTGCCGTAGAATCATCTTCTTTATAAGATACGAATAGATCGTTAACGCGCCACATAAGAACTACCCATCCACACTGATCTATGTTATCGAAAACTGTACTCTCGTACTTCCCTGGTAGGGTATTTATCAGTTCCTTACAGTCATCGTCGCTTATCCTGGCTTCAGTTACAATTAAGAGAGCTAGGTGGTGGGTTGCAAACAGCTCCAAGAATGTCGCCTTGAATGAAGGCCTTGTCATGGACTTAGCGTTCCATATTGACACAATCAAACCGCGTGGGATCGTATTTGGTACTCCCTCGAATTTCCTTCGGCCTTCAACAGAAATGTCTGTGTAGGCACGGGACATGCCCCCAAAATATCGCCGGCTCACTCCGACATTTAGGCTATAAAAAAAGTCTTCCGCCCTCATAATGTGAATAGTGTCTGAGTACGATGCAATGAAAATGTGTCTGGCGTCCCTCGGAGACCCACGGCGGAAGAACGTGCCATGGCAGAAATTAATGGGATGGTTCGTCAAATCAAGGACGTGAAAAAAACTTAACGAGAACGCATAAAATCAACAATGATAAGAATGAGGTGGGAAGGGAATAGTCGGGCTGAGACCCTATTCAAGGATTTGCTACAGAGCTATGACGATGTGGAACAAGGCGTTAATGAAGTGAACAAGGAAATGGAGAATGGGATACGAATTTTCAAAGAACATATACATCGATTGAAAGGCATGCAACGTCAGTTCTTCACATCGCTTCACCAGGCACTGCGTATTGGTGGTCATGGAGATCTATATGAGTATATGAAAGAAATCATTGAGCAATATGATGACGCAGAACAAAGGGTAATTCATCTTAATATAGGAATTGAGCGTATCAAGTCCCCTACACTTGCTCCGTAAGACTGAATATTCCCTTCGGGAGTGCAATCTTGTATGTGTGCTAACGTATTGTGTATTGTGTGACGCAGTGTAAGTTGTAAATATTAATAGTAAGTTAGTGACGCAGTGTAAGTTGTAATATTAATTTCGACTTTGCCGTATTGTGTGACGCAGTGTAAGTTGTACATATTAATGGTATTCTAGTGTGTCTCTTTGTTTACGAAATTAGGGTTTGAGATGTTTGTAACTGTGTCTTATGATAAGTGATTGTAACTATGTTAAGTGTTTGCAACTATTTAATGAACCATATTATGTAATCATCGTTTATGGCTACTTTTAACGTTAACTTCGTCAATTACTTTTTACTCGTTACAACATTTAATGCTCGACAACCCTAAATGTTTACAGTCATATTAATTGGTTGACTAACAAGGATTCCTATAATCAACTAACATTATTAAATATGTATTATGATACTTACTTACGTATTCAATAATGACTTGTGTGGCAATGTAGATTTCATGCAAAATGGCCTTTGACGCACGACAAATAATTACTAACAGTTTTAAATTGTCGACATGGTCTAATTTCGTCGAGAGAACACATGGTCTACGCTCACCCTGATTAATCGGATGAGTTTGGTAGTTCAAACATCGTTGCGTATTTTGTGCTCTATATGCTCAATATGAACAAGCAACAGTACGAAGGGACGCTGTTTGGTATTCTCTTTGGGGGTTTTCTAATAAATCATAAATTTTAATGCGTATTATAATTAAAAATCTCGCATAATGCTTGTAATTAGGGTCTTTAGTATTTGTTTGTTGTTTTGAGTATGGTCGTTGCACTATACGTATACCATTCCGTTGGCATTTGGTATCCCCTTTGAAATAAATTAGTACCAAACAAATGAGGGGGAAACATGTTTGGTACTGTTTATAGTGCATCAGAGTACAAAATTTACATATTTTCAAATATAAGGTTTAGTGTAATGTTGGCGTAAATAAATACGAGTGTATTTAGACGGTTTTCTAAATATTATCAAATGGATAAGGTGGCAGTTATGTGACGGTTACAAAAAGCCCTCTATAAATAACACTTACTATGAGGGTTATTTACAAAAGCTTTATTCTCTTCACAAAGCATACCATTTCAAAATGGAAATTCCACCAAATGCATACCCCAAAGTCTGTCCTAACCACCATTACCGTTATGATCATACAACACAACATAAAACTGCACGCAAACCCGATCTCATACAACAATTCGAGATCGACCTCGCGGAAAAGTATGGCTATACGGTGGTTGAACCAGACCAACACGGAGATGCACAGTCCATGAGCGTCGATATTGTTGCCGGAGATCCTAATGTAATGGGTATTATATGGTCTAAGATAGACAAGCCAACAAGGGCGAATTCAGTGTTCGCATGCAAGAAGTGGGCCATTGAACTGATCAATCAATACTACCGCCCCAACTTTGATTGGAAATTCTCCGAAAGAGTACGTACCGTTAATTTTCGATACTATGAGATCCTAGAGTACAAAGAAACAAATGGCACTTACACAAGGATTAAATATAAGTGCGTCTATGACCTGTGGAGGGAAGCATCAAATACCTTGAACCCTAGGGAAACGCTGCTTAATGTACCGAGTGACTTTGATTTCAATAATTTCGATGCTAATGTGGACAATGCAAACTACAATTGGAGGATTCAGTGTGGTGGCATGTAATGTCCTGGAAGTCTGGGCATTTTCCTCCTGTTATTTTAATGTCATAGAGTTAGGTGTGTGATTGTTTTCTTTTCCTCTTAGGTATAGCTTATTTTTATTTAAATGCCCTAGTGTGAAGTGTGAATTGGTGTGTTTGTCATCCTCCTTTAGCATTATGTTTTTGTAATGTGTATGTGTGATTTGGTGTGTTTTTGTAATATAAATTGCCATTGTTATTCTCTTATAGATGTTGGGGTTGATTCCAGATTTACTCTAAAAACACGACAATTTTCAAAATAAAATAACCACAACAAAAACCCAACTACCGAACTTGATACCAAACGGGTGTACCAAACCAATACCAAACCAAGGTATTGTACAAACAATGTTATATTTATACTCATTAAAGCCTGAAACAAAAACAAGAGGTATACCAAACTCTCAGCAGGATAACAATCGAGTAATATAATTTGCTAATTTGTTTTATATTAACTTAATCAAATACATGTTGGGGTTAATTTGTTAAGAACAACCGTTCATGATTCAAATTACATGCAATGGAAACAACCAACCATCCATGATTCCTAATACCCTTTTCGTTTTTAGTAAATTGAACTACATGGGATTACATTTTTGTCGTTCGTCATTCTTGTGCCAAAATGTAGAAGGGTTCAATAATAAAATAATGGAAGCTACTTTAATTGATCTGTATGTTTAAATATGTATACCCTTTGTATTACACAAATTGGTATTCAGATCCGGTTTATTGGCAAGATCCAGATTCTTGCCAATTCCGTTCGATAGATCCTACAGATCCGGGTCCAATACGGTTCAACTGGTCCAAAAACTTAAAATATACTTTTCGAAAACTTGCATAAAACAACGGTATTTGTCCATGCACGCATTGACTAAAATCAAATTTAACGTCCAGTTTTGCGTGCAGTTTTGTGTTGTTCGGTATAATCATGACGGTAATGGTGGTTAGGACACACTTTGGGGTATACATTTGGTGGAATTTATATTTATGATATCCTTAGGTGGAAGTGAATAAGGAATTTGAAATTTAGCAAACGAGTACTTGTAAAATAATCTAACCGTCGGATAACACTCAGTTTGGAACTCGAATGGCTTTTTACTCACTCATGTTAGTTTGTTCTACAGATTGGTAGTGATAAGTGTTATTCGCATGGACACATTTGAAAAATACAAGGGACACATATTCAAAAGTTAACAATTTGGTAATTCAACATTGACCAAATCTGGTAATTACAGGCAATCTGTTGCATGCCCTAAACCAATTAAAGTACCAAAAGATGAGTAATGCATGTACCATTCTACCCCAAAATATTGTACTTTTACCATTCTAAAAAACAACGCATGGTACCATATTGACCATGTCCTAGGTTAAGGGACTTCCAAATGGTATGCAGATTGGTACCTTCTAGATTGGTACCAAATACCACCCAAAATTTACTTGCTAGTTGTTTATGTGCCAAAATATTACAAACTCCACAACATGTGGCTACTTCAAACTATAAAGACTACAGATTAGATTAAGAGGCCACGTTTTACAATGACAATGTAGCGGGGGGTTCGCCGCGTCCTCCTTCAACGAACTAGGACATGGGTGGCAGCTATTTCTGGAAGTAAGGGACGGCATGAGTTGTGTTGCGAATTCAAATGCGATAAAAACAGTGCCTTCAGAGCAACTTTGATGTCTCCCTGCCATAGCAAAAAACATCCACATTAAGATAACAGTACAAGTTAGGTATGTCAACATTTAATCACTTCAGAAAGATGTCTCACCACTTCCATTGCCTTTGGAAACGCCCCTGCACTCTGCCTGATAGCCATAAGCATCACTACTCCGCAAGCATGACTACAAACACATTACTGGATTCGTTACTAACAGATAAGGGTAATGACAATATGAATACAAAATACTGAAGGTGAAAACCCGCACTTGTCGTTGTAACCAGGAAAGGCGATTGAATCCGTAGGCCACGTAATCATCTGCTTCTGCTTCCACACAGAGGATGCGTTGTACTCCTTGTCCCTCGCACTTAGAACGTAGTCCAATGCTTGTATCTGGATTTATCAAGACGCACTAGTTAAGGACGTCATATCGAATACTATCTAATGCGTGAACGGCCACCAAAGATCAGGTAAATAAAAATCTAGGTATCACATAATCAGATACCAATTTCTTTACATCCCCAGAATGCTCGGAAGCAGGATTAGTACACACACTGTCAATGAACCATATCTTCTGGTCTTTCAGTGCAAAGGCAACACACCACCAATGTCCGTTGTCCACAACTGTAACATAGACCTGGACATGAATTAGAAATTCTTACACATCGCATACCTGTTTGTCGCGGACATTTAATACACCTAAAGCTCTACACAAAACATAAGTGTGTACACCTAAATGACATATTCTCGGTTTCATCATAGATGGCCATTAGAGTTAATCAAACAAACAACACAACAAACAAAAACATCTAACGCATCCAGGTGAACATATAGTCAACGGGGGTCAACACTTGTCTTTTACATGTCGCACCACAGGGTTTATTATAAGGACATACATAAATAAGATATTTTACCACGGATATATCTGATGACACGACCTTCTGGAGGGGAAATGACCACTTCTTTAGAAGACCAGCATATGTCTCCCTTGTCTTTAACTTCTGATACTGCAAAACGCAAGGGAAATGTCGTTAAAAAATTGACATTCCTTATAAATAACACTGCTACGCTAAAGGGGATTACTACTACGTACTGCAAACGAGGAGTCCAGCATGATCCTGCGATAATCCTTCGGGAACTCAATGATCCATTCCTTGTTGTATATGTTAACTATGGTCCGCACATACTGGGACTGCACGTACTCCCTATTACGCAGAACAGAGTAGCACATCCTCCGATTAGCGTCATTCCCATCACACTCGATCAACATAGCCCCCCTGCAAAGCAGAACTACAACATATTAATACAGGCACTATCAATTTTTATCAGTCCATCACTTAATAATACTCTGGTACGTACTCTTCTGTCCCTTTAGGATTGTAGCCCTCCACATATGTAATGATAGCACTATCAAGTGTTGACAATCTGATTCTTTGTTGACCTGTGCGAGCGGCCATGGCAGCTAACCCTTTCTCAGTTGGTTTCCTCAATCTCGTATTGCCACTACGAGCTTTTGGTTTAGGTTTAGGTCTGGGTGCCTTTATGTTGATTTTCGTCTTAGACCCGATTTCGACTGCCTTCAAAACATCAACACCATCTACACATCCACCCCCTTTTTTCCCTTCTTCATCATCAGGTCCATCACCCATCCCTTCACTTAGGTTTTCACTAGCCTCATCAATAGGCTTATCTCCAGCACCCATTCCTTCACCCGCACCACCGGTAGCCGGATCATCGTCACCTTCATTTTCAGGGTTATCTTTCCCACCACCACCACCACCACCTTCACCATCATCCTCACCTTCACCCTCTTCATCATCTTCATCATCCTCGACATCATCACCTTGTCCAGTCACCTCCTTTCCTACACCACCTTCATCACCTTCACCAACACCAGGCTCTTCTCCCCCACCTCGATCAACCTTGTCCATTTCAACGTCTTCCTCCTCTTCCGTCACCACGGATGTTTGACCACCTTGCAACTCTGGCTCACCTTGAATCTCTGGCTCTTGCTGGATCTTGTCTCCTTGCTGTGTTTGGTCTCCCTGCTGATTGACCACTGACTGGGACAAAGGTGGCGCCTGTGGCTGGACCTCTGTCTCTATAAGCGGCTCCGAATGTGAATCAACAGCATGAAGTGACACAGGATCAGCTTGCAAGACTTGAGGGTTCTCACTCCTTGGTACAGCCGGGTTAATTGTAAAATTATTTTTTGAACGATGATCTCGTAAAAACTCTCGTCCGCCAGGATACAGATCATCCCCGTCTACCTCGGAGTCCTCACCAACGTTCAACAAATCAGTTAGAACGTTGTCCACAGACTTATCCACCGGTGTAGGCACACCGTCAACATCAATCACCAAATGATCGCCGGCACGGGAAGACGACCTTATATAATTTTCACGCACCCCTGCCCTTTACCCCAACTGGCGAATCATTACCTCCTCTCGTAAAACAGCACGAAGATCTTGCAATTCTGGTGCAAGCCTTTTCATCACCTACCAAAAAATGACAAATGTCTTATCAGCAAGTACACCATACATACCAATTTAGTTATTGAGAAAATACCAAACAACACTCAAGTGGTACTACAGGACATTACTCATTTCACCAAATGGTATCCTTCAACCAAAAACAAATATAAAGACAACGGGTATTAACACACAATTCACATAGACCAAGGACATTTTACAACATAATACTGAACAACGAACTTCACGTACCATTTCCGCAACCTCTTCCGCAAGGACCCGTCCCCCATCTCTACCAAACTGGGGGTGAAGCTCCCCGTAGAAAGCATCAACGGTCTGCTAAGATATAAGCACATTATCTCAATTAGAATAAGCCTAGCATAAATTGAGAATCTGATAATAAGGTCATATGTTCACCGTTAGCCTCCCGTAATCTTCACTGGGTTTCCTATCCTGATTTTTTGCCTCCTCTACTTCCTCCTAGGTCCAGACCTTGATCCTAGGAAACTCATCCCAGCGAACGGGAAGCCTACATAAACGGTCTAGATAGAATATCTGCATAACAAAACCACAATAATCATAAGCTTGAATGGAATATTATACACTGTACAAAAATTGAATACCACCGCCCTCACCAGCAAAAACAACACGCAACCACCCGTCCCAGCAGCATAGCCCTGCACATCTATCTTCCGCTGGCAGGTGTTTGCGTAGTATAATAGCCAGCTATGACAAAACTCACACCAGTTGTACTCTATTGCATTCTTCACCACGCACACAGCACCAAGCAGTTTCGTCGACATGTTGCCACCATCAGTAGAAGGGCATAAAATCTGCCCCAGCAACACAATCATGAAGTTCTCCATGAAGGCAGTCCTATCACGCTGACTTTTCAGGGGCATTAATTTGCCTAAACTGTCAACCGGACCTTGCAACCCCCGTACAGAATTTGAAATCACCACCGTACACTTGGAAGTTGAAGGATTTCTGTCCGTTAAGGAGTAAGATATGCAAAACAACTGTAAGTTAAGTCAGGGTTTGAATATTCACATCCGTCGTTATCGTTTTGTTTGTGGAGAAGTATTGAAGTGTTATCATTTAATCAAATCTAAACCCCCCACCAACCATCAGCATTTAATAATAAACTATGTTACCAATTGTTGTATTCACAACTACCAGCATATACCACAACTTTCCCTTCATTTAATTAAATTCTTCCTTTAAATGTGAACGACCTTAGCTAACTTTGTTCATTCCATTGATTGCATTGTGAAAGGTGAAGATGGGTGGATCCGGCACTAATAACAGGTTAGTAACATCTTATGGTTGTAGCCGTCGTTTGTTTCAAAAGTATTTTGCAAAGTAATAATAATAGCCGTCGTTTGTTTCAAAAGTATTTTGCAAAGTAACATTTTAGTACTTTGGTAACTTCACAGATTAGTACCAGACACTGATTTTCCAATAGTTTAGTACTTTAGTACGTTCCCGTTGCCTAATTTATATATACCAAACCTGCGTTATTGTAGGAAATCTAAGCCAGTTGATGCGAAAGGTAAAGGAAAGGCGCCTGTCGATGACGATACACCACGGAAAAGACGGTACACTGCAAGGGAGAAGGGAAAGGCCAAGCTCATAAATAGCGCTGAAGTTATGGACGTCATGGGTGAATCTGGTCATCGCGATGTCAAGGATAAAATTGGCACCTTTACGGTACGTAAAAGGGCGGAAGCCCAAGTGTTTCCCCACTTATTGGCAGCTGTGTCTAGGAATGGAGATGAGGCCATAGGTGGGATAGACTTTAATCCTAAATGGCCTTTCCTAACTCCTTTAAAGATAGTTAGTGCTCGTCGTTTCAGGAAAGAGGCCTATTGCTTCTTATACTATTTACTAGACACGTACAAGATGGCTTTCAGCTTTAATTTGGTAAAGTTGAAGAAAATCTTGATGAAGTGTATGGAAAATGAGTTGTTCTACCGTTATCTTGTTAAATTCTTTGAGATGTTTAAGCCTTTAAGGGGGTGGTTGGACGAGGTCACATATAGGTTAAACATGCATGAAAAGGAGTCTGGTCATTTCGGCCTTTTGGTGCTAGGGAGGAAATACATGGGTCTTAGTGAAAGAGAAACCACTTGGGACTGGATTAATTTTGGTAGGGTTGACATGTTTTACTACTTGTCCTATGACGAGACCAAATATTTAACCTTTTAAGAATGAGATGATAGATATCAATGGATTGGAAACGATGAACGAGCTTGATTTGTTACTTGAAAATCCATTTTACTCTGAACACAATAACCCCGAAAACTATAACACAATGATGGAGATTGCTTCCGTTTGGCGAATTTCTAAGAAGTACTACTACGACGAAGATATGGTCTATTACCACCCAGAGGATTCAGTTGATGAGGAGGAAAGTTCAAAAGTGATACAAGTGAAGAGATTTAATGTCTATAAGACCCGGTAAGTTTCTCATCGATTCCCGTTTGGTAGCACGGGGTTTTGTGTTTGGTTGTTACTTTGGTTGCCTTTCATCCGTTTGAGTGTACTTAGTACGACATCTTCGGGTGTCCTTACTCTATGTATGGTATCATTACTGTAACGAACTAAGTCTCTATGATGTCCTTTTAGTGTCCCAATTACCTCTACTCAGTGTACTAAACTACGTTTCGTTGGTGTTCTATTTCATTTTTTAAATGTTGTCATGTACTAGAAGTTGTATTATTCACGTACTAAACCATATCAATTACGTTGCAGTATATTTTTTTTCAGAGGAATGACGTTGCACTATGACTACAATAATACGTAAACACAAATTGATAAAACCAGTTGCTCAAACCACACATTGAAGTAAAACCAGTTGCTCAAACCACAAATATGTATGATAAAACCACACTTCGATGCAACTACGCACAGGAAAATCGAAAACGTAAAACAACAATAAAATACATAACTAGTAAGCCCGGAGTATCTTGAGACACCCAATTATTTTCACACAACGTGAAACAAACACATACAAACGACTAATTACAAAACAACCCCAATCCGAATACCTTATGTCATTACATTACATATGGCCGCACGTCATCCACCAATTCAGGTTCGAGTCATCCGAGTCCATCATGGCGAAATTGGTGAAGTCAATGTCCGCTGGAACATCAACCAACTCCTCACGGACTCTCCAACCGTACCACCCGAATGCCTTCTCATACAAATCACAAACACACTTGTACTTAATGGGTGTGAACATACCATCAGCCTCCTTGTATTCCAAGATTTCGTAATAACGGAAGTTGCCAAAGCGAACTCTACGGGAAAATTCCCAGTCATAGTTGGGGTGGTAGTATTCTTTGAAAAGTTCCATGCCCCACTTCTTGCATGCAAAAACTGCATTTGCCTTACTTGGCTTATCCATCTTAGACCATATTATACCCATCAAGTCAACGTCCCCCGCAACGGTACTTGCACTTGCGCGGTTTGGTCCCGGTTGTTCCTGTTCAATGACCGGATTGCCAAACTTTCGAGTGACCTTGATATGAAACATTTCAATTAGACTAGGTATACGAGAAGCCTTAATTTGTTCAACCATATCATAGCGTAAATGGTGATTGGGGCACACCTTTGGGTACGTCTGATGTTGATCCCAATATACCCACTCCATGATGCAGTTGTTCTAGTAACGTTTAATATCGCACAGTAAGATAAATTTGGATAGACTTTGATGGTGGTAATAAGGGTAACGACTGTGGAAATGGGGTTATATATAGACAGCTCCTTGAACAACCGCCAGCGTGCAGTTACCTTCAAATCATCCTTATCCAAACTAGAATATTTGGTATTTGGTATTTGGTACACACTGTAGTACCAAATAGCCAAATATTTGGTATTTTCAAATCATCCTTATCAAACCATCGGTATTTGGTATCAAACCATCGGTATTTGGTATCAAACCATCGGTATTTGGTACACACTGTAGTACCAAATAGCCAATTCGTAGTTTACAACGAGTAAGTACGCGGTGCCTTAACAGTAATAAATAAACCAATTTAATTTAATACAAACTCTAACATTGTATCACATAATACAACAATTAAGGAAGTTAATTCTTCATTTAACAAAACACTAATTATAAGACCTTGACATAATACAACACTTAAGGACCATGACATAACAGTTCACAAAACATTTAGCAGACAGCGAATACAGACCGATATAATAAGAACCCTAGTTGTTTAGAGTTGTTGTTGTCGAATCACCCTCAATCCTTGCCATCTTCATAGACCCAACTCCGACATACGGGCTACTTTTTGCTTTCTTGTAACATAAACCACTGGCTGTACACAAAATTATAGTTATTAATTACATAGTAGACGTGGAATTATGAAACGTATCGAAGATAATTGGGTGTGTCTTCATTTGAACTTATATACTCTTGTACTTAGTTAGCTAACTACCACCCACAACATTATTATGGAGAGACCATCATACAATCTATAAGTGTCCAGAAATATTTGGGTAATCACAACATTAGCGGAAAGTAAAGATGATTCTAGTGTAGTTTGAATTTGGTACCACTTTCGTAACAGCGAATAAGAAAAATAGTATAAAGGAACATGTAAATGCACTTGAATGGTACCCTATTAAATCATTGTCGTACTAAACTCTCAGATAACCAGTACCATATGAAAACATTTTTAAGGTCAAATTTCATGTTCTGTAAACAATTCAATTGCATTTCAAGGGCATCTAATCTAACAAGAGGACCTAGAAAGAGGGGTGTTGTACACATGTTACCTCAAATGTGAAGTTGAACAAACCGCTGTCTGCCGTGGAATCATCTTCTTTATAAGATACGAATAGATCGTTAACGCGCCACATAAGAACTACCCCTCCACACTGATCTATGTTATCGAAAACTGTACTCTCGTACTTCCCTGGTAGGGTATTTATCAGTTCCTTACAGTCATCGTCGCTTATCCTGGCTTCAGTTACAATTAAGAGAGCTAGGTGGTGGGTTGCAAATAGCTCCAAGAATGTCGCCTTGAATGAAGGCCTTGTCATGGACTTAGCGTTCCATATTGACACAATCAAACCGCGTGGGATCGTATTTGGTACTCCCTCGAATTTCCTTCGGCCTTCAACAGAAATGTCTGTGTAGGCACGGGACATGCCCCAAAAATATCGCCGGCTCACTCCGACATTTAGGCTATAAAAAAAGTCTTCCGCCCTCATAATGTGAATAGTGTCTGAGTACGATGCAATGAAAATGTGTGCGTCGAAGGCGGGGATGTTATAAATTGGGAGATCCAGGACATCTATGTCTAGGACGGGGTCAACGACTGCAAGAAGCTCCGTTGGGTACAACTTCCAGTCAAGTTGTTCCCTCAGTTGGTTGGAGCACCAGTCGAGGAACCTCCAGAACCCCAAATGCATATGCGGTTGGTCTTTGATTAGAGGACGGTGAGCTGGAGCAACATTCCCTTCAGGTGTTGTCATGATGGCACAAGGGAAAGTTTCATGGGTGTATGGCAATTTGTCCATGACAGCAGTCACTTGAAAATTCAAGTCGGTGTTAATTGCATCATCCAATGGAAAAAGCATTTCTAAGTCTTCCATGTCGACGAAGTACGACGTGTTGTTGTAGTCCAACTCCGGAACGTTTGTTGATGTTGGTGGATTGAAATAAAAAACACATTTTGAATGTTCAAGGTATTTTTGGCAAGTCCTAGAGACCTGGTTTTGCGGAACCCTACTCGAAATCGACTTCAGTTTCTTCATCCTAAGAGGTAGTGATGGGAGAAATTGGCTATTGATTGTGGGGGAAAACACTAACACACTAACAACGACACAAATGTATACTGGGGGAAGATTAAATTAATTCACAGTAGAACAGGTAGTTGATAGCCATTACTTACAGTGGTTGAAAGTAATAAATGTGACGCACACTTCCCGACGTTGTTACGTAAGTGGTGAATACACTTCAAAACTTTCAGTATTGAACCCCAAACTAACAATTATCATCGTTTGGTATACAATTAATTATTTACGTATACTATTCTAACCACTTTTTAGACAAACAATACACACTTATTCATATCACTAGGTCGTATGGTAGTATATAATCTAAAACACTCAGAAAATAGATATAAAAAGTGGGTTGTTTGGGAGTCTGAATTTAAGGTGGAAAAGTATACCCTTTGGTTTTATACTTTAAGGGAAAAAAAATGAGACCTAATATTAATAACTCGGCGTGGTAGATAGTAACGTAGGCGGTTATTCCGGACAAACCCCCAATTACACAAACTACCGACGTATATAACCCCTTAAGGGAGGGCAGTTATATTACGCAATGTATAATTATATATAAGGGAAGTTTCATTATTATAACAAAGGTAGTTATTTATATTTCCACCTTATTTGGATAAGGACGACTCCAGGGATTGTCGTCTATAAAAAGATCGGACTACACCACATTGTAAGAGTGCATGCATAGTAATACACATTTGTTATGCATACGAGAATCCTATGGCATCATCCGCAAACTCGAGATGGTCTGGCGTCCCTCGGAGACCCACGGCGGAAGAACGTGCCATGGCAGAAATTAATGGGATGGTTCGTCAAATCAAGGACGTGAAAAAAACTTAACGAGAACGCATAAAATCAACAATGATAAGAATGAGGTGGGAAGGGAATAGTCGGGCTGAGACCCTATTCAAGGATTTGCTACAGAGCTATGACGATGTGGAACAAGGCGTTAATGAAGTGAACAAGGAAATGGAGAATGGGATACGAATTTTCAAAGAACATATACATCGATTGAAAGGCATGCAACGTCAGTTCTTCACATCGCTTCACCAGGCACTGCGTATTGGTGGTCATGGAGATCTATATGAGTATATGAAAGAAATCATTGAGCAATATGATGACGCAGAACAAAGGGTAATTCATCTTAATATAGGAATTGAGCGTATCAAGTCCCCTACACTTGCTCCGTAAGACTGAATATTCCCTTCGGGAGTGCAATCTTGTATGTGTGCTAACGTATTGTGTATTGTGTGACGCAGTGTAAGTTGTAAATATTAATAGTAAGTTAGTGACGCAGTGTAAGTTGTAATATTAATTTCGACTTTGCCGTATTGTGTGACGCAATGTAAGTTGTACATATTAATGGTATTCTAGTGTGTCTCTTTGTTTACGAAATTAGGGTTTGAGATGTTTGTAACTGTGTCTTATGATAAGTGATTGTAACTATGTTAAGTGTTTGCAACTATTTAATGAACCATATTATGTAATTATCGTTTATGGCTACTTTTAACGTTAACTTCGTCAATTACTTTTTACTCGTTACAACATTTAATGCTCGACAACCCTAAATGTTTACAGTCATATTAATTGGTTGACTAACAAGGATTCCTATAATCAACTAACATTATTAAATATGTATTATGATACTTACTTACGTATTCAATAATGACTTGTGTGGCAATGTAGATTTCATGCAAAATGGCCTTTGACGCACGACAAATAATTACTAACAGTTTTAAATTGTCGACATGGTCTAATTTCGTCGAGAGAACACATGGTCTACGCTCACCCTGATTAATCGGATGAGTTTGGTAGTTCAAACATCGTTGCGTATTTTGTGCTCTATATGCTCAATATGAACAAGCAACAGTACGAAGGGACGCTGTTTGGTATTCTCTTTGGGGGTTTTCTAATAAATCATAAATTTTAATGCGTATTATAATTAAAAATCTCGCATAATGCTTGTAATTAGGGTCTTTAGTATTTGTTTGTTGTTTTGAGTATGGTCGTTGCACTATACGTATACCATTCCGTTGGCATTTGGTATCCCCTTTGAAATAAATTAGTACCAAACAAATGAGGGGGAAACATGTTTGGTACTGTTTATAGTGCATCAGAGTACAAAATTTACATATTTTCAAATATAAGGTTTAGTGTAATGTTGGCGTAAATAAATACGAGTGTATTTAGACGGTTTTCTAAATATTATCAAATGGATAAGGTGGCAGTTATGTGACGGTTACAAAAAGCCCTCTATAAATAACACTTACTATGAGGGTTATTTACAAAAGCTTTATTCTCTTCACAAATTCTACCATTTCAAAATGGAAATTCCACCAAATGCATACCCCAAAGTCTGTCCTAACCACCATTACCGTTATGATCATACAACACAACATAAAACTGCACGCAAACCCGATCTCATACAACAATTCGAGATCGACCTCGCGGAAAAGTATGGCTATGCGGTGGTTGAACCAGACCAACACGGAGATGCACAGTCCAGGAGCGTCGATATTGTTGCCGGAGATCCTAATGTAATGGGTATTATATGGTCTAAGATAGACAAGCCAACAAGGGCGAATTCAGTGTTCGGATGCAAGAAGTGGGCCATTGAACTGATCAATCAATACTACCGCCCCAACTTTGATTGGAAATTCTCCGAAAGAGTACGTACCGTTAATTTTCGATACTATGAAATCCTAGAGTACAAAGAAACAAATGGCACTTACACAAGGATTAAATATAAGTGCGTCTGTGACCTGTGGAGGGAAGCATCAAATACCTTGAACCCTAGGGAAACGCTGCTTAATGTACCGAGTGACTTTGATTTCAATAATTTCGATGCTAATGTGGACAATGCAAACTACAATTGGAGGATTCAGTGTGGTGGCATGTAATGTCCTGGAAGTCTGGGCATTTTCCTCCTGTTATTTTAATGTCATAGAGTTAGGTGTGTGATTGTTTTCTTTTCCTCTTAGGTATAGCTTATTTTTATTTAAATGCCCTAGTGTGAAGTGTGAATTGGTGTGTTTGTCATCCTCCTTTAGCATTATGTTTTTGTAATGTGTATGTGTGATTTGGTGTGTTTTTGTAATATAAATTGCCATTGTTATTCTCTTATAGATGTTGGGGTTGATTCCAGATTTACTCTAAAAACACGACAATTTTCAAAATAAAATAACCACAACAAAAACCCAACTACCGAACTTGATACCAAACGGGTGTACCAAACCAATACCAAACCAAGGTATTGTACAAACAATGTTATATTTATACTCATTAAAGCCTGAAACAAAAACAAGAGGTATACCAAACTCTCAGCAGGATAACAATCGAGTAATATAATTTGCTAATTTGTTTTATATTAACTTAATCAAATACATGTTGGGGTTAATTTGTTAAGAACAACCGTTCATGATTCAAATTACATGCAATGGAAACAACCAACCATCCATGATTCCTAATACCCTTTTCGTTTTTAGTAAATTGAACTACATGGGATTACATTTTTGTCGTTCGTCATTCTTGTGCCAAAATGTAGAAGGGTTCAATAATAAAATAATGGAAGCTACTTTAATTGATCTGTATGTTTAAATATGTATACCCTTTGTATTACACAAATTGGTATTCAGATCCGGTTTATTGGCAAGATCCAGATTCTTGCCAATTCCGTTCGATAGATCCTACAGATCCGGGTCCAATACGGTTCAACTGGTCCAAAAACTTAAAATATACTTTTCGAAAACTTGCATAAAACAACGGTATTTGTCCATGCACGCATTGACTAAAATCAAATTTAACGTCCAGTTTTGCGTGCAGTTTTGTGTTGTTCGGTATAATCATGACGGTAATGGTGGTTAGGACACACTTTGGGGTATACATTTGGTGGAATTTATATTTATGATATCCTTAGGTGGAAGTGAATAAGGAATTTGAAATTTAGCAAACGAGTACTTGTAAAATAATCTAACCGTCGGATAACACTCAGTTTGGAACTCGAATGGCTTTTTACTCACTCATGTTAGTTTGTTCTACAGATTGGTAGTGATAAGTGTTATTCGCATGGACACATTTGAAAAATACAAGGGACACATATTCAAAAGTTAACAATTTGGTAATTCAACATTGACCAAATCTGGTAATTACAGGCAATCTGTTGCATGCCCTAAACCAATTAAAGTACCAAAAGATGAGTAATGCATGTACCATTCTACCCCAAAATATTGTACTTTTACCATTCTAAAAAACAACGCATGGTACCATATTGACCATGTCCTAGGTTAAGGGACTTCCAAATGGTATGCAGATTGGTACCTTCTAGATTGGTACCAAATACCACCCAAAATTTACTTGCTAGTTGTTTATGTGCCAAAATATTACAAACTCCACAACATGTGGCTACTTCAAACTATAAAGACTACAGATTAGATTAAGAGGCCACGTTTTACAATGACAATGTAGCGGGGGGTTCGCCGCGTCCTCCTTCAACGAACTAGGACATGGGTGGCAGCTATTTCTGGAAGCAAGGGACGGCATGAGTTGTGTTGCGAATTCAAATGCGATAAAAACAGTGCCTTCAGAGCAACTTTGATGTCTCCCTGCCGTAGCAAAAAACATCCACATTAAGATAACAGTACAAGTTAGGTATGTCAACATTTAATCACTTCAGAAAGATGTCTCACCACTTCCATTGCCTTTGGAAACGCCCCTGCACTCTGCCTGATAGCCATAAGCATCACTACTCCGCAAGCATGACTACAAACACATTACTGGATTCGTTACTAACAGATAAGGGTAATGACAATATGAATACAAAATACTGAAGGTGAAAACCCGCACTTGTCGTTGTAATCAGGAAAGGCGATTGAATCCGTAGGCCACGTAATCATCTGCTTCTGCTTCCACACAGAGGATGCGTTGTACTCCTTGTCCCTCGCACTTAGAACGTAGTCCAATGCTTGTATCTGGATTTATCAAGACGCACTAGTTAAGGACGTCATATCGAATACTATCTAATGCGTGAACGGCCACCAAAGATCAGGTAAATAAAAATCTAGGTATCACATAATCAGATACCAATTTCTTTACATCCCCAGAATGCTCGGAAGCAGGATTAGTACACACACTGTCAATGAACCATATCTTCTGGTCTTTCAGTGCAAAGGCAACACACCACCAATGTCCGTTGTCCACAACTGTAACATAGACCTGGACATGAATTAGAAATTCTTACACATCGCATACCTGTTTGTCGCGGACATTTAATACACCTAAAGCTCTACACAAAACATAAGTGTGTACACCTAAATGACATATTCTCGGTTTCATCATAGATGGCCATTAGAGTTAATCAAACAAACAACACAACAAACAAAAACATCTAACGCATCCAGGTGAACATATAGTCAACGGGGGTCAACACTTGTCTTTTACATGTCGCACCACAGGGTTTATTATAAGGACATACATAAATAAGATATTTTACCACGGATATATCTGATGACACGACCTTCTGGAGGGGAAATGACCACTTCTTTAGAAGACCAGCATATGTCTCCCTTGTCTTTAACTTCTGATACTGCAAAACGCAAGGGAAATGTCGTTAACAAATTGACATTCCTTATAAATAACACTGCTACGCTAAAGGGGATTACTACTACGTACTGCAAACGAGGAGTCCAGCATGATCCTGCGACAATCCTTCGGGAACTCAATGATCCATTCCTTGTTGTATATGTTAACTATGGTCCGCACATACTGGGACTGCACGTACTCCCTATTACGCAGAACAGAGTAGCACATCCTCCGATTAGCGTCATTCCCATCACACTCGATCAACATAGCCCCCCTGCAAAGCAGAACTACAACATATTAATACAGGCACTATCAATTTTTATCAGTCCATCACTTAATAATACTCTGGTACGTACTCTTCTGTCCCTTTAGGATTGTAGCCCTCCACATATGTAATGATAGCACTATCAAGTGTTGACAATCTGATTCTTTGTTGACCTGTGCGAGCGGCCATGGCAGCTAACCCTTTCTCAGTTGGTTTCCTCAATCTCGTATTGCCACTACGAGCTTTTGGTTTAGGTTTAGGTCTGGGTGCCTTTATGTTGATTTTCGTCTTAGACCCGATTTCGACTGCCTTCAAAACATCAACACCATCTACACATCCACCCCCTTTTTTCCCTTCTTCATCATCAGGTCCATCACCCATCCCTTCACTTAGGTTTTCACTAGCCTCATCAATAGGCTTATCTCCAGCACCCATTCCTTCACCCGCACCACCGGTAGCCGGATCATCGTCACCTTCATTTTCAGGGTTATCTTTCCCACCACCACCACCACCACCTTCACCATCATCCTCACCTTCACCCTCTTCATCATCTTCATCATCCTCGACATCATCACCTTGTCCAGTCACCTCCTTTCCTACACCACCTTCATCACCTTCACCAACACCAGGCTCTTCTCCCCCACCTCGATCAACCTTGTCCATTTCAACGTCTTCCTCCTCTTCCGTCACCACGGATGTTTGACCACCTTGCAACTCTGGCTCACCTTGAATCTCTGGCTCTTGCTGGATCTTGTCTCCTTGCTGTGTTTGGTCTCCCTGCTGATTGACCACTGACTGGGACAAAGGTGGCGCCTGTGGCTGGACCTCTGTCTCTATAAGCGGCTCCGAATGTGAATCAACAGCATGAAGTGACACAGGATCAGCTTGCAAGACTTGAGGGTTCTCACTCCTTGGTACAGCCGGGTTAATTGTAAAATTATTTTTTGAACGATGATCTCGTAAAAACTCTCGTCCGCCAGGATACAGATCATCCCCGTCTACCTCGGAGTCCTCACCAACGTTCAACAAATCAGTTAGAACGTTGTCCACAGACTTATCCACCGGTGTAGGCACACCGTCAACATCAATCACCAAATGATCGCCGGCACGGGAAGACGACCTTATATAATTTTCACGCACCCCTGCCCTTTACCCCAACTGGCGAATCATTACCTCCTCTCGTAAAACAGCACGAAGATCTTGCAATTCTGGTGCAAGCCTTTTCATCACCTACCAAAAAATGACAAATGTCTTATCAGCAAGTACACCATACATACCAATTTAGTTATTGAGAAAATACCAAACAACACTCAAGTGGTACTACAGGACATTACTCATTTCACCAAATGGTATCCTTCAACCAAAAACAAATATAAAGACAACGGGTATTAACACACAATTCACATAGACCAAGGACATTTTACAACATAATACTGAACAACGAACTTCACGTACCATTTCCGCAACCTCTTCCGCAAGGGCCCGTCCCCCATCTCTACCAAACTGGGGGTGAAGCTCCCCGTAGAAAGCATCAACGGTCTGCTAAGATATAAGCACATTATCTCAATTAGAATAAGCCTAGCATAAATTGAGAATCTGATAATAAGGTCATATGTTCACCGTTAGCCTCCCGTAATCTTCACTGGGTTTCCTATCCTGATTTTTTGCCTCCTCTACTTCCTCCTAGGTCCAGACCTTGATCCTAGGAAACTCATCCCAGCGAACGGGAAGCCTACATAAACGGTCTAGATAGAATATCTGCATAACAAAACCACAATAATCATAAGCTTGAATGGAATATTATACACTGTACAAAAATTGAATACCACCGCCCTCACCAGCAAAAACAACACGCAACCACCCGTCCCAGCAGCATAGCCCTGCACATCTATCTTCCGCTGGCAGGTGTTTGCGTAGTATAATAGCCAGCTATGACAAAACTCACACCAGTTGTACTCTATTGCATTCTTCACCACGCACACAGCACCAAGCAGTTTCGTCGACATGTTGCCACCATCAGTAGAAGGGCATAAAATCTGCCCCAGCAACACAATCATGAAGTTCTCCATGAAGGCAGTCCTATCACGCTGACTTTTCAGGGGCATTAATTTGCCTAAACTGTCAACCGGACCTTGCAACCCCCGTACAGAATTTGAAATCACCACCGTACACTTGGAAGTTGAAGGATTTTTCTCACCGTACTTCCGGGCCATCGCCAAAACTGCGCCTTCCGTCAAATCAGATTCCTTCACTGGCACTGGACGCCCGCTGTTCTTAAATCCAAACACATGTTCCCAGTGGGAAGGAGTTATCGGCAACACATGCCCGTCACCACCAACAACATAACTATTTGCCCCATCCACCCTCGACATCAACCAGTAGCAGAGTTGTCGAGGCAGCTTGGATATTTTCAGTTCCAACATCCCACCAAACCCCATTCTCTTCACACACTCTCGCCTTGACTCATCAAAACCAGCTATAATCTTCGAAAAGGCATCGGTCCGGCAGATAACCCTTGGTTGCTACACAAAATAGTACAAAATAGTTCTACTCAGTAATAATTCAACACACGGAGTATGGGATAATATTATAGGGCCACTTTTACCTTCCGATCGCAGTTAGCTCGCTGAGTAGCCACTACCACGTCATGGCACTTTGCATACTCACCCCTAGACAAAGGCAGTTGGGGAATTGGAACCTGTGTGTAAGATAAAATATATGTTACCCCTTATATAATTAAAACAATCTTGTGTAAAACATCAGAAATCAATAAGGGACAATGTTCAAACCCGCACAAACATTCTCCGTTTCTTTCCCCTTATTCCCTTTGAAGGAAACTTTCCTTTCGTAACGCCTTTTTCCTCATTCTTCCTACCCTTCTGATTCATCACCAGCACTGACTTCTTCTTCATAGGTTTCCGCCCCTCCTCATCATCATCACAATCGTCTCTAGGCCTCTTCCTCGTCATCTACAAATGTCTCTTCTTCTTCAAAGCTTTTAATTCTTCCAATGTGTAGCCGCGTGGGCTTTTCAGACGTGGATGCCTTGAATCCTTCTTCGTCGCTTTATGACCCCGAACTACCTCCTCCAATTCTTCTTCTTCCTCCTCTGCATAACAGTCTTCTTGATCTTCTTCCTGCTCTACTACTTCATCATAACGAATACGCCTGCTGGTTTTAGCAGGTGGCTTTTTCTTCGGTGCCTGTTTCAACTTCCTCTTAACGCCCACTTCATCTTCAGAGGCAGTGAAATCCTCATCCTCTTCAAATTCATCGTCTTCACCATCTTCTTCGTTTTCATCAGCTTCATAAACTGATTCTTCACTATCATCCCCAGACAAAGAGCGCTCATCGTCATATTCCTCAAGTTCTTCTTCAATCACAGTTTCTTTGATCTTGTTCGGCTTACTACTGCCGGCTACTTGGCCTCGTTTTTCCTTCACAACAACATCATTGAATGCAAAGTTCTGTTAATACACATAAAATACAAATTCATTACAACAATTGAGACTTGATTCATCTCAATTTGTACCCAATGAACATAAACTCACCCATGGTTTGTTGGATCCAGTGTGCCCCTTCTTGAACACCATCCTGAACATATAATTTGTAGCAACAAATACCAAAATATCAATGAAAAAAAACCAAACCAAGCACAAAGAACCGAAAACCATCCTAAACATATAATTTGTACCAACAAATACCAAAATATCAATATAACAGTACCAAACCAAGCACAAAGAACTTAAAACCATCCTGAATACCAAGAAATACCAAAATACCGATATAACAGTACCAAACCAGGCACAAAAAACTGAAAACCATCCTAAACATATAATTTGTACCAACAAATACCAAAATTATCAATATAACAGTACCATATCAACCACACAAAAAAACAAATCAATTTGATATTCAAAACAACCAATGCAATACAAAAACATCAATATACCAATAGCAAACAAAGCAACAAAATACATCGTTTCAGTTTGGTGTGCAAACTATTAAAAAACAACATGTGAAATTATTTAAGGGGAACATCTTAACAATTTGATGTTATAGCAAATTTTGCAACTATTACGGACAATTCACCAAAATACACTAAATGAAAATCATAGTGAAAATTGGAAAACCAGAGCAAACAATTCGGCATTTCGCCTTGTTCATAGATAACAAATCACAGAAATAAAATTATTCACAAATGTTCACAAACAAAAACCTATCAAATAAACAATTCCTAACAACATGGATTTCCCCCAAAATTATGAATAAGATGAACAACAACCTAAACCCTAAACTACAAAAACACTTTTAATTCAAAATTCACAAGTATCAATTCTGACAAACCCAAATTCATCATCAACCTAAAACCTAAACTACGATAATTTAATTACTAATGTTCATGAATCACATGCAACAATAAATCTACACAATACTAGTCAGAACTTCCGACCACCTCACCAGGAACATACCTAATTGAGTCTTAATTAATTTCGCTTTAACAATAAACAAACCCTAACTTTCCCTACTCCCAGAAGATAAATGGATAACAACATTCAAAATTGGACAAAATACTTCAATAATTTACACAAAAGCAATACTCTTTACCTGATGATTGTTCGAAAGCACGGTCTTTTCTCTGCAGTTTACAAAAACCTAAACCCAAAACACCAATAATTAAATAGCGAAGCCCTTTTTACAGAGATGACTCTCCGTTCATATGGTAAGCCCTTTTTAGGGAATTAGGGCGGTTACCGGCGATTTCAGAGGGAGAGGAATTGAGCGGGAGTGGTAGAAAGGAAGAAGACGACAGGGCTCCAGTTAATTTTAGGAGAGAGAAGAGAGAGAATAGAGAAAATGAATTGGGACCAAAAAATTTACAGTTTTATTTTTTTCGAAAACTTAAAATTCAAAAGGAAAATTAAATGGTCGTTTTGAATTTCAAAATTTGGACCAGAGTTTTAGAGAGAGAAGTTGGAAAGTAAAGGAGAAATCAATTCCAAGTGGGCCCCACCATTTTACCCACCTGCTTTTACCATGCTGCCCTTAGTATACCATTTAAATGGTATACCTAGTATAGATTCAGACACGCTCCAACTGAAGTATAGAAGTTGCTGACTGAAATCCCTGAAAATCATTACAGCAGCATATCCACTTGCAAACAAAATTCATCCTCCACAATTCGCATTAGCTTTTGTCCCAGTAGGACCTCTAGTATACATTTTCCCATCAAGCCTGCAGCCCTGCATGAACTACAAATAACGCATCGTTTTTTAACCAGAAATTCATCATTTTACCCACAACTTATAGAAACATAGACTGTTCTCCCTAGAAATAGAGCTGTCAAAAATTGACCCGACCCGAAAAACCGACCTGAACCGACCTGTTTTTTTAAGGATCCGGACCCGACCCGAGACCCGAAATTTGTTAAAATAGTAAGTCACACATGTTGTTATTTTTATCAGGGTTGTATAAACAGCGAGAAATGTGGATCCCAGCTTACGTGAAGCATATATTTTGGGCAGGGATGCAGACGACCCAGAGGGTAGAAAGTATTAATAGTTTTTTCGACGGGTACTTAAAGAAGAATACGAGGTTGGTATTGCAAGGCTATGGAAAGTAGGGCGAACGATGAAAACCGACGACCGATTTCGACCCGATAATGCATGACCCGGACCCGAACCTGACACCCGACCGAAATATAACCGATAACAAAACTAAGTCAGCTTACCCGACCGAAAAATGACCCGAACCCGATTCAACACCCGACCCGATGTCAACCGGAAACCAATTATAACCCGATAAAACCTGTTATTGACTCAACCTGACAAGGCGTTACCTGAATTTACGCGACCTGTTGACAACCCGATTTGCCATTGACCTAACTAAATAATAACTTAAATCAAGTTAATATTTTTTTTTAATAATTACCTAATCTAGAACAAGTGAAAAACTTAAAACCAAATTTAACCAAATTTATAAAAGTTAATTACTCCTGATAACTATCGTACCCGGTCTTAACCCGTGTCCGATAGTAAACCCGACCTGAATATTAACAGACCGGTAATTTTTCGATCCTAACTTGACCCGACTCGTTAAGACCCGAACCCGTAATTTTACCCGACTAGAAAAAGACCCGAACCGAACCCGAACCGAACCCGAACCGAACCCGACTTATACCGAAATGGACAAATAACCCGACATGACCCGACAAATTTTCAACCTGACCGAACCCGACCTGAACCCGACCTGCACCCGGTGATAAAATGACCCGACACGACTCGACCAGATCATGACCCGTGACCCGAAATGACCAAACCCGGACCCGACTCGAGTAACCGTTTTGACAGCTCTACCTAGAAAGAAGGTGTACGAAACTATATCTTACAACCTTTAAAAGCAAGGAGTTGGTTTTAACTATTCATCCAATAGTGTCATGACTAAAATGCCCTTGTATTGTTCCATTAACTATTGCTTTGCCCCTGACCTCAGATCATGACACGTCACTTTGCTTCCCTTCTCAGATCCGTCTTTCGTGCTTTCCTTTTTTTCCCTTTCATCGCTGGTTCTTGGAATCTTGGATCAAACCCTAACTCTTGCTCCATCTCCTCCGCCCCCATTTTCTCCCTCCTCTCCCTTCTTCTTTGATTTCCGCCATTGAAATTCTCTCTCTTCCCTTTTCCTCATCTCTCCTGCAATTAATACTCCATAGACTTGGTGAAGCTTTTTGTGTTCCACAAAAATGGTGTCCGGTAATCTATTATTCTTGTTCTTCAATTTCCGAAGCTCGCGCAGCTCTCTCGCCTTTCCATCTTCATTTTCGCTCTTCTAATGGTAATCTATTATTCTTGTTCTTCAATTTCGCATTTATAATTCAATCTAATTCGATCATTATTTGTGATTTCTGCTTGTTTATTTCATCTGATTTTAATTTGCGTTTTGTTGATTTCATTATTTGCGTTTTGTTGATTTCATCTCGAGCATGCGTTTAATCTTCGTTTTCTTCGGGTGAAATTTGTTCTGATTTAGTTACTTTATTGATTGTTGCTTCCAACTTAATGCCTAGGTTCTAATTTATGATATTAATTTAGGTTCTTCTTTCAATTTTCTCTGCGAAGTGGCCTTAAGCTAATTAGCAGACAAGTAAGCTTCAGATTGACAATGCAGCGCCTTTGATCATCATGATTAGTATTAGATGGATAATAAATTTGATCATTACTATTAGGGTTTGATAGCTCGAGTCTTGCATAAGATGTAGCTTTTTGATGTTATGAAAGAGTGTTATATCAACCCATGGTGGTAATAGTTAGGACAACCCTAAAACAATAAGTGGAACTGTTAAGTTGAGAGTTGGATCACTTGGATGGTTATATTCCAGAATTTCTTTTTCAGATATTTAGGGTAATTCTTTTTCAGATATTTAGGGTGCTATGGAAAACACAAAATGGGAGGGGGAGGGGTTTCGGATGAAAATACGAAGTGGAACATTGAAATGTGATTTTTATTTATGATTGAAGTCCTATCTATCATTCTATGAGATAGTTATATATCGTGTATACATTTCCCAGCTGAAATGTTCCATAAAGAGTCTATCAGATTCCGAAGTACCAACTCGATTTTCTGCAAATAGTGGAAAGACTAAATGTACTTCTTTAGCTGTATATGTCTTGGTCTGGATTGTCAGGGTTGCTGCAGAAATATTGCAAACTTCTTTGTGTGAAGACCTTGAAAAAATTCGCCAAGAACAGGAAACTTCCAATCAAAAGCTAGGTGGAAAAAATGGGTGATTCGTTTGTTTGCTGTTTCTTTTTTTGGATAGTCTACTGAAACCAGATGATCTATTTTCTTTGTTTGTGTTCACGTGCAGATATCTCACCTAAATGACATGTACAAGAGATTACAAGACTGTAACCATAGTTTGCGGCAGTATAATAGCAAACTTCAAACGGTGCTTTCTACAGCCAGTGAGACCTTGAAACGCGCCGAGTGAGAAAGATGTTGTAGTCGAAAACCTCAACACCTTGAGGGGGAAAGTACAGTTCATTGCAGGATCAGTTTCCGTCATCCATGGTGAGTAAAATAAAATGATATTTTATTATGCGGAAGCATTTACAGAGAGTTGTGATTAGTGGTCTTTTGATGATTCAATATTTGACTTAGGGCTTAATTAGTTAGTTTATTGTTGGAATTTGATTTAAACCACTCTTTTTGATATTATGGAGAGGCGTACAACGCTAAATTGAGACCTTTGATCGGTGATTAGATCCGTAATGTATCTAGCAGTATCAGATTTTGGGTCAATACTTCGTGGTTGTATTTGTTGGATATGCCTATAATACATTTGTCACTTCTTGACCGCACTCATTGTACCTGTTATATTGGGGACACTTTTCTGTTTAAGCTTACTGTTTGGCCTATTTCCTTTCTGTAAGGTTGTAGTGCTTAACCAAGCTTTACTATGTGTTCCGTTTTTCCTTAAGATCAATAAAACTTCCTCCTTTTATGGTGGCTGGAGCTGGAAGACCTCTTAAGAGGAATAAAGGGAAAGATTGGACAACTGCATTTTGAGATAAGATTTGACAATATACATACCTAATACCTCCACTCGCCATGAGATAAGATTTGATTCAAGTGTGTGTTGTAGTTATACATTTTGGAGAATAAGTCTGTTTTCATCAATTTTAAGGTTAGCGTGTGAAAGACTGAAAGTGTTGCCATAATCATAACTGTTTGTGTTTTGTTCCCTGTTAATGCTAGATGGAAGATTCGATGATGAGTATCTATATGAGATAGAACGGTCGAGCCAATTTAAGCAAGAGTATGAAATGAGAAAAAATAAGCAGGTGAATTTGTACGAAGCCTTTGTTTCTGAACATTCAGTGGGAATTTGTGTTCTTTTACTTCCTTTTTGCACGTTCCTCGTGATTCCATACTTGCTTTATGCTGATTTTCTTATTTTGTTAGGATCAAGGTTTGGATGTCTAGCAGAAGGTTTGGACACTTTGGAATGAATTCTTGCTGAAAACAAATGTTGATTGATATTTTTTTTCCTGATGTGTAATCACTTTTGCCGATCATCTCCAAAACATCGCCAGGTACCGATCATAATCTTTCTCGATTTCGCGTAGTTTCTCTTATCTCAAATTATTCACCTAAATTTACTCAATTGTCTTCCTCCATTGTATTTGGTCCTAATTTTTTCTGCATTTTTTGGTTTGCATAAAAAAATGGCAGCCCTGAATTCTACCTCCTGTCGTATTCACCATTGCTCATATTATAGTAACATCAAAATTCCTTTTTCATTTATTGTTGTCATAAATTGTCTTTTGAATTATATTTGGTTTTTATTGATTATATATGTAATTTTTTCGCGATTTAGGTTAGATATGCGTTCACTATGCAGTCTTACAGTATACTCCAACAATCCCCTGCTTCTTTTTACCAGGAAAATACACTAATATTATTGTTAACTACTACCATTTTGAGCTTCTTTTCTTAGATTTTTAAAAAAAATTATTTGGGTTATTGATGGTCATTTAATGTCTGGAGGAGAGAATCGTGTCCATGGCTCAAGCTTCAGGGTGAGAAATACCAGGGAAAGTATGCGAGCTTGAGGCGAGAGTTTTGCCCATGGCTCTAATCCTCTCTATTTTCAAGATTACAGAGTTATATGGTGAATATGTGCTCTTCCTTTATTTTTTAACTTTTCTATCCTACTGTTTTCTTAATCTTCTTGTCCCCTTCTTTTAATTATATTATTTTTCGGTGCTTAATAATTTGTATGTGATTGTGTTGATTGCAGTTTAGTAGATTTTTGGTTGACAATTCTTTAAGATCAGTCATCTACTTTTGATTGGGTTTTTCTTTATGCGGTCAATCATCTATTTTTATTGACAAAAGTAATTGATGATTTATATAGTCTTTTGAATTTGCCTCGAGGAGTGAATTATTTGCCTCCTTAGATCAATATATTGTTATATGTGGTCGGATACTGCCTAATAGTGCATATTCCATCTAGATCATTCTCAATGTTATTGAGAAGTATATGGAAGATGGGGTGGGTATAAATGATATTGAGTCCTTAGATGGTGATAATCAATTAAATCAAGATCATGGGCATCAAAGTAGTCAAGGTAGTGGATAAGGTAGTAGGTATCCTAGAAGGTTGTGGTGACCATGTGTGTTGGGTTTGGGTGGCTGCTCTCAAGGTGGTGCAACCGTACTCAAGCAGTCAAACTTAGAAGGGTGTTTTCCTTTTAACCCCTCCATTTGTGTCGGTTAAGATTGGCTTTTTTTTCTTACAAGCATAATTTTGGTGACGTTGTAATATTGATAGTCAATACTTTGCTTACTGCTTATTCAATACTTTTATTGGATTTCTTTAAGGTTGGAATTTTCCCCCTACCTTTTGTGTGTATATTTTACCCCTTTTTGTTGGCGTACTGGTTTCTTGTATCATTCGTATTTCTAATATATATATATATATATATATATATATATATATATATATATATATATATATATATATATATATATATATATATATATATATTTATTTCCTCGGCATGAGTTACGTAAGGAACTTGGAATGGATGAGCATCTTCCTGCTGTTTTGTTAATGGGAGGAGGGAAGGCATCGGGCTTATTGAGGCTACTGCACGAGCTCGTGGAAATGTGCTGTATGATGCTAACCTTGGTGAGCCAACAGGTCAAATTCTTGTGATGTATGGTCACAACAAAAATCTTGCCGGAAAGCTGAGTCCAATTGATCAGAAGATCCTGTACAGGTATACTAGACTATATGATGGCCCGCTGGGTAGTTTTGTGTCAATTGCTAATGAAAGGGCGTCGCACAAGTCCTAGCTGTCCGAGCAAGGCTGCCTCTGCAAGCTTTAGCTTGAGCTACGGCTCAGTTGAAGTTTGCCAAGTCTTAACTGCTCGAGCTCAATTTGAGTCCTTTTATGAGAACTGCAGTTTGGAGTTCGCTAAGACTCAGCTTGTTTCGTTTTCTTACAATAGTAATTGATTACTTTAGGTTTATTATAAGTATTTAATAATGAAGGATACGAATAAATTAAGCATACAACACATTACAGTATTACACTAACTATAATGGAGTATTATGCTTAATTGGTCTTTGCATGTTTTCACAAAAATACTTGCATCACACGTTCACATCTCACCGCAGTTAGCCAGTTACATCATGTAATGTACATGGCCTTTAACCCCAAAGAAAGGGGGCAAATGTGACTTTTAAAGACGCACATAGGCCATAAGAGAATTTGTTAGATGGGTACGAGAACAAGACTACTACGAGTATATACATACTACTCTTTCTGTCTCAATAAGAAAAATGTAGGTATTGTTTTAAATCATGTATAACTAGAAAGTATTTTTATTTTAGTGAAGCGGAGGAAGCGTATATATTTCGAGATTACCACGGTGAAACTGGTAATATGTGACTTTGTATTGTACTAGAAGTCTAGAAACAAGATATAATATATGAAAGTTTTCATATATCAGTATTAATATCCAAGATCTGGAAAGCATATTAAATTGTGATTTATATACTGATGGTTTAAAGTACTTCAGGTTCAATCTGTCTATGAAGAGATGATATTGTGTGGATGGAACCAGATAGATAGGCTAGATCGATGTTACTGTTGGCCGCTGAAGCACATGAAGCGGATGCTGAGATGATACTTATTGCAAATTAATCTCCTAGCAAAGCAGATGACGTGTGACGGTATTGAACATATTTGGTAATTTTGACTGGGTTAGTCTTCCTTACTTTTAACATGAGTATATTATCATATCTGAATATGTTATGTGGTCTACAAATGTTGTTTCAAGCTTTCAGAATAGTCAATTGGATAAAGTGTGTTGGAAATGTCCCAGCAAGTGAAATTTATGATTTGCTCTGTGGCAAATATTCTGAGGAGATCCATGAATTTATCAAGGGGATAGATATTGTCCATAGGGAACATGCTGCAAAACAGTAGGTTTGGATATCTATTTTTAATTTTTTTATTCATTTTCCTTATTTTTAGCCTAATGTTTATTATATGTATTGAAACTGGTGGCCTATACATATTCTAGGGATTGCCTCAATTTATTATATGTATTGAAACTGGTGGCCTATACATATTCTAGGGACTGCCTTATCTTGAGGCAATCATTATTTCATGACGATCAGAGATAAATTTTGAAGTTCGATCCTCATAATTTCAGAGAAAAGTAGTAAATATAACTATATAATCCATAACACTTTAAAGTTCTTAATGTCTATTGTTTTTTGCCCGATCCTTAATTTTATCATCCTACTAGCTCAATGGTAGAGCATTGTGTAAATACACAAAAGATATGGGTTCGAATCCCACGTAGGCTCTCCTATTATGAATAATTAATCATGTGTTGGTGATGAGAGTTATGTATAGGGAATAAGCTTAGCTAAAGAGGTTAAGGGTATGTTTGTTTCAACTTTCGATTTAGTTTAACTTATTTCAACAAAAAGTTCATATAAGTTCAAATTTAGATGTATCTTTACTACCATCTTCTGAAGTATATTATGTAAACATGTGGTAAACTATGTTAGTAGCAAAGAAGAAACTGGCATATCTTTAGCATAAAGAAAAACACTACACCATTAACATTTTGGTGAAATGAAGACAATGACTTTGCATAAAGGCACATTTCGTACTTTCTTACTCTTATATTTATTTTTCCTTGTTTATTAGTTCGTATTTATTTTTAGTCTATACTTGCAAACCATTCCTATAGCGGGTTCTCGCTGAAGGATATTCTGAACTGGTGTAAAAGAATAGGGGGTTCAAGTTTAAGCTTCAGCACAAATGGTCTGTCAGCCGATTTGCGTAGTAAGATTTATCCGAAGCTTTTCGATGTATTTGTTGTTAATGCAGATTCGCAAGGTAACCAGTTGAATATTGTGAGGAACATAGCAAAGATGTTGGCAATGCCTATCCCAAAAGCAGATCGAGGACTTATACTGTCTTAACAGACATGTTTTTAGAGGATTTTGCTAGAGATGTACATATTGGAAAAGTCACTCTGCGGAAAAGCGGTTGAAATATGGAACACAACTGAAATCAAAATCAGACAATTAGTGAGAACACCAATACTAGGGTGGCAATGTTTAATTATAATATCTTTAACAATTTGCCTTGTAGTTTCTTGCTTGCCGTTATTGTACTTGAGATATTACTTCCAAAGTTTCAAACTATTTGTAGGAACAGATATATTGCTAATGATTTATGTTGTCTACACATCTACTTTAGAGGCCTAGATGTTGAGCTGGGTACTATTCAATTGCATAGAAATTCATTTTGTACAATAAGAAGGGTTCATCTAAATCAAATATAACCAAAAGTACTTCATGGAAGGACAAGGGTGATATACTTTTGAACTATGTACAGAGTAGTACATTTTGTAAATTTTGGTTAATATTCAATTTTTAAGGAAAAAAGGGAATTAAGTTGAGAAGGAAAGAAAAGAGAAGATAAATTCAACGTTTTTCATTATGAAGTTTATAGAAAATTTGTGGTGGATGGTTTTTAGTTTTTACCTTTAACCGTTTGGATATTATGTGAACACTAAACTATCTCTCTTATATAATTGGGCATACAATGCTACTTCGTACTCCATATTTGTTACTCATCTTATATAATTAACTAGAAATTCGAACTTTTAGAAGTGGCCCCGAAGGACATTCATACCATTTTATTGGAGGATCTTGAGGTGCCAACTAAATGCAGTTTTCCCCTCCTTTTTTTTTATTCCAAAGAAACTATATGTGGGGCTTAAATGGAAGCTCGATTTTTGGACCTTAATGACAAACTATTTAATTACAATGTCAATAGATGCAATAATGAGTTATACCTCCTCACCCCTACCCTTATTTTTTTTATTCAAAAGCTGGTGCTGAGCTTTGTCTTGGTTCTTCGTAAGGTAATTTCTCAAGATTTGTTGGATTATTGTATATACGAAGTATGAGTTAATGTTGAAACCAATGTTGTTGCTGTATTTATCAAAATTTGTTGGATTATTGGATGTATGAGTTATTGATTACTTTTTTTGTTACTAATGATACTTCATATATGTTACGTTTGAAGTTAGGATAAAATTCGTAGCTTGGTTTATATGAAATTCAACGTTCAAAATGAATATTAAATGAAGAATGTATTTAAATTACACTTTTCGATTTCATATGTAGCAAGTGTCTTTTCTTGTGAATACAAATATAGTAACTTTCAAATTGTAATTACTATATTATAATAATTTCACAATTTTTTTTTTGCTAACTTGGGGGACGGCGCGCGTTAGCGCGCCGGCCAACAACTAGTATATAGAAAGAACAAACATTTTTTATAAGCGAAGGGAATAACAGGAGAAAAAACACGTACCAAAAACGAATTACTTTATGCTTATTTAATTCGCCTTGTGTTCTAAATCTTAAGCCTTGTGTTCTAAATCTATAGACTCATGTTCTAAATCTTAAGCCTTGTGTTCTAAATCTTTTGCCTTGCATGTGTTCTAAATCTTACGTCTTTTGTTCTAATCTTGTTATATACTCCCTCTGTATTTATTTAAGGGATACACTTGCTTTTTCCGGCCGTATTTATTTAAGAGATACATTTGCTATTTTAGTAACTTATCAACCCAACCATCTAATTAAATAATCTATCTACACTCCATCCCCACCCCCAATCCCCTAAAATGACATGGTCCCCACTTGTTTTACTTATTAAAATATCTACCCAACCCCACTTGTTTTATTACTTTATTTCATTCAATTCTTTTTCTTAATACCCGTACCCGACCAAGTGTATCTCTTAAATAAATACGGAGGGAGTAGTTTTGATCAACAATTAACAGTAACTTTGACAAAATGATCTAAACTCCAGAACAAACCCTTCCAGAAAATGATCTCCCGACCAATTCTCAATTTATTGAGTACATTGATTGACATTCTTTCTTTAGAATCTTGTAGTATATTTAGTACATTTAGATGATCAAGATTAAAAATTAAGGGTGTTAAACAAATATTAATCATTTTGTTTATAACTAATTCAGTAATATTAAGACTAATAATTTTAAGGTAGTGTTCTTTCTCCATGAATGACGATCCAACAATCTTCCAAAATCCCACGCATGACCCTTAAAATCACTCCAAGAAAAGTAATCAATTATGCTCTAATTTTTTCCAGTTATGTTCTAATTAAATAGTATTCCTTATGTTCTAAAAACTAAACAATTATGTTCTAACAAAATTAGGCCATTTTCGTAAACATTATATTATATTTTTTGGTAAATAACCAAAATATTAAACCAAAGAAGGATCAACTGATCTGTAAAAGCTAGCTGCGAGACATCAAGTTAAGAAACTCATATCCTTTACAGGTCAAACGAAGTATGGGCTTAACAAAAAAGGTGTAAGGTAAGACTTATGGCAATAAGTTTTACACATTTTTTTAGGTAATCTACAGTTCGGAAGTCAGAAGTCTATGTATGGACTATAAATCAAGCATTTATGTTATCTAACTACATTATGTAAATCTAATCTAATATATATATATAAAGGGGAGTTTTTTGGAGATCATTTAGAGCGTCCACGTAGGATCTCCATGTCATTGCATATAATTAAGTTATTAACTAATTAAATAAATAAATAAATAAATAATATTAGAGTCTTGCCACAATAGACTACTTAATAAAGATAGATTTCACAAACTTCTACCATCTTTTTGTATATATATATTTCGTACGGCCTTCACCAAAATAATCTCAACCTTCACCAAACGTTCAACATCTTTTATCTCCCCTAAATTCACTAATTTTTGAGGATTTCAATTCCATTGTCTAGGTACTTCTTAGACTCCCTAGAAGAATAAAAAACGGTGTTTGTTTTTAATGGTAATTAACAAATACTCCGTACCACCCTACTAACAGTTTTTATGCCTCCTCTTATCACCCCTACTATCGTTTAATCACACATGATTAAACAATCTCAAGATTGTCTTTAATTTATCCGACATAACGAACTACAATTTAGGTGTGAAAATTACACGTTGATATAACCGGGTTTGCAAGCCTACATGTAGAAAGACACCTGCCCGAAGATCTCCCAATATCATGGATAGTTAGATATTAGATGTTTTTTTTTAAAATTAGTTATTATAATTTCAATTAGCTTAATGACAAGAATTCCATCCAATTTTTATTCTCCTTTTTTTTTACAACTTTGGGATTTTGCATAATCACAGTGTCTTAAACTTAGAAGGCTATATTTTAATTTCTCGAGCCTTGACATTCTTGATAGACAACTGAACAGTTTGCTATTAAGAATGCAAATCCAAGGCTATGTATATTATTTTACTTTTTAGCATTTTGGTTGTTACGTATTGTGCTAGAACTGAATTAGGATGCATGTTGAGGCCTTAGACACAGCATACGTCCTCATGGAGGTGTTTGAGATTAACATCAGATGTACTAGAATTGAATTAGGATGCATGTAACTCTTTAAAAGATAAAGACCCGGTAAAAGATAATAAGAGATAAAGATGAATAAAACTCAGTAAAAGATAATAAGAGAAAAATAAAAATAGATAAATAAAGACCCGATAAAAATGAATAAAACTCAGTAAAAGATAATAAGAGAAAAATAAGAACCGGTAAAAGATAAAATAGATAAGAGATAATTTTTTGAAAATTTAATAGATAAATAAAGACCCGTTAAACGGTCATACTCATTGATTATAAAAACCATCACTATTTTAATTATCACTTAAAGTTGAAAAAAAAAACTCAAAAAAAAAAACTTAAAAAAAAAAAAGAATTTAACCCGTGCATCGCACGGGCTTTAAATCTAGTATATATATATATAAAGGGGAGTTTTTTGGAGAACATTTAGAGTGTCCACGTAGGATTTCCACGTCATCACATGTTATTAACTTATTAATTAATTAAATAAAGAATATTAGAGTCTTGCCATGATTGACCACTTAATAAGATAAGATGATAGATAATATGATAAGATAGATTCCAACTAAAATTTATCCTACTTCTCTTCAATCTTTTTATATATATACATATAAGCTTTTGATGGGAATTTATCCTACTTCCTTTCTACGTTTTTGTGATAAAATATGCAATGTGACGCAATGTGGTGTTAATTATACCCCGGGGACAGATGAGATTATTATCCAGTGTTGTTATTTTTGGGTGTCTGTTTATTGTTTCAGGACATGAGAGGATGAAGCTTAAGGTGTGAATTCTGATTCGTGGGAAACAGTTGATATGTTGTGTTGTTTCTTTGATGGTTTTTCTGTGACACATCTTGCTAACCATGTCGTCTAAGTTTATATGCTTTGTTCTCATAAATCTCTTTATGGGCTATTGGCATATCACACATTTTTGGTCAATCATGATTTTGCTATGTCTATAAACTTAAATGCCTATGTCTTGAGTAGTTATCGTATTTGTGTTTTGTATTAGGTTCATATGTATTAGAAAGCGTTGTTTAGTTTTGATACGTAGTATAGCGGACTATTTTGGATGGGCATGCGTTATTTCCATGTCATCAAATCTCTGAATAATATATTTCAGATTATTAAAATAAAAATAGATAAATAAGCACCTAATAAAAGATAATAAGAGATAAATTTTACTAAGAATAAAAAAGATAAATAAGTACTAAGTAAATAACAGAAAAAAATACAATTATCCTATTTAAAAAAATAAGATAGAATTACAAATTTTGAATTTTCACAAAGACAAAATACCATTGAGAGTGGATAGAATAGTCAACGAAGAAAAGTAGATATAATTACAATTCTTCATTCTATACAATTGCATACGTATGCATATCCTTAATAGAGTTTATGTGACCATTCTATACAATTCTTCATTCTATACCATTACATACTTATGCATATTCGTTATAGAGATTATGCATATTCGTAATACTATAAAACACTCTATGCCTAGATAATTATCAAATATGTAATAGAGTTTTATTTATATTAAACCTTCAATATTTGGATTAATTCATATCATAAATTTAAATCATAATAACTATTATTAAGCATACAATAGAATTCTACTTTCTATTATACTTATAATTTATAAAATACCTATTTCTATACGATGATATGTATGAAAATTGACAAACCCGTGCATCGCACGGGCTTCAATACTAGTCTCTAATAAAACAAGCTAACACCCCTATATATTATCTTTTGCGTGAGTTATGATTTTATGGGAGGTTCTTATTTTTTTTATATCCCTCTGCCACCTCAAAATCATGGTCAGCAGAGGAAGCTCCATTCCTCTTTACTTCTGATGAAATTTGGAGAATCTAAAAAATCATAGCAAATGTTCTAAAACGTAAGCTATATGTTCTATAAATATGTCAGATGCTCTAAAATTTATGTCATATTTTTAGTTTTAAATATTATTATTGTTCTAAAAATAAGTCGAACAGAACAGAGCCTTGGTTTTAAATACACATTCTTTTAGTTTTTCATATTATTATTGTTTAATTTATTATATTATTATTATTATGATTATTGTTATTATTTTCTAAAATCCAATTAAAACCCCCTTATTTCTTCGATTTCCCTATCAATGGCGATATTAAAATACCCATTTAAATACGAAATTTTTCGATCAATCGCCTTTACTCTCCATCATATTGCACTTTGTGATTTAATCCAAAAGCCAAATTTCATCCAAATTTGTTCGAAACTACAATTCCCCTTAGAGTTCATCCAAACTCTAATGGACGAAGTAGACATCAATTCCTTGTATAGCTCGTTAATGGCGATATCATCCATTGAGACAACCGAACTGGTATCCTCAAAAAAAAAAAAAAAAACGAACTGGTACAGGTCTCTAATCTTGTTTTCTTTAACCGATGATTTAATTCTTGTAATTTTAATTATTTGTTCCTTTATAGGAGGCATTGGAAATTGTAAAAGGGGTTTCATTGAAAGAGATTGCGAAGAGAAGAATTTAGCAACACTTCATTTCAGAGCACAACAAAGTTGTGACGGAGGAGTTGCAAGAAGATATTCAAAGGGATTGGTGTTTCATTCACATTCCTACTGTAGTGCTGACGGGGTGCTTGCAAAAAATATTCAATGAGGTGGTGCTTCTTAATCATCACCAAGGTTTGGTGAATTTGATTTTAAATTATTTAGAGTATTTCCCGACAAGTTCTTGCAGCGGTGTTGGTTTAATTTTTTTCGTTTTGGCAGTCCCAATCCTGGAAAGGCCAAGAACACCTCCTGAATTATTTGGTTGTCAGAATCCGGAACATAAGCACTCGATAGAACATCATCAGACTGCACAATCTGTGTACAAGGTAATTGTTCCGTTGTGGGATTTATCAGATGTTGAGTGTATTACTTAGACATCAGTGCACATTTGAATGAATTTTTTGATAGAAATTGGAGGGCACACGCGGAAGTTTTGATGGACCTGATAATATAACAAAATTGCATTGTTATCATTAAATACATTAATAAGAATTATACAATAATATTTGCTTTGGTAGAACACTTTTTTCTACCCTTCATAATTTGTGGGAGCTCTCTTGATTAGCTCACCCTTAAAATTATGCAAATACAACCTATTTATATAGTTGTTGTATTATGGTTTCTAGATTCTTCTACTCCCCTCATCACCTAGATTTTTCTTAGGGTAATTCTAGTTATTTTTAGTTACTAGATTTTTTTAGGCTAGCTCCTAGATATTTTCTAAGATTATTCTAGATTATAATTTACAATCATACTTCTAGATTTTTCTACACAATACATTTCATTACTAGATCATTTTATCTAGATTTTTCTAGATTAATATTTTAACATTTTTTCTATTCTTAATTGTTTTCACTAAATCTGAATTATTGCCTTCATTGCCTTTGCCAATCATGAATTTCTCCTTTTTTTTGGCATTTGGACAAAATTGTGTAATTATAGAAGTGTTTGTCTTTAAAATTCATCTAATTTCGTAATTGCTTTTATGAAATCCGTTTTTTTCCATGTGAATTTTGTGGTAGTTTGGTCTATGGATCCCAAATTCTATAGGGAAGTTGATAAATGCACGATACCTTAATCTTAGAAATACTAGCATTAAATCTCTATCATATGGCTAAAGTTGCACAGGCAACCCCTGCAAATCATATGCAGGACATGAAACCTCCTGTGACACCCGTTCAAGCTAGTGTCATGTCGACAATGGCTAGAAAATTTCACTGGTCGCATGCAGTTAGACCTGATCAAGACAAGCTCGGCCCGCCTGAATTTTTTGTGGGTTTGGGCAGAATTTTTCGGCCCGGTTTCCGGGCCCGGTCCAAAATTTTAAATTTTTTGGGCCGGTTTGGGAAACAAAAAACTACATTTTTTAATTATAAAATTGACCCGGCCCGAAAAGCCCAATATTTTAGGCCCGGAAATAATGGGATTGGGTACAAGTGTTTGGCCCGAATCTTGGCCCAGCCCAACATAACGCCCTAATTTTTATGCCTAGGCCCGGCCCGCCATTTGATCAGGTCTACGTGCAATGCTTGCTATAGGATTTTTGGCAGTATCTGGTGCTGGAACTGCTATAATATTTAAAGTATGATTATTGTAGCTATTCTAAAATATTTTTGAGTGTCTTACTTTTCTATCTGCTTTTTCACCCATTTCCTTTTTCCCTTTAGTGAGCTTGGTTGTATAATTTTCTTTACTTAAACGATTCTTAATTTTTCCTTGAATGTGCTTTCTGTTCCCCTAAGTATTGTGTTAATGATATGAGATTTGTCTTATCTGCAGAATTCAGTCATTCCTAGGCTTAAGTCCTGGGTTCCAAGGGTTGTGGATGAGGAAGACTCCCTTGAAGTGGAGATGGCTCGAAAACCGAGTGTATTAATTAAGTCTTCTATGTATATGCAAACACCTTTTTTCACAATTGTTAACATGAGGAATTTTGTCTTAATCATATTTATCATGGATTCAATGGGTAATGAAAAGGGTTATTTTTTGACATGAGTTGGGGAGAATAGGAGTTAAACTGGTTAACTGTAAAGAAGTCGAGTGATAATGATTAATGGGGTTCTGATTGCACTTAATTACTCCGTATATGATTAGGTAGACATGCATGTAGGATCTTTTTTCATATTCTTTATAATTTTTACTCCCTCCGTCCCGGAATATTTGACCTGTTTTCCTTATCGGGCCGTCCTTTAATACTTGACCTGTTTATAAAAATGAAAATATTCTAACAATATTATATTATTTGTTACTCCACCCCTATTAACCCACCTACCCACTACTCCATACAAAAAATAATTAAAAATTCAACACCTACTCTCCCCCAACCCCACCCCTTTACACATTTCCCACTAACTACATTAAAATAATACCCCACTATCAACTACTACCTACTATTAAATTAAATAAGTCAATTCAAGTCCCTTAAACTCTGTACCGGTCAAACCGGGTCGAGTATTCCGGGATAGAGGGAGTAGCACTTTTTCTACTCTCCGGATTCTATCATTAAAACCACTACATGACTTTCCGTTTCACTACTCGGTTCAGATACACTAGTGGAAAAAGGCTTATTTGCATCCCCGCATTTGCCACGCCATTCTAAACATGTGACGCAAATGACAATTTTTAGCATAAAATTTAGTCATTTGCGTCGCAGCTTTGTTAAACTGCGACGCAAATGACTCTAGGATGCCCCCCAGAGTCATTTGCGTCGCAGATTAGTAAAACTGCGACGCAATTAACTCAATCAAGTGCGTCGCAGATTTACTAATCTGCGACGCAAATGACTCTGGGGGGCATCCTAGAGTCATTTGCGTCGCAGTTTAGTAATTCTGCGACGCAAATGATGTTTTGTATTTTTTCTAAAATGCGATATTCCACAGCGCGCGACCTAAATTGAAACCCAATTGCAAAAGCTTCACCCCTCACTGCTTCAATTCCTTCCTCCAACTTCCTCGGCCTTCCTCGTCCTCCGCCGTCAACCTCGTCCTCCGCCGTCAACCTCCGTCTTCCTCGACCTGCTGTTCGTCTTCCTGCCGCGTCAACCTCCTCTTCGCACAGCTCATTGTCCTCCAACTTCCTGCTCGTCGCCGCCCCCTGATCGTCGTTCAACCCCCGGCCTCTTCACAGGTCACTGTCGCCGCTGCTTGCTAACGCCGTCGGCTGCCACGCCGCTGGCCCTCCTCTCTTCAATTGCTCCATCGATTAATTAGGTACATTTAAATTTTATTTTGTGGATATTATTTAATTGAATTTTAATTGTGCATTTTAATTATAATTGTGGATATTATGTTTGAATTTTAATGGTACATTTTAGTTGAATTTTAAGATTGAATTTTAATTGTGGATATTATTTAATTGAATTTTAATTGTGCACATTTAAGATTTAGGTTTTGTTGAATTTTAATTGTAGTTTTTGGTGAATTGTAATAGTTGGTTTTGTTGAAATTATTTGTTTATTACAATTAGGTTTTGTTGAATTAAGGTTATGAAATGAATTTTTGGGTTTGTTTAGGTTTATGAGATGGTTTGTGTAGGTTATGAAATGATGTTTTGGGTTTGCTACAAAATTCGGGTTTGTGAATTTGTGATGTGAAATGAATTGTACTATGGGAACTTGTTATTAGTTATGGTAGGTTTTGTTGGAAGCCATGGATTTATAATGATATGAATAGCCTAGTTTATATTCTAACCTTTGACAAAATTTGGTCATATTGTTTTATCTTTAGTGGTTGAAAATGGATCGGAGTTGGATGTATGGTAGTAAACGATTTTCTACAAGGTTCTTACAAGGGATTCAAGAGTTCATTAAGGTTGCCTTGAAACATCAATCAGAACATGAATCAAGTTTAATTCTGTGTCCTTGTTGTGATTGCAATAATTCAAGGGGGTATCGGGATATTGATGATATTGTTGATCACATAGTTCGTCGCGGTTTTAAGGGTAACTACACGACGTGGACATGGCATGGTGAGAGCATAGATCATGGGGCAAGTTCTAGTATGCCGAGCTCGAGTCAGCATAATCATTGTGATAATGGTGATGATAATGAAATTGAGGATGATATTGGTGTTGAAAGTGAGGAAGAAGAGGAGAAAGATAGGATAGATGATATGATGCATGATGTGGAAGACCATCATTTCGTTGAGCGTCCCCATATGTATGATAGTATAATCAAAGCTTCCGCAACACCATTATATCCTGGTTCTACACAAACTGTACTTGGTGCCGTCATCGAATATTTCAACTTAAAGGTGGAAAACGGTTGGACCAACAAGAGTTTTTCACAGTTTTTGGAGGCCACGTCTGGTAATCTTCCTGAAGGAAACAAACTTCCAAGGTCTAACTATGAGGCCCAGAAGCTTATGTGTCCTTTGGGTATGGATTATGAGAAGATACACGCGTGTCCAAATGATTGCGTGTTGTATCGAAAGCAGTATGCAAATCTGCATGAGTGTCCAAGATGCGGATTGTCCCGTTACAAGATCGTGGAGAATGATGCAACATCAACTAAGAAGAAACCTTCTCCGGCTAAGGTGCTTTGGTATCTTCCAATTATACCAAGATTTAAGCGCCTTTTCTCAGAAGAGAAAACTGCAAAACTCTTGAGGTGGCATGCCGAGGGGAGGAAGAAAGATGGGTTAATGAGGCATCCTGCTGATTCTCCACAATGGAGGAACATTGATCGAAAGTACAAGGTCTTTAGGGAAGAAGTTCGGAATCTCAGGCTTGGTCTTTGCACGGATGGAATGAACCCATTTGGGACACTTAGTACCCAATATAGCACTTGGCCGGTTCTTCTCACCATATACAATTTGCCTCCTTGGTTATGCATGAAGCGTAGATACATCATGTTGTCGCTCTTAATCTCTGGGCCTAAACAACCCGGAAATGACATAGATGTGTATCTAGAGCCACTCATTGAAGATTTGAAATTGTTGTGGGATGAAGGGGTGTTGATGTTTGATGCATACACCAAAACCAATTTCACTTTACGTGCCATGATTTTTTGTACGATAAATGATTTCCCGGCTTATGGAAATTTGTCAGGGTATTCTGTAAAGGGAAAGAAGGCATGTCCAGTTTGTCATGATGATTTGGTCTCGAGGCGCCTAAAATTTTGTGGGAAAGATGTGTACATGGATTACCGGATGTATCTTCCTGAAGATCATCCATTTCGAAAAGAGAAGGAAGCTAATGTGCGTTGCAAATGACTTTTCAGCACCATGCCTGAAAAGTTATTTGCGTCGCACATTAGCTAAATGTGCGACGCAAATAAGGTTCATTTGCGTCGCACAAATGTGCGACGCAAATGACTTTTAGTCATTTGCGTCGAGAGCTTTTGCCACGCACGATGTGCGACGCAAATGTGCTTAAAAGTGCGATGCAAATGACCCTTTTTCCACTAGTGGATAGGAGGCTGTTGAGGTTAGCTTTTGCATTTTATCAAGATTCTTTGGTCAGATGATTACTCTTCACTTTTTGTGCAAGTGTTGGAAACTATTTCATCTCATCTGTTTATTGTGTGTACTGAGATTTATAATTTTAGAGCACTGCAATTTTTGTTTGATAAGAATGTCACAACTTTTGCGCTCACAACTTATTTCTTTACTTCATTGATCTCCTATAGGTGGCTTTTGACCTGAGTCTTTTAAGATATTAATACCAGCAATTTTTAGTGGTTTTGCTTTCTTCTGAACAAATAACAAGGATTGTAGTGATCAGTGATCACAGTTGAATTTGTTGGTGGATCAAAAAATGTCCATGAATTAATTAGTGTCAATCAACTTGAGATGATTATTTTCACTTCATCATTCCTTCTATTTGGTCTTATTCTCTTTAACTTACTCTCACCGTCTAAGTTTTCGTCATTAAGTAGAACAACTGCTTATCATTATAATAGAAAGAGCTTATGCTTTATCTTGGTGAAATATAACTTTTACGTTAATTACGTTTTGAAGTGAATAAATAAAAGTATCCTTGTCAATATGTTTTTCTAATCTCATTGTATTAGGTTGCATTGTTGCATTTCAATCTTACAAAAACGTATACATCTATCTATCGATTCTTAAGGATTACAATGTGGTCTTATGCTGCCATATAATATCATATTCATGTCCCTTTGGCCTGTCAATAACAGGGCAATCATACAGTGGTGGTAGAAACCACGTCAGGGAAGAGTATCTAGATGGCTCTATAGCACGTACTCAGCTTTGCTGATTCGTGCTTTCTTGATTGTCTTGGTCATGGCCTTTTTCTTAATGACCCTGTGATGATCCATACTTTACGCTTGTAATTATGGTGAGCAGTTCACATGTTTTCTAAGTGAAGAAGCACTCCATTAGCATTTCATTCGATTTGAGTGTAAGTGATCTACTCGTGCTTCGAACGCTTTTAATAAGTATTTCATATAAGTATTGTTTTCAAGTATGGATTTTAAGTATTTAAAGGTTTTGAGGATTTTGAATTAATGTTTTGATAGGCCTTAAATAGTTCCAAGTTGTTTGGACTTTAAGACTTTGCAAAGCATGTTGTTTAGTAGTAGATAAGTTCCGCTGCAACATTCTGATAATGGCCTTAACCATTTTCATGGTGGCGGTAATGCCTCGATAATTCCTTTTATTTATTAAAGAAAATAGTTTTAGAAATCAAGGCATTATTAGGGTGTTACACCATACCCCTTTGAGCCAATGAGGACATTGTCTGATTTAGCTTGAGGGGGTGTTCACTCTTCATGTATATATTAAGTATGATTTCTTTCCTTCTCTACCTCCACTCTATTTTTTTCTTTTTGGTGTGTTTAGATTATTTTTTGTGTGTTATTTCTTTCTAGATTAGTTTTTTTGTGTTATTTCTTTTTAGATTAGTTTATTGCTTTCAAAAAATCAAAATTCAAAAATATGTGCCAATTGATGAGACTGAGACAGCTAATTCCCTGTGCCACTTTGGTTCCAAACTTTTTGATTATTCAAGGTGATAAGACAATGAGCATTATGGATTAATTATTTTTTATATGAATTATGGTTGCTTTGACCCTTGATGAAGGTCAAATTTGTCCCACTTGTCATATGCATATTGCTGGAATGTGGTTAACTGTGAAGTTTTGACCCTAAATTCTTTTGAGTGCTTAATTCCTGGTGTTATATTGATCCGAGTCTTAGATTTTCGACTATTAATATGCTAAAACACACTTGTACGTTGATCATGATGAAATGCCATTCATTAGGAAGCCTCCAGATGAATTTAGATACATTTGTTTCTGCTTTTTGATTCCCATGCTTATCATTTACCGTTTTTCTTGTTAACTCCACAAAAATAACCCATTTAGCCCGGCCCCATTGGCTACTTGTCCCAAGTCTAGCTGGGGGGAGATTTCTTTTGTTGGTTATGGTTGTTTTATTTGGTGTCAATGGACCAACTCAACCAAAATTTAAGATAATGGTTGAAGCCCAAATATTAGTTTTATACTCTATCACGCCCCTCACATGAAATCCCTTTGGGCTTGAAGTGTGGATGCAGCATAAGGCCTCCTCAAACCTATCGTAAAATATTCCACTTTGAAAGGATGGGTGGATGAGATTTGAACCCGTGACCTTACGTCACGCTGACTCCGATACCATGTCAAAGGACCAACTCAACCAAAATCTTAAGCTAATGGTTGAAACCCAAGATTAGTTTTATACTCTATCAGTTGGATATTTGGCACACACTATTACAAAAATGGCCAAAGAGATCCTAAATAAAAGACCCTTTGGATTACATAACAAGTCTCTTTAACAAAAGAGATCTAATATTAGAGATAAAGGGTCTCTTATATGCCCCGGGGTAAACAAATTACCCAAGGAAGGATAAGCAAGAGACCTTCTAATTAAGTGAGCTCACGGGTCTCTTATGTGTACTGGGTCCACACCTCCACAAAACATAATAAGAAAAAGACCCCTTCAAATACCCACGGGTCTGTATTATACACTTGGGGTCCGCAAACCTAAAATAATTTGATAAAGAAGAGACCCTTAAATGAGGCCACGGGTCTCTTCTACCCCAAATTAAAATAAATAATAATAAAATTATACGCACTATGGCAGCGTAATGCCCAATTGCCTGTGCGATGCCCTTATTTCGTTTTCTTACTTATATAGTTCATTTGTAAATCTTTATTGGAGTCGAAAGTTTTCTTAAAGTCTCAGCCTTTCTCTCTCCTCTAACTGTCTCACGATGTTCTTGTCTCCCGTCGCCGCCCACACCGCCATAATCTCCCGTCGGCCCCCACACCGCCATAGCCCACACCTCCACCACCCTGGTAAACCACCTCCTACTTTGCCGCCATACCGAGTTGGTCACTCTTGACTAATATTCAATCAACTGTTAGGGTTTCATAATCCCTATTTCAGAGGAAAATCAACTGTTAGGTTTAGTTTCCAAAAGCTCAAAAGGAAGGAAGCTATGAGAGTACTCTCACCACCTACAGGAAAACTCAGATATCCCGATCTCATCTCTTTAATGTTTTTATTTGCATTTTTTTGGGTAGATATGCTAATTAGGGTCGGGATTTGGTTTTATTTATTTTGATTTGATGTGATCTATGTATAAATACTGGAATTGATTGAACTTGATGTTCTATTTTAAGGCTATTTGTCACTATTTGTGAAATAATTTGGAACCTTTTGGATTGAATCAGGAACTTGTGGTACCGTGTTAATGTTTAACATCAAATTGTTTGATATTTTACTTGAATTCGGTAGATTTCAAAATAATTTTGGTAGGTCTTCGTTTCCTATAATTTTATCAGTTTGAAGAAATTTGGTTTAAATGAACTTTTAGAAGTCTTTTACTCTGTTGTTGTTAACTTATTACCCATATGTACCATTATATTAATATTCAACTGAGAAGTTTCAAGGTCTTCATTCGTAATTTGATGGTTTCAATGATTTATTTGAGCTATATGACTGTAAGTTTGAGTGTGTTCTCTCACTTCTATGGTAGTTTAAGTGTATTCCTAATTTTTATTAAGAGGTTTCTCTTTGCGTGCATAATATAGTGAAGCTTGAAGGTCCTCAAAGAAACAACTATCCATTTTTAAGATTTAGCTTTATATCTACAAGGTTAAATCTCTTAAATCTAATAGAACAGATGGATGTTTTCCCACACCCGGGATAGCTTGTCAAGCATTGGACAGAAAATTAGGATCATTAGCCATATTTTGTGGATTGCCACTTCAATCTTCTCTTTAACCTCGACGTTAATTGACCTTAGATGAATAGGAATGGTATGCCGTGCATGGTGTCATCTAAGTAAAGATCGTATGTCTTGTAGTGATGTAATCAATATGAATACAAGAACCAATTGGTGGACTCCAACAGCTGGTGTTAGCGAAACATTTGTTCTTTACCACTTGCTAATGTTTTTAAGACTTGTCTTGGAATAAGTGTGTTTATTTTGTTTATGTATACTATTTTGGATCTCATGAGCACTATGAGGATACACATAAGTTGTATTTGTAGCTTAGGGATACACATGATCTCTTAAGACTCTTAACGAATGGATTAACTTTGTATTAGTTTACTGCATTTGGTTATTGAGATACAATGCTTCATCTTTGTCAGTATTTGAAGAGGATTATGCTGCCAATAATTAACCAATATATATATATATATATATATATATATATATATATATATATATATATATATATATATATATATATATATATATATATATATATATATATATATATATATTTGATGGACAAATCATACTTCCAATTTAAACTTTGTACTTATGGAAGCTTATGCAGCTAGTCTGTATCTTCAACATTTCTTTTCTTGTGCTGGATGAGAGATGCTTCGAGACTAGCTTAACTATCTTATTTTTATAGATATAACCATTAGCTGCCATTTGTACTTTTGAGAGACAAGCTAAATCCTTCCCAAGGCATTCTCTTATAGATTCAAGTTCTGATGCATATTGTCAACTATCGACTATCGTATATAACTTCTTGCTTCGACACATATACTTCCAACTAGATTTTTTTTCAAACATGTTTATCAAATTATTGTCAAGGCTGAACATATTCTGCCTCTTTAAGTACTTGTCTGTTTGCTCATGTTATTTCCTGAATGGAAAGTTTAATTCATACTTTTTTCCTTCATAAGCTTGCATATGAATTTGGTTTACCAGAGAGGTGACTACGATGAATATGATCTGGAGATATTTGTACGAGAATTACAAGAACAGTTATGTACTGGTACCACGAGTTATGAAGGACATGGTCAATTGGTAAGTTGTTCACTGTGATTATGAGGAGCCACACAATCTCGTCCACTCTTGCACCGTTCACTACGTTTGATTTGTTAGCTTAGACAGTGTTGATTATACACACCTTTTGTTTTTATCATCTCAGTCTAACATAGTGTAAAATTTTCAGTTTTTAGGAACCTAGAATAATCTTTGTGACCATACTTGAGCTTTAACATTAGTTATGTTGTTTTCTTATTTGGTAAAGCTTCTCATATGAGTATTGTTACATTTTGTAGTAATGGTGTTAGTCTCTCCCTCAGCTTGCACCCACCACTTACATTCTGTTCTTACCAAGCTAAGTCTTGATGGCGTCAATGCTAAAAATAGAGATATCTTCTGATAATGTGTGTAACATGTTCTGAATTTCTGATAATAACATAGTCCTTATTAGATTATTTGCATGGCTTAGACCGCTTAGTCTCCTTATATATCTTCATATATTTCTTACTGAGATTGCAAATTGATATGATTAAAGCAATGCGTGAAATCACCTATTTTACTGTTGGCCTAAAATCCTAAACCAGGTAGTTTGTTAATTTTTATAACAAGCTTCAGGAACGTATACTGGATTTTTTGAAAATATTTTGTCTCCTTGTTACGAGTAGATTACCTTCTATTTACTGTGTTGTTTCAGTATTTCGGATGCTTGCATTTGGGTCTTTTGGCTCTGAAGTTGTTGTTGGTCTGCTAAGGTGTTGTTGCCTGTTGGTGATGTAGTTTTGTTGATGCAGTGGAATTGGGATGCAGAGGATTTATGACTTACCTTCGCACATAATCATTGTTCCTGAGATGGTAGAAAGCATCATGGTGTCTATGGCGGATAGAAATTCAACCAGGTTGAAGTCAAACTTGAATTCATTTCCTGCTACATGACATAAGTATGCTAGGCCTGGTATTGGTGATGCTCATTCTTCAAGATTTATTCCTCTAATTGAAAGACATCCTATTACAGTTTCTCAGTATCTTGAATAACTTTTAGATTTACAAATGTAAAACATTTAAGTTTAAAGATATGTCCAGTCATGAATTATTTGTTTTTATAGAAGGTTTTTATTGTTGCACAAGTTGTAGAATATTTGATGTAATATTTATTTATTTATTTCAATAAAAATGTTTTGTCATTTTTGTTTTTAGTGCATTATTGAAACGTAATAATAGTAGTTAGTGCATAGACATATTTATGAAGCTACAGAGGTGTAGGGTATTATTAAAAAAATTTTAAATAAAAATATTGCAAAGAGACATGTTATCTTACCTACTGGGTCTCTGTGAAACGAACAAAGAGACCTGTTATCTTACCTAGTGGGTCTAGAACAGAGACCTTATATCTTAGATATGGGGTCTCTTTCCCTTCTAAATTAATTTTTCCATGTCTTACATAACAGACCCATTTTCTTTCTTAAGAGGTCTCTTTTTTTTAACAAAGAGACCCCCTCATATGAGAGGGTCTCTTTATCAAAGAGATCTTTGAGATAGAGACCCCCTCTCAAAGGGTCTCTTAAGCCCTTTTGGATGGGTCTCTTTGCTTGTTTTTGTAGTAGTGACACTAGGCCATGGATTGTTGAAGGTTGCCTTATGGGAGTTCGATAATAAGGAAGAGGTTTTATATTTAGTTGGCAACAAAGCTTGTTATTGCGGGTAATATAATATAGTTTGTATTTACTTAGTATATTTTTCATTCAAAAAAAAATCTGAAAAAAATATGTTGTTTGTTTTCGTAGTTAGAAAAGCAAGAAAATGGTGGAATTAGATTATTGTTTCATATATTTTTGGCACTTCCCCCTCATGGTTAAAAGTTTGAAGTTTTTGAGTATGTAGTTGTGTGGGGGTGATGATTGACATTTTAGGCCAATAATTTTATTGATTATATGAGCTCTCCAAGTTAGAATATGCTCTCACATGTCCAAAGTCTTCCTTACTCCTTGTTGATCCTCGTGCAATGTGTGTACAACAATAGGTTTTATCAAGGATCAAAGAATACATGTGCATTTCAAGTCAAATCCGGCGTAGGTTGAGTGTTTAGGAGAACCTTCGAACACACGAGTGTTGTGAGTTGGGAGGGGCTACTACTCATTTGATAGTATGAATGTTCATAATGGGAAGGTGGATGAACGAGCCACATTTGGTTCCTAGCCCGCCACATAACGAGAGAAGTGATTCTCGCCCGGCCAGTTACGAATGCACTGCTGCTTTTCTCTTGTATTCTCGCCCACTCGGACGGCGAAATCCGGTGCCACCGGTTTTGCTCGCAACTTGTCGTATTTCGGTGGGCTTTGAATCTTGAGGTTCAAGCCTAACTCTTTTGGGTCTAAATTTCCGTTTGTGGCCCCTTGAACTTGGCTAGATCATCTCGTACATGCTCGGGATCCGTGTAGTCATCCAGGAATAAGAGAAACGGGTCTCAAACTAATTTCCACCGTATCGGGGGGGGGGGGGGGGGGGGTAATAACTCTATAAAATATAAATATATCAGCAACCTAATGGACACACTTGGGTCATGGAAAAAGTATTCTCAATCTTTGGAAAAAAAAAATTCATGGGTGTTACCTCTACTAATTGAAAATTTTAATCTACACATACATTCTATAATCTTAGTCATGTGTTGTAAATCTATTGGGCGAAAGAGTGAATGTGGTTAGACAAGAACATTGTGAGTAAAATAAACAAGTGACACACATTATTTTTATATGGTTAATTTACTGACTTTAATTAGAAGTTAACTACAATTTAGAATTTTCTTCGGGTAAAGACAAGAATTTTTTTATAGAGATGATATCATAATCATCTTTAGATTAATTTTGTAAACAATTTTTTGTGCCTATTGTTGAGGTGATTAGATGTAACATAATGTTTTGTTTTTATACACTTCCGCATGCATCTTGTGTATATAGGATTAGTATTATTTATGTCAACTATTGAATTGAAATGGAAATACAAACCTCAAAACTGTAACGTTTAGAGAGCACCCAGTAGTGGAAAAAGGGTCATTTGCATCGCACTTTTAAGCATATTTGCGTCGCACATCGTGCGTGGCAAAAGCTCTCGACGCAAATGACCCTTATTTGCGTCGCACAATTAGCAAATGTGCGTGGCAAATAACTTTTCAGGCACCATATTGAAAAGTCATTTGCCACGCACATTAGCTAAATGTGCGACGCAAATGACTTTTAGGCGCCAAAAAAAAAAGTCTTTGCCACGCACATTAGATTAATGTGCGACGTAAATGACAATTTTAGCGCCAAAAAATTAAGTCATTTGCCTCGCACATTGAGCTAACGTGCGTTGCAAATGACTTTTTTTTTTTTTTTTAAATTCGTTTTTTAATATTTTAGTTGGAAATTCCGACATGATCGTCTTTGAAATTAGACGCTTCATTCCCAATACCGGGAATACATTTATAAATAATACCTGTCACAAAAGTTTACAACGTAATTAACGTTCCCAATAAAAGGCAATTAAATTCGTCATAGATCAACCAACATGTTACAACAAACATAAAATTATTACAACAAAGGTACGTAGCTAGCTAGAGATCAAGTTCATATTACAAATTAAGCCAAAAATTCGACATTGTTCATGAAGTAATCTGCCCAAAAATCTTTCACCTCATTAATCTCCTCCGGTGAATAAGGCAATGTTCTTGAAAAATCCTAAAAAAGTGTAAATAATTCAATTTATCAACGATTCATCATTATAATAGTTTTGTGTACTTCAATTTATTATATAAAGTACGTAGTTTATGAGAACATACCTTAGTAAGATTTTGACTATTACCATGATTCATTATTATGTCGTACATAAAACGCATGACGTAGTAGCCACAATCTAGTGATCCCGGTTGTTGAGCACACTAAATGCATTAAAATAAATAACACAAGTAAAATTTCTATCACATTGTATGTTATAATTTTGAAAAACTTTCTTCTTAGGTAAATAATAAACTAATTATACCTGTGCTGGAATCCATGTTAATTTAGTTCCCTTAGATTGTCCACCTATTCTCTTGTAACTCCGAAAAGCACTACACATTCGATAAAATATGCAATTATATATACTTTGTTTACACATGTAAATGCAAAGAATATTTTACATGTAAGTGCAATTATATACTTTGTTTACACATGTAAATGCAATTATATACGTAGTAGCCACATTTAAGGCTAATTGAGTCGTTCTAGGTCATTTTTAGGCAAAAATGATGTTTTCGAACCCAACTTTGAACTAAAGAACCTAAGGAATGTTTTCAAACTTATTACACGTCTCATATGCATAGTTATAACTTTCTAAGGCTCTTTACAATCTATTATTTCACATTTAAGGCTAATTGGGTCGTTCTAGGTCATTTTTAGGCAAAAATGATGTTTTCGAACCCAACTTTGAACCAAAGAACCTAAGGAATGTTTTCAAACTTATTACACGTCTCATATGCATAGTTATAACTTTCTAAGGCTCTTTACAATCTATTATTTCACATTTAAGGCTAATTGGGTCGTTCTAGGTCATTTTTAGGCAAAAATGATGTTTTCGAACCCAACTTTGAACCAAAGAACCTAAGGAATGTTTTCAAACTTATTCTACGTTTAATATGCTTATTTACAACTTTCTAAGGCTCTTTACAATCTATTATTTCAGATTTAAGGCTAATTGGGTCGTTCTAGGTCATTTTTAGGCAAAAATGATGTTTTCGAACCCAACTTTGAACTAAAGAACCTAAGGAATGTTTTCAAACTTATTACACGTCTCATATGCATAGTTATAACTTTCTAAGGCCCTTTACAATCTATTATTTCACATTTAAGGCTAATTGAGTCGTTCTAGGTCATTTTTAGGCAAAAATGATGTTTTCGAACCCAACTTTGAACTAAAGAACCTAAGGAATGTTTTCAAACTTATTACACGTCTCATATGCATAGTTATAACTTTCTAAGGCTCTTTAAAATCTATTATTTCACATTTAAGGCTAATTGGGTCGTTCTAGGTCATTTTTAGGCAAAAATGATGTTTTCGAACCCAACTTTGAACCAAAGAACCTAAGGAATGTTTTCAAACTTATTCTACGTTTAATATGCTTATTTACAACTTTCTAAGGCTCTTTACAATCTATTATTTCACATTTAAGGCTAATTGGGTCGTTCTAGGTCATTTTTAGGCAAAAATGATGTTTTCGAACCTAACTTTGAACTAAAGAACCTAAGGAATGTTTTCAAACTTATTACACGTCTCATATGCATAGTTATAACTTTCTAAGGCTCCTTACAATCTATTATTTCACATTTAAGGCTAATTGGGTCGTTCTAGGTCATTTTTACGCAAAATTGATGTTTTCGAACCCAACTTTGAACCAAAGAACCTAAGGAATGTTTTCAAACTTATTCTACGTTTAATATGCTTATTTACAACTTTCTAAGGCCCTTTACAATCTATTATTTCACATTTCAGGCTAATTGAGTCGTTCTAGGTCATTTTTAGGCAAAAATGATGTTTTCGAACCCAACTTTGAACTAAAGAACCTAAGGAATGTTTTCAAACTTATTACACGTCTCATATGCATAGTTATAACTTTCTAAGGCTCTTTACAATCTAGTATTTCACATTTAAGGCTAATTGGGTCGTTCTAGGTCATTTTTAGGCAAAAATGATGTTTTCGAACCCAACTTTGAACCAAAGAACCTAAAGAATGTTTTCAAACTTATTCTACGTTTAATATGCTTATTTACAACTTTCTAAGGCTCTTTACAATCTATTATTTCACATTTAAGGCTAATTGGGTCGTTCTAGGTCATTTTTAGGCAAAAATGATGTTTTCGAACCCAACTTTGAACTAAAGAACCTAAGGAATGTTTTCAAACTTATTACACGTCTCATATGCATAGTTATAACTTTCTAAGGCCCTTTACAATCTATTATTTCACATTTAAGGCTAATTGAGTCGTTCTAGGTCATTTTTAGGCAAAAATGATATTTTCGAACCCAACTTTGAACTAAAGAACCTAAGGAATGTTTTCAAACTTATTACACGTCTCATATGCATAGTTATAACTTTCTAAGGCTCTTTAAAATCTATTATTTCACATTTAAGGCTAATTGGGTCGTTCTAGGTCATTTTTAGGCAAAAATGATGTTTTCGAACCCAACTTCGAACCAAAGAACCTAAGGAATGTTTTCAAACTTATTCTACGTTTAATATGCTTATTTACAACTTTCTAAGGCTCTTTACAATCTATTATTTCACATTTAAGGCTAATTGGGTCGTTCTAGGTCATTTTTAGGCAAAAATGATGTTTTCGAACCTAACTTTGAACTAAAGAACCTAAGGAATGTTTTCAAACTTATTACACGTCTCATATGCATAGTTATAACTTTCTAAGGCTCTTTACAATCTATTATTTCACATTTAAGGCTAATTGGGTCGTTCTAGGTCATTTTTAGGCAAAATTGATGTTTTCAAACCCAATTTGAACCAAAGAACCTAAGGAATGTTTTCAAACTTATTCTACGTTTAATATGCTTATTTACAACTTTCTAAGGCCCTTTGAAATCTATTATTTCTCATTTAAGGCTAATTGAGTCGTTCTAGGTCATTTTTGGGCAAAAATGATGTTTTCGAACCCAACTTTGAACTAAAGAACCTAAGGAATGTTTTCAAACTTATTACACGTCTCATATGCATAGTTATAACTTTCTAAGGCTCTTTACAATCTAGTATTTCACATTTAAGGCTAATTGGGTCGTTCTAGGTCATTTTTAGGCAAAAATGATGTTTTCGAACCCAACTTTGAACCAAAGAACCTAAAGAATGTTTTCAAACTTATTCTACGTTTAATATGCTTATTTACAACTTTCTAAGACTCTTTACAATCTATTATTTCACATTTAAGGCTAATTGGGTCGTTCTAGGTCATTTTTAGGCAAAAATGATGTTTTCGAACCCAACTTTGAACTAAAGAACCTAAGGAATGTTTCCAAACTTATTACACGTCTCATATGCATAGTTATAACTTTCTAAGGCTCTTTACAATCTATTATTTCACATTTAAGGCTAATTGGGTCGTTCTAGGTCATTTTAAGGCAAAAATGATGTTTTCGAACCTAACTTTGAACCAAAGAACCTAAGGAATGTTTTCAAACTTATTCTACGTTTAATATGCTTATTTACAACTTTCTAAGGCTCTTTACAATCTATTATTTCACATTTAAGGCTAATTGGGTCGTTCTAGGTCATTTTTAGGCAAAAATGATGTTTTCGAACCCAACTTTGAACTAAAGAACCTAAGGAATGTTTCCAAACTTATTACACGTCTCATATACATAGTTATAACTTTCTAAGGCTCTTTACAATCTATTATTTCACATTTAAGGCTTATTGGGTCGTTCTAGGTCATTTTTAGGCAAAAATGATGTTTTCGAACCCAACTTTGAACCAAAGAACCTAAGGAATGTTTTCAAACTTATTCTACGTTTAATATGCTTATTTACAACTTTCTAAGGCCCTTTACAATCTATTATTTCACATTTAAGGCTAATTGAGTCGTTCTAGGTCATTTTTAGGCAAAAATGATGTTTTCGAACCCAACTTTGAACTAAAGAACCTAAGGAATGTTTTCAAACTTATTACACGTCTCATATGCATAGTTATAACTTTCTAAGGCTCTTTACAATCTAGTGTTTCACATTTAAGGCTAATTGGGTCGTTCTAGGTCATTTTTAGGCAAAAATGAAGTTTTCGAACCCAACTTTGAACTAAAGAACCTAAGGAATGTTTTCAAACTAATTACACGTTTAATATGCTTATTTACAACTTTCTAAGGCTCTTTACAATCTATTATTTCACATTTAAGGCTTATTGGGTCGTTCTAGGTCATTTTTAGGCAAAAATGATGTTTTCGAACCCAACTTTGAATCAAAGAACCTAAGGAATGTTTTCAAACTTATTCTACGTTTAATATGCTTATTTACAACTTTCTAAGGCCCTTTACAATCTATTATTTCACATTTAAGGCTAATTGAGTCGTTCTAGGTCATTTTTAGGCAAAAATGATGTTTTCGAACCCAACTTTGAACTAAAGAACCTAAGGAATGTTTTCAAACTTATTACACGTCTCATATGCATAGTTATAACTTTCTAAGGCTCTTTACAATCTATTATTTCACATTTAAGGCTAATTGGGTCGTTCTAGGTCATTTTTAGGCAAAAATGAAGTTTTCGAACCCAACTTTGAACTAAAGAACCTAAGGAATGTTTTCAAACTAATTACACGTTTAATATGCTTATTTACAACTTTCTAAGGCCCTTTACAATCTATTATTTCACATTTAAGGCTAATTGAGTCGTTCTAGGTCATTTTTAGGCAAAAATGATGTTTTCGAACCCAACTTTGAACCAAAGAACCTAAGGAATGTTTTCAAACTTATTACACGTCTCATATGCATACTTATAACTTTCTAAGGCTCTTTACAATCTATTATTTCACATTTAAGGCTAATTGGGTCGTTCTAGGTCATTTTTAGGCAAAAATGATATTTTCGAACCCACCTTTGAACTAAAGAACCTAAGGAATGTTTTCAAACTTATTGCATGTCTCATATGCATAGTTATAACTTTCTAAGGCCCTTAACAATCTATTATTTCACATTTAAGGCTAATTGAGTCGTTCTAGGTCATTTTTAGGCAAAAATGATGTTTTCGAACCCAACTTTGGACCAAAGAACCTAAGGAATGTTTTCAAACTTATTCTAAGTTTAATATGCTTATTTACAACTTTCTAAGGCTCTTTACAATCTATTATTTCACATTTAAGGCTAATTTGGTCGTTCTAGGTCATTTTTAGGGAAAAATGATGTTTTCTAACCTAACTTTGAACTAAAGAACCTAAGGAATGTTTTCAAAATTATTACACGTCTCATATGCATAGTTATAACTTTCTAAGGCTCTTTACAAATCTATAATTTCACATTTAAGGCTAATTGGGTCGTTCTAGGTCATTTTTAGGCAAAATTGATGTTTTCGAACCCAACTTTGAACCAAAGAACCTAAGGAATGTTTTCAAACTTATTCTACGTTTAATATGCTTATTTACAACTTTCTAAGGCCCTTTACAATCTATTATTTCACATTTAAGGCTAATTGAGTCGTTCTAGGTCATTTTTAGGCAAAAATGATGTTTCGAACCCAACTTTGAACTAAAGAACCTAAGGAATGTTTTCAAACTTATTACACGTCTCATATGCATAGTTATAACTTTCTAAGGCTCTTTACAATCTATTATTTCACATTTAAGGCTAATTTGGTCGTTCTAGGTCATTTTTAGGCAAAAATGAAGTTTTCGAACCCAACTTTGAACTAAAGAACCTAAGGAATGTTTTCAAACTAATTACACGTTTAATATGCATATTTACAACTTTCTAAGGCTCTTTACAATCTAGTATTTCACATTTAAGGCTAATTGGGTCGTTCTAGGTCATTTTTAGGCAAAAATGATATTTTCGAACCCAACTTTGAACTAAAGAACCTAAGGAATGTTTTCAAACTTATTACACGTCTCATATGCATAGTTATAACTTTCTAAGGCTCTTTACAATCTATTATTTCACATTTAAGGCTAATTTGGTCGTTCTAGGTCATTTTTAGGCAAAAATGAAGTTTTCGAACCCAACTTTGAACTAAAGAACCTAAGGAATGTTTTCAAACTAATTACACGTTTAATATGCATATTTACAACTTTCTAAGGCTCTTTACAATCTAGTATTTCACATTTAAGGCTAATTGGGTCGTTCTAGGTCAGTTTTAGGCAAAAATGATGTTTTCGAACCCAACTTTGAACCAAAGAACCTAAGGAATGTTTTCAAACTTATTCTATGTTTAATATTCTTATTTACAACTTTCTAAGGCTCTTTACAATCTATTATTTCTCATTTAAGGCTAATTGAGTCGTTCTAGGTCATTTTTAGGCAAAAATGATGTTTTCGAACCCAACTTTGAACTAAAGAACCTAAGGAATGTTTTCAAAATTATTACACGTCTCATATGCATAGTTATAACTTTCTAAGGCTCTTTACAATCTAGTATTTCACATTTAAGGCTAATTGGGTCGTTCTAGGTCATTTTTAGGCAAAAATGATGTTTTCGAACCCAACTTTGAACTAAAGAACCTAAGGAATGTTTTCAAACTTATTACATGTCTCATATGCATAGTTATAACTTTCTAAGGCTCTTTAAAATCTATTATTTCACATTTAAGGCTAATTGGGTCGTTCTAGGTCAATTTTAGGCAAAAATGATGTTTTCGAACCCAACTTTGGACCAAAGAACCTAAGGAATGTTCTCAAACTTATTCTAAGTTTAATATGCTTATTTACAACTTTCTAAGGCTCTTTACAATCTATTATTTCACATTTAAGGCTAATTGGGTCGTTCTAGGTCATTTTTAGGGAAAAATGATGTTTTCGAACCTAACTTTGAACTAAAGAACCTAAGGAATGTTTTCAAAATTATTACACGTCTCATATGCATAGTTATAACTTTCTAAGGCTCTTTACAATCTATAATTTCACATTTAAGGCTAATTGGGTCGTTCTAGGTCATTTTTAGGCAAAATTGATGTTTTCGAACCCAACTTTGAACCAAAGAACCTAAGGAATGTTTTCAAACTTATTCTACGTTTAATATGCTTATTTACAACTTTCTAAGGCCCTATACAATCTACTATTTCACATTTAAGGCTAATTGAGTCGTTCTAGGTCATTTTTAGGCAAAAATGATGTTTTCGAACCCAACTTTGAACTAAAGAACCTAAGGAATGTTTTTAAACTTATTACACGTCTCATATGCATAGTTATAACTTTCTAAGGCTCTTTACAATCTAGTATTTCACATTTAAGGCTAATTGGGTCGTTCTAGGTCATTTTTAGGCAAAAATGATGTTTTCGAACCCAACTTTGAACCAAAGAACCTAAGGAATGTTTTCAAACTTATTCTATGTTTAATATGCTTATTTACAACTTTCTAAGGCTCTTTACAATCTATTATTTCACATTTAATGCTAATTGGGTCGTTCTAGGTCATTTTTAGGCAAAAATGATGTTTTCGAACCCAACTTTGAACTAAAGAACCTAAGGAATGTTTCCAAACTTATTACACGTCTCATATACATAGTTATAACTTTCTAAGGCTCTTTACAATCTATTATTTCACATTTAAGGCTTATTGGGTCGTTCTAGGTCATTTTTAGGCAAAAATGATGTTTTCGAACCCAACTTTGAACCAAAGAACCTAAGGAATGTTTTCAAACTTATTCTACGTTTAATATGCTTATTTACAACTTTCTAAGGCCCTTTACAATCTATTATTTCACATTTAAGGCTAATTGAGTCGTTCTAGGTCATTTTTAGGCAAAAATGATGTTTTCGAACCCAACTTTGAACTAAAGAACCTAAGGAATGTTTTCAAACTTATTACACGTCTCATATGCATAGTTATAACTTTCTAAGGCTCTTTACAATCTAGTGTTTCACATTTAAGGCTAATTGGGTCGTTCTAGGTCATTTTTAGGCAAAAATGATGTTTTCGAACCCAACTTTGAATCAAAGAACCTAAGGAATGTTTTCAAACTTATTCTACGTTTAATATGCTTATTTACAACTTTCTAAGGCTCTTTACAATCTATTATTTCACATTTAAGGCTAATTGGGTCGTTCTAGGTCATTTTTAGGCAAAAATGATGTTTTCGAACCCAACTTTGAACTAAAGAACCTAAGGAATGTTTTCAAACTTATTACACGTCTCATATGCATAGTTATAACTTTCTAAGGCTCTTTACAATCTATTATTTCAGATTTAAGGCTAATTGAGTCGTTCTAGGTCATTTTTAGGCAAAAATGATGTTTTCAAACCCAACTTTGAACTAAAGAACCTAAGGAATGTTTTCAAACTTATTACACGTCTCATATGCATAGTTATAACTTTCTAAGGCTCTTTACAATCTATTATTTCACATTTAAGGCTAATTGGGTCGTTCTAGGTCATTTTTAGGCAAAAATGAAGTTTTCGAACCCAACTTTGAACTAAAGAACCTAAGGAATGTTTTCAAACTTATTACACGTTTAATATGCATATTTACAACTTTCTAAGGCTCTTTACAATCTATTATTTCACATTTAAGGCTAATTGGGTCGTTCTAGGTCATTTTTAGGCAAAAATTTAGGCAAAAATTGCATTTTCAAATGCATACTTTACTTACTTGTTTAGTGGCTCCTTAATCATCAAATTTCTCTTCTTCTGTTGAGAATCAAATATGTAGACCTCACGTTTAGACAAGCAAAGAACTAAAAGCATCCAGTGACTCCTACATACAAACAATAAACGTATGTAGTTAGAAAAAAAAATTTAAATTTATAACAATCAATTAAAAACGAAGTTCAAAGTAATTTTCATACTTTTCGTAGTATGGACATAAGATGAATGTCTTAGAACTAAGTGCACTCATGGACCTCGTCATGTACAATAGAATTCGATCTGCATCGGACTTTAACATGGTGGCCGAGATCATCTCCGGGCACATGAATCCAATACTATTGGGGTGACAATCATCGTGAAAACACAACTCACTCAAAGCCCTATAATATATAGTGTAAGAACGTTAAGACAATCATAAAAATCAAATTTAGGGGCAAAATATGAATTGATATATTGAGCCATGCTCCTGAGAGAAGTTGATCGGTGTCTTCAACGGTGACACTAATTTCAAAGTCCTTTTCCATATTGAATGTCCTTTTAGTGCAATGTACCTTAACGTGCTCCCCTTCTTTTTTTATCCCAACATCATAGTTTTCATCACATTGCACTTACCACTCCAATTTTGCACTTTATAATTTTCAAGGAAATAGGTTTTTGATTTAGTGTTGGACGCTTTTGTTCCACTTCCCCCAAGCACTATCTCTTTCCCTTTGTTCCCTTTCCCTTTAGGCTCTTTACTTGTAGGCTTGTTTACCTGAGGTATGCTTTTCAAATAACGATATACATATTAGTGAGCATACATGGTATAATAGTTCTACTTCAAATTATCATGCATATGTTAGTTACCTCCTCATTCGTAAGCGACACCAAATGCTTTGGCCACTGAGTGAAGGTACCATGAGCTTGAGCAAGTTTCTTAATATATTTAGAAGGCACGGGGACGGGAGCTTCTTTGTACGCGGGCTCAAAATCATCAACGCTCACTTTCACGTTATCGGACGTGACGTCGTTATGGTGATCAAGGAGCAACTCTGGACATATGGTACCATAGGCAACAAAGACTTTCTCGGAGCCTATGTTCAGGTATAGATGGCACGGGACAGGTTCCTTATTATTTATTTTGAACAATAACGCAAATACAATGTAACATGTTAGAAAAGTTCAATAGAATTAACTAGAAACAAATTACTTGAAAAACACAAATTATCATACCGTAATGTCGGCAAATGGATCTAAACCCCCGGAACGACAACTACTATGAACATTTGCGTCTATCCTCATCTAGCTTGGTATTTGGACACCAAGTTCTTTAGAAAATGTGATAAATTTCTCCATAACCATGGCATCCATCTTGGAGTTCATCTCTTGTATTGTCTCATCTTTGACCCTTTTGGTCACTCTTGCTTCCATTTCCTCCATCTCCGCATCTCCATACCGTCGAAAGCTACGCCGCTCTCCAGTCCCCCACACATCTTTGATGCCTACTCCACCACCAAATGTTAGTGGTATCCCTTCTTTAGTCTTACCAAGTGCACGAGATAAGACATCATCTCGTGCACTTTTGGGAACAAATTCCCCTTCATCTTGTTTCCTTTTCCATTCATCCTACATGAAATCAAATGGTTTTGAGAAAAGTTCAACATTACGCAAAATTACGCATATGAAATTAGAGGAATCACAACATTACGCAAAATTGTTAAATGAACTTACAATATTTTCTTTGACCTTTTGTGTGCCCTCATCCGGCAAGTAAGGATTTCCTTTCTCATCTGGTACCGATCTTGCAAGAAGCCATAAACATGTCCTACTCGGCAAACTTGAAGAAATTGTAGACGCAGAGGAACCTTCAGATGACGAAGAAATTGAGGGAATGTACCCTTTTCTCTGCCATTCACTTGTCATTTCAGCATATGATTTCTGTCCCATATGATGAGGATATATGTTGAAAGATTGACTCTGTCTTGCTTTCTCACTTATTTCCTAATTTTAGGGGGGTAAAAGAAATTATTACAACAAAATAAAATTTAGATTATACCAAGACTTTAAATAAGAATAATTTTTATACCTCAGCTTCTTCGGAGGTACGTATCTTCACAAATTCCTTCCATATATCCTTAGTTATATAACTATACAAATCATATGGCATCTTTTCATCTTTTGGCCTTTTTCTTGTACCCTGGATCCAACCAGTCGTCAATCTTGATTTGAATTCCCTCCAACGCTTATCACAACTCTTTAAGACAACTTCTTTCTTAGTTTCATCTGTGATATGAAATTCTCTCTAAATGAAAGAAAAAGAAAAGGAACAAGAAAGTCTTTTAGCACATGAAAAAGACACGTAGATATGTACAACTGAATTTCCAAAATAAAACCGGTTACCTTGACATCTTCCCACAAAGTATCTTTTATTCCTTGTGAAACATCTTCCCAGGTTCTGATCAATATTGAAACCTTTGCGCGACTTATCTCGCCAATGTGATTCTTGTAATCCGTTGCCCATTTCCCTGTGGGTCGGTCCAAGTGATCCCATTCAATTATTCTTGGAACCCCGGGCATGGATTTTATTCCTTTTGTAGGGCCTCTTGGCTTCTTTTTTTGCTTTTGGGGCACTTGATTTGGTGATTTGCTAGATGGACCTGAATTTGCGTGTTGATCTTCATCCATGCCTGACGCTACTGCATTGGAAAATCATCAAAATTACATACCTTCAAAAGCAGGATTTTAAAAGAAAAATAAAGAACTGATCAGTTATGTGCACTGATCTGCACAGTTCTGATCTGAGCTGTGCAGATGAGTGCACAGAACTGATCAGAACTGACCAGTTCTGTGCACTGATCTGCACAGCTCAGATCAGAACTGTGCACTGATCTGCACAGCTCAGATCAGAACTGTGCAGATCAGTGCACAGAACTGGTCAGTTCGGATCAGTTCTGTGCACTGATCTGCACAGTTCTGATCTGAGCTGTGCAGATCAGAACTGTGTAGATTAGTGCACAGAACTGGTCAGAACTGATCAGTTCTGTGCACTGATCTGCACAGCTCAGATCAGAACTGTGCAGATCAGAACTGTGCAGATCCGTGCACAGAACTGGTCAGAACTGATCAGTTCTGTGCACTGATCTGCACAGTTCTGATTTGAGCTGAATATGTTTTGTATAAGAGTTTTTTGTCAACATTGCCTACATATAGAAATGCATATCTGAATATGTTTTGTATAAGAGAAAAATTAGGAACCATTTTGATGCAAATATCAAGGAGGAATCGGTGTCAGCTTTTGAAAGTTCCTGATCACATTATCACATACATTATAAACAAGCCAATAGTGTACATCATACGCAGTCATCATCATTGCCACTCATAAGGACTTCACTAAGGTGAGACAAGGCAAGAGGGAGAAGGAAGGGGATGTAGGTAGCTTCAAAGCCTCCAATTTGTGTCACTCTCCTCTATAGGTAGCTTTAAAGCCTCCATATGCACAGTTCTGATCTGAGCTGTGCAGATCAGTGCACAGAACTGATCAGAACTGACCAGTTCTGTGCACTGATCTGCACAGTTCTGATCTGAGCTGTGCAGATCAGTGCACAGAACTGGTCAGTTCTGATCAGTTCTGTGCACTGATCTGCACAGTTCTGATCTGCACAGTGCTGATCTGAGCTGTGCAGATCAGTGCACAGAACTGTTCAGTTCTGATCAGTTCTGTGCACTCATCTGCACAGCTCAGATCAGAACTGTGCAGATGGATGCACAGAACTGATCAGAACTCATTGATCTGCACAACTCTTCATTCGCGTATTTACATGCTCAATTGCACTAAAACGCCCAAGGGTTTTGCAACATTTTGGAACAGAAACCCATAAAAGACACCATCAAAATATTGCAATGTAGGGACCGTAACTTAGAAACAGTCACCCAATCTCACAAAACTCTTCTCTCAATCATGCATGCTGTCATTATTTCGATTCTAACCCAAACCATATGCATAGTTATAACTTTCTAAGCCTCGTACTAATCTATTATTCCACATTTAAGGGTAATTGGGTCGTTATAGTACATATTTAGGCAAAAATGACGTTTTCGAACCCAACCTTTAACTAAACAACTTAAGGAATGTTTTCAATCTTATTACATGTCTCATATGCATAGTTATAACTTTCTAAGCCTCGTACTAATCTATTATTCCACATTTAAGGGTAATTGGGTCGTTATAGTACATATTTAGGCAAAAATGACGTTTTCGAACCCCACTTTTAACTAAAGAACCTAAGGAATGTTTTCAATCTTATTACATGTCTCATATGCATAGTTATAACTTTCTAAGCCTCGTACTAATCTATTATTCCACATTCAAGGGTAATTGGGTCGTTATAGTACATATTTAGGCAAAAATGACATTTTCGAACCCAACTTTTAACTAAAGAACCTAAGGAATGTTTTCAATCTAATTACATGTCTCATATGCATAGTTATAACTTTCTAAGACTCGTACTAATCTATTATTCCACATTTAAGGCTAATTGGGTCGTTATAGTACATATTTAGGCAAAAATGACATTTTCGAACCCAACTTTTAACTAATCTACAAATTAACTTGGTGAAAAAAATAGTTGCCAAAATAGTACCTATCTCACTATTTCTCTTTTTCAACATAAAATCCTTCATCATGATCTCGGCGCGTATAACTCATGTCAACATCGTCAATCATTTGAGGGATATGCCAGGAGGAAGGTGGAATCTCATTAAACTGCTCATCATACTCTTTTTCATCATCTACATCCTCAACGCCAAGTATTCTTCTTTTGCCTTCCAGAACAATTGACCAACTACGATCGGCAGGGTCAACCATGTAAAAGATTTGTTTTGCCTGTGATGCTAATATGAAAGGATCTGCAAGATGCCCAACTCGACTAAAGTTTACAAGTGTCAGGTACCCATGTTCATCCTTTTTGACACCGCGACTAATATCAACCCACTTGCACCGGAATAGAGGAATCTTAAAATACATATATTCCAACTCTAATATTTCTTCAATGACTCCATAGTAAGAGTTCGTCTTATCTACAAGTGTTCTATCTTTTACACTAGCATACTCTAAAGACAAACATATTGCCGTAACACCACTATTTTGCATCGTCGTTTTGTCATCTTGTCGCTTCGTGTAAAAAGAATAGCCATTGATGTCGTACCCCTCATAAGATATGACTTGACATTTAGGACCATATGCCAACCATCTCACCATGTCAGATACCTCATTAGGCGTGTCGAAAAAATGATCCATCACTCGACGCTTGAACCATGTGAGGAATGAACGATTATGCTCTTTTATCAGTTGAGGACCATTTTTTGAAGGATATTGCTCTCTAAGAAAGTTCATGTGCTCAGCCACGTATGGATGGACTTCACTAAGACTTTGCACCACAAACAGCTCAACCTTACACATCATTTCAGAACCGATTGATATCCTTTTCCTGCCAATTGTACCTTGACCCCCAAGCTAGTCTCCCATCATGTCTAGACTTTGGTACTCCGACTTCTTTCAAACGTGCCATATATTGAGAAACCCATGCAGCAACTTCCCCCGCGACGGTTCGTTGGACAATACTAGCTTCAGGTTTGGCCGGATTCATCACTCTATCTTTCAAGGTACCCATTTCCCGTTCAAAGGGATACATGTACCTCATACAAACTGGCCCACAAAGCTTAATTTCACGAACAAGATGAATAATCAAATGAGGCATCATGTCAAAGAATGATGGCGGAAAATACTTTTCAAACCGACACATGGTCTAAAGTACATCGGCCTGCAAATCATCCAGTATTGTTGGATTGATCACCTTGCTACAAATTGTGTTGAAAAAGAAACACAATCTTGTAATGGTATACCTCACTTGTTGCGGCAATATCCCTTGAATTGCAACCGGCAGCAATTGTTGCATCAACACGTGACAATCATGAGATTTCATTCCAACTAATTTCAAGTCAGACATGGACACAAGTCTACGAAAATTTGAAGAGTAACCGGCTGAGACCTTTAAGCCATGCAAAGACTCACAAAAGCTAACTTTCTCCTTTTTAGACAAGGTGAAACAAGCTGGGGGAAGGTACCAGCGTTTTCCCCTTTCTTGAGGTGCCAACTCGGAGCGACCCATAGCAGCCATATCTTGTCTAACTTTAGGCCCATCCTTCGTTTTCCCTTGCATATTCAACAATGTCCCAACAATGGCATCACAAACATTTTTCTCAATATGCATTACATCCAAACAATGCCTAACTTCCAAATCTCTCCAATATGGGAGATCCCAAAAGATAGACCTCTTCTTGTAACCACCACTTGGCTGACCTTTATAAGGCTTACCAAACTCTGTCTCAATGTCTTTAACCCGTTCATAAACCTCACACGTACATAAGGGGGCAGGAGCTTCTCTCATCTCCAATTCTCCATTAAAAGCTTCCTTCTCTTTTCGAAATGAGTGATCTTCAGGAAGATACATCCGGTAATCCATGTACACATCTTTCCCACAAAATTTTAGGCGCCTCGAGACCAAATCATCATGACAAACTGGACATGCCTTCTTTCCCTTTACAGAATACCCTGACAAATTTCCATAAGCCGGGAAATCATTTATCGTACAAAAAATCATGGCACGTAAAGTGAAATTGGTTTTGGTGTATGCATCAAACATCAACACCCCTTCATCCCACAACAATTTCAAATCTTCAATGAGTAGCTCTAGATACACATCTATGTCATTTCCGGGTTGTTTAGGCCCAGAGATTAAGAGCGACAACATGATGTATCTATGCTTCATGCATAACCAAGGAGGCAAATTGTATATGGTGAGAAGAACCGGCCAAGTGCTATATTGGGTACTAAGTGTCCCAAATGGGTTCATTCCATCCGTGCAAAGACCAAGCCTGAGATTCCGAACTTCTTCCCTAAAGACCTTGTACTTTCGATCAATGTTCCTCCATTGTGGAGAATCAGCAGGATGCCTCATTAACCCATCTTTCTTCCTCCCTCGGCATGCCACCTCAAGAGTTTTGCAGTTTTCTCTTCTGAGAAAAGGCGCTTAAATCTTGGTATAATTGGAAGATACCAAAGCACCTTAGCCGGAGAAGGTTTCTTCTTAGTTGATGTTGCATCATTCTCCACGATCTTGTAACGGGACAATCCGCATCTTGGACACTCATGCAGATTTGCATACTGCTTTCGATACAACATGCAATCATTTGGACACGCGTGTATCTTCTCATAATCCATACCCAAAGGACACATAAGCTTCTGGGCCTCATAGTTAGACCTTGGAAGTTTGTTTCCTTCAGGAAGATTACCAGACGTGGCCTCCAAAAACTGTGAAAAACTCTTGTTGGTCCAACCGTTTTCCACCTTTAAGTTGAAATATTCGATGACGGCACCAAGTACAGTTTGTGTAGAACCAGGATATAACGGTGTTGCGGAAGCTTTGATTATACTATCATACATATGGGGACGCTCAACGAAATGATGGTCTTCCACATCATGCATCATATCATCTATCCTATCTTTCTCCTCTTCTTCCTCACTTTGAACACCAATATCATCCTCAATTTCATTATCATCACCATTATCACAATGATTATGCTGACTCGAGCTCGGCATACTAGAACTTGCCCCATGATCTATGCTCTCACCATGCCATGTCCACATCGTGTAGTTACCCTTAAAACCGCGACGAACTATGTGATCAACAATATCATCAATATCCCGATACCCCTTGAATTATTGCAATCACAACAAGGACACAGAATTAAACTTGATTCATGTTCTGATTGATGTTTCAAGGCAACCTTAATGAACTCTTGAATCCCTTGTAAGAACCTTGTAGAAAATCGTTTACTACCATACATCCAACTCCGATCCATTTTCAACCACTAAAGATAAAACAATATGACCAAATTTTGTCAAAGGTTAGAATATAAACTAGGCTATTCATATCATTATAAATCCATGGCTTCCAACAAAACCTACCATAACTAATAACAAGTTCCCATAGTACAATTCATTTCACATCACAAATTCACAAACCCGAATTTTGTAGCAAACCCAAAACATCATTTCATAACCTACACAAACCATCTCATAAACCTACACAAACCCAAAAATTCATTTCATAACCTTAATTCAATAAAACCTAAATGTAATAAACAAATAAATTCAACAAAACCAACTATTATAATAACCTATTACAATTCATCAAAAACTACAATTAAAATTCAACAAAACCTAAATCTTAAATGTGCACAATTAAAATTCAATTAAATAATATCCACAATCATAATATATTCAATCTTAAAATTCAACTAAAATGTACAATTAAAATTCCAATCAAAATATCCAGAATTATAATTAAAATGCACAATTAAAATTCAATTAAAATTCAATTAAAATTCAATCTTAAATGTAAATAATACCCAATTAATTATTGAAGAGAGGAGAGATGTGAGAGCAACGGGACGTGCAGGGGGCGGTGGTAGTAGGGGAAGTGTGCAGGGGCGGCTGTGCCGCGGCGACACTGTGCAGGGGGTGACGGAAACAGCAGCCGCGGCGGCAGTTTGTGACAGCGACAGAGAAGAGGGAGCAGGAGGACTTCCTTGGCCGTGAGCGGCAGTGAAGCAACGACGACGGCAGTGAAGCACCGACGACGGCAGTGAACAGGGTGAAGCCGCCGGTGAAGCAGTATTGTTGTTTGTTTCGTTTGGGAGTGAAGCAGTGTTGTTGTTAATTTGTCGAGCAAAACCTAAGTCTGAAGCTTGAAAGCAATTAAGCGTGAGCGGGAAATTGAGGGAAAAAAAAAAACACATTGCGTCGCAGATTAGTAAATCTGCGACGCACTGGATTGAGTAAATTGCGTCGCAGTTTAACAAATCTGCGACGCAAATGACTCTAAGGGGCATCCTAGAGTCATTTGCCTCGCAGTTTAACAAAGCTGCGACGCAAATGACTAAATTTTATGCTAAAATTTGTCATTTGCGTCACATGTTCAGAATGGCGTGGCAAATGCGGGGATGCAAATAAGCCTTTTTCCACTAGTGACCGCAGCAGTGATGAAGGCCTTAAGAGAACAAGAAACAAAGCATGGTAATTTCGAAAATGGCTATATATCTTAATTTATTCACATTCAAGCATGATGACAACATGATCTATTTGCTACTCTATGTTGATGATATTATTTTGGTTACCTCTTCAAATACTTTGCGAGACCGCTTGATTGCTCATTTTCAAACTAAGGTTTCCTGTGCCTAATTTAGGACCACTTACAGTGGCGTATCCAGGATTTTTCAGGTGATGTGTCACCATCAATCATAACGCATAATATATATTAAAAGAGTGTGAAAGTAAAGTTCATATTGCAATCTATTACCTACAAAATTATTACAATTATTATGTATGGATTTCATGTTTTGGGGTGGGATAAATAACTCAATTTAAAGACTAGGTGTTTAAATAACCGGTCTATTAGGTTTTATTAAACTTCAAAAGCAGAACCTTCATAGACCACATATTTTAGGATACTGGTCTCTTACGTTTAATAAACAATATGGTAGCTACTTCTGGTTGTTTATGTGCGGTGGGGTTTTTTTATTACTTGTATTACCTAAGAGAACAGCTCTTGGGTAGAAACAGTCTCTTAGCTCCCAGGTTTACCTTTTCCCCTCCCACATTTCACTGGGTCACGTCACCCACCAGGACCCTCTGTAGTTCCGCCACTTACCACTTAATTATTTGTAAAGGATCGTAGTCACTCGTACTCCATCTTTATGCTCCTCTCTCAACAAGATTATACACAAGTAATTTTAGAGCGTGCAAGTATAGACACTTGTAATCCTATAACTACCCCTTTGGAGAATCTGTTCAAACTGAGTGCAGAATCGGGTTCGAAAGTTCAGGATTCTACTAAGTATCGGAGTTTGGCAGATGCTCTTCAGGTACTCACTTTTACTCGCCCTGATATAACTTATGTGGTGCAACAAATGTGTCTTTTTATGCATTATCCGAAAGAGCCTCACTTTGATGCATTAAAAACACTTTTTGCGATTTACTAAGGGCACTATTATTCACTAATTACATTTATATCGTACAACTTTTTTCGGATTGGAACATGTACCTAGATATTTTTTGAGAACGGAGAGGCCAATGTCAGAGATGTGCAAGCAAAAAACATATCAAAGAAATGGAACGCCGTTTTTTAAAAAGCAAACGCCATTTTTAAAATAAAAAGTCATTTTTCACATAAAACGCACAATTTGATTAATATGTTTTGTCCTTTACTATTTTGTCCTTTAGCATTTATCTCTTTCCTATTTTATCGTTTTGTTGACTGAAATATATTTTGTAACATATGTCTGAAATTGAAATTTACGTCCTCGACACTCTTTACCTATTTTGCCAGTCATATTTATTGTGTCCAATACGGAAACTAAATGCGAATACCTAAAAATGAATAAGGAGTACGACACCGCATGTTTTGCCAGCCATATAATAATAAATCATTTCAACCAACCAAGCAATATGATAACGACTATAAATATGGAGTATGGAGTATTAAATATTAATGACCCTTTTACCTCTCATTATCCCACCCCCTTCACCCTCATAATATATAAAACTAATACTAATAATATTAAAACCATAACTATAAATAATAATAATAATAATAATAATAATATTATTATTATCAAAAAAAAAACAAAAAAAAATAATACTAATAAATTAAAAAAAACTAAAGGCATCAAACGATAGTTAGACGAAACATAAAAACATTAAACGATAATTAAATGAAAATATATAAATAACATTAAATCGATATTACTTCGTAGTAGAATAAATTAGTGGAGAACTAGCATAGTACTCGTGCGATGCACGATTTATAATCTTAATATACAAAATCAAAATTATAGTAGTAGACAATTATCATCGACATAAAGCTTACATATATTCTTTTTTTTTTTTTGAAGGAATTACATATATTCTTCTAATTAATATCAATAATGGATAAATTTATTATTTTCCCATTTAGTATCTTATTTAGTGTAAAAAAAATAAAGGTACATAAATAAAATTATGCGGTACTCGCCTATCTACCTAATTACCCGATCACTTAACACTTATCCACACTATTTACTTTATTCAAATAGAGATGACTTTGAAGTTGGGAGGAGCCTCCACACTCGTAACCACCAAAAATTTTATCCCCATCCTCGACACGTACCCACGATAGGAACAATAGTACCAACCCGACCACCCCAACCAATCCTTTTTACGAAGGATAAAAAATAAAAAAAAATTACGAAGGGTAAAAAAGAAAAGTTATCCCCGCTTAATCACCTACCCATGTATCTACACCAGCCTCAAACCCACCCCTAGAATCAACATTTTTTATTTTAGTAAGATAATTTTGAATTTTAAAACTCTATTCCAGAGTTTTCGACAATTTGGTTGTGTGGTTGGAGTAATTGAGTAAATAAACAAAACATTAAATATGTAGGTTAGTAATTTTTTTTTTGTAGATTCACAATAAATTAGTTGAAAGATAAAAGAGACGGGCGGGGCTAATAAAAAATTCATGCATCCTCGTCCCGTCACCCAGGTTGAGTACATTTTTTAACCCTGTCACCTACCAAATTTCCTCCAACCCACCCACCAAGGGCGGATGCGTGAGGCATATCTCGCCCCACTAACAATTTTTCGTCCCTATATATATTCGTTAAATAAGTCACTTTGTCTTTCAGCTAACTTTTAAATGTATTGACATAAGTTTATTACTTAAAATTGATTGTTCTAACTATAATATTGATAAAAGTATCTAAAAGTGACATACATAATTAGAATTGGGTGAGGGTTCTCAATCCAATAATTCAAACTCACCCAATCACCAAGGTGGGTACACGTTATCCTCATATATGCTCACCAACACCAAATTAATCTCTATTTATTAGTCTATCATCTATATTTATCTTCGTCGTTAGCCCAATTTAAAGTCCGAACTCACTCATGCATGTCAAGTGTGATGCATGGTTTACATACCAAAATGCTATTTTTTACACGAAATTTTATATACAAGTGATATTACAATCCTTTACATTTACATACAAAAAATATTTTTGCCGTTGCAAACATATTAATAATAATTTGTAATAATATAAGATACTACTACGTACAACATAAATCCTTAATTATAAGATATAACCATTATAAAGTATACATTGGCTTATGGAGTTAGAAAATCCAAAATCATCTTTGCCCCTTCACCCCAAATATGATATACTAGTCTTATATGCACGCGATGCGTACGGATTACATATTATCTCTATTCTATAATACAATAGTACTACGTATCCCTCTTTCTTCGTATCACCTATAATGCGCCCTTATTAGAAAATAAACTTTTTCTCTCTGATTTGTATATTTTGATTATGAACGACTCGAGGGGCGGCTACCATCGAAATGAAAGAAAAATTAACAACAAGATTAAATGTGATCAACCAATATATAAAAAAATGAACCATATAGAATTTTTACGTTCTTTTTGTTCGACAACCGAATACGAAGTACAATATTAGAAGCTCTTAATATCAAATGGGGATTGTAAAATAAAATTGTGTAAAATCATGCATGAACCTTTAATTTTTCAAATATTTGTGTTCCGACCCTTTTCAATTTAAATTTGACTGATAGATTATATGTATATTTTGTATATTATTCTCTACATCATATTTAGCCATATATATTATTGGACGATATTTATTGATTGATGAGAATGACATAAGTCAACATATATACAAACTAATCTACGTAATTATAGACTATAACTTAGGTAACGGCTAATCACCTATCTAATTACATGAGAGACAGACGGATTACAAATCCTCACATATTTACATTAATGGTTATATTTATGGGGTATTTTCATTAATAGTTATGCTTAAATAACATAGAGGGTAGTTTAGTAAAATAATTTGAGGACACCAAAAGCGTGATTACGAAAATAACCCTCCTCTCTTGGCTTATATAATAGAGATTATTAGTAGATCAAATATGTTACATTATAATGTACGCGCACCCACTTTATTCGACCAAACATTCATTCAAAAATATCATATTCCACCCTCTTAACTCAATTGACTCATTTAAAAATTAATCTTAATCATCAACTTTTAAATCGAACTTAATATAAATCGTAAAATGCAAAATTAAAATTTTTCTAAGTTATATGTATTTATATGCTCATCTATCATATCTTGCATGTTATTTCTTTTTATATTATAAGCTTATGATTTTTATTACACTTTTTTAAAAATTTGTTAGAAAAAAATCTAAATTCATTTTATCTTTATCATTGTCATCTATCGATCACATACCCAATTAACCTGACTACATAATTGTGCAATAACTTTCTTTTATTTTGTTCTTGGCGATGTTAACATAAACAGAGGGATCGAAGTATTTATTTAATTATTTTTTGTGTCAATATTACGACATATAGTTTCATTAAATTAGTTTTACAATTGCATGGACATAATATTAAGCAGATCAGTTGCGTTGACATATACTCAGTATGTTGTAGTAATACCATTTAATATTTACTACTTTACTAATACATAAATCATAAATTATAGGTTTTTAGTTTTTCAACAATATCTTCTAAAAAACGTAATAAGGTATTGAACTAAAGTATATCCTTTGTGTAATTGATTTGTTTAATTAGGAAAGGGAAAAGAGCCGAAAAATATTTTTAGTTATCTTTATTATTAACAGAATCTTTAGTTACAATGGAAATTAATAATAGTTTTCCTTTGTGTAATTGATTTGTTTAATTAGGAAAGGGAAAAGAGCCGAAAAATATTTTTAGTTATCTTTATTATTAATAGAATCTTTAGTTACAATGGAAATTAATAATTGTTTTCCTTAATTAGTGTTTTAATTATTATTTTAAATTAAAAGAGAGGTCAATCAATGAGTGACATTTGTCATCACCACATTGATTTCCTCTCTTTTAGTATAATATATATATATATAGATTATATAAGCCAGCTCCTGAGGGTATTTCAGTAACTTAACTTTTCGTGTCCACTTGCAAACACTCAATTATACCCTCCCCGGTTTAACAGTTACTCACAATACAAATTTTCGTGTCCACTTGCAAACGGACAATAATACCCCCCCGGTTTTACAGTTCAATTTAACTATAGGCCTGATTGGTTTGACTTTTAACGCCCAAAATCATGATTTACAACGCTCAAAATCATGATAAATTCATCTGTATCTCTATTACCAAAGTTAGGATTGATTGAGAGATTAAATCAGGAAAGAAATGAAAAATAGGGAAAGAAATTATTACAATTATTACAATTGCCAAATAAAACAGAAACGAATAATATTACAGCTTATGAATAAAATTATTTCCGCAGAAACCAAAAACAGTAAAAGACTTCCAGAAACCAGAAGAAAAAATTCTCCAGAAACCACAAGAAGAAAACCTGTCCCGTACTGCAAATCAAAACCAGAAGAAAGTTGTTTTCCCAGAAGAACCATATCACCGTTCTTTCTTCTCGAAGTCGCTCCAATACACGTAAGTACATTTTTCATCCTTGCAAAAAAATAAAAACATAAATTAAACAATAAAATTTTAACAAATTCGTGAATTTCTAATTTAATTGTATGGACATATTCAGACTTCAAGGTTAAAGCCATTAAATCTGTGTATGCATAAAAATACAAGGGAATTATTGTACTCATAACAACTAAACTTTTAAGATTGGATATAAAATAAAAACATAAAATAAATTCTTGAATTTTATGCATACATATGTTCTTTTTTTAAGATTGGTGCTATGTAAATTGAATCTCACACTTGCGTTTATTTATTTTGCAGATATGAAAATACAAGGTATGTTGTAATATTCATGCTTTTATATATTTTAATTTAATTATTTTATATTTTATTTTAATTATACACATGTTCTTTTTTTAAGATTGTTCTGTTGCCAAAGGCTAGACAAGTTCTTTAGTCTGGTCATGCTTTTAATTAACTAATCTCTTATACTTTTTTTAATATCGAATTGCAGATTTCAAAATATAAGGTATATTCAAAATATTTCTTATTATGAATTGAAACCATTAGTTTTTTTATTATCTAAAATCAATAATGAAAACTGAAATGAATAATGGTTTTTGCAGGTTTTAATTCCGGTTTTATGTATTTTATTTGCATCTGGTGTCAAGTTTGTCAAGGCATACAAAACCAACGACATAAGCTAGGTATGTTCCTTATCAATCTCTTAAAAAAAAATAATTAATTATTACAGATTTTATCATGATTTTAATTAAATAAGTTGTTATTTGAATGTAATCTCTATTTTCAGATTTTATTAGATTCTAAGAATGCAATACACTTAAAAAAACTGAAATCTATATAATTAAAGCTATTAAAATGGCATTTTACACAAACTAAGTAGAGCTAAACAAATTAACAAAATTGTAACAGAACAAAAAACATCAGTTTAGAATAATCAGTGACAATGTGAATTTAAAACTGATCTATATAATTAAAGCTTTTAAAATGGCATTTTACACAAACTCAATAGAGCTAAACAAATTAACAAAATTGTAACAGAACAAAAAACATCAGTTTAGAATAATCAGTGACAATTGAATTTAAAACTGATTTAAAACTGATTTTACACAAACAAGTTAACTTTATTGATTCTAGGGATGCAATACACTATAAAAAAGACAATCCACTAGAAAAACACACAAAACATTCTAAACAACAGGATCAAACCCCTAATTAAACCCCTACAAATCACACTAACTAAAAATAATATCATGATTTTCACTAAAATACTTAATTTCCGCATTCAACGCAAAAAAATGAGGATATTTCTACAAACAAACAACACCAATTCATAATGCTGCTTGGGTAGACCAGAATATTAGGTATACACCAAGATATATATGGCCCAAAATATTAGGTGTTACATTTGATTGTCATCGCCCACGATTTAACCAATTATAGACCATTGCTTACAAATATAAGATAATTGAGCATTATTTAAAATAGGAATTTTGCCATTAATACTGCAGCAAGAGAAAACAAAAGGCAAAAATTCCATCTAATGATTGTATATCAACTAGAAAACTAACACAAAAAAGGTAACAAAAAAAACTCGACACGACTTAACAAAAAAAGGGATAAAATATTCATAGAGATTTAAGCCCCCATCCATAAGTATTCACTATGGATCAGTAAGGAACATAAAGTAGGAGATAAAAGGAAGTAGTAACAAAATACCCACAGCTTAATGGACAATAACCAGGAAATTGGATCGACAACATACTTTTGGCCTTTGGAAGACACATTAAAATTGTGGAAGAGATAAATGCATACTCAACGGCAAAACACTCTTAAAGGATCCATAAGAAAGTTCCGCATTCAACGCAAAATGGCATTTAAATATCACTATTACACATACTCTTACCCAAAATTTCAGTAGCCACAAATATAATAGTTGAATTATTGGATAAATAATTAGGAAATTTGTCATTACTGCATAGAGTTTGTCAGATACTAAGGAACTTAATAGCTCAATCAACACCTAACAACATATATGAACAAGAAATTTCACAAAGACAAAAACTCCATCAAAAAGAAGTTAAACCGTATTCTCAAAATCCCAATCTTATTAACAAACAACAACAAATCATACCACCAAATCATACCAATTTTAAAGGATCATTAACAGTGATTTTCTGCGAATATCTCTATATTAACAAATATTAACACAACCAACCAATGATCACAAGCCGAAAATAAGAGCAGCAGAGCACGCAGAAAGGAAAACAGCAGTAGAGCACATACAACAACAACGGAACAACCTCAACCAACAGACACATAAAGTAGCTGCATCAGGACAAAGACTGTAAACCAGACTGCAACAGCAAGTAGAAAACAAACAGAAGCAACAACCCACAAAGCACCTAGACAAACCAGTCTCATTTAAATATCACTATTACACGTACTCTTACCCAAAAATTTCAGTAGCCACAAATATAACAGTTGAATTATTGGATAAATAATCAGGAAATTTGTGAAGGAAATAATGCCCTTGGTCCAAGTATGCATTCTATGTTAAGTCTAATAAATGCGGTTCAGTATTAATTAACAAGTTAATAATTCAGTGAGATCAAGTGAGCTGAATGCCTAGCTAGAGGCCGCTTAAGTTCAAGTGGAATTAATGATATTAATCCACAACTTACTCTTGACTGAACCCGTAGGGTCACACAAATAGTACGTAAACGGATCAAGTATTTAATGGCATTAAATACTCCATCTATGGATATTCGGAATTGACGGATCTTGGTTTCAGTGGGAGCTGAGATCGTCACAGGCAAGAAATGAATGCTCCGGAAACGATGATATTGCCGGAAACGGAAATATGGATTGTATCGGAAATATAAATATTATCCAAGTCGTAGATGTTGCCGGAAACAGAAACATGGTACGTATCGGAAAATATTATCGGAAATGGAAATATTGCCGGAATCGGAAATATTGCCGGAAACGGAAATATTGTCAGAATCGGAAATATTATCGGAATCGGAAAATAATTCCGGAAACGGAAATATTAAATATTTGTTCGAAACGGAAATTAATTCCGGAATCGGAAATATTAAATATTGTTCGTATCGGAAATAAATTCCGGAATCGGGAATTTAATCGAAAGCGTATCGTACGAATTAGCATCGGACGAGGCTCGCTAGACGAAGGCCCAGCACGAAGCCAGGCCATCGCCCAGCAAGCCACACGCATCACCAACACACGCCAAAGCCTCGACCAGGCCCAGCGCAAGCCAAGCCCAGCCGAAGCCATGGGCGCGCGCGGACAGTAGCATGGGCCGAGCGCTGTGCGCTCAGCGTGGGCCGCAAGGCCTGCGCGGGTGTACTGTGCTCGTGCGATGCTCGTGTGCGAATCCTAAAGCTATCGGGATTCGATAAAAGATTAAATCCTAAACCTATTAGATAAAGTTTATTTAAATAGAGTTCTAGCAGGATTCTAATTAAATAAATTAGTATCCTAATAGGATTCCAATTCTTTTTCCATACCTCTATAAATAAGGGCCTAGGGTCATTATTTATACATAACTTTTCAAGTATTCAAAGCTAGGATTTTTAAGCAGAAAAATCAGCCATATCTCTTGCCCATTTAGCCGAAAATAAGTAGTACCTTAAGGGCGATTCTAGTTGGTCAATCTTAAGGCGGATCCGGACGTGCTGTGGACTATCTACGGAGGGACGACACTTGGAGTCCTAAAGACTTGTTCTTGTTCGGTTCGGGCGCAGCTAGGGAAGGCACGCAACAAAGAGTATGCATCTAAACTATGCTAAATGATTATTTGTAAATAATATGTTTTCCTGGCTTTATGGTTTTTCCGCATGATTTATGAATTGTCATATGTATCATAACCTAACAGTGGTATCACGAGCCTCTTATTATTTTCATAATCTAAATTGCATGAACATGGTTAAATATTACAAATTTGCAAGAATTAAAAGGGGTGATTAATTTTCGTAATTGTTAATTAATTGCAAATTGCGTTTATTTATTTATACGTACGCAGTTTTTCGGCAGTTTTTTCGTTACTCATCCAAATCGAGTGATTTTTGTGTCAATTCCGCATGTAAAAGGCATTCTAAAATTTTGACAAAAATAGTGTTTTTCGGCCGAACCCAGAATTCTCAAATTCGAAGCCTAACTATGACTTTTCGGAGGTTTTAGTTTTTCGAATGCAAAATTTCGTAAATTTAAGATGTTAAATTAAATATTTGCGATTCTTGTTGATAAATCTTGAATTTTTGATTGACCTACTGTATATGTTTAACAAGTTTGAATGCCTAGCCTTGTTAATTATGCAATCTAATTTGTAATTATGATTAATTTGTTGAAAATTAGAATAATTTAGAATTAATTTGATTTTCATAATTAATTATAATTTAATTAGATACCTATGATTAAAAACCACCATAAAAATTGTAAATTTATGTTAAATTTTAAATTTTTATGACCTAGACTTGAATCCATGTTAATCGGAAATCAATTGAATAATAAATTTTCGATTTTTTCGCCCTAAAATTATGAAATTAATATTATTTATTAATTTGTCATTAATTTTGAATATAAATTTTAAATTTTTATGCGATTCGCTCATATAACTTGCACGCACAAAGCAATGGACGCTACGTGTTACCCTTAAGGGGTGTTGTATAGTGCGGGCATGTGACGACGAGCAAGGGAGCTCGTCGCCCATGCGGTACGAATGCAATGAGCAAGGCCATGGTGCACGAGCACAAGGCAGCAGCCTTGCCTTGTGTCGTGGGCTGTGTGCAATGGGCGAATGGGCGAGGGCGAGAGCAAGGCACGAACAGTCGCGTGTGGGCAGCAAGCGAGTTGCGCCACAGCGCGCACTGCCTCGCGCAAGCGTGCGGAGCCTCGCGCGCAGCGAGCGTAAGCTCGCGTGCCACGAGTGCTGCGCCAAGCATCAATCGCTCGCGCGCAGCGAGTGCGTGTTGTGCGTGCGACGTGCGCTGCGCCCAGCGATGGCGTGTGAGTGCTGGTTGTGCGTTCGACGAGCGCTGCGCCCAGCGATGGCGTGCGAGTGCGTGTTGCGACGTGCGACGAGCGCTGCGCCCAGCGGTGGGCTGCGGCAGCATGCTCGTGCGTCGAGCGCTGGCGCGTGCAGCGAGCACCATGCGTGATGCCTTGCGATGGTGAGCAGCAGCAATGCGACACAGCGCATGGGCTGCGCGCACATGGCCAACGATGGCTGTGTGCGTGTGGCCCATGGGCGTGCGATGCGTGAGGTTGTTGCGTTGCGATTAAATCATTTTGAAATTTTAATTTGAAATTTTCAGTTTACGTAATTTTAATTAATTTTAAAATTAATAATTTAAATTATTTTCTTGGATTTTAATTTTGAATATTGTAATTATAATAAATTTTATTTATTCCAATTATTTTACTAAAATTAAAATCATGAATTAATTTAAATACGACTGAAATTAAATTAAACTTTGTGGATTCAATTATAAATTTATATGAGCTTTAAATTTTAATTAAATTTGTAAGACTAGAAATACATTTTTATGTTTAAAATTAGTAAAGCATATGAATTTATTGGTTTAAGTGGGAGCCCCTTTTAGTCATAAACTCTTGATTAGGTCTACAAATCCTTAAGGTTAAAACAACTTGATTAGAATTAATAAGGACTGAATAATTTGTAGATTATTGGTGCCCTTGATTAATTGATGCAAATGTTTATGTGATGCATAATGTGTTTTACTAACCAGCTATGTGGGCCATTCATGATAATGAATGGGTGAATGGTATATATTGTATATGTACTGTTTTGCAGGTTATGAAGTGACTAGTATGGCCCAAATAGGATAGAAAATATGGTCTGCGTACCATTAATTTGAATGTAATTGGTCTAAAGTACCAAAGTTGTTTTTCAATTCAAATATGGTCTGCGTACCATCAAATAGTTGTAATTAGTTTTAATTATAGCTTATCCTATTTGAAGAAAATGGTGCCTCCCACGGAGATTTTCAAGACGGACTTTGAAGTTAAAGCTTCAAGATGAAGTCGGGCCATACTAGATCACATTTATCTTATGCATGTTTTAAGTTATTTATTGCTTTTAAATATGTCTTAAAATGCATGAGATCAAAGCTTGATTATGTTGCATGATTAAGGATTTTAGTTCACTTAAAATCTAACCAACATAGTAAGAGCCTTAAGTTCCAAACTTCAAAATTGAGTTAAAAGGTGCCATGCCAAAATATACACTTGTTTGGATATCCTTTACATCAATCTAGTAATAGTTTTCGCTCAACGAGGTGTTACTTATTGGTCCTAAAGGGGCAAGGTACACAAATAATTGTGAGTACATGTTAGTTTTGGTGAAACTCAACGATATAAGTAAGGAGTCCTTTTATGTCGTGGCAAAATCGATAGGTTTACCTAATAAGTTCTTAGACGTACCTATCAACCAAGAGTAGTTTCTAGACTATTAGCAAAATGGCTTTTGCTTACCTAAAATGTTTTAGAATTGAGTCGACAAACTGTGCTTAATTCTTCAATGGTTTTAGGGTCTTGGAATCATTTTATTCACACCTGCCGGAACACATAATTCGAATAAAATGCTAATGACTTGTTTAAATTGCATGATTGCTTTCATTTTCAAGTTATTATTCATGATAAATGTTTAGACTTTGCATGCTTCAATGTATGTTTTTAATTATTGTTTATAATTAAATATCTTGCACTGCAATAAATCCTTTTAGAAAGGTGACAGTAAATTTCCTCAATTGGTAGTGAATCCAAGAACGATTCACGGAAATGAGAGAAAGTGAGCAATTTAAAATGTACGTTTCTTATAGCGACTTTTATGGTTGTTTTCGAACATCAAAATCGAATGGCAAACTAATTGGTGCTTGTGAATTCAAAATACACTGTAGTTTTGAGATCATAAAGCATTGAGTTTAATACGCTCAGCTTTACCAATGGTTAACAACCTAATATCTTTGTCCATTTAATTCTCGAATGAGTCTAGTCCCTAGACATTCGAATAGATCGATGCTTAGAGAACTTTAGAAGCTTCTGGTAAGATCATCTAGTTGAAACTTGATATTCAACATAAATTAAATGGTAAGAACCTTGTTGGGGTGACATTGGACATGTCTAACAAAGTATAAAAGTCAACACTAAAGAATTCAATTCTTAAGACTATAAGAAAGGGTACAAGAAATAGGAAAACAAAGGAACAAATGAAAGGAATTTATAATTCCGTTTCTACCTATAAGTTTATGTTTAAAGAGAAGTGACCTAGGAATCAAACTTCCTTGGTATCATATACCGCTTGAGGTTCTTACTTCGGTAATAACTCAAATAATGGAAGCTAGGCTACACTAATGTCCTACAAGTGGGAAATGAAGCATGGCAATACTACATTAGCTGTAGGGTCATCTAGTTTGTTTTAAGTCCTTTCAAGGCTGGAACTAAATGGCTATTTTGTTCCATAATCAACATACCTAAATTTCTGTTTTCAAACACAGAACGACTCACATTCAAGAAAAACAAAAACAATGTTTGTTTGTTTATTTGAATGAAATGGTCAATTACAGGTTGAGTCAATATGCTTGATTAAAACAAACAACTCTTTAAAGAACTTTACTAGGTTCAAATCAACCCCTTGATTTGAGTTCCACTAATCTTTGGCATTGTTGCTTAGACCATATCAACAAGTTAACATTCAAAAGCTCTATTTTGATGGACTTTTGAAAGTTGATTGATTTCTAGATCATTTTAAGACAACTAGTCTTACTTGTTGAAAGTAACAAAAAAAAAAATATGAACTATTGTTAGAACGCCTAGACAATAGAATTCACAAGCTAAAGAAAGATTTTATGACTTTATTATTTCACATGGACTTGAGTGAATATAGGTTTATTTACTCAAATGTGATATAAGTTTGAATCTGTTTGGCTAGTTCAAAGATTCAGAAGTATAAAATCCACTTGGCAAGAAATCATAAAGATCTAGGTTAGATCACGTTGTTGATTACTTTGCCAGGAATGATCATCAATGATTGTGTGTTGTAATTTCACGATCTAGTTCCATAAGATATGGCATATCTAAGTTGGAATAATCGAAGTCAATTAGTACTTGATTCGATTAATGATGAATCATAAAGACTTTTCCTATAATTTCTAAACAAAATGCTCAACTACCACCAAACTAAACCAAATTCGTCAAAGCTATTGAAAAGAAATTTCAGAATATCTTTTCATAATATATCTAAAAAGTTCCTAAACTCAGTGGGAGCTTAGTGTTTGTTATTCAACAAACTAAGGCCCAAGTATAGATATATGTTTCATTGTGATTTATTCAAATGAGACACAAGGGTATTGTTTCTACCACAAATTTTTGAGAACATAATGTTTGTTTGCTTGAAATAATGTCCTTTTGGAGATTCGTTTCCAAAATGACAAGTGGGAGAAAATAGACCTCGAAAGTCTTCGAGGCGAACAACAAACATAAACGGACAACATAAACGGACATTCCGGAGGCTTTTCGAAGTGCTTCAGAAAAACCGAACTTATTCTTTAAGGACTTTAGAAGTGGCTTTAAAGAATAGACATCTCTTAGAAGACTTTACAAGTGCTTCAAAGAGAATAGAATATTCAAAGGACTCTCAAATTGCCTGTTGATATTCTATTGTTTGATGTTCTATACCCAAGTAGGCATAGAGTTCAAATCACTGAAACTATGAGATTCTTCTATAGTGAAGAAACATGGAGTTCAGGTCCCTGAAACTATGCAATTCTTCTATTAGATAGTGAAGAAACCTACAACTTGCAGTCAAACTATTATCATGTAGATTAATGAGTTTGTGACCTGTAAGAAAGCTATGACGAAACCCAGATTCCCTAAAATGGTTAGAGGCCATATATAGACTCAAATGTTTTAAATGGTTAGAGGCCATAAAACATACTCAATGTTTTGATGACAAAATTGAAATTTTGTTGATTTGCAAGAATAGGTTCACACCTATGTTAGGTTATGATACATATGATATTACATAAATCATGCGGAAACAACCATTAACCCAGGAATACATATTATTTACACATAATCATATAGCATAATTTAGATGCATACTCTTTGTTGCGTGCCCTCCCTAGCTGCGCCCGAACCGAACAAGAACAAGTCTTTAGGACTCCGAGTGTCGTCCCTCCGTAGATAGTCCACAGCACGTCCGGATCCGCCTTAAGATTGACCAACTAGAATCGCCCTTAAGGTACTAGAATTTTCGGCACTTTTGAGCAAGATGTGTGGCTGAATTTTTCTCTCAAAAACTCACTTTGAATACTTTTAAACTCGTTATGAATTGTGAACCCAGGCCACATATTTATAGGGGTATGGAAAGGGAATTGGAATCCTATTCAGATACAAATTAATTAAACCTAGAATCCTACAAGAACTCTAATTTAATTAATTTATCAAATAGAATTAGGAATTTAATCATTAACCGAACTCTGCACGTTTTAGGAAACGTGCACGAACACAAACACTTACACACGCACACACGGCAGCCACGATGGGCCGCCCATGCGTGCGCACGAGCAGCAGCCCACGCAGCGAGGCCTGCGCGAGCTGCAAGCCCACGCAGCTCCCGCGCGCGCTGCGCGCGCTGTGCGCGCTGCCACGGCCTGCTGGGCCTGGCCTTGCGCTGGGCCTGGCGTGGCTGTTTGTGCGGCGCGCTTGGCTTGCTGGGCGATGGCCTGGCTTCGTGCTGGGCCTCGTCCGGCAGGCCTCGTCCGATGCTTATTCGTACGATACGCTTCCGATTAAATTTCCGATTCCTGAATTCATTTCCGATACGAACAATATTTAACATTTCCGATTCCGGAATTAATTTCCGTTTCGAACAAATATTTAATATTTCCGTTTCCGGAATTATTTTCCGATTCCGGTAATATTTCCGATTCTGACAATATTTCCGTTTCCGACAATATTTCCGATTCTGGTAATATTTCCATTTCCGATAATATTTTCCGATACGTACCGTGTTTCCGTTTCCGGCAACATCTACGACTTGGATAATATTTATATTTCCGATACGATCCATATTTCCGTTTCCGGTAATATCATCGTTTCCGGAGTATTCATTTCTTGCTTGTGACGATCTCAGCTCCCACCAAGATCCGTCGGTTCCGAATATCCATAGATAGAGTATTTAATGCCATTAAATACTTGATCCGTTTACGTACTATTTGTGTGACCCTACGGGTTCAGTCAAGAGTAAGCTGTGGATTAATATCATTAATTCCACTTGAACTGAAGCGGCCTCTAGCTAGGCATTCAGCTCACTTGATCTCACTGAATTATTAACTTGTTAATTAATACTGAACCGCATTTATTAGACTTATCATAGAATGCATACTTGGACCAAGGGCATTATTTCCTTCAGTCTCCCACTTGTCCTTAGGGACAAGTGTGCATTTCCTAATTCCTTTGTCGCTCGATGCTTGCTCTTGAACATAAGGTAAGAGTTGTCATCCTTATTATGTCCAGAGGTGTTCCTCGGTTTCAGAGTTCAACTGATCAAATAAACAGATAATCATAGCCTATGATTCATCCGAGCACGGCCATGCATTTCACAGTTTCTAGCTCTCCGAGTGGCCTTGTACAACTTTTAAGCATCTCATCCCGATTTATGGGAGGACAATCCCAATCTTGCGATCTTGAGATTAGACTTCGTTTGATAGGTGATTACCTGAGCGTTGCCTTTATAGCCTCCTTTTACGGTGCGACGGTTGGTCAACGTCAAAGCAACCAGTTCTCAAACAAGTAATCTCAAATCTCTCAGGTATTGAGGATTTAGTGTCTAATAATTTAATGAAATTTACTTATGACAGATTTTCATCTCTTACAGTAAAGTTTCATAGGTCTTGTCCGATACTAGTCTTCCCAAAGTAAGTATCTATGCAAATGATTATGACATTGCCATGTCCACATAGTTCAAGAAACAGAACTACTAGTCATCTTGCATTCTAGTCGTCTAACGTTTTCTATGCGTCCAATTTTATAGAAAACTCCGACTAGGGACCATTTTCAATCTTTGACATTCAAGTTCACTTGATAGACATTTCTTAGTCACAGGACTGGTCCTGACAGTCTATCTTGAATATATAGTCAAATTTGAAGGGACTCATCATTTAATACTAAACCAAGATTAAATGGAATATGAAAATACATTTCATATATGATAAATGTTCAACCCCAATGTTTTATAACCATGGGCCTCAAACCCATCTTGTAAAACAATTCATGGAATTCAAAGCTATTCTTGATTTCCAGTGCTACAACGTGAGTGTTGCTTCTCACTTGTTGCATAGGTTTAGTTATCATGCTTTGCCAATCTTAATATCCTTTTCATCGAATGTTCTTCGAGATATGATGATAAGATCTTTTCGAGTTTGTTTATTATGTGATCTAGTCTTTCTCGCTACAATGGTGGTTCTACGCATTTCTCAATGAAGAACCATCAAGTTAGCAGACGTTTTTTTTGCTTCAAGAGTGGTTCTACGCATTTTTCAATGAAGAACCATCAAGCCAGCAGATAGGTGATCTACCCAAGTTCAGTGAAGAACTTTAAACAACCCTCTTTTATTGCTTCTTAGGCAATAAGTACTTTTACTTCAACTGTTTAGGTTGCTAGTGATGCTTTGTTTGGATTTACTTATCCAAGCAGTTCACAGACATGTGGAAGACTTTCCAGCTGTATCTTAGAACATAGAAATTATTATTTTAATTTCCCACGCAACAACTCATGGTCTCCAATCCATGTTGCCATTTATGCTCTATAGCTCGTCCTTGCCAATGGTTAACTCCAAAGGGTCTTGCTTGATCCTTTGCCAGTGTTTATGCGTGTAGCATCAATATTTAGCATATCTTTATTTCCTTGAATCAAGAACTATTCCTATGTACCTTTTCAAGTACCATAAGTATTCTTGATCTCAATCTAGTTGATCTTCACTTAGATCAATAGAGATTGGTATATGTTCGTCATGCCTAAAGTCATACGATATGTTTTTGGCGATCCTCATATTATATCATACATGATAAATTCTTTTGCAGAATAATTCCCAATTGAATTCTATTCATGTAACTTTAGCTTATCTAGTTTCAGTAGATACTAAATTCGGCTAAATTCTTTGACATATAATATAGGTTATGAATCTCATTTAGACTCTTTGATGTTTAACTTAGTAAATGCTTATACATAGTTCAAACATCCTTTACTTAGATTTATTCACATGGGTCGAATATCTCCAATGGAGACTTTCGTGTTTGATTTAGTAAATGCCATTACTTAATCTAAAACAATATTATAAGATATTTGTAAATAGATCTTAATACCCAGTATGTACTAAGTTTCGCCATGGTCCATTATTGATGAATAATTTCAAATCTAAGTCATTAGCATTTGAATGTTATTTCACAATAGAGAGATATGTGTGTGATACACATAGGACCAAATAAGTTTTTATGTACTCCCACTAAACTTCTTATACATCTATAAGAATCATGTATATTTTATGAAACTAAAATGCTTATTAGCTTCACTTAAAATACAGTTCCAATTCCCAATTGCTTGCTTAAATCTGTACGTAGATTTTATAAGCTAGCTTTCCTTTTCAAGCATTTATTTGGATCCACAAATTCTATGACATACCATGTACATATTATATTCCAACATTTGATTGAGGAATACGTTTTGTCATCCAATTGCCATATGTACCAATATGCAATCATTGCTTGAATTATAGACTTAAGCATTACGATTTTGCATGAGGTTTCAACACAATCCATGCCATGAATTTGCTTGTAACCTTTAGCAACTAATCTAGATTTGTGTGTGAACACAATTCCATGTTTGATGGTTTTTATCCTTAAAACAAACTTGCAACCAATAGGTGTCAAACTATTCTTGCAAATCAACAAAATTTCAATTTTGTCATCAAAACATTGAGTATGTTTTATGGCCTCTAACCATTTAAAACATTTGAGTCTATATATGGCCTCTAACCATTTTAGGGAATCTGGGTTTCGTCATAGCTTTCTTACAAGTCACAAACTCATTAATCTACATGATAATAGTTTGACTGCAAGTTGTAGGTTTCTTCACTATTTAATAGAAGAATCTCATAGTTTCATTGACCTGATCTCTATGTTTCTTCACTATCTAATAGAAGAATCTCATAGTTTCAGTGACTTGAATTCTATGCCTACTTGGGTATAGAACATCAAACAATAGAATATCAATAGCCACTTGAAAGTCCTTTGAATATTCTGTTCTCCTTGAAGCACTTGTAAAGTCTTCTAAGAGATATCTATTCTTTAAAGCCACTTCTAAAGTCCTTAAAGAATAAGTTCGGATTTTCTGAAGCACTTCGAAAAGCCTCCGGAATGTCCGTTTATGTTTGTTGTTCGCCTCGAAAACTTTCGAGGTCTATTTTCTCCCACTTGTCATTTTGGAAACGAATCTCTAAAAGGACATTATTTCGAGCAAACAAACATTATGTTCTCAAAAATTCGTGGTAGAAACAATACCCTTGTGTCTCATTTGAATAAATCACAATGAAACATATATCTATACTTGGACCTTAGTTTGTTGAATAACAAACACTAAGCTCCCACTGAGTTTAAGAACTCTTTAGATATATTATGAAAAGGTATTCTGAAATTACTTTTCAATAGCTTTGACGAATTTGGTTTAGTTTGGTGGTAGTTGAGCATTTTGTTTTAGAAATTATAGGAAAAGTCTTTATGATCCATCATTGATTGAATCAAGTACTAATCGACTTCGATCATTCCAACTTAGATATGCCATATCTTATGGAGCTAGATTGTGAAATCACAACACACAATCATTGATGATCATATTTGGTCTCAAGTAATCATCAACATGATCTAACCTAGATCTTTATGATTTCTTGCCAAGTGGATTTTATACTTCTGAATCTTTGAACTAGCCAAACAGATTCAACTTATATCACATTTGAGTAAATAAACCTATATTCACTCAAATCCATGTGAAATAATAAAGTCATAAAATCTTTCTTTAGCTTTGAACTCTATCGTCTAGGCGTTCTAACAATAGTTCATATCTTTTGTTACTTTCAACAAGTAAGACTAGCTTGTCTTAAGTTGATCTAGAAATCAACCAACTTTCAAAAGTCCATTAAAATAGAGCTTTTGAATGTTAACTTGTTGATATGGTCTAAGCAACAATGCCAAAGATTAGTGGAACTCAAATCAAGGGGTTGATTTGAACCTAGTAAAGTTCTTTAAAGATTTGTTTGTTTTAATCAAGCATATTGACTCATTCTGTAAATGACCATTTCATTCAAATGAACAAACAATCAAGCATTGTTTTTGTTTTTCTTGAATGTGAGTCTTTCTGTGTTTGAAGCAGAAATTTAGGTATGCTGATTATGGAACAAAATAGCCATTAAGTTCCAGCCTTTGAAAGGACTTAAAACAAACTTAGATGACCCTACAATTAATGTAGCATTGCCATGCTTCATTTCCCACTTGTAGGTCATTAGTGTATCCTAGCTTCCATTATTTGAGTTATTACCGAAGTAAGAACCTCAAGCGGTATATGATACCAAGGAAGTTTGATTCCTAGGTCACTTCTCTTTAAACATAAACTTATAGGTAGAAACGGAATTATAAATTCCTTTCATTTGTTCCTTTGTTTTCCTATTTCTTGTACCCTTTCTTATAGTCTTAAGAATTGAATTCTTTAGTGTTGACTTTTATACTTTGTTAGACATGTCCAATGTCACCAACAAGGTTCTTTACCATTTTAATTTACGTTGAATATTTTGTTTCAACTAGATGATCTTACCAGAAGCTTCTAAAGTTCTCTAAGTATCGATCTATTCGAATGTCTAGGGACTAGACTCATTCGAGAATTAAATGGACAAAGATATTAGGTTGTTAACCATTGGTAAAGCTGAGCGTTTAAACTCAATGCTTTATGATCTCAAAACTACATTGTATCTTGATTTCACAAGCACCAATTGGTTTGCCATTCGATTTTGATATTCGAAAACAACCATAAAAGTCGCTAAAAGAAACGTACATTTTAAATTGCTCATTTTCTCTCATTTCCGTGAATCGTTCTTGGATTCACTACCAATCGAGGAAATTTACTGTTACCTTTCTAAAAGGATTTATTGCAGTGCAAGATATTTAATTATAAACAATAATTAAAACATACATTGAAGCATGCAAAGTCTAAACATTTATCATGAATAATAACTTGAAATTAAAGCAACCATGCAATTCAAACAAGTTATTAGCATTTTATTCGATTTTATTGTTCCGGCAGGTGTGAATAAAATGATTCCAAGACCCTAAAACCATTGAAGAATTAAGCACAGTTTGTCGACTCAATTCTAAAACATTTTAGGTAAGCAAAAGCCTTTTGCTAATAGTCTAGAAACTACTCTTGGTTGATAGGTACGTCTAAGAACTTATTAGGTAAACCTATCGAGTTTGCCACGACATAAAAGGACTCCTTACTTATATCGTTGAGTTTCACCAAAACTAACATGTACTCACAATTATTTGTGTACCTTGCCCCTTTAGGACCAATAAGTAACACCTCGCTGAGCGAAAACTATTACTAGATTGATGTAAAGGATATCCAAGCAAGTGTATATTTTGGCATGGCACCTTTTAACTCAATTTTTAAGTTTGGAACTTAAAGCTCTTACTATGTTGGTTAGATTTTAAGTGAACTAAAATCCTTAATCATGCAACATAATCAAGCTTTTGATCTCATGCATTTTAAGACATATTTAAAAGCAATAAATAACTTAAAACATGCATAAGATATTTGTGATCTAGTATGGCCCGACTTCATCTTGAAGCTTTAACTTCAAAGTCCGTCTTGAAAATCTCCGTGGGAGGCACCATTTTCTTCAAATAGGATAAGCTATAACTAATTATAACTATTTGATGGTACGCAGACCATATTTGAATTGAAAAATAACTTTGGTACTTCAGACCAATTACATTCAAATTAATGGTACGCAGACCATATTTTCTATCCTATTTGGGCCATACTAGTCACTTCATAACCTGCAAAACAGTACATATACAATATATACCATTCACCCATTCATTATCATGAATGGCCCACATAGCTGGTTAGTAAAACACATTATGCATCACGTAAACATTTGCAGCAATTAATCAAGGGCACCAATAATCTACCAATTATTCAGTCCTTATTAATTCTAATCAAGTTGTATTAACCTTAAGGATTTGTAGACTTAATCAAGAGTTTATGACTAAAAAGCGCTCCCACTTAAACCAATAAATTCATATGCTTTACCAATTTTAAACATAAAAATGTATTTCTAGTCTAACCGGAAACATACAAATTTAATTAAAATTTAAAGCTCATATAAATTTATAATTGAATCCAAAAAGTTTAATTTAATTTCAGTCGTTATTTAAATTAATTCATGATTTTAATTTTAGTAAAATAATTAGAATAAATAACATTTATTATAATTACAATATTCAAAATTAAAATCCAAGAAAATAATTTAAATTATTAATTTTAAAATTAATTAAAATTACGTGAACTGAAATTTTCAAATTAAACATTCAAAACGATCTAATCGTAACGCAAACACCCTACGCATTGCACGCCCATGGGCCGCTCGCACACAGCCATCGCTGGCCATGTGCGCGCAGCCCATGCGCTCGTCGCATAGTTGCTGCATTTCCATCGCAAGCCATCGCACACTTCGCGCGCGCCAGCGCTCGTCGCACGCGAGCCATCGCTCGCAGTGCGCGCGAGCCATCGCTCGCTGTGCGCGCGACATCGCTCGCTGTGCGCGCGACATCGCTCGCTGGGCGCGCGACATCGCTCGCTGTGCGTGCGAGCCATCGCTCGCTGTGCGTGCGAGCCATCGCTCGCTGGGCGCGCGACATCGCTCGCTGGGCGCGCGACATCGCTCGCTGGGCGCGCGACATCGCTCGTTGTGCGTGCGAGCCATCGCTCGCTGGGCGCGCGACATCGCTCGCTGGGCGCGCGAGCAACGCTGGGCGCAGCGCTCGTGGCACGCGAGCTTGCGCTCGCTGCGCGCGAGGCTGCGCGCTCTTGCGCGAGGCAGTGCGCGTTGTGGCGCAGCTCGCTTGCTGCCCACACGCGACTGCCTTGGCTCGCCCTTCGCCCATGCCCATTCGTCCATTGCTCGTGGCCCACGACATAAGGCAGGGCTGCTGCCTTGTGCTCGTGCACTACGCCCTTGCTCATTGCATTCGTGCCGCACGGGCGACGAGCTCCCTTGCTCGTCGTCGCATGCCCGCACTATACAACACCCCTTAAGGGTAACACGAAGCGTCCATTGCTTTGTGCGTGCAAGTTATATGAACGAATCGCATAAAAAATTTAAAATTTATAAAATTAATGACAAATTAATAAATATTATTAATTTCATAATTTTAGGGCGAAAAAATCGAAAATTTATTATTCAATTGATTTCCGATTGTTATGGATTCAAGTCTAGGTCATAAAAATTTAAAATTTATCATAAATTTACAATTTTTATGGTGGTTTTTAATCATAGGTTTCTAATTAAATTATAATTAATTATGAAAATCAAATTAATTCTAAATTATTCTAATTTTCAACAAATTAATCATAATTACAAATTAGATTGCATAATTAACAAGGCTAGGCATTCAAACTTGTTAAACATATGCAGTAGGTCAATCAAAAATTCAAGATTTATCAACAAGAATCGCAAATATTTAATTTAACATCTTAAATTTACGAAATTTTGCATTCGAAAATCTAAAACCTTCGAAAAGTCATAGTTAGGCTTCGAATTTGAGAATTCTGGGTTCGGCAGAAAAATATTATTTTTGTCAAAATTTTAGAATGCCTTTTACATGCGGAATTGACACAAAAATCACTCGATTTGGATGAGTAACGAAGAAACTGCCGAAAAACTGCGTACGTATAATTAAATAAACGCAATTTGCAATTAATTAACAATTACGAAAATTAATCACCCCTTTTAATTCTTGCAAATTTGTAATATTTAACCATGTTTATGCAAATTAGATTATGAAAATAATAAGGGGCTCGTGATACCACTGTTAGGTTATGATACATATGATATTACATAAATCATGCGGAAACAACCATTAACCCAGGAATACATATTATTTACACATAATCATATAGCATAATTTAGATGCATACTCTTTGTTGCGTGCCCTCCCTAGCTGCGCCCGAACCGAACAAGAACAAGTCTTTAGGACTCCAAGTGTCGTCCCTCCGTAGATAGTCCACAGCACGTCCGGATCCGCCTTAAGATTGACCAACTAGAATCGCCCTTAAGGTACTAGAATTTTCGGCACTTTTGAGCAAGATGTGTGGCTGAATTTTTCTCTCAAAAACTCACTTTGAATACTTTTAAACTCGTTATGAATTGTGAACCCAGGCCACATATTTATAGGGGTATGGAAAGGGAATTGGAAACCTATTCAGATACAAATTAATTAAACCTAGAATCCTACAAGAACTCTAATTTAATTAATTTATCAAATAGAATTAGGAATTTAATCATTAACCGAACTCTGCACGTTTTAGGAAACGTGCACGAACACAAACACTTACACACGCACACACGGCAGCCACGATGGGCCGCCCATGCGTGCGCACGAGCAGCAGCCCACGCAGCGAGGCCTGCGCGAGCTGCAAGCCCACGCAGCTCCCGCGCGCGCTGCGCGCGCTGTGCGCGCTGCCACGGCCTGCTGGGCCTGGCCTTGCGCTGGGCCTGGCGTGGCTGTTTGTGCGGCGCGCTTGGCTTGCTGGGCGATGGCCTGGCTTCGTGCTGGGCCTCGTCCGGCAGGCCTCGTCCGATGCTTATTCGTACGATACGCTTCCGATTAAATTTCCGATTCCGGAATTCATTTCCGATACGAACAATATTTAACATTTCCGATTCCGGAATTAATTTCCGTTTCGAACAAATATTTAATATTTCCGTTTCCGGAATTATTTTCCGATTCCGGTAATATTTCCGATTCTGACAATATTTCCGTTTCCGGCAATATTTCCGATTCTGGTAATATTTCCATTTCCGATAATATTTTCTGATACGTACCATGTTTCCGTTTCCGGCAACATCTACGACTTGGATAATATTTATATTTCCGATACGATCCATATTTCCGTTTCCGGTAATATCATCGTTTCCGGAGTATTCATTTCTTGCTTGTGACGATCTCAGCTCCCACCAAGATCCGTCGGTTCCGAATATCCATAGATAGAGTATTTAATGCCATTAAATACTTGATCCGTTTACGTACTATTTGTGTGACCCTACGGGTTCAGTCAAGAGTAAGCTGTGGATTAATATCATTAATTCCACTTGAACTGAAGCGGCCTCTAGCTAGGCATTCAGCTCACTTGATCTCACTGAATTATTAACTTGTTAATTAATACTGAACCGCATTTATTAGACTTATCATAGAATGCATACTTGGACCAAGGGCATTATTTCCTTCAACCTATTGGTTCCAAGTTTGTTTTAAGGATAAAAACCATCAAACATGAAATTGTGTTCACACACAAAGCAAGATTAGTTGCTAAAGGTTACAAGCAAATTCATGGTGTGAATTGTGTTGAAACCTCATGCATAATCGTAATGCTCAAGTCTATAATTCAAGCAATGATTGCATATTGGTACATATAGCAATTGGATGACAAAACGTATTCCTCAATCAAATGTTGGAATAAACTATGTACATGGTATGTCATAGGATTTGTGGATCCAAATAAATGCTTGAAAGAGAAAGCTAACTTATGAAATCTAAGTACAGATTTAAGCAAGCAATTGGGAATTGGAACTGTATTTTAGTGAAGCTAATAAGCATTTTAGTTTCATAAAATATACATGATTCTTATAGATATATAAGAAGTTTAGTGGGAGTACGTAAAACTTATTTGGTCCTATGTGTATCACACATATCTCTCTATTGTGAAATAACATTCAAATGCTAATGACTTAGGTTTGAAATTATTCATCAATGATGGACCAAGGCGAAACTTAGTACATACTAGGTATTAAGATCTATTTACAAAGATCTTATGATATTGTTTAGTAATGGCATTTACTAAATCAAACACGAAAGACTCCATTGGAGATATTCGATCCATATGAATAAATCTAAGTAATGAATGTTTGAACTATGTATAATCATTTACTAAGTTAAACATCAAAGAATCTAATGAGATTCTTCACCTATATTATATGTCAAAGAATTTAGTTGGATTCAGTATCTACTGTAACTGAATGAGCTAAAGTTACATGAATAGAATTCAATTGGGAATTATTCTGCAAAAGAAATTATCATGTATATAATATAATATGAGGATCGCCAAAAACGTATCGTATGACTTTAGGCATGACGAACATATACCAATCTCTATTGATCTAAGTGAAGATCAACTAGATTGAGATCAAGAACACTTATGGTACTTGAAAAGGTACATAGGAATAGTTCTTGATTCAAGGAAATAAAGATATGCTAAATATTGATGCTACACGCATAAACACTGGCAAAGGATCAAGCAAGATTCCCTTGGAGTTAACCATTGATAAGGACGAGCTATAGAGCATCGTGTTTTGAAATGGCAACATGGGTTGGAGACCATGAGTTGTTGCGTGGGAAATTAAAATAATAATTTCTATGTTCTAAGATATAGTTGGAGAGTCTTCCACATATCTATGAACTGCTTGGATAGGTAAATCCAAATAAAGCATCACTAGCAACCTATACAGTTGAAGTAAAAGTAATTATTGCCTAAGAAGCAATAAAACAGGGATGTTTAAAGTTCTTCACTGAACTTGGGTAGATCACCTATCTGCTGGCTTGATGGTTCTTCATTGAAAAATGCGTAGAACCACTCTTGAAGCAAGAAAAACGTCTGCTAACTTGATGGTTCTTCATTGCAAAATGAGTAAAACCACCATCAAAGTAAGAAAGACTAGATCACATAATAAACAAACTCGAAAAGATCCTATCATCATATCTCGAAGAACATTCGATGAAAAGGATATTAAGATTGGCAAAGCATGATAACTAAACCTATGCAACAAGTGAGAAGCAACACTCACGTTGTAGCACTGGAAATCAAGCATAGCTTTGAATTCCATGAACTGTTTTAAAGATGGGTTTGAGGCCCATGGTTGTAAAACAATGGGGTTGCACATTTATCATATATGAAATGTATTTTCATATTCCATTTAATCTTGGTTTAGTATTAAATGATCAGTCCCTTCAAATTTGACGATATATTCAAGATAGACTGTCAGGACCAGTCCTGTGACTAAGAAATGTCTATCAAGTGAACTTGAATGTCAAAAGTTGAAAATGGTCCCTAGTCGGAGTTTTCTATAAAATTGGACGCATAGAAAACGTTAGACGACTAGAATGCAAGATGACTAGTAGTTCTGTTTCTTGAACTATGTGGACATGGCAATGTCATAATCATTTGCATAGATACTTACTTTGGGAAGACTAGTATCGGACAAGACCTATGAAACTTTACTGTAAGAGATGAAAATTTGTCATAAGTAAATTTCATTAAAATTATTAGACACTAAATCCTCAATACCTGAGTGATTTGAGATTACTTGTTTGAGAACTGGTTGTTTTGACGTTGACCAACCGTCGCACCGTAAAAGGAGGCTATAAAGGCAATGCTCAGGTAATCACCTATCAAACGAAGTCTAATCTCAAGATCGCAAGATTGGGATTGTCCTCCCAAGTATGCATTCTATGTTAAGTCTAATAAATGCGGTTCAGTATTAATTAACAAGTTAATAATTCAGTGAGATCAAGTGAGCTGAATGCCTAGCTAGAGGCCGCTTCAGTTCAAGTGGAATTAATGATATTAATCCACAGCTTACTCTTGACTGAACCCGTAGGGTCACACAAATAGTACGTAAACGGATCAAGTATTTAATGGCATTAAATACTCCATCTATGGATATTCGGAATCGACGGATCTTGGTTTCAGTGGGAGCTGAGATCGTCACAGGCAAGAAATGAATGCTCCGGAAACGATGATATTGCCGGAAACGGAAATATGGATCGTATCGGAAATATAAATATTATCCAAGTCGTAGATGTTGCCGGAAACAGAAACATGGTACGTATCGGAAAATATTATCGGAAATGGAAATATTGCCGGAATCGGAAATATTGCCGGAAACGGAAATATTGTCAGAATCGGAAATATTATCGGAATCGGAAAATAATTCCGGAAACGGAAATATTAAATATTTGTTCGAAACGGAAATTAATTCCGGAATCGGAAATATTAAATATTGTTCGTATCGGAAATAAATTCCGGAATCGGGAATTTAATCGAAAGCGTATCGTACGAATTAGCATCGGACGAGGCTCGCTAGACGAAGGCCCAGCACGAAGCCAGGCCATCGCCCAGCAAGCCACACGCATCACCAACACACGCCAAAGCCTCGACCAGGCCCAGCGCAAGCCAGGCCCAGCCGAAGCCATGGGCGCACGCGGACAGTAGCATGGGCCGAGCGCTGTGCGCTCAGCGTGGGCCGCAAGGCCTGCGCGGGTGTACGGTGCTCGTGCGATGCTCGTGTGCGAATCCTAAAGCTATCGGGATTCGATAAAAGATTAAATCCTAAACCTATTAGATAAAGTTTATTTAAATAGAGTCCTAGCAGGATTCTAATTAAATAAATTAGTATCCTAATAGGATTCCAATTCTTTTTCCATACCTCTATAAATAAGGGCCTAGGGTCATTATTTATACATAACTTTTCAAGTATTCAAAGCTAGGATTTTTAAGCAGAAAAATCAGCTATATCTCTTGCCCATTTAGCCGAAAATAAGTAGTACCTTAAAGGCGATTCTAGTTGGTCAATCTTAAGGCGGATCCGGACGTGTTGTGGACTATCTACGGAGGGACGACACTTGGAGTCCTAAAGACTTGTTCTTGTTCGGTTCGGGCGCAGCTAGGGAAGGCACGCAACAAAGAGTATGCATCTAAACTATGCTAAATGATTATGTGTAAATAATATGTTTTCCTGGCTTTATGGTTTTTCCGCATGATTTATGAATTGTCATATGTATCATAACCTAACAATTTGTCATTACTGACTAGAGTTCGTCAGATACTAACGATCTTAATTTTTTTTTTTTTAAATTCTAAAGTAAATTATAAGGTAAAGTTAATAGCTCAATCAACACCTAACAACATACATGAACAAGAATTTTCACAAAGAAACAAACTCCATCAAAAAGAAGCCACACCATTTTCTCAAAATCTTAATCTTATTATGACTCAACAACAATTCATACCACCAAATCAAAATAAATTCATACCACCAAATTATACCAAAGAAATTAAATTCTTACCATCAAATCAGTTAATAATTCAAAAGAATTGTCAAACCTAGAATAGTAACAAATTTCATCAAATTAAAACAAATGTTAATAAAAAAAATACCTGACCAGAGCCTAACGCGCCTCGCCCATCGCCTCGCATGCCTTGCCTAGCGCCTTGCGCACCTCGCCCAGCGCCTCGCTCGTCTTACCCAACATCTATGCACCTTCCTCTCCAACACAGAGGGACTCAACATGCAAACTAAAAGTGCAAACAAAAACTGGTTAAGCAGCAATAATTTTAATATCCCGATTAAAAATCCAGGCCGAGTTTTGCAAAAAAGTTGGTTTATCTGAATACTACAAAAATTGCAAGTAAATTTCGGTTAAAGCCCCAAAAACATCAATCCATAAAACCTTAAAATGCTAAATTAAGTTTATTTTAATCTTCTTAATAATCTTCTTACTAATAAACGAACCAAAACATCATAGAGAATTTAAGACGAAGAATATACCTGAGCCACCAAATCGAAATCCAAATCGCCATTTTTTGAGATGATATGTATTCGGAGTTAGAGAAGAGGTGAGAGAGAAAGGCGAGAGAGATCTTCCTTATGTTTATTCTTCCGAGTGTTTCGCCATTTCTTGCTCAAATCATCGCCATTTATTGAGGCATTTAGATAAGAAGGGGATTCGTGAAATGAAGAGAGAGAAAGAACAAACAGGCGGAGAAACAAAAGGAAATAGAGAGGGGAGTGGCGGTACAACAAAATAAAATGAGGTTAACCGGTGGAGTAGTTTTATAAACCCTAAAATGCTAAACCAAATCAAACGTTGGGCTTTGAGAACATGGGCATGGGGAATGAAATCGGCCCAACTACTGAATTCTACTAAATCGAAATTGAGACTTTCGTTTTAGAATGACACCAAAATAAAAAGCATCAATATAAAATGTTTATTTTAACTGTTTTAAATTGAAACTTTTGTTTATGTGGAAAAGAATAACATAAGGAAACAAAACAAAAAATTTATTTTATTTTCATATTATTTTAATTTAAAACATTCGTTTACCAGAAAAAAAAAACAAAAGACATCAAAAAAATATTTAATTTATTTTAAATTTAAACTTTCGTTTAAGCAGGGAAAAAAACAAAAAGCACCAAAATAAAATATTTATTTTATTTCATATTTTAAATTAAAACTTTCGTTTTAGTGAAAAAGAAAAACTCGATTTTAATTTAAATAAAACCTTAAAATAATCGGTTTTTTTTAAAAAAAAAAATATAGTAACTAAGTTGCATTATCCACTCTCCAACATAATTCTTACAACATTTGTGGTTTATAAATTATTAATAATCTTTCGCATGCATCGCTATTTCAACTGTAATTAAATAATGCTTTTTTCACACCGTATATAACTTACATTATCCACTCTCCAATATAATTCGTATAACATTTGTGGTTTTTTATTTACGAGTTTGTTATTGATTTTGATAGGGATATTATGATAGAGTCAGTAAATGGGCCATTGAGTTATATCAAAGATACTGTCGGTCATTATGACCCACTGCAGTATCCTCTACTGGTTCCTTATGGTTCTTACGGCTGGGATTTAAACAGTCGAAGTTCGACTGGTAAAAAGTTGACATGTTGAGAATTTTATGCATACACGTTTCAGGTGCATATTTCTAATAACTCTTTTTGTGCGTCTTATCCTTAAAATCTTATACTTATATCTTTCTTACCAAAACAAGTATTTTGTGTTATAGACACGACAACATCTTGATTCTCTAACCCCGAGAGGCGGTCGTCTACTCCAATAATTTATTGTCGATAACTGTGTCAAAATGCAAACCAATAATTTGAGGTGGATTGCACTCAACCACGATTAGATACGTGCTGGTTTATACAAGGGTTTAGATGATTTTTTAAATGTTAAAGAGCATAACTGAGATTCTGATTTTTCGTTGATATATGTTAGCTGTAATAAAATAATTTTAACTTTAATTCATACTTTCGCACGCATCGAGTGCATATAACATTAGGATTTGATAATGTTGTGTATGTTGTTTATATTGTGCTTATATGTTTTTTTTCTTAACTTTTCAACCATGCATTTGTGATGAAATCATCCAATAGGTATTAAACCATTGGTTAAAAATACTTTCTGAATAAAAATATAGAGATAGTCATTCTAGAATAACAAAAATAGATTTGTTAATGTTGGTTTACATGCATTCTAAACTTCACGCACGCATCGCGTGCATAAAATACTAGTTTAGATAGATGAGAGGCTCCAAACCTCAATTTCTCTACTCTCATTAACTATCTATATTAGGAAATGTCATATTTTCTATTTATTTTAATTACACAATAAATGAACATCTCATGGGTTATTCTAAAGTAAATATTCTACAATCTATTACTCTAAAGTATGCCAAATTGAAAAAAAAAAAGAAAAAGGAAAAATTACAAATTAAATCATAACACAATGAAAAATCCAAACGGGAATAATCGGAATTTACAGAAAATATTATAAAAACTATTATGACAAATTGAAATTAAAAAAGAAAAACTTACAAATTTCAAACCAAATTAAGAAGAGGGGGGAATGTGCGTCGTGGGTGTCAGGAACAAAATTTCATTCAATAAAAATCTTCTAATGTTTGTACAATGTATATAGTTTTTTTTTTTTTTTTGAATGAATAGCATAAATAAATTGCGTAAATAATCAACTTTGGTAATGTTTTCGATCTTCTTCTTCTAATTGACACACACGAGTCCATATCCTCTAGAGTTTTAATAAAACTCTACAAGGTAGAGTTTTATCTAAATCATACATCTTAAAATCAATGGCTCATATTAATCAGAAAAAATAGGGGAACTTTTGGAAAGATAATATATGAATCATTGATTTTTCATTCAATGGTTGATATGCTCAAAATCTACCTTGTAGAGTTATTTTAGAACTCTAGATGATCCAAAACCGACACGAACACAAGTAGAGTATATAAGTTTTTCACTTTTACTTACTTTTACTTGATATGCTGAAAATTTATAATATTCACCCTCCTTTACCATATGATCAAATTAGTCCAATAATAATGGAAAAGGAAAAATAACTAACTACTTCGAGTTTGAAATAAGTCTAAAAACAACAAAGAGAGGGATAAAAGACTAGTGACCGCAACATAACTTAATTTCATGTAAGGAGTATTTGAAAATTTAGTGGTACATATTTTCTTTCTTTTTTCTTGGTTAGTATATATGGATACAAAAACAAATGAATATCGAGAAGTCAATTACTCCTTTCGTATTTTATAGGAGTTATACATTGACGGGTATAAAGATTAAGGAATGTGATTTGATTTTCTTATAATAATAATAATACAAGTGGTGAATGTGTTAATTTCTTATTCTAGATATTTGATAGTGGGTGAATAATTTATTGTGAGAAAATATGAGGTGTATATACATGGCCCTAAACCCTAAACCCTAAGACAACCTTGATGAAGAAAGAAGCGAAGTTTGAATGGAATGACCAGTGTGAGGAAGCGTTCCAAGCCTTAAAGACGCGATTGACAACCGCGCCACCATAAGATAGAGAAAAATAATAAACAATGGATGAGTGAGGACCTTGATATTGAGTGTTATACAGTCAGAAATGTATACTTATGAACTCCTAACAAAGATACGAAGGTGGTGATATACACCTTCCGATATTTTTAGGTGTTACATGTTGACCGACACAAGTGTTAAGAAAAATTAGATGAATGTTATATACTCCCTACGTATTTTAAAAAGAGATACACTTTAACCGGCACATAGTTTTAGGAGAGTGAGTTGAATTTATTAGAATAAGATGAAAGTGGGATAGTGGGTGGATTATTTATTATAGTAAAAGGATGGTGTGAGTAAGTGTAGAGACCACAAGAAAGAAATATTAATGTAATGGGAAGTGGAGACCAAAACTTGTCAAAAAAGAAAAGTATATCTCTTTTTAAAATACGGTCGTTTAAGGAAAGTGTATCTCTTTTTAAAATACAGAGAGAGTAACAATGAAGCAAGTTGGTTAGTTGAGGATAAAGAAATAGAAAAAAGAAGAAGCAAGTGGTCTTTAAACCAATTGTTTGTGATTGTAGTAGAAGTAGGAATAATAAAGAATTTTAAAAGTGAGTGTAAAAGTCCAAAAAATGAACATGTAACTCCTAATCAAATACGGCCGTAAGTAGTAATTGTAACCCCTAAAAACATTCGGAGGGTGTAACTTCTTATGATCATGGGTGGCCATGGTTTGGTTTATTCTTACGTGGATCTGGTCCACAATCTAATAATAATCCATTCATGAAAAAATCTTATGCATCACAAATAATAATACTAATAATAATAATCATAATAATAATAATAATAGGAAATAATAATAATAATAATAATAATAGGAATTTTTCAGTTCCCCTGGTTCATCAATCCATCTTTATAATAATCATAAAAAAGTAATATTTCCGTGTTTCGTGTAGGTTTTTTTTTTTGGTTTATTTGTTCTTATGGGTATGTTGTTGTTTAGTTTTGCTTGATACGTTAATGCATAACACCGAGTAATAAATTGTATTAATATTTCCGTGTTTCGTGTAGGGTATTAACGTATACAAAATATATTTTAAGAACGATCCAGGTATGGTTTCATGATTTTTTTTAACAAGTACACAAAAAAGTAGCCCTAATTGTTTGTTTTTGGTTCTTAATTAATAAATGATTTGCAGCCATTGCAGGTATATTCTCCATATAATTAAGGTTTCATTTCGTAAAACTTTAGACTTAAAGAATTGTTTGACATCGTCCTCATTGAATAATTTTATATGGTGTGGATTATGTATTTTTCGAAATAGACAAGGTTTCATTCCGTAAAACTTTAGATTTAAAGAATTGTTTGACATCGTCCTCATTGAAGAATTTTACATTTGTGGATTATGCACTTTTCGAAATAGACAATTTAGTCTATTACCTACCTAAGTCATGACCAATAATTTTTTTGTTCTTGGATGTAGCACTACGTACTATTAAAGCTATTATAAAGTTGGATGAAAATCTCATGAAGTGTACCCACCTACAAAAGGCTTAACATTAATTATTTTTGCGGTTATTTATTAATTAACATTTCGGTATTAATTAATTAATTAATTTAAATAGGATAATACCAAGGGCAGTTATTTAGTAACTGTCATATTGGTTTTCCTATTTAATCCAATGCATTAGGTTAATGTTAATCACGTTCTTCACATCTCTCACAATGTCAGTTTCTTCCAAAATACATGTTCATGGAGAATGGTTTAATTTGCTGTATTCCATTCGTAATTGTTGTTTCTCATAAATTGTTGTTATGGTAAAAAGATAGTGCATGTTCAAGGATAATATTTTTTAAAAAAAAATATAGTCTAGATAATTAATAATAGTGATAGAATTGATGTCAAAAATCATCTAATTCTAAACCACCCGCCGTATATATATCCTTATGATTGATTTTTTTAAAAAAAAACAATATTCGACAAAAAAATATAATAATACAAATAGAACACAAAAGAAAGAATAATTTGTGCATCGCACGGGCATCTATCTAGTATAATTCTAATAAACGGTACAAAATAAATAAAATTTTAGTTGTTGGGGTTTTTTTAAGCATGGTCTACAATTAATTTAGTGTGAACTAGTGAACCAGGTCCATTTAAGATTTAAAGTCATAGCCTGGGGCCCTGGGCTAGATGTGCCATTGGTACTACTGACATTTTGGACCTTATAAAAAAAAACCAACTAGATCGAAGTGGTTGTACTTGTACCACACTGTATTGATAGTTGTATGATAAACCGATCGGAATACATCACCTTGGAAAAAAATAGTTAGCTGGTGAAAAGAGGTATGCATTCTAATCTATTACTCCCCAAATTTGGTTTTGTTTCGGTGGGATTTGGTTTTGTTTAATTGGAAAATTTGTTGTTGGTTAAATTTAATTTGATGGGGTTAAATTAGCAGGTAAAAGATGAGCATGATTAAAGTGAAAGAAACTACGATAGTGTGCCCAGCCGAGGATACGCCGAAGGAGAGTATATGGTTGTCAAGGCTAGACATGATAGGGTCACCTTATTCACATTTGAATGTTATGTTCGTTTTTCCTAATATTAGTAACGCTCCTGACTTTTTCGACTCTAATGTTGTTAAAGAGGCTCTAAGTAAGATCCTCGTGCCATTCTACCCCTTGGCAGGCAGGCTAAAAGTTAACAACGAAAGTGGAAGACGTGAGATCGATTGCAATGGAAAAGGGGTCGTATTTATAGAGGCAGAAACTACGATAATGCCACTCGTAATTGACGATGATTTTGGAGAAAAGTACATGAGTCCGGATTCTGAAATTGGGAAGGATCTATTTCCCAAGTGTGACTACTCCTCCGCCAGGGAGGATCTTTCTTTGTTGCCTTTACTATTTGTGCAACTCACTCGATTCGAATGCGGGGGTGTTTGTCTTGGGTTTGCACATCATCACCATTTTTCAGATGGAGCTTCTTTTTTCCATTTCGTTAACGAATGGGCAAGACTTGCTAAGGGACTCGACGTTGCTATTTACCCTGTTCATGATCGTGCTACGTATCTTGCTCCACGTCATCCTCCTCAGGTTAACTTTCGTCATTTGGAATATGAGCCATCTATTCCACCCTTGATCCCCAAACCCGTCACAGGTACCAAGTACTACTATATATTCTCGGAACTCTGGCCTAGTTTCTTTCTTCTTAATTATCAATATCTTTGTACTGGTTTTTTTTTTTATACTTCATATGAAAACATGTTTTCGGTAGTCTGTCTAGCTTTTCTTTCATTATAAAACAAAATAACACCAAAAAATTTAGTGAAAATATGTTTAAAGAAAAAACTAGTAGAGTATTTGAAAGGGTGGTTACCAAAGGCCTAGGATCGAATCTCATCTACACTATTTATCATTTTGTTTTTTATGGCCCTCTCTACAATAAAAAATAAAAAGGAATAGACTATTAGTTGTGTGTGTGTGTGGGGATATTTGGTGTAAGTAATCAAACCGAGTAATATAAACAAAAAAGTAATTAAAGCAAGTTGACGGTAGAGATGGATTTGTTCTACAGGATCTGAATCTTCAAATTTAGGATTCAGCGGATCTGGATCCGAAACCGCTTATGACGAATAGGATATGGGTTTAGATCTTGTTTTTGAGATCCAGATTCGTAGTTTATAAATAAACGTAGTTTATCTTGTTTAAATAAAAAAATTGAGGAAACTCGATGCAAATTAATTAATCGTTAAAACGCATGAAAAATACCAAACGTAAAGAAGAAAAGAGACGGAGGGAGTACTTTTTTTTTCTTTGTACAACATAACATAAATATAACATTTTTTAAAGGAAAAAAAATTACATGTGGATTCCGATCCTACACGCGGATACGTCGTATTTGTATCCAAATATTTTAGACTGCAGATCAAAATCTGGATCCGTATACTCTCTCCATCCCAATTTAATCGTCGCACTAAGCTTTTCAAGGAGTTTTATGCAATATGTTATTTAATCTTATCTGTTATAATTTAATAGAAAAATAGGTGAGGTGAGATATAATGGAATAATTTTTTAATTGAATGTGGGAGAAGGTGGGGTCCTAATTTTGGGTAGTTGAAAGAAAAAGGTAATAAACTATTAGTGAGTCAATGCTATAAAAGAAAATGTGACAACTAAATTGGGACGGACGTAAATGAAAAGTGTAACAATTTAATTGAAATGGATGGTATGGAAAACACATCTAGATTTGTAAACAAGATCGATCCAAATCCTATTACCCCTCCGTATTTAAATAGGAGATACACTTGGCCGAACACGGGTATTAAGGAAAAATAGTTGAATGAAATAAAATAATGAAAATCAAGTAAAATAATTGAGGATCATTAAATTTTAGAGGGATGTGGTGTGGGGGTTTATGAAATTAATTGTTTAATATGGTAATGGGGTTGAAGTATTATTTAACTAGTCTTATATGCACGCGATGCGTGCGAATATAAAAAGACAGATATATGCGAGAGTAGGAAATTTGATGCATCAGGATGGCTTTAGCCTGGATGATTTAAATGCATTTGTTGCACCTCCGCCATATTTCTCTCCCACTCCCTCTTCCTCTCTTTTATCTGCATACATTTTGTTTCCCATCAATTCGATCAGCATACTCGAATAATAAGCGTCGATAACATATAGAAATAAAAAAATGATAACAATTAAGATGAGGGGAGTTATTCTAAGCATAAAGAGGTGAAAATGATTTTTATTTTCTTATCAGTTATGAATAAGGGAGAATCAAGGGATTTGTGCATGTGAACTGTTAAAACTTTTTAAAGATTTTGTTGACTTTCGAGATATATTCATATACTACTTGGGTTTCCTTATTTCCTTGTTTTAATCAAAGAAAGAAATATTCTTTCTTAGTCAGTGTTAATGGAATATCATAAATCACGCTGATATATACTCATATATCAGTATATCACGCTGATTATATGCGCGAGAAAACTTCTAGTCATAACGCTAAGTTGCTACAATTTTTAAATCATTAAATAAGTATATTTTAATTGAATTAAATTGTGAATTGTGGAGGGTAATTTAGTCTTTTTGATTGGGGACACTAAAAGTGGGATTACTGAAATGAACCTCCCCTATTCACTTATATAATAGAGATTAGATGGTGGAGTTGAAAAATTACTAAAAATGACAAGTTTATCTCCTATTTAAATACGGCCAAAATAATAAATATATCTCCTATTTTAATACGGACGGAGTACTAACCGTCCCTAGTTGAGGGTACCAGGGACCAGGGTGGAAGCCAATGAAAGGTCAAAGATTTCAGTTTATATTTGGAGTTTTAGACAGCTGGATTGTTATTAGCTTTGACATTACTCCATGAGGCCCTGGGCAGCCTGGCAGTTAAATGATTTTGGGCTTTACTCCATGGGCCCTAACGACAGCTTCTTCGGCCCTGCCCCCAAATACGGCCTACCCATGTTGACAATTATACTCTGTACTAAATTTTCTGAATACTCTATCCGTCCCATAATTATACTGATGTTTGACAAAAAATACGGGTATTTTTAAGAAAAATGAAGTACAGTATTCCCTCAGTTTATTTTATGTTTCCACAAATCAAAATGGGTGTTTATTTATTTATCCACTTCTACTTTATTTTGTTTTTGAAATCATTTATTATTACCTTACCCTTCTTTCCATAATAATTACACATTTTCAGCATCTTTTTCCTACTTTATCCACTATTATCCTTTAATTTATTGCATCACTTATTTTTATTCACCACTGAAAACAAGAATCTACAATAAATGAGAACTTAAAAAATGGAGTGGAGTGCATGACAAAAGGGAAAATGTTTGGTTGACCCTAAGGGTTAGCAACCCCTAAGATACATATAACATAAAATAATATATAAGCATAATTAATTGGAGAGAGAAAGTGTTGTATGTAAAGTTTCAATGTATTTGTAACCAATCAAAATTCAATATTGAAAGGGTTACCAACCCTTAGGGTCACTCTATCATTGTCCTCTCTCATACCCACATGGGTTACATTTTATTAAGACTCATGTGACAAGTGTATTTATGTTGGATTATCTTAGATTTCAAAGTGGACTAACATTCAAGAACACAGGGAGTACATGTTTTTGTTTTGTTGTGTTTTCAATGCATTTTTAATTAATATAATACATGAAAAATGGAATATAGTACATGTTTTTATTTTATTCTGTTTCAATGCATTTTTAATAAATATAGTACATGAAAAATGGAATACATATTTTTATTTTATTCTGTTTCAATGCATTTTTAATTAATATATTACGCCCTCTCAAATACTCCCTCCGTATTTATTTATTTAAGAGATACACTTGGCCGGGCACGCATATTAAGAAAAAGAATTAAATTAAATAAAATAATAAAACAAATGGGGTTGAGTAGATATTTTAATAAGAAAAACAAGTGGGGACCATATCATTTTAGGGAGTGGGTGTGAAGGTGGGGTGTAAATATATTATTTAATTAGATGGTGGGGTTAATAAGTTACTAAAAATGACAAGTGTATATCTTAAATAAATACGACCGGAAAAGACAAGTGTATTACTTAAATAAATACAGAGGGAGTAAAAATCATTGAATACTCCCTCCGTCCCTTAATACTCGCACCGGTTTGACCGGTGCGGAGTTTAAGATATTTGAATTGACTTATTAATTTAATGGGTGTTAGTTGATAGTGGGATATTTTTTTTTTAATATAGTTAGTGGGAAATGTGTAAGGGTGGGAAGTAGTTAGTGGGGGATGATGATTTTTAAATGATTTTTTATAGGGAGTAGGGGTGTAGGTGGGGTAGTAGGTAAGTGTGAGAAATAATATAATATTGTTAAAGATTTCTATTTATAGAAGCGGTGCAAGTATTAAGGGACGACCCGAAAAGAAAAGCGGTGCGAGTATTAATTACACATGAAAAACTTGTTAAAATATTTACTTATTTTTCAGGTGATGTGGTGAAGGAAATAGAGTGCGTCTTAAAAATAAGTAAAGAGCAAATTGATGCCTTGAAACTAGAAGCAACGTCTGAGGGAGTGCTAAGTTATAAGCCGAGTACATTTGAAGTGTTATCTGGGCACGTGTGGCGTACCGCATGCAAGGCGCGTGGATTAGCCGATGATCAAGACGTGAAACTAATAATACCAACAAATGGACGATCCAGATTGAAGGATCCGGCATTGCCGCAAGGGTATTGTGGGAATGTCATGTTCTTTTCCATATGCGTTGAGAAGGCAGAAAATGTGATACGAAAACCACTATGGTATGTTGCCAATAAAATTCACGAGGCGATAAAACGTTACGATGATATTGAATACGTACGATCCAATATTGATTATGTGGAATCACACCTGGATCTAGCGGTTCTCGCGGCCACTATCCGTGGCCGTAACAGTTTTACTTGTCCGAACCTTTCGATAAATTCATGGGCCAGACTACCCTGTTATGAGGCGGATTTTGGGTGGGGCGGCCCAGAATTAACGACTGCTAGTAGAATCCAATCTGAGGGGAAATCATACATCACTTCAAGCTCAAATGGGGATGGTAGCTTTTCAGTTTTCATCAAGCTTTTCACGCCTCACATGGCTCTCTTTAAAGATTATCTGTATGACTTCTAACTTGATACATCCACACCTTCAAATCATGTTTAATGTTTTTTTTTTGTTTTTTTTATGTTGATTTGAGTCGCTTTGGGTGATGTTTAAAGTCAACATCAGTACGTTCGTCTTTGTCCTGTTAAAATAAGTCGTATTTTTTAATGATTTATTAGTAGTCCTACACGGTTTTACTAGTCCCTAAGGATTAGAGTTTACGTGGACAAAAAAATTGTATGTTATTTATGAAAAACTTGACGTCAACAATCCCAGATATGGTCGTTTTGCTCAAAATAATCCCAACTACTCCATCCGTTCCCTTTTTATCTTCCTATTTGGAATCTGGAAGGGAATTAAGAAAAATAGAATCTTGTAATGATTGGGTGTAAGAGTAATGATTGGGTATAAGAGATTTTCTTTTAGGAATAAAGTAAAGAGAGAGAAAAATAAATAAATAAGGGAGATGAAAGATGTTTTATTAAAGTAATGGAAAAATCAGAAAATCAGTTTAATGGGGACACAATTGGTGAGATGGGGATCCTCAACAAAATAAATGGACCAATGAGCATTCAATGCTCAATTACACACAGATCATCCACCCAAAAAACAACTGCCCTTTTTTTTCATCAGTTTTTTTTCCCTCCAACCCTTTTAGGAAAGTTCCCTACAAAACCAAAAAGGGGGTTTCCCCACACAATATAAAAACAAGGTATATAAGCTAAATTTGAGTTCTTAAGTTGACAAAAAAACAGTAACATGGCAAAAAACAAGCCTCAATTCATTTAAATAACTTGGCTTCAAAAAAGGGACATGGATTTATATCAAAAGGAGGATGATTTCCTCAGGTTTTCTGATGATGAAGGGGATGACTTCAACAAAGAATCTGACCCGGAGGACGATGTAGCTGCTGAAAACGTTGTTGAAGATGTTGTTGTGGTTTTAAATGCTCATGAATATGGGGACATGGAGCAATTTCAGGCAGTACCAGACTTAAATGAACTAGCACAACAAGTACTAGATGAAGATGGATCAGCTGAAGTGGGACAACAACATTCACAAACAGAAGGCCGGTATAACCAAAATTCAAGTTGTTCCATATTTATTTGATTTGAACATCCCACTACCTAAGAGTCAGAAACACCTCAACATCATCAAACAACAACACAACATGTAAATAATCATCATAAGCCTAAGAAGCCAAGGATAAGTAGTGAATTGAAACTGGAAATTTTGTTGTTCCTGCTAAGCAGAAAAATCAGGGGGTAGACACCCTCATTCACGGGACAATTAAAGAGGCAACAATAAAATTTGATTACACTCTAACAACAATAGGTGCAATATGGAACAAGGCAAGGAGACAGAAGTAAGCAATGCTATCTTATGATATGACCACCAAATTTCACAAATGTGGCAGAAAAAGAGTACAAGTCACATATGACTCTATTACATCAATTGGCATGGGGGACATAATATGCATTAGATATCTTGCAAAAATGCTAAATTTGGACAGACAATAGTGTGGAGATTAGTCAAGAGGAAGGTCATTAAACCACACTCAAGTCCCTTACATCCATGTATTCCAGAAGCATGCAAGATGAGGTGGGTACTCAGATTGATAATGAATTACTCTATACCACATGATCCAACATATTGTGGCATGTATGCCTTCATTCACATTAATGAGAAGTGGTTCTATCTAACACATAAAATTCAAAGAGTGTATTTTGCAAATAATGAACCATTCCCGCAAAAAAAAGACAAAGTCAAGAACAAAATTCCTAAGTTCATGTTCATGGCAATAGTGGCAAGGAAAATTGAGGGTGATAATAGGAAGTGTGAATTTGATGGCAAACTAGGTATATTTTCATTCACACATTCAATTGTAGAAAAGAGAACACCAAAAAGTTGTTAGGGTTATGAATAATATAAACAATATAACTCATGCGGAAAAAACCATAAAGCCAGGAATCCAAATTAATTGCCACATAGTCAATTATCATAATTAGTATACATACAATGTGATGTGTGCCTTCCCTAGCTGCTCCCGAACCGAACAAGAACAAGTATATGACTCCAAATGTTGTCCCTCCGTAGATAGTCCACAACACGTTCAGATCCACCTTAGATTCAACCAACTAGAATATTCTCTAAGGTTTTATGTGCACTCGGAAAACTCACAATAGTGATAGGCAAGTATTAAATTCTCTCTTGAATTTAATGTGTTAGAATAGTATAGTGAATTGCATTATAAATTGTGATCATGAACCACATATTTATAGGGTGGAAATAAAGGAGTTTCAATCCTACTAGGAATCGATTAACTAAATCCATTAGGACTCTAGTTAATTAATAACATTAGAATTCTAGGGACAATCAAACACTAAGTATTTCAGATTTATCCTAAACATCTAATTTTAGTAGAATTAGGAAAACACAAGATTGCTTAGCTCGCAAGCAACCGACCGACCAAGGCTTTGCACCTTGTGGCCTTAAGCCCACGTTGCCGCTGTGCATGACGTCCAGCAATCAGCACGCGGCCCTCGCTAGGGCGCTGCTGCCTTGATTCGGCCCAAGCTCGCTTGGCGTCCAACAACAACACGCGGCCCACGGCTGGGCGCTGCTGCCTTGCTCGGCCCAAGCCTTGTTGCTCCGCGCGGGCTTGCTCGGCAGTGGGCCTGGCGCTTGCGTTGGGCCTTGCGTCTCGCAAGCTCTTTCATCGAGCGTTCGAACGTCGCGTTCCGATTTGTTTTCCGATTCGAACAAATATTTACGTTTCCGTTAATATTTCCGATTCCGGAAAATATTCCCGATTCAAACAAATATTTACGTTTCCGTTAATATTTCCGATTCCGGAATTTATTTCCTTTTCCGACGATATTTCCGATTCCAGTAATATTTCCATTTCCGGCAATATTTCCGATTCCGACAATATTTCTATTTCCGATAATATTTTCTGATACGAACCATGTTTCCGTTTCCGGCAACATCTACGACTTGGATAATTTTTATATTTCCGTCATGATCCATATTTCTGTTTCCGGCAATATCATAATTTCCGGAGTATTCTATATTTTGCCTTTTGACGAGTTCAGCTCCCCTTGGAACCGAGATCCATCGTTTTCGAATGTTCATAAATGGAGTACTTAATGAATAATATATTCACTTAAATACTTGATTCGTTCACGTACTATTTGTGTGACCCTACGGGTTCAGTCAAGAGTAAGTTGTGGATTAATATTATTAATTCCACTTGAACTGAAGCGGCCTCTAGCTAGGCATTCAGCTCACTTGATCTCACTGAATTTATTAACTTGTTTAATTAATACTGAACCACATTTATTAGACTTAGCATTGAATGCATACTTGGACCAAGGGCATTATTTCCTTCCGTCTCTCACTTGTCCTTAGGGACAAGTGTGCATTTCCTAATTTCTTTGTCGCTTGATGCCTGCTCATGAACATAAGGTAAGAGTAGTCATCCTTATTATGTCCAAAGGTATTTCTCGGTTTCAGAGTTCAACTGATCAAATAAACAAATAATCATAGCCTATGATTCATTTGAGCACGGCCATGCATTTTTGAGTTTCTAGCTCTCCGAGTGGCCTTGTACAACTTTCAGCATCTCATCCCGATTTATGGGAGGACAATCTCAATCTTGTGATCTTGAGGTTAGACTTCTTTTGATAGGTGATTACCTGAGCGTTGCCGTAATCAGTAACCAGTTCTCAAACAAGTAATCTCAAATCACTCAGGTATTGAAGATTAGTGTCTAATAATGTAATGAAATTTACTTATGACAGATTTTCATCTCTTACAGTAAAGTTTCATAGGTCTGTCCGATACTAATCTTTTCAAGTAAGTATCTATGCAAATGATTGCGACATTGCCATGTCCACATAGTTCAAAAAACAGAACTACTAGTCATCTTGCATTCCGACCACCTAAGCCTGCGGGGTTTGAAGATTTTTAGGTTTCCTTTTTCGAGAGGAAATGTGGAGAGAGAAAAGGATTACTCTTGTTCGTAAGTCTAAACACAAGCATGTGGCCTTGAATACAACCTCAGTCTATAGTATATCCAAAAAAATAAGTGTTGAGTGTTACATTGGTAGATGTAACCTAACTTGAAAAACTAACATAAGCTGACTTAGGAAAAGTTAATTTGAACCAATCAGGCCTTAAAAATATTGTTTGAATCTTCATTCTATAAGGGAAGTCCTGAGGTCAATTTAGTAATTGAATTTTTGGTGTCTCCCCCTATAAAATAATCCATTATACCCTCTAGAATAGCAAATTTGTTATGAGAATAATAACTAAATTAGGTAATACGTACTACACATTCTTTCAATCATAATATTTTATAGTAAACACACAAGTTTTGGCATATTTTTTTGCAACCAATAAAAATGAAAGTGTCATGTATCAAATTAAATGACCTTAATTTCTGATTTGTGCTTAATTAAAATATACCAAGCGACCAAATATAATAGAGATTTAAGGTAAGTTTGGAGAACCGATAAAACTACGAGCACTAAAAACAAAATGTACAATAGTTTACATGTGAATTATATAGCGGGCTTGTTTATGATATAAGTATATATCTATTATAGTTCAATATTTAACAGACGAAATCAATAATTTATCATCTTTAATATTTAAGACATTGAAAATATGGTTTATTGTTTAGGGAGTCTAAGTGGGGAAAGACTGAGCTGCATGTTTAATAAACTTTTGATGTTTGATTGTTTGCGCTACTAAAAATTTTAACAAAATCAAGCAAAATTGCCGGTCTCTGTTTTATAAGGGAACTCTTGAGGTCATTAACTTAAACCTTTTGGTGTTCTCCTATAAAGTAGTCGGTGCCGGGGCTATCATCACATCATAATAATAGGACCATGTGCAATTTTTCAAAATGGGGTGCGACCCTCAATTCATTACTTTAATAATAAAAAAAAAATCAACTTTTATCAAACGAAAAACCATCTCTTACATAAATTTGTCGAAATGATAAACATAACAAAAAAAAACATTAATGAAATCACTTAAAAAGTTTATGTGCTGACACTCCCTCATATGTTGTATATATTCAAAGGCAAGACATAATGATGAGGCTGAGTTGGATTTCAATCAAATAGTTATAGTGAATCGATTGAGAAAATAAATACAAGAGATATTAAAGACTTTGGTAGGTGATTTGAAGTTCACCATGATATAGTAAATGACTTGAAGTTTACCATAATGATAGTAGGTGACTTGAAGATCACCATAAAGTTTACAAGTGTTTAGTGATTGATTTAAACTAAATATCGTAAATATCTTGCTTGGGGCAATCATACATCAACACGAATAGGAGAAAACATGAAGGAAAACAACTGCATATTGCATCTACTCCGCCCCATAATCAATGTTGATCTCCAGAAGAGAACAAAAGTATGAAATATTTATTAAAATACACGTTGAAAAGTGTACTATTAGTTGGTGAAAGATTTTATGCCCCATAATATATTTGAAAATATTTTTCCAACTTAGGGGAGACAAGCTAGAATAAGTTGGCGAAATTGAAAGATAATATATTGATCCCAATATGAGTAAGTGTAAATGCCAACTGTATGTCCTCGAAGTATGTTTGGACATAAATATCTATGACTTCATTATGTTAAATTGTTACATGTTCAGATGCATAAATGTGTAAAATGGTCATAGTGCTCGATGTTACTATAATGATCTTGCCAATATTTATTTAAATCTCTGCACCTGAAGTGTAGATTACATATAAGGTTCCAACATAGTGATGAGATATAAGTCTATTTATATGAAAAGGGCAAGATAATGCAGTTGATGATATTATTGAAAATAAAGAAAACACTAATATATAATGTATGGAATACCCTTGAAGTGGTATAGATATCTGAACTATAATAGATGGCCTGTGAGAAAAGATGAATGGTACCTATTGAATAAGTATTCAGATATCATTGATGAATAGCATGAAAAGTATATGTTGAAGAATTTTGATGATACCGGTAGACAATGGTACCGAAATATAATGCATATGCGAGAAATAATGGACTTTGAATTGGGGATCGTAAATTTATGTCTATTTCGTTATAAACATAACTATAATGATCAAATGAGCTCATGGACCTGAAGTCCAACAAGTTATGGATTTAAAATATCCACGCTGTACATCGTTTTTGCATTTTGAGTCTTACATTCATATACATGTGTAGTTAATAGGTAAATGAATCATTCATCATACATTTAGTTTGTTTATGTTTTATCATGGTATGATTTTGATTTATCCAGTTATAATTTCATATTAATTCATGTTTCAAAACTATTATGATGTCGTATATGAATATGCATCCAAAGAATGGTAAGACGGATTTGCAACTTTATGAATATTATAAGAGGAGTTTCTTACTCCAATGGGCGAATATATAGTTGCGAAACAAGTATATATATAATGTAGATTTAATAACATGTTATGAATCATGCAAAAAAGAAAAGTTCCTGAAGAACTTATACATGACGTTCTTAAATATCTAGGCTTTTAAGTTTTACATATGAATGTCATAACATTGATCAAATATTATCTAAATTCTTGAAGAGTGTTTTTGAACTGTCGTCTCAACCAGTAGTTTGAGTACTTGAGAATTATGAAATATGCATATTAGTTTATTCACGGAAGAATTCTTGTACAAATATGAGTTGATTCAAAATTATAAGATAAGAGTATGTAATGTCCTTATATTGAGTTTTATTTTATGGTCCAGAAGAACCATAAATTACATTATACCCTAAGTTGGACAGTGATATTATTATTTATCATGTATTGTCATGAAAGTATGACTAGAGAAATTTTGATCAACATTGATGATTACTACTACTTATGACCTCCAGAGAAGGTTTATATATGTCCAATATTTAAGGATTCATTTTGTAATATTATGTGCAAGAAAATATATTTATTTCAGGTATTATTGTCAAAATTCTGGTGATATAAATACTCACCTAGTGCATACAAGTGAATGTTTGAAAATTCGACTCAAATTGTGGAGAATCAATTTCCAAGGAGCTTCATGTTACTACATTTGGAAAGTTATTAAAGGTATTAGATTCATTGAACTAGAAGATCTCAAGTGATGTATTCATCAGGGGGAGAAAATACACGTTGCACTCTTTTTCCCTTAACCATGGTTTTGTCCCATTGGGTTTTCCTGCTAAGGTTTTTAACGAGGCAACATCCCAAGCGTATCATGATGAGTGTTGTACTCTTTTCATTCACTAGGTTTTTATCCCACAGGGTTTTCCAAGTAAGGTTTTTAATGAGGCACATGTATATTACAAGGTCATTGTATTATTTTAGATAATGGACATCCAAGGGAGAGTGTTGTAAATATATTGTATTGTGGATGCCCATTATACCCCTGACATCCTTATCCTATATAATACATGTATATGTACATATTATATTGATGGGAATAAGATGATAACCACCTGTTTTCTCTCTTTCTCTCTCTCCCTTTCCCCCTAATTTCATAACATTATTTGAATATTCCCTAAAGTTAAATTTATTTAAAAGTTTGCCAAAACTACATAATTATAAAATTTTGAACTCACTCATTTATAAATTGTACTAGGAAATAAGAGTGTCTAATTGCATATTTTAAATGCGTAATATGGTAATTTACTATAAAATTAAATTGAAAAGAACGAAGAGATAGTTTTATAAATTGTACAAGGAAACAAGAGTGTCTATTTACTATATAAATCACACGGAATAGTTTAATGAATCAAATAGGGTTTCAACGTTGTTCAACTTAGTTATGTCAGATTTAGTAAGGTGTTGTTACCGAACAAACTTGAATCCATTTCATTGTTGTTTATTTTGCTTGTGTTTTTTCTATTATATCTATTTACGTATTCAATTTGTAAATAATATTTTAATTTCCTATCAAACAATGTAAACTTTTTGGTTAATTTCCACATAGTATTTAATATATATATATATATATATATATATATATATATATATATATATATATATATATATATATATATATATATAACTACCATTTTTATTAAATATATACCCTCAAAGAAGTATATATGTTTACCATTTAAAAGGAGTATTTAATATATATAACTACCATTTTTATTAAAAATAACATCAATATTATTTTAAAAAAATTGATTGTTTAGTTTAGGAAAAAAATCATGTGCATTGCACGTACACTAAACTAGTACTCCCTCAAATATCCGCAACAATACCACCAAATAAAATAGTTCTTCAAGTGTAAAATACCTACTATCGGAACAATACAATTAATATTTACATAGTAATTGGTATTTCAAAATATTTCCTCATAGAGATTTGGAAATACAATTAATATTTATAGAGATTTTAATTCCAAATCAACGAAACTAAAATATAACACAATTAAGAAGTTTTCTCGGAAAACAGAACATGGTTAAGAATTTAATTTAACCCATAACACAATTAAGAAGTTTCTTCTCACACAGTAGCGTGTTTGATAAAACCAAGAGACGATTAATAAGTTACCTTGTAAAAATAGCTACTTCGAATGTAATAGGGGTAGGCGGGAAGCAAAGGCTAAACACACAAGTTGTTCCGACATTTAAATGCATGTCGGATATAAATTGTTTTAACCCGGATAATATGCAATGCTGAGGAGTTTCACCAGATATTGGATAAGTTTTAATTCTTGCAATCCATTGCCTCTCAACGGCTTGAACTCGAAGCGTCACGGTGCTATCAACATGACCAACACTTAAATGGTCGCGTATAAAACTCATTGGCATATTCTACAAGACAAAAAAAAATATTATCAAAAATAATTTAATTTTGAAGGTGCATGATAAATTAGTAAAAAACTAGTATAGAACCCGTGCGATGCACGGTTTACATATTTTAACTTTAAGTGCAGAGTTAAATTAATTTAGAAAACAAACATGAAGGAAATAATGCCCTTGGTCCAAGTATGCATTTAATGTTAAGTCTAATAAATGCGGTTCAGTATTAATTAAAAAGTTAATAAATTCAGTGAGATCAAGTGAGCTGAATGCCTAGCTAGAGGCCGCTTCAGTTCAAGTGGAATTAATGAACCCGTAGGGTCATACAAATAGTCCGTAAACGGATCAAGTATTTAATGGCGTTAAATACTCCATCTGTGGATATTCGGAATCGACGGATCTTGGTTCCAGTGGGAGCTGAGATCGTCAAAGGCAAGTAAGTGAATACTCCGGAAACGATGATATTGCCGGAAACGGAAATATGGATCGTATCGGAAATATAAATATTATCCAAGTCGTAGATGTTGCCGGAAACGAAAATATGGTACGTATCGGAAAATATTATCGGAAATGGAAATATTGCCGGAATCGGAAATATTGTCGGAAACGGAAATATTGTCAGAATCGGAAATATTATCGGAATCGGAAAAAATTCCGGAAACGGAAATATTAAATATTTGTTCGAAACGGAAATTAATTCCGGAATCGGAAATGTTAAATATTGTTCGTATCGGAAATGAATTCCGGAATCGGGAATTTAATCGGAAGCGCATCGGACGAGACTTGCTAGACGAAGGCCCAGCACGAAACCAGGCCCGTGCCCAGCAAGCCATGAGCATCAACACAACGCAGCAAGGCCACGCCAGGCCTAGCACAAGGCCAGGCCCAGCATGGCGCGCGCGCAACATGGGCTGCGAGCAATGCTCGTGGGCTGCGAGCTGTGCAGCTCGCGTGGGCTGCGAGGCTTGCGCGGGCTGTGCGGTGGTCGTGCTCGTGTGCGGTTGTGTGCGATACGAATCCTAAAGCTATTGGAATTCGTTCTATGATTAAATCCTAATTCTAGTAGATAGAATTTATTTAATAGAGTTCTAAAGGGATTTTAATTAAACTAATTGGTATTCTAATAGGATTCTAAATCCTTTTCCATGACTCTATAAATATGTGCCTAGGTTCACAAATTTATATAACAAGTTTTCAAGTATTCAAAGCTAGGATTTTTAAGCAGAAAAATCAGCCATAACACTTGCCCTATTTAGCCGAAAATAAGTAGTACCTTAAGGGCGATTCTAGTTGGTCAATCTTAAGGCGGATCCGGACGTGCTGTGGACTTTCTACGGAGGGACGACACTTGGAGTCCTAAAGACTTGTTCTTGTTCGGTTCGGGCCCAGCTAGGGAGGGCACGCTACAAAGTGTATGCATCCTAGACTAATTATATGATTATGTGCAATTAATATGATTCCTGGCATTAAGATTTTTCCGCATGATTTATGTTGTTCATATGTATCATAACCTAACAGTGGTATCACGAGCCTATTATTATTTGCATAATCTATAAATTGCTTAACATGGTTAAATTTTACAAATTTGCAAAGAATTAAAAGGGGTGATTAATTTTCGTAATTGTTAATTAATTGCAAATTGCGTTTATTTAATTATATGTACGCAGTTTTTCGGCAGTTTCTTCGTTACTCAACAAAATCGAGTGATTTTTGTGTCAATTCCGCATGTAAAAGGCATTCTAAAATTTTGACAAAAACATTATTTTTCGGCCGAACCCAGAATTCCCAAATTCGAAGCCTAACTATGACTTTTCGGAGGTTTTAGTTTTTTGATCGCAAAAGTTTGTAAATTTAAGATGTTAAATTGAATATTTGCGATTCTTGTTGTTGAATCTTGAATTTTTGATTGACCTACTGTATATGTTTAACAATTTTGAATGCCTAAGCTTGTTAATTAATCAACCTAATTTGTAATTGTAATTAATTTGTTGAAATTCGAATAATTTAGAATTTGATTTAATTTTCATAATTAATTGACAATTTAATTAGGTATCCATGATTACAAACCACCATAAAAATTGTTAATTTGTGATAAATTTTAAATTTTTATGACCTAGATTTGAATCCATGTTAATCGAAAATTAATTGATTAATGAATTTTCAATTTTCCGCCCTAAAATTATGAAATTAATATGATTTATTAATTTGTCGTTAATTTTAAATTAAAAATTTTAAATTTTTATGAAAATCTCTCATACATGTTGCACGCACAAAGCAATGGTCGCTACGTGTTACCCTTAAGGGGTGTTGCATAGTGCGGGCACGCGACGACGAGCAAGGGAGCTCGTCGCCCGTGCGGTACGAATGCAGCGAGCAACAAAGCATGGCGTGCGCGCGAGGCATTGGAGCTGGCCGTGTGTGCTGTGCGATGGGCGGTGGGCAAAGGGCAAAGCATGGGCGAGCAGTCGCGTGTGGGCAGCGAGCGTGCTGCGCCACAGCGTGCACTGCCTCGCGCGAGTGAGCGATGGGTCGTGCCTTGAGCGATGCCTCGCCAGGGGCTGCTGCGATGCGATGCGGGCGAGCAGGCTGCGCGCAAGCGTGGCTTGGCTTGCTGCGTTTGCGCGTGGCTGCTGCCACTCGTGCATGCCGAGCGGTCAGTCGAGGGGCATACTGCCTCGTACACTCGATGGGGCTTGGGCGCAAGCCCAAGTGCCTCGTCTTGTTACGATTGACGCGTTTTAATTTTAATTTTGAATTTTCAGTTCGGAAACGATTTTAATTAATTTTAAAATTCGTAATTTAAATTGTTTTCTCGGAATTTAATTTTGAATATTATAATTATTATGAATTTTAATTTATACTAATTATTTTACTAAAATTAAAACCTTGAATTAATTTAAATTCATAATTCAACTGAAAATAAATTAAATGGATTCAATTATAATTTTATATGAGCTTTAAATTTTAATTAAACTTGTATGTTTCCGGTTAGACTAGAAATACATTTTTATGTTTAAAATTAGTAAAGCATATAAAGTTATTGGTTTAAGTGGGAGCCTTTAGTCATAAACTCTTGATTAGGTCTACAAATCCTTTAAGGTTAAACAACTTGATTAGAATTAATAAGGACTGAATAATTGGTAGATTATTGGAGCCCTTGATTAATTGCTACAAATATTTATGTGATGCATATATAACATGTTTTACAAACCAGCTATGTGGGCCATTCATGATAATGAATGGGTGAATGGTATATATTGTATATGTACTGTTTTGCAGGTTATGAAGTGACTAGTATGGCCCAAATAGGATACTTCCTCCGTTCCACAATAGATGCATCATTTCTCATTTGCGCATTGTTCATCAATCAACTTTGAAACCTTTTTTTCACTGTTGTATAAGAAAAAACACAGTCAAGTGAGATCTTTTTAAATTCGTATTAATGTAAGGATTCCAAATACTAATTTTTTTTTATAATTTTTACTTATACGCATTTAGAGATATAATGTTCAAATAAGCGCGTTGGCATACGTGCAATGAGAAATGATGCATCTATTGTGGAACGGAGGAAGTAGAAAATATGGTATGCGTACCATTAATTTGAATGTAATTGGTCTAATGCACCAAAGTTTGTTTTTCAATTCAAATATGGTATGCGTACCATCAAATAGTTGTAATTAGTTTAATTATAGCTTATCCTATTTGAAGAAAATGGCGCCTCCCATGGTGAAATTCAAGACGGAGTTTCCAATCCATTTTCAAGACGGACTTTGAAGTTGAAGCTTCAAGATGAAGTCGGGCCATACTAGATCACATTTATCTTATGCATGCTTTAAGTTATTTATTGCTCTTAAATATGTCTTATTTATGCATGAGATTATGGCTTGATTATGTTGCATGATTAAGGATTTTAGTTCACTTAAAATCTAACCAACATAGTAAGAGCCTTAAGTTCCAAAGTTTAAAAATTGAGTTAAAAGGTGCCATGCCAAAATAACACTTAATTGGATAACCTTTACATCAATCTAGTAATAGTTTTACGCTCAGCGAGGTGTTACTTATTGATCCTAAAGGGGTAAGGTACACAAATAATTGTGAGTACATGTTAGTTTTGGTGAAACTCAACGATATAAGTAAGGAGTCCTTTTATGTCGTGGCAAAATTGATAGGTTTACCTAATAAGTTCTTAGACGTACCTATCAACCAAGAGTAGTTTATAGACTATTAGCAAAAGGCTTTTGCTTACCTAAAATATTTTAGAATTGAGTCAAAATACATAATGTGCTTAATTCTTCAATGATTTAAGGATCTTGGAATCATTTTATTCACACCAGCCGGAACACAAAAAATCGAATAAAATGCCAATGACTTGTTTAAATTGCATGAATGCTTTAATTTTCAAGTTATTACTCATGATAAATGTTTAGACTTTGCATGCTTCAATGGATGTTTTAATTATTGTTTATAATTAAATATCTTGCACTGCAGTAAATCCTTTTAGAAAGGTAACAGTAAATTTCCTCGATTGGTAGTGAATCCAAGAGCGATTCACGGAAATGAGAGAAAATGAGCAATTTAAAATGTACGTTTCTTTTAGCGACTTTTATGGTTGTTTTCGAGTATCAAATTCGAATGGAAAACCGATTGGTGCTTGTGAATTCAAAATACACTGTAGTTTTGAGATCATAAAGCATTGAGTTTAAACGCTCAGCTTTACCAATGGTTAACAACCTAATATCTTTGTCCATTTAATTCTCGAATGAGTCTAGCCCCTAGACATTCGAATAGATTGATGCTTGGAGAACTTTAGAAGCTTCTGGTAAGATCATCTAGTTGAAGCAAAATATTCAACATAAAATGGTAAGAACTTTGTTGAAGTGACATTGGACATGTCCAAACAAAGTATAAAAGTCAACACTAGAGAATTCAATTCTTAAGGCTATTAGAAAGGGTACAAGAAATAGGAAAACAAGGAACAAAGGAAAGGAATTTGCAATCCGTTTCTACCTATAAATTTATGTTTAAAGAAAAGTAACCTAGCAATCAAACTTCCTTGGTATCATAAACCGCTTGAGGTTCTTACTTCGGTAATAACGCAAACAATGGAAGCTAGGATACACTAATGACCTACAAGTGGGAAATGAAGCATGGCAATGCTACATTAGTTGTAGGGTCATCTAGTTTGTTTTAAGTCCTTTCAAAGGCTGGAACTTAATGGCTATTTTGTTCCATAATCAGCAAACCTAAATTTCTGCTTCTAACACAGAAAGACTCGCATTCAAGAAAAACAAAAACAATGTTTGTTTGTTTATTTGAATGAAATGGTCATTTACAGGTTGAGTCAATATGCTTGATTAAAACAAACAACTCTTTAACAAAAAGGAACTTTACTAGGTTCAAATCAAACCCTTGATTTGAGTTCCACTAATCTTTGGCATTGTTGCTTAGACCATATCAACAAGTTAACATTTAAAAGCTCTATTTTGATGGACTTTTGAAAGTTGGTTGATTTCTAGATCAATTTAAGACAAGCTAGTCTTACTTGTTGAAAGTAACAAAGGATATGAACTATTGTTAGAACGCCTAGACAATAGAGTTCAAAGCTAAAGAATGATTTTATAACTTTATTATTTCACATGGATTTGAGTGAATATAGGTTTATTTACTCAAATGTGATATAAGTTTGAATCCGTTTGGCTAGTTCAAAGATTCAGAAGTATAAAATCCACATGGCAAGAAATCATAAAGATCTAGGTTAGATCATGACGATGATTACTTTAAGACCAAAAATGATCATCGATGATTGTGTGTTGTGTTGTGGGCAAAATTACCGTGCCTCCGTGTACCAATGAGGATGTGGCACATGGCACGTATTATGCCCCGTAAGCAAGAACTATACGAAGTCTACTCCGGAGCATGGGTATCAATCTACGTATCTGCAATGTATATGTATTCGTATCTATGTATGTATAAAAGTATGTATTGTACCTATTCCTACAAAGGGGGTTAAGTAGTAAGTATCCTACGGAGTATAAATAAGCACAATAGGCCCAAATAGCCCACTATTGTCTAAAAGGGCCAGTAAACTGTAAGAAGGAAGGACACGTGTCCTCCTCCCATACCTCAACCAATCATGTAAAAGGGAATATTAGGTTATTCCCACAAAACCTAGTACTATAAATAGCCCCACTTCCCTAGAAAAAAGGGGTGACAATCAATACAATCAAGAACATTTTACTGCTCTGCCTTCTCTCTACTTTCTCTCTCTAAAGATAGACTCTTGCGAAAACTTTAACTACCGGAAACCTCCAAGTCTAAATCTCCCGGAAAAACCCCACAACATTTGGCGCCGTCTGTGGGGAGGTACGGTAGTATGGAAGGACAACAACAGGAGAACGATGCTGGGCGGCCTCTGAGGGTGGAGCGGCCACCACTGGAAAGGGAAATGCCCACCGAGCAGCAGTATACGCCGGCTCCAAGAATAACTGGAGAAGCCGCCCGGATTTTCGCAGCAGGGCACACACCTCGTCATGCCGCTGAGGTGGAAGTGCTCAGTGAGGAGGACGAGCAGGCTAACCGCACTCCCCCTGGTGGGCATCTAAATCCTCAAGCGGATACAGTAATGGAGGAGAATCCTGACCTGCCCGTGTCTGTGGGCGCCCTGCGAGCCATTCTGGCCGAGTTCCAAGCTGATATGGGCAAGACGGTCAACGCTGAGGTGCAGAAGAGCATGATGATTTACACCTCCACAGCAGCTGCCAATCATGGGAGACCGACGGATACCAGGCCGTCCCTGTCCCTGCGGCCTCCCAACGTCTGGACCAGACAGACAGACGGGGATTAGGAGTCGGCTGCCAACCAATCAGGTCGTGTCTTACCTGCCGCGCCGACTGCCTCAGCGACTGATCGGTGAGGCGTCTCGAGGACGTGAGCAGCCACATGCAGAGCAGGTGCCTGATTCTGAGTCTGAACTTTCGGACACCGGGTCAACCCCCTTCATGCTGGATAGACCTCTCCCTCACCCAACTTACACGCATTTGAGCCAAACACGCCCAGGGGTCACTCGGCCAACTGTTCAAACGCGCCGACGAGAGTCTTCTCGGCGGGAACCCTACTCTAGGCGTCAGGATCCTGTGTATCACATTCAGGAGGGGGTGTCCACCATGGCCCTGGGATACTCCACCCCTTTTGCAGATAACATTATGAGAGCCCCAAGGGAGCCCAAAGTTAAGCCGCTCAACATCGATGCCTATGATGGGACCACAGATCCAGACATGCATCTCTTGGTTTACCGGCATCACATGTATGTCCAAGGAACAACTGACTCAACTTGGTGCAAGTATTTTCCAGGTACACTCAAAGGAGTAGCATCTAAGTAGTTTGAAAGGCTTCCAACTGGAACTATTCGCTCTTTCTCAGAGCTCGAGTTATTATTTTCTACCCGGTTCATGGCTCACAAAGAAGAAAAGAAGACGAGCATGCATTTGAGTAGAATTCAGCAGGGGAAAGACGAGTCTCTGAGGAGTTATGTGAAGAGATTCAATCTAGAGGCAGGGCAAATTCCAGATTTGCCGGATGGTGTTGCGTTTGATAACTTCATTAGAGGGCTTAAGAAAGGCTCCTTCAAATATGTTCTGGTAAAGAAAAGCGTCCGAACCATGGCAGAAGTGCTAGATGAGGCCGAGGCCTTCATCCACGCAACAGAAATTTGCAGTGTCCCGAAAGACCCAAAGGGAAGTGATACCGCTGAGCCGGCAGCAAAAAAAGAAAAATTTGAGAAGAAGAGCCGGTCCAATGGGACGTGGGCTATTGCAAAAGAATCAGACAGGGCCCCCGGAGCGGCAGGCCAGAAGAGATCCAGAACTTATGACCGGGAGCGATTTGAGTATAACACAGACATGTACACAATTCTGATGGACGTTGGGTCCAAGTATGAGATTGATCGTCCATTTCCCATGAAATCGCCACCAGAAAGCAGGGATCCCAAGCTGTATTGTCATTTTCATAGTGACATTGGACACGACACCAAAGAATGTAAGAGCCTAAAAAGGGCACTAGACGGCCTAGCTGCTAAGGGGTTCCTAAAGAGTTATATCAGCAGAAACACAGGAGGTTCTGGCAAGCCATTCTACAAAAAGAACAAATCACCTCCCTCGGAAGAAGATGGGAACCGCACCGACCCAGAGTGTGTGGCAGTCATCTCAGGAGGACTGGCCGCCGGTGGTCCGACCATGAGGGGTCAGAAAGATTATGCCAAGCGGCTGGGGCAAGTGATGCTGTCCGGGAAGGCCACAGCCGACCCCTTTCCAAAAGTAGAAATCGGCGAGGCCGACCGTGGGAAAATAGCCACCCCGCATGACGATCCGTTGGTGATTGAGTTAAAGGTTGCTAATTTGAGGGTTAAGCGTATTTTGGTTGTTACAGGAAGTTCGTCAGACATAATTAGTCTAGATTGCTTGAATCGGCTGCAACATGATTCCTCGAAGGTTGAGAAAATCCACTATCCCATTATAGGCTTCGAAGGTAGTATCATCCATCCAGTCGGCATCATTTCTCTACCTTTGCGAATGGGAAATAAGAAAGAATCTCGTCAAATGAATGTCCGTTTTCTCACGTGAAAGATCTGACGGCATATAATATCATCTTGGGGCGTCCTACCTTGAATAGGGCAAAGGCGGTTATTGTGACTCACTTGATGCTTCTTAAGTTTGTCTGTGACGATGGGAGCGTCAGCACTATACATGGTGATCAGCAACAAGCTAGGGATTGCTATTTAACCACCTTGAGTCCGGAAGCATGGGGGTCAGGTGAAGAGAAAGACACGGTGGGAAACAAACGAAAATGTGGTGACACACAACCCAAAGTCGTCAAAGAAACATTAACTATCACAGCAGGGCACATGGAAGAGAGACGACCAGAGCCTGTTGGGGCTCATTTCAATGTGGTATTAAATACAGACAAGCCGGACAGAGTAGTGCCCATCGAAATTCCTCCTGACGACCCGTTGGCGGCAGAGTTGGTCCACCTACTGAGAGAATTTGAAGATATCTTTGCCTTCACAGTGGAGGAAATGCCGGGTATTGACCCTGTTGTTGTCGTCCATAAGTTGAATGTGGACCCGAATTTTAAACCGGTTCGTCAGAAGAAAAGGAACCATGGGGAAGATAGAAATCAGGCGGCAGCAGCGGAAATACAGAAGTTGATGGATGCAGGGTTTGTTCGGCCGAGTCAGTATCCCGACTGGGTTGCTAATGTTGTCCTTGTCAAAAAACCAAACGGCACCTGGAGGATGTGCGTTGATTACACCAACCTCAATAAGGCATGTCCCAAAGACAGTTTCCCATTGCCAAAGATTGACCGGCTTGTCGACTCCACAGCGGAGCATGCCATGATGAGCTTCATGGACGCATACTCAGGGTTTCATCAGATCCCCTTGTGGCCTGACGACCAGGAGAAAACGTCATTTGTTACAGAACAAGGCCTTTACTGCTACAAAGTAATGCCATTTGGATTAAAGAATGCACCGGCCACCTTTCAGCGTCTTATTAACACTGTGTTCACCAAACAGCTCGGCAGAAATATTGAAGCTTACATTGATGATATGATTGTGAAAAGTAAGATGCGGGCGGCACATATAGCTGATCTTAGGGAGACATTTGAGACTATTCGAGCCTACAACATGAGACTGAACCCTAAGAAGTGTGTGTTTGGGGTGACGTCGGGAAAATTCTCAGGTTTCCTGATTGATGAGAGGGGAATTGAAGCCAACCCAGACAAGATCCAGACAGTAATTGATATGAGCTCACCAAAGACAGTGAAAGAGGTCCAGCGGCTCACGGGTTGCCTGGCCGCCCTGGGCAGATTCCTTTCCAGGGCCGGAGACAAGTGTCACTACTTCTTTAGGGCAATCAGACAGAAGGCTAAGTTTGAATGGTCGGACGAAGCCGAGGCGGCGCTGGTCAGACTAAAGGAACACTTGCACACCCTACCTCGTCTGGTTAGCCCCTTGCAGGGAGAGACTTTATACATGTATCTTGCCGTGTCTGAACACTCGCTGAGTGCCGTTCTACTGACAGAGAGGGAGGGAATACAGATGCCAGTGTACTTTGTCAGTCATGTTCTTCAAAATGCTGAAATTAGATACCCTGCAGTGGAGAAGTTTGGCTTGGCCCTGTTCATGGCCAGCAAAAAACTTCGTCCTTATTTCTTAGCCCACAGAATAGTGGTCTATACAGATCAACCGCTTAAACTACCCTTCACGAAGCTGGAGGCGTCAGGACGAATGCTGAATTGGTCAATAGAACTGAATGCCTTTGATATCACTTATGAGCCGAGGAAGGTTGTCAAAGGGAAAGCATGTGCCGACTTTATTGTTGAAATGACGAGGCCAGACTTTGCCAAGAATACGAAGACTGTGTGGACACTGTACGTGGATGGCTCGTCCACGCAGAATGGGTGTGGAGCTGGGATAATCTGTCACTCCCCCGAAGGGGATACTTTTGAGTATGCTATGCGATTTAACTTTCAGGCGTCAAATAATGAAGCCGAATATGAAGCCTTTCTTTGTGGCATTAAAATGTGTAAGGCGGCAGGCGCCGAGGAGATTGTAGCTCTGTCTGACTCTCAATTGATTGTGAGCTAAGTTAATGGAACCTACGAGGCTAGGGACCCGACGATGGTCACATACATGCAGGCCGTCCACCAGGAAGTAGAACCGTTGAAAAGCTTTGAGGTAAGACAAGTTCCTCGCTCGGAAAACAACCAAGCTGATGCCTTGTCAAAATTAGCCAGTTCTGCTTCTTGTGATACTCCTCCGCACGTGTTCTGGGAGGTGAAGGAGCACAAAAGTATTGAGCAGATGGAGGTGGAAACCCTTGACAGGACCTCCACATGGATGGACGACATAGTTAACTTCAAAATGAATGGAGCATTGCCAGAAGACTCAAGGCAAGCGGCAAGACTTCAGAAGAAATGCTCTTGGTTTGAAATGTGGAATGGCACCCTCTACAAAAAGGCCTACTCCCGTCCCTTGTTAAAATGTGTGACGCCTGAGAAGGGGCAGGAAATTCTGGAAGACCTTCACCAGGGATTATGTAGCTCGCATATTGGTGGAAGGGCTTTGGCTGAAAAGGCACTTCGAACCGGCTATGCCGACCCTTAAAGATGATGCAATCTCATTGGTCAAGAAGTGTGACAAATGTCAACGCTTTGCTCATTTAATACAACGACCGGCACGAGTTCTGACGCCCATCACGAGCCCAATCCCGTTTGCTAAATGGGGAATGGATCTCCTAGGTCCATTTACTGCCGCTCCTGGAGGGAGGCGTTATGTCATTGTTGCTGTAGATTACTTCACCAAATAGGTGGAGGCAGAAGCACTCAAGAACATAAAAACCAGTGATGTAAGAGCATTCATTTGGAAAAATATCATGACCCATTTTAGGATCCCACAGGCTATCGTCTTTGATAATGGGCCTCAGTTTGAAACGCCTAAGCTGAAAGAGTGGCTATCCGACCACGGCATACATACTTGTTTCGCGTCGGTCGGGCGACCCCAAGCCAATGGTCAGGTCGAGGCATTTAACAAAATTATCTCTGAAGGAATGAAAAAGAAGCTTGACGAAGCCAAGGGTCTATGGGCTGATGAACTGCCAAATGTCTTATGGTCCATCCCCACCACGGCTAAGAATTCAACCGGTGAAACACCCTTCTCACTAGCCTATGGTGCCGAGGCCGTTTTACCCATAGAGATGTGCGAACCAACCTTGAGAGTCATGCTGTATGACGAAAATGCTAACTGGGAGATGATGAAAGCAGCCCTAGACTTCCTGCCTGAGGTTAGAGGAAATGCGGCACTAAGACAGCAGCTGTACAAGATAAGAATGGCAAGAGAATACAACAAGAAAGTCTCCAACAGGGTGCTCAAAGTGGGGGATTTTGTCCTCCGAAAAATGGAATCCACAGGCCGAGCAAATGAACAGGGTAAGCTGACGCCCACCTGGGAGGGACCTTATGAGATCTATGATAAAGTCAGGGATGGAACTTACCGCATCCAGGATATGCAAGGCCAACCTATTTTGCGCACCTGGAATGCTGACAATCTTAAGAAATACTTCTTCTAGGCGTGTGATTAGTTTTGTCTTACATAGAACTAACCGTTGCCTATGGGGCGGTCTCTAAAGTTCCTAATAGGGTAGTAACCACTTTTGTAACTGGCTAAATTCGCCATGCAAAGTTATAAATAATACTACTCTATTCGTTTCATATCATTTATTACTCGCAAGTCGAACATCAAAGCCTAATTGAATGACGGCCTGAGAAGTGGCCTAGATTAGCACCCGCGCGTAACAAGCCTAATTGTTTGAAGCCTAAGAAGTGGCCTAGATTAGCACTAAGTTAAAGGCTAATCACCTATTCAACTCTCACATCGGCGGCATAACATGCCGCAATTAAACCGCTCAGTGGCACATAAGCCCTGCGGCAGAAGTCACCTTGAAACAAAGGTGGTTTGCTAAAAAGCCCTGCGGCAGAAGTCACCTTGAAACAAAGGTGGCTTACTCAAAAGCCCTGCGGCAGAAGTCACCTTGAAACAAAGGTGGAGTACTCAAAAGCCCTGCGGCAGAAGTCACCTTGAAACAAAGGTGGTTTGCCCAAAAGCTCTGCGGCAAAGATTGTGACGACCACATAGGTACCGCGCGAGCACATACTCAGGCGCCCACGGCCGAAACAACCATAAGACAAAAGTTGTTTGCCCAAATGTGCGGCGACACGAACATCCGTGGAACAAAGGGATGATCGTGCAAGTTCTTTGGTCGTCCAACCCATTTGACGAGCATGTCTAGCGGAAATCATACCTATTGATTGACTTGCGTCAATCAAGGTAGTAGTAGACACGCTCGTCAAAGTTTGTGACGACCACATAAGTGTATGAGGGGGTCGAAAAAGCACGAGACTAATGCGTGACCTCGTTCCTCGTGGGTGTGACGCTTCTTTTTGTCAAATCAAGTGTAATTGGATTTCCTGTGAGTTTACACCCAATTGACTAGTAATATAGGAGTCGCCATTCAGTTTTTAACGACAATGAGAAAAACTTACAAAACCCGGTTGTCGTGACATAAAGGGAGTGAAATTATGTTTGACCACGACGGCCGTAGGTTCCCTTGTGATCCCTGGTGGTGGGGATCGCTCAACGTACACCCGCAGGGTAGAGATTGAGGGTTCGGGGGACTGTAACTACCGAGAGGAGTACTCGCTCTTCGATAACTCCAGAGGCAGGATATCCTTACTAGCTCAGCATAAATAATTGAAGGGACATGCGTTAACTATTAAACTAATCTGAGTCGATTTTAACAATATGCAACATATAGTACTAGATCGAGCGTGATTATCTGATTTAGATTGTTTTAAGGGACCTAGCATGATAATCCAATTTCCCAAAAATATCATATTTATTAAGCGTGATCGAACAATTAGATTTTAGTTAGTTTAACAGTTCATAAAAGGGCGAGGAAAGCAATTAAACCATGGAAAAGGGACACATTACGACGCACCCTTGAGAGGTGCGTCACGGTTCTTAGAAAACGAACCACTTTGACTTTGCTATTTCTCCTTTTATTTAACGAATCTCAAATTATGGGACGGGATACGTTCTTATCGATTTATGGATCGATTGCGACAGAACGCGTGATCGGTTTTGCAGCGTGAGGCTTAGGCTTAGGGGTTCAGAGTCAATACTCAGAATAATAATTGTGTGTTGTTGTGTCCTTTTCACGTCGAACTTAAGGCCCTATTTATAGAAAAGAGTTCGTGGAAAGATAGAATTGTAGAACTCTAATCCACGAGGAATTAGGAAAATACACGTACCAGGTATTTTCAGCGCCCAGGCCTGGGCGCCGAAGATTTCGGCGCCCAGAGCCAGGCGTTGAAAATAGGATCTGGGCTGTTTTTCTTAGTCAGATTCGGATTCCTAGAATCCGGAGTATTTGAGATTTAATTGAGTCTTTTAATGCGTATAACCTTGTGACGGGATGCGTCTTGGCCCGTTACGAACTCTAGGCCCGTTAGGATTTTAATTAATACGTGACTCTTATTCTCGAATCATATTAGGAATAGGATTCTCTCGCAATTTCTATCTCATTTAGGATTTATGTTGGAGTGCAACACCTAATTCTGACAGGTTTCTATCTTTTATGACTTGCCACTTTTAACAACTACCCATTACGGCAGTTACTATTTTTAGCAGGTTTCCATAAATAGCAGGTTTCTATAAATAGCAGGTTTTGGATGAAATGAAAAGGGGAATTGAGATTCGTTATTTTATAGGAGATGCGTTGTCAAGTGGAGATTTACGTTTTCATCATCGAACCTTCCCTTTTGGGAACGGGGACAAAAATAGGTGTCTACAGTTAGCCCCCACTTTGACTGAGTCTTGGAGTAAGACGATGGTCAAAGTATTAGACGGAGTGCGTCACACAAGCCATGGTGACCTGTTTTGGCGAGGGTCTCACGAGCCCCCGAGTGATAACATTTGACTTAAGGGTCATCACTTGAAGTGTCGACATATCCCTCACGTGTCATTGGGATTTGTCAACGGATAGTATAGAATACTCCCTCACTTTGTCATTGGAAGTATCTAAAGAGGCGTAGGAACTCCCTCACTTTGTCATTGGGAGTAGCTACAGGTGTTTTCGAAATCAAAGCTATAAAGTGTAATTGGGCCTGGCCAAGCCCAATCACGAGGTAAAAATGTTTTTAAAGATTCTCATTTTCAGGGTTAGCTAAACGAGAAAACCCCCTTGTTTTTATGGGACGTAAAACGAAGGAAAATCCAACACATCGTTCTTTTTGGAAAAAACGGAAAACCATTCTTTTAAATTTTGGAAAAAAGGAAAGCTACTCAAATCGTTCTTTTTTGGAAAAACGGAAAACCAATCTTTGGAAAAAAGGGAAAGCTACTCACATCGTTCTTTTTTTGGAAAAACGGAAAACCAAAAGCTACTCACATCGTTCTTTTTTGGAAAAATGGAAAACCAGAAAAAGGTATCACTGCAGTGATTAAGGACCTGCGCGGTTAGTGACGTAGACCCCACCGGCTAAAGATGGCGAGCCTGTCCGCTAAGGGTGGACACCCCGTCCGATAGAAGTGGACGAATCTATTTTTGAAATTTGAAAATAAGGACCTACGCGGTTTGTGACGTAGACCCTGCCGGCTAAAGATGGCGAACCTGTCCGCTAAGGGTGGACACCCCGTCCGATAGAAGTGGACGAATCTATTTTGAAAATTGTTTTGTGTTCATTTTTTGAAAATAAGGACCTACGTGGTTTACGCCGTAGACCCCGCCGGCTTAAGATGGGGAGCCTATTTTTTGCTTTGAAGATTTTTATTTTCTTTTCATTTTCGAAAACTGAGGACCTGCGCGGCTAGTGACGCAGACCCCGCCCGCTGAAGGTGGGCGAGCCTGTTTGTTTTTGAAGAATTTATTTTCTTTCGAGGGATGCTCGGATTTAGTTGCAACCTGAATGTAGGTTGACAACGTGCTTAGACGGACCATTGTCTCGTGGTCATTATCTTTCATGGTTTTGAGCTAGTTTTTACGGCTCAATTTTGCCACTACTTGGGTCCTTGATTAGGGGACTATGTATAAGCATCAACGGCGACCTTTGTCTTGAGGTCGTAAACCGGTTTTATTTTTCGAGACATCCAAACACGGGAGTTTGTACAGCGTAGTCTGGGAATATTGTTTTTACTTTGCATAACATATATTTTCCTTCAAGCCCCCAAGCATTCGTGCTTGACGGTCATTTCTTGTCAAAGGGGTTCCTTGGGGATACGCAACTTGTGATGTCCTTGATCATGTTTGGGATTGTACTCGTAAGTGCGAGCGATCTTTGTAGTGGTGTGCTACTCTTGACAAAGTCGTGAGGTGCGACTTTCAGTAAGGAAATCGGCAATTTTCGAGTCGAATGGATGCGGCAGGGCCCAATAGAAGTTAGGGCCTTTTTTGAGCCTGGGTTCATTTTCGACGCCCAAGCCTGGGCGTTGAAATAATTCACGCCCAGGTGGGGCGTTGAAAGTGTTGTTTGGGCTGGTCTTTTGATGACACAGTTGGCCTCTTGTTCATTCGTTTATTTCACTTGGAAGTTCTATGTATTCTCTTTTCTTTTGTTTTTTTCTTTATTTTTAGAACGTGATGATTTTCTTGAGAAGCCGTAGCCGATTGGTGGACTACGGTGCTTGTCGCTTTGGGGCGATTATTTTAAGGAACTGTCGCTCTTAAGGCGTACAATTATTGCGATAGTTGGGCGAGTCTATATGGCCCGAGCAACATACCTTGAGGCGTAAGACTTTGACCGATCTTGTTGTTGTATATTTTTCTTTTTGAACGCGTTCGTGAATGTTCGATATTTATAACAACATGTATGTGCGAACGAGCGTTCATAGGATGGCCGTTGCGTGCGGTCCATTAATCAGTTCGCTTGAATCTTTTTTTTTGAGCAACAACTGATTTTGAATAATTTGCTTAGAGGCTTGATAGGGTTCAGGCCCGTTCATGAAGTGGGCTCAAGCATCGTGCCCTTTCCATCGTTCAAACATTTGCTTCGAGATTTTTTTTTCTATAGTCGTTTCGTAGCTTGGAGCCCCCAAGTATGCATGTTGGGATGCTTCCTTTTGGCGTACGATCTTTGTAGGTTCTTTCGAGACAGATGCCCTGGGGTTCCGCTCGTGCAGGTGCGAGCTATCCCTTTCGTGGTAGGTAATGTTTTGCTACCTTTAATCCTTGACGTAGAAGTCGTGGGGCTTGCATTTTGAATTTGGGCGATAAGTAGTCTTTGCCTCTTTTACACGTGCTCTTTGGTCGTGCCTGCATTAGTGCAATATGCCTTACTCCTGTTTTTTTTAGACTTGCACCGTGGGATGGTTGAACTTATGGTACGACGTAGGCTTGTGTGGCCTAACGGCGTGTCTTAGACCATTCCTCCAGGTGTTGGGATATCATTATTATTTTTTGCATTGGAGTACTTCATCATGCCTCGCTCAGGTGTTCGAACAAGTGTAGCACCTTCTGCGTGGGTTCGCACGGCTTATTACTTCGTTCGATGCGAGGAGTAATAGGTGTTTCTTTCTTATTTTTATATCTGGGCAAAACTTGGCTAGCAGAAAGATTCAGCGCCCAGGCTGGGGCGTTAAAGATATTGGCGCCCAGCTCTGGGCGTTGAAAATGATTTCTGGGTATATTTTGACAGTTCTTATCCTTGATTTTTTCTTTCGCTTTTGCTTTGGAACGAGGTAGACTGTGTAACGGGCGCTTGTAGGGCGAGCGTTATGTGCAGTAGTGTGATCGGAGTTTTGGTGACTCGCGATTTTCAGTTACCCTTGATAGTGGGGTGACTTTATATATTCTAAGTAGTGCTTTAGAATTTGGGAGGGGTTGTAGCCATTCTAAGGTTCGTTTTACACGATTAAAGCTTATGATTGTGCCCCTATAACATATGTATAGTATTAGCGTCGAGAATTTGCGATGAAATTGTCATTTCGAGCATTTTTAGAGTGTTTTTCTCAAGCCTCCAACTGTAGCTACGGGATTGTCTTGGTGCTATAATGATTGGCATACGTTTTTATGCATTCATGGTGACACGGATCATGAATAGTTTGAACCAGACTCGTTTAGTGCGAGGTATGTTCGAGTAGTGATTTTGCTACTTCTCTTGTAAATGTCGTATTGTGCGACATTGCCATGGTCAAGGTAGTCACATGTTGTAGTATGCCTTGGCCAAAAGCTAGGTGCCTTTCTTTACCCATAATCATATTTAGAAATCTTTTGACTCACTTGCAACATCGAGATAAACACATACTTAGCTTAAACCAACGACACTTTATTACGTTCGAAAAAGTCTTTGAAAATTATTTGAAACTTATTAAAAATCCGAGTCCTACTGTGTACAATCCGAGGTGTCCTAGGCAAGTTGACTTATAGAAGGGTTCGTACCGGATTATATGAGTGAATCAAAATACTGTTTCGATTTTTGGAATGCTGTCCAAGGATTTAATGGAAGCCAAGGTGCAGGCGTCAAGATATACTTGTGCCCGTTTGGCACATGTTTTGGGCTTTTAGGGCCATCTTTTCCAGAATTGCGGGAATACAAACCGTTTTCAAATTGACTTAGATTTACTTGGTGTATGTCTGCACAAAAGGTCAAGGTATACTTAGTTCTTTCCCTAGCTCTTTCATTTCAATTTTTAGCCCCCAGTTGCTGTTATGTCTTCTCATTAATGATGTTTTGAGATTTCGATTTTAGATTCCCATGTCATATGTCTGAGTAGGGTGAGCCTTGGTTAAGTGCCAAGTCCTATTGACAATGTCTGATTTTTTTCAAAGGAGATTCGCAAGCATTTGAATTACCTTGAACGGGTGCCCTGAGTCTGCAGGAACGATGGGGCGATGCCGTAGAACAATCCTCTTTATTGCAAGCTTACTGACTTTACTACTTGTTGGCGATTATGACTGTGTCTAGTGGTGAAAGAAGGTCTTTAAGCGAACGACTATGTCTAGTGGTGAAAGAAAGTCTTTAAGTGAATTAGTTCGCTTTTAGGGAGGGTCAAGTCGAGTACTTTAGAGGTCATGGACGCTTGCGCTAGCCCCCATTCAATTGAGGCAAAGCGATCTTTTGAGTCTTGGCTAAGTGCCTAGGAGTGTGAGTGCTCCTTCTGGCAAGGGTACGTGCCCTTATTATTTTTCGATGTGTTCTCGTTAATTTTGGCATCTTGGTGACTTGGATTCTTCCTTTGACTTAAATTTTTTTTCGACTTGGGTTGCAAGTAATTAAATTTCAATAAGGGACTTCTATTTTTTATTCTTGTTTTTCTATAAGCTTTAATATTTTTGCAAATTGGTTGGACAGAATCATGGATTGCCTACGTATCCGCCTTAAATAGATTTAATTTGGAATCAGGTCTTGCGTAGTTCTTAGCCTAGAAAATGGTTTTTTAGAATGCCGATTTTAAACAAGTACGTTCTAAGGTGGAAACATATTATTTGAAACGGTAGAATAAGTGAAGTTTATTATTATTTTAATCTGCTGCCTTGCCATAAGCCAAAAATTTATTTTATATTTTTTTGAGTACATGTACTTTTTGGTGGTACGTATATCTAAATACGTGCTGTACCCCCCCCCCCCCAAGTGTTCGATATTGTTCCGTGTATGTGCGGATAAAATGACGAGCACTTCTGGACAAATTTTAGCAAGCAGAGAGAATCAGCGCCCAGACTGGGGCGCTAAAGATTTTGGCGCCTAGCTCTGGGCGCTGAAAATGATTTCTGGGCGGATCTTTTCCGGTGCGCTAAATGCTCCTTTTTCTTTTTAGACTAACTTTAGAGGCGCTTTGCAAAGTTCCTTTTTTATTATTTATTACTTTTTTGTACTTTTCATTTGTTTTCCTTTTTTATTCGTGACTCAAGACGGTTTGAAGGATGGGTTGAATGAGATAGGATAATTTGTATAGGTATTGGTCAAGCATGAGGATTACATCCGCTAGGACTCACAGTTTTTCAGCCTCAAGCTAGGGTCATGAGTTTACATCAACCAAGGCCAATGAGTAGCATGGGGACGGCTCACAGGTATATTAACAGGATGTATCCAAACAAGTTATATGGTCATTATGCTAATGGTGGTGTAAGAACAGGTTTGGGCTTTGGAAATAATGGGTATGACGCACGAGTTAAGGCCGTGCGTGGTTTGCGGTTGACAACAAGTTCAAGAACAAGAGTCGAGGTAATGGTTTCTTGGGTTATGGCAATGAGAACATGGATGGGTTAAATGAGCTGAACAGGGGCCCTAGAGCGAAGGCGTCTAAGAGCATAAGAATTGGAAAGGGTAGACATCGTAGAATCTTATGATTTGGATTGGTTGACTCAATTCTTTTCCTTTGCTTTACTTGTGTAAATTTCGCACTTTGGGAGGCACGGGCTAAGTATTTCATGGCTCGCTCTTTTCGCTCTCCCTTTTCTCTTTCTTTTTAAGTATTTCATGGCTTGCTCTTTTCGCTCTCCCTTTTCCCTTTCTTTTTAAGTATTTCATGGCTTGCTCTTTTCGCTCTCCCTTTTCCCTTTCTTTTTTGCTTGGGATTTCTCCCCAACATAAATCCTTCAAATTTTTTTATTTGGGCTAAAAGGTAGATGGTTGTGGTCTTTGAGTCACTAGGCGAGTAGGCCTAGGGTGGACCTTTAGCTTTAGTAGGCCTAGGGTGGACCTTTAAATTGTCTTACTTTGCAAGCGTATTTAGTCGTTTCTTAAAATGTGCAAATATCGTAGATTCAAAATGTTGTTTTTACCTTATTGAAATTTAACGAAAGAATTACATCGAAAATAATTTTTTGTTTCTTTTCAGACTCCAGTTTCTGGGATTTAATTGGAAGTTGTGATTTAGACTCGAACTTTCATTAATTTTTCTGATTATAACCCGTGTATGAACACAAGGAGGTGGCCTAGACTCAAAATAATGACGTGGCGTAAGCCTATAATACTTGACCAAGCAACTCTCAGACTTAGGCTAATTGGACAATAACTTTCGTTGGTTGACACTTTAGATTTTAACCCTTGGGTGTTTATTTGTCATGCGCCGTTTTGCTTAATGTTGGCAAGGTAATTAATTGGGGAGATCGAATTTTTATTTTTGCAAGACTAGAATCATTAGTGCGGCTTCTCTCTTAGTGTGTATTGCTTTACCCCAATGGTAGCCTTATGGCATGCCGATTTGGGTATTTTCATGGTTTGTCATGTTGCATTCACAGAAAATCTTTTTAGTCCGTACTTAGTAGTATTTCAAGGAGCGAGTGGCTCGAGAGGACTGTGATAGTCGTGACCCAATGTGATCATAAGCCTTGAGGCCATTAATTTTTGCTAATGGTATTGACACCTTAAGCTCACTTTGGGGGTGGTGCGACTATGGGGGAATGATTGTCAGAATGTGACTGTTTCCATTTTGCAAGTAATATAATATATTCTTATTATTGGTGAGAGAGAGTATTGAGGCCGTGGATTCTTAGAAGGGATGACAATTACATATGGGTGCTTATTGATTTAAATGTTAGAAAGGGAGACTCAATATGGTTTAACCTTTTAACTTGCAGAACGACACCAAGCATTAGGACCGATTCTACGGATAAGACAACTAAGACTTAGGATTTAGATTGTACTTTGGCATAGCCTAGTCTAACTCAGATTTACTTATTTTTCATTTGAACATTATTTTTTTTCTTAAAAACTTCATTTGAACATTATTTTTGTATACTTTGCCCATGTGACATTCATAATTATTAGCATGTTCGGTTTTGATGCCGAGCATTGTCATCGTAGGAGGCCTAACAACGACACAAAGAGTTATTTATTTTTTATAAGTCGCTTTTAGAATCGAGTGCTTTTTCATACGCCCTCGTAGCAAATTTTTTTTTTTCACGAAAAGTTTTTTTTTTGCTACGTATTTTCTTCATGCGTGGGCACCGTGGCTGCTGTGCCTGACCAAAAGGCCAGGCATCAACTTCAGCGCCCAGCGTAGGGCGTGAGAAATTTTGGCGCCCAGCCAGGGGCGTTGAAAATGCATCCCTGGCTGATTCTCGTTTTCTGTTTGCGTCTACTTTTGTTTATGCGACTTCGATTTTGCGTGCTTGCCTAATAACGTCCTTTACGCGTCGTGCAGCGTTGGTGGGATTCGTTACAGGCCATCCCGATCGTCGCTTATTTTTGTGGCGATCGTTCGGGTTTGCGGAACACGTATTTCGGTATAACTCTTTGGCAAATTGGTTTATGAATGTTTGGGCAATTTTTAAGGTCGTTGGTTTTTCTAGGATAGTTTGTCACACACAATCATATATTTCGCTACACATAACTAACATTCCATCATGAGGCAATAATAATATGTCATGTAGTTTATGATAGGCTTCTATGGGTAGTTATTTGCACCTGGCTTGGTACCGCTTCTATCGCAGATCCACCACATGCCCCGGTCGGGGTAGTGCTTTCAACAGACGAATTTCGTCCCAGAAGGCCAAATCGCAAGTGCAAGCCAAGGGGGCATGCAGGCGAGAGGGACCTAGTGGGCGAGCGATTGGGTTTGGGACGGGTGTACTACTAGCGAAAGTGCCGAGTGGACAACATTCGAATCGTATGCACCCCCCGGTTGGCGATGGGTATCCTTAGTCCCAACTCCCGAGATGAAACACCAAGGGAGCCAAGATTCGTTATGCGGTTCTGTCCGTTCACATTAATATGTTGATTTCCAGGTCGTCCCAACTTGATGGAGAAACAAACGCGGGGTAGGATCGTTTCACCCTTCGGCTATTTTGATTACTTACAAGCACGAGTATTTCCTTCACTTTCCCCAGTGGAGTCGCCACTGTGAGGGGGTCGAAAAAGCACGAGGCTAATGCGTGACCTCGTCCCTCGTGGGTGTGACGCTTTTTTTTGTCAAATCAAGTGTAATTGGATTTCCTGTGAGTTTACACCCAATTGACTAGTAATATAGGAGTCGCCATTCAGTTTTTAACGACAATGAGAAAAACTGACAAAACCCGGTTATCGTGACATAAAGGGAGTGCAATTATGTTTGACCACGACGGCCGTAGGTTCGCTTGTGATCCCTGGTGGTGGGGATCGCTCAACGTACACCCGCAGGGTAGAGATTGAGGGTTCGGGGGACTGTAACTACCGAGAGGAATACTCGCTCTTCGATAACTCCAGAGGCAGGATATCCTTACTAGCTCAACATAAATAATTGAAGGGACATGCGTTAACTATTAAACTAATCTGAGTCGATTTTAACAATATGCAACATATAGTACTAGATCGAGCGCGATTATCTGATTTAGATTGTTTTAAGGGACCTAGCATGATAATCCAATTTCCCAAAAATATCATATTTATTAAGCGTGATCGAACAATCAGATTTTAGTTAGTTTAACAGTTCATAAAAGGGCGAGGAAAGCAATTAAACCATGGAAAAGGGACACATTACGACGCACCCTTGAGAGGTGCGTCACGGTTCTCAGAAAACTAACCACTTTGACTTTGCTATTTCTCCTTTTATTTAACGAATCTCAAATTAAGGGACGGGATACGTTCTGTTCGATTTATGGATCGATTGCGACAGAACGCGTGATCGGTTTTGCAGCGTGAGGCTTAGGCTTAGGGGTTCAGAGTTAATACTCAGAATAATAATTGTGTGTTGTTGTGTCCTTTTCACGTCGAACTTAAGGCCCTATTTATAGAAAAGAATTCGTGAAAAGATAGAATTGTAGAACTCTAATCCACGAGGAATTAGGAAAATACACGTACCAGGTATTTTCAGCGCCCAGGCCTGGGCGCCGAAGATTTCGGCGCCCAGAGCCAAGCGTTGAAAATAGGATCTGGGCTGTTTTTCTTAGTCAGATTCGGATTCCTAGAATCCGGAGTATTTGAGATTTAATTGAGTCTTTTAATGCGTATTAACCTTGTGACGGGATGCGTCTGGGCCCGTTACGAACTCTAGGCTCGTTAGGATTTTAATTAATACGTGACTCTTATTCTCGAATCATATTAGGAATAGGATTCTCTCGCAATTTCTATCTCATTTAGGATTTATGTTGGAGTGCAACACCTAATTCTGACAGGTTTCTATCTTTTATGACTTGCCACTTTTAACAACTACCCATTACGGCAGTTACTATTTTTAGCAGGTTTCCATAAATAGCAGGTTTCTATAAATAGCAGGTTTCGGATGAAATGAAAAGGGGAATTGAGATTCGTTATTTCATAGGAGATGCGTTGTCAAGTGGAGATTTACGTTTTCATCATCGAACCTTCCCTTTCGGGAACGGGGACAAAAGTAGGTGTCTACAAAGTGCCGAGAACATTTGCAGGCGCCCACGGCCGAAACAACCATAAGACAAAAGTTGTTTGCCCAAATGTGCGGCGACACGAACATCCGTGGAACAAAGGGATGATCGTGCAAGTTCTTTGGTCGTCCAACCCATTTGACGAGCATGTCTAGCGGCAATCATACCTATTGATTGACTTGCGTCAATCAAGGTAGTAGTAGACACGCTCGTCAAAGTTTGTGACGACCACATAAGTGCCGAGAACACGCTCGTCAAAGGGTTGTTCGGGCAAATTCACTGGTCGTCCACTCCATTTGACGAGCATGTCTAGCGACAATCATACCTATTGATTGAGTTGCGTCAATCAAAGTCGTGGTAGACACGCTCGTCAAAGATTGTGACGACCACATAAGTGCCGAGCACATACTCAGGTGCCCGCGGCCGAAATAACCATGGGGCAAAAGTGCTTGCCCAATTGTAATCTATATGGTGGTAGGCACGCTCGTAATTAATTGGGACGACTACATAACTGCTTGGTGTATGCTTAATGGCCGGCGGCAACGTCTCATAACACATATCTTGGTCGACATCTTTATCTGACAGGCAGGCTACACCTTTGATAAATGCCAGATAACTTGACGACCATACCTATTGATTGGTGGCATCGCTAAGAAAAATCAAAATACGAAAAAAAAATAAACACGAGATAAAAGAACAGAAATAGCCTATTTATAGAACAACGCCCATAAGAAGGCGTGCAAAGGTGGCCAAAAATGCAAAATAAAATTGTTGTGTGCACAGCAGGCACAATAGTACAGACGCCAGCGGCGCCAAAACATAACAAAATAATTGTTTTTGCCCTTAGGCATAAGAACACTTGAATAAAATTTTGATGAAGCAGAAGGAAGCAGATCAGGGAGCAGCAACATCGTCCTCGTCATCAGAGGGTACAAACTCAGGGGGCGGCTGGCCGAGACGCTCTGCGGCCAACACAGCAGCACTGTGTTCTAAGCGCCGCTGGAACCACGCGAGGTCATACTCCTCCATGTGGTTCTCCCAGGCATGCTTAACGGCGTCCTTCGCCGCCTGCTCCCCCTGATCGTAGGACTCAAGAAGACGTTCGCGCAGGGTGCGAACCTGCGACCTAGCAGTCTCCAGATCCCCCCGAAGTTGCTCGGCATCCTCAGCCGCCTCTCTGATTTGGGGGTACTCCTGCAGCTGATCCTGAAGCGTGCGTATTTTCGCCGCTGCCTTTTTGGCCTCCTCGACCATCACCACCATGTCCTTGTCCTGCGCCTAGACCTTCTTTAGCAGCTCGGCCTTATCAGACCTTAACGAAGCCACCTCCTTCGCCTGAAGGTCTATAGTCGTCTGCATCTGCAAGCGGACCTCTTCAATCGACTTGAACGCATAATCCCCATGGTGGGTGGACTTGGCCACTTGAGCTTTGAGCTCCTCAGCAGTGTGAGTCTTCCAACTCTTACAGAATTCCATGCGGCAGAACAACTGCAAAAGGGGCTACATGTTAGTGAAAGCTCTAAATGGAAAAGCAAAAAAAACACACATGCATAAGTCGGAGACAGACTCACGCCGAGTAGAGTAGCTTGGTGAAGGAAATAATGCCCTTGGTCCAAGTATGCATTCAATGTTAAGTCTAATAAATGCGGTTCAGTATTAATTAACAAGTTAATAATTCAGTGAGATCAAGTGAGCTGAATGCCTAGCTAGAGGCCGCTTCAGTTCAAGTGGAATTAATGATATTAATCCACAGCTTACTCTTGACTGAACCCGTAGGGTCACACAAATAGTACGTAAACGGATCAAGTATTTAATGGCATTAAATACTCCATCTATGGATATTCGGAATCGACGGATCTTGGTTTCAGTGGGAGCTGAGATCGTCACAGGCAAGAAATGAATACTCCGGAAACGATGATATTGCCGGAAACGGAAATATGGATCGTATCGGAAAAAAAAATATTATCCAAGTCGTAGATGTTGCCGGAAACGGAAACATGGTACATATCGGGAAATATTATTGGAAATAGAAATATTGCCGGAATCGGAAATATTGCCGGAAACGGAAATATTGTCTGAATCGGAAATATTATCGGAATCGGAAAATAATTCCGGAAACGGAAATATTAAATATTTGTTCGAAACGGAAATTAATTCCGGAATCGGAAATGTTAAATATTGTTCGTATCGAAATGAATTCCGGAATCGGAAAATTAATCGGAAGCGCGTCGTACGAATTAGCATCGGACGAGCTTGCTAGACGAAGGCCCAGCACGAAGCCAGGCCCACGTCCAGCAAGGGAAACGCGCGCCACAACACGCCAGCCCAAGGCTGCGCCAGGCCCACCGCAAGGCAGGCCCAGCGCGCGCCCAAAGCTGCGGCAGTCGTGGGCTGCGATGCTCGGGCTGTGCGCGCGCGCGCATGGCACCCCTCGTGGGCTGCTGTGCGTGCGTGGGTGTTTGTGTTCACATACGAAACCTAAAACGTACAGGATTCGTTTAATGATTAAATTCCTAATTCTATTTGATAAATTAATTAAATAAGAGTTTCATTCGGATTCTAATTTAATTAATTCGTATCCTAATAGGATTCCAATTCTCTTTCCATACCCCTATAAATATGTGGCCTGGGTTCACAATTTATAACGAGTTTTTCAAGTATTCAAAGTGAGTTTTTGAGAGAAAAATTCAGTCACATATCTTGCCTAAAAGTGCCGAAATTATTAGTACCTTAAGGGCGATTCTAGTTGGTCAATCTTAAGGCGGATCCGGACGTGCTGTGGACTATCTACGGAGGGACGACACTTGGAGTCCTAAAGACTTGTTCTTGTTCGGTTCGGGCGCAGCTAGGGAAGGCACGCAACAAAGAGTATGCATCTAAACTATGCTATATGATTATGTGTAAATAATATGTATTCCTGGCTAAATGGTTTTTCCGCATGATTTATGAATTGTCATATGTATCATAACCTAACAGTGGTATCACGAGCCTCTTATTATTTTCATAATCTAAATTGCATGAACATGGTTAAATATTACAAATTTGCAAGAATTAAAAGGGGTGATTAATTTTCGTAATTGTTAATTAATTGCAAATTGCGTTTATTTAATTATACGTACGCAGTTTTTTGGCAGTTTCTTCGTTACTCATCCAAATCGAGTGATTTTTGTGTCAATTCCGCATGTAAAAGGCATTCTAAAATTTTGACAAAAATAGTGTTTTTCTGCCGAACCCAGAATTCTCAAATTCGAAGCCTAACTATGACTTTTCGAAGGTTTTAGTTTTTCGAATGCAAAATTTCGTAAATTTAAGATGTTAAATTAAATATTTGCGATTCTTGTTGATAAATCTTGAATTTTTGATTGATCTACTGTATATGTTTAACAAGTTTGAATGCCTAGCCTTGTTAATTATGCAATCTAATTTGTAATTATGATTAATTTGTTGAAAATTAGAATAATTTAGAGTTAATTTGATTTTCATAATTAATTATAATTTAATTAGATACCTATGATTAAAAACCACCATAAAAAATTGTAAATTTATGATAAATTTTAAATTTTTATGACCTAGACTTGAATCCATGTTAATCGGAAATCAATTGAATAATAAATTTTCGATTTTTCGCCCTAAAATTATGAAATTAATATTAATTTATTAATTTGTCATTAATTTTAAATATAAATTTTCAAATTTTATGCGATTCGTTCATATAACTTGCACGCACAAAGCAATGGACGCTACGTGTTACCCTTAAGGGGTGTTGTATAGTGCGGGCATGCGACGACGAGCAAGGGAGCTCGTCGCCCATGCGGCACGAATGCAATGAGCAAGGGCATGGTGCACGAGCACAAGGCAGCAGCCCTGCCTTGTGTCGTGGGCTACGAGCAATGGACGAATGGGCATGGGCGAAGGCAAGGCACGGCAGTCGCGTGTGGGCAGCAAGCGAGCTGCGCCACAACGCGCACTGCCTCGCGCAAGCGCGCGCAGCCTCGCGCGCAGCGAGCGCAAGCTCGCGTGCCACGAGTGCTGCGCCCAGCGTCGATGTCTCGCGCAGCGAGCGCTGGCGAGCGCGCACAGCGAGCGCTGGCGAGCTCGCATCAAGCGAGCTCTGGCGAGCGCGCACAGCGAGCGCTGGCAAGCGCGCACATCGAGCGCTGGCGAGCGCGCACAGCGAGCGATGGCTCGCGTGCATCGAGCGCTGGCGCGCGCGCAGCGAGCACCAGCTCGCGCGATAGCTTGCGAAGGGTAGATATGGCCAGCGATGCGATGCGACGCAGCTATGCAGCTATGCGACGCAGCGCATGGGCTGCGCGCACATGGCCAACGATGGCTGTGTGCGTGTGGCCCATGGGCGTGCGATGCGTAGGGTGTTTGCGTTGCGATTAGATCGTTTTGAATGTTTAATTTGAAATTTTCAGTTTACGTAATTTTAATTAATTTTAAAATTAATAATTTAAATTATTTTCTTGGATTTTAATTTTGAATATTGTAATTATAATAAATTTTATTTATTCTAATTATTTTACTAAAATTAAAATCATGAATTAATTTAAATACAACTGAAATTAAATTAAACTTTTTGGATTCAATTATAAATTTATATGAGCTTTAAATTTTAATTAAATTTGTATGTTTCCGGTTAGACTAGAAATACATTTTTATGTTTAAAATTAGTAAAGCATATGAATTTATTGGTTTGAGTGGGAGCCCTTTTTAGTCATAAACTCTTGATTAGGTGTACAAATCCTTAAGGTTAAAACAACTTGATTAGAATTAATAAGGACTGAATAATTGGTAGATTATTGGTGCCCTTGATTAATTGCTGCAAATGTTTACGTGATGCATAATGTGTTTTACTAACCAGCTATGTGGGCCATTCATGATAATGAATGGGTGAATGGTATATATTGTATATGTACTGTTTTGTAGGTTATGAAGTGACTAGTATGGCCCAAATAGGATAGAAAATATGGTCTGCGTACCATTAATTTGAATGTAATTGGTCTAAAGTACCAAAGTTGTTTTTCAATTCAAATATGGTCTGCGTACCATCAAATAGTTGTAATTAGTTTTAATTATAGCTTATCCTATTTGAAGAAAATGGTGCCTCCCACGGAGATTTTCAAGACGGACTTTGAAGTTAAAGCTTCAAGATGAAGTCGGGCCATACTAGATCACATTTATCTTATGCATGTTTTAAGTTATTTATTGCTTTTAAATATGTCTTAAAATGCATGAGATCAAAAGCTTGATTATGTTGCATGATTAAGGATTTTAGTTCACTTAAAATCTAACCAACATAGTAAGAGCCTTAAGTTCCAAACTTAAAAATTGAGTTAAAAGGTGCCATGCCAAAATATACACTTGCTTGGATATCCTTTACATCAATCTAGTAATAGTTTTCGCTCAGCGAGGTGTTACTTATTGGTCCTAAAGGGGCAAGGTACACAAATAATTGTGAGTACATGTTAGTTTTGGTGAAACTCAACGATATAAGTAAGGAGTCCTTTTATGTCGTGGCAAAATCGATAGGTTTACCTAATAAGTTCTTAGACGTACCTATCAACCAAGAATAGTTTCTAGACTATTAGCAAAAGGCTTTTGCTTACCTAAGATGTTTTAGGATTAAGTCGACAAACTGTGCTTAGGTCTTCAATGATTTTAGGATCTTGGAATCATTTTATTCACACCTGCCGGAACAATAAATTCGAATAAAATGCTAATAACTTGTTGAAATTGCATGATTGCTTTAATTTTCAAGTTATTACTCATGATAAATGTTTAGACTTTGCATGCTTCAATGTATGTTTTAATTATTGTTTATAATTAAATATCTTGCACTGCAATAAATCCTTTTAGAAAGGTAACAGTAAATTTCCTTGATTGGTAGTGAATCCAAGAACGATTCACGGAAATGAGAGAAAATGAGCAATTTAAAATGTACGTTTCTTACAGCGACTTTTATGGTTGTTTTCGAGTATCAAAATCGAATGGCAAACCAATTGGTGCTTGTGAATTCAAAATACACTGTAGTTTTGAGATCATAAAGCATTGAGCTTAAACGCTCAGCTTTACCAATGGCTAACAACCTAAACATCTTTCTCCATTTAATTCTCGAATGAGTCTAGTCCCTAGACATTCGAATAGATCGATGCTTAGAGAACTTTAGAAGCTTCTAGTAAGATCATCTAGTTGAAACAGAATATTCAACATAAATTAAATGGAAAGAACCTTGTTGGAGTGACATTGGACATGTCTAACAAAATATAAAAGTCAACACTAGAGAATTCAATTCTTAAGGCTATAAGAAAGGGTACAAGAAATAGGAAAACAAAGGAACAAATGAAAGGAATTTATAATTCCATTTCTACCTAAAAGTTAATGTTTAAAGAGAAGTGACCTAGCAATCAAACTTCCTTGGTATCATATACCGCTTGAGGTTCTTACTTCGGTAATAACTCAAACAATGGAAGCTAGGATACACTAATGGCCTACAAGTGGGAAATGAAGCATGGCAATGCTACATTAGTTGTAGGGTCATCTAGTTTGTTTTTAGTCCTTTCAAAGGCTGGAACTTAATGGCTATTTTGTTCCATAATCAGCATACCTAAATTTCTGCTTCAAACACAGAAAGACTCACATTCAAGAAAAACAAAAACAAATGTTTGTTTGTTTATTTGAATGAAATGGTCATTTACGGGTTGAGTCAATATGCTTGATTAAAACAAACAACTCTTTAACAATAAGAACTTTACTAGGTTCAAATCAATCTCTTGATTTGAGTTCCACTAACCTTTAGCATTGTTGCTTAGACCATATCAACAAGTTAACATTCATAAGCTCTATTTTGATGGACTTTTGAAAGTTGATTGATTTCTAGATCAATTCAAGACAAGCTAGTCTTACTTTTTGAAAGTAACAAAAGATATGAACTATTGTTAGAACGCCTAGAGTTCAAAGCTAAAGAAAGATTTTATGACTTTATTATTTCACATGAATTGAGTGAATATAGGTTTATTTACTCAAATGTGATATAAGTTGAATCTGTTTGGCTAGTTCAAAGATTCAGAAGTATAAAATCCACTTGGCAAGAAATCATAAAGATCTAGGTTAGATCATGTTGATGATTACTTGAGACCAAATATGATCATCAATGATTGTGTGTTGTAATTTCACAATCTAGGTCCATCAGATATGGCATATCTTAGTTGGAATAATCGAAGTCAATTAGTACTTGATTCGATTAATGATGAATCATAAAGACTTTTCCTATAATTTCTAAAACAAAATGCTCAACTACCACCAAACTAAACCAAATTCGTCAAAGCTATTGAAAAGTAATTTCAGAATAACTTTTCATAAAATATATCTAGAGAGTTGCAAAACTCAGTGGGAGCTTAGTGTTTGTCATTCGACAAACTAAGGCCAAAGTATAGATATATGTTTCATTGTGATTTATTCAAATGAGACACAAGGGTATTGTTTCTACCACGAATTTTTGAGAACATAATGTTTGTTTGCTCGAAATAATGTCCTTTTGGAGATTCGTTTCCAAAATGACAAGTGGGAGAAAATAGACCTCGAAAGTTTTCGAGGCGAACAACAAACATAAACGGACATTCCGGAGGCTTTTCGAAGTGCTTCAGAAAATCCGAACTTATTTTTTAAGGACTTTAGAAGTGGCTTTAAAGAATAGACATCTCTTAGAAGACTTTACAAGTGCTTCAAGGAGAACAGAATATTCAAAGGACTTTCAAGTGGCTATTGATATTCTATTGTTTGATGTTCTATACCCAAGTAGGCATAGAATTCAAGTCACTGAAACTATGAGATTCTTCTATTAAATAGTGAAGAAACATAGAGATCAGGTCAATGAAACTATGAGATTCTTCTATTAAATAGTGAAGAAACCTACAACTTGCAGTCAAACTATTATCATGTAGATTAATGAGTTTGTGACTTGTAAGAAAGCTATGACGAAACCCAGATTCCCTAAAATGGTTAGAGGCCATATATAGACTCAAATGTTTTAAATGGTTAGAGGCCATAAAACATACTCAATGTTTTGATGACAAAATTGAAATTTTGTTGATTTGCAAGAATAGCTTCACACCTATTGGTTGCAAGTTTGTTTTAAGGATAAAAACCATCAAACATAAAATTGTGTTCACACACAAAGCGAGATTAGTTGCTAAAGGTTACAAGCAAATTCATGGTGTGAATTGTGTTGAAACCTCATGCATAATCGTAATGCTCAAATCTATAATTCAAGCAATGATTGCATATTGGTACATATGGCAATTGGATGACAAAACGTATTCCTCAATCAAATGTTGAAATATAATATGTACATGGTATGTCATAGAATTTGTGGATCCAAATAAATGCTTGAAAAGGAAAGCTAGCTTATAAAATCTAAGTACAGATTTAAGCAAGCAATTGGGAATTGGAACTGTATTTTAAGTGAAGCTAATAAGCATTTTAGTTTCATAAAATATACATGATTCTTATAGATATATAAGAAATTTAGTGGGAGTACTTAAAACTTAATTGGTCCTATGTGTATTACACACATATCTCTCTATTGTGAAATAACATTCAAATGCTAATGACTTAGATTTGAAATTATTCATCAATGATGGACCATGGCGAAACTTAGTACATACTGGGTATTAAGATATATTTACAAAGATCTTATGATATTGTTTTGGATTAAGTAATGGCATTTACTAAATCAAACACGAAAGTCTCCATTGGAGATATTCGACCCATGTGAATAAATCTAAGTAAAGGATGTTTGAACTATGTATAAGCATTTACTAAGTTAAACATCAAAGGATCTAAATAAGATTCTTAACCTATATTATATGTCAAAGAATTTAGCTGAATTTAGTATCTACTGAAACTAGATAAGCTAAAGTTACATGAATAGAATTCAATTGGGAATTATTCTGCAAAAGAATTTATCATGTATGATATAATATGACGATCGCCAAAAACGTATCGTATGACTTTAGCCATGACGAACATATACCAATCTCTATTGATCTAAGTAAAGATCAACTAGATTGAGATCAAGAATACTTATGGTACTTGAAAAGGTACATAGGAATAGTTCTTGATTCAAGGAAATAAAGATATGCTAAATATTGATGCTACACGCATAAACACTGGCAAAGGATCAAGCAAGACCCTTTGGAGTTAACCATTGATAAGGACGAGCTATAGAGCATCGTGTTTTGAAATGGCAACATGGATTGGAGACCATGAGTTGTTGCGTGGGAAATTAAATATTAATTTCTATGTTCTAAGATACAACTAGAAAGTCTTCCACATATCTGTGAACTGCTTGGATAAGTAAATCCAAACAAAGCATCACTAGCAACCTATACAGTTGAAGTAAAAGTAATTATTGCCTAAGAAGCAATAAAACAGGGTTGTTTAAAGTTCTTCACTGAACTTGGGTATATCACCTATCTGCTGGCTTGATGGTTCTTCATTGAAAAATGCGTAGAACCACTCTTGAAGCAAGAAAAACGTCTGCTAACTTGATGGTTCTTCATTGCAAAATGAGTAAAACCACCATCGAAGTAAGAAAGACTAGATCACATAATAAACAAACTCGAAAAGATCTTATCATCATATCTCGAAGAACATTCGATGAAAAGGATATTAAGATTGGCAAAGCATGATAACTAAACCTATGCAACAAGTGAGAAGCAACACTCACGTTGTAGCACTGGAAATCAAGCATAGCTTTGAATTCCATGAATTGTTTTAGAAGATGGGTTTGAGGCCCATGGTTGTAAAACGTTGGGGTTGAACATTTATCATATATGAAATGAATTTTCATATTCCATTTAATCTTGGTTTAGTATTAAATGATGAGTCCCTTCAATTTGACGATATATTCAAGATAGACTGTCAGGACCAGTCCTGTGACTAAGAAATGTCTATCAAGTGAACTTGAATGTCAAAGGTTGAAAATGGTCCCTAGTCGGAGTTTTCTATAAAATTGGACGCATAGAATATGTTAGACGACTAGAATGCAAGATGACTAGTAGTGCTGTTTCTTGAACTATGTGGACATGGCAATGTCATAATCATTTGCATGGACAAGACCTATGAAACTTACTGTAAGAGATGAAAATCTGTCATAAGTAAATTTCATTAAAATTATTAGACACTAAATCCTCAATACCTGAGTGATTTGAGATTACTTGTTTGAGAACTGGTTACTTTGACGTTGACCAACCGTCGCACCGTAAAAGGAGGCTATAAAGGCAACGCTCAGGTAATCACCTATCAAACGAAGTCTAATCTCAAGATCGCAAGATTGGGATTGTCCTCCCATAAATCGGGATGAGATGCTTAAAAGTTGTACAAGGCCACTCGGAGAGCTAGAAACTGTGAAATGCATGGCCGTGCTCGGATGAATCATAGGCTATGATTATCTGTTTATTTGATCAGTTGAACTCTGAAACCGAGGAACACCTCTGGACATAATAAGGATGACAACTCTTACCTTATGTTCAAGAGCAAGCATCGAGCGACAAAGGAATTAGGAAATGCACACTTGTCCCTAAGGACAAGTGGGAGACTGAAGGAAATAATGCCCTTGGTCCAAGTATGCATTCAATGTTAAGTCTAATAAATGCGGTTCAGTATTAATTAACAAGTTAATAATTCAGTGAGATCAAGTGAGCTGAATGCCTAGCTAGAGGCCGCTTCAGTTCAAGTGGAATTAATGATATTAATCCACAGCTTACTCTTGACTGAACCCGTAGGGTCACACAAATAGTACGTAAACGGATCAAGTATTTAATGGCATTAAATACTCCATCTATGGATATTCGGAATCGACGGATCTTGGTTTCAGTGGGAGCTGAGATCGTCACAGGCAAGAAATGAATACTCCGGAAACGATGATATTGCCGGAAACGGAAATATGGATCGTATCGGAAAAATAAATATTATCCAAGTCGTAGATGTTGCCGGAAACGGAAACATGGGAAATATCGGGAAATATTATTGGAAATAGAAATATTGCCGGAATCGGAAATATTGCCGGAAACGGAAATATTGTCTGAATCGGAAATATTATCGGAATCGGAAAATAATTCCGGAAACGGAAATATTAAATATTTGTTCGAAACGGAAATTAATTCCGGAATCGGAAATGTTAAATATTGTTCGTATCGGAAATGAATTCCGGAATCGGAAAATTAATCGGAAGCGCGTCGTACGAATTAGCATCGGACGAGCTTGCTAGACGAAGGCCCAGCACGAAGCCAGGCCCACGTCCAGCAAGGGAAACGCGCGCCACAACACGCCAGCCCAAGGCTGCGCCAGGCCCACCGCAAGGCAGGCCCAGCGCGCGCCCAAAGCTGCGGCAGTCGTGGGCTGCGATGCTCGGCTGTGCGCGCGCGCGCATGGCGCCCCTCGTGGGCTGCTGTGCGTGCGTGGGTGTTTGTGTTCACATACGAAACCTAAAACGTACAGGATTCGTTTAATGATTAAATTCCTAATTCTATTTGATAAATTAATTAAATAAGAGTTTCATTAGGATTCTAATTTAATTAATGCGTATCCTAATAGGATTCCAATTCTCTTTCCATACCCCTATAAATATGTGGCCTGGGTTCACAATTTATAACGAGTTTTTCAAGTATTCAAAGTGAGTTTTTGAGAGAAAAATTCAGTCACATATCTTGCCTAAAAGTGCCGAAATTATTAGTACCTTAAGGGCGATTCTAGTTGGTCAATCTTAAGGCGGATCCGGACGTGCTGTGGACTATCTACGGAGGGACGACACTTGGAGTCCTAAAGACTTGTTCTTGTTCGGTTCGGGCGCAGCTAGGGAAGGCACGCAACAAAGAGTATGCATCTAAACTATGCTATATGATTATGTGTAAATAATATGTATTCTTGGCTAAATGGTTTTTCCGCATGATTTATGAATTGTCATATGTATCATAACCTAACACTTGGATGGCACCAAACTGGGCTTCCATCTTACGGCCAGGAAGAGAAGCAACGTACTCCGAAGGGACGGCCTTAAAAACCTTGCGACATATTGCCGCCCTATCTCTTGCCGAGTAATGGGGAGTAGCGGGAATATCCTCGTCCACCGCCACAGCTGCTTCTTTTCCCTTGTCTTTAGCTGTAGGAATAACAACGGCCTTAGGATGACGCGGAGAGTAAGAAGAACTGCCAGAAGAGACTCGGCACGTCTGTACGACGTTCGAATTAAACTTACCACCCGATGACCTAGCTCGGCGGGCCACCTCCGCAGGGATTTGAGAGCGGACATTGGCCGGAATTTCAGCAAGAGGGTCCTCCGGCTCGGCGTAGTGCCCGCCAGACTTCGATTTGGACACCAAGTCCACAATCGAGGGCTTATCCACGACCTGCTCATCATCAGCAGGATGACCCCCCTCGGCGGCCTGTGACTCGTCCTTCTTCACCAGGCGTCGGGGTTTGGGCTTAGGCATCTTGAAAGTACTAGGGGTCTCCGAGTCGGCCGGCGCAGATCTCTTTTTCAACTGGGATAGAGTCGTCCCCTTCGCCCTCGCCGCCGCCTTGGCCGCATCCTTCGCTTGCTGAACAAAACACAAGGTCAGAAAGTTGGCTCGTCATCAATAAGGACGCTCGCCCAAGAACAATGTGACGAGGCGTACCTTAACAATCACAAGCCATCTACAAGATAGTGGCTCGTCATCAATATGGACGCTCGCCCAAGAATAATGTGACGAGGCATACCTTAACAATCACAAGCCATCTACAAGACAGTGGCTCGTCATCAATAAGGACGCTCGTCCTAAAACAATGTGACGAGGCGTACCTTAACAATCACAAGCCATCTACAAGAAAGTGGCCCGTCATCAATAAGGACCCTCACCCAAGAACAATGTGACGAGGCGTACCTTAGCAATCACAAGCCATCTACACGATAGTGGCTCGTCATCAATAAGGACGCTCGCCCTATAACAATGAGACGAGGCGTACCTTAGTAATCACAAGCCATCTACAAGATAGTGGCTCGTCATCAATAAGGACGCTCGTCCTAAAACAATGTGACGAGGCGTACCTTAAACAATCACAAGCCATCTACAAGATAGTGGCTCGTCATCAATAAGGACGCTCGCCCAAGAACAATGTGACGAGGCGTACCTTAACAATCACAAGCCATCTACAAGATAGTGGCTCGTCATCAATAAGGACGCTCGTCCTAAAACAATGTGACGAGGCGTACCTTAAACAATCACAAGCCATCTACAAGATAGTGGCTCGTCATCAATAAGGACGCTCGCTCAAGAACAATGTGACGAGGTGTACCTTAACAATCACAAGCCATCTACAAGATAGTGGCTCGTCATCAATAAGGACGCTCGTCCTAAAACAATGTGACGAGGTGTACCTTAACAATCACAAGCCATCTACAAGATAGTGGCTCGTCATCAATAAGGACGCTCGCCCAAGAACAATGTGACGAGGCGTACCTTAGCAACACAAGCCATCCACCAGATGGTGGCTCGTCATCAATAAGGACGCTCGTCCAAAAACAATGTGACGAGGCGTACCTAAGCAAGCACAAGACAATTTCAAGGAAGTGGCTCGTCAGCAAAAGAGACGCCCGCACATTTAGGTTTTACTCAAAACAAAGAAATTAAATCACACAGGTTGGGTACTCACCTTCTCTTCCAACTCAGCCTTAGCCTTCTTCATCTTGTCCTCATAGATGTCAGCCAGCCAGTCAGTCGTATCGCCCCTGCCTTTATCTGCTTCAGATAACTTGCTCATTCCTTCTTCTGCACACAAATAGGGAAATGGTTAGAGGAAGAAGGGAACAAAGTCAGACGACATACAACCTAAAATTCTACCTTGGGTCATAGAATACCCTAAACCCAAAGCAGCCAAAAACGCCTGGTCCCGTAATTGGCTTATGTGCGGCAACCACTTGACCGGCACATGGAATGTTTTGTCAGCTGTCAGATGGTAAGTGTTGGCCTTGAACAACACCATTATATGATCCCACTCGTCAGAGGTAAGAGGTGGGAGAGCCTCGTCGTGCTCCATGTAATTGGTCGTGCGGCTCCAACGGCTCATTCTTTCATACATCTCTTCGTCTTCAGTGTGAAACACGACCCACCTCTTCCTCCATTTATGCCACTTATTGAGCTTACCCACCACAGTTTGGTAATTACCTCGGCTGCTGAGGTTAAACCACCCCTCGGCGACCTTGGGAGAGCGGGAGATGGAGACCAAATGCAGGAAAGCATTGAAGGACGGCCGCACATTGTTCAGCGCGCATTTGGCTATGTAACCAAATATATCCGCCCAGGAATTGGGGGTCAGTTGGGCCACCCCAATGTTGAATCCATCTAACACCTCCACAACAAATGGATGTGGAGGGAACCTCATGCCCAGCTTAATGGTGGCGGCATAAACCGGGAACTCCCCCTCGGCAAGCAGGCTGACCGTCGAGTCCATGCCGGCCGGCACCCGCATCTCGTACCCCTCACCAACACAAAGGTCGTCTCTCATTTCGGCCCCTTTCTTCTCCAACCATCTCATCCAGCCGGCGTCTGGATGGATCTCTGAAGGAAGAAGCTGAGCTTCTTCTCGACCTCGCGGCCAAACCATAGCCTCGGCGGCCGCCGGCTCCTCGGCAACCAAAGGCAGTAAAGCTACGCTTGACTCCCAGACTGCCCGGCTCGCTGTACGCTCGGACGAGCTTGCTGTATGGTCCCCCTCAGACTCTGCATACTCGTCGATCTCTTGAAAGAGATCGGCATACTCATGATCGACCGCCGGGTCGGTAGAAGAATACCTCTCCATCGGAGGTGTAGCCGGCCCTTCTCGCAAACGCAGACGAGTGGGGTCTGCTGTCTGCTTAGTTCTTGCCATGCTCTCTGCATAGTGAACAGGGCACGGCTTAGGGATCACCAACAATGAAGAAAAAGATGAGACTGGGCGGTCGCCCCGACAAAAAACTAGCGGCAAAAACGCCCTACTTTGAACCTTAAGAACCTTTACCAACTACTAATATGCCGGTTACTAGCAAGGATAAGAATGACGAGGCGGTAGACACAAACATAAAAGAAGGGTGGAAACTAACCTTGAAAGATCTGGGAAATGGTCAGTGAAGAACAGGATGAGTTTCACGAAGAACAGGTTGAGTTTGGTGAAGAACAACTTGAGTCTCGCGGTGGCCGGAAATCGCCTGATGGTGGTGGAAACACGCCGGAAATCGCCTGTCTATAAGCTCTGTGAAAATGAAACGTAAAAAATGAAATTTACCCCTCCCCCCTTATATATAGGGAAGGGAAAAAAGGAGAAAAGTGACACGTGTCACCACCTCAACACTTGTCCCAAAAGCGAGGCTGCAAATCAAAGGTCAAGAAGCGATATCCGGAAGATTGTTTCCAGAAATGCCCTTCTTGAGGGGCAAATGTTGTGGGCAAAATTACCGTGCCTCCGTGTACCAATGAGGATGTGACACATGGCACGTATTATGCCGCGTAAGCAAGAACTATACGAAGTCTACTCCGGAGCATGGGTATCAATCTACGTATCTGCAATGTATATGTATTCGTATCTATGTATGTATAAAAGTATGTATTGTACCTATACCTACAAAGGGGGTTAAGTAGTAAGTATCCTACGGAGTATAAATAAGCAGAATAGGCCCAAATAGCCCACTATTGTCTAAAAGGGCCAGTAAACTGTAAGAAGAAAGGACACGTGTCCTCCTCCCATACCTCAACCAATCATGTAAAAGGGAATATTAGGCTATTCCCACAAAAACCTAGTACTATAAATAGCCCCACTTCCCTAGAAAAAAGGGGTCACAATCAATACAATCAAGAACATTTTACTGCTCTGCCTTCTCTCTACTTTCTCTCTACTTTCTCTCTCTAACGATAGACTCTTGCTAAAACTTTAACTACTGGAAACCTCCAAGTCTAAATCTCCCAGAAAAACCCCACAACATGTTGTAATCTCACGATCTAGCTCCATAAGATATGGCATATCTACGTTGGAATGATCGAAGTCAATTAGTTCTTGATTCGATCAATGATGAATCATAAAGACTTTTCCTATAAATTCCAAAACAAAATGCTCAACTACCACCAAACTAAACTAAATTCGTCAAAGCTATTGAAAAGTAATTTTAGAATATATTTTCAATAATATATATATCTAAAGAGTTGCAAAACTCAGTGGGAGCTTAGTGTTTGTTATTCAACAAACTAAGGCCCAAGTATAGATATATGTTTCATTGTGATTTATTCAAATGAGACACAAGGGTATTGTTTCTACCACAAATTTTTGAGAACATAATGTTTGTTTGCTCGAAATGATGTCCTTTTGGAGATTCGTTTCCAAAATGACAAGTGGGAGAAAATAGACCTCGAAAGTCTTCGAGGCGAACAACAAACATAAATGGACATTCCGGAGGCTTTTCGAAGTTCTTTAGAAAATCCGAACACGTATTCTTTAAGGACTTTAGAAGTGGCTATTAAAGAATAGACATCTCTTAGAAGACTTTACAAGTGCTTAAAGGAGAATAGAATATTCAAAGGACTTTCAAGTGGTTGTTGATATTCTATTGTTTGATCGATGTTCTATACCCAAGTAGGCATGGAGTTCAGGTCACTGAAGCTATGCGATTCTTCTATTAGATAGTGAAGAAAGCTACAACTTGCAGTCAAACTATTATCATGTAGATTAATGAGTTTGTGACTTGTAAGAAAGCTATGACGAAACCTAAATTCCCTAAAATGGTTAAAGGCCATATATAGACTCAAATGTTTTAGATAGTTAAAGGCCATAAAACATAACCAATGTTTTGATGACAAAATTGAAATTTTGTTGATTTGCAAGAATGGGTTAACACCTATTGGTTGTCAGTTGGTTTTAAGGATAAAAACCATCAAACATGGAATTGTGTTCACACACAAAGCTAGATTAGTTGCTAAAGGTTACAAGCAAATTCACGGCGTGGATTGTGTTGAAACCTCATGCATAATCGTAATGCTTAAGTCTATAATTCAAGCAATGATTGCATATTGGTACATATGGCAATTGGATGACAAAAACGAATTCCTCAATCAAATTTTGGAAGAAACTATGTACATGGTATGTCATAGGATTTTTGGATCCAAATAAATACTTGAAAAGGAAAGCTAGCTTATGAAATCTAAGTACAGATTTAAGCAAGAGAATTGGGAATTAAAACTGTATTTTAGTGAAGCTAATAAGTATTTCAGTTTCATAAAATGTACATGATTCTTATAGATATATAAGAAGTTTAGTGGGAGTACATAAAAACTTAATTGGTCCTATGTGTATCACACACATATCTCTCTATTGTGAAATAACATTCAAAACCTAATAACTTAGGTTTGAAATTATTCATCAATGATGGACCAAGGCGAAACTTAGTACATACTGGGTATTAAGATCTATTTACAAAGATCTTATGATATTGTTTTGGATTAAGTAATGGCATTTACTAAATCAAACACGAAAGACTCCATTGGAGATATTCGATCCATATGAATTAATCTAAGTAATGAATGTTTGAACTATGTATAAGCATTTACTAAGTTAAACATCAAAGGATCTAAGTGAGATTCTTAACCTATATTATATGTCAAAGAATTTAGCTGGATTTAGTATCTACTAAAACTAGAATGAGCTAAAGTTACATGAATAGAATTCAATTAGGAATTATTCTGCAAAAGAATTTATCATGTATGATATAATATGAGGATCGCCAAAAATGTATCGTATGACTTTAGGCATGACGAACATATACTAATCTCTATCTATCTAAGTGAAGATCAACTAGATTGAGATCAAGAATACTTATGGTACTTGAAAAGGTACATAGGAATAGTTCTTGATTCAAGGAAATAAAGATATGCTAAATATTGATGTTACATGCATAAACACTGGTAAAGGATCAAGCAAGATCCCTTTGGAGTTAACCATTGGCAAGGACGAGCTATAGAGCATCGTGTTTTGAAATGGCAACATGTATCGGAGATCATGAGTTGTTGCGTGGGAAATTAAATGTTATTTTCTATGTTCTAAGATACAGCTGGAAAGTCTTCCACATATCTGTGAACTGCTTGGATAAGTAAATCCAACCAAAGCATCAGTAGCAACCTATACAGTTGAAGTAAAAGTACTTATTGCCTAAGAAGCAATAAAACAGAGTTGTTTATATTAATGAGTTCTTCATTGAACTTGGGAAGATCACATGTCTGTTGACTTAATGGTTCTTCATTGCAAAATGCGTAGAACCGCTAATGTAGCAAGAAAGACTAGATCACAAAATAAACATACTCAGAAGATCTTATCATCATATCTCGAAGAACATTCGATGAAAAGGATATTAAGATTGGCAAAGCATGATAACTAAACCTATGCAACAAGTGAGAAGCAACACTCACATTGTAGCACTGAAAATCAAACATAGCTTTGAATTTCATGAAATGTTTTAAATATGGGTTTGAGGCCCATGGTTGTAAAACGTTGGGGTTGAACATTTATCATATATGAAATGTATTTTCATATTCCATTTAATCTTGGTTTAGTATTAAATGATGAGTCCCTTCAATTTGACGAAATATTCAAGATAGACTGTCATGGCAAGTCATGTGACTAAGAAATGTCTACCAAGTGAACTTGAATGTCAAAAGTTGAAAATGGTCCCTGGTCGGAGTTTTCTATAAAGATGGACGCATAGAAAACGTTAGACGACTAGAATGCAAGATGACTAGTAGTTCTGTTTCTTGAACTATGTGGACATGGCAATGTTGTAATCATTTGTATAGATACTTACTTTGAGAAGACTAGTATCGGACAGACCTATGAAACTTTACTGTAAGAGATGAAAATCTGTCATAAGTAAATTTCATTAAAATTATTAGACACTAATCCTCAATACATGAGTGATTTGAGATTACTTGTTTGAGAACTACTTACTTTGACGTTGTCAACCGTCGCACCGTAAAAGGAGGCTATAAAGGCAACGCTCAGGTAATCACCTATCAAACGAAGTCTAATCTCAAGATCGCAAGATTGGGATTATCCTCCCATAAATCGGGATGAGATGATGAATGTTGTACAAGGCCACTCGGAGAGCTAGAAACTGTAAAATACATGGCCGTGCTCAGATGAATCATAGGCTATGATTATCTGTTTATTTGACCAGTTGAACTCTGAAACCGAGAAACACCTCTGGACATAATAAGGATGACAACTCTTACCTTATGTTCAAGAGCAAGCATTGAGCGACAAAGGAATTAGGAAATGCACACTTGTCCCTAAGGACAAGTGGGAGACTGAAGGAAATAATGCCCTTGGTCCAAGTATGCATTTAATGTTAAGTCTAATAAATGCGGTTCAGCATTAATTAACAAGTTAATAAATTCAGTGAGATCAAATGAGCTGAATGCCTAGCTAGAGGCCGCTTCAGTTCAAGTGGAATGAATGATATTAATCCACAGCTTACTCTTGACTGAACCCGTAGGGTCACACAAATAGTACGTAAACGGATCAAGTATTTAATGGCATTAAATACTCCATCTATGGATATTCGGAATCGACGGATCTTGGTTTCAGTGGGAGCTGAGATCGTCAAAGGCAAGTAAATGAATACTCCGGAAACGATGATATTGCCGGAAACGGAAATATGGATAGTATCGAAAATATAAATATTATCCAAGTCGTAGATGTTGCCGGAAACGGAAACATGGTACGTATCGGAAAATATTATCGGAAATGGAAATATTGCCGGAATCAGAAATATTGCTGGAAATGGAAATATTGTCAGAATCGGAAATATTATCGGAATCGGAAAATAATTCCGGAAACGGAAATATTAATTATTTGTTCCAAACGGAAATTAATTCCGCAATCAGAAATGTTAAATATTGTTCGTATCGGAAATGAATTCCGGAATCGGGAATTTAATCGGAAGCGCATCTATGAATTAGCATCGGACGAGACTTGCTAGACGAAGGCCCAACACGAAGCCAGGCCCGTGCCCAGCAAGCCATGCGCATCAACACAACGCAGCAAGGCCACGCCAGGCCTAGCACAAGGCCAGGCCCAGCATGGCGCGCGCGCAACATGGGCTGCGAGCAATGCTCGTGGGCTGCGAGCTGTGCAGCTCGCGTGGGCCGCGAGGCTTGCGCGGGCTGTGCGGTGCTCGTGCTGGTGTGCGGTTGTGTGCGATACGAATCCTAAAGCTATTGGAATTCGTTCTATGATTAAATCCTAATCCTAGTAGATAGAATTTATTTAATAGAGTTCTAAAGGGATTCTAATTAAACTAATTGGTATTCGAATAGGATTCTAAATCCTTTTCCATGACTCTATAAATATGTGCCTAGGTTCACAAATTTAAATAACAAGTTTTTAAGTATTCAAAGCTAGGATTTTCAAGCAGAAAAATCAGCCATAACACTTGCCCTATTTAGCCGAAAATAAGTAGTACCTTAAGGGCGATTCTAGTTGGTCAATCTTAAGGCGGATCCGGACGTGCTGTGGACTTTCTACGGAGGGACGACACTTGGAGTCCTAAAGACTTGTTCTTGTTCGGTTCGGGCACAGCTAGGGAGGGCACGCTACAAAGTGTATGCATCCTAGACTAATTATATGATTATGTGCAATTAATATGATTCCTGGCATTATGGTTTTTCCGCATGATTTATGTTGGTCATATGTATCATAACCTAACAAAATATAGAATCGAATCTTTTTGTAATGTGAAAGTTAACAAAATAAAAATAGAATCAAGTATTTATATTTTATATAATTTATAAGAGAGGCAAACTAGAGAGCTACATTTGTCAGCTCTATATCATCCCATTATCCAAAGTTGCATGCATTGATTTTTCATTGAACTACAATGTACAATAAAGGGAAATATATTACCCATCTAATGATCAAAGACAAAGAAACTAATAATATAAAATAAAACTAAAAATTTCTTTAAATCTTTCTCATTTAAAATAATAAGGAACTATTAAATGAAAGGATAAGCAGAAAATTATAAATTCGAGAAAGAAAAGATACAAAATTATTAAACAATTTATTTCGAATAAGCATGTTTTAGACAATCTTGTTAAATACTACTTCTTATATTAAACAAAGGTTAAAAACATTTATTTTATGACACATATTTTAAATAAAAATTGATAGTACATATAATTAGTCAACTATTTTAATACATGCTAGATAATATTTTATGTAACGTCTTGAGTCCTTGATCATCCACTAAGCTCAAATTATAAAATCTTCGACTACTATAAAATAACATAAATATTTATGTAAAAAACATTCAACTTTTGATTTTAGAATATTGTCGGTATCATATGTTTAGTATATTAGTTTGGTGGTTTTTTTAAAAAATAAAATAAAATGTGGAAGTATACCACCTTTATGGATTGACACCAATTGCTGTATTGGGTGTAATCATGTGTATATAACACCAATTACTTGCTTGAAAAAAAAATACTTGATTCTATTGTTATTAAAATAGATATTGAAAATAGTAGATTTGAAAATATTTTGCATTGTCATATTGTTAATTCTCTTAGAAACTTATCTTGATGTGTATTGAGTATATAAATATCAGTATGTTAAATTAGTAGTATATTTAAATTAAGAAACTCATTACCACAAGTAAATAAGTATGTTGTAATGTATTGATCTATTACCATAAATAATTAGAAGGTTTTAGGTAAAAAAACTATAGGAAATATAATAATTATTTTATTTTAAGTTAATTATATTATATTAAAAGAAAGGCGAATCATATGGTGACATTTGTCATCACCACATTGATTTCATCTATTTTAGTATAATATATATAGATATAGATATATAGATATCATACCATGGAATATTTCGTAACGTCTGAGATCATCCTAATAAAAGAACGGTCGCCAAGCACCTCGCGAGCGGCTTGAGAATTTGTTCTTGACTGGACATTCCAACCGCAGGCCTACCTGGAGAAGAACCTCTAGAAGAACCAGTTATATTACCCCTAGCAGAACCACTCATACCTCTGGCAGAACCATATACTATATCTGGGAACTTATTATAACCATTGGGGACAAAGACAATCACATTAAAAGTAGAATCGCCTAAATATTCAAAAACCATGAAATCTCCTATATTCATTTCATTTTCTTTCCGGAACCTCACCCAACCTTCCCCAAATATCATTTTTCCCGGAACCTCACCATTCTTACTCTAGACATGAATAACTTGGACAAACCAGATTACGTTTGTGGAGGGGGCCCTTTGGTGTAGTACAGTCCCACCTATATTTGAATGATTCATGCTCCATGAAACTGGTACATTCTGCGAGACATCCACCCGTTAATTACATACTAAACATATCAAGAATCCTGTTAATTGTAAATAAAGAGGCTGATTCTTACAAGATGGTTCCAATTGGCTTCGACCATTGGTTGAAAGAACCTGCGAGTATGCGCCATTGTAATGCAAAACCTAAAACTATTCACAATTTGTTAAGTTAATTAAATTATTTGAAAATAAATAAATGTAATTTAGAAATAACATGCTGACCTTTCAATACTATGCAACAAGCAAGTACCGAGTATAGGAGATAATAAATGGGTGTGAAAAGGACTTAAGGGATTATATATGTGGAAAATAAATCAAAATCGAAGTTAAAGTCAAAAGATTAAATTAAAACCTGCTGAAACAATTTTTACATGATTTCCAAGATGATAAATACACCACATACATATTTAATTTTTTGCAAAACGTCTTTCAATAAAAAAATAAAAATAAAAATAATAATAATAATTATTATAATAATAATAATAATAATAATAATAATAATTATAATAATAATAATAATAATAATAATAATAATAATAATATTTTCAGAAGTTTTCTAGAACTCAGGATATTGGGGCTCGTGCTGCTGCTCATATTTTCACTAGGATAGGCTTTGCTATAACCAGAGGAGTGGGGGCCTATGAGGGGGTCGAAAAAGCACGAGGCTAATGCGTGACCTCGTCCCTCGTGGGTGTGACGATTCTTTTTTATTCAATCAAGTGTAATTGGATTTCCTGTGAGTTTACACCCAATTGACTAGTAATATAGGAGTCGCCATTCAGTTTTTAACAACAATGAGAAAAACTGACAAAACCCGGTTATCGTGACATAAAGGGAGTGCAATTATGTTTGACCACGACGGCCGTAGGTTCCCTTGTGATCCCTGGTGTGGGGATCTCTCAACATACACCCGCAAGGTAGAGATTGAGGGTTCGGGGGACTGTAACTACCGAGAGGAGTATTCGCTCCTCGATAACTCCAGAGGCAGGATATCCTTACTAGCTCAGCATAAATAATTCAAGGGACATGCGTTAACTATTAAACTAATATGAGTTGATTTTAGCAATATGCAACATATAATACTAGATCGATCGTGATTATCTGATTTAAATAGTATTAAGGGACCTAGCATAATAATCCAATTTCCCAAAACTATTATATTTGTTAGGCGTGGTAGAACAATCAGATTTAGTTAGTTTAACAGTTCATAAAAAAGGCGAGGAAAGCAATCTATACTAATATATTAAAAGGCGTTGCCAAAAATGTTTATGTGTCACATAAAACTCTCCTGCTTACGCCTCATCATCCACTCACCAAGGTTATGTGATGATATTGACAATCAAAAATCAATACAATAAGGTTCGAACACAAGACCTCAAGTTTGGAGAATAACTCTCATTACCATCTTAACCAACCACTGATTGTTGTTTATCCATGCACGTTAATTTATAATACATGTTAACATGAAGTCTAAAACAACTAAATTATTATGTTACTTCTTATTTCGTATGGACTATATTAGAATAAAAATAACCGTTGCAATATTAGGAAAACCGTGAATTAAACAATTAAAACATTAGGAAAATTACTTTGCATGGTGCAGGTAATGTACATGTGTAGTTGATGAACTTAATGAATCTTTTCACTTTTATGGTTTACACGTATCTTAGTCAAATATTGAGTTGAAAAAATATTCGAATTTTAATTATTCAAAGTAGCAACCGGGGCATCGCCTGGGCTACACACTAGTTAAATCATAGAAAAGGGACACATTACGACGCACCCTTGAGAGGTGCGTCACGGTTCTCAGAAAACTAACCACTTTGACTTTGCTATTTCTCCTTTTTATTTAACGAATCTCAAATTATGGGACATGATACGTTCTGTTCGATTTATGGATCGATTGCGACAGAACGCGTGAACAATTTCGGAGCGTGAGGCTTAGGCTAAGGGTTGGAGTCAATACTCAGAATATGAATTGTGTGTGTGTGTGTGTGTTCCTTTCACGTTGAATTTAGGGCTGTATTTATAGGGAAGAGTTCGTGGAAAGATAGAATTGCAGAGTTCTAATCCATAAAGAATTAGGAAAAAACACGTACCCAGGTATTTTCAGCGCCCAGGCCTGGGCGCCGAAGATTTCGGCGCCCAGAGCCAGGCGTTGAAAATAGGGTCTGGGCTGTTTTCTTTAGTCAGTTTCGGATTCCTGAAATCCGTAGAGTTTGAGACTTAATCGAGTGTTTTAGTGCGTACTAACCTTGCGATGGGATGCGTCTGGGCCCGTTACGAACTCTAGGCTCGTTAGGATTTTAATTAATACGTAACTCTTATTTCCGAATCATATTAGGAATAGGATTCTCGCAGTTTTCTATCTCATTTAGGATTTATGTTGGAATGCAACACCTAATTCTGACAGGTTTCTATCCTTTATGATTTGCCACTTTTAGAAGCTACCTTTTACGGAAGTTACTATTTTTAGCAGGTTTCCATAAATAGCAGTTTTCTATAAATATCAGGTTTCGGGTGAAATGAAAAGGGTGATCGAGATTCGTTATTTTATAGGAGATGCGTTGCCAAGTGGAGATTTTATGTTTTCATCATCGAACCTTTCCCTTTCGGGAATGGGGACAAAAGTAGGTGTCTACAGTTAGCCCCCACTTTGACTGAGTCTTGGAGTAAGACGATGGTCAAAGTACTAGACGGAGTGCGTCACACAAGCCATGGTGTATGTGACCTGTTTTGCGAGGGTCTCACGAGCCCCCGAGTGATAACATTTGACTTAAGGGTCATCACTTGAAATGTCGACATATCCCTCACGTGTCATTGGGATTTGTCAACTGATAGTATAGAAACTTCCTCACTTTGTCATTGGAAGGATCTAAAGGTGCGTAGAAACTCCCTCACTTTGTCATTGGAAGTAGCTACAGATGTTTTCGAAATCAAAGCTATAAAGTGTAATTGGGCCTGGCCAAGCCCAACCACGAGGTAAAAATATTTTTAAAGATTCTCATTTTCAGGGCTAGCTAAACGAGAAAACCCCCTTGTTTTTATGGAACGTAAAACGAAGGAAAATCCAGCACATCGTTCTTTTTTGGAAAAACGGAAAACCAAAAAAGTTATCGCTGCAACGACTAAGGAACTGCGTGGTTAGTGACACAGACCCCGCCGACTAAAGATGGCGAGCCTTTCCGCTAAGGGTGGACATCCCGTCCGATAGAAGTGGACGAATCTGTTTTTGAAATTTGAAAATAAGGACCTACGCGGTTTGTGACGTAGACCCCGCCGGCTAAAGATGGCTAGCCTGTCCGCTAAGGGTGGACACCCCGTCCGATAGAAGTGGACGAATCTATTTTGAAATTTGTTTGTGCTTTTTTGAAAATAAGGACCTACGTGGTTTGTGACGTAGACCCCGCCGGCTGAAGATGGCGAGCCTATTTTAAATTTGAAGACTTTATTTTTCGAAAACTGAGGACCTGCGCGGCTAGTGACGCAGACCCTGCCCATTGAAGGTGGGCGAGCCCTGTCCGCTAAGGGTGGACATCCCTGAATTCGTTTTTTCGATTTGGGAATTCGCGTGGTTTGTGACGCGATCTTGCCAACTGAAGATGGGCAAGTTCCTATTTCTTTTGTTCTTTGTGATTTCTTTTGAGAATTTCCTTTTATTCATTCTTGCAAGAGCGAATTCTTTCGAGGGATGCTCGAATTTAGTTGTAACTTGAACGTGGGATGACAACGTGTTCAGACGGACCTTTGTCTTGCGACCGTCTGCTTTCGTGGTTTTGAGCTAGTCTTTACGGCTCGATTTTTGCCACTACTTGGTCTTTGATCAGAGGACCATGCACAAGTGTCAATGACGACCTTTCTCTGAGGTCGAACCTGCTTTTTTTTTTTAGATATCCAAACATGAGATGGTGTATGGCGTAGTCCGGGAATGTGATTCTGGTCGTGCGCTCCTCGTTTGGAGTATATTTTTTCGCGAGCCCCCAAGCACTGGGGCTCGTCGGTCGTTTCTCGCATCTTGTAATCATGTTTGGGGTCATGCTCGTACGTGCGAGCGACCTTTTATAGTAGTGTGCTACTTTAGCGAAGCCGTGAGGTGCAACTTTCAGTAAAGAAATCGGTAACTTTCAAGTCAAATGAATATGGCAGGGCCCTATAGAAGTCAGAGAGGGTCTGGAATCATTTTCGGCGCCCATGCCTGGGCGTTAATGATTTCGGCGCCCAGCGCTGGGCGCTAAAAATAATTTCTGGCGAGGTTTCTTGATGACACAGCCGGCCTTTTGTTCGTCCGTTTTCCCCTTTTTTTTTTCTTTTGAACGCGTTCGTAAATGTTCGATACTTGGAAAAGATGATATGTGTGTGCGAACGAGCGTTCATAGAATGGCCGTGGTGTGCGGTCCATTAATCAGTTTGCTTGAATTGTTTCATTTTTTTTTTTGAGCAACGACTGATTTTGAACAGTTTGCTTAGAAGCTTGATAGGGGTCAGGCCCATTCATGAAGTGTGTTATTTGGATGGAACACTACAAGAGGGGGGGTGAATTGTAATATGGAACTTGCTAGCCAATTTTTGCGGAATTATAAAGAACATAAGCAAGTAGAGAAACAATGCAAGAGAGATTTTACGAGGAAACTTTCCAGGGCCCAACTGGAAAGAAAACCTCGACCCACTAGGGATTTCAACTCAAACTCTTTTCACTATAGGGCAACAACTCAGTTACAATCCTATAAGAAACTTGGCCATTACTTGAGTTCCTCTACGAACTCAAGTTCCCAATAGTTGTTCCCTCAAACAACTACGCTCTCACTGACTTCCCTAGAAGTCTCTCTTGACTCTTAGACTTCACTCAAAGCCTCTCTGCTTCTCTCTCATAGACTTCACTCAAAGCCTATCCAAATACATATCAGGAACTCACTCACGTTCCTGCCCCATACACATCAGGAACTCACTCAAGTTCCAGCCCAAAACTTGATACAAGAATTCACTCAAACCCTTTACCAATTCCCCATTACAAGAGTTCGCTCAACCCTTGACCAACTCTCAAAATATTGATGATTGATAATTGATTAGTATCCCTCTAGTATGTAGCACATGAAAGAACAATGGGGAACTTAGAACTTCGAGGAACTTGGAACTAATGGACTGACTCAAGAACGTGGAAACCAAAACATATTTCTATTAAAACGTTTTTCCTCTTAAACCAGACCTACTGGAAAGACTGTGAGAGTCAGACAGTTTGGAATGAATGCTAAGATCTTCTTTTATAGTGTTGAAACTCCTAACCACTTCCCCCTTAATCTCCTCAACTGACGACCATGTTGCCATGATTTTAGGCATGTTCCCATGACCTATTCAGTTGCTGAAAACGTGGGAGTCAAAGCTGGAAGTGCCTGAATTTTCTCAACAGAATTTCCTTTTGAAAGAACAGAAAATAGGAAAACGTGATTAAATAAAATCCTTGGGGAAAAAGAAATGTTTTGTAAAATAGGATCCAAGGTGTATTTTCCAAAACATAACTATTTCATTTTATTTCTTCACAGTAAAATTCTATTTCTATTTTATAAAATCTTTCTTTATAAAATATTATATTTTATAAAATCTTTCTTTAGAAAATATTCTGTTTTATAAAATCTTTCTTTAGAAAATATTAATCTTATATTAGAGAGACTTTATTTTACTATTTTAAGATCACATTCAAAGTTCCTTTTAGTACCTTGTTCCATAATCTTTCAAGCTACTACATACTTACATGAATCCTAGAAAATAAACTCTTATTTCCTGTCTTCATGTTCCATGCTGCTCCGCATGTTGGTTGTTCCACCTCTGGAACTTCTCGAACCATGTTCCCATCAGGAACTTATTTATGCCTGCTTGATCAGTTTCTCTGATTGTCCAAGTCTACATGCTTTGGCCTTCTCTTGTTCCTGCTCTGGAACTCCTGGTTTTCTTAGCATAGAAACTTAAACATTTATTAGTTAAGTTTGCCTGTCATCATCAAAACCATGTGGGTTAACAAATTCCCCCTTTTTGGTGATGACAAACCAAGCAAACTTAATAGAGAAAATAAATCCAACATGCATAGAAATCTTAAAACAAAATATTTACAAGAGTTAAAAGAATATACATAGTTGTAACATACTTGAGAAAAGCAGATATTTGAGACTAGGAACTCAAAATATTTTGCCTTCAATGTTTGCCTTTCTTTTCCCCCTTTTGGCATCATCAAAAAGGTTTAGCTAATAATATTAATTTAATCCCATCACAGCACCATACTAACGAGAATGGTTAGTCAGAATCAGAGACAAAGCAAAATATCTCCCTCAATGTTGTACTGTTTAGACAATCATACTCAAGCGAATAGAATTCAAAGTGAAAAGAAATTATCATAAGCCAATGTTCCTTAGCAACAAGCAGAAAAGAAAGAAATAAGTTCACCAAAAAAAAACAGAAAAGCAAAATAAAAATAATGAAAAATTATTTCAAAATACATAAACACCATCAATTTGTATTTTGCAGGGATAGGCAATTTATGAGGTAAAGGTTAGGCATGGCTCATGATTTTAATGAATGTATTCCTTTGTCACTTGTTTATCTGCATGTCTCCTTCTTTACGGACTTTCAACTGAAGATCCTCGCCATAAAATACACCGTTGTTCCTTTCTTTCTTCTATTCTTCTTTAGCAGTACGTATAAATTCTTTGAAGCTTTTTGATAGTTCCTTGATTCAATTTTTGTAGGAACTTACATTTATGGTGTAAGTTCCCATGTGAATCTTGAAGGAACTACATAATTTTTGAGATAATTCTTTAAGGTATAGACAGCTTCATTTGCATTTCAACTTGGAAACTTGAAATGCTTGTAGGAACTTATGATCCCTTCTCTTTCTATTTTCACATATCTCTCCTTTTATTCCCCTCTTTTTTTTCGATTTCTTTTGTCTCCTTTTTTATTTTTATTTTTTTCATCTCCCTTTTTTTTTTCAAAATGTACATTAACGCTCTATTAATCACCTTCCTCATTAGTTCCCCCTCAGTTGTTGCTGCATCGATTTAGTGACAAAGGAGGAATATTTTGTAGAGGGTTTTTGTATAGTGATGAATTTTTGAGAATGTTTTTGAAGAGAAAAAATAAATCAACGTGTGGTATTGATTTGGCTTTTGTGGTTTCTAATAGGTTGATATGGTAAGAGAATATTGGGAAACATTTTTGTGAGGAACAAAACTTAATTGGTGCATAAGTCTTTTAGGATATAGGTGAAAGAGATTTTAAGTGTTTTAGGTGTTTATGATAGATTGAAACATTTAAAAGATAAAATTTTATTTTATTGGGTGTAACTTAACAAAAGATGGAACATCCTTGAGGAAAATTGAGATCGGCAAGGAGTCCTTTCATTAAGAAAATACGAAAAATTGTAAAGGAAAAAGAATAAACGAAGATTGAATCAAAAGAAAAAATATAAAAAATTGCTTGTCGTACTAGTAATAGGAACACACAAAACAACATGGCTTATGACTCTTCTTTTTACCTTTTCATCAGTTAGCACAAGTAATTATGAACCAAAATACGAGAAATTAGGAGAGTCCTTCACAATGTACAATTCTGATCTATGTTCACACACAAGAATTGCGTGGGATTAATTTTACCAAAAGCTAAATACTTACAGTTTTGCCATATTTGGGGAACTTCAAGGAAAATATATCCAGCTTGAATATACTGAGTTCCAGTCACATTTTCTCGTGCTTCTGATCAAGAGTTATAGGATGGTAAAATGCGACTTTTGGAGATTTGATTGGAACCTCTCGCTTAGACCTATGGATATGGCAATATTTGGTCTATTAGCGGTTAAATATTGGACAATTTAACAATCATACCTCTGAAGCTTTGTGTATGGCTCACAATCATCCCTTAGGAACCTTCATCTAGTCTTGCTCGTGTTCCTGTGGGAGTGTGATGCGTCTCTGCATTCTTACGCTCATATTACTTTATGAGTTTAGTAAAGTACTTACACAGAGATTTGTTAGTTGTACCAAAGAATATATAATCAGTGATAAATACGTACAACAACCAAATTATAACATGCATTCATATGAAGGATTTTTTTTTTTTTAAAAGAAAATTCATGATGCATGAAGAATAATTCTTTGGAAAAATAAGCTATAATGCGTTTTCCTTTTACAGCACAAAATATAAGTGTGACACATTTACTTTAAGCATACATAAGTGCCTTATTTAAATATGTGTATGCGTTCCAAATCAACAAAACTCTTGTTAAAGACTATGTTATGCTCATGTCATGCTTCACTAAGTCTTGATCCTCCAAATAGTCCATGAGTAGATGAAATCATAAAGAAAGCATATTCACATAATGCATTGCAAAACTTGTACACTTGTATTAATAAGTTAACAATATAACGCATTAAAACATGCTATGATATGAATAAGAAAAATTTACCTTAAATTTTCACCATGTATATGATTTCTTTGAAGTGCTGGACTGATTTTGATGACTTTATGTTCGAGTTACTAGAGTGCTAGTTCCACCATCTTGATGCCCTCACATCTTATGGAAACATTCATGTGTAATCGAATATTGTCAATCATTCTTCAGAAGTTCCTTGACATGCTTTTGTCATTTAATCATCTCAATTATCACTCTCTTTAATTTTTATAGAAATTAAGAGAGTGGTTGTTGTGTTCTTTCATCATGTTCATATAAACACTTATGATAATGAAACCTTATAAAACAATTCGTTAGGTTCAACATTTATGTATATATATCACTAATAAATCAGTTTCTCTTGAAAACAAAATATGTTAATTTTAAAATCAGTTTTCAAGAAGGGACTTGACATTGTTCTTTATAAGAAAAAAAGAAGTCATCTTCTGTTTGGAACAACCTACGTCCCATATGTGCAACAACATAGGATTATATATAATTACCTTATAAACAAGTTACTGGAGAAAGAGTCTCCTAAAAATCAATACCTTTCTGACTGGTTGTTCCTTTCAAGAACCAACCTTCTCTGAGTTCCTTTGTCGATTTCATTGATAAATTGATTGAATGAATGTTGTAGTGCACACAGGAACTCGATAAATGAATCTGGCAATTTCTCTACTACTAGAGCAGTCGTGGAACTTGTTGCATGATATTGATTGATCGAGTTGATCTTCAGCTTCATGAACTGAAACTTGAACCTTAGTTTGAAGTTCCTCGACATGAGCTTATGTAGCTGGCTACTGTTGCTTTTAATAGTGACATATTTTATCATTAGAAACTCGATTAGTTCTACAGGAACTTGCGAGTTCAATATTGAAATAAACTTTAACCTGTTGCTGGGAATAGTCATGTTAGTTTCAATCGCAAGTAATATATTCACTTATTTCAACGCACATTTTTATATTTGTTGTAAACTCTGGATCATCTTCAATAACCCCTAGAAATATCAAATTATTGTTAGGAACCAAATTGTGATCCACAAAGTATGTGTTCCCTCTTTGATTCCCTTCAACTATGACATTTATTACTGATGATGTAATTTATTTTTAAAATTACCAGAGAAAATATAATTTTGGAAACTCTAAACAAATGTGCATTAATTACTCGACAATAAAAATTCACAATGGAACAGGAACTTGACTTACCGACTTTTCATTTGGAACCAATCTTACCTTAACTGTCAAAAGTTATAAGTTTCCACTGTAGGTAGCAACCAAACGATAATAGTGAATTTTCTTTCATAGAACAATCATTGTCGAGATATAACGAGTTGTTCCCCCTTAGTTGTAGCCACCTCATTTTTCATGTTACAAGTAAGCTAGAACATGTTCCTATGGTCTTCATGACCATTCTCCATCTTGAGTTATTTTAATATGAGTAATCTGGGAAAAAATAACACTCAAGTGTAGTACTTTTGTGCAAAGTTATGATTAGCAGGTTAGTCTAAAATAAATATATATATATACTCAAACATAATAACAAAATATGATGTTCCTGAAAAAGTTACTTCACGAAAGAAACATGAAACATATATTTTGTTCCATGGAACTTAAGTTAACAAGAACCAAGAACTTGTACATGAAAAACTTTGACACCAAAAATTTGATATCAAATAGTTTATGCACCATTTATCAAGTTACTGTAACCTTGAGTTCGCTGATTGTTTCACCAGAACTTAGGAAGAGTTCCTTTGATCAATGAAACTTATTATTATGCATTTTATACATATTAAATTCCAAAACAAAACCTATAACACAAATAAGGTTAGTTTGCACAATAATTTAAGAGAAACAGGTTTATAAAAAAATTCAACATTAATTAACACAAGTAAAATGAGGGAACAACCTTACTAGCATTTCACATGATTGAGTTCCTTTGAGATGTTCAAAGTGACTTCCCATTATATAGTGCATGTGAGTTGATTCGTTGATATGACCCATCATATTTGGAAGGAACTTACATGCTGGTGGAACTGGAACTAGTTTACATCTGAAGTTCCAAGTTCCGAGCCTGAGTTCCTCTTCACTATTCCAACGAATCTAATGGATTTCCAACTCATTTTTCCTTGGTGTAATTCTGATGTTGTTCCTTTACTTCATACACACACTCAATCATGAGTTATAAACCTGTAAAAATCATTTCTCTTCTACTACGTTCCATAATCATGCATTAGTAGTAAATATATGTAAGTAGCATAATTTAGAAGATTAAAGTATACAAAAATTGTAAACTAACAGACCTGTAAACAATTAATGGTCTTGGGAACCTGACATGATTTCAGTTCCTTTCTTTTTAGCATTAGCATCTTAGAAAATGATTATCTTAAACTGCTGGATCTAAGATTCAACATGCATACATGTAATAAATATTCAATATACTCATAATACATGGAAAAATCGTTCTTTGGACAATAAATGATATAACATTAGATTATGTAGCCCAAAGAATAAAGTTCCCTTCGCAGGGAAACCAAGTTCCAAGAGTGGCTATATGCATTGTTCCTTTGTCTTGTTCCTTGAACCATTCTTATTAAACAAATAATGCATAAATGTAAAATCAATTTTAGAATCTGAAATTTGTCTCACAAAAACATATTTGAGAAGATCCAAAATCGATTAAACAAATTCAAAATACATTTGAATAATTTTCATAAAACGTTGTCAGGAACTTGAGTTAAATAAATAGCGTATGCATATAAAGATCTCAAAAATTAGATGTTTACCTTAAATATATCATTAAGGATCTTTTAGTTGCAGCCTTTATCTGTTCCTTGGAATGGTGCTGGAATGAGTTCCTTTATCTAGAAGTTCCTCTTCGGATTTTGATCCTTGTTCCGAAGTGGGGTGCTGATGTAATGTATCTTTAATAATGTCACACCCTCATGAGTTACTAAGTGTAACTCGTGGGTCAACAGTGATCCAGTGAGTTCCTCAATGTGGAACTTATATTCATAGGAACTCTGACATATTAATGTGCATCTTTGTTTGTTCCTGTACCAATTTCTTTGTCAAGGGAACCTAACAGATTTGGGTCCCTTCTTGTTAGTAGTAACTGTTAAGAAAATAATCAACACAACAACTACTACCAAGATACAATAAGCCTTCATATAAATGATATTCAATATATTCATGAAGCATATAAAATAATAGTTCTTAGGCAGAGAAAAAATAAGTAGGATATTTTGTTGCCTAAAAATTAAAAACTCCGAGTTCCACAAATATGCATTTTCAAAATACGTTTCCTTGACATAATTTTAATGTACTGAAGTTTAAAAAAATAAATTGAAAAATCATTTATTAAATATAGATTTTAGATTTTTCAAATTTAATTTTAAATCAAAACAAAACAGAAGTTCCATTAGAAACAATGCAAGGAACACGCAATAAATTAATGTATGCACACAAAGAAGGTCTAAAGGAATAGATATTTACCTTAGAAGATCGCCTGTTACACCTTGACTGACTTTTATTCAACAATAAAAGTCAGATCTGCCTTGTTCCTTTGAATGGGTAGGATCGAGTTCCTTTCATCAAGTTTCTTGTAATTGTTCCTCCTTCCAGGAACTTAACTCAGCAGGGTTGCCTGCTTATCAGCGAGTTCCGGCTCTGATACCAATTGTTATTTGGATGGAACACTACAAGAGGGGGGGTGAATTGTAATATGGAACTTGCTAGCCAATTTTTGCGGAATTATAAAGAACATAAGCAAGTAGAGAAACAATGCAAGAGAGATTTTACGAGGAAACTTTCCAGGGCCCAACTGGAAAGAAAACCTCGACCCACTAGGGATTTCAACTCAAACTCTTTTCACTATAGGGCAACAACTCAGTTACAATCCTATAAGAAACTTGGCCATTACTTGAGTTCCTCTACGAACTCAAGTTCCCAATAGTTGTTCCCTCAAACAACTACGCTCTCACTGACTTCCCTAGAAGTCTCTCTTGACTCTTAGACTTCACTCAAAGCCTCTCTGCTTCTCTCTCATAGACTTCACTCAAAGCCTATCCAAATACATATCAGGAACTCACTCACGTTCCTGCCCCATACACATCAGGAACTCACTCAAGTTCCAGCCCAAAACTTGATACAAGAATTCACTCAAACCCTTTACCAATTCCCCATTACAAGAGTTCGCTCAACCCTTGACCAACTCTCAAAATATTGATGATTGATAATTGATTAGTATCCCTCTAGTATGTAGCACATGAAAGAACAATGGGGAACTTAGAACTTCGAGGAACTTGGAACTAATGGACTGACTCAAGAACGTGGAAACCAAAACATATTTCTATTAAAACGTTTTTCCTCTTAAACCAGACCTACTGGAAAGACTGTGAGAGTCAGACAGTTTGGAATGAATGCTAAGATCTTCTTTTATAGTGTTGAAACTCCTAACCACTTCCCCCTTAATCTCCTCAACTGACGACCATGTTGCCATGATTTTAGGCATGTTCCCATGACCTATTCAGTTGCTGAAAACGTGGGAGTCAAAGCTGGAAGTGCCTGAATTTTCTCAACAGAATTTCCTTTTGAAAGAACAGAAAATAGGAAAACGTGATTAAATAAAATCCTTGGGGAAAAAGAAATGTTTTGTAAAATAGGATCCAAGGTGTATTTTCCAAAACATAACTATTTCATTTTATTTCTTCACAGTAAAATTCTATTTCTATTTTATAAAATCTTTCTTTATAAAATATTATATTTTATAAAATCTTTCTTTAGAAAATATTCTGTTTTATAAAATCTTTCTTTAGAAAATATTAATCTTATATTAGAGAGACTTTATTTTACTATTTTAAGATCACATTCAAAGTTCCTTTTAGTACCTTGTTCCATAATCTTTCAAGCTACTACATACTTACATGAATCCTAGAAAATAAACTCTTATTTCCTGTCTTCATGTTCCATGCTGCTCCGCATGTTGGTTGTTCCACCTCTGGAACTTCTCGAACCATGTTCCCATCAGGAACTTATTTATGCCTGCTTGATCAGTTTCTCTGATTGTCCAAGTCTACATGCTTTGGCCTTCTCTTGTTCCTGCTCTGGAACTCCTGGTTTTCTTAGCATAGAAACTTAAACATTTATTAGTTAAGTTTGCCTGTCATCATCAAAACCATGTGGGTTAACAAAGTGGGCTCAAACATCGTGCCCTTTCGATTGTTCAAACATTTGCTTCGAGATTTTTTTTTATTTTGCTATGGTTGTTTCGTAGCTTGGAGCCCCCAAGTATGCATGTTGGGATGCTTTCCTTTTGGCGTACGATTTTTGTAGGTTCTTTCGAGAAAGATGCCTTGGGGTTCCGCTCGTATAGGTGCGAGCTATCCCTTCCGTGGTAGGTAATATTTTGCTACCTTTAATCCTTAATGTAGAAGTCGTGTGGCCTGCATTTGAATTTGGGCGATAAGTAGTATTTGCCTCTTTTACACGTGCTCTTGGTCGTGCCTACATTAGTGCAATGTGCCTTACTTTTTTAGACTTGTACTGTGGGATGGTTTAAATTTTATGGTGCGACGTAGGCTTGTGTGGCCTAACGGCCTGTCTTAGAACATTCCTCCAGGTGTTGGGATATCATTGTTATTTTTTGCATTGGAGTACTTCATCACGCCTTGTTCAGGTGCTCGAACAAGTGCAGCACCTTCTGCGTGGGTTTGCACGGCTTATTACTTCGTTCGATGCGAGAATTCATAGGTGTTTCTTTCTTATTTTTATATCTGGGCAAAACATGGCTAGCAGAAAGATTCAGCGCCCAGGCTGGGGCGTTAAAGATATCAGCGCCCAGCTCTGGGCGTTGAAAATGATTTCTGGGCAGAATTTTGACAGTTTTATTTTTTATTTTTATCCTTGATTTCTCTTTTGCTTTTGCTTTGGAACGACGTAAACTGTGTAACGGACGCTTGTAGGGAGAGCGTTATGTGCAGTAGGTTGATCGGAGTTTTGGTGACTCGCGATTTTCAGTTACCCTTGATAGTGGGGTGACTTCATATATTCTAAGTAGTGCTTTAGAATTTGGGAGGGGTTGTAGCCATTCTAAGGTTTGTTTTTCACAATTAATGCTTAGGATTGTGTGTTAGGTTATGATACATATGACAATTCATAAATCATGCGGAAAAACCATAAAGCCAGGAAAGCATATTATTTACATATAATCATTTAGCATAGAATAGATGCATACATGTTGTAGCGTGCCTTCCCTAGCTGCGCCCGAACCGAACAAGAACAAGTCTTTAGGACTCCAAATGTCGTCCCTCCGTAGGTAGTCCACAGTACGTCCGGATCCGCCTCAAGTTAGACCAACTAGAATCGCCCTTAAGGTGCTTAGGAATTTCGGCTAGTGTTTGCAAGTGTATGGCTGATTTTTATTTCAAAAACTTACCCTTTGAATACTTCAATCGTACCTGCAAATAATGACCCTAGGCCCTTATTTATAGAGGTATGGAAAAGGAACTGGAATCCTATTAAGATACTAATTAGTTAAACTAGAATCCTAGTAGGACTCTAACTAATTAATTTTATCCTTTTAGAATTAGGAATTTAATCATCAAACAAATCCTATACAATTTAGGTTTCGTATGTGAACACAAACTCTACACGAGCATGACCCACGAGCGTGCAGGCCATGCCCGCGCACAGCCCACACGGCCGCTCGGCCCACGCGAACGGCAAGCCCACGCGAGCAGCAGCACAGCTCGCAGCCCATTGCTGCGCGCGCTGCGCGCGCTGCCATGGCCTACTGGGCCTGGCGTGGCCTTGGCTGTTCGTGTGGCGCGCTTTGCTTGCTGGGCGATGGCCTAGCTTCGTGCTGGGCCCTCGTCCGGCAGGCCTCGTCCGATGCTTATTCGTACGATACGCTTCCGATTAAATTCCCGGTTCCGGAATTCATTTCCGATACGAACAATATTTAATATTTCCGATTCCGGAATTAATTTCCGTTTCGAACAAATATTTAATATTTCCGTTTCCGGAATTATTTTCCGATTCCGATAATATTTCCGATTCTGACAATATTTCCGTTTCCGACAATATTTCCTTTTCCGATAATATTTTCCGATACGTACCATGTTTCCGTTTCCGGCAACATCTACGATTTGGATAATATTTATATTTCCGATACGATCCATATTTCCGTTTCCGGCAATATTATCGTTTCCGGAGTATTCATTTCTTGCTTGTGACGATCTCAGCTCCCACTGAAACCAAGATCCGTCGATTCCGAATATCCATAGATAGAGTATTTAATGCCATTAAATACTTGATCCGTTTACGTACTATTTGTGTGACCCTACGGGTTCAGTCAAGAGTAAGCTGTGGATTAATATCATTAATTCCACTTGAACTGAAGCGGCCTCTAGCTAGGCATTCAGCTCACGTGATCTCACTAAATTATTAACTTGTTAATTAATACTGAACCGCATTTATTTGACTTAACATAGAATGCATACTTGGACCAAGGGCATTATTTCCTTCAGTCTCCCACTTGTCCTTAGGGACAAGTGTGCATTTCCTAATTCCTTTGTCGCTTGATGCTTGCTCTTGAACATAAGGTAAGAGTTGTCATCCTTATTATGTCCAGAGGTGTTTCTCGGCTTCAGAGTTCAACTGATCAAATAAACAGATAATCATAGCCTATGATTCATCCGAGCACGACCATGCATTTCACAGTTTCTAGCTCTCCGAGTGGCCTTGTACAACTTTTAAGCATCTCATCCCGATTTATGGGAGGACAATCCCAATCTTGCGATCTTGAGATTAGACTTCGTTTGATAGGTGATTACCTGAGCGTTGCCTTTATAGCCTCCTTTTACGGTGCGACGGTTGGTCAACGTCAAAGCAACCAGTTCTCAAACAAGTAATCTCAAATCACTCAGGTATTGAGGATTTAGTGTCTAATAATTTTAATGAAATTTACTTATGACAGATTTTCATCTCTTACAGTAAAGTTTCATAGGTCTTGTCCGATACTAGTCTTCCCAAAGTAAGTATCTATGCAAATGATTATGACATTGCCATGTCCACATAGTTCAAGAAACAGAACTACTAGTCATCTTGCATTCTGGTCGTCTAACGTTTTCTATGCGTCCAATTTTATAGAAAACTCCGACCAGGGACCATTTTCAACTTTTGACATTCAAGTTCACTTGATAGACATTTCTTAGTCACAGGACTGGTCCTGACAGTCTATCTTGAATATATCGTCAAATTGAAGGGACTCATCATTTAATAAACCACAAATTAAATGGAAAAATGAATTCTCTTCATTTATTGTGAATGATTAACCAATAATGTTTTACAAAGATTTAAACTCTAAAACTTTAAAACATTAAACAAGGATATCAAAGCCATTCTCCAATATGCTTGATTCCCATAGCTGCAGTGTGCGAGTTGTGCTTCGCCTGCGGCAGAGGTTTAGTCAATGGATCTGATATGTTGTCATAAGTTCCAATCTTGCTTATCTCGACTTCTTTTCTTTCAACGAACTCTCGTAGAAGGTGAAATCTACGAAGTACATGCTTGACTCTCTGGTGGTGTCTAGCCTCCTTTGCCTGTGCAATAGCTCCGTTATTATCACAATACAGGGCTATTGGTCCTTTAATGGAAGGGACTACACCAAGTTCACCTATGAACTTCCTTAGCCATATAGCTTCCTTTGCTGCTTCATGTGCAGCAATGTACTCCGCTTCAATTGTAGAATCCGCAATGGTGCTTTGCTTAGCACTTTTCCAGCTTACTGCACCTCCGTTGAGGCAGAAGACAAACCCAGACTGTGATCTGAAATCATCTTTGTCTGTTTGGAAACTTGCGTCCGTATAGCCTTTAACAATTAATTCATCATCTCCACCATAGACCAGGAAGTCATCTTTGTGCCTTTTTAGGTACTTCAGAATATTCTTGGCAGCAGTCCAATGCGCCTTTCCTGGGTCTGACTGGTATCTGCTCGTAGCACTGAGTGCGTACACAACATCCGGGCGTGTACATATCATAGCATACATTATTGAACCAATCAATGATGCATATGGAGTCCCATTCATTCGTCTACGCTCATCAAGTGTTTTTGGGCACTGAGTCTTGCTTAGAGTTATTCCATGAGACATGGGTAGGTAGCCTCGTTTGGAGTCTGCGATCTTGAACCTATCAAGCACCTTATTGATATAAGTGCTTTGACTAAGTCCAATCATCTTTTTAAATCTATCTTTGTAAATCTTGATGCCCAATATGTACTGTGCTTCTCCTAGATCCTTCATCGAAAAACATTTCCCAAGCCAAATCTTGACGGAGTTCAACATAGGAATGTCATTTCCGATAAGTAATATGTCGTCGACATATAATACTAGGAAAGCAATTTTGCTCCCACTGACCTTCTTGTATACACAAGATTCGTCTGCGTTCTTGATGTAACCAAAGTCACTGACTGCTTCATCAAAACGTATATTCCAGCTCCTAGATGCTTGCTTCAATCCGTAGATTGATTTCTTTAACTTGCATACCTTTTTAGCATTCTTTGGATCCTCAAAACCTTCAGGCTGTGTCATAAACACAGTTTCTGTTAAAACGCCGTTTAAGAAAGCAGTTTTGACATCCATCTGCCATATTTCGTAATCGTAATATGCAGCGATTGCTAACATTATCCGAATAGACTTTAGCATTGCAACTGGTGAAAAGGTTTCATCGTAATCCACGCCGTGGACTTGCCTGTAACCTTTTGCAACCAATCTAGCTTTGAAAACTTCAAGTTTTCCATCCTTGTCCTTTTTCAGTTTGAAAACCCATTTGCTTCCAATGGCTTGGTAGCCATCTGGCAAATCGACCAAATCCCATACTTGGTTTTCAGACATGGAGTCTAATTCAGATTGCATGGCTTCTTGCCATTGCTTGGAGCTAGGGCTCGTCATAGCTTGTTTGTAAGTCGCAGGTTCATCACTTTCAAGTAATAGAACGTCATAGCTCTCGTTCGTCAAAATACCTAAGTACCTTTCCGGTTGAGATCTATATCTTTGCGATCTACGCGGGGTAACATTTCCAGATTGACCATGATTCTCACCAGATTCTTCTAAAGATCTCTGAGTTTCATCCTGAATGTCATCTTGAGCATTCTCTAGAGTTTGTTGTTCCACTCGAATTTCTTCGAGGTCTACTTTTCTCCCACTTGTCATTTTGGAAATGTGATCTTTCTCCAAAAAGACACCATCTCGAGCAACAAACACCTTGTTCTCAGATGTATTGTAGAAGTAATACCCCTTTGTTTCCTTTGGATAGCCCACAAGGATACATTTGTCAGATTTTGGATGAAGTTTGTCTGAAATTAATCGTTTGACGTATACTTCACATCCCCAAATCTTAAGAAAAGACACTTTTGGAGGCTTTCCAAACCATAACTCATATGGAGTCTTTTCGACAACTTTAGACGGAGCTCTATTTATAGTGAGTGCAGCTGTATTTAGTGCATGTCCCCAAAATTCTAATGGAAGTTCGGCCTGACCCATCATTGACCTGACCATGTCTAGCAAGGTTATGTTCCTCCGTTCCGACACACCGTTCCATTGTGGTGTTCCAGGAGGAGTCAATTCTGATAGAATTCCACATTCTTTCAGATGGTCATCAAATTCATAGCTCAGATATTCACCGCCTCTGTCAAACCGCAGTGCCTTAATCTTCTTGCCTAATTGATTCTCTACTTCACTCTGAAATTCCTTGAATTTGTCAAAGGATTCAGACTTATGCTTCATTAGGTAGACATAACCATATCTACTGAAGTCATCAGTGAAAGTGATAAAGTAGCTGAAACCACCTCTAGCATTTGTACTCATTGGTCCACATACATCTGTATGGATTAAACCCAATAGTTCATTTTCTCTTTCTCCAACTTTAGAGAAAGGTTGCTTTGTCATTTTGCCAAGTAAACATGATTCGCATTTACCATAATCCTCTAAGTCAAATGGTTCTAGAATTCCTTCCTTTTGAAGTCTTTCTAAGCGTTTCAAGTTTATATGGCCTAATCGACAATGCCACAGATAGGTGAGATCTGAATCATCCTTTTTGGCCTTTTTGGTATTTATGTAATAAACTTGTTTGTCGTGATCTAATAAATAAAGTCCATTGACTAATCTAGCAGATCCATAAAACATCTCTTTAAAATAAAACGAACAACTATTGTCTTTTATTAAAAAGGAAAATCCCTTAGCATCTAAGCAAGAAACTGAAATGATGTTTTTAGTAAGACTTGGAACATGGAAACATTCTTCCAGTTCCAAAACTAGCCCGGAGGGCAACGACAAATAATAAGTTCCTACAGCTAATGCAGCAATCCGTGCTCCATTTCCCACTCGTAGGTCGACTTCACCCTTGCTTAACTTTCTACTTCTTCTTAGTCCCTGTGGATTGGAACATAAGTGTGAGCCACAACCTGTATCTAATACCCAAGAAGTTGAATTAGCAAGTATACAGTCTATAACGAAAATACCTGAAGATGGAACGACTGTTCCGTTCTTCTGATCTTCCTTTAGCTTCAAGCAATCTCTCTTCCAATGCCCCTTCTTCTTGCAGTAGAAGCATTCGGATTCAGAAGTGGGTTGACTGACCTTCCTCTTTTCAGATTTGGCGCCAGCTGGTTGCTTAGTCTGGCTGGCCTTGTTGCCACCTTTCTTAGCATTCCTCTTCTTTCCAGATTTCTTGAACTTGCCCCCACGCACCATAAGCACATCCTGCTTATCACTTTTGAGCGTCTTTTCAGCGGTCTTCAGCATACCGTGAAGCTCAGTGAGCATTTTGTCCAGACTATTCATACTGTAGTTCAGTTTGAACTGATCATACCCGCTATGAAGAGAATGGAGGATGGTGTCTATAGCCATTTCCTGAGAAAATTGCTGATCCAGCCGACTCATATTCTCAATGAGTCCAATCATTTTGAGAACATGTGGACTTACGGGCTCGCCTTTCTTAAGCTTGGTCTCAAGAATTTGCCTATGAGTCTCGAATCTTTCGACTCGAGCCAGATCTTGGAACATGTTCTTCAACTCACTGATGATTGTGAAAGCATCTGAGTTGATGAACGTTTTCTGCAGATCTGCACTGATGGTGGCGAGCATTAGACATTTCACATCCTAGTTGGCATCAATCCAACGATTGAGGGCTGCCTGAGTGACCCCGTCGCCTGCGGCTTCGGGCATCGCCTCTTCCAGGACATACTCCTTTTCTTCCTGCATAAGAACTATTTTCAAGTTCCTTTGCCAGTCAAGGAAGTTTTTCCCATTCAACTTCTCCTTTTCGAGAATTGAGCGAATGTTGAATGAATTGTTGTTTGCCATAATTAAAACTACAATTGAAAAGAATAAACAAATAAATAACCATTCACAGTTTCTCTTAATAAACTTTAAATTCCAGCATACATGCATAATTCAATGTTCATTAAGCATTTTATTCAAGTTATGTGTTCCGGCAGGTGTGAATAAAATGATTCCAAGATCCTAAAATCATTGAAGAATTAAGCATAGTTTGTCGACTTAATCCTAAAACATCTTAGGTAATCAAAAGCCTTTTGCTAATAGTCTAGAAACTATTCTTGGTTGATAGGTACGTCTAAGAACTTATTAGGTAAACCTATCGATTTTGCCACGACATAAAAGGACTCCTTACTTATATCGTTGAGTTTCACCAAAACTAACATGTACTCACAATTATTTGTGTACCTTGCCCCTTGAGGACCAATAAGTAACACCTCGCTGAGCGAAAACTATTACTAGATTGATGTAAAGGATATCCAAGCAAGTGTATATTTTGGCATGGCACCTTTTAACTCAATTTTTAAGTTTGGAACTTAAGGCTCTTACTATGTTGGTTAGATTTTAAGTGAACTAAAATCCTTAATCATGCAACATAATCAAGCCGTAATCTCATGCATTTTTAAGACATATTTAAAGCAATAAATAACTTAAAACATGCATAAGATAAATGTGATCTAGTATGGCCCGACTTCATCTTGAAGCTTTAACTTCAAAGTCCGTCTTGAAAATCTCCGTGGGAGGCACCATTTTCTTAAAATAGAATAAGCTATAATTAAAACTAATTACAACTATTTGATGGTACGCATACCATATTTGAATTGAAAAACAACTTTGGTACTTTAGACCAATTACATTCAAATTAATGGTACGCAGACCATATTTTCTATCCTATTTGGGCCATACTAGTCACTTCATAACCTGCAAAACAGTACATATACAATATATACCATTCACCCATTCATTATCATGAATGGCCCACATAGATGGTTAGTAAAACACATTATGCATACATAAACATTTGCAGCAATTAATCAAGGGCACCAATAATCTACAAATTATTCAGTCCTTATTAATTCTAATCAAGTTGTTTTAACCTTAAGGATTTGTAGACCTAATCAAGAGTTTATGACTAAAAAGAGCTCCCACTTAAACCAATAAATTCATATGCTTTACTAATTTTAAACATAAAAATGTATTTCTAGTCTAACTGGAAACATACAAATTTAATTAAAATTTAAAGATCATACAAATTTATAATTGAATCCATAAATTTAATTTAATTTCAGTCGTATTTAAATTAATTCATGATTTTAATTTTAGTAAAATAATTAGAATTAATAAAATTTATTATAATTACAATATTCAAAATTAAAATCCAAGAAATTAATTTAAATTATTAATTTTAAAATTAATTAAAATTACGTAAACTGAAAATTTCAAATTAAAATTTCAAAATGATCTAATCGCAACGCAACAACCCCACGCAACGCACGCCCATGGGCCACACGCACACAGCCATCGCTGGCCATGTGCGCGCAGCCCATGCGCTACGTTGCATCGTTGCTGCTCCCCATCGCAAGGCGCGCGCCAGCGCTCGTCGCAACAAGCATGCTGCTGACCATCGCTGGGCGCAGCGCTCGTCGCACGTCGCAACAAGCACGCTGCTCGCCATCGCTGGGCGCAGCGCTCGTCGCACGTCGCAACAAGCATGCTGCACGCCATCGCTGGGCGCAGCGCTTGTCGCACGCACACTTAGCTCGCTGCGCGCGAGGCTCCGCACGCTTGCGCGAGGCAGTGCGCGCTGTGGCGCAGCACGCTTGCTGCCCACACGCGACTGCTCGTGCCTTGCTCTCGCCCTTGCCCATGCGCCCATTGCTTACAGCCCACGACACAAGGCAGGGCTGCTGCCTTGTGCTCGTGCACCATGACCTTGCTCGCTGCATTCGTACCGCATGGGCGACGAGCTCCCATGCTCGTCGTCGCATGCCCGCACTATACAACACCCCTTAAGGGTAACACGTAGCGTCCATTGCTTTGTGCGTGCAAGTTATATGAGCGAATCGCATAAAAAATTTAAAATTTATATTCAAAATTAATGACAAATTAATAAATAATATTAATTTCATAATTTTAGGGCGAAAAATCGAAAATTTATTATTTAATTGATTTCCGATTAACATGGATTCAAGTCTAGGTCATAAAAATTTAAAATTTAACATAAATTTACAATTTTTATGGTGGTTTTTAATCATAGGTATCTAATTAAATTATAACTAATTATGAAAATCAAATTAATTCTAAATTATTCCAATTTTCAACAAATTAATCATAATTACAAATTAGATTGCATAATTAACAAGGCTAGGCATTCAAACTTGTTAAACATATACAGTAGGTCAATCAAAAATTCAAGATTTATCAACAAGAATCGCAAATATTTAATTTAACATCTTAAATTTACGAAATTTTGCATTCGAAAAACTAAAACCTCCGAAAAGTCATAGTTAGGCTTCGAATTTAAGAATTCTTGGTTCAGCCGAAAAATATTAATTTTGTCAAAATTTTAGAATGCCTTTTACATGCGGAATTGACACAAAAATCACTCGATTTGGATGAGTAACGAAGAAACTGCCGAAAAACTGCGTACGTATAATTAAATAAACGCAATTTGCAATTAATTAACAATTACGAAAATTAATCACCCCTTTTAATTCTTGCAAATTTGTAATATTTAACCATGTTCATGCAATTTAGATTATGAAAATAATAAGAGGCTCGTGATACCACTGTTAGGTTATGATACATATGACAATTCATAAATCATGCGGAAAAACCATAAAGCCAGGAAAGCATATTATTTACACATAATCATTTAGCATAGAATAGATGCATACATGTTGTAGCGTGCCTTCCCTAGCTGCGCCCGAACCGAACAAGAACAAGTCTTTAGGACTCCAAATGTCGTCCCTCCGTAGATAGTCCACAGTACGTCCGGATCCGCCTCAAGTTAGACCAACTAGAATCGCCCTTAAGGTGCTTAGGAATTTCGGCTAGTGTTTGCAAGTGTATGGCTGATTTTTATTTCAAAAACTTACCCTTTGAATACTTCAATCGTACCTGCAAATAATGACCCTAGGCCCTTATTTATAGAGGTATGGAAAAGGAACTGGAATCCTATTAGGATACTAATTAGTTAAACTAGAATCCTAGTAGGACTCTAACTAATTAATTTTATCCTTTTAGGATTAGGAATTTAATCATCAAACAAATCCTATACAATTTAGGTTTCGTATGTGAACACAAACTCTACACGAGCATGACCCACGAGCGTGCAGGCCATGCCCGCGCACAGCCCACACGGCCGCTCGGCCCACGCGAGCCGCAAGCCCACGCGAGCCTCAAGCCCACGCGAGCAGCAGCACAGCTCGCAGCCCATTGCTGCGCGCGCTGCAATGGCCTGTTGGGCCTGGCGTGGCCTTGGCTGTTCGTCTGGCGCTCTTGGCTTGCTGGGCGATAGTCTGGCTTCGTGCTGGGCCCTCGTCTGGCAGGCCTCGTCCGATGCTTATTCGTACGATACGCTTCCGATTAAATTCCCGGTTCCGGAATTCATTTCCGATACGAACAATATTTAATATTTCCGATTCCGGAATTAATTTCCGTTTCGAACAAATATTTAATATTTCCGTTTCCGGAATTATTTTCCAATTCCGATAATATTTCCGATTCTGCCAATATTTCCGTTTCCGGCAATATTTCCGATTTCGGCAATATTTCCATTTCCGATAATATTTTCCGATACGTACCATGTTTCCGTTTCCGGCAACATCTACGATTTGGATAATATTTATATTTCCGATACGATCCATATTTCCGTTTCCGGCAATATCATCGTTTCCGGAGTATTCATTTCTTGCTTGTGACGATCTCAGCTCCCACTGAAACCAAGATCCGTCGATTCCGAATATCCATAGATAGAGTATTTAATTCCATTAAATACTTGATCCGTTTACGTACTATTTGTGTGACCCTATGGGTTCAGTCAAGAGTAAGCTGTGGATTAATATCATTAATTCCACTTGAACTGAAGCGGCCTCTAGCTAGGCATTCAGCTCACTTGATCTCACTGAATTATTAACTTGTTAATTAATACTGAACCGCATTTATTAGACTTAACATAGAATGCATACTTGGACCAAGGGCATTATTTCCTTCATTGTGCCCCTATGATGTATGTATAGCATTAGCGTCGAGAATTTGCGATAAAATCGTCATTTCGAGTAGTTTTAGAGTGTTTTTCGCAAGCCCCCAATGGTAGCTACGGGATTGGCTTGGTGCTATAATGCTTTGCATACGTCTTTATGCATTTATGGTGACATGGATCATGAATAGTTTGAACCAAACTCGTTTAGTGCGAGGTACGTTCGAGTAGTGACCTGCTACTTCTCTTGTAAATGTCGTATTATGCGACATTGCCATGGTCAAGGTAGTCACATGTTGAAGTGTGCCTTGTCCAAAAGCTAGGTGCCTTTCTTTACCCATAATCATATTTGGAAATCTTTTTGACTCACTTGCAACATCGAGATAAACACATACTTAGCTTAAACCAACGACACTTTATTATGTTCGAAAAAGTCTTTGAAAATTATTTGAAACTTATTAAAAATCCGAGTCCTACTGTGTACAACCCGAGGTGTCCTAGGTAAGTTGACTTATAGAAAGGTTCGTACAGGATTATATGAGTGAATCAAAATACTGTTACGATTTTTGGAATGCTGTCTAAGGATTTGCTGGAAGCCAGGGTGCAGGCGTCAAGATATTACTTGTGCCCGTGTGGCACATGCTTTGGGCTTTTAGGGCCATCTTTTCCAGAATGGCGGGAATATAAACCGTTTTCAAATTGACTTAGATTTACTTGGTGTACGTCTACACAAAAGGTCAAGGTATACTTAGTTCTCTCCCTAGCTCTTTTATTTCAATTTTTAGCCCCCAGTTGCTATTATGTCTTCCCATTAATGATGCTTTCAGATTTCGATTTTTAGACGCCCGTGTCATATGTCTGAGTAGAGTGACCCTTGGTTAAGTGCCAAGTCCTATTGACAATTTCTGAATTTTTTTTTCAAAGGGAATTAGCAAGCATTTTAATTACCATGAACGGGTGCCCTGAGTTCGAAGGAACGATGGGGCGATGCCGTAGAACAATCTTTTCCATTGCAATCTTACTGCCTTTAGTACTTGTCGGCGATCATGACTGGGTCTAGTGGTGAAAGAAGGTCTTTAAGCGAACGACTATGTCTAGTGGTGAAAGAAAGTCTTTAAGTGAGTTAGTTCGCTTTAGGGAGGGTCAAGTCGAGTACTTTAGAGGTCATGGACGCTTGCGCTAGCCCCCATTCAATCGAGGCAAAGCGATTTTTTTGAGTCTTGGCTAAGTGCCTAGGAGTGTGAGTGCTCCTTCTGGCAAGGGTACGTGCCCTTATTATTTTTCGATGTGTGCTCATTAATTTTGGCATCTTGATGACTTGGATTCTTCCTTTGACTTAAATTTTTCTTTCGACTTGGATTACAAGTAATTAAATTTCAATAAGGGACTCTATTTCTTATTCTTGTTTTTCTATAGGCTTTAATATTCTTGCAAATTGGTTGGACGGAATCATGGATTGCCTACGTATCCGCCTTAAATAGATTTAATTTGGAATCAGGTCTTGCGTAGTTCTTAGCCTAGAAAATGGTTTCTTAGAATGCCGATTTTAAACAAGTACGTTCTGAGGTGGAAACATATTATTTGAAACGGTAGAATAAGTGAAGTTTATTATTATGTCCCTCTGCTGCTTTGCCGTAGGCCAAAATTTTGTTTATTTGTTTTATTTTTTGAGTACATATATTTTCTTTTCATGTGTTTTTTTCGTACGTATACCTGAATACGTGTTGTACCCCTCCAAGTGTTCGTTATTTTTCCGTGCATGTGCGGATAAAATGACGAGCTCTTCTGGACAAAATTTGGCAAGCAGAGAGATTCAGCGCCCAGGCTGGGGCGCTAAAGATTTCGGCGCCCATCTGTGGGCGCTGAAAATTATTTCTGGGCGGATCTTTTTTGGTGCGCTAAATGCTTCTTTTTCTTTTTAGACTAACTTTAGAGGCGCTTTGCAAAGTTTCTTTTTTATTATTTATTATTATTTTTTTACGTTAAGCGTAGAATGTACTTTTCATTTGTCTTTTTTTTTTTTTGTGACTCAAGACGGCTTGAAAGATGGGTTGAATGAGATAGGGTAATTTGTATAGGTATTGGTCAAGCATAAGGATTACATCTGCTAGGATTCACATTTTACGGCCTCAGGCTAGTGTCACGAGTTTACATCAATCAAGGCCAATGAGTTGCATAGGGACGGCTCAAGGGTATATCAACAGGTCGTATCCAAACAAGTTATATGGTCATTATGCTAATGGTGGTGTAAGAGCAGGTTTGGACTTTGGAAATGATGGGCATGACGCACGTGTCAATGGCCGTGCGTGGTTTGCGGTTGATAACAAGTTCAAAAACAAGAGTTGAGGTAATGGTTTCTTGGGTTATGGCAATGAGAACATGGATGGGTTAAATGAGCTTAAACAGGGACCCCAGAGTGAAGGCGTCTAAGAGCATAAGGATTGGAAAGGGTAGACATCGTAGAATTTTATGATTTGGATTGGTTGACTCAATTCTTTTCCTTCGTGTACTTGGGTAGATTTCGTACTTTGGGAGGTACGGGCTAAGTATTTCATGGCTCTTTTCGCTCTCCCTTTTCTCTTTCTCTTTAAGTATTTCATGGCCTGCTCTTTTCGCTCTCCCTTTTCCCTTTCTTTTTTGCTTGGGATTTCTCCCCAACATAAATCCTTCAAATTTTTTATTTGGGCTAAGAGGTAGATGGTTGTGGTCTTTGAGTCACGAGGTGAGACTGAGTGAGCCTCGCTTGGTAGGCCTATAGTGGACCTTTAATTTTAGTAGGCCTAGGATGGACCTTTAATTTTAGCAGGCCTAGAGTGGACCTTTAAATTGTCTTACTTTGCAAGCGTATTTAGTCGTTTCTTAAAATGTGCAAATAGCGTAGATTTAAAATGTTGTTTTTACCTTATTGAAATTTAATGAAAGAATTACATCGAAAATAATTTTTACAGTTTTCGGGATTTAATTGGAAGTTGTGATTTAGACTCAAACTTTCATTAATCTTTCTGATTATAACCCGTGTATGAATATAAGGAGGTGGCCTAGACTCAAAATAATGACATGGCGTAAGCCTATAATACTTGACCAAGCGACTCTCAGACTTAGGCTAATTGGACCATAACTTTCGTTGGTTGACACTTTAGATTTTAACCCTTGGGTGTTCATTTGTCATGCGCCATTTTGCTTAATGTTGGCAAGGTAGTTAATTGGGGAGATCGAATTTTTATTTTTGCAAGACTAGAATCATTAGTGCGGCTTCTCTCTTAGTGTGTATTGCTTTACCCCAATGGTAGCCTTATGGTATGCCGATTTGGGTATTTTCATGGTTGGTCATGTTGCATTCATGGAAAATCTTTATTCCGTACTTAGTAGTATTTCAAGGAGCGAGTGACTCGAGAGGACTATGATAGTCGTGACCCAATGTGATTATAAGCCTTGAGGCCATTAATTTTTTTTGCTAACGGTATTGACACCTTAGGTTCACTTTGGGGTTGTGCGACTATGGGGGAATGATTTCCAGAATGTGACCGTTTCCATTTTGCAAATACTATAATATATTCTTTTTATTGGTGAGAGAGAGTATTGAGGCCGTGGATTCTTAGCAAGGGATGACAATTACATATGGGTGCTCATTGATTTAAATGTTAGGAAGGGAGACTCAATATGGTTTAACTCTTTAACTTGCAGAACGACACCAAGCATTAGGACCGATTCTATGGATAAGACAACTAAGACTTAGGATTTAGATTGTACTTTGGCATAGCCTAGTCTAGACTCGGATTTATTTATTTTTTATTTGAACATTTATTTTTTCTTGAAGACTTTATTCGAACATTATTTTTTTGAATACTTTGCCCATGTGACATTCAAGGTTATTTAATTAGCATGCTCGGTTTTGGTGCCGAACATTGTCGTCATAGGAGGCCTAACAACGACACAAAGAGTTATTTATTTTTATTTATTTTTAGTCGCTTTTAAAATCGAGTGCCTTTTCATACGCCCTTGCAGCAATTTTTACGAAAAGTTTTTTTTTTGCTACGTATTTTCTTCATGCGTGGGCACCGAGGCTGCTGTGCCTAACCAAAAGGCCAGGCAGCAACAATAGCGCCCAGCGTAGGGCGAGAGAAATATCGGCGCCCAGCCAGGGGCGTTGAAAATGCGTCCCTGGCTGGTTCTCGTTTTCTGCTTTCGTCTACTTTTGTTTATGCGACTTCGATTTACGTGCTTGCCTAATAACGTCCTTTACGCGTTGTGCAGCGTTTGTGGGATTCGTTACAGGCCATCCCGAGCGTCGCTTGTTTTTGTGGCGATCGTTCGGGCTTGCGGAACACGTATCTTGGTATAAATCTTTGGCCAATTGGTTCATGAATGTTTGGGCAATTTTTTTTAAGGTCGTTGGTTTTCTAGCATTTTTTGTCTAGCATTATTTGTACGCACAATCATAACATAGTCACACAGTTCGCTACACATAACTACATTACAAACATGGATTTGAAAATTAAATATGTCACGTAGTTTATGATAGGCTTCTATGGGTAGTATTTGCGCCTGGCTTGGTACCACTTCTATCCTAGATCCAACACATGCCCCGGTCGAGGTAGTGTCTTCAACAGACGAATTTCGCCGAAGAGGTCAACCCGCAAGTGCAAGCCAAGGGGGCATGCAGGCGAGAGGGACCTAATGAGCGAGCGATTGGGTTCGGGATAGGTGTACTACCTGCACAAGTACCGAGTGGGCAACATGCGCGGCGTATGCACCCCCCTATTGGCGAAAAAAGGTATCCTTAGTCCCAACTCCCGAGGGAGCCGAGATTCGTTATGCGGTTCTGCCCGTTCACATTAATATGCTGATTTTCAGGTCGTCCCAACTTGATGGGGAAATAAACGCGGGGTAGGATCGTTTCACCCTTCGGCTATTTGGATTACCTACAAGCACGAGTATTTCCTTCACTATCCCCAGCGGAGTCGCCACTGTGAGGGGGTCGAAAAAGCACGAGGCTAATGCGTGACCTCGTCCCTCGTGGGTGTGACGATTCTTTTTTATTCAATCAAGTGTAATTGGATTTCCTGTGAGTTTACACCCAATTGACTAGTAATATAGGAGTCGTCATTCAGTTTTTAACAACAATGAGAAAAACTGATAAAACCCGGTTATCGTGACATAAAGGGAGTGCAATTATGTTTGACCACGACGGCCGTAGGTTCCCTTGTGATCCCTGGTGTGGGGATCTCTCAACATACACCCGCAAGGTAGAGATTGAGGGTTCGGGGGACTGTAACTACCGAGAGGAGTATTCGCTCTTCGATAACTCCAGAGGCAGGATATCCTTACTAGCTCAGCATAAATAATTGAAGGGACATGCGTTAACTATTAAACTAATATGAGTTGATTTTAGCAATATGCAACATATAATACTAGATCGATCGTGATTATCTGATTTAAATAGTATTAAGGGACCTAGCATAATAATCCAATTTCCCAAAAATATTATATTTGTTAGGCGTGGTAGAACAATCAGATTTAGTTAGTTCAACAGTTCATAAAAAGGGCGAGGAAAGCAATTAAATCATAGAAAAGGGACACATTACGACGCACCCTTGAGAGGTGCGTCACGGTTCTCAGAAAACTAACCACTTTGACTTTGCTATTTCTCCTTTTTATTTAACGAATCTCAAATTATGGGACATGATACGTTCTGTTCGATTTATGGATCGATTGCGACAGAACGCGTGAACAATTTCGCAGCGTGAGGCTTAGGCTAAGGGTTGGAGTCAATACTCAGAATATGAATTGTGTGTGTGTGTGTGTGTTCCTTTTACGTTGAATTTAGGGCTGTATTTATAGGGAAGAGTTCGTGGAAAGATAGAATTGCAGAGTTCTAATCCATAAAGAATTAGGAAAAAACACGTACCCAGGTATTTTCAGCGCCCAGAGCCAGGCGTTGAAAATAGGGTCTGGGCTGTTTTCTTTAGTCAGATTCGGATTCCTGAAATCCGTAGAGTTTGAGACTTAATCGAGTCTTTTAGTGCGTACTAACCTTGCGACGGGATGCGTCTGGGCCCGTTACGAACTCTAGGCTCGTTAGGATTTTAATTAATACGTAACTCTTATTTCCGAATCATATTAGGAATAGGATTCTCGCAGTTTTCTATCTCATTTAGGATTTATGTTGGAATGCAACACCTAATTCTGACAGGTTTCTATCCTTTATGATTTGCCACTTTTAGAAGCTACCTTTTACGGCAGTTACTATTTTTAGCAGGTTTCCATAAATAGCAGTTTTCTATAAATATCAGGTTTCGGGTGAAATGAAAAGGGTGATCGAGATTCGTTATTTTATAGGAGATGCGTTGCCAAGTGGAGATTTTATGTTTTCATCATCGAACCTTTTCCTTTCGGGAATGGGGACAAAAGTAGGTGTCTACAGGGACTAGATTGTATCTCGGCTTTCCACTAATTATTTGTAAAATTTTGACTTTGTTATCATTTGATAATAATAATAATAATAATAATAATAATAATAATAATAATAATAATAATAATAATAATAATAATAATAATAATAATAACAATAACAACGCTGACTTTTTCTCTCAAATTTGGCGATTATGGGAGATTAGGGCAACTCCCATGTCGTTGGCTATTCCGGTGAAATCTCCGGCAGTTTAAGGCGATTCCGGGCGGCATTTTGAGGCGGTTTCAGGTGACTATTTCAGGCGGTATTTTCGGTGCAATTATCAGGCGGTTTAGGTGCAACTTTCAGGCGATTTTGGCGTAGTTTTCAAGCAGTTTTCAGGCGAATTTGAGGCGATTTGAGGTGACTTTTCAGGCGTCGGGGTTTCGGGGCAATCTTAAGCCGATTAAGTTGCGGTATCCGGCGGTGTTGCGTGGTCTTTGGTGTTAGAGATAGGTTTCCGGCGGTGTTGCGCTAGTTTTTTCCGGCGGTGTGGCTATTTGCCGTTGGGTTTGGAGATAAATTTTCAGGCGGTTGCGGTTTGGAGATAGGTTATGCTGTGGGTTTAGTGTGTCTGGTTCAGTGGTACTTTGTTGCTATTTGCATTTTGGCTGTGGTGCTTGCAAGGTTGTGCGTTGTTGTTGTGTGGTGCTTGCAAGTTTGGTGTGTTCTCCAACCATCACAACGGCATACCCGTGGTAAAAATAAAGACAAAGAAACAAAGTAAGTTGGTTTGTTAGTGGTTTGTGAATGTGTTCTTTATGGTAATATCGAGTTCCTTGTTAGTGGCTTTTGTTCCTTTTTTGGTGTTGCTGTGGTTGGGAGTTGTTGTGGGCTTTGTTTGGATTTTTCATTTTGGGAGTCTCACGTTTATTGGTGTTGTTGTGTTGGCTTGCTATTTTTAATGTCTACTGGTGTGGTGCGTTTTCATTGTCCGTTTGTGGGTCTTAGTGGGTGTCAAGACGGCGGTGGAAATGGGCTTACTAAGAGCTCTTTGATCACTCATCTACGTGATCGTCATTGTAAGGGTGATGCTCAAGTGGTCACACGACATTCTCTAACCACTGACTTGGCTATTTATTTTGAGGCTGAGTTGAATTTCCGCCGTATGGAGATTTGGCTTTGTGGGGATTGTTTTAAGACGCATGCTCTTCGTGCTAAATGTCGTCATGGTTCTGATTTTGTGGCCCCGCCTGTTGTTGAGGATGGTGTTGTTCAGTTTGTGCTCTATGGTTTTTCTAAACCGTCTCTTGCTTCTGATGGTCAAATGGATACTGCGGTGCAAGAACAGGATTGTGGTTTTACCGTCACTCTTCTTGACAGATTGTTTTCTAGACGACTTTGCACAGTAAAATCCATCCCTCCTAAATGTCGTTTTGGTTTTTCTCGGATTTTGAGAGGCGCGCTTGATAGGGTTATTTGCAGGCCTGAGGACATCTCTTATTGGGTTAAACTTCTCGTGTTGCCTCTATGTATCCTTAGGACCTTTAGTCCGAGAAGTAATCGTGAGTGCACATCTGCCATAAGGCGGCAACGACAGGAGGAGAGCATTGTTAATGCTATTCGTACTTGGAGTGAGCCGGGTGGTGATATACTTCTTTTGCGGGAAGCTTTGGCAGCTGGATCCCCTACTTTGATGGATGCTGATGAAGGTCTTGATTTAGCAGAGCATAATATCAAGCAGTGTCGTAGGAAGATTGGTGATGGCCATTACACTGCAGCAGTCCGTGTTCTTTCTTCTTCTGGTGTTGCGCCTTATAATGAGGCCTCTCTTGCGGATTTGTAGTCGAAACACCCTACGTTTCCAGCTCCGTCCTTGTCTGATATTCATGTTGATGACCATCATCTCATGGATACTTCTGCTGTTGTTTTGGACCGGATTAGGAGTTTTCCTCGTGGCACATCTTGTGGGAGGGACGGTTTACGAGCTTAACACCTTATGGATTGCTTAAGTGGGGCTGTTGTGGCTGTTTCTGATGAGTTAGTTGACTCCATTTCTGGGGTGGTTAATCTATTTTTAGCTGGGAAATGCCCTATGGGTTTGGGTGAGTATGTTGCTAGTGCTCCCCTCACCCCTCTTGTCAGGCCCGATAGTGGTATTCGTCCTATTGTTGTTGGTACTGTTTGGCGACGTCTGGTTTCGAAGGTTGGTGCTGTTATGGTTGGTCCGTCTTTGGGAAGTTATTTTGATGGTCTTCAATTTGGTGTCGGGGTATCTGCGAGGGGTGAGGAAATTCTTCATGCTGTGAACAGGTTAATTGAGGATCGGGGTTCTGAAGTGGGTCTTTCAATGTTGTTGGTGGATTTCCAAAATTCCTTCAATTTAGTTGATCGAGCGGCCATGTTGCGTGAAGTTCCTCTTCGTTGTCCAGGCATTTCGCGATGGGTTGTATTCTGCTACTCTACTCCAGCCAGATTGTATTATGGGGAGCATACGTTACGGTCGTCTCAGGGTGCGCAGGAGGGTGATCCCCTTGGTCCTCTGCTCTTTTCTTTGGTTTTACAACCCCTGGTTTATAAAATCAAGGACGCGTTTGATGTATGTCTTCAGGCATGGTATTTGGATGACGGTACTATTATTGGTGATACCTTGGTGGTGGGGAAGATTCTGTAGTTGATTATGGAGGACGGGCCTTGTCTCGGGTTACATCTTAATGTGGAGAAGAACGAGGTTTTCTGGCCTAATGAGGACCCTCGTAGCAGGCTTGTGGGAGTCTTTCCCCCTGATATTGCTCGTCCTTTGCATGGTGTTAAGTTGCTTGGTGGTCCCGCTAGTTCCGATCTTGTTTTTAGTGGTGAGCTTGTGATGCAGAGGGTAATCAAGACCATTGGGCTTATGGATAAGGTTGCTCAGCTTGATGATCCTCAATGTGAGTTGTTGTTGCTTAGGGCATGTACAGGAGTTTCTAAACTCTACTTTGCTTTGCGTACTTGTCCTCCTGATATTTTTGAGGCTGTGTAGCGCACTTTCGATGAGGCTCTTCGATCTTCTTTGGAGCGTATTGTTACTGCTTCGGGGCCTGGCTTTGGCGATTGGCAGTGGTGACTTGCCACCTTACCTTTTTCTTTTGGAGGACTTGGTGTTTATTCCGCGGGTGATGTTCGACATTATGCTTTTCTTGCCTTTCAGCTGCAGTCTTTTGGTTTGCAGACACAGCTTCTACGGCATGCTGATATTGTTGGTCCTGGTCGGCCATTTGAAGATGCGTTGAGTCTATTTAGTGGAACGGTGGAGTATGGCATTATGTGAAACCCTAGTGAGGTCGCTGCCCCAAAACTTATGAAAAAATTGGCATATATATATTTCACAAAGGTTACTGCAATTGCAGAATCCACCTTCTCTTTATCGTCTCGGCAGTCGGCGTTGTGGAAATCGCAGCAGGGAGATCACACCTCTGCTTGGCTTCGTGCGGTCCCCATATCAGGTTTGGGACAGACGATGAATGCTAAGGCTTATCGATGTGTGTTGTGTTACCGGTTGGGGGTTCCTTTGTTCTCCGTTACGGTACCATGTTCTGCTTGCGCCAGGGTCTTTGCGGGAGACATCTTTCGTGATCATGCGGTCTCATGTGCTGGCATCGTGGGTATTAAACATTGGCATAATGTGGTTCGGGATACCCTTGTAAATGTCGGTCTGGGATCTCGGCGCGGAAAGAGGTTGATATTGGTCTATCTGGGGGGGACGATGAAGCTCTCCGACCAGCAGACGTGTTGCTCTACTCGTGGGATCGGGGCTGTGATGTGTGTATTGACTTAACGGGATCTTCTCCTCTGAAACAGTCTGGTTTGTCTGGCTTTGCCCCAGGCCGGGTTGTGGCTGATGCGGCTATTCGGAAGCGAGCCAAGTACGAAGCACGTTGCAGGGCCATTGGTTATGGCTTTCTTCCGTTCTCTTTCTCTTCTTTGGGGGAGCTGGATAAGGATGTTGTGGCGTTGCTGAAGCGGATTCAGAAGTTTTCTAGGACACAAGACATTGGGGCTCGTGCTGCTGCTCATATTTTCACCAGGATAGGTTTTGCTATAGCTAGAGGAGTGGGGGCCCAGATTGTATCTCGGTTGCCCACTAATCATTTGTAAAATGTTTGACTTTGTTAGCATTTGATAATAATAATAATAATAATAATAATAATATAAATAATGATAATAATAATAATAATAATAATAATAATAATAATAATAATAATAATAATAATAATAATATTTATCTTGAATACCTTATTTACATATTTTCATAGTAAAAATATTGTATTGATATTTAAAATAATCTGATGATGCATAGCCTACTTGGCGCCTATGTGTACCAATAAAATTTCGAAACGTAAGATTGCAACAACTAAATTTCGACATGTATTATTTTTGGTGGTATTTGTGATTACTAAAATTTTAGTTGGTTTTAATGAATTTTATATAGTCTAATGCCCAAACAGAGGATATATACAATAACTGAAGGAAACAATGCCCTTGGTCCAAGTATGCATTCAACGCTAAGTCTAATCAATGCGGTTCAGTATTAATTAATTATACAAGTTAATAATTCGGTGAGATCAAGTGAACTGTATGCCTAGCTAGAGGCCGCTTCAGTTCAAGTGGAATTAATAATATTAATCCACAACTTACTCTTGACTGAACCCGTAGGGTCACACAAATAGTACGTGAACGGATCAAGTATTTAAGTGAATTAAATACTCCATTTATGGATATTCGGAAACGACGGATCTCGGTTCTAGTGGAAGCTGAAATCGTCAAAGGGCAAATTATGAATAGTCCGGAAACGATGATATTGCCGGAAACGGAAATATGGATCATATCGGAAATATAAATATTATCCAAGTCGTAGATGGTTTCCGGAAACGAAACATGGTACGTATCGGAAAATATTATCGGAAATGGAAATATTGTCGGAATCGGAAATATTGCCGGAAATGGAAATATTGTCGGAATGGGAAATATTATCGGAATCGGAAAATAATTTCGGAAACGGAAATATTAAATATTGTTCGAAACGGAAAATAATTTCGGAATCGGAAATATTAAATATTGTTCGAATCAGAAATGAATTCCGGAATCGAAAAATTAATCGGAAGCGCGTCGTACGAAATAAACATCGGACGAGCTTTCTAGACGCAAGGCCCAGCACGAAGCCAGGCCTGCGCCTAGCAAAGCCCGCGCGCAGCAAGGCAAGCAAGCATCCCGCCAAGCACCGCAAGGCCCAGCCAAGCAACACGCAAGGCAAGGCCTAGCGAGGCCAGCAGGCTGGCACGTCCAAGCGTGGGCTGTAGCGCTGCTGAGCCGAGCTCTCCGCGCGCTGATACATTCATAAGTCATACTTTACATAGTTTTTACCCCCGTCCCATATGCACTTTTCATCTCATTTGAGCTCTTCGGAGCCTATTTTAGTGCTAATGTGTGTTGTGTAGTGTATGTTAGTTGCAGGGCTGTTTTTGATGATAATTGGCCTTCGGAGTCCCGTTTCCTATCATTCTTGGATGACTACACAGATCCCGAGGCATTGCGGGATGATCTAGCCAGCTTCAAAGGGGCCACGAGCGTCAAACTTGACCCAAAGGAGTTAGGCATGGGCCTCAAGTTCAAACTCAAGGCAAATACGTCAAAATGTTCTCAAAACCTGTGGCCCCGGTTTTCGCAAACCGGCAGGTTTTGAGAAATGAAGAAAATATCTCTTAGGTGCGAAACCGACAGGTTTTGGGAAACCTGTGGCCCCGGTTTTCGCTACCTGATGCCTTTGGTGTGCCTGACTGGGCCGAAAACCGGCCGGTTTCTGGAAACCGGGGTGCCCGGTTCTCGGTCCCAATGCGTCCTTCTTTACTTAGTTTGCTACGTAGGATTAAGGGAGGACTATATATATATTAATTTAGTATTTTAGTAGTTTCTTCTTCTCCGTTTTTCGTATTATGATTGCTTAGTTTAAAACTTTAATTTTTATTTCTCCAAACACTCAACTTTTATTTAATTAAAGATTCAAACTATCAGCTAATCCTTCGTTCTTCGTTTTAGGTATTACTTTATTTCTTATTTTATTATTCAATTTTAATCATGCTTTTGTTTAATATGTTTATTTGGTTGAATTTAAATATGTGTGAGTAGTTGATTTTCTAGGGTTTTGGGAATTCCTGAACGAATATGAAGGGATGATTAATTGTTGTTGATTGTTGGTTTAGCTGTTAATTCCTATTGATTGCTCCTATTTACTTTACAATTAGATTTGCGCAGGTTTGATTGTATTAGTTTCGCAAAATCAAATTAAGATTCGAGAGATGCAATTTGATGTTTAGGCTTGTTTTAATAGGTAGAATTAGGATTAATACGTAGCGAAAGCCCGTTAATTCTAAGTCTATGATTAGTATTGATTCGAGAGAGCATGCTAGTCTAATTATCTGTTTCATTGACTATCGTTGATTGTTTATCATCCTGGAATGTTGTTCATCGGTGAACCTATGCGCTAGACCTTTTAATTTCTGATTATTCCTTATTTTATTGTCGTCGTAGTTTTATTATACAAATCAACCCATATTCCTGTTTCCCAATAGTCTAGAGTTGTTGATTAATAGTAGAAAGAACATTGTTTCCCTGTGGATACGATCCCTGCTTCCCTTGCTATATTTTTAGTTGGTGAACGTTAGGTTTATCTTTGATAGGAGTGCGATTTAGCCTGTCAAATTTTGGCGCCGTTGCCGGGGAAACGGTTTTATTTTCTGATTTTGATTGTTTATTCTAGATTATTGTTTGTTACTACTCAAGGAACGTGAGTTCCTTGAGACCAGATCTCACATTGTTTTTGTAGGTTCTTTGTCTATGCCCAGGACCGTAGGTACTAGTAATCTTACTCCATTTGATCCTGAGCCCGAAAGAACCTTTCGTAGACGAAGAAATTTCATTGCACAGTGTGGGAATTACTCTAATTCTGATCATAATATTGACGATCTTTTTCCTTCAGATACAGATTCAGTCTCAGAGATAGAGATGGGTGACGAAACTCCACCACCACCTACCCCACGGCTTACAGACTATTCTAAGCCAAGTCTGTCTGTGCTACCAAAGGCGTTTATGCCTTTTATTGCAGCTGAGACCTTCAAGATTGAGCCTGCATTGATCAACATGATTAAGAGACGCCAGTTCGGTGGGGGAAGTAGGTGAAGATCCAAATCTTCACATTCAGTCCTTCTTCCAATACTGTTCCACCATTAAGCAAAAGGGGCTAACTCCGGAGTAGACTATGGAGATGGTTTTCCCGTTCTCTTTGAGTGGAAAAGAAAAGTTGTGGATCAATGGGTTGAACCGGGCGGCTATGAAAATCACTAATTGGGAGTCCTTGCCCCTTGCATTCTATGTGAAATATTTCCCACCTGAGAAGACAGCTCGTCTGAGGGGTCAGATAATTTCTATTACTCAACAAGAAGATGAGACTTTGTTCGAGGTTTGGGAGAGATTCATGGACTTGCAGAGAGAATGCCCGCACACTGGTTTGAATGACTGGTTCTTGATTCAGCAGTTTTATAATGGTCTGGGTAATGAGTCTAGGTGTGTTTTGGATTCAGCTGCCAGTGGGAGATTCATGCAACTTGAGGTGCCTAGAGCTATGGAGGTGATTGAGGAGATGGCCATTCATAATGCCTAGTATGGGAATCATAGAGGCCTATCTAACAAGGGTGGTAAGCATGATTTGAATTCCATAGAACAATTAACTGCCCAATTGACTGCTTTACAATATAAGTTTGATAATATGCAAGCAGCAAATGCTCAATCTGCCCAACCTGTTAGTGTAGCTGCAATGAGTGCCCAATCTACTACTGTCTATGAAAGTTGTGGAATGTCTGGTCATTATGCACAGGAATGTAGGAGCTCTATTGAAGAATGTAACGCATTCAAGTCCTACAAACAAAATAACCCATTCTCCAACTCTTACAATGAGGGCTACAAAAACAACCCTCTACTATCCTACAGGAGAAACAATATCCAGAACCCTCATCAAATCCAACATCCACCACCACAACAACCATACCAACCCCCACAATAACAATCCTTCCAACCACGGAACAACTACAACCAACAGTCTAGTGGACCGCCTGGGTTTCCTAGACAACACACATCACCTTCACCACCACAACCTCAACCCACACAGTCTGACCCTATGCTAATAGAGATGAGAAATATGATGTTACAAATGCAAAAATCTCTAAGTGAAAAGGATGCGAAAATCGATGCTCTTACTGCTCACAACAAGATCATTGATACACAGTTGGCACAAATCGCTACTACTATTGCAGGGAGACCCCCCGGCCAACTTCCTTCACAGCTTGAAAATAGGGAAACTGCAAATGCTATTACATTGAGGAGTGGTAGGGGTTATGATGGTCCTTCTATGCCCGTTGAGGTTGATTCTGGGGTGTCTGCTAGTGGTCTGGTTAGTGAGGAGATTCCAAAAATGGCCGAGGATGGTAAGGAAGCTGAAAAGGTAGCCAGTGAGAATGAGGCTACAACTGAGGTTAAGAAGGGGACAGATATTCAAGTACCACCCATTGTACTCCCCTTCCCAAACCGGCAACTCAAGAATAAGCCAGACAAGCAGTTTGGCAAATTCTTGGAAGTGGTAAAAAACTTGCAGGTAACGGTTCCTTTTACTGAATTGATTTTACAAGTTCCTGCATATGCTAAATTTATGAAAGATATTTTGACCAGGAAACGTGCTTTTTGTGAGGTAGAGACTGTAGCTTTCACTGAGGAATGTAGTGCCTATTTGCAAAATAAGTCTCCACCTACACTTAAAGACCCCGGGAGTTTTTCCATCCCATATAACATTGGCACTGTGTTTATTGATAAAGCTTTATGTGATTTAGGTTCTAGTGTGTCTGTTATGCCCTTGTCTGTCTGTACTAAACTGAATATGGGTGAGCTTAAGGTTACCAATATCACTCTGCAAATGGCCGACCGTTCTGTCAAATACCCCCTAGGTGTTTTAGAGGACGTCCCTGTTAGAGTAGGTAAATTCTATAGACCTGTAGACTTTGTGGTACTAGACATGCAAGAGGACTCTCAAATTCCCATTATCTTAGGTAGACCCTTCCTTCACACGGCGGGGGCGGTCATTGATGTTAAAAGTGGGAAATTGACTTTGTCTGTTGGGGATGATAAGGTGACTTTTAATCTGAATAGTGCCTTAAAAAATCCCATGCTAGAGGAAAAAAAATTCTATCGGATTAATGTAGTTGATTTTATTATGCGTGATAACGTCCCCCAAGTTCTCGAAAGAGATCCTTTGGAGGCAGTGCTTTTTTGTGAGTTTTCTGCAGGTGATAGCAGTTCTTGGAGTGCTGAAGTGGATGCTCTAGAGTTGGCTCTTGATGGTGGAGGGTCTGAACCAGAGAGCACCAAATTGAAGAGGTTAGTTCGGTCGGTTTGTCCTGTTAAAGAGGTAAAGAAACCCGAACTTAAGCCTCTTCCTGCTAACCTTAAATATGCATTTTTGGATGATGAACAACTTTGCCCTGTAAGCGTCAGTACTGCACTTGATGCAGACCAGTTGTCCCAACTTCTTACTATATTGAAAAGGCACAAAAATGCCATTGGGTACAGTATTGATGATTTAAAGGGTATTAGCCCTGACTTTTGCATGCATAGGATACATCTAGATGAAAATCACAAACCATGCATTCAACCCCAACGTCGTTTGAACCCCGTCATGCAAGATGTTGTGAAAGCTGAAGTTATGAAATTGCTTGATGCGGGTATTGTCTATGCTGTGTCTAATTCTAAGTGGGTGAGTCCTGTTCAGGTAGTGCCTAAGGAAGGGGGGACAATTGTGGTTAGAAATGAGAAAAATGAGTTGATACCAACTGGGGTAGTCACAGGTTGGCGCATGTGCATTGATTATAGGCGCCTAAATGTGGCTACTAAAAAAGACCACTTTCCCCTTCCCTTTATCGATCAAATGTTAGAAAGGCTAGCCTATCACAAGTTTTTCTGTTATCTGGATGGTTATTCTGGTTTCTTTCAAATTCCCATACATCCAGACGACCAGGAAAAGACCACCTTCACCTGTCCCTACCTTTGCATATCATAGGAAGCCCTTTGGGCTGTGTAATGCACCTGCTACTTTCCAACGTTGCATGATGAGCATCTTTTCTGAGTTTATTGAGTCTATCATGGAAGTGTTTATGGATGACTTTAGTGTCTATGGTACTTCTTTTGATTCTTGTTTGCTAAATCTGACTAAAGTATTGAAAAGGTGTGAAGAGTGTAATCTAGTCCTGAATTGGGAAAAGTGTCATTTCATGGTTACTGAAGGGGTAGTCTTGGAGCATTTAATATCTGATAAGGGCATTCAGGTGGATCGAGCTAAGGTCCAAGTGATTGAACAATTGCCCCCTCCAGTTAATGTGAAGGGCGTTAGAAGTTTTCTTGGTCATGCGGGGTTTTATCGCCGCTTTATCAAGGATTTTTCTAAAATTGTTAAACCACTGACCCAGCTCCTCCTCAAGGATGCCCCGTTTGTGTTTACTGATGCTTGTCTTGAGGCTTTTGACAGGATTAAACAGGCACTGATTTCGGCTCCTATCATTCGTTCTCCCGAATGGGATCTTCCGTTCGAGATAATGTGTGATGCAAGTGATTACGCAGTTGGGGCAGTTTTGGATCAGAGAAAGGAAAAGGTCTTGCATGCCATCTACTATGCAAGTAAGACCTTAGATGAGGCTCAAGTTAATTATGCTACTACTAAGAAGGAGATTCTAGTCATAGTCTATGCCTTGGATAAATTTCGCACTTATCTGATTGGGTCCAAGGTGATAGTCTATACTGACCATGCGGCTCTTAAGTATCTGCTCTCAAGGAAGGAAGCCAAGCCTAGGCTTATTCGATGGATATTACTGCTACAAGAGTTTGATCTGGAGATTCGCGATAAGAAAGGGGCTGAGAATGTGGTTGCAGATCACTTGTCTAGATTAAGGTATGATGATGGTAAAGTGTCTACACCGATCGTTGATTCATTTCCAAATGATCACTTACTTGCACTTGCCAGTCAGTCACCATGGTTTGCAGATTTTGCTAACTACATTGTAGGGGGTATTCTTCCGGCCGATCTTACATATCAACAGAAGAAAAAGTTCCTGCATGATGTTCGGCTCTACTTTTGGGATGACCCTTATTTGTTTCGTGAGACTGCTGAAGGGTTGTACAAGCGTTCTGTTCCAGAATGGGAGGTCCAAGGCGTTATCAATAGGTGTCATTCTTCACCTTACGGTGATCACCATGGACCGTCAAAGACTAATGCTAAGTTCTCACAGTGTGGTTTTTACTGGCCTACTATGTTCAAGGATGCACAGGCTTTCATTATGGCTTGTGATGCGTGCCAGAGGGCCGACACTATTTCGAGGAGGTATGAGATGCCACAGAACGGGATTCTTGAGGTCGAGGTTTTTGATGTGTGGGGAATTGACTACATGGAACCATTCCCATCGTCCAAGGGTAATCTATATATCCTTGTTGCTGTAGATTATGTGTCGAAGTGGGTGGAAGCCGTTGCCTCACCTACTAATGATGCTAAGACGGTCATTTCTCTGTTCAAGAAAGTCATTTTCCCTAGATTCGGAGTTCCGCGAGCTTTGATTAGTGATGGAGGGTCACACTTCCATGAGAAGCATCTGGATGCGCTCCTGCGCAAGTATGGGGTTTATCACCGCACTGGGCTAGCCTACCACCCTCAGACGAGTGGCCAAGTTGAGGTCTCTAACCGGGAGATCAAATCTATCCATGAGAAAGTGGTGGCAAAGTCTAGGAAGGATTGGAGCGATAAGCTGGATGATACTCTGTGGGCATATAGAACCGCCTTTAAGACACCTATTGGTACCTCCCCGTATCGGTTAGTGTATGGCAAGGCGTGTCATTTACCAGTAGAATTGGAGTACAAGGCTTATTGGGCAATCAAACAGCTCAACATGGATGTAAAGTTAGCCGGTGAGAAGCGGTTACTTCAATTGAATGAGCTCGATGAATTCCGATTACAAGCCTATGATAGTGCCCGGATTTACAAAGAAAAGACTAAGCTGTGGCACGACAATCACATTCTGCATAGAGAGTTCGCGGTGGGCGACAAGGTTCTACTATTCAACTCCAGGCTTAAGTTGTTTCCTGGAAAACATAAGTCTAGATGGTCTGGGCCGTTCATCGTGACTACAGTAAGCAAGTTTGGGTCAATTGAAGTAGAAAACAACAATGGTGAGCGCTTTAAAGTGAATGGGCAACGTCTGAAGTTGTACCATGATGGGGCTACTGTAGGAGTGGTTGAGGTTCATCACCTCAATCCCTCCGCCCCATGAACTGCATATTCGAGGTAATGAGGTCGAGCGGGACCTAGAAATAAACCAGCGCTTTGCGGGAGGCAACCCGTATTTTATTGCTTACTTTGGTTTGATTTTTAGTTTTATGTCCTTTAATTTTGTTTATTATTGCTTTCATGTGTTCTTAGTTTAGATTCTATAGCTTTAGAGAGGTGAGGAGAGTGGAATTTTACCAATTGGTCGTTTGAGTAATGTGCAGATTTCAATACCAAGTGTGAGAAATTTGGAGGACTATGGACGTTTTAAAAGACAAGGAAAACTGGCCGGTTCGTGGGAACCTGCCGGTTACGAGCTTAGCATCATATTCATGCCTTAGAAATTTTTGGGGTCCCTATGGTCGTAAGTGAGAATTTTCAGCGAAAACCGGCTGGTTTCATCAAAACCTGCCGGTTACATATGCGCAGCAGTTTTCAACGCCCAAAGAATATATTAAAGGAAAAGAAGAGTGAAAGTAGCGAAAACCGGGGTGGCAGGTTCCCAGAAACCTGCCGGTTTCGCAAGGAATAGGAAACAAATGCAAAATCGAAAACCGGCAGGTTTGTGAGAACCTGGCCGACCGGTTTTCGGAATTATGGAGTAAGCCAAGGGTAGATTTCAACGAAAACCTGGGGGGCAGGTTTCGCGAAACCGGTAGCAAAACAGAAGACCTGTTTGCGAAAACCGGCAGGTTTGTGAAAATCGGCCGGTTTTCGGGAAAAATTACGAAACAGAAAAGGAAGCAGCAGCAGTTTTCCACGACTTTCACTCTCACAACTCATCTTCTTCCTCAATTTTTCCCCAAACTCCATTAAACCTCAAAACCTAACTCTTCAAATCCTCATACCACCTTCATTACTCCACCAAATTGCAAGTTTCTTACATCAAAATCACCCTCATCCATTCCTCTTTCATCTATTGTTATCAAATTTTCATATTTCACTCAGATTTTTGAAAGAGGAATTTCACCTAAAAAGCTTGAAAAACTCATCCATGGCACCAACTAAAAGGGCAAGGGCCGAGGCAAGTACGAGTAGGGCACCTTCACCACCTCCCCAAGTGCAGCTTGAACAAGACACCACTTACCTGGATGTGGTGTTCGCGTCCTACGACCAACAACGCCGGTTTAAGAATCTCAAAGGTAAACCCATCCATCCCACTCGTTGGTTGCATAAGGAGAGTCTGAACAAGTTAGGCATTGATAAAGAATTGAAAAAACTATTTCAACATGCTGGCTTAGGTAGAATGTATGACATTTGTGGTAGAAAAACTTATGCACATCTCACCCTCGAATGCTTGAGTAGTTTTAATGTAGTAAGAGGACGTGGTAGTGAAATTTCACGTGTCTTTCCGTTTGTTCAACCAGAACTACCAATTGACTATGAGATATTTTGCCCGAGTGTTTGGTATGAATGTAGGCGTACCTAAGGAACCCCCCTCACCCTACAATGTTTTGGAATTATGGAACACTTTAACAGGGGAGGTAAAGGAAGATGTGCAACATCTCCATGCCCCTTCTTTCCAGCACCCTTTGCTTAGGGTAGGGCAACGGTTCTTCGGGTTGACTTTCTTTGGGAGATTTGAGCCTAACAATGTCTGGAGTACTGAGTTGATGATTTTGGGAAGTTGGGTGTACAGGGGAGCTAATTCTTACAAGATCAATGTAGCCCACCATATGGCCCTACATTTTCAGGCTGTCAAGAAGCAGTCATCCACCAGCCCCATTGTGTTGGGAGGCATGATCACTCACCTAGCTATTAGTGTAGCTACTTTTGTTCAACCAGAGACTGGGCATGTTGAGGGTGGTAATGCCATGACACTTCTCTATATGGAGAGGCAAGGGTGGATCAGCCCGTAAACCATAATTTGGCACCTGGAGAGATTCAACGGATGGTTAATGGGAAGCCTCTTTTCACACTGCCTAATACTACTCTCGCAGCCTTTCTCCCCGACCAGGTTAGCTATCTTTATGACATCCCCGCTGAGCAGGCTCCTGGTAATGTTCAGCAACCTATACAAAAGCAAGCCTATTTAAGAGATGCAGCACGGGATGTAGGGCAGCCCGGTGAGCCCGGCCCCCTAGACCTTGAGATCATTTATGCTAGATTCCGGCAGCTAGAGGTCAACCAAGACGCTCTCACTTCCCATTTCAATCGATTTGAGATTCAATTATGGGGCCGATTTGACCGGCTTGAGAGTCACTTCGAGAGCCGATTCGATCACCTTGAGAGCCAATTTGCGAGTCGGCTTGCCCATGATGGTGGGTAAGGGAGTTCTGGTGCAGGGCCGAGTAGTGGACAGGTGGGTGATGATGATAATGATATTGGTAACGATTCCATACCCCTTTGAGCCAATGAGGACATTGTCCGATTTAGCTTGGGGGGGTATTTGCTTCCTGTATATATTGGTATGTTTTCTCTTCTTCTCTTCTCTCCTCTATTTATTGTTTTTTGTGTGTGTGTGTTTACTTGCTTCTTTAGGATAATTTTCGCTTTGAAAAAAAATAAAAAAATAATAGAAAATACAAAAATACGTGTTGATCAATGAGATTTAGAAAATTAATTCTCTGTGCCCCTTTGGTTCGAAATTGTATTTTGATAATTCAAGCTGATAAGACAGGTATGCATCATGGATTGATTGTTTGATGTATGAACTACAGTTATATTGACTCTTGTCAAAGGTCAACTTTGTCCCACTTTTCATATGTATAATGCTGGATTGGGGTTAGCTATGAGGTTTTGAGCCTTGACTTTTCAGAGTGCTTAATTCCTGGTGTTGCATTGAAGGGATGATTAATTGCTGTTGATTGTTAGTTTAGCTGTTAATTCCTATTGATTGCTCCTATTTACTTTACAATTAGATTTGCGCAGGTTTGATTGTATTAGTTTCGCAATATCAAATTAAGATTCGAGAGATGCAATTTGATGTTTAGGCTTGTTTTAATTGGTAGAATTGGGATTAATACGTAGCGAAAGCCCGTTAATTCTAAGTCTATGATTAGTATTGATTCGAGAGAGCATGCTAGTCTAATTATCTGTTTCTGTTATTCCAGTAGGAACACGCACAAGAGGGGGGGGTGAATTGTAATTGGAACTTTGGTAAAGTTTCTTGCGGAACTTAAGAAACAATCAAGGAACTGAGAATAGAGAAGACAATAACAATAATTGTGAAAACTTCTTGACACTAATCAAGAAGAGAATTCCTTTTATTATAGTAATGCCTCGATTACAATAATCTCTCCAACACAAGTTCCTCTCAAACTTGTGTTCCTCACAGTAATCTACTCTGATTACGGCTCTTTCACTTCTCTCTCTCAGACTTAAACTCTAAGTCTCAACAAGATAACTCTATCCTTACTAATACAAAATACAATTCGTGTTTGGATAACTCTAGATATTAATGATGCTTTGGTGTATATATGGCACTTAGGAACTTAGGATTAACTAGGACACAAACTGTTTTTTAGAAAAATCTTTGACAATGCGTTTTTAGGAAAGCAAGAACTCTTAGAAAGTTTGTGTATTTTTTCAGAAAACTTCTTGGCCTTATATAGAGTTTTGTCCTTAGGGTTTGTTTCCTTCAAAAACTCAACTGCCAACAACTGACACTTTGATTTTCACGTCCCTAGACTTGAGGAACAAGGGGAGACCACTTCCCACACAACTTCCTCAACTGCTGGACGTGTTTAAGACTATGTCAATCACTGTTGTTTTCTGAAAAAATGTTTATTTATTTTGTTAAAATATTTAGGAGAAGTTTTAGGAAGATAAAAACTGTTTTTATTTAAGTAACAGAATGTGATGAAAATCTTATTTTTATTAAACATGAAAAGATATTTTATTTAAAGTATTTTCCTTAAAACTGTGTTGCTTGATATTTTGACAAAAACACACGAGTAATCCAAGTTCCTCTAGTTCCTTATATACTACTTAACATATTAATATATTACATATAATCTAAGCAAGATAAACTACCTAGACATATATGTCTTTCCTTTGGTGAGGCATTCAACTCTGAAGCTTCACTTGTTCCAGCTCAGGAACATTAATGAGTTCCTCTTATGTTTAAATAGGAACTCGTGGCCATGAGTCTGTAATAGTTCTTGTGAATATTCGGAACTCTTGATATGTAACTGTGTTGCTCCTCTTGTGACTTCAAACTGGAACAAATACAACTTCCAGCTCTGGAACTCCAGTGACTGTTCCAAGTGTACATCAGGAACTTCACCATCTGATTCAAGTTCCTATCCTAATAGAAACTTGGGCATTTACCTGTTCAAAGTCATTTAGCAACCATAATCAGGAAGTTTGCAATATGTGTGTGTCATCAACCAAAACTTAGGAACAACAATATTCCCCCTTTTTGGTGATGACAACACTTGCAAACTTTTTACAAAGAGAGTAAGCACAAACAGGAACTTATACAGACTATTGTGAGACAGAACACAAAAATTGAAAAACAAAAGAGAAAGAAAAAAAGAAGAAAAAAAATAAACTTACAGAGAGATTCAGAGAGATTGATGCAGGAACTGGGATTGAGTGTACCTTGGAAGTTTGCACCCTTGACTTCCCCCTGTTGACATCAACAAAAAGCATAGCACGAAATATAGCCATTCCAAACACAGTGCCCCACGATCAACGTTTGGCAAGTTAAGCTAGCCTCAAAGTATTAAACCAACTCACACAATAAATTGAAAGTAAGCAGTAATGATCAAAACTAGAAAGCACAGATAGGTGTAACCAAGCAAGTCAAAATAAGATGGAACAAATACCCAAGTTTGAAAATTATACAAACCAAAAGCAAATTAAAAAGATTGTTCCATGGCAAAAGATAAAAGAAACATGGGATAGGGTGATTAGGCTTGGGATGGGGAACCAGAACCAGCAGTTTCTTCTATCACAGTCTCCTCAAAAGATTCCAGATTGTTGATCTTGGTGAGGATTGTGGCACGAGTTGCATTGGCTTGTTCTGAGTAGTGGTGAAGAGTGGTTTGGAGAGTCTTGACACTGGTAACCAATGCACCTATGTGGGCCTGCATTGAGCTGATCCTGTGATCTGTTCCCTCCTGCAGTTCCACCAGACGAGCAACTGTTGCCTTCAGCTCCAATATCTGATCATCCTTTGTGTTCCAGGCACCCCCATGATCTTGAACATGTTCCTGTTCAGATGGAACACGACGAGCTTTGGACTTTTTGGAGGATCTGGGTGTCCTTTTCCTTGGCCCAACAGTTTCAGGCAGTTCCTCTTGATTCAGTGAAACAGCATCCTCCTCTATGGGCATCTCCTTGACATCCCCTTCCTCATTTATTTCCATGAAGACAGGCCCTCTTTTCTTGTTCTCCTTCATTGCCACCCTCAAGCTCTTTCTTTTTCCTTGGGATCCTACACTCTTCCTGTTCCCTCGAGATAAAGGGACCTCTATTTGTTCGAGTTCCTCCTCCTCCTCCACTTCTTCTTTAACTACAGTTCCTTCCTGATCTTCCTCATCTTGTTTCTCTTCCTTTCCAGCCCTAATGACTTTACCCTGAACCACTTTAAGATTTAATAGATGGAGCATTTCAAGTTGAAGGATTTGGGTGGATTTTAAGGGAATCACAAAGTATGGGCTAAGGTCAACTGAGAAGCTTTTGAAGATTTCTGTAAGAAGGGAGGAGTATGGAATTTTGAATTTGGGGATACAGGTGGATAAGTGTTTGATCATGATTGCAGGAAAGTTTATGGGAATTTTCCTTTCAAGACAATACATGAGACATGCATCAAACAGACTTGCTATGTTCCTTTTCTGAGTTCGAGGAACTACACCTCTCCACACAATATTAAACAGTAATTTTTGAAGAGGTGAAAAGCAGTTGTGTGAGGTGGAGGTGGATACTTTAGAATCTCCTCCAATGGAACCAACTATATCTTTCTCATCTACATTATCTATGGTCACTGTGATTTGACCTTTGAGCCACATATCAAAACCCCTATTGGGTGTACCAAACAGCTGTTCCAGATAAGAGGCATCAAATTCGATGCGAGTTCCATTCACTTTACTTGAACATACATTATCAACACATGCAAAGTTCTTGCAGAATTCTTTCATAGCTTCAGGAATTAAGGGGGATTTGGCATAGGTACTCAACAGACTTACCCATTTTTGTTGTTCAAGGATTTCCATCAACTCTTTAAATTTCGTGGCTTCACACCATGTTGAGTTGATTGCGAACCCCTCGACCAGGTTGTTTTCCTTTGCAGTGAGTTTCTTGGACCCTTTTGCTTCCCCCTGAGTTTGTGCATTCTCCTCTGTTTCCTCGATGTTTTCACCAGAAGCTTCCACTCGTCGTTTTTTGGATTTTCTTGTGGAGGATCTAGGGTTTGAGATTGGGGATTTCATTTCGATGTCAGTGTCGGTTTGTTCCCCCTGAGTGATTGCGAGCATTGGATTGTGGGATCGAAGAGGAATTGGCGATTGAATGGGTGAGGTATCCATGGGAACTGGAGATGAAGGGTTTCTCTTTCGTTTGAGGGATGTGAGATCAGCGTTGTTGCTTGTGAGAACCATGGTGGAGGTTTTTATAGGTGAAAGGAGAGGTGATGTCAGTGGAGAAGGCGTGTGGGAGAGAGAGAAAGGGGGTTGCATGGATTGAATGTGGAAAGGGAAGAGTTTCTCCTATTTATTGCCAATGGAACCGTTCCAAACATTCTTTGAATATGGGTATTCGGTTTTGAATTTTAAAAAATAAATAGATAAAAATAAAAGGAAAATGTAAAAAAAAATTGTGTTTGACTTTGACTTGCTTGATTTCGTATCTCTGACTTAACTAGTTTGAAAGGAACTGCTTACCTTGCTCATTTGGAGTGTGAGTGAATTTGCCACGATGGTAAGCTTCAACTATGTTTGCACACAAGATTTTGTGTTTGTAATAGTCTATATGTACCATGATTTTTGCTTTTGCCTTAGAGGAATTTCAATTTGGCAATTACCTTAGCTTGATCATTCCGAGTTCCATTCTCATTTTCTCATGTTTCTCTCTGTTCAAAGGCTTAGTTAAAATATCAGCAATTTGGTGATCAGTTTGGCAAAAATCTAATTTGATCAAACCTTTCTCAACATTATCTTTAAGGAAATGGTGTCTAATGTGGATGTGTTTGACTCGGGAATGATGAACTGGATCTTTTGAAATACAAATAGCACTAGTGTTATCACAATAGATAGGAACACAATCATAGATAATACCAAAATCTCTTAGCTGTTGTTTTATCCATAGAATTTGTGAGCAACAAGCTGCAGCAGCTACATACTCAGCTTCAGCTGTGGATAGAGCAACAGTGTTCTGTTTCTTGGAACCCCAAGAAACCATGCATGGACCTAGGAACTGTACCATACCTGATGTGCTTTTTCTATTCACTAAGTCACCTGCATAATCAGCATCCGCATATCCTCTTAGCTCGAAAGATCCACTTCTTGGATAGTATAGGCATAGGTCATCAGTTCCTTTGAGATATCTTAGTATTCTTTTCACCGCAGTTAGATGGGACTCCTTTGGATTCGATTGAAATCTTGCACATAGTCCTACACTAAAAGAAATGTCAGGTCTACTGGCCGTTAAATATAAATTAAATTAAAACTGTGTTTGACTTTGACTTGCTTAGTTTCGTATCTCTGACTTAACTAGTTTGAAAGGAACTGCTTACCTTGCTCATTTGGAGTGTGAGTGAATTTGCCACGATGGTAAGCTTCAACTATGTTTGCACACAAGATTTTGTGTTTGTAATAGTCTATATGTACCATGATTTTTGCTTTTGCCTTAGAGGAACTTCAATTTAGCAATTACCTTAGCTTGATCATTCCGAGTTCCATTCTCATTTTCTCATGTTTCTCTCTGTTCAAAGGCTTAGTTAAAATATCAGCAATTTGGTGATCAGTTTGGCAAAAATCTAATTTGATCAAACCTTTCTCAACATTATCTTTAAGGAAATGGTGTCTAATGTGGATGTGTTTGACCCGGGAATGATGAACCGGATCTTTTGAAATACAAATAGCACTAGTGTTATCACAATAGATAGGAACACAATCATAGATAATACCAAAATCTCTTAGCTGTTGTTTTATCCATAGAATTTGTGAGCAACAAGCTGCAGCAGCTACATACTCAGCTTCAGCTGTGGATAGAGCAACAGTGTTCTGTTTCTTGGAACCCCAAGAAACCATGCATGGACCTAGGAACTGTACCATACCTGATGTGCTTTTTCTATTCACTAAGTCACCTGCATAATCAGCATCCGCATATCCTCTTAGCTCGAAAGATCCACTTCTTGGATAGTATAGGCATAGGTCATCAGTTCCTTTGAGATATCTTAGTATTCTTTTCACCGCAGTTAGATGGGACTCCTTTGGATTTGATTGAAATCTTGCACATAGTCCTACACTAAAAGAAATGTCAGGTCTACTGGCTGTTAAATATAACGGATTTTTCATGAAATGCCCCTAAGGTTTATCTTAATGCACCAAATACCCCTAAACTTTCCAGAATGCACCAAATACCCCTGAGGTTTAGTATAAATACACAAAATGCCCACAAGGCTAACGGACGTTAAGTACCCGTTAGCGTATGTTTACCTTTATGCCCTTAATAAACCGTTTTCTCTACTTATCCTAACATTAACCCCTTAATTATATTAATCAACTCTTAATTACATTAATTAATCCTTAATTAAATTAATTAACCCTTAATTACATTAACTAATCCTTAATTAAATTAACTAACCCTTAATTAAATTAATTAATTATTATCTAAAAAAACCAATTACCCCCAAAATTTTTTGGATTCTCCATTGCCACCCTGTTGTTTCCTTTGGTCTGTCTCCTCAATTCCCACCACCACCATGTCAACCCTCTCTCCATTATCAATACCAACCATAACTCCTGCTTCCAAGTTCCACCTCCATGCCTAATCTCTCTCCTTCCCTCACCCTCCACACTGATCGAATTTGAGGAGTTAAGCAACCACATGACCTTCATCCTCGCAGCACCAACGAATTAGAGGAGAGAGAACGCCACCACCACCAAACCCCACCGCCGCCATGCCGCCACCACCAAACCCCACTCCCCCTTCCTCACCGATGACGTTTCCCTCCCCCGCACTTCCCCCATCTTCCTCATTGCTCCCCACTGCCGCCGCCACCACCAAACCCGTGTTTCCCTTCCCTGCACTTCCCCCACCTTCCTCATTGCTCCCCACTACCGCCGCCACCAAACCCCACTCCCCCTTCCTCACCGGCGTCGTTGCCCACCCCCCACTTCCCCCTCCGTTACGATAATTGCGACTAGATTGCTGATTTGGGGATCAATTTTTTTGGGATCTGGATTTTGAGGAGAGAGGAAAATCGATGTGCTTATCTGCCGTGGAACAGGCTGGTGTCGGTGGCGGTGTGGGGTGGTGGTGAGGAAGAGAAGGGGTTAGCAGGGTGGTGTGTGTGGTGGTGGTGATGAAGAGAAGGGCTGCCATGGAAGACAGGGAAGAAGGAAGGGGAGAGAGGAAAAAACAAAAAATAAAAAATAAGAAATTAAAAGGGAAAGAGAAAAAATAAAAATTAAATTAAATTAAAGTTAAAGTTAACGGATAAGTTAACGGAGTTAACGGAAAATAGTCATTTTGGGTATTTTGTGTATTTATACTAAACCTCGGAGGTATTTGGTGCATTCTGGAAAGTTTAAGGGTATTTGGTGCATTAAGATAAACCTCAGGGGCATTTCATGAAAAATCCGTAAATATAATAGTGATCCAATCATACCTCTGTATTTCGTTTGATTCACACTTTTCCCATTTGGATCAGTGTCTAATCTGGTAGCAGTTCCCATGGGAGTGTGATTTACTTTGGCTGATTCTAGCTCATATTTCTTTAGGAGTTCCTTCACATACTTTTGTTGGTGTATCATGATTCCTTCCTCGGTTTGCTTGATTTGTAAACCAAGGAAGAAATTGAGTTCCCCCATCATACTCATTTCAAATTCACTGCTCATCAAGCTTGCAAAATCCTTGCACAAATTTTCATTAGTTGCTCCAAATAATATATCATCAACATAAATTTGAACTACTAACAAGTCAGTTCCTCTAGATTTTAAGAATAAGGTTTTGTCTATTCTACCTCTTTTAAAATCATTTTGAAGGAGGAACTTTGATAATCTCTCGTACCAAGATCTAGGGGCTTGTTTTAGTCCATAGAGAGCCTTATCTAATTTGTAAATATGATTTGGAAATTCGGGATTTTCAAATCCAGGGGGCTGTTCCACATAAACATCTTCCTCTAAGAAACCGTTTAAGAAAGCACATTTAACATCCATTTGATAAAGTTTAAAACCCATGAAAGCAGCAAAAGCAATTAAGATTCTAATGGCTTCTAATCTAGCAACAGGTGCAAATGTTTCTTCAAAGTCAATACCTTCCTGTTGGTTATAACCTTTGACCACTAACCTTGCTTTGTTCCTTATGATTGTTGCATGTTCATCTTTCTTGTTCCGGAACACCCATTTCAGCCCTATCACCTTCTGGTGCTTTGGTTTGGGTTCCAAGTGCCATACCTTGTTTCTTTTGAATTCATTTAATTCTTCTTGCATGGCTATGATCCAGTCAGCGTCCTCCAGAGCCTCAGTGTGATTTCTTGGCTCAAATATGGAGAGGAACGCGTGGAATGCGCAAAAGTTCCTTAGTTGTGACCTTGTCTGAGTTCCTTTTCTGATGTCACTCACAATGAGTTCCATTGGGTGGGACTTTTGATGCTTCCAAGGTTTAGGTTGAAATTGAGCTACTGGTGTTGTGGCATTTTCGTCAGTTCCTTCTATGACCTGAGTTCCCTGTTGGTCATTGTGGGGTTCCTCTGGTGTTGTTTCTGGATCTTCTTGGTTTTCTGCTTGTTCCTCTAGTACGGGAACTTCTTGATTTTGTTGAGCAGTTCCTCTGGCTGTGTGTTTGCTTGGTTGGAACTCCTCATCATTTTCTGCAGCACGAGATAAACCAATCTCGAAAAATTCTTGTTCCTGTACTATATCAGTTTTGTTAGATTCATCAAATATTATATGTACACTTTCCTCAACACACATAGATCTTTTGTTATAAACTCTATAAGCCTTGCTATTTAAGGCATATCCTAGGAACACTGCCTCATCGCTTCTTTCATCAAACTTCCCCAAGTTCCTTTTTCCATTGTTGTGGACAAAACATTTGCTACCAAAGGCTCTAAAGTAAGAGATGTTGGGTTTTATACCTTTTAGTAGCTCATAGGGGGTTTTGTTTAGGATTGCTCGAATCATAACTCTATTTATAATATAACAAGCAGTATTGACTGCTTCAGCCCAGAAGTTCCTAGGCAGGGAACTGGCTATTAACATGGTTCTTGCCATGTCCTCTAAGGTTCTATTTTTCCTCTCAACAACTCCATTTTGTTGTGGAGTTCTGGGAGCTGAGAAATTGTGGTCCATACCTTGTTCCTTGCGGTATTCATCGAATTTGTAATTTTCAAATTCTGTTCCATGATCTGATCTTATATGGATCAGTTGATGACCTGTGGTTTTCTGAATTTTCTTTGAAAATGTAACAAACTCATCAAACGTTTCATCCTTGCTTGTTAGAAATATGACCCAAGTAAAGCGAGAGTAATCATCAACAATAACTAATACATATTTTTTCCCACTTCTGCTTTGAATTCTCATTGGGCCACATAAGTCCATATGGATGAGTTCCAATGGTTTTGTGGTGCTTACCAATTTCTTAGATTTAAAGGAACTTCGGACATGCTTGCCTTTTGCACATGCATCACACACTTTATCAGTTAGGAACTTGATTGAGGGGAGTCCTCGAACCAGTTCCTTTGATCTTAGTTTGTCAAGCAGAGAGAAACTAGCATGTCCAAACCTCCTGTGCCATAGTAGGGAATTTTCTTCAAAGGCAGTGAGGCAGGTTAGATTGTTCCTGGGAACTGTATTGAGATCCACAGAATATGTGTTCCCTTTACGAGTTCCTTCCAAAATAACCTTCCCAGTGTTATTGTTTATGATTTGACAATTTTCAGAAGTAAAACTTACAGAGTTTCCTTTGTCACAGAATTGAGAGATGCTTAGTAGACTGTGCATCAAACCCTCGACTAAAAATACATTTTCAATGGCATAGGAACTTGACCTTCCAACTTTTCCAATTCCAACAATTTCTCCTTTCATGTTGTCTCCAAAGGTCACAGTTCCTCCATTGTAGGCTTCTAGTGAGAGGAATTTAGATTTGTCTCCTGTCATGTGTTTGGAACACCCGCTGTCGAGATACCACGAGCTGTTCCCCTTCACTAGAATTTCTTCTGATGGAACTTGATCAGTTCCTTCTGTTCTAGCCATAAGGCAGAGATTTGCAGTTTCTTCATTTGGTTGTTCCTCATCGTCTTCTGAGTCTGTTGCTTCGCCCCATGCAGCTATCATGGCCTTCTTGAAGTTTGGTCTGTTGAAGGTAGACTTGTTAAAGCGATCTTTGACCTGTTCCTTCCCTTTTCCTCTGGTCTTGTCGTTCTCCCACAGAGGGCATTCACGAATTTGATGATCAGTTTCTCCACATTTGAAGCAACCTTGCTCAGTTTTGGAACTAGTGATTTTCTTAGCAAAGTTCCTTCCTTTCTGGTTTCCTGGTTTGAAGTTCCTATAGAGCTTTCTCATTCTTCTAACCAGCATGGCAGCCTCTTCTTCATCTGGTTCAGATTCATCGAGTTCCTCAGCCTTTAGAGCAAGTCCTCGATTTCTAGAGCTCTCAGGAACAGCAGCTCCAAGATGCAATTCGTGTGTCATCAAGGAACCAGCCAGTTGTTCAATGTTGAACTTGGTAAAGTCCTTGGTCTCAAACAGTGCAGTGACCTTTGTTCTCCAACGATCATCTTGTGGCATGCTTCTTAGTATTTTTCTTACCTGTTCATCTGTGGGAATGATTCTACCAAGAGAAACTAATTCATTGGTTATGTTAGTAAATCTAGTGAACATTTCTTGAATAGTTTCTTTTGGAAGCATTTCAAATCTTTCATATTTAGACATCAAAAGGTCAATTTTGGAACGCTTAACTTCATTAGTTCCTTCGTGGGTTACTTGAAGTAGTTCCCAAATCTGTTTTGCGTTCTTGCACCCCATGACTCTATTGTGTTCATGAGGTCCAAGCCCACAATGCAAGATTTTGACAGCCATGGCATTCATCTCATATTTATCAAAGTCTTCTTTAGAAAATTCAGACATTGGTTTAGGAACTACCTCGTTTTCAGCATTGGTCTTTGTTACCTCGAAGTCTCCAACTTCAATTACACGCCAAACTTGGTAATTTTCAGCTTTGATGAATATCTCCATTCTATTCTTCCAGTATGAGTAGAACTTGCCATTGAACATAGGTGGCCTTTGTGTCGAGTAACCTTCTTCCAGTTTCTCTTGTGAGTTCATACTTTCAGGAACTTGACTCAAACAGGGTTTCCTGTGTTTTAGTGAGTACTGGCTCTGATACCAACTGTTATTCCAGTAGGAACACGCACAAGAGGGGGGGTGAATTGTAATTGGAACTTTGGTAAAGTTTCTTGCGGAACTTAAGAAACAATCAAGGAACTGAGAATAGAGAAGACAATAACAATAATTGTGAAAACTTCTTGACACTAATCAAGAAGAGAATTCCTTTTATTATAGTAATGCCTCGATTACAATAATCTCTCCAACACAAGTTCCTCTCAAACTTGTGTTCCTCACAGTAATCTACTCTGATTACGGCTCTTTCACTTCTCTCTCTCAGACTTAAACTCTAAGTCTCAACAAGATAACTCTATCCTTACTAATACAAAATACAATTCGTGTTTGGATAACTCTAGATATTAATGATGCTTTGGTGTATATATGGCACTTAGGAACTTAGGATTAACTAGGACACAAACTGTTTTTTAGAAAAATCTTTGACAATGCGTTTTTAGGAAAGCAAGAACTCTTAGAAAGTTTGTGTATTTTTTCAGAAAACTTCTTGGCCTTATATAGAGTTTTGTCCTTAGGGTTTGTTTCCTTCAAAAACTCAACTGCCAACAACTGACACTTTGATTTTCACGTCCCTAGACTTGAGGAACAAAGGGAGACCACTTCCCACACAACTTCCTCAACTGTTGGACGTGTTTAAGACTATGTCAATCACTGTTGTTTTCTGAAAAAATGTTTATTTATTTTGTTAAAATATTTAGGAGAAGTTTTAGGAAGATAAAAACTGTTTTTATTTAAGTAACAGAATGTGATGAAAATCTTGTTTTTATTAAACATGAAAAGATATTTTATTTAAAGTATTTTCCTTAAAACTGTGTTGCTTGATATTTTGACAAAAACACACGAGTAATCCAAGTTCCTCTAGTTCCTTATATACTACTTAACATATTAATATATTACATATAATCTAAGCAAGATAAACTACCTAGACATATATGTCTTTCCTTTGGTGAGGCATTCAACTCTGAAGCTTCACTTGTTCCAGCTCAGGAACATTAATGAGTTCCTCTTATGTTTAAATAGGAACTCGTGGCCATGAGTCTGTAATAGTTCTTGTGAATATTCGGAACTCTTGATATGTAACTGTGTTGCTCCTCTTGTGACTTCAAACTGGAACAAATACAACTTCCAGCTCTGGAACTCCAGTGACTGTTCCAAGTGTACATCAGGAACTTCACCATCTGATTCAAGTTCCTATCCTAATAGAAACTTGGGCATTTACCTGTTCAAAGTCATTTAGCAACCATAATCAGGAAGTTTGCAATATGTGTGTGTCATCAACCAAAACTTAGGAACAACAGTTTCATTGACTATCGTTGATTGTTTATCATCCTGGAATGGTGTTCATCGGTGAACCTATGCCCTAGACCTTTTAATTTCTGATTATTCCTTATTTTATTATCGTCGTAGTTTTATTATACAAATCAACCCATATTCCTGTTTCCCAATAGTCTAGAGTTGTCAATTAATAGTAAAAAGAACATTGTTTCCTTGTGGATACGATCCCTGCTTCCCTTGATATATTTTTAGTTGGTGAACGTTAGGTTTATCTTTGATAGGAGTGCGATTTAGCCTGTCATGCGCGCACGCCCTGCGCCCTTCGTGGGCTTTGCGTGTGTGTGCGTTGAGTTCGTACATGCATCGAATCCTTAAGCGTTTAGGATTAGTTCGATTAAAGATTATTTTCCTAAAACTACTAGAGTTAGTTGTTGAATTAAACACTAACTTAATAGATTTAATTAGTATCTAATTCTAATAAGATTAGGTTAATTAAATCCTAGTAGGTTTCTAGTTCCGATGATCCTACCCTATAAATAGGGGATGGCAATCACAATTTATAATACATAAAAAAAGTATTCATATAGTTTTAAGCTAAAAAGTAAAGTTAATATTTTGCCACAAATTATAATCGAATAACATAAAACCTTAGGCTAAATTCTAGTTAATTGAATCTAAGGCGAATCCGAACGTGCTGTGGACTATCTACGGAGGGACTACACTTGGAGTCCTAAACTTGTTCTTGTTCGGTTCGGGAGCAGCCAGGGAGGGCACGCTACAAATGTATGCATCCTAAATTATGCTAATCGTTATGTGGCAATTAATTTGGATTCCTGGCTTTATGGTTTTTCCGCATGAAATATATATGTTTTATATTTGTCATAACCTAACAATAACAATAACAACAATACCTGTATATGAGCTTCTATCAATTGTGATAAAATACGTACTAATTTATGAGGATAACTTTTAAATAATAATAACAATACCAGATTTTTATTAGCTTTGTTTTGTTATTATTCATTAAGATTTTAGGGTTTCTGTACAATAATAATACCTAAAGGTGTTTTATAATGGCTAATATAGGTATTTTATTTGCATCCTTATGCATGTTGTTAAGACAAGGAATTTTCTTTTCAATCAACCAAATTCCCCTTTTGGTTATCTCACCAAATTGGCTTAACTTAATTTAATCCGATGTACAATATTTATTATACATCGTCTTAAAGTTAGAATTTGTATAATTAAGACAATAACCTATGTATTTTAAAGATGGCATGTAGAAGGGGAAAACTAGAAGTTATATTTAAGAAAAATGGTAGTTATACATATTAAAAAAATGGAAGTTATATTTTAGAAAAATGGTAGTTATACATATTAAAAAAATATATATCTTAAATACTGCTTTGAATTGAAATGAACATTTATTTCTAAACCGATATATTCTATGTCCAATAATTAAGTCTAGTTAGTCTGATAATCGGTTCTACAAACAAAAGTTATATAACTAATTATGTACATACAATCACACTGATAAAATCACACTGATACAATCACACTCATAAAATGATAACTAATTATGTACAATACAATCACACCACGTAAGAATTATTACTAGCCAATGTTCTTAATTTCCTCAGTCTTATTGTTGAGATCAAAAATAGTCTGCTCAACATCATCATACTGGACGAGCAGAGGATATATACATTATATATCTGTACACATAGAGAAATGACTTTGGCCTCACGTCACATTGGTTACTGCATAAACATCGAGCTTTGCTTTCCCCTTTGGTCCGAGGATCGAATTCTGTTAAGCGCGCTTAAAATCATATCATACTCCTTTGCTTTTTTGTAGGATCTTAAAATGCGCATTTGATTACATCTTTTAAATGATTAATCAATTTATACCCTGTGGAAACACATCATTAAAATTATTGGAACGATTTTCTACTATAAAGGGATAGTAATAATAATACCAACACATGATCTTGTAACAATTGTAATAGAATACGAGGTTATTAGGCGAACTTTCCTTCAAATCAAATTCGAAAAGGTGAATATTAGTACATGAGATAAAATAACAGAAACACGAGTTTAAAAAAAATAAGAAAATACATTTGGTTACTCGTATTTCATGTTATATAAAATGATATTACAAGAAATATCTAAACACCAAAAATCATATGAGTTTTAATAATAGAATCACAAGCTTACAATGAAATGTGTTCAACTTTATTCGGGAGAAAACCAATCAACTTTAGAAAAAAATACTACTTGTACATGGTTTCAATACTACTTAAGTAATTATTATTCATTTATAAAATTAATAGACATTCTTGCTTTGTTAAATTATTAGAGATAAAACTTATATTATAATATGTTACTTGTTTCTCCACGAAATCATGCTTCCATACTAGTATTGGAATAATGTAAGAACTTGATGAATTTCACATGAAATGTCGAAACAAAACAAATCACATTAGTTTGAATAATAGAATATTAAGCTAAATAAAAATGAAATGGATTACAGTTTCTTGCGGATGAAAATAATTTACTGATTGCAAAAAGTAACTGTTTCTTAGTGAATATATTATCTTACTAAGAACCAGAACTAACTGGTTGATACTATTTAAAATCCTATTTGGTTAATTATAACTAGTTAGCGCGAACTTTCCTTCAAATTCGAAAAGGTAAATATTAGTGCATTAGATAAAATAACAGAAACACAAGTTTAAAAGAATAAGAGACTAGATTTGGTTCTTCGTATTTCATTTTATATAAAATGATATTTTACAAGAAATTTCGACACGTAAGATTGCGACAACTAAAAAACAATTAAATTTCGACATGTAAGATTGCGAAACCATGTACAAGTAATATTTGTTTTAAGTAGTGTTTATAAGTAGTGTTGAAACCATGTACAAGTAGTGTTTATAAGTAGTATTTCCTTCAAACATGAAATACGAGGAAGCAAATCTATTCTCTTCTTTTTTAAAACTTGTGTTTCTGTTATTTTATCTCGTGTACTATTATTCACCTTTCCGAATTTGAAGGAAAGTTCTCCTCATAATCTCGTATTCTATTACAATTATTACAAGATCATATGTTGGTATTGTTATTACTATCCCTTTATAGTAGAAAATCGTTCCAATAATTTTAATGATGTGTTTCCACATGGTATAAATTGATTAATCAATAAAAAAAATGTAATGAAATGTGAACACTTGAATGTAATTGCACATAATAAAATAAATTCGAATATCTTACAAAAAAGCAAAATGGGGGTGGGGGGAATATAGTAAGATTTTAAGCGCGCTTAGCAGGATTCAAACCTCGGACCAAAGGGGAAAGTAAAGCTCTATGTTTATGCAGTAACCATTGTGACGTGAGGCCAAAGCCATTGCTCTATGTACACAGATATTGTATATATCCTCTGCTTGGGCATTTTTAATATTTTTATTTGATTATACAAAATTAATTAAAACCAACGAAAATTTTAGTAATCACAAATAGCACCAAAAATATACTATTATGGAAATAATTCTTTGTAGAACATCGTGTGATTTGTTGTGTTTCCATAATACTACATGGAAATCTATTGAGTTGAAGTTTTCCAAGCTTATATATTTGTAATTTGTTGTTATTCCTTTATAGTAGCAAGGAAATAATATAAGTATTGGCTCATAAAGTAGTTGGGCACATAATATAACTTTTATATGTACTTTAAGTTCCCTCGATATGATGATCAAAATAAAATATGAACTTCATTTATGTTTTATCTAAGTGTGTATATCAAGTGTGTATAAATAAAAAAAGTGTCAATATTTATAAAAAATATAAGTATTGGCTCATTAAGTAGGTAAAACGTTCAACAACTACATATACCTCTTATAGTAAGTTAAAATAAGCAGTAGTAAGGTAAAATAAACTATAGTAAGTTATTTTTTATCAAACATACTTCAACCTTTACAAACACTAGAGAATAAGTAACAACGATAATGCAGGACACATTTGGCCCTTTTAGACAGGTGTTCAGCATAGCCGAATCAGTATGTGCCTACATTCTAAGCCAATACAAATACATCTCCATGATACTAGGTGTTAACCACCACTTTCTATGAGTGTCTATAAATAGAAGCATTCCCATAGAATAGTACACACACAAAACAATCTAGTTTACCTATCAAATCCACACAATTCTATGGATAGCTCCAAAAGATCGAATGAAGACAACCACTTTCGAAGAAGTCCAAATATCCTTAAACCTAGAGCCTACATCGCAACACGAATCCTCCCACCCAAAAATACAACAACTTAATAAATTTAGTCACAAGGTCGGTTCTAAATGTGACGATTTGTCACAAGGTTGGTTCTAACGATCCTCCACCTCATGCCATAATGCTTTCTCAAACCAAAACAAGTAGCATGGCTTGTGAAGGTTGTACCTTGGTATCTGAACCACCAGCACAACCACCGGCATCTTCGGGATCGCACAACCACCAGCATTTTCGGGGCCCGCCAATCAAACCAACGAGTTTAAGGATAACTTTGGGGAATTTTAAAGCCCTAACTTGGACTTTAGAATCCTCCAAGGTATTATTCTAAGATCTTAAAACAAAAGAGTTTATTTACTCCGAAAATAAAAATTTAAACTAACGAGTGACATCCTTATACAACATATTTTAACTTGTATATCTACTATTATTATTGTGTAGATGAATCTATTATTAATATGTAGATGGTTAACGTTTCGTATGTAAATAATTTGTTGACGGCTATGGAAGTTCCGTGATCAAGTAATGAAACTTATTTTTTTTAGGGCTACGGAAATTAATATCCGGTTGTAGTAGTTATCAACTTAATAAAAAAGACAAAGTATTACTATATATATTGACACTGGTTATTATAACATCACTAATAACAGACTTTCAACTCCAAGTTCTGAATATCGAACATCGTTGTTTGTGAAATTAAGTAATTAACCATTGGTTGGGCAATACAACTATACAAGGCGTGAGATTCCTAGATTTCCAAGTCAATCTCAGCCTTTGACTGTAAAATATTGGCTACTGTTTTTGGGTTTTACTACCCAACATTGGACTATATTGGCTACTTGTGATAATTATATAATTCTTATTATATATGAATTCAAGGAAATGAAAAGATGATTGTTCACACTGTTATCTTTCCAGAGAAGGAAAAGATGGGTGCCATATGCATGCATGTTAGATTAGGGTTTATATGTTAAGAATTCAATACTATGACAAAATCAGTGTTGTTAATTAAACATTTAAGAATTTAAACTTGACCAGCCTCTGTTGGTAGCTATTATACTTTGGGATTAAGAACTAATCCTATTGGACCAATGGGTTGCCTTAATTAGTTGCCACCTAGTGTTGGTTTGTGATATGGGCATATGGCGTTCACATACCCCCTTAACCATAGAGCTGTCAACTACATGAACTCAATAAAATTAATTTACTTTATTTAGTTTTTATGATAATACATATGTAAAAAATATTTACATTTACAAAAAAATAATCATTTTATAGAGACAAGGAATTTCGTCTCTATATAGTCCAAATTGGTCTCAAAATGATGCTCAGAAACGGATTTGAGACGGAAATAGGACATATCTATAGAGAGCGTCTCAAACAAAATTTGAGACGGAATTTTTGTAACTCCATACACAATTCCATCTCAATTTTAATTTATAGACGAAATTTTAGTAATCTGTCTCGAGTTTGAGACGTTTATCATGTCCGTAGTGTGAATATTAGAGGGTTAATTCACCCAAAAACAATCTATTAAAATATTAGAGGGTTTCGTAATGTGAATATTCACCCGATAAAATATTAGAGGATTTCGTAACGTGGGTGAAATGGTAGGGTTTATATAGGCAATATAAACAACACGAAGGGTTGCCTTATTATGAAGGGTTGCTTTTATCCATTTACTTGGAATAATGCATGTACGACATGACGTAAGCGTGTCACCTCACCCTTGTACAGTGAGCATATTAGCTAACAATGAAATATGTTCAAGTTTCTTGTGAAAAATAAAACTATGTAATTTTATTATTATCTAGTTGACTTTTGTTTATATATTGTTAGTTTTCTATTATACTGACTAACTGATAATTTTTAGAATAAATAGACACTCTTGCTTTTTCTTAAAAATTGGAGATAAAACTTAAATTATGTTCAACTACTTTTCTCTCCACGAAAGGATTATTTCCATAATAGCATTAGAATAATGTTCTTCTATAAAGGAATAGTAATAACAATACCAACATATGATCTTGTAACGTATATATAACATTTGTGATAAAATACTAATATGAGACGAATTTTCGGACGTATTCGAAAAGCTGAATATTAGTTTAGAACAGATTTGGATCCTCGTATTTCATGTTATATGAATGGATTTAAAAATAAAGGTCGAAACAGAACAAATCACACGACTTTGAATAACAGAAACACAAGCTAAGTAAAGCTTCTTCGTGTAAAAAAAATTTACTACATGTATTAAATAAGTAGTTTGCTTGTATTTAATCTCTATTTGTTGAATTATACGTAGTATGTAGTTATCTATCATATACGTAATTCTGTAATTAGAAACAAATGCTAAACAATCACCTAAACCCTGAATCACCACAACAAATCACACAAGCTAAAGAACAATGAAATGGATTAAAGTTTCTTCGCGAAAGAATACTTCACTGGTTGATTTGGTTTAAAACCCTATTTGTTTAATTATATAAAGTTATTAATCTATTATATAGTAAATAGACAATACTACCTAAAGGTGTTTTATAATGGCCAATATAGGTGTTTGCATCCTTATGCATGTTGTTAAGACAAAGAACTCTCTTTTCAATCCACCACATTCCCCTTTTCGTTATCTCACCAAATAGGATTAACTTAATTTAATCCGACGTACAATATTTATTATACATCAACTTAAAGTAAGAATTTGTATAATTAAGACAATAACCTGTGTATTTTAAAGATGGCAAGTAGAAGGGGTAAACCATTTTGCCCATACAATAACGCATAGGGATATTTTATATAGGTATTGACAATCGAGATAAAATATGTTCTACTTATAAAGAAATAATAATAACAATATGAATATATGAACTTGTAACAATTGTGATAAAATAGGTACCTAATATATCCTGACAACTTTTCAATTCGATAAATTATTATAGAATAGATTTGATTCCTCGTCTTTCATGTTAAATAGATGGAATTCATAAGAAAGGTCAAAACACAAAAAATAACAAGATGTTTAACAATAGAAACACATTATAAATAACAACTAAGAGGATTAAATTTCGTGAAGCAGGAAAACAATTTACTGTAACTTTTATGGATTGTTTTCTCCACAAATTGCTAATGTTGGAATGATAACACTTATACTCCCTAGCTTTCTCGATCGAATTGGAAAGATAATAACATTAGGCACCATAATTTATTATTTACATTTTCTGATAAAAAACCGAAATTCATATAGAATATAACTTCCATTTTTGTAAGATATAACTATCGAGGGAATGAATAGATCATTTTTGGCAGACATATTTACATTTTCTGATAAAGAACCGTAATTAAAATAGAAGTTATATTATTAATAAAAGATGCTAGTTATATCTTAAAAAAAATACTAATTGTCTGTTGGTTCAGTAGTAATTGAGACTGAACTTGGTAGGGAGGACCCGTGTTCGATCCCCGCAATAACAATTGGGAGGGGGCTGTAACCTATCCAATTAAAACTCGCCCCAAATCTTAAAAAAATGGAAGTTATATTTAAGAAAAATGGTAGTTATATATATTAAAAAAATTATTACTACCTTAAATACTGCTTTGAAATGAACACTTATTACTATCCCTTTATAGTAGAAAATAATTCCAATAATATTATGGGAAAACCCTTTAGAGGAGAAACAATAGTTGAAAATAATTTAAGATTTATCTCCAATATATAAGAATAACAAGAGTGTCTATTTACTCTATCAATGGTTTGTAACTTAATATAATTTAAATAGTACAAGTTAAACGCCAACCAAGCAGTTAGTCGTAGCAGTCAGTAAGTTATTTCCATCCGCAAGAAACTATAATCCATTTCATTTTTATTTAGCTTAATATTCTATTATTCAAACTAATCTGATTTGTTTTGTTTCGACATTTCATGTGAAATTCATCAAGTTCTTACATTATTCCAATACTAGTATGGAAACATGATTTCGTGGAGAAACAAGTAACATATTATAATATAAGTTTTATCTCCAAGAATTTAAGAAAGAAAGAATGTCTATTAGTTTTGTAAATGAATAATAATTATATAAGTAGTGTTGAAACCATGTACAAGTAGTATTTGTTTTCCAAAGTTGATTGTTTTTCTTCCGAATAAAGTTGAACACATTTCATCATAAGCTTGTGATTCTATTATTAAAACTCATATGATTTTTGGTGTTTAGATATTTCTTGTAATATTATTCTGTATAACGTGAAATACAAGGAACCAAATCTATTCTCTTCTTTTTTTAAACTTGTGTTTCTTTTATTAAAACTCATATGATTTGAAGGAAAGTTCTCCTAATAATCTCGCATTCTATTACAATTGTTACAAGATCATGTGTTGGTATTGTTATTACTATCCCTTTATAGTAGAAAATCGTTCCAATAATTTTAAGTTGAACACAACAAAACTACATAAGATAAACTTTCATTCAATTGTTATAAACTTCCAATTGTTATCCCATCTAAAAGATACCTTATTTCTTTAAATTAATATTGTTGTTTTCAATTATCAGCTGTTTCAAGAAGGAAAGTAGGAGCAAAATAGCTGATAATAGTGTAACCCTAAATCTACGCATACTTATAACCCGTCTCATTAATTCTTGAAGACTGCATAAACGGTGTCACCATCCCTTATTTGTGCTTCCCTTATAGTTGCATGTGGGTTAAGCTCCTTATCCCCATAAATTAGGGTTAGATTCTTTGGATTTCCCCCCATGGAATCAGTCCAAATCTTCTGTATATAATTAACATGGTCGCTTGATGGTAATCTTGCTCGTACCGTAGTGGGTGTTGTCCTAAAGTTTTTTATCAGAAAATTAACCTTCTTTCCTAGAGGTAAGGGGCAAACCTGAACGTGTAAAATATCATAAGTGACATCCAATAAAATAACAATTGTATACGTAAAAGTTCATAACCGGAAACCAATAACGTAACAAAATTTATACAATGCAAGTATTAAAATCCTCACCTTATAAACAACAAGAACAATCGAATCGCCTCCCAAAAAAATCCCTTTTGGAGTATCACTCTCTCCTATTTCTTTATCATTGTATGAGAAACTTATTTTTTCCCGACTTAGGCCCTTGATTTTTGTGTATTGTTGCATAACATCCTTCAAAGGTTCATCCATAGGTACAGTGTAAGTTACTCCCAAATCGTCGATGCTAGAAGTTTTAACAAGGAAAGTGGTTGTCTTCACTTTCTGTGACATTGGCGAAAAAATGTTGATATAAACAAACTAAAATGATTCTCAAGAAGAAGGTAGAGACAGAATGTTTTTGTGTGCCAAACTGTTTGTAGAAGAGTCGTTATAAATACTCTTCTCGTTGATTAATTCTTCAATAAAGCAGATCGAATAAATACAAAACATGTTTGAATAATAACACAGCTACTTATATTTGACATTAACACGTTATTTTTATTTCCGGGACAATTGTTTCTAACCTGGTGAAATTGGTGAATATAGTCTCCGTTCGGTCATTTGATGCAATAACTCATCACAAAAATAAATTTAAAGATTTTCATTATTAAGAGGTGTACTACAACCATATCACACTTAACCTATAGAGAATAAGCTAGTTCCTATCGCAAATATTGTAAATTCAAAAATATATTAATTGTAGTAAATTTCAATATTTTAATAAAGGAAAATATATTTATTTAATATTTTGGTCAAATTAGCACATTAAGGATACAAAATATGCAATATGTAATACGTAGTAGGACTGAAATTGTTAGATGGTAAAATGAGTAACGTAAAAAATTATTAATTATGGAATACGGGATCTAATCTAGTTGACTATATAACGCTTGTTTGATATTTAATTTGGTGACGTTGAACATAAAGGACGACAGCTAGATTTAATGTTTAAAAATGTTGACTAACCAGAAAATACTCTTATAAGATTCTATATGGGAAACTAGTGCTTCATACACAAATCAGAAGCGTTTGGTTGTCTTGTGAAAAGTTAAGGTCCAATGAATTGTTATGTGTAATACCTTATTGTAATTTGACAAATAGTATTATTAGGAATATGTAATATTCTAAATAATTAATATTTAAGAGTAATTGGTATTTGGAACTTTATCTCATAGAGTGATAAAATATTTATCTTGAAGTTAACGAAAAATTTATTTGTGTGGGAAATTTCACATTACACGAAACCATATTTGTTTCTTTTAAATCTTTATCCTATATTTCAAAGAATTTGCTATCGGGAATGCACACTTACTTATTCGTATTATGCTTACTAAAAATCTGGTATATTTAGTATCTTAGAATATTTAAACATGTTTAATGAAATATAAGCTTATTCAAAACATCAGGGGGAAACAAAAGAGTGAAGGTACTATTCTGAAGAGTTTATGATATAACATTTGAGTCTCTTAAAAAACTTTGTTGGATAAAATAATAACTTGCTGGATAGAGAAAGTAACTATTACTGTTTGTTCTCGAGGGTTGGTTATATTATTACATCACTGTAACATTTTATAAAATGGTTCGGTTTCTAAGAAAGATAAACGGTAATAATATAACCTGGTGGGTTGTTGGGGACATGTATTTAAGGATAGGTGTGTCTTCTAATTATGTTTCTATTTTTTTTTTTTTTTTTTGACATAGGATATAGTTCTAAATTGATGAGAGTGTCACTTCGGTCATTTAATACAACAACTAATTATAAAAATAAATTTAAAGATTGTCATTATTAAGAGGTGTACTAATATAGGTTGATAACAATTACCCATAACTCATAACCTATGACAAACATTTACTTAAGGAGGATGAGGTATAATTATTGTACTTTTTGTTATTAAAAATCACCTATAAAGCGGGCATACACACACGAACCTTGATGTTCGGCCACTATAGGTCTACAGGTGCGTTAAATGACATATCGCAGCGATTCCGCATTATTTTGGAGATATGTGGACATGGTTGGGCAAAAGCGGGGGAGCAAGAAGGGAAGGGCGAAGTGGAGGGGTGGGTTTATAAGTTACTATAAGGTAGCTAGCTAGACGTCTAGATATACCTAAAAAATTGGCCAATTGCAATTTTTCGATCAAACTTCGAAAACTTTAAACATAAATTCACATAACCCTGTGAGAAATAATACAACTATGTTGGGTCTTGTTAGATCGTTCAACTTTCCATCCCTTTTACACGCATAAAATTTGAGAAAAGTCGTATCTTAAAAACCGTGAAAAGTCGTATCTTAAAAACCGTGAAAAGTCAAATGGTGCAATTCTTTAGAGACGTAATAAGCTACCGGTAATCCGGCAAACTTATATCTAATTTGTAATTGAGCTTGAGCACACCAAACATTAGTTGTTACCTAAGTTTTACTTATATTTAGACAAAATTGATTTCAACTTCCTTTCTTATTATTATATTTAAATTTTTGTTCTTTTTTTATTTCCCTGAATGAGTCACAAGGCAATATAAATTACAAATTACAAATTGGGGCGGGAAGATTCACTATAAAAGTATGCATCAATTAGAGATGGATTTTGAGACGGGTATAATAAACGTCTCAAACTTGAGACGAATTACTAAATTTGGTCACTAAATTAAAATTGAGATGGAATTGTATATGGAGTTTCAAAAATTCCGTCTCAAGTTTAATGGATTTGCGAAAATTCCGTCTCAAATTTTTTTGAGACACTCTCTATAGAGACGACATATCTCCGTCTCAAATCCGTCTCTAAGCATCATTTTGAGACGGATTTGGACTATATAGAGACGAAATTTCTCGTCTTTAGAAAATGATTATTTTGTAGTGATTCGAACATCTTAACCACTAAACTAAGACATCATTATCATTGGTACTTCATCAGCTCCCACTGGAACCGAGATTCGTCGTTTCCGAATGTTCATAAATAGAGTATTTAATTCACTTAAATAGTTAATCCGTTCACGTATTATTTGTGTGACCCTACGGGTTCAATCAAGAGTAAGATGTGGATTAATATTATTAATTCCACTCGAACTGAAGTGGCCTCTAGCTAGGCATACAACTCACTTGATCTCACTGAATTATTAACTTGCATAATTATTTAATACTGAACCCCATTTATTAGACTTAGCATTGAATGCATACTTGGACCAAGGGCATTATTTCCTTCAACAACATCAAGCCCTTACCCCTTACAAGGCTATTCATCCACCAACAAGGCCCACGGCCCAACAGAGTAATAAATGACCTATGGGGGCATTTACTACACAAACATTATAAATAAACCGCCAAGGCTCACACCTCAAGGTACGTCCAATTTCTCGCTTTAAAACTACTCTCTAGAGAATTCACTTTAGATCCGAGCATCGTTCTTACTTAGGCATCGGAGGGGCTTTCCTCGGAAACACCCCCGATGCTAGTAACTTTGTCAATTGTGCAGGTAAATTCAGACACAACTCATTCAAGCAAGCTAGATCTTTTACACCAACGAAAAGGGCCTTCATACGAAACCCATTGTTTCAACACCGGAACAATTTGGCGCCGTCTGTGGGGTTGGTCGGATCCAAAGCCTATTATTTCCCGTTTCAATAACAAACTTTATGCGCACAAGATCTTTTGATAATCATATCCAACCATCCAATTATGACTTTTTTTATTACTAGTGAGAAGCACGTGCATTGCACGTGGGATTAAGATACTGAAATTAGTTTATATGCAAAATATTATTTGGATATGTACATACATTTCATTATTATATTCAACAAAAGTAGTTGTAGGGTAGAATTTGGGTTTGTTTACATCCAAAAGTAGTACATGTTCAAAAGAAGTTAGTTCAGTTCGTTCATAGTCAAAAGCTTGGTAGACCTGTACATTGTCAAAAGCGTCAAAAGCAGCTAGTTGAGGCTTGTTCAAGCTGTACGTTGTCAAAAAATTGCTTATATACTTAGCATTGAAGGGGTGTGTCGACCAAAGTCTACAAAATCCTATTAAGTCCCCCTTCAAGCATTCATTGTTTTAGTTTCCTTCTTGCATCCTACAAAATAAGAACTAAATTAGAAGATCCTTTGAAATTGTGGCTTGAACATCAACCCAAGAAAGATAAAACAATTGGCAAAATAATAAGGCATTGTGTAGAATCATATATCAAAGACTACTATATAGTGGTATGGAAATTTATAATCTTGTTAGAGGATTTAGCTAGATGTCATACAAGGAATTTAAAGGCGGTTCCATGATACAAACTTCTCTAATTCATTCTATTCGAATTTCTGTAAAATTCATAGCAAGCGACATCAAAATCATAAACACCATGTTATATAAACAAGGGTGATGATAAAGGTCGCAAGTTGCGACAACATTTAGTTGTCGCAATCTTACGTGTCGGAATTTAATTGGTACACATAGGCGCCACGTGTGCTATGCGTCATCAGATTATTTTTACTATTAATACAATATTTTTACTATGAAAATATGTAAATAAGGTATTCGAGATAAAGAAGGAAACAAATAAGAATATTAAGATTTTCCTACTTTTTTATGAAACATATATAATAAGTTATATAAGTTAAATATTTTAGTTTCCAATTTAAATCATGACACGTATGCATGCCATGTCATCATTGTGACACGGCTTAAAGGTCGCATGTTGCGACCTTTATCATTTCCGTATAAACAAATATCAAAGTCTGTTAAAATAATATAGATCAAAATCTAAGTTCTGCCTAGTAAACATGCCGTTATCCAACATATTTTTACAGATAGACCACAATGTCAATCAAACCCAACAATTTGTGACGCGAGATGAAAAGTCATGCAATCCAAATCAAAAGCCCCATATTATTAGGATGAAGTAAGTTAGGATAAATTAGCAATCAACTAATTGATCGGTAATTTTATTTATAAAGATATATAGGTATAGCAAGTGGTCATTAGTCTCGTGGATAAGTTGTTGAAGCAAGATAGTCCATTAGTCCATCTTGGTTTTGATGGATGGAAACAGAAATGAGTTTAATAGCACATTTATCCTAGCTTACAAGATCCCAAAGAAAACAAAACAAATGATAAACAGTAACTGAACAAAGAAGAGAGGAGGGGGAGAGGAGGGATAAAGGATTGATAGCTCCCATGTTCCCCTGTTGTTACTGCCTTACTGGGTACATGAAAACTCTCTCTAATTTCTATGAGAAGCTAAAGAAACATGCTTCTATTTCAACAAATGTCAAATGTCAAATGTCAAATGTCAAATGTTAAAAAAAAAAGAAAAAAAAGAATTGCTGGCATTGTAAGGGGTAAAGCTAGACTCTAAGATTTTTGGAAAGAGAAGAAGAGTATACATAATTGCTTGTGTTCTGGAGAACATTGTTTTCATTTTCTTGTTTGGGAGGGGTCGTTTTTGGTGCTTCCTTTGCATGGTCTTGTTGCAGCTTGTCCAAAGCCTTTATGATGATGTATTGATTTTCGTTGTTTCTGTTTGGCTTTAGTTGGAAGTAGTACTCTTTAGTGAGTGACCAAATTCCCAGAGCAGTTGTATCAATCTTATTGTCTTGCATTTGCAATAGAGTTGGAGTTAGTGATTGAACATCGTGTGAAAATCAATAAAAATAGTGATAGTTGTCACCTTGTCACTAAATTGCATAAGCTTTTGAACATCCATTGCAAAAACTTCTTCTGCAATTTTTCCAAAGATGGTTGCTGAAATGGCACCAGGTGAGTCTTTGAGTTCTATGGAAAAACGGCATCTGGGGATATGTCCACAAAGTATGTGTTGTTTCAGTAAATAGTCACAAGCAAATAAAAAAAATTTGTTTTATGTTTTACTGAGTGAGTGATTCAAGGTTTTATCAGAATAATATGAACGCCTAATTCTGTGTATACCTTGCTTCTACAACACGTTCTTGTCCCGAGCAGTTTCTATAGTTAAATGTTTGGCCGTGGTCCGCTTGTATTGCCCTCCAACATGTATTGCAACCAGTGTACCAGAATTTTTGGCTGAAGTTTGCTATTTTAGCAGATGCTTTAATCCAAAACGATGATGTATTCTGTACACATTTCAGTTCAAAAATAGTTACTTATGTTCTTGGAATGTTGAAAGTCGTGTTCATTTTAGGACTTTAATTTACCTTTCCAGCGGTTAGAAGTGAATTGATTGGTATGACGTCTTCCATAGTTGGTTCTTTCATTGAGGGTGCAAGAGGAGCGTCAGAATTCTCGCTAATCAGAGCTTGTATTTTATCTTCATTTTGCAGTAACCTGTGTAAGCTCGTGTAAGTTTTTGGGATAGGGAAAAAAAATGTATCTTATGCTGTAGAAAGTTATTTTATTACCATTCTCGTAGAGCTTCACTTTCTGGAGTGTTGATGTTGTTCCTAAGTTTTGGTTGATGACACACACATATTGCAAACTTCCTGATTATGGTTGCTAAATGACTTCAGACAGGTAAATGCCCAAGTTTCTATTAGGATAGGAACTTGAATCAGATGGTGAAGTTCCTGATGTACACTTGGAACAGTCACTGGAGTTCCAGAGCTGGAAGTTGTATCTATTCCAGTTTGAGGTCACAAGAGGAGCAACACAGTTACATATCAAGAGTTCCGAATACTCACAAGAACTATTACAGACTCATGGCCACGAGTTCCTTTGAGAGACACAGAGGAACTCATCACTGTTCCTGAGCTGGAACGTCTGAAGCTTCTGAGTTGCAAGTTCCAGACAAAAGGAAGACATAAAAGTCTAGGTAGTCTACTGTACTTAGAATTTTATGTAAATATTAATTTTGCAAAAGATATATAGGGTACTCAAGGAACTTGTGATTTAATTAGGTCATTTATTTTACTGGAAGAAATTTTTATGAAAACATGTAATTAAATAAAAATAAGTTTTTATTATAAAATAGATTTACGTTTTATGTTATTTTATCAAAACTTATTTTCCTAAAAATTTGCCACAGTTTTTGTAAACAAATAAAATCTGTTGAAGAAAATCTTTTAGGGTTTGATTGAGTCAAACCACTAACTGCCTTGTTGCTGAAACGTGGGAAGTGGTCTTCCCCTTGTTCCTCAAGTCAAGGGACGTGAAGAACAAAGCACTGGCAGTTGGCAGTTGAGGCTTTGAAGGGAACTAACCCTAGGGATAAACCTATAAAAGGGCAAGTATGTTTTCTGGAAAATTACACAAACATTCTAAGAGTTCTTGCTTTCCTAAAAACGTATTGCCAAAGATTTTCTAAAAACAGTTTGTGTCCTAGTTATTTCAAAGTTCCTAAGTGCCCTATATCCACTCAAAAGCATCATTAATATCTAGAGTTACCCAAACACGAATTGTATTTGGTATTAGTAAGGATAGAGTTATCTTGTTGAGACTTAGAGTTTAAGTCTGAGAGAGAGAAGTGAAAGAGCTGTAATCAGAGTAGATTACTGTGAGGAACACAAGTTTGAGAGGAACTTGTGTTGGAGAGATTATTGTAATCGAGGCATTACTATAATAAAAGAATTCTCTTCTTGATTAGTGTCAAGAAGTTTTCACAATTGTTGTTATTGTCTTCTCTATTCTCAGTTCCTTGATTGTTTCTTAAGTTCCAAAAGAAACTTTATCAAAGTTCTAATTACAATTCACCCCCCCCCCCCCTCTTGTGCGTGTTCCTACTGGAATAACATTTGGTATCAGAGCCAGTACTCACTAAAACACAGGAAACCCTGTTTGAGTCAAGTTCCTGAAAGTATGAACTCACAAGAGAAACTGGAAGAAGGTTACTCGACACAAAGGCCACCTATGTTCAATGGCAAGTTCTACTCATACTGGAAGAATAGAATGGAGATATTCATCAAAGCTGAAAATTACCAAGTTTGGCGTGTAATTGAAGTTGGAGACTTCGAGGTAACAAAGACCAATGCTGAAAACGAGGTAGTTCCTAAACCAATGTCTGAATTTTCTAAAGAAGACTTTGATAAATATGAGATGAATGCCATGGCTGTCAAAATCTTGCATTGTGGGCTTGGACCTCATGAACACAACAGAGTCATGGGGTGCAAGAACGCAAAACAGATTTGGGAACTACTTCAAGTAACCCACGAAGGAACTAATGAAGTTAAGCGTTCCAAAATTGACCTTTTGATGTCTAAATATGAAAGATTTGAAATGCTTCCAAAAGAAACTATTCAAGAAATGTTCACTAGATTTACTAACATAACCAATGAATTAGTTTCTCTTGGTAGAATCATTCCCACAGATGAACAGGTAAGAAAAATACTAAGAAGCATGCCACAAGATGATCGTTGGAGAACAAAGGTCACTGCACTGTTTGAGACCAAGGACTTCACCAAGTTCAACATTGAACAACTTGCTGGTTCCTTGATGACACACGAATTGCATCTTGGAGCTGCTGTTCCTGAGAGCTCAAGAAGTCGAGGACTTGCTCTAAAGGCTGAGGAACTCGATGAATCTGAACCAGATGAAGAAGAGGCTGCCATGCTGGTCAGAAGAATGAGAAAGCTCTATAGGAACTTCAAACCAGGAAACCAGAAAGGAAGGAACTTTGCCAAGAAAATCACTAGTTCCAAAACTGAGCAAGGTTGCTTCAAATGTGGAGAAACTGATCATCAAATTCGTGAATGCCCTCTGTGGGAGAACGACAAGACCAGAGGAAAAGGGAAGGAACAGGTCAAAGATCGCTTTAACAAGTCTACCTTCAACAGACCAAACTTCAAGAAGGCCATGATAGCTGCATGGGGCGAAGCAACAGACTCAGAAGACGATGAGGAACAACCAAATGAAGAAACTGCAAATCTCTGCCTTATGGCTAGAACAGAAGGAACTGATCAAGTTCCATCAGAAGAAGTAAGTTCCTCCACTCTTCAATGTCTCTCAAAGTCAAAACTAATTGAACTGTTGCTAGAAACTCTAGATGATTACAAAAAGCTAAGTATATTAAAAGCACAAAGTGATAGAGCCTTGGAACTCAGTAAAGACCACATAAATTATCTGAACAATATTCGATCTGATGTCCAAGGCAGGTTCTTTGAATTACTAGATAAAAATACCTCTATTAATGAGTCATTCGAAAAAATTAGAAATGAAAACATCCTTCTACAAGTTCAACTCAGTCAATATAAGATGTTTAATCTAAGTTTAGATCCTACAAAATCCTTGGAGATCAACATGGGAGTTTTTAACATCGACTTAGAAAATTTAAACAAAGATCTGATCACCACAAAGGAACAAAAAGAGAAACTGGAAAGGGAACTATCCATGGCCAGGGCACAGAGACAACCACCTAAAGTTCCTCCCAAATGGATTGAGAATGCTCAATCTAAGAGAACAGAAGGATTGGGCTTTAACCATAAAACTAGTCATAAGAAAAAGTATGTGGATCTTCCTAGTGTAAAAGTCTGTTTCTCATGTGGAAGTGGAAGTCATATAAGTACTGAGTGTTCCAAGATGAAGGAACAGGATCAAAGAAACATAAATTATGTAAAGCAAAAATGGGTCAAGAAGTCTGAAGTTATAGTTGAAAAGGAACTCGAGGAAACCCGAGTTCCTGTAACTAACCTTTGATCTCTTTACAGATTCTAGTGAAGGGGAACAGCTCGTGGTATCTCGACAGCGGGTGTTCCAAACACATGACAGGAGACAAATCTAAATTCCTCTCACTAGAAGCCTACAATGGAGGAACTGTGACCTTTGGAGACAACATGAAAGGAGAAATTGTTGGAATTGGAAAAGTTGGAAGGTCAAGTTCCTACGCCATTGAAAATGTATTTTTAGTCGAGGGTTTGATGCACAGTCTACTAAGCATCTCTCAATTCTGTGACAAAGGAAACTCTGTAAGTTTTACTTCTGAAAACTGTCAAATCATAAACAATAACACTGGGAAGGTTATTTTGGAAGGAACTCGTAAAGGGAACACATATTCTGTGGATCTCAATACAGTTCCCAGGAACAATCTAACCTGCCTCAGTGCCCTTGAAGAAAATTCCCTACTATGGCACAGGAGGTTTGGACATGCTAGTTTCTCTCTGCTTGACAAACTAAGATCAAAGGAACTGGTTCGAGGACTCCCCTCAATCAAGTTCCTAACTGATAAAGTGTGTGATGCATGTGCAAAAGGCAAGCATGTCCGAAGTTCCTTTAAATCTAAGAAATTGGTAAGCACCACAAAACCATTGGAACTCATTCATATGGACTTATGTGGACCAATGAGAATTCAAAGCAGAAGTGGGAAAAAATATGTATTAGTTATTGTTGATGATTACTCTCGCTTTACTTGGGTCATATTTCTAACAAGCAAGGATGAAACTTTTGATGAGTTTGTTACATTTTCAAAGAAAATCCAGAAAACCACAGGTCACCAACTGATCCATATAAGATCAGATCATGGAACAGAATTTGAAAATTACAAATTCGATGAATACTGCAAGGAACAAGGTATGGACCACAATTTCTCAGCTCCCAGAACTCCACAACAAAATGGAGTTGTTGAGAGGAAAAATAGAACCTTAGAGGACATGGCAAGAACCATGCTAATAGCCAGTACCCTGCCTAGGAACTTCTGGGCTGAAGCAGTCAATACTGCTTGTCACATTATAAATAGAGTTATGATTCGAGCAATCCTAAACAAAACCCCCTATGAGCTACTAAAAGGTATAAAACCCAACATCTCTTACTTTAGAGCCTTTGGCAGCAAATGTTTTGTCCACAACAATGGAAAAAGGAACTTGGGGAAGTTTGATGAAAGAAGCGATGAGGCAGTGTTCCTAGGATATGCCTTAAATAGCAAGGCTTATAGAGTTTATAACAAAAGATCTATGTGTGTTGAGGAAAGTGTACATATAATATTTGATGAATCTAACAAAACTGACATAGTACAGGAACAAGAATTTTTCGAGATTGGTTTATCTCGTGCTGCAGAAAATGATGAGGAATTCCAACCAAGCAAACACACAGCCAGAGGAACTGCTCAACAAAATCAAGAAGTTCCCGTACTAGAGGAACAAGCAGAAAACCAAGAAGATCCAGAAACAACACCAGAGGAACCCCACAATGACCAACAGGGAACTCAGGTCATAGAAGGAACTGACGAAAATGCCACAACACCAGTAGCTCAATTTCAACCTAAACCTTGGAAGCATCAAAAGTCCCACCCAATGGAACTCATTGTGAGTGACATCAGAAAAGGAACTCAGACAAGGTCACAACTAAGGAACTTTTGCGCATTCCACGCGTTCCTCTCCATATTTGAGCCAAGAAATCACTCTGAGGCTGTGGAAGACGCTGACTGGATCATTGCCATGCAAGAAGAATTAAATGAATTCAAAAGAAACAAGGTATGGCACTTGGAACCCAAACCAAAGCACCAGAAGGTGATAGGGCTGAAATGGGTGTTCCGGAACAAGAAAGATGAACATGCAACAATCATAAGGAACAAAGCAAGGTTAGTGGTCAAAGGTTATAACCAACAGGAAGGTATTGACTTTGAAGAAACGTTTGCACCTGTTGCTAGATTAGAAGCCATTAGAATCTTAATTGCTTTTGCTGCTTTCATGGGTTTTAAACTTTATCAAATGGATGTTAAATGTGCTTTCTTAAACGGTTTCTTAGAGGAAGATGTTTATGTGGAACAGCCCCCTGGATTTGAAAATCCCGAATTTCCAAATCATATTTACAAATTAGATAAGGCTCTCTATGGACTAAAACAAGCCCCTAGATCTTGGTACGAGAGATTATCAAAGTTCCTCCTTCAAAATGATTTTAAAAGAGGTAGAATAGACAAAACCTTATTCTTAAAATCTAGAGGAACTGACTTGTTAGTAGTTCAAATTTATGTTGATGATATATTATTTGGAGCAACTAATGAAAATTTGTGCAAGGATTTTGCAAGCTTGATGAGCAGTGAATTTGAAATGAGTATGATGGGGGAACTCAATTTCTTCCTTGGTTTACAAATCAAGCAAACCGAGGAGGGAATCATGATACACCAACAAAAGTATGTGAAGGAACTCCTAAAGAAATATGAGCTAGAATCAGCCAAAGTAAATCACACTCCCATGGGAACTGCTACCAGATTAGACACTGATCCAAATGGGAAAAGTGTGAATCAAACGAAATACAGAGGTATGATTGGATCACTATTATATTTAACGGCCAGTAGACCTGACATTTCTTTTAGTGTAGGACTATGTGCAAGATTTCAATCGAATCCAAAGGAGTCCCATCTAACTGCGGTGAAAAGAATACTAAGATATCTCAAAGGAACTGATGACCTATGCCTATACTATCCAAGAAGTGGATCTTTCGAGCTAAGAGGATATGCGGATGCTGATTATGCAGGTGACTTAGTGAATAGAAAAAGCACATCAGGTATGGTACAGTTCCTAGGTCCATGCATGGTTTCTTGGGGTTCCAAGAAACAGAACACTGTTGCTCTATCCACAGCTGAAGCTGAGTATGTAGCTGCTGCAGCTTGTTGCTCACAAATTCTATGGATAAAACAACAGCTAAGAGATTTTGGTATTATCTATGATTGTGTTCCTATCTATTGTGATAACACTAGTGCTATTTGTATTTCAAAAGATCCAGTTCATCATTCCCGAGTCAAACACATCCACATTAGACACCATTTCCTTAAAGATAATGTTGAGAAAGGTTTGATCAAATTAGATTTTTGCCAAACTGATCACCAAATTGCTGATATTTTAACTAAGCCTTTGAACAGAGAGAAACATGAGAAAATGAGAATGGAACTCGGAATGATCAAGCTAAGGTAATTGCCAAATTGAAATTCCTCTAAGGCAAAAGCAAAAATCATGGTACATATAGACTATTACAAACACAAAATCTTGTGTGCAAACATAGTTGAAGCTTACCATCGTGGCAAATTCACTCACACTCCAAATGAGCAAGGTAAGCAGTTCCTTTCAAACTAGTTAAGTCAGAGATACGAAATCAAGCAAGTCAAAGTCAAACACAATTTTTTTTTACATTTTCCTTTTATTTTTATCTATTTATTTTTTAAAATTCAAAACCGAATACCCATATTCAAAGAATGTTTGGAACGGTTCCATTGGCAATAAATAGGAGAAACTCTTCCCTTTCCACATTCAATCCATGCAACCCCCTTTCTCTCTCTCCCACACGCCTTCTCCACTGACATCACCTCTCCTTTCACCTATAAAAACCTCCACCATGGTTCTCACAAGCAACAACGCTGATCTCACATCCCTCAAACGAAAGAGAAACCCTTCATCTCCAGTTCCCATGGATACCTCACCCATTCAATCGCCAATTCCTCTTCGATCCCACAATCCAATGCTCGCAATCACTCAGGGGGAACAAACCGACACTGACATCGAAATGAAATCCCCAATCTCAAACCCTAGATCCTCCACAAGAAAATCCAAAAAACGACGAGTGGAAGCTTCTGGTGAAAACATCGAGGAAACAGAGGAGAATGCACAAACTCAGGGGGAAGCAAAAGGGTCCAAGAAACTCACTGCAAAGGAAAACAACCTGGTCGAGGGGTTCGCAATCAACTCAACATGGTGTGAAGCCACGAAATTTAAAGAGTTGATGGAAATCCTTGAACAACAAAAATGGGTAAGTCTGTTGAGTACCTATGCCAAATCCCCCTTAATTCCTGAAGCTATGAAAGAATTCTGCAAGAACTTTGCATGTGTTGATAATGTATGTTCAAGTAAAGTGAATGGAACTCGCATCGAATTTGATGCCTCTTATCTGGAACAGCTGTTTGGTACACCCAATAGGGGTTTTGATATGTGGCTCAAAGGTCAAATCACAGTGACCATAGATAATGTAGATGAGAAAGATATAGTTGGTTCCATTGGAGGAGATTCTAAAGTATCCACCTCCACCTCACACAACTGCTTTTCACCTCTTCAAAAATTACTGTTTAATATTGTGTGGAGAGGTGTAGTTCCTCGAACTCAGAAAAGGAACATAGCAAGTCTGTTTGATGCATGTCTCATGTATTGTCTTGAAAGGAAAATTCCCATAAACTTTCCTGCAATCATGATCAAACACTTATCCACCTGTATCCCCAAATTCAAAATTCCATACTCCTCCCTTCTTACAGAAATCTTCAAAAGCTTCTCAGTTGACCTTAGCCCATACTTTGTGATTCCCTTAAAATCCACCCAAATCCTTCAACTTGAAATGCTCCATCTATTAAATCTTAAAGTGGTTCAGGGTAAAGTCATTAGGGCTGGAAAGGAAGAGAAACAAGATGAGGAAGATCAGGAAGGAACTGTAGTTAAAGAAGAAGTGGAGGAGGAGGAGGAACTCGAACAAATAGAGGTCCCTTTATCTCGAGGGAACAGGAAGAGTGTAGGAAAAAGAAAGAGCTTGAGGGTGGCAATGAAGGAGAACAAGAAAAGAGGGCCTGTCTTCATGGAAATAAATGAGGAAGGGGATGTCAAGGAGATGCCCATAGAGGAGGATGCTGTTCCACTGAATCAAGAGGAACTGCCTGAAACTGTTGGGCCAAGAAAAAGGACACCCAGATCCTCCAAAAAGTCCAAAGCTCGTCGTGTTCCATCTGAGCAGGAACATGTTCAAGATCATGGGGGTGCCTGGAACACAAAGGATGATCAGATATTGGAGCTGAAGGCAACAGTTGCTCGTCTGGTGGAACTACAGGAGGGAACAGATCACAGAATCAGCTCAATGCAGGCCCACATAGGTGCATTGGTTACAAGTGTCAAGACTCTCCAAAACAATCTTCACCACTACTCAGAACAAGCCAATACAACTCGTGCCACAATCCTCACCAAGATCAACAATCTGGAATCTTTTGAGGAGACTGTGATAGAAGAAACTGCTGGTTCTGGTTCCCCATCCCAAGCCTAAATCACCCTATCCCATGTTTCTTTTATCTTTTGCCATGGAACAATCTTTTTAATTTGCTTTTGGTCTGTATAATTTTCAAACTTGGGTATTTGTTCCATCTTATTTTGACTTGCTTGGTTACACATATCTGTGCTTTCTAGTTTTGATCATTACTGCTTGCTTTCAATTTATTGTATGAGTTGGCTTAATACTTTGAGGCTAGCTTAACTTGCCAAACGTTGATCGTGGGGCACTGTGTTTGGAATGGCTATATTTCGTGCTATGCTTTTTGTTGATGTCAACAGGGGGAAGTCAAGGGTGCAAACTTCCAAGGCACACTCAATCCCAGTTCCTGCATCAATCTCTCTGAATCTCTCTGTAAGTTTATTTTTCTTTCTTTCTTTCTTCTCTTTAATCTTTCTTTTTTGTTTTTCAATTTTTATGTTCTGTTTCACAATAGTCTGTATAAGTTCCTGTTTGTACTTACTCTCTTTGTAAAAAGTTTGCAAGTGTTGTCATCACCAAAAAGGGGGAATATTGTTGTTCCTAAGTTTTGGTTGATGACACACACATATTGCAAACTTCCTGATTATGGTTGCTAAATGACTTCAGACAGGTAAATGCCCAAGTTTCTATTAGGATAGGAACTTGAATCAGATGGTGAAGTTCCTGATGTACACTTGGAACAGTCACTGGAGTTCCAGAGCTGGAAGTTGTATCTATTCCAGTTTGAGGTCACAAGAGGAGCAACACAGTTACATATCAAGAGTTCCGAATACTCACAAGAACTATTACAGACTCATGGCCACGAGTTCCTTTGAGAGACACAGAGGAACTCATCACTGTTTCTGAGCTGGAACGTCTGAAGCTTCTGAGTTGCAAGTTCCAGACAAAAGGAAGACATAAAAGTCTAGGTAGTCTACTGTACTTAGAATTTTATGTAAATATTAATTTTGCAAAAGATATATAGGGTACTCAAGGAACTTGTGATTTAATTAGGTCATTTATTTTACTAGAAGAAATTTTTATGAAAACATGTAATTAAATAAAAATAAGTTTTTATTATAAAATAGATTTACGTTTTATGTTATTTTATCAAAACTTATTTTCCTAAAAATTTGCCACAGTTTTTGTAAACAAATAAAATCTGTTGAAGAAAATCTTTTAGGGTTTGATTGAGTCAAACCACTAACTGCCTTGTTGCTGAAACGTGGGAAGTGGTCTTCCCCTTGTTCCTCAAGTCAAGGGACGTGAAGAACAAAGCATTGGCAGTTGGCAGTTGAGGCTTTGAAGGGAACTAACCCTAGGGATAAACCTATAAAAGGGCAAGTATGTTTTCTGGAAAATTACACAAACATTCTAAGAGTTCTTGCTTTCCTAAAAACGTATTGCCAAAGATTTTCTAAAAACAGTTTGTGTCCTAGTTATTTCAAAGTTCCTAAGTGCCTATATCCACTCAAAAGCATCATTAATATCTAGAGTTACCCAAACACGAATTGTATTTGGTATTAGTAAGGATAGAGTTATCTTGTTGAGACTTAGAGTTTAAGTCTGAGAGAGAGAAGTGAAAGAGCTGTAATCAGAGTAGATTACTGTGAGGAACACAAGTTTGAGAGGAACTTGTGTTGGAGAGATTATTGTAATCGAGGCATTACTATAATAAAAGAATTCTCTTCTTGATTAGTGTCAAGAAGTTTTCACAATTGTTGTTATTGTCTTCTCTATTCTCAGTTCCTTGATTGTTTCTTAAGTTCCAAAAGAAACTTTATCAAAGTTCTAATTACAATTCACCCCCCCCCCTCTTGTGCGTGTTCCTACTGGAATAACAGTTGATGTTTATAAGAAAAGTGCTTGAAGATCTTGTCGCCAAAGATGTGCCTTCAAAATAATATGAAGAAGTATGTGGTATGTTAGTTACAGTTGGTATTTCGAAAAGCATGACAAAGAGTTATTACCTTGTTATAAAACATGAATCTAAGGTATCTTGATTTTCCATGTTAGAGCCCATTGAGGATGGTATTCACCATATATACATAAAGTTACACAAGATGTTGTGTGTTAGGATACTATAATATTCAAGAACACAAATTCCAATACAAATATTATAACAAATGTACAAATGTAAGGTGGATAATTTGATTTTACCATAATAAGACATGAATCTATTGGGTAGGTTGTCATTATATTCTCTATTCTATATGTGTGGAGGGTATTTTAGTAATCCAATAGGGACACCAAAAGTGTATTTACTAAAATAACCTCACCTCTTCACTTATATAATAGAGATATACTTGTACTAGCATTAGTTGTACATTGTAAGGTACATCCGGCTTTGTGATGAACATATCCTCTCCATGTAATTGTGGAATATAAAATTTAAAAGGAAAAATTGATATTATCGGTCCCAACTATGGCCGATTTACTTTAAAAGGTCCCAACTTTTGATTATGTCAGGGTGGTCCCAACTATAGAGAGTGTTTTCCAAAAATGGTCCCTTAGTTAAAATTAAGTGCTAAATAACTTAATTAACACTCATATCTCTCGTGCAATAATCATATTTTTTAATTAAATGAAGTAAATGGAACAGTATGATATGCTTAAATCAACTTAATTAATAGTTTAATAAACCAAAGGACCATTCTTGGAAAACACACCTTAAAGTTGAGACCACTCTAGAATAATCAAAAGTTGGGACCTTTAAAAGTTAAACGGCCATAGTTGGAACTGTCAATATCAATTTTTCCAATTTAAAATACAAACTTTTATATAAAACGGTTTTACATAAAAGACCGCTAGTAGGTGAATTAATGTTAATATAATGGGGAAAATAAATAACACACCTGCCAACTTGAATAATAATAAGACATAAATGTCATGAAAAAGAGAAGTACTACACATGCCAAATTATATATTAAGCGGAGCAATTCAGATATATGCAATATCAAACTAAGTAGTTTTTGCAAGCGTTAATATTTCTTTGTATACCATATTTCTTGTGCAGCCATTGTTAGAGTTGTCTTCATTTGGAATAGCAAGAACTTTGATGTTCTCGGAGGTTTTGACCCGTGATAGTGCGACATATAATTGTCCATGCGAAAAAACTGGTTGGGGAAGATAAATACCAGCATAATCTATTGTTTGTCCTTGTGCCTTATTTATAGTCATTGCAAAGCATAACCTAATAGGGAATTGTCTTCTTGTAAAAGGAATAGAATATTTGTCATTTTCACTGGGTTTTAGAGGAATTCTGGGAGAAAAAATCTTTTCCCACGTTGAGGTCCAATTGCTATTTCAGCATCAATTTCATTTTTCGAGAATTGGCGACAAATCAATCGTGTACCGTTACATAAGCCATCTGAAGGGTCGATATTTCTTAGCAGCATGATTGGGCAGTTTTGTTTCAAGGTTAGTATGTGAGGGGGAAGTCCATTCGGTGTTAAACTATTTAAAAAATCTTCATGATTTCCTTGTTCATTTGAATCTATTGTTTCGATCATCAAAACTATGATATGTAAATGACTCTCCTTGGAATCTATTAATGAGCAAATCATTTATGTGGTCAACTTCGTTATTTTTCGGGGTTAGTATAGCTCGATTTATTAATAGCTCGGGAGTAAAGGCAAGATTTTCTAAATTTGGAAATACATGTTCGATCAATTGATTTAAAGAGGTTGTTTCATCTTCGAAGGGCACAACCATAGAAGAAGGAAGTTTGATCATATCATCATACACAGGTTTTTCTTCACCGTTACCAAACTTTAATAAATACTCACTGAAATAGGGGTCTAATATAGCTCTCATATTTTCTGTTAGGCTTATTTTTTGTAGAGTGTGCCATACTTTAGATCTGACTATGCTTGCTTCTATTAGTTCTTCTTTTGATGCTTTAGGGATTACAGGAAGTACTTGATGGAAGTCGCCACTAAATATTACAACTTTCCCTCCAAAAGGATGAGTGGAATCATTTATGTATTGTAATACTTGATCTAGAGTTTCTATTGTTTTTTTGTTGCCATTGTAGCCTCATCCCATATGATGACTTTTGCAGCACGTAATAATTTTCCAAGTCCTTTTTGTTTGCTTATGTTGCAAGAACTGTTTTCATCTATATTGATAGGTGTTTTAAATCTAGAGTGTGGTGTTCTAGCAAACGGAAGATTAGACGCCGCCACCCCAGAAGTTGCGGTAGGCAGTGCTATTAAACCTCTTGATCTCACAGCAGCAAGAATTGCTACGTACAAATATGTTTTCCCAGTTCCACCGGGCCCATCTATGAAAAAAGCACCAGGTATGTTTAAAAATATATGTTTTGTTATGATATCAAACGCTTGTTTTTGTTCTTTTTTAAGTTTTGTTATCGTTAAGAGATCTTCTTCTTCTGGTATATATGTAGTTCATCCTCTTTTTCATTGCACGTTTCTTCTTCGTTACAAATGTTGATATCATGATCTACAAATTTATAGTCTGATAATTCGTTAACCATAGACTCTAATATACTACCTCCGTTCCTAAAAGTTCTTTACGCTTTCCGTTTTAGTCCGTTCCTGAAAGTTCTTTACACTCCTACTTTATTCCATTTTTACTCTTATTTGGCCCACCATAACTTACCCACTCACAATACTTTAATATTAGTTTTCACCCACTCACATTGTTGGACAATTTATAGCCACTCATTTTTCATTTGTTACTCCACCATCACATGTTCACCAAAATTCCTTAATTACCGTGCAAATAGTAACCGTAAAGATCATTTAGGAACGGAGGTAGTATAACTTATATTTTGGAGCACTTTGTGCCTTATTTGATGTTTTGTGAAAGCTTTTGTATGTTCATAATCTTCGCTCATGGCGTTTTTATATATACTTTTCCCATAGCTCTTTTGGATTCTTTGGACTGCAATGAACAAGTATAGGTTAAAATAGTCTCCTTAGACTACAAGGCATTCTATACATTGTGGCTTCTTGTAAACAAAGATCTAAGCTATTATCTGAATGGAGCAAGCCATGCATTAATGCTGCCTCGTGAAATGTATTAGCTTTTTTATTATTCAAAGTCTTGAGATCATCAAAGGATGTAGATGTTCCAATATGGTTTAGTAGTATACGTAGATAATATCTTTCTCCTTCAATGGGGTTGGCAGTAACTACGCGACCAATAACCTTTTTAGTCTTTTTTGTACCTCTTTTGTTCCAAGTTTTGGATTGTGAGTTCCAAACAAACTCTTTCGGAAATTGTTTGTAAAGTAAGTTTTTAGGATTTTTTTTCATTTTGTTCATGTAAAAATATTGAGTCAACATCGTTTCTTTGGATGAATCATTTTCTACTATTACGTTTAAATTGTCAGTATTTCGAAATGTCACAAGTTGTTTTCCTTCCAAGTGCAATTGTAAACTTTGTACGGATGGATATATTTCATGCAAAGCGAATTTATATATTCTCCACATTGCTTCCGGGGGGGAAACCCATCTACCAGATTGATATTGCTCGATTTCGTCTATTTCATTTTTAGTTTCATTAGAATATACATGAAAAGCGACACGATCATGGCCTTTGTATATGTACTTGTATAAATACTTAACTGCCTCAACGGTTGAACAAATTTCAACATTAATGTGGCAATCAAACTTTGCAAGCAAATATGGATTATATGGTACAACCCACCTATTATCTAAGATTTGACCTCTTACTTTAACTTGTTTTCCATTATCTCTTCTTCTATATACTGGATATGGTTTTTTACCATGTACAGTAGCAAAGCAAAAGGATTTTGGGTAATTGTTTTTGCACTTTCCATCTTTATTCATACAAGCATTAGTTGGATTCAATTTCCCACAAGGGCCATGTATCATGTGCTTCACTACGGCAGTGTATAAGTGGGGATTTTCATTTTGATCAGGAAGTTCGGGACAAACAAATTTGTCATAAAATTCAGCAGAAGTCATTTTGTGGCCTTGTTTTAATAATAAGACAATGAGCATGTGGAAGACCTCTTTTTTGGAATTCAATTACATATGTATAGCCTGCTATGGGGCCAAAAAATTGTTTTTCAAACAACAATTGCTTCAGTTTTTCTAATTTTGCTTTAAAAATGCGTGCAACCAAGTCTGGTTTATTTTGTACTTCATCATTAAAACGTAGTTCTTGTTTGATTTCTTGCCAATTTGGATTGCATGTCATTGTTAGGAATATATCTGGTTTCCCAAATCGTTGGAATAAAGTCATCGAATCTATGTAACGTTTTCTCATGTCCCTTGGACCTCCAATGAAGGTCGAAGGTAAAACTATTCGTTTCCCTATGTTAGATGCTTTGTTTTCTCCCATTGCAACACTGTCAACAATTCCTTGATAAATTTCAGCTCGGATTTCATTCTGGTTATTTCGGAAAAAATCTAATCTTGATGATTCAAGTTTAATATACATGTCAACAACATATTGTTGGAGTAGACGCCCAGCATGCAGCAAAATAGATATTAAATGGTTTCTTATTTGTAGTTTATAACAATAATACTCTCTACAAGACACCATATTTCGTTTTCCACGTCCTTTCTTGGATACTGAAATGTTTAATTAATAGTTAAGAATTAATTATAAGGAAGAACAAGGATATATATATAGAAAGAAAGAAAGACGTGTATTGTTTAAAGTGACATACATGTCTCTTATTTTTGCAGAAATTCTGATGGTGTGGTATATTGGTCTATACTAATAGAATCATCGACGTTGGATTCTGTTTGCATTTTATCTTTTTCAATCTTTCTAATTCCTTGTCGCCATCCCATTTCTCCGTAAGGAAATAGTAATGGATATTGTAAAGGGTCATAGCAACCATAATAATATTGGACCTTACAACTATGGCCTGCATGACTGTAAACAACAATATTTCTCTCTCTTTCCTCTCCTGGTTCATTACTTTCGATCCATATTCCAGCCACTTGCGATGTTGTGGGTAGATTATAAACACGTTGATCTAAATCATCATGAGTTTTTATAATAATTTGGTGATTTTCTAAATCTAGAACATTTTGTAGTCTTCTGAAAAAATTTCCATAAGGATTTACTTTCAAGATTTCTATAAGCAAGCTTGTTATTTCTGGGGTTAAGTGTTTTGAGTTGTTTATTCGATTCTTGACTTCATGTTCAGGATCATAAAAATAAAGTTGTAAATATTTAGGATTTTCATCTCCTGGAAATAGTTCGTTTATATAGTGATAAACTTGGCCCTAAACTTTAAAAGTATAAATGCCCTTATTTCTTTTGCATAAATCTTTATCATATCGAACACCAAACGACGTAAAAGCAAATGAGTTGTTGAAGGTGCGAATATATTTCAAAAACAACATTGATTCACTCGTTTTTTATGTATACAATTTAAAGAGTTCATATGGAGGGTCATTCGTAGCAAATGCAATCTTACCATCAGAACAACAAAACCCTTTTGGTTCACGATGGAATTTCCTTGCACCACAATGATTACATTGTTTTGGTGGAGGCATAACATATGCCTCAGTTGGAATGGAATATTCATCTTTGTATGTATCGCCTTTTTTCTCTTAGAATTTTTTATGCCTTTGCAGGTTTTTTTCCTTTTGTTTTGGTCAGGTATATTAGTGGTTTCATGTGGAGAGGTGTTTGAAGTTGAACCTGCGAAATATAGAATTTTAAATTTTCTTCTCTTTGAAATTATATAAGATAAAGGGATTATATTAATTAAACTAACCTGTCTCAAAGATGCTGAAACATGTCACCTGGGTCTTCCCTTTTGTTTTTTCAATGTCAACTATTTCTTCACGTTTTAATGTTTTAGATTGACCTATATTGCAGACGCTTCTTTTAACACCGATTATTTGACCATCATTTATGTTCACATCATTTATAGTAATTTGTTTTTTCAAATATTTCTTGTTATGGTAAGCTTCTCGTCGTCTTTGTCTGATTTCCATTTTTCTTTCCTCGGGCAAATCGGCATACCATTTTCTTTTATATTCATTTAATTTTAATCTTTTCTCTGAAGGAGTCGTCATACTCTAAATTCTATTCTGGGTAGATAGAGATGGTCTGAAGGTATAGTTAGATGTTTATATGTCTACTACATAATAAGAACAATTAGTAAATAGAAGTCATAAACTTAAATATTACGTATAAATTAACTATAACGGCAGAGTTTGATGTATTATTGTTCCCCTACTCGAAACTCACAATATTTAATTAATATAAAGTAGAACTGAAGATGAGTCTTGAAGATTGACTCTTTATTCAAAAGCGTATTAGTTCCTGATATATCTAAAAGTGAGGATTTTCATCAAAGGGAAGATCAGAGTTTAGCAAAATATGATACAACCAACAATCATAGTCCGATAAAAATGATGAGAAATTCTGAAACACACTACAGAACAATAAACATTTATTTATTAAATAAGCTAAAAATTAAATTAAAACTGTAAGGAATGTGAAACCACTTTGTACCTGTTCTTCGCGAGAATGGTAAGACTAATGATTAGATCTTCAATACAGAAATGAGAACACCGCCTAACCAATATACTCAACAACAAATCTCCAAGCGTCGACCTTTAAAGCTTGTCGTTTTCACCTATTGCGTGTATTATGTGCCCTACATACATGCACTTGTAACGGAAAATCTGTTAGCAAACGTCAGTTTTATAGGGAGGAATAAAACAATAATTTATATGAAGTGTTAGCTAAATAACAAATACATCTAAGTCTTGTGGCTAACCAATTTTGGCATACTGTTTTATTTGATTATTCCAAATATACCTAAATACAATATATTCTAGACTTAAACTACGTGACTAAGTGTTAGCTAGATATAAAATACATCAAAGTCTTAACAAAAAAACAAAGTAAATATAAACTCAAATTAATCAAAAATAATGATCACCCAAAACAGTAACAATTTAAACAAAACACTACGATTTCTTTCAACAAATATTAGACTTACTAAAACCCATTCAATACAACAAACAGAAGGCAGAATTGCACCAATTGATAGAATTGAACATTCACAAAATAATCGATCAACCGCAAACAATAAATTAAATTAAAATACTTCGTACAAAATATAACAGAAACAAAATTATAAAAGAAAATTGACATACAGAAATTGTTTGGTGGGTATCCCTTTGATTGTCCCAAATTGCAGAGCAAAAAGTGTGAATTTTGGGTAAATGATAAAGGTCGCAAGTTGCAACAACATTTAGTTGTCACAATCTTACGTGTCGCAGTTTAATTGGTACATATAGGCGCCACGTAGGCTATGTGTCATCAGGATATTTTTACTATCAATTCAATATTTTTACTATGAAAATATGTAAATAGATTAATCGATATAAAAAAGGAAACAAATTAGAATATTAAAATTTTCTTACCTTTTTTGAAACATGTATAATAGATTATATAAGTTAAATATTTTAGTTTCCAATTTAAATCATGACACATAAGCATGCCATGTCATCATTGTGACACGGCTTAAAGGTCGCGTGTTGCGACCTTTATCATTTTCGAATGTTTTCAGTTTCGTATAAATTTCACAAACAAAAACTCAAATTTCAGGCCAATCCACGAATCCGAAACCAATGAATGGACAAAATATGAAAAACAATAAACTTTATGCATATAACGGATTCAAATTTCATGAACAAAGTATAATAACCGTTCTTGAATTTGTTATAATTGCAAAAAAGAAACAATCTCATAATCCTAACATGCACATACTAGAGCTGTTAAAACAGGTTATCGGGTCGGGTTTGGGTCGGGTCATCTCGGGTTTCGGGTCATGATCAGGTTGGGTCGTGTCGGGTCAATATTTCATTCGGGTTGAGTTCGGGTTCGGTCGGGTCGATTTCAGGTCGGGTCATATCGGGTTTTTCCTATCCCGCGTTCAGGTCGGGTTCGAGTCGGGTCACATTTCGGTCAGGTTTGATTTCGGGTTCGGGTCTTATCGGGTCGGGTTTAAGTCGGTTTGTAGCAGATAATTTCGGGTTCGGGTCTTATAGAGTCGGGTTTAAGTCGGTTTGCAACACAGTTATTTCGGGTTCGGGTCTTAGTTTGGATCGGATAATAATCAGATCAAATAGAATTCAGATCGGGTCACTCTCAGGGACGGGTCAAACTCGGGTCTGATAATTAACCTATACTTTTTAAGGATTTTATGTTCTAAAAAATTTTGTTTAACTTATTTTAGAGTTAAAATTTTCAATATTTAGCAATAAATAATTAAAATAGATATATCAATGAAGTTAATATTTGGTCGTGTTATTGATAACTCGGGTAAATCGAGTAGCGGGTTCTCACAGGTCGGGTCAATATCAGGTTTCATCGAGTTACAATCGGTTTCGGGTTGACATCGGGTCGGGTATCAAATCGGGTTCGGGTCATTGTTCGGTCGGGTCAGTTCGATTATCGGTCATTTTCGGGTCGGGTGTCGGTTTTGGGTTCGGGTGTTACAACATCGGGTTAATAAAATCGGTTATCGATTTTTTCGGGTCGGGTACAGGTCGGATTTCGGGTTACCTGTTTTACCGTAATTTCGGGTCATGGTCGGTTACGGATTCGATCGGTTCAGGTCGGGTTTTCGGGTCGGGTCAGTTTTTGACAGCTCTAGCACATACATATCAACACCTAAAGTTAGACTCCTTTCAGTTTCGTACAAATCTCACAAACAAAAACTCAAATTTCAGGCCAATTTCACGAATCCGAAACCAATGGATGAACAAAATATGGAAAACATAAAACTTAATATATATACATATAACTGATTCAAATTTCATTAACAAAGTAAAAGTATAATTACCGTTCTTGGATTTGTCTCGATGGTTGTGGTTTAAATCGCGTTAGAATTGAGATGCAGGAAATGGAGAAGATGCAGAGGTTATAGAGGAGAGAGAAATAAAAGCCTGGTTGACATAATAAACGGAGTACAACTGTACGGTCATGAATTGTTATGTGTAATACCTTATTGTAATTCGACAAATAGTATTATTAGGAATATGTAATATTCTAAATAATTAATATTTAAGAATAATTGGTATTTGGAACTTTTTCTCATAGAGTGATAAAATATTTATCTTGAAGTCAACGAAAAATTTATTTGTGTGGGAAATTTCACATTACACGAAACCAATATTTGTTCTCCTTTAATTCTTTATCCTATATTTCAAAGAATTTGCAATCGGGAATGCACACTTACTTATTCGTATTATGCTTATTAAAAATCTGGTATATTTAGTATTTTAGAATATTTAAACATGTTTAACGGAATATAAGCTTATTCAAAACATTAGGGGGAAACAAAAGAGTGAAGGTACTATTCTGAAGAGTTTATGATATGACATTTGAGTCTCTTAAAAAATTTTGTTGGATGAAATATTAACTTGCTGGATAGAGAAAGTAACTATTACTATTTGTTCTCAAGGGTTGGTTATATTATTACATCACTGTAACATTTTATAAAATGTTTCGGTTTCTAAGGAGGATAAACGGTAATAATATAACCTGGTGGGTTGTTGGGGACATGTATTTAAGGATAGGTGTGCCTTCTAATTATGTTTCTATTTTTTTTTTGACATAGGATATGGTTCTAAATTGATGAGAGTGTCACTTCGGTCATTTAATACAAAAACTAATTATAAAAATAAATTTAAAGATTGTCATTATTAAGACGTGTACTAAAATAGGTTGATAACAATTACACATAACTCATAACCTATGACAAACATTTACTTAAGGTGGATGAGGTATAATTATTGTACTTTTATATAAATAACAAACAAGCATTATAGAGTCAATAGATACAAATCAATGGTCTTAAGTATACATCACCTACTTTATAATTTCAACAATTATTTGTAATTCTGTAACTAGTTAGTTTTGGAAGTTAAGTTGAGTGTGAGATTTATTTTAGTATAGCTAAGCTACACGCGGTAAGAATCTTGGTAAGTGTAGGTTCCTACAATAAGATATTTCACTAGAGAGTGTTTTATAATTTCGAAGAAAATGAACATATTCTGATATAGCTGTATAAGTCAAACGAGTAAAAATATATTTTGAAAAGTAAAGGGAAACATAAGGAAAAAGATAATAATAATTATGATTAAATTGTTACAAGGTGTTCATGGATTGCTTAAGATAATTAATATCAGATAAAACGGTTTAAGGTGTTCATGGATTGTTTCTCTAATTTGTTTTATTAAATTGTTACAAATCCTACATAATTATAGATTGGTCACATATTGATTAGTAAAATAAAATACATAAGATAATTGTTATCATTTAAATACGAAAGAGTTAATCATTTAAATACGAAGTATAAAGTAGCGGGAACATAGGACAGTGATGTAGTTGCAGATTTATTTGAAAAACACATGGCTGCAGATTTTAAGCATTGCCAACAAGAAGAAATATATAATAAGAGTCAAATGGTTTCGATTACACTATGACGTAAAGTAACGGAGTACTTGCAATAATTATCCCTACACTTCTCTATTTCCTTAGATCAAGTACGAATTACATTGTATAGAATAATACCCTCTCAAAAGACATGATATTTGCGATGTGAGAAGACAATTATGACGGGTTTACGACGCGCAATCCTATCACAATTATTCGTTTACGACGGGAAGTAATGTCGTTACCAATATTTTCTCTTTTAGTGTACAATTGTCGATGACTTTATCCAATTCAATGTTCGCAATATCCAATAATTAACAGGGAGAAAATGACATTTAATAAAATATATTCTGTAAGTTAAGTTGAGTGTTAGATTTATTTTGGTAATGTGATATTTCCCACGCAAATAAGCAATCAGTTGAGTACATACTGACACTACAAGAAATTGCACTATTAACGACGGGAAATTTTGTCGCTAAAGGTCAATAATTGTTGATTAACGACGGGATTTTCCTTCGCAAAGCCGTCATAAAAGGGGGCCGTCGTTAATGGAAAATCCCGTCGTTAACCCGTCGTAAAAGACATTTGCGACGGTTGTTCCCATCTTTGTTGGGTTATTATCCCCGTCGCAAAAGCCCTTTTGCGACGGGATCTTTACCCGTCGTTATTAGGTTGTCATAAAATATACAAATTTTTGTAGTGTGCATGATTATGATAACTCTTTGATATTGTGGTATTCTTTTGGTATAGCTAAGCTACACATGGTAAGAATCTCGGTAACTCTTGGTTATACAAGTACAGTAATATTCCATAGAAATGAACACGTATATTGTAAAACTAATAAGTAAATGTTATGTTATTAATATGATGAATTGAAAGAAATTTGACTACATTTAGTTTTATAAATAACTACAATAGAGTCCGTGGATTATTAGTGTAATTTGTTTTATTAAATTGTTACAAATCTTACATAATTGTAGTTCAATTGGTCACGTATTGATTAGTAAAATAAAATACATAAAATAATTGTAATAATATGGTGAGATATAATAAATACACTTCTCTATTTCCTTAAGTCAACACAACAACTCATTACAAAAAGAAATTTAAAGATTGTCATTATTAAGAGGTCTATCAAAATTACACATAACTCATAAGCTATCACAAACATTTACTTAAGAAGGATGAACTTTAATTATTGTAATTTTATGTAAATACTTCATCAAACATGCATTATAAAGTCAATCGATACAAATCAATAGCCTTAAGTGTACAACAAAACCTACTTTCAATAATAATACTTGTATATCTGTAACTAGATAGGTCCCGTCAAAAAAATAAACTAGATTACAAGGATACATGTGACCATCTACTCGATTTGCAATGGTCTTAAGTATACAACATCTACTTTATAATTTCAATAATTTATTTGTAATTCTGTAACTAGATAGTTTGGGAAGTTAAGTTGAGTGTGAGATTTATTTTAGTATAGCAAAGCTACACACGGTAAGAATCTTGGTAAGTGTAGGTTCATGCAATAAGATATTTCACCAAAGAGTGTTTTATAATCTCGACATAAAGCAGTACAAGTCCAACGAATAAGAATATCTTTTGAAAAGTAAAGGAAAGCATAAGGAAAAACATAATACTTAATTATGATGAAATTGTTACAAGACGTTCATGGATTGCTTAAGATAATTAATATCAGATAAAACGGTTTAAGGCGTTCATGGATTATTTCTCTAATTTTTTTTGTTAAATTGTTACAAATCTTACATAATTATAGATTGGTCACATATTGATTAGTAAAATAAATTACATAAAATAATTGTTATCATATGGGGAGAGATAATAAGTACGTATGGTTCAACACAGTGATCAAAAAATATAATATGCTTAATAAAATCGAATTTTTTTTTTTGTGCGAATGAGCCACAAGGCGTTTATCATTTAATTTGGTGACGTTGGATCATTTTTGTGACAAATAACATTAAATTTACAATAGTTAATGTTCACCTTCCCTAAATAGAAGTTTGTGATATGAACTAGCTTATGATATTTCCTTTATTATATCGACTTTATTTCGTATTGTTTTGATATTTTCATTAACTTACAATAATTAATGCTCTTTCTCAAGTAAATGGTAATGATAGGAAATAGCTTATGATTTATGGGTAATTGTGATAGAACTATTATAGGACGTGTCTTAGTAATGACAATCTTTATATTATTTTTTTTGTTGAAGTAATCTTTAAATTTATTTTGGTAGTGAGTTGTTACATCAAATGAGCAAAGTGACACTCTATCCACCAATTTAGAAACATAATTCATTGCCACCCAACCACAAATACATGTTCCCCACAACCCAGCTGGTTTTATTATAGCCGCTAAACCACCTTTAAAACATCGTCAGTTATTTATAATCATTTTTAGCACAAGTCGTTCATCAATTTAATTTATTTTTGTCTGCTAAACTGGTTGTTCTATTTTTAGTACTAAACTATCGTATGCATGTTTCTTCCACTCTATAACATCGGAATGAAACTATAAAAGTTAGTTGTAATTTTATATTATTCAAAATAATATGTATCGTATTTATTTCACCAAAATATTATTATATCGCAATGATGTCATTCATTAGCTTAAAGGAATAATTATAATATATCTTGGAAAATCATTGAAATTCTCGAGAGTGAATACTAGTACGATTACCGGAACACGAATAATATTCATAAAAAATATAAAACAGGCCGCATATTAGATAACAAGATTGTACCCAATTACCCTTAAAATATATATATACCCTTAAAGTAGTTTTTGAAAAAATATATATATATATATAAACCCTTAATATAAATATCCTATCCCGAAAGTTCACCTTACTCATATACGGGCAAGATAACCCCATCAAACCCTGAACAAACCACAAGTTTTCCTCTACGATATATCCGATAACACGTCTAACAGATCTGAGCTCGGTATATGAACAAATGGCCTGACGCCAAATGAGTAACATTTTAGTTCACCCGAAATCTGTGACATACTTCGAACCTCCAGCACCGTCATCTATACCGGAAGTTCAGGGCACACATTACTTTGAATGTGAAATGGATTATTATGATATGATGCCGATACCCGTAGAAGAGATTCAAATGCAGATTCTTGTAAGCCGATCGGTATCCGCAAAGGCTTATGCTCACTCCGGCAAGTGCTTTGGTACCGGTACACCTTCCTCTCCTGGAGGACTTACCTTGGTTAACGTTTCAGAAAGGGGCCTTTAAATTTTTCGAATGGTGTATGGATATGGTGGATCCCTATTCGGAGAAATCCAAGCAGTTATTGATCCAAGACCATCTATCAACTTTGATGCAATCCCCGTATATAGCTTACCTCAAGTGAAAGCAAACATTTTCATGGGCTCTTTTACTGATGGAGTACACCACATCCACATGATGGTAAACTCAACTGTTCACAAGATCGACATCGATGTTACCTCGTGTAAAACAAAAAGAGAGAAGAGAAGTTATTTCCTTGTTCAAGTCAGTTCGGAAATAGTGACAAATCAAACATGCCTGCTGGACAAATCTTCCCTTATATGCTGGAATGTTCGAGGCATGACGAGAGAATCTTTTATCGACAATTTTACACGTTTATATGAAAAACACCATCCTCTAGTATTTGTGATAACATAATCTCGCATAGTTAACGAAGCACAATTGCCTGGCCGTTACAAATGTCAAGTATTTGGTACTTTGGGTGGTCCTGGTGGGGCAGTGATCATATGGTCTTGGAATAAGATTCACCCTAGATTTTCGTACAAATATAACTATTGTTTGGGCTCCCAATTGATTCTCAATTGGGCCACTAAGTCCAAAGCCCAATGGCTCTAAACAAACAGCATCAAACCCACCAATGGCTAGTCAGCCATCCATCAAGGCCCAAGGCCCAAAAGCAATAAATGACCTATGGGCATTTATTATGCAAACACTATAAATAGGCCGCCAAGGCTCACACCTCAAGGTACGTCCAATTTACCGCCTTAAGACTACTCTTCTAGAGAACTTCTCTCTAGAATCCGAGCATCATTCTTACTTAGGCATCGGAGGGGCTTTCCTCGGAAACACCCCCGAGGCTAGTAACTTTGCTCTTGTGCAGGTGAATTCGGACTCCACTCATTCAAACAAGCAAGATCTTCAACACATACAAAAGGGCCTTCATTCGAAGCCCATTGTTTCCATCTTTACAACACCGGAACAATTTGGCGCCGTCTGTGGGGAAGAACACTTCAAAGCCTTTGAAAGACATCAATCACCTCTTTCCGCGAAAATGGTGAATGATGCTGTTAACAACAATAACGACGATATGATGGTGCGGTCAGATTCAGAATCTGACCAAGAGGGGCACCCTCAATCGATGGCGAGGTCACAGCCAAGCAGAGCTACGACCGCCACGAATGCAGGACCTCCGATTCCAACTAGGGAAGAGCTCACTGCGGCCATGACCATCATGCAAAACTTCCTCTTCAATGAGAAGCAGCAAGGACTGGCAAATGACCGCAGAGAAGAGAGGAGGACCAGGCGAAGGCTGAACGAGCCACCCAGTGCGGAAGTATCCAGACCCGAACGAGAACTCCTTCCCTTGACAGGTACACACTTGACGTCGAGGTGGATGGAAAGCACGTGGGACACCCAAAAAAGGGCACAACAGCAACCAGATTGGTTTGCGAGACCATCGCCTACTCCAACAGCTCTCCAAAGCGAATCAACTACTCGTAACACTCGGATCCGAAGCTCGGTGCTCAGCAGGTTGAGGCCCTCGGTCCACTCAAGGTTAAGACCTTCGATCCATACGAGACTCGGGGTAGGTGAGTCGAGCAGGTCTGGCGAACGACCCGAGGTCAGTAGCCGAGAAAGAAGAAGAGACAGGAGGCATGATCGAACCCCTAGCTGAAGGAAATAATGCCCTTGGTCCAAGTATGCATTCTATGTTAAGTCTAATAAATGCGGTTCAGTATTAATTAACAAGTTAATAATTCAGTGAGATCAAGTGAGCTGAATGCCTAGCTAGAGGCCGCTTCAGTTCAAGTGGAATTAATGATATTAATCCACAGCTTACTCTTGACTGAACCCGTAGGGTCACACAAATAGTACGTAAACGGATCAAGTATTTAATGGCATTAAATACTCCATCTATGAATATTCGGAACCGACGGATCTTGGTTTCAGTGGGAGCTAAGATCGTCACAGGCAAGAAATGAATACTCCGGAAACGATGATATTGCCGGAAACGGAAATATGGATCGTATCGGAAATATGAATATTATCCAAGTCGTAGATGTTGCCGGAAACGGAAACATGGTACGTATCGGAAAATATTATTGGAAATGGAAATATTACCAGAATCGGAAATATTGCCGGAAACGGAAATATTGTCAGAATCGGAAATATTGCCGGAATCGGAAAATAATTCCGGAAACGGAAATATTAAATATTTGTTCGAAACGGAAATTAATTCCGGAATCGGAAATATTAAATATTGTTCGTATCGGAAATAGATTCCGGAAATGGAAATTTAATCGGAAGCGTATCGTACGAATTAGCATCGGACGAGGCTTGCCGGACGAAGGCCCAGCACGAAGCCGGGGCCATCGCCCAGCAAGCATGCGCGCCACAAAGCCCAGCCAAGGCAGCGGCCAGGCCTACCGCAAGGCAGGCCCAGCGCGCGCCAAGAGGCCACGGCTGCGTGGGCCGTGCTGCGCGGGCTGCTGCTCGCACGCATGGGCAGCCCTTGTGGCTGCCGTGTGTGTGTGAGTTTGTGCTCATGCATGATTCCTGAATCTGCAAGAGTCAGTGTATGATTAAATGTCTATTCCTAATTGGATAAATTAATTAAATAGAATTCATGTAGGATTCTAATTCTAATTAATTCGCATCCTACTAGGATTACGATTCCTTTTCCATAACTCTATAAATAAAGGCCTAGGGGTCATAATTTATACACAAGTTTCAAAGTATTCAAAAGTGAGTTTTTTGAGAGAAAATTAAAACACATCTTGCTCATAAAAGTGCCGAATTTTCTAGTACCTTAAGGGCGGTTCTAGTTGGTCAATCTTAAGGCGGATCCGGACGTGCTGTGGACTATCTACGGAGGGACGACACTTGGAGTCCTAAAAGACTTGTTCTTGTTCGGTTCGGGCGCAGCTAGGGAAGGCACGCAACAAAGAGTATGCATCTAATTATGCTATATGATTATGTGTAAATAATATGTTTCCTGGGTTAATGGTTGTTTCCGCATGATCTATGTAAATGTCATATGTATCATAACCTAACAGTGGTATCACGAGCCCCTTATTATTTTCATAATCTAAATTGCATGAACATGGTTAAATATTACAAATTTGCAAGAATTAAAAGGGGTGATTAATTTTCGTAATTGTTAATTAATTGCAAATTGCGTTTATTTAATTATATGTACGCAGTTTTTCGGCAGTTTCTTCATTACTCATCCGAATTGAGTGATTTTTGTGTCAATTCCGCATGTAAAAGGCATTCTAAAATTTTGACAAAAATAGTAATTTTCTGCCGAACCCAGAATTCTCAAATTCGAAGCCTAACTATGACTTTTCGAAGGTTTTAGTTTTTCGAATGCAAAATTTCGTAAATTTAAGATGTTAAATTAAATATTTGCGATTCCTGTTGATAAATCTTGAATTTTTGATTGACCTACTGCATATGTTTAACAAGTTTGAATGCCTAGTCTTGTTAATTATGCAATCTAATTTGTAATTATGATTAATTTGTTGAAAATTAGAATAATTTAGAATTAATTTGATTTTCATAATTAATTGTAATTTAATTAGAAACCTATGATTAAAAACCACCATAAAAATTGTAAATTTACGATAAATTTTAAATTTTTATGACCTAGACTTGAATCCATAACAATCGGAAATCAATTGGATAATAAATTTTCGATTTTTCGCCCTAAAATTATGAAATTAATAATATTTATTAATTTGTCATTAATTTTAAATATAAATTTTAAATTTTCTTGCGATTCGTTCAAATAACTTGCACGCACGAAGCAATGGACGCTTCGTGTTACCCTTAAGGGGTGTTGTATAATGCGGGCATGCGACGACGAGCAAGGGAGCTCGTCGCCCGTGCGGCACGAATGCAATGAGCAAGGGCGTAGTGCACGAGCGCAAGGCAGCAGCCCTGCCTTGTGTCGTGTGCCACGAGCAATGAACGTATGGGCATGGGCGAGGGGCGAGCCAAGGCAGTCGCGTGTGGGCAGCAAGCGAGCTGCGCCACAACGCGCGCTGCCTCGCACAAGTGCGCGCAGCCTCGCGCGCAGCGAGCGCAAGCTCGCGTGCCACGAGCGCTGCGCACAGCATCACTCGCGCGCACAGCGCGCGACGTCGCCCGCCCAGCGAGCGATGTCGCGCACCAGCGAGCGATGGCTCGCGCGCGCGCAGCGAGCGATCTCGCGCGCCAGCGAGCGATCTCGCGCGCCAGCGAGCGAGCCAGCGCGCCCAGCGAGCGATCTCGCGCGCGCACTGCGAGCGATAGCTCGCGTGCGATGGGGCGCTGTGCGGAGGCTTGCGATGAGACAGCAGCAGCTATGCGACGAGCGCATGGGCTGCGCGCACATGGCCAGCAATGGCTGTGTGCGTGCGGCCCATGGGCGTGCAACGCGTAGGGTGTTTGCGTTACGATTAGATCGTTTTGAATGTTTAATTTGAAAATTTCAGTTCACGTAATTTTAATTAATTTTAAAATTAATAATTTGAATTAATTTCTTGGATTTTAATTTTGAATATTATAATTATAATAAATGAAATTTATTCTAATTATTTTACTAAAATTAAAATCATGAATTAATTTAAATGCGACTGAAATTAAATTAAATTTTTGGATTCAATTATAAATTTATATGAGCTTTAAATTTTAATTAAATTTGTATGTTTCCGGTTAGACTAGAAATACAATTTTATGTTTAAAATTAGTAAAGCATATGAATTTATTGGTTTGAGTGGGAGCGCTTTTTTGGTCATAAACTCTTGATTAGGTCTACAAATCCTTAAGGTTAAAACAACTCGATTAGAATTAATAAGGACTGAATAATTGGTAGATTATTGGTGCCCTTGATTAATTGCTGCAAATGTTTACGTGATGCATAATGTGTTTTACTAACCAGCTATGTGGGCCATTCATGATAATGAATGGGTGAATGGTATATATTGTATATGTACTGTTTTGCAGGTTATGAAGTGACTAGTATGGCCCAAATAGGATAGAAAATATGGTCTGCGTACCATTAATTTGAATGTAATTGGTCTAAAAGCACCAAAGTTATTTTTTAATTCAAAATGGTCTGCGTACCATCAAATAGTTGTAATTAGTTATAGCTTATCCTATTTGAAGAAAATGGTGCCTCCCACGGAGATTTTCAAGACGGACTTTGAAGTCAAAGCTTCAAGATGAAGTCGGGCCATACTAGATCACAAATATCTTATGCATGTTTTAAGTTATTTATTGCTTTAAATATGTCTTAAAATGCATGAGATCAAAAGCTTGATTATGTTGCATGATTAAGGATTTTAGTTCACTTAAAATCTAACCAACATAGTAAGAGCCTTAAGTTCCAAACTTAAAAATTGAGTTAAAAGGTGCCATGCCAAAATATACACTTGCTTGGATATCCTTTACATCAATCTAGTAATAGTTTTCGCTCAGCGAGGTGTTACTTATTGGTCCTAAAGGGGCAAGGTACACAAATAATTGTGAGTACATGTTAGTTTTGGTGAAACTCAACGATATAAGTAAGGAGTCCTTTTATGTCGTGGCAAATTCGATAGGTTTACCTAATAAGTTCTTAGACGTACCTATCAACCAAGAATAGTTTCTAGACTATTAGCAAAAGGCTTTTGCTTACCTAAGATGTTCTAGGATTAAGTCGACAAACTGTGCTTAGTTCTTCAATGATTTTAGGATCTTGGAATCATTTTATTCACACCTGCCGGAACACATAACTTGAATAAAATGCTTAATAAACATTGAATGATGCATGTATGCTAGAATTTAAGTTTATTAAGAGAAACTGTGAATGGTTATTTATTTGTTTATTCTTTTCAATTGTAGTTTTTAATATGGCAAACAACAATCAAAACATCATCATGGGTTCTGAGCTTATGGTCAAGCTGAACCTGACAAATTTTCTTGAATGGGAAGCTAAGCTAGTTGAAATAGTCAAACTCAATGGACTTGAGTATGTACTATCACATCCCATGCCAAGCTACTATGCCAGAGACATGACCCCTGAGAGATTTTACGCCTGGGATGCGGATCTCAAAAAGGTTATGAGTCTCATGCTGAACAATATCCCTGATGATTGGGCTAGAAGGTTTGTAGCTTATGAACCTTTTACGCTCATCAAGAATCTGAGGGATATCTGTCGTGGAAGTACGGAGGACAGGGACCTGAACGTCCATGAGTTGATTGAATCAATGTCTGGGCTAAAGGTTAGTTCTCCCAACAGGTGTTATAGGATGGAGGTCCAAGAAACACATGTTCAGCTCCTTCGCACTAAACAGAGGGTAGGCGTCCCACTGAGGTTCCATGTGGATCTTATGTGTTCATATTTTGATCGCCTAAGTCTACTAGGAACACCAATAAGCGAAAGGATGGCAGTCTCTGTCTTGCTCAATTCACTACACAGTGGGTTTGGTCGCTTCAAGCAACAATACCTAAGTGAACCAAGAGAAGAAACAGTTGCAGAATTTATTCACCTTGTCAGAAAGGCTGAAATAGTACTGGACTGTGAAGCCAAAGATTTACTCAAGGCTAGAAAGAGACCATTCAAGAAAGGTGGAAAGTCCAAGGGCAATGCTAAATCAAAGCAGGACAAGTCCACATCAAGCTGTCTTTATTGTAATGGAATAGGCCATTACAAAAGAGAATGTCCAAAGCTAAAGGAAGATCAGAAGAACGGAACAGTCGTTCCATCTTCAGGTATTTTCGTTATAGACTGTATACTTGCTAATTCAACTTCTTGGGTATTAGATACAGGTTGTGGCTCACACTTATGTTCCAATCCACAGGGACTAAGAAGAAGTAGAAAGTTAAGCAAGGGTGAAGTCGACCTACGAGTGGGAAATGGAGCACGGATTGCTGCATTAGCTGTAGGAACTTACTATTTGTCGTTGCCCTCCGGGCTAGTTTTGGAACTGGAAGAATGTTTCCATGTTCCAAGTCTTACTAAAAACATCATTTCAGTTTCTTGCTTAGATGCTAAGGGATTTTCCTTTATAATAAAAGACAATAGTTGTTCGTTTTATTTTAAAGAGATGTTTTATGGATCTGCTAGATTAGTCAATGGACTTTATTTATTAGATCACGACAAACAAGTATATAACATAAATACCAAAAAGGCCAAAAAGGATGATTCAGATCTCACCTATCTGTGGCATTGTCGATTAGGCCATATAAACTTGAAACGCTTAGAAAGACTTCAAAGAGAAGGAATTCTAGAACCATTTGACTTAGAGGATTATGGTAAATGCGAATCATGTTTACTTGGCAAAATGACAAAGCAACCTTTCTCTAAAGTTGGAGAAAGAGCAAATGAACTATTGGGTTTAATCCATACAGATGTATGTGGACCAATGAGTACAAATGCTAGAGGTGGTTTCAGCTACTTTATCACTTTCACTGATGACTTCAGTAGGTATGGTTATGTCTACCTAATGAAGCATAAGTCTGAATCCTTTGACAAATTCAAGGAATTTCAGAGTGAAGTAGAGAATCAATTAGGCAAGAAGATCAAGGCACTGCGGTCTGATAGAGGCGGTGAATATCTGAGCTATGAATTTGATGACCATCTGAAAGAATGTGGAATTCTATCAGAATTGACTCCTCCTGGAACACCACAATGGAACGGTGTGTCAGAACGGAGGAACAGAACCTTGCTAGACATGGTCAGGTCAATGATGGGTCAGGCCGAACTTCCATTAGAATTTTGGGGACATGCACTAAATACAGCTGCACTCACTATAAATAGAGCTCCGTCTAAAGCTGTCGAAAAGACCCCATACGAATTATGGTTTGGAAAGCCTCCAAATGTGTCTTTTCTTAAGATTTGGGGATGTGAAGTATACGTCAAACGATTAATTTCAGACAAACTTCATCCAAAATCTGACAAATGTATCCTTGTGGGCTATCCAAAGGAAACAAAGGGGTATTACTTCTACAATACATCTGAGAACAAAGTGTTTGTTGCTCGAGATGGTGTCTTTTTGGAGAAAGATCACATTTCCAAAATGACAAGTGGGAGAAAAGTAGACCTCGAAGAAATTCGAGTCGAACAACAAACTCTAGAGAATGCTCAAGATGACATTCAGGATGAAACTCAGAGATCTTTAGAAGAATCTGGTGAGAATCATGGTCAATCTAGAAATGTTACCCCGCGTAGATCGCAAAGATATAGATCTCAACCGGAAAGGTACTTAGGTATTTTGACGAACGAGAGCTATGACGTTCTATTACTTGAAAGTGATGAACCTGCGACTTACAAGCAAGCTATGACGAGCCCTAGCTCCAAGCAATGGCAAGAAGCCATGCAATCTGAATTAGACTCCATGTCTGAAAACCAAGTATGGGATTTGGTCGATTTGCCAGATGGCTACCAAGCCATTGGAAGCAAATGGGTTTTCAAACTGAAAAAGGACAAGGATGGGAAACTTGAAGTTTTCAAAGCTAGATTGGTTGCAAAAGGTTACAGGCAAGTCCACGGTGTGGATTACGATGAAACCTTTTCACCAGTTGCAATGCTAAAGTCTATTCGAATAATGTTAGCAATCGCTGCATATTACGATTACGAAATATGGCAGATGGATGTCAAAACTGCTTTCTTAAACGGCGTTTTAACAGAAACTGTGTTTATGACACAGCCTGAAGGTTTTGAGGATCCAAAGAATGCTAAAAAGGTATGCAAGCTAAAGAAGTCAATCTACGGATTGAAGCAGGCATCCAGGAGCTGGAATATACGTTTTGATGAAGCAGTCAGTGACTTTGGTTTCATCAAGAACGCGGACGAATCTTGTGTATACAAGAAGGTCAGTGGGAGCAAAATTGCTTTCCTAGTATTATATGTCGACGACATATTGCTTATCGGAAATGACATTCCTATGTTGAACTCTGTCAAGATTTGGCTTGGGAAATGTTTTTCGATGAAGGATCTAGGAGAAGCACAGTACATATTGGGCATCAAGATTTACAGAGATAGATCTAAAAAGATGATTGGACTTAGTCAAAGCACTTATATCAATAAGGTGCTTGATAGGTTCAAGATGGCGGACTCCAAGCGAGGCTACCTACCCATGTCTCATGGAATGACTCTAAGCAAGACTCAGTGCCCAAAAACACTTGATGAGCGTAGACGAATGAGTGGGATTCCATATGCATCATTGATTGGTTCAATAATGTATGCTATGATATGTACACGCCCGGATGTTGCGTACGCACTCAGTGCTACGAGCAGATACCAGTCAGACCCAGGAGAGGCGCATTGGACTGCTGCCAAGAACATTCTGAAGTACCTGAAAAGGCACAAAGATGACTTCCTGGTCTATGGTGGAGATGATGAATTAATTGTTAAAGGCTATACGGACGCAAGTTTCCAAACCGACAAAGATGATTTCAGATCACAGTCTGGGTTTGTCTTCTGCCTCAACGGAGGAGCAGTAAGCTGGAAAAGTGCTAAGCAAAGCACCATTGCGGATTCTACAACTGAAGCGGAGTACATTGCTGCACATGAAGCAGCAAAGGAAGCTATATGGCTAAGGAAGTTCATAGGAGAACTTGGTGTAGTCCCCTCCATTAAAGGACCAATAGCCCTGTATTGTGATAATAACGGAGCTATTGCACAGGCAAAAGAGCCTAGACACCACCAGAGAGTCAAGCATGTACTTCGTAGATTTCACCTTCTACGAGAGTTCGTTGAAAGAAAAGAAGTCGAGATAAGCAAAATTGGAACTGATGACAACATATCAGATCCATTAACTAAACCTCTGCCGCAAGCGAAGCACAACTCGCACACTGCAGCTATGGGAATCAAGCATATTGGAGAATGGCTTTGATGTCTCTGTTTAATGTTTTAAAGTTTTAGAGTTTAAATCTTTGTAAAACATTATTGGTTAATCATTCACAATAAATGAAAGAAATTCATTTTTCCATTTAATTTGTGGTTTATTAAATGATGAGTCCCTTCAATTTGACAATATATTCAAGATAGACTGTCAGGACCAGTCCTGTGACTAAGAAATGTCTATCAAGTGAACTTGAATGTCAAAGGTTGAAAATGGTCCCTAATCGGAGTTTTCTATAAAATTGGACGCATAGAAAACGTTAGACGATTAGAATGCAAGATGACTAGTAGTTCTGTTTCTTGAACTATGTGGACATGGCAATGTCATAATCATTTGCATAGATACTTACTTTGGGAAGACTAGTATCGGACAAGACCTATGAAACTTTACTGTAAGAGATGAAAAGTCTGTCATAAGTAAATTTCATTAAATTATTAGACACTAAATCCTCAATACCTGAGTGATTTGAGATTACTTGTTTGAGAACTGGTTGCTTTGACGTTGACCAACCGTCGCACCGTAAAAGGAGGCTATAAAGGCAACGCTCAGGTAATCACCTATCAAACGAAGTCTAATCTCAAGATCGCAAGATTGGGATTGTCCTCCCATAAATCGGGATGAGATGCTTAAAAGTTGTACAAGGCCACTCGGAGAGCTAGAAACTGTGAAATGCATGGCCGTGCTCGGATGAATCATAGGCTATGATTATCTGTTTATTTGATCAGTTGAACTCTGAAACCGAGAAACACCTCTGGACATAATAAGGATGACAACTCTTACCTTATGTTCAAGAGCAAGCATCGAGCGACAAAGGAATTAGGAAATGCACACTTGTCCCTAAGGACAAGTGGGAGACTGAAGGAAATAATGCCCTTGGTCCAAGTATGCATTCTATGTTAAGTCTAATAAATGCGGTTCAGTATTAATTAACAAGTTAATAATTCAGTGAGATCAAGTGAGCTGAATGCCTAGCTAGAGGCCGCTTCAGTTCAAGTGGAATTAATGATATTAATCCACAGCTTACTCTTGACTGAACCCGTAGGGTCACACAAATAGTACGTAAACGGATCAAGTATTTAATGGCATTAAATACTCCATCTATGAATATTCGGAACCGACGGATCTTGGTTTCAGTGGGAGCTAAGATCGTCACAGGCAAGAAATGAATACTCCGGAAACGATGATATTGCCGGAAACGGAAATATGGATCGTATCGGAAATATGAATATTATCCAAGTCGTAGATGTTGCCGGAAACGGAAACATGGTACGTATCGGAAAATATTATTGGAAATGGAAATATTACCAGAATCGGAAATATTGCCGGAAACGGAAATATTGTCAGAATCGGAAATATTGCCGGAATCGGAAAATAATTCCGGAAACGGAAATATTAAATATTTGTTCGAAACGGAAATTAATTCCGGAATCGGAAATATTAAATATTGTTCGTATCGGAAATAGATTCCGGAAATGGAAATTTAATCGGAAGCGTATCGTACGAATTAGCATCGGACGAGGCTTGCCGGACGAAGGCCCAGCACGAAGCCGGGGCCATCGCCCAGCAAGCATGCGCGCCACAAAGCCCAGCCAAGGCAGCGGCCAGGCCTACCGCAAGGCAGGCCCAGCGCGCGCCAAGAGGCCACGGCTGCGTGGGCCGTGCTGCGCGGGCTGCTGCTCGCACGCATGGGCAGCCCTTGTGGCTGCCGTGTGTGTGTGAGTTTGTGCTCATGCATGATTCCTGAATCTGCAAGAGTCAGTGTATGATTAAATGTCTATTCCTAATTGGATAAATTAATTAAATAGAATTCATGTAGGATTCTAATTCTAATTAATTCGCATCCTACTAGGATTACGATTCCTTTTCCATAACTCTATAAATAAAGGCCTAGGGGTCATAATTTATACACAAGTTTCAAAGTATTCAAAAGTGAGTTTTTTGAGAGAAAATTAAAACACATCTTGCTCATAAAAGTGCCGAATTTTCTAGTACCTTAAGGGCGGTTCTAGTTGGTCAATCTTAAGGCGGATCCGGACGTGCTGTGGACTATCTACGGAGGGACGACACTTGGAGTCCTAAAAGACTTGTTCTTGTTCGGTTCGGGCGCAGCTAGGGAAGGCACGCAACAAAGAGTATGCATCTAATTATGCTATATGATTATGTGTAAATAATATGTTTCCTGGGTTAATGGTTGTTTCCGCATGATCTATGTAAATGTCATAGGTATCATAACCTAACACTAGCCCCCATCGTACGCCCGAGCGTTCTAATCACAGAACCTCGGCGAACGAAGGCATCAGGGCTAGACTCGGGAAAAGAATCATGACTCCTACGTCATCCCCTTTCTCGGACGAGCTGATCATGGAAGAAATACCGAAGGTAAGACTGCCAGCGCACCTAACCTACAGCGGAATCACAGATCCGAGGGATCATGTCATCTCCTACGAGCAGCAAATGTTCTTGAGTCCCTACTCCGAAGCATGTTGGTGTAAATACTTCCCAACCACGCTAACCGGAGTGGCGGGAGAGTGGTTTAGATCGCTGCCGAAGGGATCGATCAAGAGCTGGAAAAAGCTGAAAAAGAGATTCTGCACACAGTTCGTGAGCAACAATCGCCCCGAGCGAACCACAGCAGAACTGACCTCAATCCAACAAGAAAGAGACGAAAGTCTGAGAGAATTCATGGCCAGATTCATGAAGGAATCAACAAACATACCAAACTTGCAGCCAGACGTGGCCATCTTCGCCTTGAAGCACGCGCTCCAGGAAGGGAAGTTCCGTGACGAACTCTCAATGAAGAACCCCTCCAAAATAGCTGACGTGCTCCAAATGGCTGATGCGTTCATCAGAACCGAAGAGTTCAACAAGGCCGCTGCAAGATTGAAGGGATCGTCAGATCCGAGAGACACAAAGAATACCCAGAGCAAGCCCGAGGGCGGCTCAAGGAAGGGGAAAGAGAAAGTAGGAGCTAGAGAGATGAGCCCGAAGAAAGACGGGAGAAGGGGTGAACTTCAACCCAAATACACCAACTACACTCCACTAGCTCTGCCCCGAAAAGAGATATTTAGCCTCAACAGAAATGATGAAAAGTGGAAACTACCGGGGAAGCTCAAGTCCAACCCAGCTCGGAGAAACAAGAACAAGTGGTGCGAGTTCCATGATGACTTCGGTCACCATACCGAAGAGTGCAACTCGCTGAAAGACAACATTGAGGACCTCGTTCGCCGAGGCTACCTGAAACAGTACTTGTTAGACCGAAGGGAGGAAAAAGAAAAGGCCGCCAGTGGCAAACAGCATGAGCAACCCCAGAAGAGGGTCTACGAAACAACAGGACATAAGAAAAACGACATCCTGGTGGTGTTCGGGGGGCAGAAGTCTGGCCAGGCCAGCAAGAAACACCTAAGAGCCCTCTCCCACCGGGTCAACTTCAGCGCGGTTGGAGACAACCAACCACACCCCCCGAACATGACCTTCACTGCTGATGATTGCTTCGGAGTCCAGTACAAACATGACGATCCTCTGGTCATTTCCATGGACCTCAACAACCATAACGTACATCGAGTGTTAGTCGACGGAGGAAGTGCCGTCAATATCATCTTCAGAAACTGCTTCGAGCAGCTGATCCTCGAAGAGCCAGAGGAAGCACTGACGAAAGTCAGTTATCCTCTGATCGGATTTAACGGATCCGCAGCTATCCCCCGAGGAAAGATCACCCTACCAGTCACAGTGGGCGAAGGCCAGGCAGCAAAAACCCTTCGGGACGAATTCTTGGTGATGGACTGCGACTCCGTATACAACGTAATCATGGGGAGAACCATGATTCACAAGATGCAAGCAGTCCCCTCCACATACCACCAGCTGATGATATACGTCTCGGATGCAGGATTCGCCGAACGAATCAGAGGTGATCAAGAAGTGGCGAGAAGAACCTGCCACACTGCTGTCCGAAAGCCCAAACTAGGGGACGGCCCCGAGGAAGAAAAAGGAGCTACGGGAGAGGAAAGCGAGGCAAAAAGGAGAAGAGCAAGCACGAGCAGCTTGTCTCCCGCAGAAGTTGATGCCCGCCCCGAAACCCTATCTCCCGAACCAGATCAAGAAATGGAGGATATCTTCCTCGAAGAGGATTCAGACAGGAGCGTCCGAATAGGCAAGGGCCTAAGCTCGGGGCTCCGAATCGATTTGATCCGATTACTCAGGGATCATAAAGACATCTTTGCATGGTCAGCAGCAGATATGCCAGGGATAAATCCGAAGCTGATTTGTCACAAGCTGGACGTCAACGCTGAAGCTCGGCCAGTCAAGCAAAAAAAGAGGAACTACTCCTCGGAGAAAAACAAAGCCATCGGCGAGGAGGTGAAAAAGTTGCAGGAGGCCGGATTCATTGAGCCATGCATGTATCCGAAATGGCTGGCCAACGTGGTGATGGTCAAAAAAGCGAATGGCTCCTGGCGAATGTGCGTGGATTTCACAGACCTGAACCGAGCCTGCCCCAAAGACTGCTATCCCCTGCCAAGGATAGATCAATTGGTTGACTCCACCAGCGGCCATGCACTGCTCAGCTTCATGGATGCCTTTTCAGGCTACCACCAAGTATTCATGCACCCCGATGACAGGGCAAAGACAGCGTTCATCACAAGCGCAGGAGTGTTCAACTACAAAATGATGCCTTTCGGCTTGAAAAATGCCGGAGCCACCTACCAGAGACTAGTTGATCACGTCTTCGCCGACCAGAAAGGGAGGAATGTGGAGGTCTATGTGGATGACTCCATCGTAAAAAGCATCAAGGAGGAAGACCACGTCAAAGACTTGGCAGAGACCTTCGGAAACCTGAGGAAGCACAGCATGAAGCTGAACCCAAAAAAATGCGTCTTCGGGGTGAAGTCAGGTAAATTCCTCGGATTCATGGTGAGCGAAAGAGGAATTGATGCGAACCCGGACAAAGTCCAAGCGGCATTGGATTTACCCGAGCCGAAGACCAAGAGAGATGTGCAGAGGCTAACCGGCAGGTTAGCCGCACTAACAAGGTTCATATCAAAGGCCTCGGATAAGGGAGCCCCCTTCTTCAAAGCACTGAAACCAAAGAACCTCCCCGGAGGAGAAGCAGAACCAGTCAAGAAAAAAGGGGTCCCGAGGAAAGTGGATCCCGAACTGATATGGGAACAGGAGCAAAAAGAAGCTTTTCAGCAACTCAGAGCCCACCTAGCTCAACTGCCGACACTGGCCAGACCAAAGGAGGGGGAAACCCTGTACCTATATGTCGCAGTTAGCCCTGGAACCGTCAGCGCAGTGCTTCTTCGGGAAGAGGAAAAGAAGCAACAGCCAATCTACTTCACCAGCCGAACACTCACAGGGGCCGAAACCCGGTACCCACTCATCGAGAAAGTCGCATATGCAGTAGTGGTAGCTGCACGAAAACTGAGGCCATACTTCGACTCCCACCAGATCACAGTGCTAACTGACCAACCGCTCGAAAAAGTACTCGACAAAATAGAGAGGTCAGGAAGATTGGCTGCCTGGGCCTTCGAACTATCAGAGTTCGGCATCAAATATCAGCCGAGGACAGCAATCAAAGCACAAGCATTGGCAGACTTCTTGGCCGAGTGCTCATACCAGGAAATGTTGGATGATACGAAAAGCACTTGGGAGGTCTTCACTGACGGATCTTCCACAATAAACGGCTCAGGGGCAGGAGTTGTACTGATCCCCCCGACGGGGAAAAGCATAGAGTATGCATTGAAGTTCGGCTTCAAAGCAACCAACAACGAGGCCGAATACGAGGCCGCAATCGCAGGGATAGAGCTTTGTTTATCCCTGGAGGCCGAACATGTTCGCCTCAAAACTGATTCCCAGCTTGTAGCCAACCAGATCCGAGGGGAGTATGAGGCCAAATGGCCCAGCATGACAGCCTATTTAGCAAAAATTAAATCCTTAACGTCAAAGTTAAGATCCTTTGAAGTCATCCTCATTCCCCGAGGACAGAACACGCAAGCAGACGCACTGTCAAAACTCGCAAGCTCAACACTCATCGACCTAAACAGGTCGGTCCACGTGGAAGTTCACCAAGAGAGAAGCATCGACTTGCTACCCACCACAGTATGCAGCTTACGTACCGAACCTAGCTGGATGGACGCAGTAGTTGCATACAAAGAAAGGGGAGAACTTCCCGAAGATAAGCTGCAAGCGAGAAAACTGAAAAGATTCAACAGATGGTTCATCATCAGCGCCGAAGGAGAGCTCATGAGGAAATCATTCTCTGCTCCGCTGCTAAAATGTGTGGGTCCAACAGACGCTGACTACATCCTAAGGGAAATCCACCTCGGGATATGCGGAAACCACATTGGAGGTAGGACATTAGCACATAAAGCCCTTCGGGCTGGGTACTGGTGGCCCACTATGGTTTCCGAGGCAAAGCAGATGGCAAGGAAATGCGAGAAATGCCAAAAGTTCGCACCAGCCATCCATCAACCAGCTCAAACCCTACAATCAACACTGTATCCCTTACCATTCGCACAGTGGGGGTTAGACATCATTGGTCCCTTCCCCTCAGCGACGAACCAGAAGAAGTGGTTGATTGTAGGAGTCGACTATTTTAGCAAATGGATCGAAGCCGAAGCTGTCTCCTCCATCACCGAACCTCAGGTCCGCAAGTTCATATGGCAGAACATCATCACAAGGTTCGGCATACCAAGACTGATGGTCTTCGACCACGGGAAACAGTTCGACAACACCCCGTTGCAAAAGTGGTGCAAACAGTTCGGCATACACCTAGCGTACTCGGCAGTCTGTCACCCACAAAGCAACGGGCAAGCCGAAGCTGCTAACAAACTCATCCTCAACGCACTCAAGAAAAGAGTCGAGGATGACAAAAACAAATGGTTAGAAGAGCTACCCGGAACGCTATGGTCCCTTCGGACCACTGAAAAAGAAGCTACCGGACAAACACCGTTCCACCTTGTATACGGATCCGAAGCTGTAATTCCTGTGGAAATCGGAACAGAAAGCCTGAGGATCCAGGCATACAACAGGTATGATGGGCTCCAAGGAGAAAGCAACAATCAACTTCTATCCGAAGCTCTCGATCTACTGGACGAAGCTCGGAACGATGCAAGGACACTCAACGCAGCCTATTTGCAGAGGGTCAACAAGCATTACAACCGAAGAGTCAACGCCAGACCCCTAAAAGTCGGTGATCTAGTACTCAGAAACGCCGCCTCGGTTCAGAAAGGACGGATCCATGGCAAACTCTCAGCCACTTGGGAAGGACCATACATCATCCATTCCGAAAAAAGGCCAGGCACGTATATGCTGAAACAGTTAGATGGAACAATTCTGAAGAACCATTGGAATACCGATGTTCTCAAGAAATATTTTGTATGATCTCTGTCTGTAAACCAAGTAAGTTGTTTAATGAGAAGAGGAAAGCCATTGGCACCATGTGTTTCATTAAACTTATCTCTATAATTATTGTCCCTTTATATATATATGCAGCCTCGGATCTGATCAATCCGAGACTAAAAACAGGTTGACTTTGCCCATTCCTTGATAAAATGCAAGAAATGACCAAATCATACACTTCAGGGAATCGTCCAGAATCCTCGGATTCGCGGTACCCTAATAAAATTTGTTCGCAACAAACAGTCGCTCGAATCAAG